>NC_140618.1:29198094-30568094 GCF_057382275.1 Copadichromis virginalis
GTGTACACCCTGATGGTACTTTGGATTCCGTGTATCGTGCCCACCCCCAAGATCCTATATGTATGTGTAATGAGAGTGTGAGTAATGTGAATGTCCAAGTTGTGGGATAAAATTGAGGCAGAGGCAGCCAGAAGGGGACGGGGACGGGGACGGGGACGGGGACGGGGACGGGGGGGGGGGGGGTGGCCTCCTCTGCACCCTGGTGACATACCCCTACTCCAAGGTCCTGCATGTGTGGGTGGTTGTGGTGGAGCGGGAAGAGGGAGGCAGCTGGAGATGGGGAGGGAAGGAAGGGAGGGGCAAGTGACCCCTACCTGGGGCCAGCTCCCCCGCTGACCCCAGTAGGCACCCCCATACTCCGCGACCCACCAGGGAAAGGGGGCCCAGGCCCATCCAGCCCTTTTCTAATTTAAACGCTGGTTTCTCTGAGGGCACGCAGACCATCCCTTTTTATCTGTCTTTCTGTTTCTCTCCCCTTTGTCTTGCGTGCGCAATTGTGCTGTAGGTGTGTGATGGGTGGCACTCTGGTAATAACATGAACAACTGGTGGCGGGATTTTGTTTTTGGAATATGCAGAAGAGAAAAGAAGACCAAACCATCACCAGATCCCACACTGCATGGTGGAATTTTAAAGACCCATGATAAAGTTTATTCAACTGTAGCAGCTTCAATCTGCTATACATGCATTTGGTAGTGTGGAAGCTGTTACAAAGGTCTAGGAAAAACAGAAATTCCCATTTTCAGGGTGCAATAAGTAGAATCCCTTACACTAGGTGGGGTCACAGATGTTTTGCAGAAGCATGCACACATGCTAGGAAGAACTACTTTTTCCGTGAGTGACTTTTGTAAATTTGTGCAGCACATTCCCGTCAGAGCAGCAGATGTTTAAATCTTCCACCAGATAATGCTTCAGCCTGCACGAAGCTCTGCTGGAGGAGCTGCTTAGCATGTTAACTTTGCAACGCAATACATATGCAGACATATCTGTAATAACATCAAAGCTGTTAATTCTTCAAATTCACACGGTGGAAGAAGAGGAAGCTACTTTCGGCCGCTCCCTTATTCACAGGAGGTCGCCGTTCGCATGTTTGAGTTTTTATGCCGGATACCCTTCCTGATGCATCCCCGAAGGGATGTGTGTCTCCTCCCAGGATTGAACTGGGGATCTTTTGCTTGTTAAGCGAGCATGTAAACCCTGACGCATTTTTAGTATTTAAAGAGTTGCAATCATACTTAATTTTGCAGCTATAAAAGGTGGACCTGACAAATGTTTGTATTAGTGCTTTTAAATTTCTGCGCACTGTCTTAATTAACAATCATAATGCATTAACACATATATCAAGAAATCAAAAAGCACAGCTTCTCCAGAATCTAATGAATGACAAAGATTCCCCTGATTTCTCAGATAGTGAATATAATGTTGGATTAATATTTCTCCACTAGATGGCAGGCTTGCGGTCCCTTCAGTCTTTCAACACTGAACCAGACTGAACAGGTAAAATGATAATTCAAAGTCAAAACTTAAAAGACTGATGCAATCCATAGATCAGATGAGTTGTTTGTTCCTGGTGTAAAAATGGTGTGACATTGCTTTCTTCCGTTGAGTCAGAGGGAAAGAAATGTTTCCTAGCCACACGTGATCTCTCTTCCTTTGACCTTGCATGTCTGCCCTTTTGCTGCGAGCAGGAAAGAGAGCGACTAATGGCGAGCCAGCCGACATGTCGGACAGGAAGGACATGTCAGAGAAGTAACAATGCCACAGCATTGGATTTGTTTAGTCGGGCGCAGTCAGCACTATCTGATCTACCAGAGGGACAACAAGAGGAAGGAAAGCCTGACAACATCGAGCGGCAGCTACAACTCACACCTGCACAAACCTGAAACAGTGCTGCTGGGCTGGGGAGTATAGATATATGCACAACACGATAAGTAATGGTAAATGGCCTGTATTTGTATAGCGCTTTTCTAGTCCCTAAGGACCCCAAAGCGCTTTACACAACCTGTCATCCACCCATTCACACACACTGGTGATGGCAAGCTACAATGTAGCCACAGCCACCCTGGGGCGCACTGACAGAGGCGAGGCTGCCGGACACTGGCGCCACCGGGCCCTCTGACCACCACCAGTAGGCAACGGGTGAAGTGTCTTGCCCAAGGACACAACGACCGAGACTGTCCAAGCCGGGGCTCAAACCGGCAACCTTCCGATTACAAGGCGAACTCCCAACTCTTGAGCCACGATCGCCCCATGTAGCCAGACATGAGCCACATCAGTCACCAGTAAAATATCAAGTAGGTTTTATTGAACAGAAGAGTCTGAGTCTTCTTAATACTTTGAACATAAACCTGCAGAGAAGAGCTGTGACTAGCATTCTCAATATTTTCACTTCATCACGGAGCCAGTGAGATGTGAAGAAGGGGGCTTTGTGATTTATTTGTCTGTGTAAGCACAACATAAGAAATGTTTTATGTTGTACTTCCCTCGCTAAATTGATTCATTTGTTTCTTAGTGCGCTTTTATAATTGAATTTCTCTTGTTCGTTAAGATAATTACTCAGACAGTCTGGGACAAGAGAGCCATGGACAAGCACCAAGTACTGTAATTCGATTAAAGAGACTTTCTTTTGCTCCACTGAAGCTTCATAGATAGATAGATAGAAATAGATAGATAGATAGATAGATAGAAATAGATAGATAGATAGATAGATAGATAGAAATAGATAGATAGATAGATAGATAGATAGAAATAGATAGATAGATAGATAGATAGAAATAGATAGATAGATAGATAGATAGAAATAGATAGATAGATAGATAGATAGAAATAGATAGATAGATAGATAGAAATAGATAGATAGATAGATAGAAATAGATAGATAGAAATAGATAGATAGAAATAGATAGATAGATAGATAGAAATAGATAGATAGAAATAGATAGATAGATAGATAGATAGAAATAGATAGATAGAAATAGATAGATAGATAGATAGATAGATAGAGATAGATAGATAGATAGATAGATAGATAGATAGATAGATAGATAGATAGATAGATAGATAGATAGATAGATAGATAGATAGATAGATAGATAGATAGATAGATAGATAGATAGATAGATAGATCTAGTTTAAGGTCAATCCAAAATCCTAGCGTTTGAACTTGTGTGTATGTGTGTGTGTTTGGAATATCAATGCCTCAATAAGTGGACAAGCAGAACTCCTCAACTGGGCCATTAAAGCACACTGCCAAGTAAGTGCTGTATTTCATTATGAAAGGATTTATTACTCTGTATGTTCCACTCAAGCAGGAAATTGTCTTGAAGTACCTGAAGATCAAATATGAAAGGGTGGAACCATGCAGTTTTACCTTCTCTGGAAGGCAATTTAAAGTCACTGCAAGCATTTACTGTGTCCACTAGGTGGTGCTGCAGAACGATCCTAATGTTCACAAGGAGAGACGGAGACTTACAGACAAGCATTGTATTCATGCCTGAATATAAAGCAGTGTGTTCTTGTTTAATTGCGACAAACAGCAGGCCCGAACACCTTCCACTGTCTCGTCCAGCTGCAGGCCTCCAGCCAAGTGTACTTGGTGCCATAGAAAAACATGAGATGTTTACTGTGATTAGGCTGCACAGGAGAAGATAACGCTATCAGGCCACTACGGTAGTTAATTCCATTGTTTGATTCTTATCTGGAACTGAAGGTCAAGTGTGGTACCAGGGTACAGCCACCGACTAGTGTGCCATTAAATGAAAACCTTCTGACTCAATTTTCTCAGAACAACTACAATAAATCAGAAGAGCACCGCCGCTGAGCAGATCATGCCTCTAACCCAAAGCCAGCCAGTTGTTCCCAACATGGCCAGTTAGTTCAGTATTGATTCTCTGTCATGCTGTTATACCACTATAACCATCTGACCTATGAAAGCTGAGCTCACAGCACTGGCCTGAAATCCAGCACACACTGCCCTCCAAGGGGAGAGGGAGCGCCATGTGAGGAAACACTCAGCTCACCCTCTGGGCTTAGGACTGCAGGACTTTCACCGAAAACGTTTGCCCTTGGCTCATGCCCTGTTAGTATCGCTGCTTTAGTCTCTGCACTTCTAACCATGCCTACCTTGCACAACTTGACCCCACTCTTACATTGATCTTTTTTAAAAACTCCTCTTGGGACAAATCAATCAATTCTTTGGTCAACTCACGGAAATTCTGACACTCTCTGACAATATAATAAAACAGATAGACGTTAAAGCTCATTTTAGTTTTTGTATTCGATTTTTTATAAGGGTGTGTTATAAGCTAGTTTTACAATGCGCACTTTGACCCTTGCAAGTGAAAAGTATGACATAAACAGATGCTGCTTGCGTGCCTGAAAAATATGAGCACCAAGGACTAATTACTCACTGCTGTTTAGGTTAGTGTAGCCTCTGATTATAAGGACTACAAAACAAGGCAAAGCCCAGAGGCACAGAATATTTAAAAAGAAAACTAAAACATAACATTTGAAATCAAGAAAATAAACGCAAAGCAAGCAACAAGCTCAAGAATGCACGGGAACTCAAATTCATGATTATATCTTTCTGATTTTGCTTTATTGCCAACTATCGGATACCTCTGGGTTCTAAAATCAAGCAATTTGAAAAGGAAAAAAAACCAAACACGTACTATTTGGCTCAACCTTATTCACAGCCACACAGAGGCCACGGTCTGTGGTAAAGTTATAAGGCTGACTGACTGAGTTTCATCAGGTGTCACATGCGGTCATTACTGGAATTCAATTGAAAACAAAACCAAAAGCTTGGGAATCTCTGCTAAACAGAAAGAGCTCGTGCTGCTGAGTGTACTGGACCTCGGCTCACTCAGGCTCCAAACCACTGACAGTGAAAGCATTTTCATTAATGGAGCAAATACAGCATTTTTTTAAATGTATTTGTGCAACTATTTAGCTTGTAATACAGTATTAAGTATGCTACTTTGGATCCATTTTGATAGCCTATTAACGTTATTTATTAGCTAAACAGACTGATTATCAGCATGTTGTTTGTTTTGAGCAAAAAAATATGACACATCATCCCAGAGCCTCCGTTTTGTTTCCATGTTTGGATTTTTCCAACTCAGGAAATGTGATCACCTGAGGAGTAGTCGAGCTTGCTCGGCTTGTTCGTTCAAGCCCGTATACTTATGTGGTATGATGATTATCCCACTGAAGCTTAAGGTGTGTATGTGTGTATCAGCTCCCACCTACGCAGGAGTAATTACAATTTCACTTCTCTCCTACAGTTATCTCTGTAGAGACACACCTCTGAAAGTGAGAGGTTCCTTTACCATACTTTTCACGTTCATGTTCATGTTCGTATATATATCCCGCAAAACACACACACGCAAACAAACACCACTTCACAAGTATGTGTCCTCGTTAAGTTGGCCTCATTTTGAGGGATTTATTTCATTCTAAAAAGCATCAATGTGATTTAATACAGAAAGTAATATTCGTTTTTTTACAGTGCAATTTAAGACTCCTGGAATCTGTAAAACAGCCGTGAAAATGATTCGATATAAAATCTTTTTAGTACCATGATCGGCACATCCCACCAGAAAACAAAGAAGTGAAACAATTCTTTAGCTTTATCCTTTATGGAGGGACACACTTTGGATCGTGGAAGAATCTCAAACACGTTCCTATATTTAACCGTGTGATAGATCAGAGGTAGAGCACGGGCAAAACCTGGAAGACATGTTCATCAATAACAGTTTATGTCTGCAAATGAAAATCAGCTGTACTTTCCATAGTGTGTTACCTTTATATTAACACATAAAGTTGATTGAGTGATAAGCCAGTCTCAGTGTATTACTTAAAAAGATAGTACACATAATAATTTCACGATAATTACACAGTAATTCCCCCGTCCAGCAGCCAAGAAAACATATGGGAAGAAAATTATCTACACTGCAGATGCCTGTTTTATACATATATATAGATATATATAGAGAGAGATAGGTAGATATGTCTATTACAACATGACTGCATTACATTTCACTTCTGGTTGTGATCTGACTGAACATGAAAATCCTTTCTTCAGCACACTGTCATGCTATGAGCCTCTGGCCCTCAGGTGTATTATTTACTCATGCCCGAGAAATGCATGGCATGCAGTGTTTCCAGACAAAGGCGTGTTTATGAGGGTGTGTTTGCAAATCCAGAATGACAACCCAGATGCAAATGGTAAAAAAAACACTCAGAAAAAGAAAGGACAGTGATTAGGACAAAGTGGATTATGAGAAATACACAATTGTATTTCAGTTTAAAGGAAAAAGAAACGTTTGGTGTATATTACTGCGAGCAGCCCAATATTGAGCCTTTTATTGGAAGAAATTTGGCCCCACTTTCTGATATTTATATTCCTTCCTAACCAACATCAACTGCTTTGTGCCTATGCAAAACAGCTATCTGACATTGGTGTCGCTCCACGACTGCTCAAGTCTATTCTAATGAGCTGCGGATTTATGAACACACCCACTACAGAAAACAAAGAAGAAGCACTGACATTTAAGTTAATGACACACATTCGTTGACATTTTAAATCCTTGGATTCTTTTTTAAATCATTTTAACATGTCCACATTGCAAGATGAACATTGTCTCCTCTGTTGATAGATTAAACTTTGATTCCACTGGATCACTGTGTGCCAGAAAAATATCTCTTTTAAATAGGAAATTTAACTGTGTCCTGATTTGTGCTTTGTTTTGTTTCCACTGCTGCTGCTCATCCCCTCGCAGCCTCTGAGTCTTCCTCGAAGGCCCTGTTGTCATAGCGATGCTGCTGTCTCTCTGGGTCGAGGCTCCCTGGGTCAGTCAGTGGGACTTCATACAGGGCGTCTCCTGTCACTGTGATCACGGTGACATCTGGCGGTGACTCAGAAGAGAAGCTCTCTTTTCTGTCGTCCTCAACGCCCAGGGCCTTCAAGATGTCGCACTTACACATAGGGCAGGTTCGCCTCTCCAGCAGCCAGGGCTCGATGCAGGTTTTGTGGAAGATGTGATCACACGTCAGCACGGTCACCACATCGCCTACCTTGTAGGATTCGATACAAACGGCACACATCGAGGAGTCCGAACTGGTCTCCTCGTCCCCTCTCTTGAGCGTGCGTACCTGCAAACGCTTAATTGCCTTCTTCGCCTCGGATTTCAGTCGCTTCTCATTGCGCTTGCTCATGCTCATATTGTAGAGACGGTTTGCGGAGATGAACACAAAGTAGGCGATGGAGGCTGCGGTTACAATGAAAAAGGCAATGGACAGAAAGTAAAGCCAGTATGTGTCCATCCAGGGTCCGTGAGCCACGCCTTCACTAATTATCATTTGAACATCAATCCCGTTTTTCACCAACCTGACAATCTCCATGCCCTGAGTGTTACCAATCATGATCGCCACAATTTCGTCTGCATCTGAGTGTGCCATGTGTGTAGTGCTGTTTCCACTGCCGTCCACATTATACACAACAACAGCAGCTGCTCCGAGGCGTTTGGCAGCATTGATCTTCTCACCGAAGGTGCAGTTGCCCCTCTTCACCAGGGCTATCCACGGTGGTAAGGTTTCGTTGCGGTCGTACACAGGATCTGGGCCACAGCCTTTGGGGTCTCCCACGGGAAGCGTAACGATGCCAAAAGCTCTTTTCCTCAGAGAGTTACGGCCATACAACCCACACTCACAATATTTCTCCTCAGTCTCATTGTAGCTGTTCACAAAGCTTATTTCCACGTTGGCAGTCCAAAATACAAAGGTAGCTGAACAGTGAACAAGCCCTGACAAAAACAGCAAAACCAGCAGAGGTGGTTGTGTCTTCTTACCCATGGTAACACTGTTCTTGAACAAGAGGAAGTCCTCTTACTCAGGCTTATTTAGCCTCTTCAAAACTTCTTTTTCAAAAAAAGAAAAAAACTCCCAGTTCCTGGTCTGTTCAAGTCTCAGCAGTCTCAATCCGGCGATAGTTTCACCAAGCCTGCTGTCTTCGGTAATATGACACGAGCCTTTGGAAACATAAAACAAGCTACGCGTCAGCCACTCACCTCTCGTTATCTTCCTGAACCTTGAACACTGAACACTCCCCGCTGAGGGCAGGGTGTTGCTATTCAACAAGTTGAAGTACACAAAACGCACAGACCTATGTTGTTTCCAGAGCCAAGGAACAGCATTCGAGAAGGAAAGACATGATAAGCAAATGATAAGAAGACTTTCATAAGGCAGGACTGTGACAGCTGTAAAAACTGCCGCATTCTCCTTGCATAATGATGACAAAAGCAACTCAGCCAGTTTTTCTAGTTTGACTGGTTTCCTTCCTCTTTTTTCTGCGGCTGCGATCATTGTTTTGTTAAGGTGACAGGCAAGTTTTGCACCGCTGCCTTGTGGCTATTGTCTCTAATCTACAAATATAGTCTACTGCATATTCTACTGCAGTAGACTAATGTTGCTGAATATTTTTACAGGCTTACGAAAAAAACTGAGTGAAGAGGATAAGACACACAAGAGTAATGTTTTTCCATTGTGCTGATACTGTAACTAGAGACTCATCCACCACTGCAGGTGTACCAGTGACCACTGAAATAGAACGAGGCACTGTCAAGTTTCCGCTGTATCTTCTTACACACAAGTGAAAGCGCACAAACACTAAGAGACAGAAAGGCTTCAAATGACAAATTCGATGGTGAGGTTGCTGTCCAGCTTGATAGTTTACCTGAGATTGAGACTGGATTGAGATCTGCTCTATTTCATTGAGCCATTTTTACCTTAGTTCACACACACACACAAAGAATGTGTACACAATGCGCTATTAAATAATCTATTTGACTGGGGCTAGCTCTGTAAATAAAAGACTGTGAGATATTTCCTTTTAGCACAGCTAGAAGTCACAGCTTCTGATAACAGGAACAATGGTTCTGCTCTGACCCTTAAATTCCAGAAATATTACCCTGTCAAGTTATGAACACGCACTCCAAAAAAGACCTCATGTCTTGTTCAAGTTAATAAAAACAGACATTCCTCTTTACAGGTGAAGTTTGGTGTTAGATTCTAAAGGTATCCTGAGACTTTCTGATCTAATACTGGCATCTGCTGGCTGGTTAGTGGTGTGGTCAAAGGAAAAGACAAACCTCCACCAAGCTAGGTGAGTCAGACAGACGTGCAAACTGTCAGCACTGGACACATGTGTGCATTTGCTTATATTTTAATCCGAAAAAGAATAGTGATTTCAACAGTGTTCAGTGGTGTTAGTTTGATGATGAACTTAAACTCACTTACTTAAAAAAAATTTAAAGAATAAAAAAAATTAAATTGTAAAGAAATTAATGGAAGCAGTACGGACGAAATGAATTTGTCCTAATTCACTCCTAAAAGGTTAATTTAATAATAAAAGATTAAACAGTACTAAGTTGTTATTCCAATAAATGAACAGAGTCATTAAAAGAGATAGATACTTATGAACCACTTTATTAGGTACACTTTTCTGGCACTGAGTTGGACCTCCTTTTGCCTCCAGAACTATTGTAATTCTTCGTAGCATATTCAACAAGGTGCTGGAAAAATGTCTCAGAGATTTTGGTCCATATTGACATGACTGCATCACACAGTTGCTGCAGATATGTTGGCTGGCTTCATGTGCCACCACATCTCAAAGGTGCTCTACTGTATTGAGATGTGGTGACTGTGGAGGCCATTTGACAGCAATGAACATGCTGTCACTGCGGTCGTAAAGGGATGGCTATGGTCATCAACAGCTAGGTTGAGGTGTTTTAATGACACTCAGTTTTTATTACACCACTATCAGCCTGAACCGCTGATGCAAGGCTGGATGGATGCACGCTTTCAGGTTTTTTATGCTATATGCTGACCCTAGCATTCAGCTGTGTCAGCAGAAATTGAGACTTTACAAGCCAGGCAATATTTTTCAAATCTTCTCTTGGAGCATTTTGGCGATTCTGTATGAAGTGTAAACTCAGTTTCCTGTTCTTGGCTGACAAGACCCGGTGTGGTCTTCTGTAGCTGTAGCTCCTGTATTTCAAGGTTTGACATGTTGCATGCTCAGAGCTGCTCTCCTCTTTTGGTTGTAATAAGCAGTTACCTAAGTTACTTTTGCCTTCCTATCAGCTGAAAGGAGTCTGGCCATTCTCCTATGACCTCTGACACCAACAAGGAATTTTCTCCCAGAGAAATGCTGCACACTAGGGATGGCTGTGTGGGAAAATCCCAGTAGATCAGCTGTTTCTGAAATACTTAGTTCAGCAAGTCTGGCACCAACAACCATGCCATGTTCAAAGTCACTTAAATCACCTTCCTTGCCTGTTCTGATGCTCAGTTTGAACTTCAGTAGTAACTGTCGTGTGATTGGTTGATTAGATATTTGCTTTAAGGAGCTGTTGAACAGGTGTGGTCTATGAGTGTAAATGAAATGATAAAAAAATAAATAAAACTTAAAAAAAATGGTGGTACTTCCTAAATTTATTCATCTCTTCCAAAACATACCCATCTTTCCCACATCATCATTTTTAAACTATTGACTCTATCATTATGTCTTTCATCTGGGCAAATAAACACCATACAATTTCAAAGGCACACTTGCAGAAACCCTCTGAGGGCAGACTTGGCCTCCCAGTTTTCAGGCAATATTATTGGGCTTGCAATACCAGAACGTGGGTTTTCTGGAACAGTGTTTCAGCTGTTCCTGCTATTCAGAAGGGCTGTGGTCCTTCCTGCCAAACATACCTACCAAAATTTTTTAGCAAAGATTTTGTCCTAGCTCTATTCTCTTCAGATCCTAAAGCAAGTTAGGGGTGCTTTGTGCCAGACCTATCCATTTTTGCACCATAACGCCAAACCTTTCTTTTTTACCTGGCGTGATGGACCCTGTGTGTAATCATTGGTCAGAATTAGGTCTCCGCACTATTAAGGACGTCTACATCGACAATTGTTTTGCTTCATTTGTTCAGTTGCAATCAAAATGTATGCTTCCCTCCACTCGTTTATTTCGATACTTACAAATCAGGAATTTTGTTAAACACTCGTTCTCCCATCTGGATCAGCCACCTGCTCATAGAGACTTCTATGATTATTTGATTGAAATCCCAAACACCTAATCAGCCAGTTTACTACACTTTTTACACTTAAACCACCTACAAACCTCACCAAGGATGCTTGCGTTAAGGACATGGAAGTAGACATATCGGACACTTTGTGGGCCAATGGGTTGAAGAAGATTAAAGAATGCTCTGTTAATGCCAGATTACAACTTAGGCAGTTCAAAGTCCTTCATCGTTTGCGTTTCTCTAAAATAAAGCTAGGCAGCATTTTTCCATCTATTTCCTCATTGTGTCATAAAATGCAAAGCAATGGAAGGAACCACTGCCCACCTTTTCTGGTCTTGCCCTAAACTTTTTTGGGCAGAGATATTTAATATGTATAACCGGATTTATGACTTAAAATTAAAGCCGGATTGTATACTTGCAGTGCTAGGCTGCTCCCTAACCTCACTGGCACTTAGACGTCCTCTTCAGAAACCCTTAATGTTTGACATGATTGTAGCTAAAAGCTATTGTAGCTATTCTTAGAGCCTGGAAATCACCATCTCCTCCCTTGTTTAGGGTTTGGCTATGAGAGAGGATTGCATGTTTGTATATTGCCTTATTTTTTTCTTTTCTTTTATTGTTTTCCTGTTCTGGTTTTTTGGTTTTTGTCTTACTTTCTGCGCTTGGATGTCATTGTTTTTTATTTGATTTTATGTCATTTTAAGTTAAAATCTTGTAAATAAACATTAAAAAAAAACCTTTAAGAGCAAGTATTTTAAAAAATATCTCCAAGCATACCGTCTATTTACCAGAATACCTGTGTTGGTTTTTGTTTTAGGGTTTTTTTTAACATTGCCTTATTTCTTTGTTGCATGACTTCCAGGCTAGGCCCTTATCAGTCTACACAAGATGACCAGCAAACCACAAACCCAGTCAATGCCACACAGGGGCGCCATTAACTCACAGCTAGGCTCAGCATCATTCATCACAATTAGCACAACAAAACAAGCAAGTTCAGCTTCATTCGGCTAGTGTGCACTGCTCACTGGTGCAACAGAAATGCCAGACTGATGATTTAAGCATTTGTCAACCTTAAAGTTGCTTTCATAATATAAATTCATAATGTTAAATCTTCTGCTTAATGAAATACGTGCAATAGACACAGAGCAGCCTCTCAGAAAACCAGTAATTGAATTGACTCACCTTTTTTCAAATCATCTTGTTTGGACTCAGGATAAACTATCCATCGTTTTAATATCCATTCATTTCATGTCTTTGGAGCACGAAGGCGATCCACACAGAGAGCACTCCTGACTGACGCTCTGTGGCTCCGGGGGAAACTTTGGGGCATGTCCAAACAAGCCCTGGCACCCCGTCCCTCCACATATTCACACCCCCTTTTTTTCCTCACATGTGAGGAGTATGGGTATCAGTCTACGGTGTAACTAAAACTACACTAAATCCTGTTTATGGTTATGTTCTGTCTACAATCACGAGTCAGATATGCGCAAAGGCCTAGTTGAGTGGCCTGCATGTACGCCCACAGTGCCACTGTTTGACGTGAAGATGATCATCTCCAAATTCAGCAAGTGTGTTGCTTAAATGTGTATTTAATCAAGAAAACATTACATTTCCACTTGTAAAGCTGCATTAAAACTGTGTTTAAAGAAATCTGGATTTCACCCCTGCTGCGCCTCAGGCTGGATTGTGTTCAAGCTGACTGGAATGACTCGCAACTCGTGATCCCCCATTCTTAGTAGCACCAGACTTTAAAATGTCCCCCCTCCCAATAATCTCTCTTTGCAGCTTGCAGCCGTATGTAGTGTTAGATGCAGCGCTCACAACCAATTTTAGTCCTTAGTACATTTCTACAAGCTTGTAAAGACACACATGCGTCCTTGGATTAATCGCTAATTTCGTATTTATTTTTTTGTTTTATTTAATTTTAAAATGACCATGGGTACTGCTGTAGCTGTGCAGAAAAAGAAGAGAAAAGATTTTATACCTTACTTTCTGGGATTTGTAATATTTTTGTATTGCACGGTCAGTCTCCTTTCAGTAACAGCAAAAACAGCACAGGAAAGTCACTCTGTCAGGGTGCGTCGGGCCGTGGGTAAGCATATCTGAAACAAGTGCGTGCGGGATTTTTGGGTTACTTTGTAACATTTTAGAGCTGCCACAATAATCTGGGGGAGTTTTGTTTTATAGTGACAATCTGTTCAGTGTGTCATGAGTTATGTCACGGTAATAATGTGTGCGTAATCATGTGGCATAGCAACTGTGGCAATGTTTGCTCTACTAATCGTCGTGTGTTATCGGCATGAAAGACCGTGTAACTGCCATGAAAATAGAGCTAACCATCTTGGCAGAGCGCTCTAGCAACTTGCTGGCTTCTTGGGGTGACAGTTTGTGTGTATGAGTTGTTAAGAGTCGTTATTAGAGTCGGTGCTTTCGTCTTTTATTTGATAATATTCTCGCGTGTATTTGTCAGGGGCTAGATTTAAGAAGTTGAAAATAGGTATTATCACACAACCGTTACTGGAGGCGACTGATTCATCCTCATCCCAGTCTCCATAAAGATAATCTCCCTCAGGCTTTCTGTACTGACGTATTCGACCAAAATGGCCAGACTGAAACTTTTCTGTACAATTAGATTTTAGTTCACTTTACTAAAATGTTCTAAAATATTTTTTCTCCCTTATTTTTGAATTAGTTTACTTTAACAGCCTTGATTTGAATGCGTGTGCGTGTTGTTTCTGCTGTTTTAGAGAATGAGACAGAATGCATCCCGCCACAGTCCTCCGAGTTTCCTGAAGGCTTCTTCACAGTGCAGGAGAGGAAGGACGGAGGGCTCGTCATTTATTTTATGCTTATTTTCTACATGCTTTTGGCTGTCTCTATAGTCTGCGACGATTACTTTCTGCCATCATTAGAAGTAATCAGTGAACGTAAGTTCTACATAACACACACGTTTCCAATAGAACATCTGCGTGTAAGGTGTAGGTGTAGGCTTGGGTGGATGTTCTCATTGTATTTTTGCACTGTGTGATTATCAGAGTAATCGGGATTTATAACAACAGATTCTAACGCAATTTCTTCATTTACAAGGTGGGAGCCAAATCTACACATACAGTGTGAGGAAATATTTAACTTACTGAACATTTTAAGTAATAAATAAAGCTGTTAGTCAGTTAATCCTTTGGTATAGTTAATGTAAACTAGTAGTTTGGTCTTTGCAAAGTCTACAAACATTGTGAAAGTTTTCAACTTTATGCACCTATCCCTCCAACACCTAAGTTTTTTTGTTTTGTTTTTTTTAAACATATCCTTTTTTAATAGACGATCAAACCATGAAATCAACTGACTGACTAAACAAGCCCACAGTGGGTGGATATAAAATGTAATATCACAGACCAATCCTTAAAAATAAATATATCAATCTGTTTTTAATGGGCCATTTGAGGAGGGATTGTGCTATTGTTGAACAAAACTGTGCATTATATTTTTTGTGTGTGTGTGTTATTTTGGACCTCTCTCAGGTCTGGGATTGTCACAGGACGTAGCAGGAGCCACGTTTATGGCAGCTGGAAGTTCTGCACCTGAACTAGTCACAGCCTTCCTAGGTAATCACAAACTAAGTAAAAACCTAATTATGACATGATAACCCCAGTATGATCATCTGTGTCCTTGTGGTGTTCCCCAGTCTGACATAGTGACTTTACTACATGGGAACAAAAAGGAAAAGTGTCCTTGAACTAGGCTATTTTAACTTTCAGATCTTTATTTCTTTTCCCTGTCATGCTTCCTCATTGCTCCTGGCTTCAAAGCTAAAATGTGCTCTTTACTGTCAGGTGTGTTTGTGACAAAAGGGGACATTGGGGTCAGCACCATTGTGGGATCGGCTGTCTACAACCTGCTAGGAATCTGTGGTGCCTGTGGACTTTTAGCCTCTATGGTACATTCTGACACGATAACACATAAGATACAGACAAACATTACACCTCTGCTAACTACTTGTGTGTAGCAGTTGCACTTTTGCTCAGCCAAAACAGAAGGATCGTTGTGTTTTATGAGCCTTAAACCTCTTATTTTTGTTCGCTTTATCAGGCTGGGCGTCTCACCTGTTGGCCACTATTCAGGGACTGCCTGGCATATGGGATCAGTGTTGCTGCTGTCATTGGGATTATTTCAGATAACAAAGTTTACTGGTGAGTGTATTTGTGTGTACTAACTCATCATTACATGAATCATCTTAAGACCTTTCACCACATACAAACAGGGGTTGAATTTGGGTTGTAAAAGACTTTGTCCTTTTATAAGAGACTCTATTTTATAACCCAAAGGGTGGTAACAAGATACAAAGTCATTTACAGCGTTTTATTGCCTCTTGTGATGTAGAGAAAAACAAATTAAAAGAGATCACAAAACAATTTGTACAGTGCATGTATTTACAGGTTTGTTTTTTCTTTTTGTTTTTTATGGTACTGTCATAACTATATCCATGGCTAAAAAAAAAAGCAACAACAATTTGGAGAATTACACATGGAAAATATGTTGAAATAATCCAGTGGTACAAAAGCCACTGAAAAGTATGTTTTCTGACCTTAATTGAGGGAAGTGAGACCTGCAGTTTTTTAGATGGTGATCTGGGTTCTTTTGTGACCTCCTGGGTGAGTCATCGAAGAACTCTTGAAGTATTTTTGGTAGGCTGGTCACTCTGGTGAAGGTTCACCACTGTTCCATGTTTTCTCCATTTGTGGATAATGGCTCTCACCATGGTTCATCACTGCTATTACTTACATTGACATAATAATTGAAAAGTGCATTTTGTATTTACTCAGGTTATCTTTGTCTAATATTAAAATCTGTTTATGTTCTGAAACATATAAGTCTGACAAATATGCAAAAAAAACTAAAAACTCAGGAAGGGGACAAATGCTTTTTCACAGCATTGTATGTTTTATTTACAATATTTTTCATTTACAGTATGTCAATGAACTATTAATGCTCAAACTGTGTAATTTGTTGACAGGTATGATGCTGCCTGTCTCCTGCTGGTCTACGGCGTTTACATTGTGGTTCTGTGCTTTGACCTTCGCATCAGTGAGTTTGTCCTGAGGAAGCTGAGCCCTTGCTGCACGTGTCTGGGGTCAGGTTCGTGTGAAAAGATTGAGACACAGCGTCTGCTGGGTTGGAATGACGACACCAGTTTGCGAGTCCACAGTCGCTCCAGAACAGACAGTGGGATCTTCCACGATGAGTCAGGATACTCTCACCTGTCCCTCAGCCTACACGGACTCAATGAGATTCCTGAAGGTAAGGCGCACTTCTTAGTGGCACAGTAAAACTGCTTTCCTTCAACGCCACTTTGAGTCATTCGCCTTCGTGTTTGATCTAGGAGAGATGTATGATGTATATTCTCTCATACCAGCAGAGCATAAAAGTGTCTTTGCCGTCCCGGAGAGCGACATGAAACGGATTCTGTGGGTACTGTCCCTGCCCATCATTACTCTGCTTTTCCTCACCATCCCTGACTGCAGGAGAAGGTTCTGGAAGCAGTGGTTCGTGATCACTTTCCTCATGTCAGCAGTCTGGATCTCAGCTTTTACATATGTGCTGGTGTGGATGGTCACTGTAGTTGGTAAGATGGCTGTTTTAACTCTGAAGTCTGTAATAAAATTCTGTAGTTTTCATTAAACTTTTGCAGATTAGCTACAGGTGTAAATGAGCTCATCACCCACTGAGCCACGGCAGATCACAAGTGTTGAAACTTGTGAGAAAAATGTTGGATTTGCAGAGTACAGTCACATGTTGGTCTGCTGGTTAATTCCTGGGATGCCATTGTCTAGGCAGGTTCAGAGGGGGTCTGTTGTAGCTCCAGTGGGCCATGTGCCTAGCCGGCCACAGCAATTAACAGGGGGCTCACCCCTAGGGAAACACAGTCACATGAGGACTGAGTGTATACAGGGCTTCAAGAACCCCTCCACCTTCCATCTACAAAAGAATGAACTATAGAACTATATTCCAAGTTCAGGGTAAAAAGGCAATATTATCATGTGACAGTGGCAGGTCTACTTAATGTATAATGAGATTATCCAATAGTTCTCAGAAAGGCTCACATGCAGGGAAATACCAGGCATGTAGGCTCTGCACTGAATTGGACAGTACAGAGAACCCAGTCACAGTTCACAGGCAGGATTGTAAGGATTCATTTAAGGTGGTGATTAATATTGGTGAGTTATTTTCTGGATCACTTTGCCTGAAATTTATTTATTTTCCTATGATGAATGTGGATTCTGGATAATGGACAATGTCTAATAATGGACTTAATTTTCAAAAAGAGAAGGAGCAGATGTGCTGTTTATTTAACTTGATAATAGGATTTCACATTCTTATGGAAGATCCACAGTACTATGTACTTTTGAGCCACCCCTCATTTCTTGATATTTAGCTTAGGTTCTTGAGAAATAGTTCCTTCAGTTTTCTTCAGGTCGAAGGTTTTCCTTAGCTGCTTTTTCAGTCATTTTCAGCGCTTCTACCTGACCCTTTACAAGGGAATGTTTCTGTTGAGCAACTTAACCCTGACGTATGAGTCATTCAAACAAAAAAAGTACCCAACCTAAGGGAAGAACCAGTGTTGTGTCTACACATTACAGACGACTTCGCAGAGAACCAATGTTAATTTGTATTTTTAGGCACTTTGTTACTAGCAGCCTGTCGCAAAACATAATTTGTTCACATTTTTCACTGACTTGACTACAGAAGTGGTATCTCTTTAGTTGAGAATGTCAAGAAGCTATATTTAAGGCTGGAAAACAGGGAGAAAAGTCTCCACAGCCATCTGTTAAACATAGAGGAGGCTCTGTCATGGGTTTGGCGCTTCATTTCAGTCCGGTGTGTTAGACACAGAAATTGTACTAACTGTTTTTGCCTGATATACTGCATTTCCATTAATCTCTGCACCTATTTCCCTTGCAAGACATAAAAAAAATGTGTAGTAGTTCAATATTTTTGCACAACACTGTATCTTGAAGTTATTGGTAGGGTAATCCGACTTTGTGTTGGCATTGTGTTTATGCAGGTGAGACCCTTGCTATCCCCGATACTATTATGGGACTTACTTTGCTTGCTGCTGGAACCAGTATACCTGACACTGTGGCCAGTGTGATGGTGGCCAGAGAAGGTAACACTAATTTCCAGTTTCATTAACGTCATTTAAAATTCCTGAACAACTGCTTGCTGTACATTTAAACTTCCACAGCTTGTTCACTCAAAATACAGGAATGTTGAATTCTTTAAAATTTCAATGTAAACTTTTTTTCTCTCTCTCTTAAGGGAAAGCCGATATGGCCATGTCCAACATTGTGGGCTCTAATGTGTTTGACATGCTGTGCCTGGGTTTGCCTTGGTTCATCAAAACTGCCTTTGTGGACACCAACAACCCTGTAGAGGTCAACAGCACCGGACTGGTCTTTATTTCCTGCACACTTCTCCTTTCAATTGTCTTCCTTTTCGTAGCCGTGCACATCAACGGATGGAAGTTGGACTGGAAGCTGGGAATCGTTTCTCTCATCTGCTACATCCTCTTTGCCACTCTGTCCATCCTGTATGAGC
Source organism: Copadichromis virginalis (assembly GCF_057382275.1). Taxonomy (NCBI): domain Eukaryota; kingdom Metazoa; phylum Chordata; class Actinopteri; order Cichliformes; family Cichlidae; genus Copadichromis; species Copadichromis virginalis. The sequence goes on from NC_140618.1 coordinate 29,216,764, forward strand.
TGGGAATTATTGGGAATAATCCCCTAAGGCTGTGCAGCGACTGAGATCTGACCTTCTCAGGACTAAAGCCATATTTTCTGAGTAAAAACAAAAATGTTAAGCTTTTAAAAATGTACAAATATCAAGTTGCTACGGCACGCATACGTGATGGTCACCTCAGTGAATGATCTATTGTTAATATATTTTACCAAAGGTGGCAATGTTCCTAGGATCATTCTTTTGGGCGTGTACACCAAGATCCAGACAAGACCAGTATCATCACAAGGCCCATCTTCACATTGCAAGACATTCCCTGTCTTACATAAGGGTCATGAACAAAAAGCTACTGCTCCTACAGGTTTACTGCAATTTCCAATAAGAAAAGAAATAAAAGGTTTAAACTGAACTCATCTGGCCTTGTCCTCCTTTTTAAGAGGGTGGTTGAGCTAAAACAAAGACTTATTTCTCTGATAAGCTTTTATGAGCGAGAAAGAATGGTTAGAGCCATAAATAGTTTAAAAAAAAAAAAAAAAAAAAAAAAAGAAAAAAAAAGAAAGAAAAACTTTCCACTCATCTTCAGTTCCCTAAAACTGTCACGCATTTTTTTTCCACAACCAAGTTTGCAATGCTTGCGTGGACTTTAGACACTAATCTACCCTCAGAACAAACCCAACAAAGCTTAGTTCAAGCTAAGCACAAAAACCTTCCAAAAAAAAGAATTTGTTCAAAACTGTAGCAAACCTAATTCAAATAAAAATAGTTTAAAATCCCGTTTTAATCTGTAGCTTTGATGAAATCTTTCTAACAGCTTGAGGACACACTGTTATGCATCTTTTTTACAGCACTGATGTCTAGTTAGGTGTCCGTATTGTATTCCCCTGACATACACGTGCCATAATATAACTAAAAACAACAAACAAATCTAAACAAAACAGCTACTTTTGGCTGTATTCTTATTAACAGGTCGCTGCAGCAGGTAACTCAGTTTGTCAGGATTATGCCAAACCCACTCGCGATCTAACTAAAAATACTAAACTTTAAGCTTGAAGGTTTAAATACTTGAATATCTTTTTGTTCCTATAAAATAAGCTCATACTGAGTTTCATCTGTGGACTATTGTGGTATTTTTTAGATTTGAAGATGCCAATGTAGAACACTGTTCTTGGAGGGTGGGGGCAGAACTACAGCAAAAGTTTAGACAATGAAGAACAACTTCGAGACTTTGATCTCAGGAGAATTTACAACCACCAAGTTTAAAAATTACAAACTTTATTTGGTCAAATAAACTGTCTCACAAATTAAAAAGGGTTTATAAAACAAAATAGCTATGTAGTTTACATTAACAAACAAAAGGACGAAAGAAAGAAACAGTTTACACGTGAAGATATGAAGTAATTGTGTTTTTAAAACAAAACAAAAGATCATTGGCAAGGGGACTGAATGTGTACGTGTTAGCTTCACTTCTACAAAGGATCTAGGCGTTTCGATCAATACGGACGTCCACCTCTCGGCCATTTATCTTGGTTCCATTCATCATCCTGCAGGCCTTCTCGGCACTCTCTGGAGAGTCGAATCTCACCGTTCCGCATCCCTTCGACTTTCCATTCTCCATCTTGATTTCTGCAAACATTACCTGACCTGTAGCAGAAAAGAATGAGCAACGGCTGAATTTTGAAAGCAGAATCTTTAACAAAGTGCTGATTAAATCTTAGATATTGGTCTTTGTTTTCAGCGATCAATTGTGGTGAAATGCCAAAAGTGCTCCAGTGGTTCATGAATTAAACAGAATAATTAATTCAGTGGTCTATAATAAGCGAAACACTTACCACAGTGACTGAACTTGTCTTTCAGTTTTTGCCATGTCAAATCATAGGACAGCTATAAAACAAAAATATACTTCAGTCATTACATTAGTCAGCATTAACACATTTACAGCTGGACCTTTGTACATAGGGCTGTGCGATATGACCAAAATCTCATATCCTGATATTAAGACATCTATCGTCCGATAACGATATAAATCACAAAAATTTAACATTTTCTATAAATTCTGTGAATCTCGGGCAGCTCGACTTGCGTGAAGTGTTTCCAGCTGGGCGTCGCGTACCTGGAGTCGAGTGTTTTAACTGATGCATGAAACTATACATTTTTAGACATAAGTTGTAAGGGCCGCTGTTTTCTTTGTGAGTATTTCTTACACGGCGTGCTGCGTGTGAAAGCCTGTTCTAACGTTTGAGTCTAAGGTTTATTTTTTTAGCACCTGACGGCTCTTTTTTGCTTCCTAATCCGTAAAACTGCATCTTTCACGTGATTCAGTTTATTTTGAAAAGTCACAACAGGATCTTGAGCTTTATTGTGAAATGTTTATGTGGAACATAAACAAGTGGACACGCGGTGGTTTTACCGTCGTTGTTGCTAACGACAACGCATAAAAACAAACGCTTGTCTGTCTGTAGTGTGGTTATAAATATAAGAGAAAGTGAGAACTTTAAGAAATTAATATAGCCACTACAGTGACCATCAAAATAATGAAAAAATATTGCCGTAAACGTTTATTTTGCAACACCACGAAACAAACGATAGCGTAAAATGAAACGATAAGACGTTTTTATATCGTCATCCGATATATATCGTTATATCGAACAGCCCTATTTGTACAGGAATCAAACATGTCAAAGATGACATCGAACTGATCATAAATCCTCCAAGCAAAAATTAATGATTCATCAAAGCACACCACATATTATTAATAACTTTGTGTGCTTATGCAGCTATCCAATCAAAGGCCCAGCAACAATATATTTAATGACATCTAATGAACGTTTATCACGTTAAAGTTTAACTGATCATGTTAGCACAGCGAACTGATTAAAGAAGCAGTAAATTTAGATACACAAATGTCTTGAGAACACATCTAAACAAAAGAGGAATGATGGGGGGGTTACAAGAAATTCTAACACAAGTGATGTTTGCTAAACCTGGACCTTTGAATTCCCCTTTAACATTTTAAACTTTGAGTGGCAGCATACTATAGTGCTTGCACTATGACTACTATCACTATCACGACTGACTGTATAGGAAGATAAGGATGTCCACAGATGTAACAGCTCTGAAAATCAGAATAAATGAACATGGTTTTATTTCTGCTTACATTTCGCACAAATATCTGGCAACCTCCTTTGGACCCTGAGCCTCTGTCCGACATGCCACCACCCATGTGGCCCGGCCCCCCGCCTCCATAGCCACCAAAGCCACGGTTCATGTCCATTCCTGACATTCCCAAACGGTCAAAGCTGGAGCCCATTCGGTCCATCGACATATTTCCCATTCCCCCACCTGAGCACACACACACACACACACACACACAGAAGTGCACACAAACAATTTAACCTAATGCACAGTTAGGTTTTAACAGGGTCATGTTTGCAGTTTCCTGCACTGCTGCAGAACTACAAAGCCTCATGACAGATTTCTGTGAATTGGGACTTTTAAAACACTTTGCACCGCTTTATGAATAGATTTTTATTAACTTATTCTAATAAAATGTAACCGAAGTGTATCTAAACGGTGCAGAAGAGGATTGATTTTCCACTTCCAAACTTGCTATCACAGAAGCCAATGTCGCCATGACACTGTTTATACAGTGGGTGCAGACTCTGTACCAGTTTAAATAATTAGTCACCACACTGCACGAAGAATCAATGGGAAAACTTCATTCTTTTGTGAAAAGAAAACATTTTAACTACTGACAAACCACTATACCCCTTTTTAGTCTCTAACAAACAAGTAATTGTCGATCTCTGGGAAAATAAATACCATAGCATTTGCTATAGTACAGGCAGCAGTGTTCTGAATACTTTCAGTCTAATAATTTAAACAAGCCTGGGATGAAATGGAAAAATACCATAAGGCTGGTCAACCAAAACTTGACAACTCCATCATAGATTCCATCTTACACTGTAACTGTAAAGATTTTCAGGTTTGTGTGGGTTTTTTGGCATACATGAAACAGAGAAAGTGCATATTTTCTCTGTGGGTTGCTGTGGCCAGCCAGGCCCTCTGCTGTTTTTTTCTTGGTCTTCAAAATGCATCTCTTTTCTCCAAGTACTATATTTTCCGCACTATAAAGCGCACTTAAAATCCTTTAATTTTCTCAAAAATCGGCAGTGCGCCTTATACTCTGGTGCGCCTTATCTATGAATTCTGACTGTGTTTACTGACCTCGAACCAATTTTATGTGGTACACGGCGCTCAAAAATCAGTCAAAAAATGTTTTAGTAGGACTTTGCTAAGCTACGAAGCCGCACTGCTTGATCGATTGTCTGAGCGTTATGGCTACCGTAATCAGGAGCCTCACGGCTCATAGTAATCTGGGTCCAAAACCCCGTCTGCGTCAGGTCCCAAACGAACACTGTGTAAATACTTTCATCTTTAATAAAATGATCAGTGTTGCTGCTTTACCAGGTGTAACAATTAAGTTTAACATCCAGGCATCCATGAAAACAGAAATTATTAAATTTAACGGAGTTAGAAGTTAGCAGATAGTTAGCTGGCTAGTTTCGCTAGTTACCTAAACTAGCGAAACTAGTAGCATGTTCTGACTGAGAGATTTCTGGGCAAAAATAAAACGTACAGCTCTGCTATCACTTCCAACATGAATGAAGACAGAAAACTACACAGCAGTGACGTTTGTAGGATTACTGAAGTTGGACTAGCTGGTATATGATGCTGTGCTAGTGATCGCTAGCGACACAGATGTTAGCATAACAAAGCATAAAACAGTGGGCCCTAAACTCCATCCGCTTCAGGTCCCAAAGTCAAACGAACACTGCAGCATCACTGAGAGTTAAAAACTTTCTAAATTCTTTCATCTTTAATAAAATGAGCAGCGTTGCTGCTTTACCAGGTTTAACAATTAAGTTTAACGTCCAGGCATCCATGAAAACAGAATTTATTAAATTAAACAGAGTTAGAAGTTAGCTCGCTGGTTTCGCTAGTTACCTGAACATGATATAGCATGTTCTGACTGAGAGATTTCTGGAAAAAAATAAAACGTACAGCTCTGCTATCACTTCCAACATGAATGTAGAGAGAAAATGCTATGTTAGCTTACCAAAGCATAACACAGTGAACCTGGAGAATGAACGCTAACCTTTTTCCACTTGATAAAAGTTCCCGATGGTTTTTTTTGACAAATACAATCGCATGGAAAATTGATGTAAACAGACCAAACTTCAGTAGGGAAGGGGAACAACTGAGATGCTCCAGCCACAATATGAGGTTAGTCATTAATGTAAGATAACCTTTATTAGTCCCACACGAGGGAAATTTGTTACAGCATAAAGCGGACAGTGCAAAGTTACATAGCAAAAATGAGAAAAACACTAGAAAAATATATACTGTTGTTCCGGTGTTTATAGAGCAGCTACCAGAGAGAGTACCGTAATTGTCGGGCTATAAGCCGCTACTTTTTGCACAAGCTTTGAACCCTGCGGCTTTTAGTCAGGTGCGGCTTTTCTATGGATTTTCCATGATTTTTGTGATATCGTAAGACGATTTGTTTTGTTTGTTCCGCTGTTGTACGGCACTACGTTGCCTGGCGGAAGGATCGGGGTTCAAGAGTGGTATGTTAGTCACATGTCCGTCCGCCAGGCAACGTAGTGCCGTACGAAGTAGCGCGAAAAACAAACTTCAAAGTAGCGGCACGCATTCAGCGGGAGGCGTGGATGACGAGCGGCGATAAACTTGCGAAAAGCAAGTTATGCCCAACTCCACCGGTGGATTCTGACAGCGTGGAAAAGTGCGAAAACATCCACGATCACCAACGGATTTTGAAGGGCTGGACTGCTGCATGATGGAGAGGAGGACACCGCCACGGCCCTTCTGAGGGTGTTCGACTCTGACACTGACAACGAGGATTTCTTTGGTTTTGAAAGTGACAACGAAGGAGAGAAGCGGAGAGTGGATGACGAAGCCATCCTGAGCCTGTTCGTTTCCGACATTGGAGAAGAGGACTTTGGTGGTTTTAGAGCGCAGGAAGAAGAGAAAGATGGTGAATGACTGACTTTTCTTCTTGTTAAAGCCGTGTCACTGCACCTGAGCCTAAAAGGTAGTCCGAATCTATTTTTCTGGTGTGCTGTAGGTTACTGTTATGTACTACATGTGCAAATATGTACCCATAACTTGTTTTTCAAAATATTAATAAAAGGGGTGTGTCTCCAAACAGCCATCTCTTTCCTGACAATTCCCTTTGTGCATATTCTCTTACATATGATAAGTCAACATTGAAACACCTGCGGCTTTTAGTCAGGTGCGGCTAATGTATGTACAAAACAGGATTTTCCCCTGATTTTAGCTTGTGCGGCTAATATTCAGGTGCGCTTTGTAGTCCGGGAAATACGGTAATCTAATTCATACAAAAAAACCTGTTATATCTTATTCTTTATTTATGTTACCAAAAATAAAATGCGTGTGGTGACCGAGTCTGTTGTGACTCTTAATAAGTAAGACGTATTAATACACTACTTTCTTAATCTGTGTGACAACCATGACCACACGTTTCCACACCCACTGCTAAGTGTATGACAGTTCAGGAGATTAGGTTGCTGTAATCAGCCATAAAGATCTAAGCTTCTGTTTCTCTATTCAAATGTTATCCTTTAGGAAGCCTGATATGAGAGATGTTACTTATGTTATAGCAGGAAATACTGTTAATTTTGTTTCATTTTTTTTTATTTTTCCATTTTTATCAATTTACACTGTTTAAATTCAAGTAAAAGAGTTACATTTTACCAAAAAGGTCAGACTTGGAAAAGACTAAATATATTAACTACTGGAAGGAAATGATGATTTGGGGGCAGCCCAAACTTTAAGTAAGAGTACTGTTGTGGAGTCTCATGTACCTTTAATTACTGAACAACTGCTATAAAAATGATAATTTGAAACACTGTGTATTAAGATTTTTTTTTTCCTAACCTGTGCCTAATCCAGTTCCCATGTGCCCCATGCCACCACTGCCCATGCCTCCTCCAAAGCCTCCACCTAAAGAAGAGTGCAAGTTGATGCAAATTCGATTATACCACGATGCAGTAGAACTCACAGCCTCACTGAAGTGAGAGTATAACTTACCCATTCCTCCAAAAGAATCCCCAAATCCTCGATTCATTGGCATGTCACCGTGCCCAAAGTCCCGATCCATTCCACCCATTCCTGATCGGTACATATCTTAACACCAAAAATACAATGAAAGAGAAACAAAACAATCAACAATAAAACGAGATGACACATTAGTTACCAATAACAAACAAGAAAACCTGATTTTTGGCCCACTGAGGGTAAAACAGACTTACCTCCCATTCTGCCAACTGGTGCCATGTCCCTCCCTCCAAACCCACCCATACTGCCCATGCTGTCCATGCCTCCAAAGCCTCCACTTGCACTACTCATTCCTATCGAAAGCAGAAGAGAAAAAGAAATCTCCTTTGTTAACACCGAGGTAACCATGGTCATTCAACAGGAAAGAAACTCGTAGGTAGCAAAAAGCTCACCTCCCCCAAGTCTGTTCATTCCACCATAACCTGATACATCCATACCTGGCAAAGACAAAGGAACATCGAATTACAAGAAACAGATGTAATTCCATAAAATGTACAACGTAAAAGCGCTTAAATATTATCTGGACAGAGCTCTGATCATTTCATTTCTTTGCACATCGAGGCTAATAGAAAAACAGACACTGGTATGTTGCATATATGTCAGTCTAACTTGAACACAGTTAATATTGCCTTGAGACCCTAATTTGATGATCAGCTAGTGGAAATGTAATTCTGTCGGATAAATATTGGCTTGTAAAGACAAACTGTTGCAACTCGGCATATATACGACACACTTTGCACTGAATATAATTTAAACCTAATATCTCAAAAGGTGACTGACCTCCAGGTCCCATAGCGCTCATGCCGCCTCCACCACTCAAGCGGTTGGCATTGATGGGTTGACCTCCTGGCCCCAATCCCATGCCAATACCACCTAGACCACCTACACAAAGAAGAAAAATTCCTTCTGTATTGTCTCCAACCACAAGAAATGCTCAAGACATACTTCATACATACTAAAGGCACACTGCCATTTTGGTGAACAAATTATTTATTCACTCACACACCATCTTGTTAAAATGCAGCTGTTCACTTCCTGTTCTGGTAAGACGCGTTTACTTGATTAATGATAATAAAACTATTTTTTTTAAATTACGTTTTTTGCTTATGATAAGGGAATAACAGCAAACTCACGTGGTAACTGAGGTGCTTTTTCTACTTGCCGAAAGTCTTCAACGGGTAGAGATTTCTCATCCTGCAAGACCAAGCATTTTTCTTTGCCCACATATTCACATCGTCTGCATAGCTTAAAGCACATTGTAACTTAACAAACAAAAACAACACACACGTACCATTTTTACGTGCATCTGCCTGTCAAAGAGCATCTGCCCATTAAACATGGCTGGAATCAACATCAAGGAGAATGCTGTGGTAAATATTGTACAGAATAAGTTCTTTTTCTCTTTTTGTTTCTTTTTTAATTAATACTTAATTATAAAGGATACAAATGGCCTGCACAGCTTCCAGTGGCTGCTCAAAAGTCACTGTTCCCATCCCACGGCTCTTGCCATCTTTATCTTCCTTTACATCTGCTCGCTTCACCACACCGGCCATACTAAACACCTCTTTTAACTTCTTCCACCCCACCTTAAAATCCAGCTGTTGAACAATAGAAAGACACCAGTGCGTTTAATAAACAGGAAAAAAAAAAAAGATTACTACACAGATTTGGAAACTGCTATACCTCCATATCAGTGACAGCCATACTGTGCACACTGTGTGGTAAAGATGGCACAGCAGCTTTTGTAGCCGTCTCTTATGGAGGGTGGTGACGGTGGTACAGTGGGGAGTTCATTTCCCATTTTCAGTACGAAGACAAAGTAAAGTGGATTATACTACTGCTTACGGTAAACAGTAAACATTAGTGGATGGATAGCACATGAAAGGAGTTAAAACAATACTACCGTATGTCAGTAGTTATCTAGTTATTTTCGCTTACTTAGGGGTCTACTAACTCTTTTGGTCGGGGTAGAACAGTGGTGCAGGGTTTAGCACTGTCACCTCACAACAAAAAAGGGGTTTGAATTCACCGGCCAGCTAAAGCCTTTCTGTGTCTGTGTGGGTTCTCTCCAGGTTGACCGCCCTCCCCCAACAATAATTCTAAATTACATGTTTGTGCGTAAACAGTTAACGGTAACTGTAATGGTGAAAGTGGATTTGCTTGCTAAACAGTTGTAGCTACAACATATACACATATCATAAAAACTTTTTTTTTAAATTACACAATGTTTAGGCCCAGCTGAAGCTCCATTAAACTCTGGTGGGCTGCCAGGCTTAAAATAGACTGGCACAAATCCTGTAGAAACATATGATTGTGGACGTATTTCATAGCTGGTCAAATATTTAATTAGTAATACTAATCTCTGGTGCCAAGCTATTAAATTACTTTAAAGCCTTCACTATGTATACGAGTGTGCTTGGCAGATGTCTACAATTGCACAGTGATAATTAATGTTTAATAACATTTCCTTACATTAGCTACAAACACAGTGTTGCCAAGTCGCCCAGCCTCCAGTGCATGGATGACTTCAGGTGGGATGTTAGGGTTGTTAGCAATGGAGGGCGGGAGGTTCATCACACCAGGCCCCATGTCCTGCCCACGGCCTCCCTGTTGACCCCCTCCCATGCGTTGCAACACACGGCGGGCATGCTCTCCATCAGGGTCCTTAAATAGAAAACATTATGATAACATTTAAGAAAAAATAAATAAAACTAGAAAATTTCACAGTGTCATTTTAATTTAGTGGTACATCGCTGGATATTTTCAGATCTGATGTTAACAAAAACATATGTAATGTAATAATGCTACATCATGGTTACCACCACAATCTTTTTATGACTGCTTCATATGCCCACAATCAACAGAAAATAGCAACATGAGATCAGCTTTTCTTAAAAAAAAAAAAAAAAAAAAAAAAAAAAAAAAAAGAGAACAGCTAAATATAATCTGCAATCTATGCTTCTCACCTCCTTGATGTTGAGTGGCCTTCCACTCAGGTCATGTTTATTCATAGTTAATACTGCCTTCTTCACAAACTCCTCATCTTTGAACTCCACCACACTGTTGAACGAGGCAAACGGAGACGCCACATGAGTCAATGCGAGCACAACATATAAAAACAAAAGTTGTTTCTTTGAGAAAAATAGGGTTTCTTACCCACACCCCTACGAAGGTGGCATCACAGGAGTTCAGGAGTCACAGAAGGAGGGAACAAAATACAGTTAAAAACAAGATATTACAAACAAAAACATAATATAACATCTCAACTAGTTTTTAATATGTTTTTTATGCATGTTGGCCATATTTTCCCTGCTGGCTTGAGCCGGCTGGTTTTTAACTTTACTGCAAACAAGAAAAAATGCTGAAAAAAAACAAAAACAAACAAACATCACATTTCTTAATAATTAAAGATATTACAAGAAGAAAAATATCTAAACAGTAATATATAAAGGTTGCAGTTAAAATTAAAAAAAAAAAACAAAAAAAAAAACAATCACATTTGTCAGTAATATTTAAACATTCTATTATTTTACCTGAAAATATTTAGGTTTTGAACTGGACATTGATTACCACGATAGATGAAAAAAGCAACAACAAATGTATTTAGTACATTGTTTAGGATTAACAAGTTGTGACTTTAAGAGAAAAAATGTGTGGTTCATCTTTAAATCTATTGCATCATTTGTTGCCATTTAACATAAAGACATAACAAAAACAACTACGTGGTCTTTTGCAACTGCTTTGTTCCATTAAACAGAAAGCTTTGCCATATAACAGAATTGTAAAATAAAATTTTGAGACATGAGGGTCAATCAATAAGACCAATCACACAACCCCGCATTTCCCTTTGGAAAATGGCCAAACAAACAAACTTTTAAACCAATTGAAATGACAACAACAAAAGCAAAAGTATACTCTTAGATGAGTTCATTGGCTACATTTCCAAAAGTCAACAGGACATCTCCCTTTCAAATGAAAAATCAATCATTAGCCATCTTTCAGGCTCTAAACACAACCTATAGTGTCTCCAGTTCATTTAACCCAAAGGATCAGAGCCTAAAAGAGCACTACATTATTGAGAGCCTGCTGAGGGCATTTAAAACCTCGTGCAGCAATTTGGCCACATCACTTACCCTTGACTTTCCTTCAGCATCCTTAAAGAGCTCCACGTATGTAACCTCACCAACTACATGAGACATACAAAGGGAAAATACCAAAAGAACAAAGGAATTTAAGTCACCAAGTCTTCAAATCACCGCTGGCCTTGGCAATACAGCTACAGATGGAGATGTCCCCATTGATCAACAGCCAGCCCAGACCAACATCCCACCAGACAACACCATGCCTTTCTGGGCAGTGACTGAGACACCCAAAGGCCAAGGCCAGAAAAATAAAAACAAAAACAGCAAAAAACAAAAACACAGCTATATTAAACCTGGGAATTTCAAAATTCAAATCAAAAGACTTCAACGTGATCAGTTTAGCAACAAATTCCATTCAAGGCAGTTGAGATGTTTAAGCTGTCCTTTGACCTTTCAAAATATCTTTTTTGGGAACTCTGTATTTCATAAAGTAAAACATTGGAATATTTTTCATTGATACTAGCAAGATTCACCTTAATGCAGATGCAACAAAAACATTCAACAATCAAAATATTCCTTGCTGGATTGAGGTTACATTTTGGAGCTGACAATCCATTAAAACAAGTAACAATGTAACTACGTAAATCCTACTTTTTCCTCACATACATATCAGCCCAAGCTAAATTGGTGCCCATCCAAAAATAAATACATAAATAAAAGAATTAAAACTCCAATAACCTTAAATCACAATATGGCGGTTCCTTAATATCTGCACTAAGCATATCCACAAAAGCTACACACAAATTAGCTGGCGTTAGAAGCAAACGTTCAAGCTTGTAACAAAACAGAACAAAAGGTCAAAATCTTCTTTTCAGCTGAAGAGAGAGGCAGAGGGAAAGACGCCATACCCATCACTGGGTAGATTACCTTTATCACGCATTAGATCTTTAATTGCCTGCCACTTCATATCATACGGGATATTGCTGATGAACACTCTGTTCCTATGAGCACCCTTCTTTTCTCCACCATGTTTGTCTTTGTAGGGATGGTAGCGGCCTCCTCTTCTGCCTCCAGAGGATTTCTCTTTACCATCATGCTTTTCTTTGGGGGGCTTGCCTTCTTCTTCCCTACAAAATACAGAGAAGTGCAGGTCAACATCTCTAAACATCTTCCACAGATCACTGGGGCATCAAATTAAAAATCTACCCTTAATAAATTTGTGAGTAATAGCAGACTCATCTTTTGTGATTTGCTTTAGAAATTTAATTTATACCTTTTTTAACCTTATACATACAAAAAACTCTACTCATATTAATAAATTCTATAATATGGATCTAAAGTAATAATAATAATAATAATAATAATAATAATAATATCATCATGATCTAAAATAGCCATACCCACAAACAGCAATATGCATGCATACGTGCTAGACAAACTTTGGATTTCTTTGCGTGTAAATGACAACTACGTGAGTAGATGAATGCATAAACAAATTAAAAGAAAAGTATTCATGCAACTTCTGATTTCAACCAAGTGTGACATTTTATAAATCCTTATGAAAATACAGCACACATTTTAAATGAACTGATACTTTAATGCGTATAGAGCACTTTAAATGTATTAAGCCGGTATAATTTTTGTGCAACAGCGCGGAGCCATTAGCAGCTAACCGCAGGTTTGTTAGCATAGCATAGCGCAATGGCCATGAACAATTTCATTAAGATTAGAATGGGTGCTAACTAGTAAAAGCACAGCTTATTTTGCTTGTGGTTAAACCTAATTAATTTAATTAAAGTAAGGCTGGCTTGGTGGTTACTAGCGCTGAATTTCAGAGTTTCGTTAGCTTTAGCTAAATATGAAAGCACAACACAATGGAGAGTAGCACCTAACCGAGAATGACCCATTGCACCAGCCTTGTAACATTGTGGCCACAGTTTATGGAGATGCATATATACCTTAAAGTCTTACATTATATTTAAATTTAACACATATACTTCGACGTTATATTTCTTACAAGAGACTGGAGGATTCTTTGCTAACAATAGCTAATATTCAAGGACTCCATTTTAGCTAAGCTAGCTAACACCGACGCAGAACGACCGGATAATATTACAACTTTTTAACTCACATTTTCACACCGTTGGGTGTTTCTTCAGATGTCTCGTCGGGTTCCGACTTGACTGATTCAGAAATTTCCTCCTCCTGTGGTTCCTCTTTAGCCGTTTCAACATCTGCCATGTTGATGTTTATTTTCCCCACACACAACGCAGGATAACTCGATCGCTACGCAGTTCAAAATGTGCTGGGAAGATATGTGATTCCAACGCGAGATTTGGGAGCTGTTGCTAGGCATCGTCGGAGAATTGAATAGTATAGGTGTCAATGGACACGGGTGAAAAGAAAAAATTAACTCCTGTAAAAAGAATGTGGACGCGATTTCTCTCTAAATTGAGAAGTGAAGAAAGTAAAAGCTTCTAATGCAGCGATTCTTACCTTTTTTCTTATGTGCCCCCACTTTATTTTAGCAGTAAAAAGGATTCCAAATTGAGCAATACCATGAGCAAACTTTTTTTTGTCCACCAAAGCCATTTTATACATGCACACAACAGCGTGCGAACAAGCGTCTACTAAAATGAAAATCGTTGGATACTGTGAAAATGTCTTATACAATATAGTGCAAAAGATTTCTTATAAAGTATTATAGAGCAACAACTATTTTATATGCGTATATGTCCCCTTTCCAGATAAAAAGACAAAACAAAAAAGAAACATAAATTGGGGTGATGTTCGGGTACAGAATATACAGAAGTTCAGTGTTATAGAATCTGTTTAAACTTTCTTAAAATATGATCCAATAAAGCTCCAAGGACCATCAAGCACATCAGGTCCCAGAGAATTGCCTGCTCCACTAATTTGATCTCCATAACATCTTTATGGCAGCTTTCCATCCTCAAACTGTTTGGTTTGTGTAGCTTTAAGTTTATTAAAAATGATCTGTTTGCTGGTTAGAAAGGCCAGTGCTATAATACATTTGTTTTCCTGTTTCAGACATTGTAATTCATAAAGCAATACCAGTATTACCTATAAACTACAATATTCCAGGCAGCACACTCACGGTGTCAGACTAAAATGTCCCATCTTATTGATTATCATGCAGAGCCAAGTCTATTCATCATTCCTGAAACTATTGATTAATGCACTTTTACTCCACTGCAGGAATACTTTCAATTTCGTCACACAATCAGCTTTAACATTTGAAGAGAATCTGCTCAGCGAGCCCTGAGGAGATTCCACCAGTGGAGAAATACTTTGAAAGCTAATTTTTAACATCACAGTTTAAAGTTGCACAGTTGTATAGAACTCGTTGCCCAGCAGGTCTGTAGTCCTATAGAAACAGTAAGGTGCTGTTAATCGAATGCACTTGATTAACTGATCATCAGTAAGTGTGAGCACCTGCGTAAAACCAAACATTTTCACTTTTTGCTTATGTGTAACTGTCAGATATGTGACAATCTTCCCAGGAGTGAATGACCCAGTAAATTCACCCCAAAGTCAGACGATGCAATACACAGTAATAGCATCTCAGAGTCTACATGTCTTTTGTCATGTCCTTTTTTTTTTTTTTTTTTTTTTTTTTTTTTTTTTCTTAAATGACATCAGAAACAGCAGTATGCGACATTACGTGATGGCAGAGCTTCAGTTCATCCTTTGTCATTTTTTTTTTTTTTTTTAATAAATAGGACAGGGGGAATGAATGAGAGAGAGAGGGGGAGAGAAAGAAAGAAAACCCAAGGGGAGAAGAGACGGTGAGAAGGGGGGGGAAGAGAGACAAAAAAAAAAAAAAAAAACTCCTGGGTCACCTGTATGGAGAAAAAACAAACAAACAAACAAACAAACAAACAGAGGAGACAGCAAACAACAAAGAGCAACATAATAATAGAGAAAGCAAAGCACCATCACAATAAACTAGCTAGTCATAGATATCAGTATTTACTAAGTAATAAACGATATTGTGCAGCACGCAAGATAGACAGCGCACAGTGTGCTTTGAGGCAGCAGCCAAGAAAGCTTTAGTCCGCGTCTGTGAATACCCATGTGTGCATACCTGTGTGGATCAGCATGCTTGCATTCCAAAGGTTTCTCCATGTAATGATCTGCTAGGGAGTGTGGGGGGGCCACAGCCCCGTCCTCCAGGGTGTGAAGCGGGTATGGAGGAGATCAAAACTCCAGACATCCAGAGGCCCCCAGAACACAAGAGACCATGGAAGACCAACAGAGGGGCAGCCGCGCCACTGTTCCAGTAAGAGCTGAGGAGAGTCCCAGATGAGGGCTCACTCAGCAGCCGCGGAGCAGAAGCCAGGGGGGGTTGCAGTGACGCGCCCGTGAGCTCCGCCGGCCCCCAGCTGCGCCTGAGTGACCGAGCCCTAGGCCGAGAGGCCGGGGGCACCCCACCTCCAAAGGGGCCCGAGCGAGCCCCAGGCCCCAGGCCCCGACAAGCGGCCGCCAAGGAGTGAGCCGGTGTGTACCCGGACGCCCACCCCCAGACACAAAGAACCACCAACACACCGACACCTGAGGGAGTCCGCCACCGGCAGGGGAAGTGGTGGTGGGTGGAGATAGGCCTCCAAACCTTGGAGGGCCTGAGGTGTCCCCAGAGAGGTGGCGTCTGATACCCAACCTGACATATAGACACAGACATACAGGCACACACAGACACAAACATCCATTCCCACCCTCATGCTCTCATATGCACTTACTCCACACTCAACCAACGTGGAGACAGACATAAAGAGACGCTGTACACACAATCACACTCCCCAAGCGTACTCTACAAACCGGGTCTAGGTACCCTTGCCCCTGGAGGGGGGAATTGCACCCAGACCCAGGTGGTGTTACCCTTTTCCCTGCGGTGGGGAGAGGCAGACCACCCCGACTCCGCAGCAGCAGGGAGGCCCCACACCCCAGACCGCAGTCGGACGGCCAACTCCTCCTACTAGCCCCCCCGCTCCAGCAGGCCGCAGAGAATGGGGGTGGGAGAAGACTCCAAACCTCCCTCCACCCGCTCATTGTAGTGTTGATGCATATGTGTTCTAAGGTGCAATTAAAACCCAGGAGGGCATGGAGCTACCTGCCAAGGAGCAGCAGGTAAGCGCATGGTCCCTCCTGCTAGCCCTCAATGACTAAGTGTATTTAAAATTGAGAGGTGGGCAACGACGTCAGGGGTGAGGTGTACACCCTGATGGTGATTTGGACTCCGTGATTGTGCCCACCCCCAAGATCCTATATGTATGTGTAATGAGAGTGTGAATAATGTGAATGTCTAAGTTGTGGGATAAAATTGAGGCAGAGGCAGCCAGAAGGGGACGGGGGGGGGGGTAGCCTCCTCCGCACCCTGGTGACATACCCCCACTCCAAGGCCCTGCATGTGTGGGTGGTTGTGGAGGAGCGGGAAGAGGGAGGCAGCTGGAGATGGGGAGGGAAGGAAGGGAGGGGCAGGTAACCCCTCCCTGGGGCCAGCTCCCCCGCTGACCCCAGTAGGCACTCCCACCCTCCGCGACCCGCCAGGGAAGGGGGGCCCAGGCCCATCAGACCGGGGCCCAGTGCAGTAGCGCCCCCCGGCTCCACAGAGCCCTGGACAGTCCACCCAACCCCACCACAGAGAAAACTGCACCCACCCCACCAACCACACATCTTCCAGACTACATAAGACGGTAAACGCCCAGGCTGAGATCTTCCTCCACCTCTCCTGTATCTCCCCCTCCTGCAGAGAGTTCCTGAGAGAAGAAAGCTCCTGCCAGATGTGACCATCCCCCCCACCAGTTGAAGAGCCCCCCAGGCGGCTCGATGCACCGGCGGCACCCTGCTCCAGGGCCGGGCCCCCATGCACCCACCCGCCCACAACCCCGGCAACACACCAACCAGGACCCGAGCCCCCGAGGCCCGGCCCGGGCCCCCGCCCAGAGACGGAGCACCCCCAGAACCTCACGCCCATCCCGGACCCACCCAGGGGCAGCCAGGTTGCCAGGTCAGTAACCCACGTCCGTCAGCACAGACCCTCCCCTAGCCCCGCTGCACGCAGCCGCGAGGAAACAGTCACCTGAGAGCCAACAGAGCCCTCAACCGGACGTGACCGCTACCCCGGGTTGAGCCCCCCAAGGAAGATGCCTCCGGGGAACCCCCCGACGCCCTAAGCCTGTCCCTACAGGCTACAGTAAATATTGTACAGAATAAGTTCTTTTTCTCTTTTTGTTTCTTTTTTAATTAATACTTAATTATAAAGGATACAAATGGCCTGCACAGCTTCCAGTGGCTGCTCAAAAGTCACTGTTCCCATCCCACGGCTCTTGCCATCTTTATCTTCCTTTACATCTGCTCGCTTCACCACACCGGCCATACTAAACACCTCTTTTAACTTCTTCCACCCCACCTTAAAATCCAGCTGTTGAACAATAGAAAGACACCAGTGCGTTTAATAAACAGGAAAAAAAAAAAAAGATTACTACACAGATTTGGAAACTGCTATACCTCCATATCAGTGACAGCCATACTGTGCACACTGTGTGGTAAAGATGGCACAGCAGCTTTTGTAGCCGTCTCTTATGGAGGGTGGTGACGGTGGTACAGTGGGGAGTTCATTTCCCATTTTCAGTACGAAGACAAAGTAAAGTGGATTATACTACTGCTTACGGTAAACAGTAAACATTAGTGGATGGATAGCACATGAAAGGAGTTAAAACAATACTACCGTATGTCAGTAGTTATCTAGTTATTTTCGCTTACTTAGGGGTCTACTAACTCTTTTGGTCGGGGTAGAACAGTGGTGCAGGGTTTAGCACTGTCACCTCACAACAAAAAAGGGGTTTGAATTCACCGGCCAGCTAAAGCCTTTCTGTGTCTGTGTGGGTTCTCTCCAGGTTGACCGCCCTCCCCCAACAATAATTCTAAATTACATGTTTGTGCGTAAACAGTTAACGGTAACTGTAATGGTGAAAGTGGATTTGCTTGCTAAACAGTTGTAGCTACAACATATACACATATCATAAAAACTTTTTTTTTTTTTAAATTACACAATGTTTAGGCCCAGCTGAAGCTCCATTAAACTCTGGTGGGCTGCCAGGCTTAAAATAGACTGGCACAAATACTGTAGAAACATATGATTGTGGACGTATTTCACAGCTGGTCAAATATTTAATTAGTAATACTAATCTCTGGTGCCAAGCTATTAAATTACCAGACCAGACAGTGGAGATGTCTGAACATAATGTAGAGCACAATTTTTGGTGAAAACCAAGCGCAGCAAATCACCACAGCACTGTGGTGGAGGGGTGGTGATCTGGCCTATTTTG
The DNA here is from genome assembly GCF_057382275.1 of Copadichromis virginalis. Lineage (NCBI taxonomy): Eukaryota > Metazoa > Chordata > Actinopteri > Cichliformes > Cichlidae > Copadichromis > Copadichromis virginalis. The sequence continues at coordinate 29,235,329 of NC_140618.1, forward strand.
CAGCAACAGAACCTGCACCTCACAGTCATTAAGTTTGAACTCCTCTATAAGCCAAACTATTTTAGAGTCAAATGTGAGGCTGTCTGTCTGACAGATGAAGCTGAAATTGGGCAATGATTCCAAGCAAAACAGTAAATCTACAAGAGCATGACCAAAAAAGAAAAGAATCATGGTGCTGCAATGGCCCAGTTAGAGCCCAGACCTCAACCTGATTAAAATGCTGTGGCAGGAACTTAAGAGAGCTGTGCATAATTGAAATCCTTGCTAACCGCAATGAATTGAAGAGACACACAAGTTAGTTATTGCTGTTATAGGTGGTTCTACAAGCTACTCAATCATGGGTTGTACTTTTTTTTCCACACACTGCTTCTGCATTTTGGTTCAGCAGCTACAAATAGAAAAAAAAAAAAAAAAAAAAAAAAAAATATATATATATATATATATATATATATATATATATATATATATATATATATATATATACCTCACTGCTTTGGTTTTGGCATACTAACCACTAACTCAAAAACTGACTTGTAAAAAAAAAACACTCACTTCATTCAGGAAGAGCTACACGTAGGAGTGACAGAGTACAAGTTGCAAACAACCGTACGTCTGGCTGACCTGTAACTGAGCATAGGTTAAAATTTAACATACAGTGAATTGCATGCATCACTCTGTAAATGAAAAATCAGATCAGTAAACTGATCCTTCATTTCCTTGATGGCGTAACATCCATTTCACAAATGATTGGTGCACAATTCATACCATGCCTGCTGAACAATCACTAATCGATAAAGTATCACATTTACTTTTACTATTATTGGAGCAAGACCTATAAATTAAAGCTGGAGTGTGAGTACCGAATGAAAGTAACAATGACGACAAAGTATTTCATGTGTAGTGGTTTACACTAACAAGCAAAAGATCTCTGGTTCAGTTTTGCCAAATCAAACATGTGAAGTGACCCCTTGTGAATAAGGAAGCAGCTAAAAGTCACATCTGCACATCCTAAAATGAAAGACCTATGATCTAAGAGACACAGTCTCTCCAGTGCGTCCTGGGTCTGCTCCAGGGCCTCTTCTCGGTAGCAGTGCCCTCTCAGATAGACCTAGAAGGCAGCCTAGTCAGATGACCGAACCACCTCAACACAACAAATATATTACTTATAATAATAATGGATTGCATTTATATAGCGCTTTTTGAGACCCTCAAAGCGCTTTATAATTCCACTATTCAGTCACTCTCACATTTACACGCTGGTGGAGGCAAGCTACAGTCGTAGCCACAGCTGCCCTGGGGCAGACTGACAGAAGGGAGGCTGCCATATCGCGCCATCGGCCCCTCTGGCCAACACCAGTACGCAGTCGGTAAAGTGTCTTGCCCAAGGACACAACAACCGAGACTGTCTGAGCCGGGGCTCGAACCGGCAACCCTCCGATTACAAGATGAACTGCCAATTCTTGAGCCACGATCGCCCTGTGTATTTGTGCAAAAATGTACCAGACCTTTTCTTTTTTTAATGAAAATAAAATTTGATTTGATTAACTTGCAGCTCCCTGGAGAAGTAGTATTTGCAGCAGTTTTGTTTGACAGGAAAGCCAACTGGAGTAATTACAATCTTTGCAAATCAGTCTTTGTACTGAGACGGTATAACCCCCCAAAAAGACATTCATTAAAGTTTCTCTTAGAGCAGTTTAGAATAATTGTTTTACAGTTCTCAGTATCAGCCTTTCTCCTGATCGCTTGGATAATATTCTAATATGCTTTATGCAACAAGTTAATGCCTCAGCAGTTCCTCTTTCACCTTGATACACAAGTAAAGGTGCATTTAATGATATGATAAAGGCAAGTAATTGAACTTCTGATAATTTTGACATGAATGGACTTGTGAAATCCTCTCTGCAAATTTGTTATCAATCAATGGATTGATAATAACATGCAGTTTACATGCGTTTCATCACTGATAGCCACACACTACTCCACTGTATCTTCACAATAGCACCTCTTAAGAGACTTTCATTTTAACCTTTGGGCTTTAAGTTGATAAGAACAACAAGGTAAAAAGACTAATGATGAAACTGCCCGTGCAGTGTGGCATCTAAATTGCAAACACTGTCTGAAATACTGAAACAGGCTGCCTATTTCTACCTGAATACAGCAAAGTAATAACAATAAGTCTAAAAAATAGCTGCTGATCCAAGAAAAGCAATACTAAAATTTACACTGCAGAGGCACGAATCCAATATGAAGAAACCATCTAAGGTTGCATCGGTGATGATAATCTCCCTCATGACATGCCTTATCCTTAGATGCGAGCCACTGCACCACTGTGACAACAAACAACATTGTTCATCTGAATGTCTACTGAATAACAATGAAACAGATGGCCAGATGCTTCACTGCTGCATTCCTTTATAGTTAATAATCAAGTACTTGCTGTTTGATCTGTTTTTTGTTTTCTGTGCAATACTGCTTTTCATTCACTACATTAATATCTCTTAAAATGATTGGCTTTTCTCCTTCGCCGTGTCAGGGCAGCTTGCATTCGGATAAGCCTTTAAGGAGAGGGGGCTAATTCGATTTGGCCACAGCCAACTGCACCAATTAAAGACACATCATCAAACTCGGCTTGAAGGATAGTGCTGTGCTGTACCAAAAATACCTTTGCAGCAGCATTTACAGCCCAGAGGCAGTCAGAGGGAGCACTCCCCCTGCCTGCTAAAGCAGGAGATCCCTGTTTGATTTTTGCTGGAGACGTTTTGTTTTTTGGAGAAAGCCCCCAAATAAGCCCCGAGAAGGAACAGTGAAGAGAGAAGAAGCAGATGAGGCAGATTGCTTGTTTATGCTGCTGCATTCATCCTGGTGCTGCTGAGGTTGGGGTGGGAGGGAATGTTGTGAATGACTGAGGCAGCAGAGCAGCTGAGTGAGACTAACAAGTGGTTGCCATGCAGCAGGAGCAAGCGCGCGTGCTTCTGGAGAGAGAGCTAGAGAAACAGAATGATAATGAGCAGCGGGCGGCAAGTAAAGGAGCATGAGGACAGGAGCTCTATCTCTCAGAATAGACATATAATAGCTAGATCCAGCCTTCCGCTTCCCTTCCTCTGTTTTAATCTCTTCACCTCTGGCTTTTTGGTTAGATGAGCAGTTAGCCTAGCACATCCAGAATGCCAGGAATGGATGAATTAATGGATATACATCTGAAGGCTTCAAGAAGGAGGAGTTGTTCGGAAGAGACAGCAGCAACAGGTCTGTAAGGATGGCACGATAATGATGGTGAGACGCCTGTTTTTTCTCCCTAAGACATCCTCACTAGAGAATCTGTCAATGCAGTCCCTCTCTCTTTTACCTTACCTCACTGCCTCGCTCTCTCTTCTCTCACTCTCTCTCACCATCCACACTTGTGCAGTGTCCTCCTCATCATTCTGCTTCCTTCCTCCTCGTCTGTCTTTCCCTGTCCTCCCTGTTCATTTTCCTATCTGTATGTATCCCCCTTCTCTTTTACCCCCTCACCGCTTCCTGTCCTCTCACTCTGGCCACCTGCTGCTTGTGTTCATGTGAAAGATTTTGGGGTTGGGGTTGGGGGATTGGGAAAGTGCAGACTTCCACTTGGGTGACCACACCAATTTTTTGATTATGTTTGGTCATTTACAGTTTCCCTCTCACCGTCTAATGGAATTGCACTGTCGCGCAGGCATCTGCTTACATGCAACAGGTAGAGATTCCATTCCTGTGAGCGGAACATATATAGCGTCACATCTTCACAAGATGCGATGTAGTCATTCATTCCTCACTGCTTTGCTTATGTGTAACGGCTGGCTATGCACTGCGACACACTGTAATTCTAACCTGACTTAAAGACATGTAGTGATGCCTCGCTTTCAGTGAGTCGAGCCTGTCTCTTTCCTCGGTTCACGTATGCTCTTTGGGTTTTGGGGTTGTTGTTTTTTTTTTTTTATTTCTTTGCAAAATTTACAGGGGGGGTGGGGGTGATCTGTAGAATGAGAGAGATCAATCTTCGAACGTTCAATAGAGGCATTTATGTAGATACAGGAAACCTTGAATGAATTTCTCTACAGTCTATGCATTAACTGTTGCACTTAAACAGACTGATTGAAATGGATCTGCTCACAAGACATGATGGCCGATAGCTGACACCATCATTTAAACTCTGTCCAGGTAACATGCAGGCTTCTAAACGCCTGACCCTATCAGAGGAGAGATGAGGCACCTAGATGTTGGTTTACCATGAGCAGCGTCCACTACAACCACTCCCTTGCTGCCATGAGCGGAAACGACATGATGGCGCACTCTCTGACTCTGGAGCAGAAGACAGCCTTTGCCTTTGTGGGGATGCTACTGGTGTTTTTGGGGCTGCTAATAGTAAGGTGTTTCAGGATCCTGCTGGACCCCTACAGCAGTATGCCCTCCTCCAACTGGGCTGATGGCATTGAGGGGCTGGAGAAAGGGACGTTTGAGTACGCCCTTACTTAACACAGGGACACACGCATCAGTAGATGTCCTGGCAAACAAGAAGTGTCCATGGAAATCCATATGCATATTCACACACACACACACACACACACACACACACACACACACACACACACACACACACACACACACACTTGCAAACATGAACGCACACAAGCTCCGCACAACCATTGCACGCTGAAACGCCATTAAGACATTACTGTGGCATACCAAACTCCAACAGCAAAGCCACGTGTGTTGTTTAATGTGTGTGAATTGTTCAGTGTCCGTGTGCGACTACATGTTTGTTGTATGCGTGTGAGTGTGCGAGGTGGTCATATTGTCCGCCCTTCTGCCAGGGGGTGTGTATTTCAAATCATCGATTTACACAGAACTTGGCTGAAGCTCCCTTTAACCCATACCTGCGAGATGAATGAATGTCTGTAGATAGATAATAAGAGATGGATGTTCATGGATGTTCATGGATGTTCATGGAAGTGGGTGGGAGATTAGGATGCAATGGATCTTTTACGATATAGTTTGAAGACTCAGGGACAAGATTCCTCATGTGAACTTAGAATGGAAGAGAGAGAGTGTTTGAAACTCTGCACAGCTAAATTGTTCTGCACAGGAATGTATACGAGTGGATACAGGGTAATATGTCTAACTAGTGCTTTGTAGACTAATCAAATCCAATCTGTGGATGATCCAAATGGATGCTGCTGCTGCTGTGTGTGTGCACTTCGGTCCCTTTCTGTGGTGTCTTGTTCTCTGAAGTCATGCAATGAAAGGCAACACGACAAACTGTGATTTACATTATGGTGTTACTGTTTCTAAATGATGCAAAATCAACTCTCAAGAGTTTGTACTGCTGCTTTTGTTTGAATGATGGTATACTGTATCCTGCCACAATCACGTGTCAGAGTGAAAGGAACAAAAAACAACCCCAACTGTTTACTTTGATACATGTGGCAGTGTTGCTCTATGACTTGTCAAGCATTACTTCCATTGTTTAGCTTTCAAGCGAAATGAGGACGAAAAAAAATTGGAAGGACTTCCTCATTCTCAGCACTGCTAGTTTTCTGACGACAAGGAGAAACTCTCACTGCTCGCCTGCCTGCATAGGAAAAGGTCACATGGAAAACAGGTGTGGGATGTGCGTCCCGCTGCACCTGAACATCTTTTTCCTGTAGTTTCGGTCTCACCTCCAGTCTTTCTTCCAGACAGAGGAAGAGAGAACAGTCCTAAGCAGAGATTCTGTAATTCGGCCCACTGCTCAAAGTCTGGAGTGTTCCTTTGCTAATTTCTATGGTCTACGGTTTCTCCTTAGCGCTGTGACTCTGCCTTACTGTGACCTTCAATGGGTTTATGTGCCTTCATCTAGAAAACATTAGAGCACCTGTTTGTGCGTGCGTGCCCGCGTACGCGTGCGTGTGTGTGTGTGTGCTTGAGTGTCATATCATGACGACAGGCCTGTCGCTTGCTCAGCTGGTGGTGGAGGTTTCTCATTGATTTTCGTTGGATCCAATGATGTAAAAATAAATAGAATTTTCTTCACTTTAAAATATTGCTTGCAAAGTCTTTGTGTTTTGTGCCTCTTGCTTCTTATGCAGGGAAATCTGTTTTACATGTGAGCACGCTACATGCTACAAAATTTCAAGCCTTTTTACATGGCCCGCTCGTAAGCTAGGAGAGCAGTTTTGCAACATTGCTGCAGCAACAGAGGGAAGGGGAGCAAGAGAGCTCCACAGGCTAATATTGGAGATTGTGAGGGACCAAGCAGCCAAAGCAAAGAGGACACAGGCAAAAAAAAGTATCTTCAAAAAGGGTTTTCTTTATTTTAACCCTCAAAAAGTCCAAAATTACCAAAATTCAAAAGCATACTTAACAGGCCCATAAAAGAGTTCAACTAAATATAACTCTACGAAAAGTAATTTCCAGAAACTTAAATAAAACAAAGTGAGACACAACTTAACTCACAAACTGACCTAATTACAAAGACATGAGGGTAGCTTTTATAATGATTTGGCCAAACCATTTACACACAATAGGGGGAAAACAAAAACACACTAATATTAACTAAGCACAGAATAACCTAACTAAACCTAAAACACCCCTGCTCCTGGTAAGCCCATGGTTGGTCCTGCTGAGCAGGCATTTTGTTCCTAGAGTCCTCAGCCACGCCCCTGTGTGGCTGATGCCATCAGAGATTTAGAAGCAGTTAGACTTTTATTTTATTTTTAAATAAAACATTTACAAATAGGTCCTCATGCAGAAAATGATGATATGCATGTGCATGTATGGTACGGTCTAAAGAGAAATGGGGGCTAATGCAACAGCAGACGCAAGCAGATCTGCAGAACCCACATGCAGTTTACAATGAAAGGCCACCCTGTTCATCCCCTCTGACACGCATCATTTGTCAGGAATGCAATCATTATTGCACCATTATCTCTGTCACCTACGTGACACCCTTATCTTAAATCTATTCTTAGCAGGAAAAGGCCCAATTTGCCCTCAAGACCACTTAAAAGAAAAATGAACCCGACATTCTAACAAAGGTTACCCAGGAAGTGTTTCGAAGCGTTTCTGCGTCGCACTGTCTTGTAATATGTCACTCTGCTGTCAGCTCGGACGGTGTCGTTTATTCGTTTAAACACTATAAATCGCTATCCCTTCATTGACTGGAATAAAACAAGGAGACAGTTCTTTGGATCTTTGGCTCCTGGGTTTGATGGAAATAGGAGCTGATGAATGATTACAAAATTATTATTGCACAGATCATGTGTTGATGGCATGGCTGAATAACGTACCTTAGCGTTGCTGATTATCGATCATTAGTTTTATAACTTGCGATCTTCAGACCTCACAGCTATGACCTTAAGGCCAGAAGATCCAAAAAGTTACATTTTTGTTTAAACCAAAAGCAATTTAACACAATCTGCTGCTTTTAGTACAAGAGCTTTAGGAAATCATTTTAGTGAGGTGAATACTGTAGTTTAAATGCCTCATTTTAACACTGCACTGGTTATTGTCAGTGCCCTTGGGGTCAGATCTAATGCTTTATCTAAGACTATTTAATTTTAGACTCGTGACTTGAGTTAGATAATTTGACAAGCCTCCCCATAATTGCATTTGCTTCTGATAAAGAACAGTGGTGCTAAAAATGGCACGTTGTATAGAAAACTCAAAATCATAAAAATATTCAAGGTGTTTATTTATCTTTTCACAGTTCACGCTGGGTTTGCTGGGTTGCTTTTGCATGTATAATCTTAATGTGGACAGGCTCGAAATAAGCGCTTTGAACAACTGTGGAAGCCTGTCTGAATGAACATATCAATGATTACCTACCTCGATATATATCATTGTTTGATAATGGTTATTAATGATTAAAAGGTTCTTTAATAATTTACTTTTAAATGATAAAAAAAAACTGATTCTTGGATACCCTTTTCTTAGTTATTTGCAAGTTAATGTTAATGCTAACACTGAAATCAATTCAAACCAGGGTGGTTTGAATTGATTTGATCAAGATAATATATATACAGAAAGTTTATTTTACCTGAATATTTATCATTATTATTAATGATAATGAAACGGTATATATTACCTGAGTTTAATATTGCAAGAAAACACTTCTATGTGTAGTGTCACAGGCTGGGTCTCCGACCCAGCACTCTAAGTTTTCTTTGTATTTTGTGATATGTTATTAATTTGTGTTATTTCCTATCTAGCTTTAGTTTAAGCTGTTATTTATTATTGTTCCCTTGGTTTTCTATGTTTTGGGGTTTTGTATTTCTTCATCATGTATTAGGTCTGTTAAGTTGTGTTGTCATGTTTAGTTTTAGTATTTCCTGTTTTATTCTGACAATGTCATGTGTTCTTTGTTCATTGTATTTAGCTTTCCTCTCCTGGTCCTGTCATTAGGTTTATGTCTGTCAGCTGTTCCCCCATGTGTCCCCACTTCCCCTGATCACCTCTTGTCTGTATTTAAGCCTTTTGTTTTCTTCATGCCATTGTCGGTTTGTCTGTTTACCTCAGCCATAGTTCTAGTTTTCGTCTGTTATTTTGACCTTAGCCTTAGTTTTTGCCTTTGCCTGTTTATGTTCTCCACAGTTATAGTTATAGTTTTTTGGTCTCAGTACCTTTAGTGTTTTGTTTCTTAGTGTTTTGACAGTTTGCTTTGGTTTCCTGGTTTTTCCCTGCCGTCATCTCAATAAAGCCTCACCTTTCTGTTAAAACCTTACTACTCCTCATCGTCATCTGCTTTTGGGTCCTGTTTCCACACACACCGGCGCACCCCGCCGTGACAGTACGAACCGACCAGTATGGACCCAGCGGATGCTGCTCTCACCGAGTGTCTGGAGGAGACGGCTCGTATCCAAGCGATCCTCGACCGCATCTTTACAGCGCCCGATTTGAAGAGCAAGCTGGTGATGGTTAATGTTGCAGAAGCTATTATGGAGAGGGATCCCCGCCTTCTCCACCTCCCGGACTCACCTGCCATAGTTGATGCCTTTACGAGGATAAAGGAGATGCTGCAGGCCCAGGTACTGTCGAGTCAGGAAATGGCTTCCAGCACCCACCAGTCACAACAACCCCACAATCAGTCATCTCCATTGCTGCCTCCGGAACCTGAATGTGTTCGTGTCGGTTCGCTGAGATTCGCCACAGCGTCACCACCTCTCAGCTCACCAGTTTCCACGCCCTCATCACAGTCTCGCCATACTCCTGTCACAGTTCAGCGCGAGGAAGCGCCGGACACCATAGACTTGGACGACGACGAGCGCCAGTCTATATTCTGCGCTCTCTTGGAGGAGGAGCTCCGGTGGAAGCCGTGGCTCATTCCGGAGCACGAGCACTCTTTCTGGGGAACTCGACTGGCTCTCGGGGGACCTCGGAGTTATCAGGGACTTCCACCCATTGCTCCGCCATCTTCCACTCTTAAGAAAAAGCGGCGTGCGTGCTACCGACGCTCCGTATCACAAACGCAAGTGAGTGATTACATTTTGGCTCCTCATGTTTTCTCTCAGGAGGTTTTTGAAACTGACACTGCTTCTTCGGTTCATGAGCCCGGCTGCAAAGAGACTGTTTGCACAGGAAATGCTAGCCATCAGGCTCAGCTAAACTGTTGTGGGACTGCAAACCAGGCCGTTTTGGAGCCGGGGACGGAGGTGCAGCTTGTGCAGCCTTTTTCAGTGTTAGCTGGAGGGCCCGAGGAGCCCGTCCGGCCTCACATTTTGTCTGCTGGAGGTTCAGGAGAACCCAGCCAGCTTCATGTTTCGTCTGCTGGAGGTTCAGGAGAACCCAGCCAGCTTCATGCTTCGTCTGCTGGAGGTTCAGGAGAATCCAGCCAGCTTCAAGTTTCGTCTGCTGGGGGTTCGGGTGAACCCAGCCGGCTTCAAGTTTCGTCTGCTGGGGGTTCGGGTGAACCCAGCCGGCTTCAAGTTTCGTCTGCTGGGGGTTCGGGTGAACCCAGCCGGCTTCAAGTTTCGTCAGCTGAAGGGCCCGAGGAGCCCGTTCAGCCTCAAGCCACGTCAGCTGGAGGGCCCGAGGAGCCCGTTCAGCCTCAAGCCACGTCAGCTGAAGGGCCCGAGGAGCCCGTTCAGCCTCAAGCCACGTCAGCTGAAGGGCCCGAGGAGCCCGTTCAGCCTCGAGCCACGTCAGCTGGAGGGCCCGAGGTGCCCATCCAGCCTCACGCCTCGTCAGCTGAAGGGCCCGAGGAGCCCGTTCAGCCTCAAGCCACGTCAGCTGGAGGGCCCGAGGAGCCCGTTCAGCCTCAAGCCACGTCAGCTGAAGGGCCCGAGGAGCCCGTCCAGCCTCAAGCCACGTCAGCTGATGGGCCCGAGGAGCCCGTCCAGCCTCACGCCACGTCAGCTGGAGGGCCCGAGGAGCCCGTTCAGCCTCACGCCACGTCAGCTGGAGGGCCTGAGGAGCCCGTTCAGCCTCACGCCACGTCAGCTGGAGGGCCTGAGGAGCCCGTTCAGCCTCACGCCACGTCAGCTGGAGGGCCTGAGGAGCCCGTCCAGCCACCTTCTGCTTCACCACCTGTGGCTGCAGCGCCACCTCCTGCGGCTCCCGTGCCGCCACCTGCAGGACCACCACCTGCTGCACTACTGCTTGCTGCTTCTGCGCCTCAGCCTGAGGACGACGCCTCGCCTGGTTCTGCCACACCTCAGTCTGAGAACACATATAAACTCATTTCACCCAATATAGACTGTGTGTTGCTGCAATTTATACAGCCTCCTGCCACGTCGGCTGGGGGGCCTGAGGAGCCCGTCCAGCCACCACCTGTGGCTGCCTCACTGTCACCTGGTTCTGCCTCTGCTACGCCAGGTCCAGCCTCTGCCTCTGCTACGCCAGGTCCAGCCTCTGCCTCTGCTACGCCAGGTCCAGCCTCTGTCTGTGCTTCGCCTGGTCCAGCTTCAGCCTCAGCTTCTGCTTCGCCTGGACCGGCTTCAGCCTGTGCTTCTGCTTCGCCTGGTCCAGCGTCAGCCTGTGCTTCTGCTTCGCCTGGTCCAGCGTCAGCCTGTGCTTCTGCTTCGCCTGGTCCAGCGTCAGCCTGTGCGTCGCCTGGTCCAGCTCCAGCCTGTGCGTCGCCTGGTCCAGCTCCAGCCTGTGCTTCGTCTGCTGCAGCTCCAGCCTGTGCTTCGTCTGCTGCAGCTCCAGCCTGTGCTTCGCCTGGTCCAGCCTCGTCTGGTCCGGCTTCCGTGTCTTCGTCTTCACCTGGTCCGGCTTCGCCAGAGTCTTCGTCTTCGCCTGGTCCGGCTGCGGCCTCTGCTACGCCTGGTCCGGCCTCTGCTGCTGCCTCGCCTGTTCCGGCCTCTGTTTCTGCCTCGCCTGGTCCGGCTCTAGCCTTTGCTTCTGCCTCGCCTGGTCCGGCCTCTGCTGCTGCCTCGCCTGGTCCGGCCTCTGCTGCTGCCTCGCCTGGTCCTGCTCCTGCTTCACTGTCTCCTGGTCCGGTCTCGGCTTCAGTCTGTGTTTCGCCTGGTCCGGCTTCGGCCTCGACTCCTGTTTCGCTGTCGTCAGGTCCGGCCTCGGCTTTTGTTCCTGTTTCGCCTCCGCCTGGTCCAGCTTCAGCCTCTGTTTCTGTGTCGGCCTCGCCTGGTTCTGCGGTTGTGTTGCTGTCGCCCAAGCCTCGTTTTGCCCCTCGGAATCGCCGGCCGCTTTCCGGGCCGTCAGCTGGACTTCGTTGCCATCGGGGTCGGCCGCCTGAACTGATGTCCTGTGACCTGCTGTGCTCTCGACCTCCGGGTCGGCCCCCTGAGCTCATGGATTTTGGACTGCTGGACCGCTGGCCTCCTGGTCGGCCTCCCGAACTTTTGGACTCTGTTTTGCTTTTCTGTCGACCTCTGGGGCGGCCGCCTGAACTGCTTCGCCGTTTGCTCCTGTTCTGCTGGGTTCATGGTCGCCCTCCTGAAGCTGGGTCTCGGACTTTTGTGCCCTTGTTGTTTTTGGCCTGTGTGCTTCCGGTGTTTTGGTTTTGTTTCCGGCCCTCCTTCCTGGTCCCCCTCCGCCCGCCCTGGGTGGGTTTTTTGTGGTTTTGTGTTTGTTTTCTGGGTGTTTTCGGGCGTCTGGAATCCGCCCTTGAGGGGGGGGGGCTCTGTCACAGGCTGGGTCTCCGACCCAGCACTCTAAGTTTTCTTTGTATTTTGTGATATGTTATTAATTTGTGTTATTTCCTATCTAGCTTTAGTTTAAGCTGTTATTTATTATTGTTCCCTTGGTTTTCTATGTTTTGGGGTTTTGTATTTCTTCATCATGTATTAGGTCTGTTAAGTTGTGTTGTCATGTTTAGTTTTAGTATTTCCTGTTTTATTCTGACAATGTCATGTGTTCTTTGTTCATTGTATTTAGCTTTCCTCTCCTGGTCCTGTCATTAGGTTTATGTCTGTCAGCTGTTCCCCCATGTGTCCCCACTTCCCCTGATCACCTCTTGTCTGTATTTAAGCCTTTTGTTTTCTTCATGCCATTGTCGGTTCGTCTGTTTACCTCAGCCATAGTTCTAGTTTTCGTCTGTTATTTTGACCTTAGCCTTAGTTTTTGCCTTTGCCTGTTTATGTTCTCCACAGTTATAGTTTTTTGGTCTCAGTACCTTTAGTGTTTTGTTTCTTAGTGTTTTGACAGTTTGCTTTGGTTTCCTGGTTTTTCCCTGCCGTCATCTCAATAAAGCCTCACCTTTCTGTTAAAACCTTACTACTCCTCATCGTCATCTGCTTTTGGGTCCTGTTTCCACACACACCGGCGCACCCCGCCGTGACATGTAGTAGTTATGTAAAAAAGCTGAATTTTCAGAGAAGTGCTGCTACTCTTGGATCAAAGGCTACATTACAGCCATCAAAGCCAGAAGTTGCGAGTTATTTCGCGTTTGACTTTTTCTCCTTTTCATTTTAAGGATCACGTTTGGTCTTTGCTAGATTATAGAAAAGAGAGAACATTTATCCAGCACTTAAAATTTTCTTGTCTTTTTTTTTTTTTTTAAATAGACCATATTTGAGTCCAGGTCACTTATTTTGTTTCTGAATGCCATAATGCAGTACAATTAGTGCAATAGATGAGTGGAGCTAAAAGGTTTGACCACTCTTTAATTTGCAGTCTATTGCTTCCTGTTTAAGATGTAATGCCGAGAATCTTGTCTGCTAATATTTTCACATTGCAGGCTTGATAGATTATGCAAAGGGGTTTTCTGCCTTTTTCAAGTGATTTGGATGTTAACGAGAGTGCAGACTCCCTTGTTCTCTGTACAAATTGGTGCATATGCACCTGCTACCACAGGCTCACAGTGTCCGCTCAACAGCTCTCTGAGGAAAGCTGTATACTGTGAATTTATTAAAGCAGATCTGGCAAAAGTCAAGCAGCCTGGATAATAAAAAAGAATCGCAGCAATTTCATGTCCCGGCTGCGGGAGAGTCAGCAAGGCCTGAGGATCACTGACTCTAATAAGAAAGCCGCAGTGTAAAATGAGACAAGGCCTGGGTCTGTTTAACCACCAAAAACACTGTAAACCTGGGAATGAACATGTGTCTCAAAGCTTAAGACTAATATCTCTATTAGTTGGATCGATTACTGCAACTCTCTTCTTTTTGGTCTTAGTCAAAAATCTATCCATAAGCTTCAAAGTGTCCAGGGCTTTCTGCTGCTCTCCCCCCGTCTTTGGAACTCCCTTCCTCCTGAGATAAGAAACCTCACTTCCCTCCCTCTTTTTAAGTCCAGACTCAAAACTCACCTGTTCACAATAGCCTAATCCACATAAACTTTTCCATCCTGCTACTTTAGTTTATTTTATTTATTTGCTCTACGTTTTAGCTTTACTATTTTGTAAATTATAACGTTTGTTGTTGTTATTGCTTGTGTACAGTGTCCTTGAGTGTTTTGAAAGGCGCTTTCTTAAATAAAATGTATTATTATTATTATTATTATTATTATTATTATTATTTATTAGGTGTACAAGGCTTTTTGAGTCTGATTAAGAAAAAAAACGAGATGGGGAGGCAGAAGGGAAGAGGAGAGATCTAGTGTGCAGATCTTTACACTCCACATGGAAATTTTTCTTCAGCATGACTCAGTCAGTATCATTCATGTGTTAAACCATAAAAACTTTGAAACACTGATTTGATAGGCAATGAACAATTGATTGTCTCCTTTCAACTTAGATATAGAAACACATGCTGGAGTATCTTTGTCAGCCCGCAATACAGCCAAGGTCAGATCTCAAGTCGTTATCCACCCTTTCACTGGGTGCATAAATCACTGTGGTGTATCAGTAATAAGGAAGTTTACCTGTTAAAAGGTCTTTTAAAGGCACTTCAGAAGTCATGTGGCTCTGGTGAAAGGCCTCCGGCATGTTCCTGTTATTCATGGTCTTATATTAACTCCCATTTTCCCCATTAATATGGCCATTTCTTCTGAGCTCGCCAATTCACTAACATTCCCCCATAACAATTTGCAGCAAAGAGAATCATTAGAGACATTTATTTAATCCGCTATATAACTCTGGGCCCAGTATACTAGTCACACGTAGATTCTCCTGTTATCACACCGTTCCTCAGGATTATATCTTATTGCAAACATATGTTATGAAATGTATATTTTTCTATTGGCCTACATTAGCCTTATCTTTTTCAGACTCTTTACAATATACACATCATAATGGGTCTGAAACCTGTTTAGTGAGAACTTCCATGTGGATGTTTCCAAATGATTCATCCATAGGTCTGAGGAAATACTATACTTAAACTGCAACCACAGAACAACATATGCTGTTACCCTACTCTTCACACAATAATATTAGTAATCAATTCTCCAGCACTCAGGCAATGAGCACCTTTATCTCTCGTTTGGTGTTTATGACTTGGTTAATAGTTAAGCAATGTCTTTGTGTCCCTTACGATGGAGCAAGGACATATCTGACACCCCTTGTTCGGATTTCTGAGGGTTGATCCAGTAAGTTAGCCAATAGCTGACAGCCAGTGTATGACCCTGGGATACATGGTATAAAGGTAAGCTATCTGAAAGAAACCCAGCTCATTTGCAAGGAGCTGAGAGTATCAGAAGAGTTCTCTGCAAGTCTGATCATAGATCATAGCCTAGTCATCAGTAAACAAGGACAACCACACCAAGTTGATCCAGCTCTCTGCGCTTTTGAAACTTTTGGATGTCTGAAGACTAGACTGTTCTTTCATCCTTGACGGTTTAAATCTGAGAGTCTCCCTCAGCATTCTTGATGGAGAGATTCAATTCTAACAAGGGGGGGCACATCAACTCTGCCTATGATTCCAACCTGGATGAACCTCCAGTTTATGAGGAGACCAACGATGACCACAGGACAGTGCGACCCTCCGTGATCAGCGCCTTCGGTCATGACACTCTGGACCGCGTGCCCCACATTGACTTCTACCGCAATGCAGGCAGCATGAGTGGCCACAGAGCTGTGCGACCGTCCCTGCAGGAGCTCCATGATGTGTTTCAGAAGGTGAGTGAATGTAGATGTGTGAGATGTATAAGATCTCTCTGTTTTTCCTCTATGGTCGGCACCCAATCTCCTCCTCTGTTAAGCCTGTTTTGTCCACAACCTGCCATTCTGCAGAAAATAGCTTGCACCCATTTTTCTCCAAATTCAAATCAGTGACGTTTTAACTGCAGGGTTTTTTTTCCCTCCTCTGCTGCACACTTCATTAGAAAGTGAAGTGATATATTTTACAGATGTTTATTCTTTCAAACATCCGTGCAGTAGCCACAGTCCAATTATTAGAGTCTTATCTTAAAACTTGTGAAACTAAAAAGGACAACAAAAGGTATTCTTACAACTGAATGACAACCAGCACTCTTGACACACTTAAGTTTTATTGTTTTTTTAATTATTATAAGGCTACATTGTCTAAGAAATGGGTAAGATTATTTAGGTTTATTGGCTGAATTAGGTTTGCAACCCTGGATGGTTTAAAAAAAGATATTTTAGTACCCTTGCCAGCAAAAAATGAAAAAACACAACCACCTATTTATTGCCATGAGAAAACAAAAACCACAACTTTTTATAATGCCGCCCCTTTTCTTGCAGCGGATTATGCATATAAACACCAAAAATGCCATCTAGTTACTGTGAAAATGTATGTTTCCTTCTGTGTTTTCATTCTTCCTCCAGAACGGGGTGATCTCTGTCCCAGACACATTGGAGGACGATGGCGAGAGGAGCAGTGGAACCCCCTCTGACGATTTAGAGTCTGCTGCTCCCACTGACGATATGAAGGGCATGGTAAAGTTTGGCTGGATAAGAGGAGTCCTGGTAAGTTATTTTAGGTCATGGTAAGCTTCTTTTTTTATTTAACCATGGTCACTCAACCAAAGATGAAGCTCTGTGGGTCTCGATAACACAACGAGGCCCAGTGGCGCTTTCGAGACCAGAATCTGGGAATGATTTGCATTTGCTCAGGACATGATTTTGATCTTGCTTTTGTGTTTCAAGGGCACAAAGGTCAGAAAAGGCCCCCAACATATTTTTTATTGGATTTTTTGTAATTAAAAGCCAAATTATGCTCAGTGACATTTACTCCATAAATTGAAATAACATTAAATCATGAAACACAGTGAGAAAAATAGACTTACACTGCTCTCTTCCACAGGTGAGATGCATGCTCAACATCTGGGGTGTCATGTTGTTCATCCGTCTGTCCTGGGTTTTTGGTCAAGCAGGCTGGGGTGAGTGTGGCAACGATACACACATACGCACACATAAATAGCCACTAAGCCCACAGTAATGTTTTTTTTGTGTGTGTGAGCACTTTTGCTGAAAATGAGTCCGCCTGTAACTCCAGCCCTTATCAAACAGTGAACGCAATAAAAATAATCTATTTACCTGGTGAAAATGTATAATCTGGGGCAAAAACAGACCGATCCCAGAGGTCTGTGTTGTCAAGGCCAGTGCCGATGCTGTTCCATGTAATTGCAGGGATTGGAGATAATTAAAGGATAATTAATGAGCTCCCTTAATGATCTATACCTGCTCAAGGTCTGTTGGGAGAGGTAGATAGTGGTGTTTGTGTGTGTGGATGAGAGAGAAAGTGAGAGAAATAAAAATAGGAGTGGGGCTTTGAGTATGACTTCATTAATTTGTTCATTGCTTCAGAACCTATAGATCAGCTGGGTAACCCATGGGGTTCCCATGAGACGTTAAAGTTTAGCACTTTTAAAGCTAACTGTGGGGAGGAAGCTTTCATGTCACACACAGAGTGTTTTACACCTAACTAAGCAGTGCTGTAGCTGGACTTTACAAAAGTGATTATTTGCATATTTGCATTTCAGGTCTGGGAATTGTGATCATCGCGCTCAGCTGTGTGGTCACCACCATCACTGGCATTTCCATGTCCGCTATTTGTACTAATGGTGTGGTGAGAGGAGGTAAGGCAGCGAAATTTCAAGATAAAGATAAAGGCACAAAGTTCCAAACAACACCTGAATATGAGCTCCTGAAGCACTTTTTATTTGTGTTTTTTTTTAAGCTGTATTTAACTTATCCTGACATTAAATCAACCAGTCACTGAATTTTCTATTAATCATTCCCTACTGTATGTGTCTGTGTGCGTTACATTGCCATTTCAGGAGGTGCCTACTACATGATATCTCGCAGTTTGGGACCAGAGTTCGGTGGTTCGATTGGTCTTATTTTTGCATTTGCCAATGCAGTGGGCGTATCCATGTATGTGGTAGGATTTGCTGAGACAGTGGTCGACTTGCTCAAGGTGAGACATGTTATATTGATTAGGCTGTTGTAGAAGGATATATATCTATATATCTATATATATCTATATATATCTATATATATATATATATATATATATAGATATATAGATATAGATATATTGTTTTTTGGGGGGGGGTTTTGTCATACACAGGAGAACTCTGCTATCATGGTGGATGAAATGAACGACATCAGGATCATTGGCTGTATTACTATTGTGCTGCTCTTGGGTATATCAGTTGCTGGGATGGAATGGGAGGCAAAGGTTAGAGCAAAAAACGGTGCTGTTTGTTCACCAGTCTCGTTTACTTGTACAAAAGCTTAAACTGTTTGCATTTGTTTCTCACCACAGGCGCAAATTATTCTTCTGGTTATCCTGCTGGTGGCCATAGTGAATGTTTTTGTAGGAACAGTCATTCCTGCAACCAACGAAAAGAAAGCCCAGGGGTTTTTCAATTACAGATGTGAGACATCCGCTCCAAACCGATACACATTTTTCATTACAAATAATCCCACTCACTCACAAAGTGCTGCTAACCCCTGCCGTTTCTCCTCACTCTCTCTTTTCACAGCCAAAATCTTCTTAGAGAATTTTACTCCAGCATTTAGGGACGGTGAGACATTTTTTTCAGTATTTGCCATCTTTTTCCCCGCGGCAACTGGGATCCTGGCTGGAGCTAACATCTCTGGAGACTTGCGGGTAACTTTTTCATACAGAGAAGAGTAATACATGGGGGTCATTAACTGCTACGTAACATAGGCTTGAATAAAGAGTTTTTATTTTTTTAATTCAAACTTATTTGTTTTACATAAATACATTTCTTTAAAGTCATTGTATTTAACTGTCAAGCACAGATCTGCATAATTTAACACAAATCTTTATTATTTCACAGGATGCCCAAGCTGCACTACCCAAAGGTACCTTGTTAGCCATCCTGATCACTGGTCTCACCTATCTGGCTATGGCTCTTTGTGTCGGTAAGTGACATGTTTGATTAAATGCAGCTCCAGTGAAATAAAATCTTCACTGGAATGAGTAAAACTGTGTATAGCATTACCTTGGGCAGATACAGTTTTACCAGGATCATACAATCAGTATCACTTATGTCCCTGAATATAAATGTGTCCTGAAAGCACAAATTTTATCTAAAAAATGCTAATTAATCCATCTGCTCTTTTCTTCGACTGGTCAGCTGCTACTGTTGTCCGTGATGCCACAGGCAACTCATCCAGCATCATAAATCACACAACACCAGTAATTTGCAACGGTTCAACAGCGGTTGCTTGTGAACTCGGCTACGATTTTTCTTCCTGTGAAGTAGAGAAATGCAAGTTTGGCTTGATGAATAACTTCCAGGTACACAACTTTCTAAATAAAGAAACTTTTAAGAAGAATTCAATTTCGTCATCTGTAATGCTCTCATCTTCTCATCACATCTGATTCAGGTCATGACCTTGGTGTCTGGGTTTGGTCCTCTCATTATTGCTGGAACATTTTCAGCCACCCTGTCATCAGCCCTGGCTTCCCTTGTCAGTGCGCCTAAAGTCTTCCAGGTCAGTAGATCGCCACTGTTTTTTTTAATGTACTACAATAAAATGCAAAGTCATAGAGAAGCAAACCTGTTGCTCTTAACCTCTGAAAATATTTTCCTTCACATCATTTCTTTTCTCCTCAGGCACTGTGTAAAGACAACATCTACAGGGCCCTGCACTTCTTTGCCAAAGGACACGGCAAAAACAACGAGCCAATCCGTGGTTATGTCCTCACATTCATCATTTCTGTTGCTTTCATTCTCATCGGTGAGCTCGCTGCTGCTGTACCATACCACCCAAACAACCTTAAACCAACATTTCATGCTTTGTCTCAAACCACATAGCTAACAAAGTCTTCCAGTTTGAATGAATCAGAAAACACGTTCACACATCAACAGATCACTGACATAAACTAAACAAGCCAAACAACGAAAGGAAGATTTCATCTGACAAGTGGCGTCCATGCAAAGTGATACAGTTAAAACTCCTTCTTAGCAATCTGCTTATTGTGTATATTCACAAACCTGTTTCAGATACATATTGGTTCATGTTTAAGTTTGATATTCCCGCTCTGTGAAAGAATTTAAAGTGACAGAGATTTTCTGTCTGTGCAGGTGACCTCAACACAATCGCTCCTATCATCTCAAACTTCTTCCTCGCATCTTATGCCCTCATCAATTTCTCCTGCTTCCATGCATCTTATGCCAAATCTCCAGGTGGGTGTCTAAAAAGTAGCTTATAAAGGAAAAATTATGTTAGTAAAATCAGGTAGTTCTGCTTGTCCCTATCCTCATTTACCATTTTTTGTTGCTGTTAGTGTTTTAATCCATTACTTTGTATAAGTGACTTCAAATATTTAGGAAATAAAGCACTACCTGACAAACCGAGCTGTTTCAGCAGTGGATTATGTTTAATGGAGTTTGTTATATATAGTCTGTTTTCCATCACTTTTCTCACATTGCTCTTTGTTTTAATGCAGGTTGGAGACCGGCATATAAATACTATAACATGTGGCTGTCCCTGATGGGAGCATTGCTCTGTTGCGTTGTTATGTTTGTTATCAACTGGTGGGCTGCTCTGCTCACATATGGCATTGAATTCCTCCTCTACATATATGTCACAGTGAAGAAGCCCGGTGAGCTTATTTGATTGCTTGGAAGGATTTTTGCTGTGCAACAGGAGAAGTAGAGCTAACCTGTCCGGACTGATTTTATCTTCAGATGTGAACTGGGGTTCGTCCACGCAAGCGGTGACGTTTGTGAGTGCAGTCAGCAATGCTCTATCTCTGTCAGGCGTGGAGGATCACGTCAAGAACTTCAGGTAAAATCCTGCACTCAATTCCTGCAAGCACATATGAGAAACATTATTATCATAATAGTTTCAAAGATAATTTACGTTAGGTAAAACTTTTCAATCAAGGGGATTTTCAGAAACCTAAAAAAAAAAGGAGATAATGTTCTTATTTCCCGTCTTCAGGCCTCAGATCTTAGTTCTGACGGGTTCGACACGAAGCAGGCCGGCTCTCCTTGATCTGGCTCACTCCTTCTCTAAGAACTATGGACTATGCATCACCTGCGAAGTGTTTGTGGTATGTAATATTGCAATCTCAGACAGTCTTAAAATCTTGATTTAAAAAATCAACCTCACATTTATATTAAGATTTGCAAAATCAAGCAAATGTAATTCATCAGAGTGCAGACTTAGCATGCAGTGGATGTTCAAAAGAATGTGAAGTAGGAATGAGGGAAATGCCAACTGTCTGACACTAAAGTTTAGGGTCAGGTGCACTTTCTGAATATAAAAAAAGATGGACCGCTTTTCCCTTTCACAAAAACGCTTACATTCAGCCGTATGGTGTGATCTCCTCAGGGCCCCAGATCAGAGACCGTTGACGAGATGAACAATGCAATGGAGAAGAACCAGTTGTTGCTTAAGAAGAAAAAACGTAAGGCATTTTACGCTGCCGTGGCCTGTGACAACTTCAGAGAAGGGGCTGAGAGTCTGCTGCAGGTCAGTATGGTCATAATTTATGTAAGAGGTAAATAAAAAAATCTAGTTAACCCACAATAATCCAGCGTATTAATGTGTAACGTGAGTTTTGATGAGAATATGATAGCAGATTCACAGAAGCAGGTTTTATTGACCCATGTCTTCCAAACAACACCCTACATCTGTTGATCTAGAGCTGTCTTAAAAATCTGGCCAGGACATATGTGCAGTAGAAAAGTTCGGAGTGGAAAAACAGTGGTATGGCTCAGACTATTGCACCGTCGAGATAAGGCCTCTTATGATTGTCCGGATAGCTTACTTCAAACAACACGGCAGATTAAAAGCTATAACTGATTAACACTGCATTTGGATGAGCTCCGGCAAAGATAAAGTGAGGTCTGCTGAGTGATCTGACAGTAAAACAGCCTTACAGTCTATTTCGCTTGGAAATTTTTAAGCTTTCTAGAAATCATTCCCCCCTCCCTCTCTTAATCAAGGTTTTACACTCGGTTTTATAACCCCAGGGTAACATGGTGTCTGTATTGCTTCACTTAACAGCTCATTGTGATTTGGGATTTTATATCTTCCTCATAGGCTTCTGGTCTTGGCCGTATGAAGCCTAACACATTAATGATAGGCTTCAAGAAAAACTGGAGGACTGCCGGGGCAGAAGCAGTTCAGAGTTACGTGGGAATACTTCAGTAAGTGCTGAATAAACACACACACATACATTTTTATAACAATAACACACTCAGTAATGAGAAGCACATTGAGAGTTATCATTTCATTTATTTTGTTTTCTCTGTGCTTTTTAAATGTACTTTATGAAGTTTGCAGTGCAGTAAAAAACCAGTGCAAAGTGTAGGCTTCTTTTATTTGATCATTTGAAATCTATTTTAATATGTCATTATAATACATGTGTAGCATTTATTTCACAGTAAATTCCATTTAAATCTTTAGGAACATACAAATAAACATTGTGGATGTATTCACATTGTTATGTACTTAAACATTTATAACCTGCTCCTATAATGTACATTACAAAGCCATAATAATGTGATATTTCAAATGCCCATATATCCTTCCCCATATGCTTACACATTGTTAATGCAAATGGAAATTAGAAACTTAGCATTTAATAACTCTATATAGCATTATTCTCACTTTGACCTTCAGATCAATCTAATGACCTTAAAGGGGAGGTCATAGGTCAAATGTGACATATTTTAAATTATGCATTTCACACACACCAACTGTACACAACAAATGTAAGTGTCATAGTTTCTGGGTTATAAGGGTTTTTGTCAATTTTCAGCGAATTAATCATGAAGTTGACCTTGAAGTTCTTAGTGGATGTAAGCCAGAATTTTTATTTTTTCATAAGAATTCATTCAAAAGTTTTTGAGCTATTGTATTTGTATATGACACACATGTACACCACAGACTACCGAAAGCACAACCTCCGTAATTAAGCATAAAGGTGATTAAGCATAAACAGGAGATCTGTGTTTGAACTAGCATCCTTATTCTCTTGTTGACAGCGATGCATTTGACTTTGAATACGGGACCGCAATGCTGAGGGTGAACCAGGGACTGGATGTGTCTCACATTGTCGAGGCAGAAGGTCTGTATGATATTGTCGTTAGGCTTTAAATTATTTAACCCGCAAGAGCTCCAGCATCAACATACCCATGGTAGAGAAAACAAACCACCAAGAAATTAAGAAAAACTGTTGTAAGAAACTGCTGTACATCTGTCACAACAACTCACAATAACCCTTTGTAATAATAAAAACACTGATAAACTGAGATACTTTGTTCTGTAGATTAGAAGCTTTTAATAAAGGTTTACAACGGTCAGGTAGTTCACAGATAAGATATTTAAAAAAATGCCATTTATAGCTGTGTCTCTGCAGATTTGTTTTCCAATAAGAAAAGGGATCCTACCTTGTGTAACACATATTCACAGTCATGTTTCCCATTCTGTTTTTCAGAGGAGATGCTAAGGGCAGCAAAGGAGCAAGAGGCTCTGGAGAATGAGATGATGCCAAATGGAGGGAAGGGAAAAGGACTATTCAGGAAATCCAGGAAGTCATCTCAGCAAGTGCTCACGACCAGAGGTACCCATCTTACGACTGTCTCTAACTCCTATTTAACCCTCTCAAGGCAGACGTTGCCGATTTGCAACAGTTAAAAACTAACAACCTGATTACCCCACATACATATCTTATGAGTTTTTTTTACTCAGAAGTATCACTGCCGGACTTGGTTGTGCATTAGCAACAAAAAAACTTAATTTGAGCCTGAGATGGTTAACCCTTTCATGCACGAATTATGACAGCCTCACATTTACATTCATCTTTAGGTATGAAAAATAAAAATACTTAATGAAAAAATCCAGATTGAGATTGTCATAATTCATGCATAACAGGGTTAAATAACAATAATTACAATGAAACACGTCATATATCTCCAGTAACGTTAAATGACCAGTGGGTGGCGGGGGATGGAGTGACACATTAGTGTCTAATGTAGTGGTTTATGTGCAAGTAAACCATCAACACTGACACAAATACAAGAAAACAGCCTTTGAATAGCTGTCTACTGTAACGACCACTATGCCTGAAAGGGTTAAAGAAAAAGTTGCATCAAAAGATGAATGTGATCTCTTAATATGTGGAAGCACGTTTCTCTTTTTCAGTCTCCTCCACACACAGACTCAAATAGCGTACATTTAATAAATGAAACCAATGACTCTCTTTTTTTTTTTTTTTTTGGGGGGGGGGGGGGTGCTCACATTGAGACATAATTGAATCCGCCATTCCCACTAAAGAGGCCCCTGAGGCTGTAATCCAATAATACACTCCTTTTTGTCCACTTTGAAGAGCATCTTTTAAGAATGTTCCTTTAACCCAGACAGCAGAGGGTGCTTGCAGCCTGTAGCTCAATCTTTCTCTGTTTCACACGCACACGCCAACACACACTCATCCCTGAGCTGCATCTTGGCAAGACAGCGAGACAAGGCAGTCATTAGTATACAAAATGCACCCTACTCATTGGAGCATTAAACTTGAGAGACGGCCATTTCTGGTGATGTAGAGTCATCTCTTAATGTTGGTTTGTGATAGTTTTCATATCCGACTTTACAGTGAATTATATTCCCTCCTGCTGTTGCTCTCATATCTTTCTCCCTTTCTTTCTCTCTCCCAGTGTCGGTGTGTGGCTCTCCACCGCCACAGGTTGCCAAAATGAATGAGAAGCTGGTGGAAGCCAGTCTTCAGTTCAAGAAGAAACAGCCCAAAGGCACCATTGATGTGTGGTGGCTGTTTGATGACGGAGGTAATTCTTGGATCATTTTTATGAACACTGCCTGAAGTTCGTAACAGATCCAAATCCATAACATTCTCCTCGATATCACTGGAGACAAAAATATATGAAACAAGCCAAATCTTTAAAAAATAGTAGTCTCTGAAAGACGCAACACGGACCAATAAATAAAAAATGTGCTTCTCTTCTCTCAGGTCTTACACTGCTCCTCCCCTACATCCTCACTACCAGGAAGAAGTGGAAAGACTGCAAAATGAGGATCTTCATGGCAGGACAGCCTGGACGCAGTGATCTGGATAAGGAGGAGTGAGTAAACTAATTAATATTTCAATATCAATTACAGTTTAATATGTGGAAGTTAGACTGGATACATTAATTGGCAAGATATGAAAATTCATGTGCTGCTAACGTTACTGGAATGCTATTTAGCATTAACACCAAAATGAGGAAGTACATGTATAGGACAGCTAATCAGTGCGGGGTGATTTGACTTGCAGGATGAAGGGCTTGCTGAAGAAGTTTAGAATCAACTGCAGTGACATTAATGTCTTTGATGACCTACATATCAAGCCCAGGTCTGAAAGGTAACTGCCATTTCTTTTCACATGCACAAGTAACAGCGAACCAGATGCTGAAGTAGTAATAGTAAAATTGAATCACATTGTAATATCAGCATGCTACAAGTTTAGGGGAGAAAAAGAACATTTATAGAGAAAGCTCATGTTCTTATTTGCATTTCTCCAGCTTGAAGGAGTTACAGGAGATGATTGAGCCTTTCCGTCTGCATGAAGGGTCCAAAGACGCTGATCAGATTAGAGCCTTGCAGAAAGAGCAGCCCTGGAAGGTCACCGACAAAGAGCTAAGCGAGTTTGAGGAGAAGGTAAAAAGCACTGACACTAAGTAATAACCTTACACAGGCTACAGTGAAGATATCATGTATTATCTTCATATCAATATAAACAAAATAAAAAATTTATTGTTAAAAAAAAATAACTGTCGCTTGGTTACAGACACACCTCCAGGTACGACTGAATGAGCTCCTCAAGGAACACTCCAGATCAGCCAATTTAATCATTGTGTAAGTATATATTGTCTGAATAACACTACCAAGCTTAATCCAGTGTTGAAAGAACAATGTCTAACATATTTGTTTACACTGTTGACCCCCTGTAGGAGCATGCCCATAGCTCGTAAAGAAACGATCTCTGATTTCCTCTACATGGCCTGGCTGGACATCCTGACAAAGGACCTTCCACCCACCCTGCTCATTAGAGGCAACCACAAGAGCGTGCTAACTTTCTACTCTTGAGCACTTTCCATGCCAACAATCCGAGTGTGATATAGCTAGAAAGGAAAAGGAATGGTGTTGCCATAATGACAAGCCATGTTTAAATAAAATGTACAAGAATATTTAGTCTTCCAGGCCAGCAGAAAAGTGTAACACAATCAAGCATTTGTGGATAACTCCAGCACATAAGCATATATATAGAGAGGTATATATAGATATATATATATGCCCGCTAAGAAAGGACACACACACAAGTCTGTATTTCCGAAATTGAATTTGCAAATGTGAAATGTGTCCAAATATGAATGTAGCTGCTTAGAAAAACACATAGTCAAATCAATTCAAATCAGTTCATAAACAAAGGCAGAGACACAACCACGGCTGTGCAATGGTCAGACTGTAAAATAATTGTATATAGTAGATGTGTGTATTCTAGAAATGATCAACATCTTGTTATTGGCAACTTTATTATCAGTTCTTTTTTAAACACTTGTTATATTCACTGTGTAAAATACACTGCTGCCATTATACAGATGTTTACCTTTCACGTGACATTTTTTCAATATTTTTCATGTTACTTTCATAGTACACTTTTTAAGGGCAATGGAATAAGGTAGAACATTATAAATCAGATTATTCTGTAAATTTTACCCTTCCTATTTTAGTCTATCTATTTAAGCACATAATGTTAATCAGCTGAAATAAAGATTAAAAACATTTGTGATGTCTCCTTATGTGAATATATTATATATATTTATATCGTCAGATGTTCTTTGTCCAGAGAAATGTGTCAGTGGAGGGGGAAATGGGGTATATACTGCAGTACATAAATTAGATGTCTATTATTTTAAATGTATAGTATCTTACTTGGTACCTTACAGACATCATTTGGGTATTTTCTCATTTTATGATGATTATTCTATACAGTTTGGCACACTGGGAATAAAAAGTATGCACACTTTGAAAGTAGTCAGCAGAACCTAAGGTTTAACAATAATGATGTTTACCCTTCATCAGACATATTTATTCATTGCAAACCATAAAAGATCTTTTGAGTTAAAAGTAAAGCTGCACATGCCACCTACATATCAGCCAAATCAAGATCAGCCTTCCCTATCAGCAAATAAGACGACCTTTACCATTGGCAGTATCCATAATCTGCTGTGTCACATCAACAATACAGAGTTCAAACATAATTTAGCGCACTTTAAAACTATTATTTTAATTGCTGTAGTTAAAATTTTGCAGTTTAAAGAAACAAGAAAAAAAAC
Source organism: Copadichromis virginalis (assembly GCF_057382275.1). Lineage (NCBI taxonomy): Eukaryota > Metazoa > Chordata > Actinopteri > Cichliformes > Cichlidae > Copadichromis > Copadichromis virginalis. The sequence goes on from NC_140618.1 coordinate 29,262,440, forward strand.
ACACCTATACAGGCATAACTGGTCAGTATTGGGCCACAACTCCCTGATTATATTATGTGTCTATGAATATATTACACTGAATGTGAATCCCCTTTTAACCACTTTTAACCCACAGAAAGAGCTAAAATTTGTGATCCAACACAAACTTTTCAACTGATGGTGATATTCACCATCAGTTGAATTGTACCATATCACCCTATTAGAGCACTTCGCTCTCGCTCTGCAGGCCTACTTGTTGTTCCTAGAGTATTTAAAAGTAGAATGGGAGGGAGAGCCTTCAGTTTTCAGGCCCCTCTTCTGTGGAACCAGCTTCCAGTTTGGATTCGGGAGACAGACACTATCTCTACTTTTAAGATTAGGCTTAAAACTTTCCTTTTTGCTAAAGCATATAGTTAGGGCTGGACCAGGTGACCCTGAATCCTCCCTTAGTTATGCTGCAATAGACGTAGGCTGCCGGGGGATTCCCATGATGCATTGAGTTTTTCCTTTCCAGTCACCTTTCTCACTCACTATGTGTTAATCGACCTCTCTGCATTGAATCATATCTGTTATTAACCTCTGTCTCTCTTCCACAGCATGTCTTTTATCCTGTCTTCCTTCTCTCACCCCAACCGGTCGCAGCAGATGGCCGCCCCTCCCTGAGCCTGGTTCTGCCGGAGGTTTCTTCCTGTTAAAAGGGAGTTTTTCCTTCCCACTGTCGCCAAAGTGCTTGCTCATAGGGGGTCATATGATTGTTGGGTTTTTCTCTGTATCTATGAAGCGCCTTGAGGCGACTTATGTTGTGATTTGGCGCTATATAAATAAAATTGAATTCAATTCAAAGGAGAAAATCTTAAACTTCAACTCTGTTCTCAGATAAAGGGATATAGATACTCTGAGTATGATCTTTGAACATCGGCTGTTTTTTCAGTCATTTTCAGGCCAGTCCTTGTACCTGACCATGTTTTTGTTTGTTTGTTTAAGTTGTTTAACAGTGATCTAGGAATCATTCAAGCATAAAAAAAGACTGTAACAGACAACTTAATTCCTAAAAAGCTGATCCAGAATATGAGAGATGCATCTGGCCTTTCAGTTGTGACCAGGGAGACTAGATGGAGGTATGCCAAATGACACAAGATCAAATCAGTAGTACCAGGTCTTATGGACTGAGGAAACAAATTTGACACTTTTGGTTCAAATCATCACTGTATACAGAGAAGGCAAGGAGTCCAACAATGAGTGTCTATAGCCATTCGTAGGCTGTGGTTTAAGACTGCATTTCAGCCTGTGATATATGGGATCCTGTCAAAATCAATACACTCAAGAACCAAGAAAAATCAGATTTTGAGCTACTATCTGGAAAGCATCTGATTGCCAATAGCTTAATTTTTAAATAGATCCCAAACACATGGCCAATCCAGTAAAAGCATACCTAGATAGAAAAACAGCACCACTAGTCATGGATTGGCCTCACCAGATCCTGGACCTTAACTTTACTTAAGTAGCACGGAATCATCTTGCCAGAGAACAGAGCGAAGCTGTTTCCAAAAAACAGCTTCAAAATGCCTGAAGAATTCAGGCTGTGTTGACGAATTAAGGTGATCATACCATATCATTTAAAATCTGTCAGACAATGCTCAGGATTTTTTACGAGTCTGTTGTGGTCAGTACCATCCTCTATGCTACTGTGGTCAATACCACCCTGCTATTGTGGTCAGTCGCAGATGCCAATCGACTCAATAAAACTGATCCGAAACGCCAGTAGTGTTGTGAGGATGGAGCTGGACTCCCTTAAGGTGGTGTCAGAGAGGCGGGTGTTGTCCAAGATAAGGACAATGGTGGATAATACCTCCCACCTTCGCCATGACATGCTGGCCAGTCACAGGAGAATATTCAGTGAAAGACTGAAATTACCCAAATGCACCAAAGAACGATGCAAGAAATCAATCCTGTACGGTGGCCCCTAGAGACAAAGCATGTACAAACTCTCTAGGGGCCACAGTAATCCTGCCCATCTAATGCACACTACACAGTGCAATAGTTAGACTCTTTTGCACATGCTCTTTTTACATTATTAAATTTAGTTCAGTTTGTTACTGTTATTGTCTTACAGCAAATGTAACGACATTATTTCCTTGGCGATTAATAAAATATTTTGATTCTGATTTAAATCGTGATACCAGCACGTTCAGATGCTATGACGGCATGTAGGGGTCATGCTGTGGCATATGGAGTAGGAGATGTCCTGCTCTTTGGAGATGACTGCACAGCATTTTGGGTATGATGCAGCAGCGTTTGGGGATAATGCCAAATCTCGGTGCTGATGCCACGATTTGAACTAGCCCAGCTGCTGTGACAGCAAATTAAATTTATATTTAAAAACATAGGCAAGGCAAGGCAAGGCAAGTTTATTTGTATAGCACAATTCAACAACAAGGTGATTCAAAGTGCTTTACAGAGACATTAGAAACAAGAACAAATAAAAAGCATGATTTAAAATTGATTAAAACAAGCAAATAAACTAACTAACTAATTAACAAACAAACAAACAACAGTATATAAAATCAGAACAGTAGATAAAATCAGTAGTTAAATGTAAGTTTTGAAATTTAAGCTTAAAGTGTGGATTTGGTGCTTTATTCAAATGCAGCTGAGAACAGGTGAGTCTTCAACCTGGATTTAAATAAACTGAGTGTTTCAGCTGATCTGAGGCTTTCTGGGAGTTTGTTCCAGATATAAGGAGCATAAAAGCTGAAAAACATACCCTATCAACCAGAACTGGGTTGCGAGTCGATACGACGAAGAGTATATAAATCGTGTTTCGTTTCTTGGTTCTAGCCTATCAAATCGTTTGCGTACTTTATACGCTGCTGAAGCTTAGAGCTGCTCCGAGACACGGGGGGGGGGGGAGTGCGGCGTTCGTGAACCTGAGAAACCTGCAAAACGAAATTATTAACAGTATGGCCCGAATACTGCTGAAGGACTTTCAACTATGCTCGCGGGTTTTTAACGCTGCTCCGCGTTTCTTGGGGAAAGAACTGCACTTTCAAATGACAACTAAAAATAAAGGCAAGCAAGAAATTACGAGCGATAACACCACCATGACCGACACGCCAGGAAGTGCTTAGTGGCATTAGCTTTGCTAGCCTGCCTAGCGTTTTGTAACTGTCTGCTTTGGTTTGGTCATGTTCTTTTCTTTCTTGTTTGTCGTGTTCGAACCACGTAAGCGAAACAGTCATTCTGCTTTGTTCGGATATATAATGTATAAGGCTTATGTCAACGATTTCCTTTTTGTTTTTGTAGGCTGATATATTTTTCCACCGGAAGTTCGAAATATTTATATTAGTAACTCTCGCGAGAAAACTCACGTTAACTACTTTGACTGAACGCGGGAATCTCATACAAATAATCTCGCAGACCCGGGAACACACTGAAGCAGATTGTTGGTGGAAGTTTGTAGTGTCGTCCTTTAATTATCAATTACTTAGTTTTTAGTAGGTTTTAATTTTTTATTGTACTGTAGGTTTTTAATTGTGCATACTTTGCCAACATGCCCGTCCTAGAAGTCACAGATGCTTCTGCAGTTTCTCCATCAAAGAGAACAAAGACAGAAACAAACCCTGCAGAGGAAAGACCTGTCCTCAAATTTGCAAAACTTTCTGAACATGCTACGACCCCGACCAGAGGCTCAGCTAAAGCAGCAGGTTATGACCTCTACAGGTTAGTAACTCTTTAAACTGAAATTGTTAGGTTAGGTTCACTAGATGCCTAATTTGTGACTGTTGATGTGTGTGCATGTATATTTAAGTCTGATTGTACCTTTAACTTAAAGTATTATTTTAAAAATGCAGATACGCTTACCTTTACTGTCTTTACTTAACAGTGCGTATAATTACTCCATTCCTCCTATGGATAAGGCCATTGTAAAGACAGACATTCAGATAGCAGTTCCACATGGCTACTATGGGAGAGTTGGTGAGTGTCTCTCTGCTATTCAATTTTTATTTGTTTTTGGGGTTTTTTAATTTTATTTTATTTGAGTTATCTGTTGTGTGAACTCGTGTTAGTCTTTCCTGTTTGTGCACCAGTTGTAAAACACCAGGTCGCCTGTAACTGTCTTTTTGTGGTTTTTCCCTCCCCAGCACCAAGATCTGGACTGGCAGCAAAACACTTCATTGATGTTGGTGGTGAGCTAGCTAGCTATCTGACCTAATCATTGCAAGTTAACCCCAGTAGTGTACAGACATGACATTTTAATTTGTGTTATGTGTCGCATGTTCTCCTCAGCTGGAGTTGTAGATGAGGACTACAGAGGAAATGTTGGTGTTGTGCTGTTCAACTTTGGCAAAGAGACGTTTGAAGGTGAGTTATGGTGACAATAATGTATATTGTCAGTCTTTCATAACCACAGTAACCAATGAAAGTAATCAGATTAGGGGATGATATCCATGCGCTCCGCTTAATATAGATGCAGTATGGTACGAAAGTAGACTTGGATACTTTAAAAGAATGATGCAATTATCAGCTTTTATTTATCAGTAAAATTTGTGATTTAAAAAAAAAAAAAAAAAAAGAATTGGTATTTGTGTGAAAGACTATTTAAGCTATTGGCTTCACTTTGAAGACCAAAAAAAGGTCTAAAAGTGATCTGAGAATGATAAATTGAGCTTCACATATATTGCTTATATTTCATTTAAGACAAAAAATAAATAATATTTTTACTGTTGACACTTTTCAGCCTATTGGAGCTTAATAATGAAAGTATACACATAAACGCTTGATATGAATACTTTTATCGATCAGTCAGATTTAAAGGTTATCTCATCTGCTTCCTTTTAACCTTACAGTGAAAAAGGGCGACAGAGTTGCTCAGCTGGTGTGTGAGAAGATCTGCTACCCAGATCTGGTGGAGCAAGAGGTAAATTCAAAGTTGAGTTTATTGGGTAGATCTAATTAAAACCGGTGCAACATAGATGGTCATGAAAAGATGCGAAGCTTCAGCTGTGTGGCTATTAGAAGCTGTCATTTTTTGGTTGCTCTTGAATTATTATAGGCTATTCTACTTAAAGATGTCTAGGCTTATGTCTGTGAAACAAAATGAACGTGAACAGCACTACAAGTGACACAGAAATTGTCATAAAGCTGAATCTCATCCTCTGAGTTTCAGAACCCGAAAATGAGTCTTCTTTAAGGTTGCTTAAAGAAGTCGCTTTGTGTTCAGAGTAGGAAAAAGAAAACTATGTAGAAATAATAAAGGTTTAATAATGCATTTGTTTTCTTGTGTATTTCTTCAGATTAGTTTTAGTCTTTAAATCCAAGTGTTTGCCTTTATTTATCTTTTCTGTTTTAGACACTCGATGAAACAGACCGTGGCGCTGGAGGTTTTGGATCAACTGGAACCAACTGAAACCCTCATGTGTTTTTAAAATATGTTAGTCTTAACTTTGATAAAATAAGAAATAAAGTTTTGTTTTATATTTGAGTCTAGAGTTTTGCTGGGACTTAAAACCATGCGTTCCTAGTAAAAGTTCACTAAAGTTATAAATTCTCAACAAAGCTATTCTTCCATATGGCCACATGGGGGCAGTCATACACAAGAATGTAATCTGCTCTAACTATTTCATCCGCCAGAGACTTGGTAACTTCCCTTTACTTAATACAGACGTGTGCAGAAAGAGGACATATAGGTGCCTGCTCAACTTGGTTACAATGGTAATACAATTCAGATAAAGGGGGGGAAACACAGCAGTGAGTACATGTACTCCAAAAATGTTTTTATTGTGAATTTACATCTAAACCCTCACTGATGTGTACATGGAACACAGACTGGTGTCAGGCTGGTCCATTGCAATGCAGCACTGATTTTGACTTGTGAGAGAATATGTGGCCATGAAGACCTCAGTGCATAATCATGAAGGCCCAGGTTTGGCATCATCAATGTGGTTTGTGTGTGCGTTTGTGTGTGTGTCTGTATGTATACACAGTTTACAAAGGAAGTAGTTGGTCATTATAAGCACCATTACAACCCCTTCCCCTCTATTCCAGGGGTATCCTCTAGTTTACAAAAGCTTCATAGATTAAAAGTGGCATTGATTATTACAGTATAAACACAATTTACATGTAGTATAGAGGAGAGCAGGCAGGCTATGAAGCTAGCTGTTACTGTTGCAAAGACACGAAACCTTCAGAAAGGCCAATGGGATTGTGCCTTGTTCACTACTGAGTGCATTCAAAAGTCTATGTGGATGTGTTGCTAGCACCAGTAAATATGAATTATTCTAGTCAGTAGGAAAATGGAAAAGCATAGTTCAAAAATACGCGGTAGGAGTTGTTCAACCTCCGACATAGCTACATCTCAATAGTCCACAATGGGTTCCTCTCCTCTCCTAAGCCTTATTTGGGGAAACAAAGAAATGTGTGTATCCAGGTTTGATAGTCATTTACCTGAGGGGAGGAAATGAATTTATTTCAGACTATTGGGACTCGCCTCTTTCTTTTTATCCCCCCGCCACTTAAGCTGAGTTCTAAGAAAACAAACAAACTTGGCCCTTAGAGCTTTCTGCAGTCCACAAGCCCTTCAATGCGGCATCCGATTCCACATATCATTATACAAGATTAAACCATACAATTACAAACCCTATCCACACCCTCTAGTGCTTTAAACGCAGCTGGAGTGGTGTGTCGGGGTGATATGCTTTTTATTTCGACTGGAATCTTTCACACCTTCGGTGGATACTTTCCACAGAAATTGTACCTATGATATGCAGAATCATCTTTGGTGATCAAATGACACAGAACAGTCCATCCCCCCCACCCCCGTCTTGTCTCTTTGGTGGCGAGCCCTTCGAGTGAGTAGACGTTAACCCTTAGCTGCTGAACCAGAGTCAGAAATGTTTGGCCTTTTTCAGGAGGGACTGTGAGCTTGACACTGGATTAGCAGCTGCTGGCAACATCCGCCTCTCTCAGTCTTGTGATGGTTAATGGAGCATGATCTGCACCCTCATCTTCAGTATGTCTCCCAGCTGTCCTGTGAGGTAGTCTTTATCATGTTGGTCCTCCAGCTCAGCCAGCTCCTTCTTCCTGTAGAGGGGCATACTGCTGATCTGAAGGTAGTATGCGCCTGGCACGAGGCCCTTCTTCTTGCTCAAGTGCAGGTAGCTGACACCCTCCCGCTGGTTGATTTTGAAGTAGCCTTCCTCATTCCCGTAGTCGATGCTGTAACGCACATGGTCGCTCAGTGTGCTTAAGGCCGGGGTAAACTCGAGGATGTGGTCGCGGTTACTCAGGTCACTGATGTTCAGGTGGAACTGGAGAGTGTCTTCGATGTCCACACTGGCCAGGCTGACCGCCTCTGTCTCAGTTAGCTGCAAAGAGAAAATGTGGTCTGGCTGAGTTTAGAGGCTAAAGATGTCCAATAGTAAAGTCGTGTGCAAACACAGCAGAGTGAATCTGTGAATCAGTGTTAATTAAAGTCTGACTAGACGCTGGAGACATTATGAAAAAAAAAAAGACTTGTAATCAGTTGGTAGATCTGTCATTTAATACTGATTTTCACAAAGTTGTTCCTTTTTTTACATGAAGGTTTTGGTCCCATTTCTGTTACAAGGCCTTTCCCTGCTATAGAGGGGAAAACTCTTTGTAAGAAATCAGGGACCTTCATTTATTTATTTTATTAAGACTTAAAGTAGTGAAAAATAAACGTAGTGTCTCTTATAGAATCCATCAACTTTTCAAAACCTTCAATTTCTCTTAAAAAAATACAGGGGACAGTGGGCTTCATACATACCTGCATGTCTTCCAGAGGATTTTCCTGTGTTGAGTTAATGCTGCGACGTTTGCGTCCCTTCTTGGGATAGCCATTGATTTTACATTCGTAGCAGGCCTCGGGTGAGAGGGAATTATCCTCCATTTCACTTCCCTGTCCAGGACTTGTGAAGCCCAAACCTGTGACGCAGTGTCTGAAAGCAAAAGTAAAGCCATCAGTAACCTATAAACACAGAGGAAACGTTACCACCGCATTCGCTCGTTTACTTACCCTTGTCCTGCACGGAAGTACCCAGGTGGACATCCACATAAGTAGCCTCCATCCGTGTTTGAACAGCCAAACTTGCATGGGTTCTGGCTCGTGGAGCACTCGTTGATGTCCGTGCAGCCTCCGCTGGTCTGCTCGTAGTTAAAGCCGGTGGGGCAAAGGCAACGGAAACTCCCCAGGGTGTTGTGGCACGACGCTCCCCCGCAGATCTGGCTGTTCAGGCACTCGTTCTCATCTGGGTCACAGGAAGTTGACGGGAAGTAAACAAACATGGGGTCATTCCAGTTAAAAGAGACAAACAATACTGGGAAAGCCTGCAATGAATGTCGTAAATATGTGCAGACATTCAAACTAAAATTAGAGATTTAACTAACCACCACTTGTTTATTCGGCGGTGCACACATCAGGACACACACAGTACATATAATTGCTTTCTCGATAACTTAGCTATTCCTACTTATTTTACATACCAAATGCATTTTTGATGTTACCCTACCTTTTATTTGATTTTTTACCTACTTCAATCGTTCATTAGCACTAACACAATAAATTGAGAAGATTTTCTAATAAAATAGACTCTACTGGAGAACTTCAAGGCTATATGGTTGATATTTTAGCAACCAATTCATGAGGATGTTCCAAAATGAAAGAATTGTTATATTTGCTGTCAAAGAGGACAGCGGTATAACTTACCAACACACTGATTCCACTGATAGTGCTGCAGGTAGCCTTGGGGACAGCTGCACCTGTATCCACCTACTAAGTTCTGACAGCCATGCTGGCATCTGTGATTGCCGTCACACTCATCCATATCTGTCAAACGCACACACACACACAACACAAAATTACTCAGAGTCTTTTCCTGTGATTAATCAGCTGATGCTGGGTTGGAAAAAATTGTTTTTAGACCTTCGCAGGTTTGTCCGCTAGGATCTAATGAGAATCCCCGCTGGCAATCGCAATTGAAGCTGCCTGGCGTGTTCTGGCAGACGCCACTGGAGCCGCACAGATTGGGGTCTGTTGCGCATTCATTGTTGTCTGCATGGACAAAAAGGGAAGGTTCAGACAAGGGTAAAACTGGAAACATGCCATAAAGGCTCATTACCCTGATTTGGACTTGCTGAGTCAATAAAAATTCATTCACAGTTGGCACCGGCCTCTAAAAATAGGTCAGGTTACTGTAAACTCTTGGTACAAACTGTCTTGATGTCTGAAAGGGGTTCAAGAATAAAATCCCTAATCAGCTGAACGAAGATCAGATCAGAAGTGGCAAAAACAAATATTTAAATTTGAATTCCTGACCTTGGGAATAAAAGAAAAGCCAGCGCTCGTTAACAAGAGTTTTCGGGGGAAAAAATGTAGAAGTGGGTGTTTGAGAAACAGGTTTGATTGTTGTGATTGGAATCTGTGTAAATCTGAACACAACGTTGAAGTTCATGCTGGGAAACAGAGTAATCTCTAAATCTCAGCTTTTAAATGTGTTGTTATTTTTCACAGTTGGTTGAGATTTAGAAAGACTGCTAACACGTTTGCAGTTTAGCTTTCCATTTGAAGAAACAATCAGTGCGTGGGACATAATGCTAAAGCATAGCAGGATAGTCTACTTTGTCCCCAGGCAACCCAACTATGGGTTTCAAAGCTGATTTAAAGTGGACACGTTATGATTTTCCTTACTGGTGTCAGTGGATGTAAAGTATTACAGTTGTGGATTCATGCTAAACACGGGTAGAGATTCACATAATAAAATCTGTGCATGTACAAGCAAACCGCATGTTAGTAAATGCTCAAACTGTTTTATTTACTCTTGTTTCTGTAAGATGTCAAGGACATTGGATATTCTTAATTTGGTCGGTGATTATAGCAGACACACCCACCCACTGTTTATGAGGGGCAGCCAATTACAGGAAAGATGGCTTAAAGGGAAAGGATCAAAATGGCTTGATTGAAAGAGGGGTCATTTAAAACAAAGATTGTGTCGACACGTGAAATGACACAAGCTAGTCTAGCAGAGTTGAAGAACAAAAAAAATGATGGTGCTGGACATGCACAAAATAGATGTGCTGGGGAGAGAAGAAGAGTAGCATCTATAATATGTCTGGAAACGGCCACTACTTTCCCCACTGAACAGCTTGTTTGATGAGCATCCACCTTAGTGAATCACACATATGACTGAAATAAGGAAAAACAATTTAGGTCAACTTTGAAGCATATTTGGAATCTACAGCCAAATGACACTATCCTCCTATGACTCAGAGGTTCATTTTGTACCACTTTCTCTTAAATATTGGCAAACAGCGATCATAGTATGACTGGAACAACAGCTTTACGTCACAGTCATGTTTTTCCCAGCTCATTGCTCGTAGACTAACAGCACATCCACACCTGCTGTGTGCCATTTGGGTTACACTCTAAAAAAAGCCAAACCCGAGGATTCCCTGACACTGATTTGATGTGAGGTCTCGGGTGCCGTTTTATGGTCTGGAAAAAAGGCTTGGAGTTGTCATGGCGATCTACTGCAATGTTCCATAACAAGCATTGTTAAGCTGCCATGACTACAAACCAGACCGGCCTAATAAGATCAGTGTGATATCCGCCAGAGTCCATTAACATTTAATGGGTATATAAAGAAATAGACAAAACAGTGCTTCCCGTGTCTATTATGAGCTGGGCAGGATGACACTTTAAAAAATTCTTCTTTGAAAAGACCAACAGTCTGTGTGAAATCCTATTCAGACTACACAGGCAGTTTGATTAAAGACAATTCAGAATTTAAAGGGAAAAAATCACCGGATGTTGTATACGACTGTGTAGACTGTATATGTGTTTTTACCAATGCAGGCAGTGTGATGCTGGGTGAAGCCAGCAGGACATTTGCAGGTGAAGCCACCGATGGTGTTGACGCATAAGAACTGACAGTTGTGCTGTTTGGTCGAACACTCATCCAGATCTGTAAACAAGAACAACATAAAGAATGAATTTCCCAACTGAACCTATTTCATACTTCATAGTTAAGATACAGGGGTCGCAGTCATCTAAGACTACTACTTGCTCTACTGTATGTGGACTGCTCTTTTTCAAGCAAATTCCAGTCCTTCTACAGTCACTGACCTACAAATGAACTAGACACCGGAAACATAGAGGGGTACTGTAGAGGGGGAAGCTAAAACTATGGTAAATAAAGAACACTATGAGCACTATTTGTTTAGGCGTATAAACACGCCTGATAAACACAGATACAGAGAGATGCACTGTGTCAAAGGCAAAGGGCACACTTGCAGTGAGCATTTAAAATTGAGCATCTTAGGACAGCAAGCAGAACGCAGAATGTAGCAGCTCCAACCTGGAAACTAAATCAAGCATGAAAATCGCTGAACTCAAGTGATGTGACAACCATTGGGCTTAATTGCGGGCTTCTTTTGGTGCTTGTGCAAGTTACCTCTGCAGCTCTTTCCATCCTCCTGAAGGATGTATCCTCGGGGGCAGGAACAGAGGTACCCTCCCTCCGTGTTCTTACAGATAAAGTTACAAGGCTTTGGTGCCTGTATGCACTCATCCACATCTAGAGGGAGAGGCAGAATGATTCAAAATAAAGAAACAGATCCTGTAGCCAGAAATTCCATAAACAGAGATCATGAGAAAGACAGACCCGAGCTGCATTTTTCATAGGAGTGGTGTGGGAAGTCCACCCACATAGTTTGGGTTCTTTACTAGACAGCAGGAATGAGAACGAGAGGTTTCAATTCTGTGTAAACACTGGAGGTGAATTTAAGCCTTACCCACACACTGCGTGCCAGTGATGTCAGCAGTGTAGCCAGGTTTGCAGATGCAACTGTAGGAGCCCAGACTGTTGATACACTGACCATTCCTGCACAAGTTCCCCATCACACGGCACTCATCGATATCTGGACAGAAATGAGAAACGCCAGCTTACTTCAAGTTAGTTCAAGATTTGGTTTCTTTCAGATTTTGACAATAATTACATATCAAAAGACCGAATAGTTCCACAAAAGTTGGAGGAAATATCTGTTATGCGTTCTTTTATGCACCATCAATTAAAAAATGTATTTCGGGTATAAAATCACTGATCTTACAAATTTTGTTAACCAGAAAAAAAGTTAATGCTTTGCAAGTGATGTCAACACAGATAACAACAACCATCTTATATTATTTAACCTTCACTACTCATAATTGTCTGGTTTCTGGTTTACATACACGCAATGGCAGTTTTAGAAAAATTAATCACTGGCCCCATTTTTAGGGCCTCAACTCATCGTATTGTGTCCCGTATTGTGTTTTTTGCACTATTTTGCAGCGTTTGAGTTAGAGATGGACCAATCCGATATTACATATCGGTATCGGTCCGATACGGACGTAAATTACTGGATCGGATATTGGCGAGAAATAAAAATTGTAATCTGATCCATTAAATATAAAAAAAAAAGCACCTCACAAAACTTGCAACATGGCGTAACTCGGCTCATAACCGTAGCACGTCGGAGCAGTGTGCTCACGTGATAGAGCGGCTGTGTGTATTTGTAGCCTCGCTACCAAACTAGCATTTCATCTCCAAGGAAGTGATCCCAGAGAGAAGTAAAGCAAGTGTGTAAGTTCATCTCTGAATGTTTGTAAAGCATTCCAGCGTTAAGCTTAACAACCGATATATGGAGCGACTGCCTCTTCTCTCTCCCTCCCTCTCCTGTTGCTACTTCAATCTTGAAACTGATCAATGATCAGCTGATCGGCTTTTCTGTCGCGAGTCCGTCTCTCTTGTTCGTTCATCGCCCACTTCGTGCCAGAAAGAGGAAACCAGCGGCTGAGCAACAGCAGCACGTTTAAGCTTGATAAGCTGTTGTTAGAATTTATTTATTATTACTTTCTACACCAGGATCTTTTTCTACGTAGCTGACGGCTGGTAACTGTGCAGGGGCGGATCTAGCAAAGTTTAACCAGGGGGGCCGATAGGGCATTAACAGGGAAAAGGGGGGCACAAAGACATACTTTTTTTTCTTATTCTCATTTTAAATGTCTAGCTTTTAATAAATAATTATCTGAATCTTACACCCAAAGTTTTAATCTGAAGTAAAATGTATAGAAGTCCATTACTGTATATAGTAACTGTTAAGTCTAATATACCCTAGTAAGCTATACTACTTTTTCCTTTGGGAAGGTACCATCTGTGCAGTCTGCAATTCTGTTGAAGAAAGATGTTGAATCTATTTAATTATTCTTGAAAATAAATTTATTTCTGTGCATTTTTTTACCACACTGCATCAAATTAAAGCTGATTACGCCGATTAAGCGTCATGAGGTGGGGGGTGGGGGGTGGTTCCCTATTTTTTTTTTGTTGGGAGTTTACAACCCTATTAGTTAGGTTGCTTAATATTTCTGCTAAGTACTCTTTAAAACACCAGAATAGGGAGGATAAAGTAGGTTTAAGTTTATTAGATTGTTCAGTATTGCTGAACTATGAAATATTTTGGGTGCAGTGTATTTTTACATACAGGTATAACAGAATAGCTTTAGTGTTGTTGTTTATTTAAACTTGAGTATGAACTTACACAAAATGCAGCAATATATTAAAAAAAAAACAGTTTTATTGATTAAAAAACACACTATTCATATCGGTACCGGCAGATATCCAAATTTATGATATCGGTATCGGTATCGGACATAAAAAAGTGGTATCGTGCCATCTCTAGTTTGAGTGCGTGTGTGTAATTTTTTATGTCTGTAAACACGATAGCTTGAAAAGTTTTGAATGACTTCTGATAAAACTTGTAGGAGTGTAGAATGGGATCATGTTAACAGTCTATTAAAATTTGGCTTACAACCACCAAGGTCGTCAAGGCCAAGTTCACAATTTACTGGTTGAAAATTGACAGAAAGCCTTATAACTTAGAAACAATGATCACTGACCTTGTCATTGTTATCTGTATTGACCAAATACAGACATATAGGGAATGATTAAAATAATGCTGCTTTTGTGCCTTGTAATGTCAAGGGAGTTCAGTGAGGGAGGAACTGCCTGCTGGCATATACTCACACCAACAGGGATACTTAATGCAAAAGCAGATAAAAAGATGCATAGTATTTATTTTCATCGATTGATGTTTGATCACCATTTTCTCTGGACTGAAAAACTGAGTCAAAGTGTCAAAAAGTTCCTCTGTTAGACCATTTGAGGCTGCAAAATGGAGTCAGTCCCCTTTGTCTTGTGTTAAAATGCCTAAAATTAGAATTGGGGGAAAACACACACACACACACACACACACACACACCACCTGGTACAAAAAAAAAGAATCTGTCATAGATAATTTTCTACTCTGTGCTCACTGAATGGGGTGTGAATTTAGTGATAATCTACTTGTTTAGATTGTATTAAGACTCAAAGTTAAGCTTTATTAAGCCCATGTCCATTGTGACTGATAGGTGGTTGCCAACATAAACTGCTGTAAGCGGAAGCTTTCTGCTAGGCTTCACCTCAGCTAATTATAGTCACTTAAACGCCGAACCATGTTTGTGGTTTTCAATGTGGAAATCACAGAGTAACTATAAACCACAGAGTAATATTTCAAAAAAAAAAATCACCAATCTCCTTGGTAACTGAAGGAAAAAATGGCACAATAGTGTGTTTATTCACCGCAGTGTGTGTTGTGTAGTTAAATATCTCTGATTACATTACCCTGATCTTCTTCACCACAAAAATTGGTTCATTTTCAGAAGGACATCAAATCAGTGTCTTCATATTTTAATAAAAATACAGATATTTGGTGCCAGTAAAGTGATAACTATATAGCACGAGGAACAGATGGGCTATACAGCTGTGTTGATGTTTTACCTTTTGGATGTTTTTTTTTTTTAATTCAACTATCTTTCAAATGATGATTGTTTATTGTTTGGCTAACTGCACAAAGTGTCCTAGAAGTTAGTGCTTCAGCTTTGGTGAGTGAAAATTGAGCATTTTAAGCGCTAATTAGAAGGTGTCTGTTTACAGTCGATGAACCTTGCTAGAAAAGCTAGTTAGAACTAGCTAATAACTTCACAGTGTCATCCAAATCCGGTGACTTCCAGCTCAACGCTTCTGAATTGTAGAAGGTAAATGTGGATTACTAAATACTCATTAAGCTACCTCTTCCATCAGTGGTGTACCCAGGTCCCAGAGGACACATCTTCTTGTACTGGGTCGTCCCTGGCAGGGGACAGAGCTCACAGTTGTTACCCCATCCTCTGCCCCCATCACAGCAACACTCCGACTTGGTCACTGGGACCCTGTTAGTAGAAGTCATCTGACACAGAGTGGTCAGAACCTCGGTGAAGCAGACGCCTTCACGGTTATCTGCAGGGTGAGAGAGACACACACACAGAAAGGATCGTGAGAGCGAGACAATAACAGCAAGCAGACCAAACCACCCAGACAGGGCCTGGCCTCACACAGCAGACATAAATAGATAAGCCACACTGCTATATCACTACTGTCTGTAAGGAGGAAGATAGCCATACAGTTACAAAGTCCCACTGGAGGTTTTCTCACCATGCTCAACACATAACAGCTATCCAGAGCTATACTATATATTTAGACTAGGAGGAAAGGCTTTGAGCAGTATTTCCTTGCTTCCTCCTCTGCTGATAGTAACAGACCCTTGTTTATTTTAGGAAGATTTGGATACCATCATGGTAAAGTTCAATTCCCATGGAAGCATTAAATTCAGCTTCAGCATCTGTTCTTCCAAAACACATACAGCACATTAATGTCTAAATTATTTATATTGTTAAACTATTAAGTAGCATGGATGATTTTTAATCAATTACTGTCTCTGTGGCTAGACACTGCAAACACTCGTTTTAATTATGTACTCCTAATCTCATCTATCTGGCAGAAAATTAAAGATAAAGGGGTTCTCTTCTGATGATAACCTTACAGCCTTTTTAAAGTGATGACAGTGTACATACCAATACATTCTGTCTGAGTGGGGTTGGGAATGAATCCTTGGTCACATCTGCATCGGTAACTTCCGACAGTGTTCTCACAACGGCCGTTCTTACAGATACCCGGTTTGGCCGTGCACTCATTCAGATCTAAAGCAGACAGACACACAGTGTAAAGAGGCATACTATATTAAATGTACTCAAGGTAAAACCACCTACGACACCATGATAATTACCCATGCAGCCCTCTCCACTGGGCAGCCGTGTGTATCCAGGTGCACAGATACATATATATGTACCAATCAGGTTCTTGCAGGTCATGCCTCTGCTGTCACAGTCATCTATACCATCTGCACACTCATCTTGGTCTGGAAGACAAACACCATAGTAAGAGTAAGTGGATGCAAAAGCCTCAAGAAGCCCACGTGCATTCATGCCTGTGCAACAGGTAACGTAACACAGACACTCAGACAAAGTATGCCAGAGTTTAATCTAACCACTAAATCCAACACTGAGCTCTGGATTGATAACAGGGTTGTAGTGGGGTAGTTGGTGGTCTGTTTGGAGCTGTAATGTAAACAGTGACGTTATAGACACTGACATGTTCCTCCTGACTCACCACTTCCCTCCAAATACAACTGTTGCTATGGCGTGCGAGGTATATGAGAGATCAGAGGTGTAAACAGACTCGGTGGGTTACAGTTGTCAGAGTGATTTAAGTTCATCCCAGACAGAGAACCCTTGAGGATCTCACAGAAACAGTGCGAGAGTGCGTTATGTAACTTTATGGAAGGTGCTGGCATGGCTTTTTGTGAGAATTTCTACCAGAGCTTTCCCGTTAATGGACCTGCGAACTCTGACTACACGGGTGAGTCATTTTACTGTTATACCTTTACACATCCTCCTGTCCTCCCGCAGCACGTAGCCTGTTGGGCATTTACACTCGTACGAACCCACTACATTAACACAGCGGAAGGCGCACAGCAGAGGATTCTGGGCGCACTCGTTGATGTCTGGACCGGAAACAGAAAAACCACAAGTTACACATTAAGACACCCATGACCTAAACGGGGGCTCAGATACAGCTTCGGATACCTTCGCAGGTCATCATTGGCCCAGGCTCAAAGCCGTCATCGCACGCACACTCAAATCCCCCAATAACATTAGTGCATGTGCCGTTTCCACAGGGATTTCCAATGTCGCACTCATTAGTGTCTGTGTTGAAGAAAAAAAACGAAAAAAGCGACTCAGAATGACTAAAAGAGCAATCAGGAGGATAAGAAAAAAGAAAATGACCTGACTGACCTTCACATCTGACTCCACTAATGTCAAGGCGGTATCCCATGGGACATTCACAGCGGAAAGAGCCGTCCGTGTTAATGCACTGGCCATTAACACAAGGATTATTGATGCATTCATCAATATCTACAATCAGAAATGTCAACACAGATTGAAATTAAATGCCACAACCATAACAGAGATATTGAAAAATGCAGATTTATTATCAGCCTATTTACCTTTTGGATGTTCATCTGGCCCACGTTGATATCCCTCGTTAGGGCAGAGATCGCGATACCCCTCTGGAACCGTCAGATGTCAAAAGTCATCAAACGTTTTGATCATGAGCTTACATGAATATGAGCGGTTTCTCACATCTATGTGTTTTGCGCAGCAGTGTCTGTTTTATGTGTAGAATACACACCCTGTCCTTTGATGGGGCAGATTTCACAGGGGTCTCCCCAGCCTTGACCTGGCATGCCGATGCAACAGCACACTTCCTTGGTAGTGTTTTGAGGTTTTGGAGCCTGACAGCGCCCATTTTCAAACTTGGTATAGCAGTAGTTCACACGGACATCTATGGGATAACACACATAGAGAAGGCAAGAACAGTGAATGGTGATAAACAGATGGATGAAATATCTAGAAGCGCAATGTCGTCAAGATAATCTATATCAAGTCAGGATCCTGTCTGGCTTGTTTTGGCAGAGGACAACTGGTTCTGAAAATCTAAAACCTTTCAGATAACTCGAGAAACTATTTGACAACCGTAAAGATTGTAAGAAAAGTTTGTTGCCTCTGAATAATTCAATAAATCAGTAAATCCATAGCTGGTTGGTTCACTATAGCCTCAGCCTGAAGAAGAAGATTCCCAGGCACAAAGATTATTTGATTAAGGCAAATATGACAAAACTCTGGTTTTTCAAACAACTCAAATTTTTTCGTGCTTTCTCAAACTGGGGTCTTGAGTCGTTATGGCAAGTTAATCACTGTGATCACCATCTTCCTGATTGTTTGTTTCTGTTGTTGGTTTCAGTCTCCTTTCATTTTCTGGAAGCTTTGCCACAAACAATTGGCTGTAACAGACAAAAGAGCTTGAGAATCAAAAATCCACATGAATGAATAATGAGCAGGCTTAGTCCGAAAATCATCCGTGACATTTCGGGAAAAGTTTGGAAAACAATCAGTCATGAGGTTCAAAAGTTACGCGCATAAATGGTCTGAGCTTGAGCAATTGGTGGTGACAGAGTGCTCAAGGGCAAGACATGAAACTAACACAAAAGAATGAAGAAACTATTCCTAATCAATGTGGCAGAATCCTACGTTTTTACATGAAAAATACGAAGAAGAAAATGAAAAAGAAGGAAGCTTCATTTCGGGCCCCTAAACAACAACCATGTTAAAGGTTCAGAATTAGAAACAGCTGTAGTATTATGTATTCTGCGGCCACAATGTAAAAGCTGTAAAGTCTTACGTAGTGCTTGTACCTGCGACTTGATTATTACGTCAGTGTACAAAACAGGACCTCGATATGAGAAAAAGTGTTCTTGTTTTCAACCATTTTTTAATTGTACAGACTGAAGTTGCATAATTATTTCCACTCACCAATCTGTGTGTGTCTGGTTACTCCAGGACTAAGCAGCCCCTTACTTGTAATAGGAAGCATATGGTTTCGCTCTCCTGCTAACAATGGCCTTCAGTGAACTCAACACAAATAAGCTTTCTGACCACCATAGATCACTCACACACCTGGCTCAGGAGCAAAGATCACATACATGAACACCTGGTGCTGTGAGGAGAATGTCAAAGAGTGTCACATTACTTTCCTCCATGAAACGGATTTGTCAGCCTCTCTGCGAAGGAGATTGATGGAGCTCTATGCACAGCCCCTTGCAAGTATATGTACACATATGCACGGGTGCATTGGAATCTCCAAGTGCATATCTCCTTCATATTTTGCATTTTATAAAAGGAAAATTGTGAAATAAAGAAATTTTCTAAATAAACAAGAGAGTCGCCTGATAAAAAAAAAAAAAAAAAGCTTTTAAATGAATCAACTCTTGGCTAACAATGACAGCAGGGACAACGATCTGAAGTGTGGTGACAAATATTTAATAGTTATAATTATGTTCATTTGCAAAACCACTGAAGCATTATAATTTAAAACGTATCATTAATTGGCGAGCGCTGGTGGCCAAGTGGTTAAGACACATACCAAATACTGCAAATGCAACTCCCCTAATCACTGAAATGGTTCCATCCAAGGACTAATCATGCGTGTCATCACCCTCCTATTCTCTCTTTCTGTTTTCCTACCAGTATCGATTATTGCGACGCCAGAAAAAACATGAAATTCACAGCCTCTTTCTTCACCGCATATCTGCATTTTGTGAATGATTCTGTTACCAAAGAATGTTAAACAAACATCCTGCTAATAGAGAAACTACTGATATCCTTCACACTATCTCGACATTTGTTCTTTCAAGCCACTTTAAACTTGTGAGGCTCATTTCTGGGAATGTTACTAACTGCAGTGCTGAAGCTGAGTTTGTTTTGATGGGTGGCCTCATTTTCTTTCCCTGTTTCCAGGCAATCAATAGACGCCAATGGGAATGACATCAAAAGCATCACTGTGGCACCTATGCTGTCACAATATCTGTCACAAATGATTATACATACAGATTAAATTTAGAACTGCACAGAGCACAGTGACAGTGATCACTAATAAATCATTGATGTCAAAGAACCTCAGTGACCATCAGCGATGCACAAAATCACAACAACAGTCACCTCAAGTCGCTCTATGCTGCAAGATAATCGCTAAAATAATACAGAGAAAACCCAAACAATCAGACGACCCCCTTGGCAACAGTGGGAAAGAGAAACTCCTTTTGACAGGAAGAAACCTCCCGACAGAACCAGGATCAGGGAGGGGCAGCCATCTGCCACGATGGGTTAGGGTGAGGGGAGGGAGCCAGGAAAAAGACACACTGTGGAAGAGAGCTAGAGATTAATAACAAATAATTATTGAAGTCAAAGCGGAGTTTGAAAACAAATAGTGAGTGAAAAAGAAACACTCGGTGCATCACGGGAAGCCCCCCAGCAACCTAGGCCGACTGCAGCCTATCAAAGGGAGCTAGTTCAGGGTCACCTGACCCTAAAAGCTTTATCAAAAAGGAAAGTTTTTGGATGTGAGTAGAAGGATTTTAAACTTGTTTTTAGATTTAACTTTCTACTCGTTCTTGTCCCCGTCAGTACTCTCTCTGCTATTGCATACGCAGGCTACATAACTCTTCTTAACTTGTGCTGCTTTAACACTATATTGCATAATGCCATAATCCCTTTTGTGGCCGAGAACTACGTCTTCATTCATTATTGTAGCATTCATGTAAAATACAGATGTCACGGAGGAGAGCGGTTAGCACAAATAAATTTAGGCTTTGCGGTCAAATCTAAATATGTACATCTATTCCAGTCTGCTAAATTATGAAGAGTATAATCTAAAATAAAACAATGTTATTCCTCAATGTGTTAAAGGGCTGTTTTGGGTTATGCAGCTATAGAAACTATACATGCATTTTGGAAATCTCACCATCATCAGTGTTTTCTCAGTAATACACACAAACCACAAACTAATTTACTGCCAGTGTTACTCACTTTCCACCAAACTCCTCCTGTTTATCCCCTAACCTTCAGTCGAACGCTTCTGGTGATGTCATCACTTCAGTGTTTGGAGAGGGAACTCCCTAGCAGAGGACTCAGCGCACCCCCACCCAATCCAAAATACACACATATACTGTATAAACACACACACACAAGTGAGGAAATGGAAAAGTGATCTGTTCAGAGCCACCCTTGGCCTTGTTGAGGCAGCAGCAGCAGAACCAGCTGGAACACAGTGTGCTATCATGAAAGAGCAGGAAAAGCCGGACACCACTGGCTGCTGCTTAGTCTCCACTAGTGCTCACTTTTCACTGTAAAAGCAAACGCATGCTATAATTTCATAGCTTCTTTTCCCATCCTTCTCACTCCCACACGTGCACACACAGTTACCTATGCATCTCCGTCCAGACGCAGAGAGCTGGAAGCCTTCAGGGCACAAGCAGGTGAAGCTTCCTTGAGTGTTAGAGCAGGTTCCATACTGACAGATCTCAGGTGACTGGGCGCACTCATCGGTGTCTGACATAAAAGAGAGAAACAACATTGTGAACCTCATTAAATGACATTTCCAGTTGTTTAAACCATTAGAAGCATTCCAGTTTCCAGTATGTCACTGCACATCTAAATGTCAGTGTAATCTCGCACGTGAATAATTGCACGAAGGCAGTTGCCTCACTGTTACATGTTCACTTATCACAATAACCAGCTGCTGTGGCTGCTTCTGATGCTGAGAATTCATAGCTGTTCCTCCCTTCGTCTAGGAACTCAGCACAAAGCAGGAATGTATTGAAGTCTCCGGAATATCTCCTCATCAGCCCCGCTATACAAACAATCCATGTTTTTTGGCTCAGCCTTATTCTCACATGTGAAAGGAAGAAAAAGGGGGTCTGACGAAGCTTCCCCTCCTCTGGTGCACTCCAGTAGAGCTGATCTAAGCTAGTCTAAGTTAGATGTTAGCAGAAATTCACCTCTATGTGCATTTTTTTTGCTTCAGTAATTCTTGTTTTTCACCTCTCAGTTTTTTTTTAACCACAACACGGAATGAATGGGATTTATGACGCTCTACCTTCACAGGTTTCCTCATGAAGGTGGTAGCCAGGTGGGCAGATACACCTGTAAGAACCATCCAAATTCAGGCAAGTTCCTGCACCACATGTGCCTGGATTCACTGCACATTCATTAATATCTGAAGAAAAGGGATGATATAAATGTACATATTATAGAACATATCTATATCATAATTAGATCAATATCAAAAAAGGACAAACAGCATTTCCTTACCTCCACACAGTCTGCCGTCTAAAGTGAGCTCATAGCCATCATTGCACACACAGAGGAATGTGCCCACTGTGTTGACACACTGCCCGTTTCGACACAAGCCCCTCTGCGTCGCACACTCATCGACATCTGCTCGGCACACAGGCAACACAACAGTTAACACAGATGCTATGGCTCTTCTTCTTTTTCACTTTTTCTTTACTCACGTCCACACACGCACCTATGCAGTCGCTGTTGTGCGAGTTTTGAAAGCCAGGATAGCAGAGACAGTTGTAGGAGCCTACGGTGTTCTTGCAGGTCCCGTTTCCACAGGGCTGTCTCTCACACTCGTCCACGTCTGAAACCAGAGAGCAGCGTCACAGTTTTATCACCTGGCAGAGGAACACCGGTGAGACTGATGGGAAGTAGCACCGCTTACCGACACACATCGACAGGTCCCGAGTTGCTTTGAAGCCATTGGGGCAGACGCAGCGATAGCTCCCCAGTGTGTCAATGCAATGGCCTGGATTGCATATACCGGGGTTCTCGTCGCACTCGTTACGGTCTGAGACAAAAGAGAAAAACAAATGTCACACTTTGAATCCATATTCAAATAGTATTTAGATATTTTATCCTCAAACAGTTACTAAAATTCATATATTTCTTCATAATACATGAAACTGACCAAACATTCTTTTGCACTATAACTCAATAATTAGACTGCATGAGGCCAGTGTAACATCATCAAGTGCAGCCTGAGCGTGTCTGGGTGTTAGGACTTGCATGAAAAGCAGGATGCCGGCATAACATTCACTTATCGTTTAGGACTCTCCAGACTGACAGCAACATGATTTAGATATGCTGTAGCACATGTTCAGCAGCTCAACACCTGCTTCACATTCTCTCCTCCTTAATAACAAGCCCACCATGAAGAATTCAGTCTCAGGCTGACTGTAACTGTGCTGCCTCTTTGTGTGCTTTATCTCTGGCAAATAACTGGCCAGAATGTGCACTTCAAAGAGTTTCGCATAACCGCATTTGATAAAGCTGGAAGAAGTGAGACAGCGTTAGCGTGAGGCCACAGAAAGACCCTGTGAAGTTAGCATCTTTCTCAAGGGAATGACAGAGGGATTTCTGGCTGCTCTTTTTTGGCTAATGTTTTCTATCATTCTATCCATCTGTCCACTAATTTTGTCTCCATTTTATGCCATTACAGGAGACGACTAAACTGGAGGCTGATTATACAACTGCAGTGTAATTCGAGTGCCGCTGATACCGCAAACATTTTTAGCTAATAACCAGCACATCCTTACCAAGACATTGCCCAGTGGGAGTGAAGCGGTACCCAGCTTTACACTCGCATCGGTAGCTTCCTGGCAAGTTCAGACAGTCTGCATTTTGCTGGCACACCGGTCCATTCTGACACTCATCAATATCTGACAACAAGAGGGACAGAGATGTTCATACAGCAGGCATAAATATAAAAAGACCAAAGTAAAACACAGGGATTCTACAGCAGACTGCAAACGTCACCTTCACAAATCAGCAGCTTGTCGTTGTAGATGAAGCCAATGGGGCACTCGCACCTGAAGCTGCCGATCATGTTGATGCACACTCCATTCTCACAGATTCCCGGAATTTCCCTGCACTCGTCGATGTCTGTCAAATGAACGAGAGACCAACGGCGGCGTGAGAAAAGAGAAGCGTTCCTCCTCATCGCGTAAGCGTTTCAGTGTGAAAATCTTTACCAATAATCTGTCCAGTGGTGATGTCGATGTAATATCCCGGTCTCTCGCTGCCACACAGGATCGCAAACTCATCTGAATGGACAGGAGGCACGAGTTTATACGAGTTCATCGCCACTTCCGCGTGCTGGTATATACTACGTATTTACTCTACTGTTCTAGACCTCACCGCTGCTGGGCACGGGGCACTGTTCGCAGGGTTTGTTCCACGCACGGCCGATGTTGTAGGAGCAGCAGCACATCTTTTTGGTCATGTTGAAGTTTAGCTCGCCGTCGCACGTTCCGTTGTCAGAGTAAAAGTTCCTGTAGCAGTAGCTCTTCCTCATGTCTGTGTGTGGTGCGTTTGTGAGAAATGCAGAGTTGCAGGTAACCCTAAATACGACAGCGACAATCGTGAAAACCCAGCAAGCCTACCTACCCATGCAGTTGTTCCCTCCGTTGACCTGCATGTAATCCACAGGGCAGATGCAGGTGTAGTTCCCAATGGTGTTGTAGCACTGGCCGGGGCCACAGATGCCTGGCCGTTCACACTCATTGACATCTGTACACAGAGAGAGCAGCACGGGGGAAAAAACATTCCTTCAGTAAAGGTGCCAGCTACTTCTATGAAACATATTTTGGTCCACGCCTTTAAATATATAAAATTCTTTATCAGCATTACTCCTAAAAAGCCATGAGCATGCCTATGAGCCCAGCTCATAGCTGAACAGTTCATTGACCACAAACAAGGAGGACTTGCAGTGCTAGACTTTTGTACTTCAGGTCAACAAAAACACACTAATTAAACACTTTCCCATGATTATTTTCATGTTGGCTTGAAATAAAATATCCCCCTCTGCTGTTACTGCAACTTACTGCATGTGTGTGCATTTCACGGGGGGGGGGGCAAAGCGTGAAATGTGCACGGTGGACCGGCGTGTCTATTACACGCTTTCGGCTGAGTTAAAATGTCACTGTCAACCCATTAAGCCTCCTGCTCTCCTCCTTTCTCTGTTCCCTTTTCTCTTTTTTAAACAGCCTTCTATTTCATCGCCTTTCGTTCCTCTCTCCGTCATCACTGGCGTGCCTACAGGGGACACTGCGTACTTCCCCAAGGAAAGAGTTGACCACATCAGAGCCTTGCTCTTCTGGACACAGTTAGCGCTCTCAGCTGTCTCATCATTCTGGCTGAGCTTTGCTGGGTTAGCAACAAACGGGAACTAGAGCAGACACTTATTGAGCTGCAGTGTTGTCTATGGGACAACAGGGTCCAATATTTTCTTTGCCTTTTTGCTCCCAGTGCTTCTTTCTCTCTCTTTCTCTCTCCATGTGTCACTGAAAGAACATCTCCACGGCTGGACTCAATTTCCTCCCCAGTGAAATGTCCCAGGGCCAGAGCTGGAGACGGATGGGTCACCTGTTTGTTCATTTGTGCATGTGTGTGCTTAATACCTTCACAAACTCTGGTGTCCAGGTTGAGGGCAAAGCCTCTTGAACATTCACAGTGGAAACTACCAAATGTGTTGATGCACCGTCCTCCCTGGCATAAGCCGGGCAATTCCTGACACTCATCGATGTCTGTGGGAGAGAGAAAGGGAAAACTCAGCACCATTGTGGGCTGGTGTTTCTGTAAGTATACCCAGGGGCGACCTCAAAAACAAAAAAAGGCATAATAGCATGTTGCTACAACCTTCCAAGATGACAGTGATGGGGTTTGGTCTGAAGCCTTCCCCTCCAGGACACAGAGTCTTGTACTGAGCTGTAACACAAAACACAGAAACGAATTACAAGCCTGCATCAAGGGTGTGCGTTATAGCAGAATTTGCCAGTAATTGCGATGAATCGTGGTGCTTGAAAAAGCCATTTTTAGTCATGCACTTGTTTCCTTTCGTTTTCTGTCGTGCTTTTTGTGATCTCAGCGTTAGCCACAGAGCCCAGAGGACCGGACATGACTGCAGCTACTCAGAATTACAAAGCGAAAAGAAAAAGGTTTTGTTCTTGTCACAGAAGCAAACAGTTCCCTGAGCTGAAAAGGATGAGTCATTCCCTGTAATGTTTTGAAACATCTGTTGGCAATTTCCAAATAAGTTGCACAAAGCTGTCTCATTTTTACCAGCAACAGCAATTACAGCAAACACACTAATCGCATGGCAAGAGAAGCCAGCATGTGAGTCTGCATGTAAGCAGAGCAGCTAGTTTGCACCTTAAGACTCCTTATGTACTCTGGTATATTAATATATTTTGATCTTGGATATGATTCACAAACCTTAATTTGAGGAAATTAAGGTTTGGTTTAAGGAAATTAAGGTCTGTTTTGTTTACCCTGCCGCAAATAGATGGATTTGACAGGGTTATTGATTAAACATAAACACCAAATCTTTTTCTTTCCTCTACATTCAAATCTAATTTTTAAACCACAATTCAAAACAGCCAACAGCTAACAAGCCAACCCATCCCACCAACAAGAATACAGGGTGAAAAGTCAAGCCGACAAGGAACTGTCAAAAATCACATTTCCAGGAGAGACCACTTCAGCCAGGGTGCAAAAGCTTAAGAGCGTAAGAGCATATATAAAAATGTTTACATCCTGGAGAGGTGGAGGTATGCACAAGAGAGAAGAGGAGTCAATAGAAGCAAGGTGGAAAGGTGAACATGCAGTAGAGTAGAGGTAGTGAAGGTAGGTGAGTTTAATACCTGGGGTCAGGCATCCAAACAAATGTGTACACAAGAGAGGTGAAGAAGGGAGTGCACGCAGGGTGGAAACCATGTCAGGGATGATTTGTGACAGAAGGATAGCCGCAAGAATGAAAGGGAAGCTTTATAAGATGGTAAATCAGAGGGACCAGCTCAGGTTGAGCAGTAAGGCATAGTGGAGATACTGGACAAAGGATGCTGAGTATGAACCTGCCAGGGAGGATGAAAAGAGGAAGACCACAGAGACGTTTCATGGATGTAGGGTTGGTATAACAAAGGAGGATGCTAGGGATAGGGTGAGATGGAGGCAGATGAGCTGCTGTAGTGACCCCTAAAGGGGGCAGCTGAAAGAAGAAGATCCTGGTACAAAGAATGGTGTTGCAATCCATAGCTAATCTATCCCTTATGCCTTATCCCATAACTGTAGTTTGACTGTGAGGTGTGTTTCACCTTTGCTCTGCTTATGGATTTGGAGACTCATGGAACACTTTTTAATCAATTTATCTGACAAATGACATGTATTGGTTTATGCACAAATGTAGCCTACTTGATAAAGTCTTCCTAAATCCTAGCATTTTATTTGTATATATTAATTAGCAGGTACTATATCTGAGTGATGCACCCATGCAACCCACTGCATGGTTCCAATTTTATCATGCCATCATTCTTCAGATGTTTGTGTTGCTTTCCTACAGCTGAAATGAACAAAAATGTTGAATCGTGGAAATCTTTATCAAAGTAAGTAATGCTAGCAATAAATTACCTTCTCATGTACTATCACAAGCCACTGAGTATATCAGCTCCAAAAAGAGACGCTAAGGTTAGCTAACTATGCACTGTATTTGGGCTATAGACGCTGTGGCTTCCTGGAGGTGCGTCACGCATGAGTATTTCTTGCTAGAGTAGACATTCCTCGCAGTTGAACTGAAAACAAAAAGTACATAATGTGTGGTTACAAAGGATAATGTGATGACTCACTTGAGTTTACAGGCGGGCATAATTCACATGGATTTCCCCAGCCCTTGCCCATGGAGCAGCAACAGGACGCTTTGGAGACGCCAACTCCAATCTCATTGGAGCAGTCCAAATTTTCAGATGCGTCTCCTCGCAAACGAACATCTCGAAAGCAACTACCAGAGCGAGTGTCTACACACAAACGCACACATAAACAGGCACAGATTTTCAGCTATGTTGGTTAAGCCTTTTCTTTGAAATTAGTTAAAGAACAAGCTAAGAACAGTTTTAAATATGTTTAGTGTTGCAGTCTCACCTACACAGCCCACTCGAGTGGGATTGAGTTCAAAGTCTGGTGGGCAGTTACAATGGTAGCTTCCAGGGATATTAACGCACACTCCATTAATGCAGATGGTCGGGTCTGCACATTCATTGATATCTGAGAAAGAAAAAGTACATTTTTTTATATATAAATGATCGCTTTCAATTTTTTGGCCAATACAAAAGCAACTGGATGGATCACAGAATATGAAAGCTCTTATCTTTACACGTGTGCTGCGTTTCTTTTGCACTTGTATATATTTCCCCTGTTTGCTGAGGCCTAAACACAGGAACATGGAGGGGAGCTGGACTAGTCTTACCTGTGCAGTTGCCTCCACTTCTGTCCAGTTCATAACCAATGCTACATTTACATCTGAAAAGTCCCGGGATATTCTGGCACTGTCCGTTGACACAGATGTCAGCAAAGGTACATTCGTCTATGTCTGTGAAAAAGAGAGATAAAGAGCGAGCCAGCTGTGAGTGATTAGTGGATCATGAGATCACGGTGGAAAACTGGCAGTGGGCTTTAGGAAGTGAAGGCCACTCACCTCTGCTACAGAATGACAGCTCTAGACATACTCAGACAGACATACGCACACATACACTATCAGAACTGTAGCCAAGGTTATGAAATTGTGCTCTTCCACATCATTACACTCTGCACAAGTCATTACTGTCCAGCTCCGACTGAGCTGATGGAGGCAGGACTGGACAGGTTATTTCAGGATGTTTGACACATCAGTGCAATGAGGTCAGTCTGCTCTTTCAATTGAATCCTGCAGTGCATTATCACTGCACTCAGCATTCATCTGCAACAAGTTATAAATGTGTTCATATGCAGCTTACAAGAAATCTTAAAAACAAGTTAATATTTTATTCAGACTTTGAGTAAATGAGCGGAATACATCCCAATCAAAACATCTTTAAAAAAGAGCCTGCAGTTGAGATTCCCACATATGGCAACTCTGAATCATATGTCAGTATATTATGAAGGTTAGGAATCCAGAATTTATACAGTTGTGGTCAGAAGCTGACTTATATTCATCATTGGCATGAGTGTCATGGTAATTTTGGACTTTTAATGATTTCATGGAACTTGTTCTTCCAGTATGAAATGACTGTACACACATCTTTAATGGCTTTAAAAACCAATAACTGGTTTCACTGGTTTAAATTGTTTTGGGATTTACTCTAATCCACAGAGGGGTTTTAAAAAAATATGAGTGGTGCTGAAGGTTCTACCATGTCTTTTAAATTGACATATTATCTTCTGTTTAGTGATTGTAATTTAATACAACCGGTAGTTTCCGGTAGTTGCCAGCATAAAAAGCATTTGTTTGACACTGCTCATTTAAAACTGAGAAAAATGGGAAAGTGCAAGGAATTCAGTGAAGATGTAAAAGGGAGAACTGCAGATTTACACAAGTTGCGAAGGTCTCTTGAAGCCATTTCTAAACAAGTGCAGACTCTAAGATTATCAGTTCAAACAACTGTATGCAAGTTATTCTGATTTGTCACCACTTCTGTAACTTTTAAATTGGTTAGTATTTCAAGAACAACCTGGGAACTTTCCAGGCTCAAGTGTGTCATGAACTGGAAACTGTTGGAACACCAGCGTCACTGCCTTCTGGAGAAAAATCTTTAAGCTTTTTGGCCATAATGGTAAGAGGTATGTTTGGAAGAGTAAAGGCCTTCAAACCTAAGAAAACAGCTGATAAGCATGGTGGTGGTAGCGTAATGCTCATACTCTGGAGATGTTTTGCCAGCAATGGTACTGGTATGCTGCACAAAGTGGTGGAATAATGAAGAAGCTGGACTACAACAGCTAGACCGTTGAAAGTTGGACACAATGGTATCCTTCAAAACAACAATGATCTTGAACATAAATCCAAACTGGTTTTGGAATGACTAAAGCAGGCTGACATTAGGCTTCTGGAATGTCTTTCCCAAAGCCCTGACCTCCTCTTTATCGGAAATATATGGACTACATTTAAAAGTCAAGAATGTGCCAACCAATTTAAATGAACTCTTCCAACTTTTGACAAGCATCTGGTCAAGTTGCAACTTGCTAAGAGACATTTAACAACATGTTAGTGGGGGTCTATGTATAAGGTCTTGGGTCTGTATGTATAAGTTTGGCCCTGTGTGTATTAGAAAAACAAAAAAGTAAATTGAAAATTGTGCACCTAATTCTTGCTTGGGTCATTAAAGGTGTACGCTGTACAATCATTCCACCCTGGCAAAAGAACCGTTCAAAGAAATCGCCAAAAGCTCAAAATTACAATTTATGCCTACGATGAGTAAAATTCTGTCCACAGCTGTATGTAGTGTAAGCAGCTTGTGCATCTCAAGCACTAATTTTAAGAATAAGACTGTTTTTAGAGCAGCCTTTCATTACAATTCTAATATGTAGCCTTTTTATGCTACAAGGAATTACACTGTAAGCAGGAAATAATGTTTGGACCGGTTTTTTCAAAGAATTCCTTCCACTCAGTTCATTTTTATCTCTATCACAAAGCTTAGATACAACCTTTAACCAAATTGTAGCAATTGCACAACTGATATACACTCCTGAGTCAGATAAACATCTCGTAGTTACGAGCTCGCACGCTGTGATGTGTGCTTCAAGTTTCAGAAGCGTGATGTTGAAACACTAAATTATCGAGCAAACGTGAACAGAAAATCAAGGCGAGTTCCACTGTTATTGTCAGTCCTTCGAAATGTTCTCACAGCCTAAATCACATTAATGCTCAGCATATTGTGCTCTTTGATGTCCAAAAATCCATATAATTAGTAGGCAGCATCTGTTTGGATCTGCTATTTCCATAAACAGGAAAACAAAACAAATAAATAGCACCGGGCAATTTTTGGGTTTTGTTTTTTGAAACTGTCAACATAATTTAGGATGCGGGCACCCATTCAAATCCTGGGAACTATGATAGTCTGTGTTGTATTGCCTTACCCTCACAGGCCTTGCCGTCAGCAGTGGTGATGAAGCCCATGTCACATTCACAGCGGAAGCCTCCTGGCAGATTCAGACAGTGGCCGTTTTCACACAGGTTGCCGTTCTCTGCGCACTCATCGCTATCTGCAGTCACACACCCACACAGAGTCAGTAAGCACAAAATACATCCGTGGATCTTTTAAAGGGCTGAAGTGTGGATTAAGAAACTGATTTTGTATGTGTGACCTGAGCAAGAGAATCCATCTCCAGAGAATCCATCCTTGCACACGCATCGATAAGAGCCCATGGTGTTGAGACAGTCAGCATTGTTGCTGCACATATGTGTCCCATTTGAGCATTCATCCAGGTCTGAAACACAACAAACGATTACATTCCTGCAAACGTAACCGAATTCATCCAAATATTGAGGATAAGCCTTGCAGTATTAAATCAATATCAAAGTAAAGACGATAGCCAAAAGCACAGGTTCGCTTTTCGCAATTGCGCATCTCATACACAAGCTCATTCATTTCAGATGGTTCATGTATTTTTACCATTTACTTGCGCATTCCAGGCCATCAGCCTTACCTGTACATTTGAGACCACTGCCAATCCACCCCGGAGCACAACTACACTTGAAACTGCCGGCTGTGTTGGTGCAGGTTGCATGTCTATCGCAATTATGGGCTCCGATTTCACACTCATTGATATCTGACAAAGAGAGAACAAGAAACAACATAAAGAAAAATAGACACAGGTCTGATGGTCCAATGATTAAGGTCTGCTTTCTCATTCCAGTTGGGTTCTTGGCGCTGTAGAGTGAGTTGATGCTTGGTTTGATTTGTATAAAGATAGCAGCAGGAGAAGACAGGGCTAGGTCTTTCTGGCTCACTGTCTCTGTATTTCAGAGCACAAGGCAACGAGGCATTCTCATGATCTCTGATACTAATGGCCTTGCTACAAAGGTTTAATGAGCGCAGCAGGTCTCTGGATTTTCGTCATTCAAGTGTGTCCTGAGAGCTGTAAAACGGCTAAGAGGTGGAACGAAGGCCTAACGCTGAGGCCTTGTTCTGTCTGCACCATCTGAACTAGTCCTCGCAGGTTATTTTAGGCAAAGATACCTCCTTTTACCCACAGACTTTGCACCTCTAATGTGAAGCTTCTGGAACAGCACATTACGACCCCCGCCCCCCCTTTAATGTTCATGTTTGGGTTTCTCACCGCCCCAGATGTCAAGTGTGGAAATTTAATCTTTCCAAAACATAATTTCTTTAAATGTGATGTGGTAAAAGTGTGATGTGCCAACTCTACAAATAAACATTCCTTCACAGCAAAACCATGACAATAATATCTCCCAACCAATGAAATATTCGGGGTAATCTATTCTCTGAATGTACAGACCTACTGTTTGCCACTCAAGATTCTAATAAATGAGCAATAAAAATTAATGGGAGCAATTAGTGAATATTATTAATATCTGCCCTTCCCAAAACGTTGATTAAATCCTGTGGGGTGGAACCAATAAGGATCTCTTTGAGTGTGGCTGTAGCCTCACTCAAAGACTGAGGCCTGAGCTAGAGGTGGAGCTTTAATAGCAAGAGCGTACAAGTTAGTTAGTTCACGTTCCCTTCATGTACTTCAAGGGAAACCATGCTGAGAACTCAATTTTTTACGACCTATCAGGGAATGAGACACACTCCTCTCTGCGTGTGTCTGTCTTTGTGAGGGTAGTAATTCAAGACACAGTCAATTAGAGATTAGCGCTGCTGGTTTACAGTCTTCCTAAGGACAGGGTATGGCATATTTTCATTACATTTGATTACAAGGTTAATATGAGGGCTTGCGGCAAACGAATCTCCCTGGATTACAGGCAAAACTAATGATCAGCTCCTCCAAGCCTTTGATGAAAGAAAGAACACAAACACACGCACACACACACATACACACACAATGCAAACAAAGATTGCTGCATGTGAGAAGCGTGTCATCGGTCAAAAAAGAGGGCTGAATGAACTAGGACAGTGTTTGACAGATGAAAAAAAGTTGCGAATTACACATTTGCCTATACATGGCTGCTTAGCTGGCTGTTAGTGTGTTTGCATGCCTGACTGCCAGTTTATCTGAGTGTCCTCTTGTCTCGTTTTATTCCAACATGTTTTGACAACTGTCAAGCATTTACCATTTATGTATTTGCCATATTAACGTGCCGCATTCTCTTAATACTTAATACTGCATTTGAAGGATCTGCCTCTACTTTATGTACCACCACTAACATGTTTTTGAAGCCTTTTTACTGTTTTAATCACCATGATCTACTAGTCAAATAATCAAAGCAAGAGTACAAGGGAATCATTTACAAAGACAAATATTATCATGTTAAAAATAAGAGTCGTGAAAAACTAAAACTAAACTAAAGCCAGCGTGGAATAATGATGCCAAAGCAGAATGGTAAATGGTAAATGGCCTGTATTTGTATAGCGCTTTACAAGTCCCTAAGGACCCCAAAGCGCTTTACACAACCAGTCATTCACCCATTCACACACACATTCACACACTGGAAGTGCCAGTGCCAAAAGTGCCATCCATCATCGGCTGTTTGAAGCTGCGTCAGACCATACACAGTACAAAAGACAGAGCCACTGTTACATCGTATTGGTTATGAGCCCATAAAGTCTTTGGGAAAGTGTTTACCCAAGTCAAAGAGCACATGATCGGGGGGGTGTTTTTTCTCATAGATTTCTATGCAATCAGAAGCTTTTTTGCAACTAGGAGAGTCTGCCCCTGCTGGTCATTAAAAATAATGCAGCTCTACTCTTATTTTCCCTTTTTTAGACCCAAAACCCATCATTTATACATTCAAAAGCACATAAATCTAAAGAAACCCCAGCGGTAACATTCGTTCTCAAGGTACCGCATTCACAAACTTGGGTGTTCATGTTGGCCAGCCGCCCAGCAGGGTGACGACAACTCCCCATGAGCCTTTTACAGCTGAAGGGTAAAAACCTCCACATCAACACTGGCACAGGAGCAGAAGAAGCCAAAACATAAAGCGAAACCAGAGTTTTAGTCATTGTACAAAACATGGAAATAGCTTCCAGGTTGGAAAATGAAGCCAATGTGGAAGTGCCTTAAACCTGCACTCTATCTGAAGGAGACGATGATACCTGTGGTTGAGGGGAAAAAAGAAACATTTCCAGTCCTAAAGGGAAAACAATGTTCCATCTTGACCTCTTTAAAGACTTGAGATTATGGACTCACTGATTTTGACTAAAAAAAATGAATAAAAGATTATTTTCCTAAAATGTAGGATTACCTGTGGAAAGAAACTCCTAATAACTTCTCAATAACTTCTTTTTATTTTTTTTAAATTACTGCTCACCAAGACAGTGACAGCAGAAATACTTCTCTCAAGGCTTCAGAACACGACTTCAGAAACCAATAAATGAAATCACAGGAGTTAAATCCATCTTTGATACTGTCTATGAGATACTCTCATCTTTTCAAGTTGATACACCTTATTTATTTTATACCCAATTTCTAAATCTATTTGAACCATAAACCATAGGAGCTCCTGGGGTGGCTGTGGTTCAGGAGGTACCAACTGGAAGACTAGTTGCGCCTACTCCAGGCTGTGTGCTGAAGTTTCCTTGAGCAAGTTACTGAATCTCGATTTGCCTCATCCATGAGCATGAGTGTGTGTGACTGTTAAGAGAAGGTGATTATATAGAAAAAAGTGTTTGTATGAATATGTGTTATTAATCTCTGTCTCTCTTCCACAGCATGTCTTTTTTCCTGTCTTCCTTCTCTCAACCCAACTGGTTGAATTAGATGGCCCCGCCCCTCCCTGAGCCTGGTTCTCCCAGAGCTTCCTTCCTGTTAAAAGGGAGTTTTTCCTTCCCACTGTCGCCAAAGTGCTTGTTCATAGGAGGCCATATGATTGTTGGATTTTTCTCTGTATGTATTATTGTAGGGTCTACCTTACAATATAAAGCTCCTTGAGGCGACTGTTGTTCTGATTTGGCGCTGTATAAATAAAATTGAATAGTGTGTGACTGAGTGAATGAGGCTTGTAGTAAAAAGCATTTTGAGTGCTCAGTTAAATAAGAAAAGCACTAAGTACCAATCTAACCTTTATCACTCAAACTGAAAACAGCACAAACTGAAATTGTGGCTGCATCCATCTTGCTAGCATGCAGCCCATGTTTAAAGTCATATTCATGTTAAGTTTGATAACAATAAGCACTAGCCAGCGAAAGCTGCTGGTCATACCATATATGGTTAATAACACGATTAGATTGGGAATTAAAATATAGCCAATCTGACCTTTCGGCTGCAGTAGTAAAAACTGACCAACTGACTCTTTGGAATCTAAGTTCTCACTTTCAAATGACAGATAATGTAACTTGTTATTGTCAAAGTTGCATGGTCTTGCTTCAACACATTGTTAAAGCAAGAAGTGTTTCATTGTTTTGTCATTTAGCTGAGAGACGATAAAGACAACAGACCATAAAGGCCCCAACTTTCCAATACACATGTAGAGATGCAAAAGTGCTTGAGTGTACGCTCAAGATACTCACACCCTGCCCCTGAGTTCTCAATGTTGTGGAATAAAAACAAAAATAATTCTTGTGGGAGCCACATAAACAGCTGGATCATATCTGGGCTTAAGAGCACCGCTCACTCATTAACACTCGCACACACAGACACACACACGCACAAGAAGGTTTAGTCCCTGCATGCCAACAAGGTCGCATGAGGCAGCTGAACAATAGCAACCAATTTTTTGTGAATTTCATTGTCCGAATTTTTTTATTTGGTGGAGACCTTTTTCCAAAAGAAAGAGTAGCAGGTTTTGTTTCTTGTGTATAAGAAGACATCATGCCTGTCCGAGAGGAATTAGCATCTCGATTCCCTGGTCTGGGGCTGAAATTCCAAAGCTGTGAATCAGAACCGGCTGCTTTTGCTGCAGCCTCGGGGAAAACAAGGAAAATACTGTATGAACATTTAAATGGGATTAGAATGAGCAGGAGTTATGTGTTTGCAAGTGTGTGTGTGTGTGTGTGTGTGTGTGGAGAAGGTGGAGGTGTAACAGTTCAGAAAAACCTGTTTATTTGCGTCTGAAGAAAATGCACTGCTGCTGCTGCTGAGTGTGTTAGATTAAAAGAAATCACCGGCCAAAGTCACAACTAGCCTTCGACCGCACACTTTTTAAGTAGCCTCATAAATCAAGACTTAATTTTTTCTAGACGAGAGGCGAGTCCAAACTAGCAAAAGACTCTAGCGGACGGACAGACATTGTATTTATGTGTTCTGGAGACGTTACAGGTGATTACGTGCTGCCGAACTCTTCCAACCATCACGTAATGTTTAACTGACCCTAATGAAAGAGCAACAAAAGAATAAACAAAGGTGCAAAATGATGCATGCATTAGATGGAAGACGGTGACCTCACTGCTCCTGCTGCTGTTAACGATGCTGCATGTTTGTCTGCACACGTGAGTGTGTGTGTGTGTGTGTATGTGTGAGCGTGTTTCTTATCAACTCAGACAGCAGCTTTCGAATGGTGATGAGTAATGTTAGAGCTGCTTCGGGTTAGACAGGCATTCTCCCCGGGTCTTCTCATTTCTGACCTCTCTTCAACTTGTTTTCACTGCTGCTGTTAAACAACGTCTCTCACACACACACTCACACACACACACTCACACACACACTCACACTCTTTCCACACTGATTAATTAGTAGCCGGCTCCGACTGACTCACCGTTCTTTCACTTCTGTTCATTTTCCCCCACAGTTAGAGCATTTTGGTTTGGTGGGTTTGTATGCTTGTGTGTGCTTGTTTCACTCACCTGTGCAGCCTGTGGTTCCCTTGCGTACAGAGTAGCCCAGGTCGCAGTGACAAATGAAGGATCCCTTGGTGTTCTCGCAGTTCCCACTCAGACAGATGTTCGGGTTTAACTCGCAC
Organism: Copadichromis virginalis; assembly: GCF_057382275.1. Lineage (NCBI taxonomy): Eukaryota > Metazoa > Chordata > Actinopteri > Cichliformes > Cichlidae > Copadichromis > Copadichromis virginalis. The sequence continues at coordinate 29,299,174 of NC_140618.1, forward strand.
TCATCCACATCTATGAGGTAAGAACAGAGCGATGCCATTTTAAAAAATAAAAATCCAGAACTTGCTTAAAATGAATACAATAAAGGAAAGGTTAATGGCAGTTAATAGAGATGAATTCGCTTTTGTATGTTCAGCCAGCCAAAAAAAAATGGTTTTAAATAAGCTATAACATGGGTGTTAGGAAAGCACAAAAAATGACATCATGAGCTACACTGAGGCTTTAAAACATTTACTTTAAATAAATACAGCAATAACAGTCAGCTTGTGCAGATCCATTTAGAAGTTGGTTCTTTGTTTTCTCACTCAGTGGAACCAGACGTCTAAATGTCACACATTCCTCCGGCTAACACAATGTTCACTATTTTATAAATCAACAACAGCACTTGCCCCGTTCTCTCATACACAGACTCATTGATCTGAGTCATTTAAGACTTATTCTCATGACTCATATCTTGGATAACCCTGAAGATGCTCATTATGTAGTTTCAGTAAATGCGAGAATCCCCTGGATCTAATAAGCGCAGAGCTACAATTGCAGTGTTTTATTTGGGCTATAAAAAGAACGTCCGTTACCCAGGCAGGTCTTCATATCCTCGGATGACATGAAGCCATCAAAGCACAGACACTGATAAGTCCCTGGTGTGTTTGTACACTGGCCCCCGTCACAGATGTCTGGGCTTTCTTCACACTCATCGATATCTGCAGATTGGAGAAAGCAGAAAGGAAATAGGAATAGAAAAGAGAGGGACAAGAGGGAAAGAAAAAAAAACATTTTAAAGCTAGGTATGCAAACAATGAGGGAAAAGCACACATCAGCTTCAAAGAGGAAGTCAGGACTGAATTTACTTTGTCTCTCATAAATAAGCAAGTTCAATTCAGGACAGCACTTCTGCAAGAAACTGAACAGTTCTCTCCCATTAACCCCTCTATTGCCTGGATCTCTGTCTGTAAATCCGTCTCTGTTAATTAAAGGAATAAGCATCACAGGAGTGAGTCTATAAGCAGCGCCTGAAACCTGCACTCATTCTCCAAAAAAAATTCTGGCACCATAACCCGGCTCAGTGTGAGCTTTCTTTAAACATGTGCCAGCCAAGTCACAGCCACGTCTTTGTATTGCACATGCAGGCTTTTTGATGTAAACACAAAAATTGAGGGTATTTTCTTTACATTTTCCATGCAGTGTACAAAAAATGCCAACTGTAAGACAACGACAGACAGGTAACGCAGCTACTCACCAGTACAGCTTCTTAGATCGGGCATCAGGGCGTACCCAGATTGGCAGCTACATTCATAGCTCCCCTCTGAGTTGGTGCAGAAAGTCTCACAGCCACCGTTCTCAATGGTACACTCGTCAATGTCTAAGCGGCAGACAAAACACACATACTGTTGGCAAAAATCGAAATAAAATCTATTCTTTAAAACACAGTCACGTGACAGTCAGAACATACCGACGCACTCCAGTCTGTTCTCAGTAGATTTGTATCCTGTGTCGCAGGAACACTGGTACCGGCCGATCATATTCACGCACTGACCATGCTTGCACAGCCTGTCGCTCAACTCACATTCATTGATGTCTGTAAAGACAAAAAAACATCATATTAGTTTATTTCTCAACGACTGCAAGAATGTCAGCATATAGGAGAGCACATTGGCCCAGAGTTCATGTCTGCCCATCTATCTAAGGACACAAATGCTCTCTAATGAGCCCACACACAGCATGATCCAAGTCAATCCAAGGATCCAAAGAAAATACAGTAGAAAGGGCCTAATGTGCAGTAATCAATGAAGGGAGAAAAACAGGAAAGAGGAAGAGACTCTCTTCTCTCTCAACACTCACCTAAACAGGCCGATCCATCGGGGGCGACCTCGTGTCCCTCCGGACACGCGCACTGGAAGCTGCCCTCTGTGTTCATGCACTCACCTCCTCGACACAACAGAGGGTTTCTCTCACACTCATCGATGTCTGGGGATGGCAGAACACACAGTAGACACAATGATGCAAGTACAGCCATTCAGCGCTAGCCATCGGCAATCGAGGCAACATTAGTCTGTGCACGTGTTTGCTTCACCATAGAAACCCACCGGACTGACAACTTCAGAAGTTCTGTTTCCATTTTAACAAAGACCGTGGGACTGGCAGTCACAAAGTACTTGTTATATCTCAGTCAATATAACGGCATGATTACGTTATTTCAGTCAGCCTGCAAACCCATTCAGTACCACCAGTTTATGATTGTAGTTCTGCCCACATTATTTCCATTTCCAGCTGCTTTTTTGCCACAGCAGTAAATTTTGCTTTGCCAATTTCTGGCTAATTACGGCTCTTCACCAACAAAAGTATTGACTCTCACCATTTTGTTTGTATGACTTTTCCAAGATATTTAATCAAACGGCATAAAAAGGCAGACCAGAACAGAAATAGACCATTTTTTCACTAGAGTATTAGAACTTGAAGCTTCAAATAAAATTCATTTTGGTTGGGCAGCTGATTGTGTGCGGGTCCTTCGCGTGCAGGTCAAGTATAGCATTTAATAAAGAGCTATTATGGACTAGCTTTGTCAAGCAGTTGTGACCACATTGGGCTGCCCAGACTAGATGCTTTCAACACCCCGCGGGGACTGAAATTAAGTGAACGAAACTTTCATTTCATTTCGATTACATCATCTTCTTCAACAGTGAGGTCCTGGTCTGGCATACAAGCCTAGGCACCTCATCCAGAGATTATGACCCATGGGGGGAACGTGAAGGAGGTGGCAGGCCGTCACTATACTTTTCAACCTGGCTGTGCTCCACTCAGACATTGTCCCTTTAACAGGGTATATGAGAGAGCTGTTAAGGACATCAAATTACTCAGTTATGTCCTGACAGATGAAATGATTTCACATGAAAGCATGCTGTCGTCTCTGCATATTACTGAACCGGATCATATGAAGATGAGGGGGTATGCATAGTCTGAATCCTCAGGTACTGCTGTGTGGGGATTCAGTGCTCACCCATGCAGTTTTTCATCATCATGAAGCCACTCTCGTATCCTTCAAAGCACTCGCACTCAAAATCTCCAGGCGTGTTCATGCAGGTGCCCGGTCCGCACAGGTCCGGTGAGATGCGGCACTCATCGATGTCTATAAGAAAGGAACAGAACAATGCAGCAAGTTAGATATTATCCATAAAACTGCACTAACATTCACGAGTAAAGAGAGCATATTTAATGTATTTATTTATTGTAACATAAGTAAAAAATAAATAAAATAGAGAATTTATTTTAAGTGGAGGGCAAATTAACATATCAAAGCACAGAACGCTTAAAAATAGTCGACTACATGAAAGTTAAAGTATACAATAAGATTAAAGGGCCAATGAAAGCTAAAGGTCTGATCCCTTTTGACTTGAATCCACATTTTGAAACACTTAACTCAAACCATTTGGGCTGGGATTTCCCTCATATGGGGTTAAAGGGTCCCAGATATCATTTACTCTGTCTGGGCCTATAAATTATTTCAGAATAACGAAATAGAACTTAAAGGCATTTAAACCTAAAGTGATGTGTGCACAGTGTTGCAATGTAGCTAACCAGACTGCAAGGACCGGCTCCAACAAGTCCCCAAAGCTAGCCAGACTCCCATTAGACTGAATGAGATGAATGGAGGCAATGTCTTTGCAACACTTTGTTGTAATTAGTGCTGGCAGAGGGATTCAGAGAAAGCGGGACTGATGAAGTATGGTTAGACTTGCAGAGACATAATGGAGCAGCTGACATACTCCAGTCAACAATAGAATTTTAATTGTAGCTAAAGATTATTTTCATTACAGATTAGCTGTCAAAAATGTTCAGTAAATCATTCTTTCATATATGTGAGAAATACTGAAACATGCTGATCAGTGTGTGACCAGAGCCCATCAAGTAATCCATTAAGAAACTATCTAAGAGTTTATTTTACAATGAGGAGGAGATATTGCTCCTGAGTAATGGGTATTGTTTGTGGAAGCCAGCTGAGGGGCAGCCAATCAGAAGAAAGCAGAACGCTTAAATAAGCAAATGCCCTACAGACGCTCGCTGTTTAAATATAGAGGTTGAATCAGAGGTTGAACAGGGCGGGCCATTTATATGGATACACCGTAATAACATGGGAATGGTTGGTGATATTAAAGTCCTGTTTGTGGCACATTAGTATATGTGAGGGGGCAAACTCCTCAAGATAGGTGGTGACCATGGTGGCCATTTAGAAGTCGGCCATCTTGGATACAACTTTTGTTTTCTCAATAGGAAGAGGGCCATGTGACACATCACTTATTGGTAATGTCACAAGAAAAACAATAAATGGCCCACCCTGTATAAACTACAATAACAATAAATTAAGAATTTATTTTAATGCTTTCATGCCTTGACCAAATGATATGACCAATCAGCTTCAGTTCTACTCACCAGTACAATTCCTCTCATCAGAGTCCAGAGCATAGCCGTTATCACAGCGACAACGAAAGCTACCAATAGTGTTTCTGCACCTCCCATTGGAGCACAGCGTGCTTATCATCCTGCATTCGTTTATATCTGAGGTGCAGAACAGAGAGATTAAAGACACAGGTGAGAGGTAGTTGATGCAACAACCAATAGCAGTCTTTGTTATTTGTGAACAGTACCACACCTTTAAGGAAGGGCCTGCCGTTAATGAAGTCACCCCTGTGCGAGAAACCTCGGCCCCGAGGACAGAGCTGGTTAAATTCCGGAGTGCCTTTTTCCGGGCATTCATCGCATTCAGGGCCCCAGGCCACACCCACTGAGCAGCAGCAGGCATCTACACGGTGCCGCCCCGGGATAGGAGTCCCGCAGCGCTCATCCTCATGAGTGAGGTAGCACTGCTCCGTGCGCAGGTCTGGATGTCACAAACACACATTTAACATGTATTTGATATAAGACTATGACGCGCTATAGATTGCACAAGTATAAAGGACAGCTACTACCGATGCACATCCTGCCACTCATGTCAACAGTCATTCCTGGAGGACACTGGCAGTAAAAGGAGCCCGGTGTGTTGACGCATTTGCCATTGATGCACACTCCAGGAAATACCTGACACTCATCCACATCTGAAGGTAAGCAGAGAAAAAAAGCATCATCAATCTGAACATTACAGGAATAAGAGTGGAAGTCTGATTTTCCAGAACCCAGCATCAAAGCAGCACTTACCCTCACAGACGTTTCCTTTGACTCTAGCAAAGCCTCTACTGCAGATTGGATCTAAACAAAGAAGGGCACATAACACGGTCCAAATCAATGAAGTCATCGGTTAAAATAAAAACTATATAACATAAACTCATATCTAAAAAAATCAGCGATTGTCCACCTTTTTCACATTTGGCACAGGGGCTGTTCCAGGCTTCTCCCAGTGTGGCACAGCAGTGGGATTTCAGTGTGGCCCCGTTGATGTTGACCTCACACCGATCATTGATCATCTTCAGCCAGCAAGTGCTCTTAATAGTCTCTGGTTTATCAAACAGACCTCAGAGTTACTAGATAATCAGTTTACATGAAGTAACTTGGATTTGGCTTTATATACAGTATGACACAGTGCATAATATCGTTTACATTCAATTAATCTCCTTTGATCGTTGGAAAAAAGGAATGTGCTGATTGGCTTACAAGCACTGGCGTAGCACTAATTTAGGGGCGATGCATTGGGTTAAGGTTCAGCAAAAGTGAAGCAAATTTTCATTTTTCATCTATAATGATCTAATTATAATTGGTAGGACTGAATCAATCCATACTACAGTGTACCTTTTTTAAACTTTTTTTCAAATACACAAAAAATCTATTGGTAATGTATTGGTATAATACCTACCTATGCACTCCAGCCCGGTGCTGTCCAGGGAGCTACCCGCTGAACACAAGCACACAAAGGACCCTTGGCTGTTCACACAGTCCCCATTTATACAAGGGCTAGACTCACACTCATTGACATCTGTGGGACACAAAAATGAGACAACAAATCTGAGACACGGCAGATGCAGCTACACTGCGCCGCACAAGGGAATGAAGGGGTCTCTGACCCTCGCAGACGTCTGTCTCGGGATCAAAGCGAAATCCCGTCGAACACTGGCAGGAGAAACTCCCCGGCGTGTTCCGGCACTGACCATTTTCGCAGAGCAGCCGGTTCATCAGACACTCATCGATATCTGAAATCACAGACAGGGACGCGTGACGACACTGGCTTTTGAGATCAAAGCTGTAGACAAGGACATTACAGAACAGTCCACCCACCAACACAGCTTTTCCCTGTCAGGTCTACTTCAAAACCTTCATTGCAGGTGCATTTGTACGTCCTCAGCATGTTCTCACATACTCCGTTCTGACAGATGTCAGGGTCGAGGGCACACTCATTAATATCTGCAAAAACAATAAACCGCTGAACATATCTGCAGGAAAAAAAACCAACAAACTCTAAAAAAAACCCTCTTAAATATGCGCAGCACCACTTGGTTTCAAGGTTGTCAGTGGTTTGAGCTTATGTATTACATTACCTCGTCCATCACCAGTCGTTCCGATGCCAGTGGGGCACAGAGCCAGGAACTCGGCTACAAACACACACACCACAATTTGCTTGAAAAAAGCAGCAACAACAGCAACAGAAGTAATATCACATTTGCCAAAAGCCATTTAATACCATGTCATTATCCATTTACACGCCTTCTCATTTAGCTTAGATGTGTACAAAACAGGCTCTTAATGTGGTGCAGCTCTGGCATCTTTTGATACCGAAACCTTAATTGGCACAACTAATGAGAAGTGACTGGATTATGTGTGTGTGTGTGTGGTTGTGGACATGGGTTTGTGTGTGTGTTTGGTGGCTGTCAGTGTTTCCAAACTGCGGGAATCACCGTCAAACAACTTAACTTCATATTTTTGTGAAATCTAAGCTGGCATGCAGAGGAGATGCAGTGTTTCATTTGGTCATCCTCACATCAACGGGTGTGTTTCGAATTTTGCGCAAACTGTGTCTGTCTTCGTTTGCATCTGTCAAGCAGCAGGAGGTGGTTCTATATGTGTAAAGGTTGGGGCAATTTGAATAGCCGTACCAGAGCTTTGTGGTGGGCACGGTTGGCAGGGCTCTCCGTAGGCGTATTCTGTGCTGGCACAGCAGCACTCCGACTTGGTCACAGCCCCAAAGAGAGGCTTAACACACTGCCCTCGCTTGTAGCCGCCGTAACACGTACTGCGCATGTGCGTGTCTGTTTGAAACAAAAATAAGACAGACAGCATGTGTGTGAGAAACCGAGATGAGGAAAGAGATCTCGAAAGAGACCGAAGACCAAGCAAAAGAGAGAGAGCGAGAGAAGAGGAAAGAGGCCGCAGCTCCAATAAACAACAACACTGGCAAAACAAATGGTTGTTCTCTTTTCACAATATCCAGGGATTTGAGGAATTCTCTCGCACTGATATCATTCTGACAAATGTTCACATAGACCAAACAACAGCGTTTCGACATTTCTCACACAAAGAGATATCATTTATGAAAATGCAAAACACATCTTTCAAAGGGCTCCTCCGTGGGACCGGAGCAGAAGGAGAGACAGAAAGTTCTTTGAGTGCTGATCAACATGTGCTCAGTAACTGCAGTAAATGTGCAGGAACAGCACAGGTTGATGGTAAAGGTTAATATGACGTGAATACTCTCTGCTTTATCACGTTCATCTTTGCTAAATTTTAGCACAGAATGGGAAAAAATATGTACGCTTGCTGGTAAACATCTGTAGACAGTTGTGGGATTAACCCATCTTACAAGTATGTTCAGTCTGTGCTTTCAGGTGCTTCGAAAAGTGGAACAAACGCTTTCATCACCGGCTTGTCCTTTGTTGGTTAAAACGGTCACATGTACTGAAGTCTTCGCCAAAGCACTTAAAGTTCTTTTCCTTATTTCTTTCTTAATGTGCTGGTTGTTCCTATTAAATATGAACAAATTTTCAAATATTGACATCATGGTATGTACAAGTAATCAAAAGCAAATTTTCAGTCTGCTCTAAACAGTTTCAGACAATGTTTTCTGTTCTTGGACTTGTGCAGTACAAAGTCTGGAGCCAACCATAATTTTTCATATTTTTCTTACAAAGAGCCAGATTTCTTGTATTTTTTTTAAAGTGTTCTTGAGCAGTAGTTGTCCAGTCTTAATGGAGGTCTTACAGAGATTTCTTTGAACATTGGCTTCTTTTTCACTCTACACTCCTGTTTATGTGTTGTTTTCTTTTCTGTTTGGTTTGGAGATAAAGTATCTGAATTTCAGGAGTGGGACCTCCAAACACGCTCCTTCCGATTCTTATCTGTATATGATCCCCCAGTTCGACAAGGTTTTCGTGCCCCAGCCTCCCTCCCCTTTTCGATTCTTTCACTTCTTCACCTCTATGTAGTACATGGGGATCAGCCAGGCCCGGGAGCCGCCGCCAGTCCCCTTCGAAACAAACCGCAGCTCCAGGACATGGGCCCAGCGAGTGAAAAGGCACATACGAAATAAAAAAATGCACCTCAAGGGTTGAACCAGTGTTGTGTCTACACATAACAGACAACTTAGCAAAGAGACAATTTTAAAGTGTATCTTTATGCACCTTGTTACTAGCAGTCTATCAAATATACAATCTACAAAAAAAGTGAAAGATAGTAAAGTTTAATGGGTATAAAACTGTTATTCTTCACCAACAAGGTGATTTCCATATATAGCCAAGCACTTTTCATATCTTGGTATGCTGTGCAGATGTTCTTAGAAACTTGAGGAAGTGAATGAACTTTCCTCAGAAACAACTTCAGTGAAAAGGTGGCTGTCAAGAAGTCATTATTGAGGAAGGGGTACAGGTATGCCAAATTACACAAGAACTGGACCAAAAATCTGGACCAACAGGTATTTGGGAGTGATGAGTACAAATCTGAAACTTTAGGTTTTTTGGTTCATCGGTAAGTACAAACGTCAAGAGGTACAACAGTCATGGATTGGCCTCCCAAGTGCCCGGACCTCAAAGCTGTTGAAACAGTGTGGGATCATCTTGACAGTACAGTCCAAAAGTTGGAAGAACTTTGAAAGAAGAGCTTTGAATGTCCTTCAAGAAGCCCAGAGAACTATTCCTGGAGATTACTCAAAGAGATTACAAGAAAGCTAAATAAGAGAGTTCAGGCTGTGTTGAAGAATAAAGATGGTCACACCAAATATTGACTTATTAGAATTGTACAAACTCAACTTTTTGCTTTATTTTTAAAAAAAGAAGAAAAAAATGGTGGGATTATTCTTGACTCTTGATCACGCAATTCACTCTAGTTCCATGTACTCACCAACACAGACCCGTCCATCCAGGCCCACTGCCATCCCGGCCATACACTCACAGCGGAAGGATCCCTCAGTGTTGACACAGTGGCCGTTCATGCACATACCCGGAGTCTCACATTCATCGATGTCTACAAATAGAGACAAGAAAAAACACTTCTGTATATATCTATATCAAACTATATACCTTTCTCTTCACAATATTACGAGGTAAGACGATAAAACAGATTGAAATAAATAACTGATTAAAAAAAATGCAGCCACAACTCCTAAAATTTCAGCTTTGACTTCAGCTAAGAAAACGTTCTGTGTTCTCTTTGTTTTCTCACTGTGTTACAATAATTACGATAACGAGCATGCACCATGATAAAGCATGCATGCTGAAATCTGTGTTTATGAACGTATGTGTATGATGTGTATGTGTGTGTTCTGTTTGGGTGTCTTGGAGGACAGACAGACTGCGGAGAGAGACAATGAGGCCCCAGGGCCCCTTCAGACTACACATTTCATTAATGGCTGCATACATCAGCACATTTCAGCCACACTCTACTCTCCTGTTTATTTATTCTGTAATGACTTAACCAGGTCAGTGTCTCTGAAATCAAACGTCTGTGTCTGAGACCATGAAACTCTAGTTGCCATCTAAGGTTCGACATAGCTTCGGATGTTGGCATATACAATAGTTGTTGGCTATTACAGCATATTAAAGCACGTAACAAGAAAAAGCCAAATCGTTTTTTCTTCTTTGCACTCAACAAGTTTAGGGCAGGCTGTCTGCTGAAATCTCAAAACAGGCGGGTCCCAACTATCCAACTATGTCCAACTGGCGTGCAAGGAAGCAAAGGGATTTTTCCAAGGCTTTTTAGGGGGATTTTTTGCCCTGTGTGTTAAGAGTCATATAACAGAGCTATTAACATGCCAGAGAGGTAGTCATCCTCCAAGCTAGGCGAAAATGCAGTCAAGAGAATATCTTACTCAAAATACATTCTGCTGATGCTTCACTTTGTGGGCTTTTGGACAAACGTACCTACACACATGCGTCCGCTGGTGTCGAGATAGAACCCAGGTTTACAGATGCATCTGAAGCTCCCATCTTCATTGATGCACAGTCCATTGAGGCACATGTTCCTGATCAGACACTCATCTAGGTCTGTGGACAAAGAGGAACTAAATGATTTACCCTAGTTTACTCTAGTAACACTAGAGGTTTACTCTAGTAATAATTATTTTCAGTGATTGTGCATGATTTCACCCATTATGGTTCATGCTTCCACCACCTCTAACATATCCATGGTCCATTTGTCATAAATACTAAAGGAATCTTTACCCCATAGAGTAGTAAGTGACCAACATGAGAAGTTAACAGACCTTGACAGTTTTTGCCATCTTGAGAAATTTCAAATCCAGCATTGCAGACACAGTGGAAGCTGCCTTCAGTGTTCACACAGCGGCCATTGTTGCAAATACGACCATTGGCCACACACTCATCCAGATCTGGCAGGGAAAAAAGAAACAGATAGCACAATAAACATACACACTCTTAAAGTGCGCATATGTTGCATGTATGTAAATGTGTAACCTCGGCACTCGGTTCTGGTTGAGGTCGACTGGAATCCAGCAGGACACTGACAGATGTAAGAGCCGTCTGTGTTCACACATTCTCCGTGCGCGCATGGGTTCTTCTCGCATTCGTTATCATCTGGAAAGCAAGCATGAAATTTAACAGCCAAACGCATGCACTTTGAGTTTTGTGTTAAGAAAACGCGTCAGAACTCACCGATGCACTCTCCCCTTCTGTCCAGCCTGAAGCCCATGTTGCACTCACAGCGATATCCAACGCCTGGCGTGGGGATACATCTGCCATTCAGGCAGAGGTTACGAAAGGCCTGGCACATATTGGTGATATTCTGGGTTTGGATAATTACGGGACCTGATAGAACAAAATCACGCGAGCGTTTTTCGTCAAAACGTGAGGTAATATAACGAAAAATCGTATTTTTGTTTAGTTCAACATCTTAATTTACAGGAAGTGTAGCCAACACACCTGTTTCTGGCATATTACACATATGTAGTTTTACATTGCCAGATAAATCTCAACACTGCAGTAGTATAATAGTTGTGCAAAACAGTATGTCGGAATTTTTAAAGCCAAAGATTTTGGACATGTTTAATATAACTCTAAATACTACTATGCAGTTGTGTAAGGATGGTTTCTTTGAGAAAGGACACTCACTGCCATTCATTTTTTAGTTCAACGGTACCGGTTGTTTGTATATCAAAAGTTGGACGTTGATGGCAATCCAAGATCAATTGCAGGTTGAACATGCAAACATGAAGCAATCACGGGCAGAAAGCTGGGACATACCTGGCCTAGGTATAGGTATAGGTTCTACAGGTGGTCTAGGATAATCAGGCTGCACAGGTTGGACAGGGACCTTGATTGGAATTTGAGGAATGTCAGGCCCAGGATATGGAACCGGGTAGATGTTGGGTATGTCAGGGCTCCCTGGGACACGATCAGGTATCGGTGCACTGGGTATCTGAATGCACAGTTTCTGGTGCTCTTCTATAACAAGCATATTTGAAAAGCAGATAGAGGTTAGCTCTGAATTGTCTAGTGTGTGTGCGAATATGTGTGTACAAGTGAGTTTGTTTGTTAACTTGCATTTTATTCTTTGTAAAGTTTGTTTTTGTTGTTTTCATTGTAAATCTCCATAGATTCTCACAGATTTATTACATTTTTATTAAGAGCACTGATTTTGAGTATAATTAAATAACAATGCCACAAAGATCACAATACTTAAGCCATGTGAATGACTGCACCTGTTCCACGAATGGGGCACATTTCAGGGGTGGACCCATCAGACCAGCAGCGTCCACTATCACAGCAACACTGCATTTTGGTCAACAGCTGTGAATTTTGGTTGGCGCAGCGCCCGTTCAGCAGGCTGGCGTAGCAATACCCACCACGAGCATCTGTGGGAAACGACACAGCAGGAAGTCGGTTAAACTAACCGCGCCGCATGGAATATGGCATGTGCTGTCTGCGTGTTGAGCAAATTGGCAAGAGTACAATCAGAAAAAAAATTGTTGTTTTTGCTTCAGATTTTCCATCATTTGGAAGGTGGAAGCCACTTCCAATAGTCCTCATTTCCTATTTATATGAACCCTTCCTTCATCCTGCAGTTTTTGGCACTGTGTGCCAGCATGACTCACACTCAAGTTGCGCATTAACATAAATATATCATGTTTTGTTTCACACCCAGACCATCCGGGGCAGATTTCATGTGGAGAAAATGACAGCCTAAACTACAGATCGCTTGCTCCAGTTCGACAAGATGTCAGGCACAGAACTGCTCGCAAGCAACCACGAGGTCTTAAGGGGGTCGGGCGAGAAGTGCGACTGCATGAGAAACAGACGAAAATGTTTTGGGCAAAAGTTTTCTGGAAACGAAACACGCAGACATTCCTTCCTCAGGAACACGCTCTCCTGGGGGGGAGTAATGTGACTGCATGGTTGCATATGTTTGTGCGTGTGTGCTGTATGCACGTGTATGTGCAAGAGGCTGCTCTGACCTAATTTTTTTCCTGCTCTGGTTTTAGGGCGAAAATGAGCTTAACTAGGAAGCATACAGGAGTTTTCTTTACGAAGACGCACATAGATTTAGCGTTTTCCAGCTGTGTAGAAAGTCACCTGGAAATAAGACTTCATTTTACTTCTCTCATCACGTGCTCGCCACAGCTTGAAGAGAGTTTAACTCAACAAGTGACTATTGACCTAAATTCTACCAGCTGGAACTTTGGAGAGCTTCCTTTCTCTGCTTTCAGTGCCAAGAAGAACCAAAATAGAGTGGAAAAAGGAAAGAGAATGAAGCAGCATCTTTTGCTTTGTCTCCTATTTTGTCATGCCTAATAATGACTGCAACTATGAACACAAGCAAATCACACGCAATGAAACTTGCAGCTCTTTGGAGTGGAAAAGCGGACAGGTGGACTCACCTATACACCTGGATCCATCCACTGAGGTATAAAAGCCCTGGGGACATTTGCAGAAGTAGCTGCCGACAGTATTAGAGCATTCACCCACACCACAAATACCTGGAATGTTTGAGCACTCGTCCAGATCTGCGAAAGAGGAGAGGAGAGGAAAGTGAAAACTATCTTGAAACGTGAATTTCTCCAAAACTAGAGCATGCGTTGGCAGGAACAATGGAAATGAGGCATTGTCACAGGATATCAAATCCAGGGACCTCCGTACCTCTTCTGTTAGCACCATTAAACACCAAACGCACACCATGGAGCACAAAAGTCTGCAGGAATAGCGCTGTGACTTCGACACATTTGAAATATTTCTTACAAAGTGCAGAAGTTTTCCAGTAATTATTTCTGGGCATTAAAATAGCACACATAAAGTAAAGAAGTGCCCGATTACCTTTACCTTTCTCTGAGCTTAGGCCTTGAAATTATTACATACACGCCTAACAGACAATACATTTCGCAGGATCGATTTAGGCCTATATTTGTGGACGAGTAGTAAAAATTTTCCAGCAAAAGCATTAAAATCCATGTGAGTCCCACAGCAGAGGGAGAAAAACGTGTTTTTATCAAGTAATCCTGAAACTGAGTCTAATTAGGATTCATGGTGCAGATCAACCATGTTGATTACAACTGACAGCAATAATTAATGCTAATAACAAATTTTAATAAGGTGAAACATTCAAAGCAATAAAACAGAAGTATTGTAAAGAAGAGACGTAAGTTAATGATGAGTATTTCAATAAAACAAACACAATATTAGCCTCCCAAATCTAATGTCCATACCAGACTTAGTTAGTCTGGAGCAGCAACTTACATAGTCTAGCTTTAACATTTGTATAGAAGGGGGAAAATTCTTTTCAAAATTCATCAGCATTTCTTTCAAACATCAAAATTGAGTGTTACATGGGGTTACTGAGAGAAACCAGAGCGCTGCTTTGCTTTAATTAGGCTTTTTTCAAGGGAAGGGCAAAAATGTGGCTTATGTGTGGTCTTTCCTTACAAAGTAATAATCAGACTACCACGACTGAGGTGAAGTTAACCACATCTTGGCGGATGTGGCTTTTAACTGTCTCAACTTTTACGGATTTAAAAAATATCCGAAGGTCTACTCTGTCATTCAAGCTGACACCGAAAACCAGACAGTTCATGGCTTCACTGTTGCTTACCTTCACATTTCTGCGAGATCTCGTTGAACTTGTGCCCAGCGGGGCATTTACATTCAAACGATCCAACAGTGTTGATACAATTTCCGCCTTGACAGATGCCAGGGATGGCCTGGCACTCATCCACATCTGTACATGCATATCACAGAATTAATACTCTAACACAGACATTATTGTGGTAAAATAAACTTAGAAGAGGAGCAGGAAGTTAATACACATGCTGACTGAGTTTAACGCACAAATGTGAACAGCCTTGGATGTACATGGGTCTGTTTTTACAGTCTCTCTCTGACTTTCCTGAGATCAACAGTATGACAAACGAAAAGAAACAGGGGGAGAGGAATTTCTCCAGCAGAATGAACAAAAACTGCAACCAAACTGGTAAAAAAAAAAAAACAGGAATGAAGTGAATATAGAAAAAAAAAAGGCTGACTGTAAAGCATCAGGTTTGATACATTTATGATCACACGCACATGAAGACTAATGTACATAAAGATGTTGCTTGAAAGGAGGGTCATGATGACGCCATTTGTGAGGTGACCCGGACCATCAGGTTTGTGCAGCTTTCTAATCTGTTACTTTGTCAGTGATGCTGATGATTAAATGAAATTCATTTAATGAATGTGACAGACTAAAACGAAGGTCTCAGGCTGGAAACCTACAGGAGGCTGTGACCTGATGCTGTCTCAGAGTACTCCATGTTCCTCTGGGTCCTGGCTCAGGTCCGCCTCCCCTGCGGAGGTTCTGATGTTGTTGGGTCTGGAGCAGGCAGACACAGGGCCGTCTTACCAGAAATGAGCTCTCCCACGTGGCACCGCCACTGACCCGTGTTACTGACTCTGACAGTCCCGCCGCAGCGGGCGTCTGCGGGCATTCCATACACATGTGGGAGGCACTGCCACCCACCCCAATTTAACCCAATTAGAGCTAATCCTCTGGAAAAGGGATGGTGGGCAGAGCTCAGAGGGTGACAGAGGGAGGGGGGTGAAAGCAGACAAGGAGGGAGAAGGAGTTAAAGGAAAAGATGGCAGCAGCAGCACACTACTCAAAGAACGCAGAGGGTAGAGGGAGAGTAACAGAGAAAAAGAAAGATAGGAAAACAGACTGGGAGGCAGAGACACAGAGGAATAGACTTTACCTTGGCATGCCCCGGTGCGGTGGTTTGGTATGAACCCTCTTCGACAGGGGTGAGGCTGGGCTGGGCACATCTCACAGGGGTGACCCCACGCCCGTCCCACTGTGGCGCAGCACAGAGTCTTTGTGCACACAATGCCCGTGAGCTGTCCTTGACACATCTGGTTATTTACTGAGGCAAAGCACGGCCCGGTGCGATAGTCTGCAGAGGTAAAAGGGTGATGTTTTTTAAACCCAAAGCAAAAAGACAGGTTGTAAGATTAGGCCAAAGAAAAAGGTTGAAGCTGGAGCTTAAAATCACAGAATATGAACATTATCCTGAGTGAGTGAGCGAATGGCTGTCTGGCATACTCAAACTCAATGTAATCTCACATGACATCTACAACACACTTAGATTATAAGTGATAAAGGGCCTGCAGAGCAGACGGTAACGCACTCCATAAAGCATGCATTGTATTTTCCTGGCATTTTAATTGGTCTGGCTCTCAGGTGCACTGTTCGTGAGTGTGTGTATGTGTGCGCGTGTCTCTGTGAGTGTGTGTATGTGTGCGCGTGTCTGTGTGAGTGTGTGTGTGTGTGTATGTGAGTGAGTGAAAGAAAGAAAGAAACAAGAGATAGGGAAGAGGTCTGGAAAACCTTTTAAAGTTGTGTGGGCGGCTATGGAGAGCAATGGACACAAGCAAGGACAAGAAAATTCAGTCTGTTGCTTCTATTATATGATCACCGGCTCATTAGTTACCGATGCTACTGCTATTCTGTAAAATGTCACATTTACCATCAGCAGTTTGCTACCTTTTGCGATTTTCTTAATAATCCACAATCTAGGGTATAGATCATCATCCCTAAAGCCACCGGAGGCTGGCTGGCTGGCAAGGGTGTGTCTGTGGAACACAGTAGGTGATTTCCACACTAGCTACTACAGCCTAGAATTAAAACTAAAAGGCTAATAATAAATAACAGAGTGTAAAGAAAGTCCCTCCATCAAGACTATTCATCTCTCCTTTCCTTCAAATCAGATTCCCTAGAGCCGACTGCTTGCTTTATCTAACCCCTCTTTTTTCCACTCTCTCCTTACAAGTCCCAAGGAGTTTACACAATCATTTACTCTTATCAGGTGAAGGCCTGGAAGATGAAGATGGAACAGAGATAGGGGCACAGAAGAAAAGGGTAGGAGGGGGATACATCTTTCCCAAAAGAATCTGGACATGAGCCAAAGACAAAAATCATTTCCACATTTCACAGCAGACAACAGACAGTAAGGAAAAAGGGAGACCAGTTCCAGCAGCGCAGTCGTTTAAAACAAACGAGACATTGTGAGTTTCCCATGTGGACCGGGGCCCAGCCCAGTCCCGTCACGTGCACCCCAGCCTCCACCGTCTCTCTGCCTCTGGCACCAGTACTGTGTGAAACAGAACTGGGTCATCTCTCTTTCTCACTCCCCTCCTGCTCAGGCTCAATTGGAGACCAAATGCTTTTGATTCTTTGTCTACTTCTCCCTCCAACAAGCAGCTGAAAGTAGCGCAGTGCATTTACTCAAGCCCAGTTTGAAGATACTTGAACTTTACTTGAGTATTTCTATTTTGGAAAACCTCCATGAGACACTCCAGGATAATGTCTCTTTCTTGAACAATAATAACCTGAAAGTTACCAAAAAGTCAACAATCAGACTGCAGGCTAAACACAACCCAGTGCGACACTCCCATGTTTTGCCACTTTTGTGTTAATTCCCAGTTTAATTAATTTAAATTTGTGCTGAATGTTGCTCCCTGATTGCTCATAGGATGTGAGAGGCAGCCCACACCTTAGATGCAATCTGAAAGGCAAACGAGGGCTCTACCTCTTCATTGGTTTAATTTTTCATGCTGTAGTACATTCATGGGACCCTTAGCAAAACAAATCCAAGCACACATTGTAACATGACTTCACCTTTTTGCAAAAAATACTATATAATGAAAAAGAAATAACTTACATATGTTGTACAGCAGGGGTGATTCTAGGTTCAAAAGTTTAGGGGGGCTCAGCTCCCAATCATAATGTCAGCAGTTCCTAGTAATTATTATTAATGCAACATGCTGTTTACAAATGTAATCAACCCTTTTCACATTTACAAACCTAAATTTACTTAGATACACATTACAGTGTTACCTTCAAATGCAAACTATTTTAGGGTGGAGCCTTTAGTTAAAGAAGATAAGGAACCATTTGTGCCAAAGGAGACAAGATGAGAAACATACACAAAACATGCAGTGTTTTAATCACATAGAAGCAGCCCACCAAATCATCAGTCACATAAAGTAGCAATATTCAGTACAGACACTGGAAAATCACCCCAGACCTGTACATGAAGCAAATTGGTAACAAAGTTCTTTTACCAGTTCACACAAACCCTTCCTTTATTATGCCGAATCAGCATAGCAGAAGAGTGTTATAGTCTGTCACATCAGTGTAGTGGCAACCATCCTGTTCATGCCATGTTTACAGTGGTATGAGTCCTGTAAAATGCTACCATTCATATCAATACGCTCTGTTTACAATGTCCAGTGGCGTTTTTTAAGTGTCCTACTGCAAAACATGCAAAGCATCCATGAAGTACATGAAAAACTACTTTGAGAAAAATAACTTTTTTTTCCCCAGCTAACTTCACGATTTGCTCCCTCGTTCTTCCTGTCCATCCTCTTCACTCAACTAGCTAGGCAAACAGAAGCTACAGCTTTATAATTTTGGGTGAATTTGTCTACATTTACTCTTGTTTCTTTTTGCTCTCTCTCTTTGCTGTTTTCATTTTGCTCTCTCCCTTTTTTCCCTCTCTATACTCCTCTGTCACTCTTTGTACTATCACCCAAAAGCTAAACATTACAGTGAATAAAAGACATAAACGGATCACTATCAGTTTATAGCAATATTAAAACTGAATACAGGCTTTTGCTGGACATAGACAGGTAAGATCATTTTAACTTGCTGTCACCTGGATCTGGAGTTGTACTGTAAACAAACACTGAAGCCCAATTCGATCAGAACAGGAATGAACATTTTTTAGCAAACAAAAGTAATAAAGTATATCAGCTCCTCGGCTGGCAACTCCAAATATGTTTTACTCTACGTTAGCTAATATTAACACTATTTAGAGAACAATTTAAACAAAATAGGCACTTTATATGCATAACAATGCAATTATGAGAAGAGTTTGAACTTTTGCTATATTCCAGTTAAAGTGTGTTTTAAATCTGCATCATTGATTTGTGTCATCCTCGTCTTCTTTCTGCCGCAGCAATGAAAGTCTTATTAAGCGATTAATGACAAGCCACGCTGTTGAAGCAGCAACACCTCTGTGTGAGCGCACTGTAACATCATGACATCAACAATACTGGACATAAAACCTGTTTTCATCCTATCCTGTACTGTCATCAATGGAAAAGTTAGGGGGAAAAGTTATTAATACTATTAATATTTTTTTTAGGGGTGCTCTGATAAAAAACGGGTCTAAACTCACCCATGTGAGTAGTAAATTAAAGCACTTCCAGCAGTTGATTGGCTAGGCACAGCAGAAATAACGAAATATCGAAATAAGTAGGTAGCAGAAAAGCTTGTCAGTATTAAAGCCAATCAATTCATCTATAATATTCTACCCTTCTAACATAATTCATGTTTTACAAGTTATCCTCTAATAATGAAGCTGCCAGTCAAGCGATCACATCTGATTGGAATAAATGTCTCTTCATAACATTTTTATTGAAAAAAGCAGCTAGCCTGCAGATAGATAGCAGTGGAAAACAAGTTACACCAGCAACCTAACAAGACACTTGCAAATATGAGATTCTGTAAATGCGAAGCTGTGCAGCTTGCTTGCTCTAGCAGAGCTCGCCAGTTCTAATGTGGGTCGGATTTGTGAAACTAAAAAATTTCAGCATTTGCAGTCATTGTTAAAATATGTTGGAGGAGGAAAATGGTTGAGCAGACTGTAACTTCTGAGGAGTGGAGATGTGTACATAACCTTTATTTTCTTTATTGCACAGAAGGACAAGAATGTGATGGTAAAGTAGAAAAGTCCAGGACAAAAACAACTCCACTGCTGCTAACTCAACATCAGCTCTTTGCAAGCATCTGCAAAGACAGCATGCTAACACAAAGCTAGCAAAGAACCCAGAGTGATGGTAGAGCTAAAGGTATGCAGACTTCAGCCCGGCAGCCAGAGCTTGAACTTCAATAAGTAACAAAGGCAGTAATAATTAATCAGGCTTCACTTCTAAAGCTTTAGCTTAGTCAAGACCAACCTGTCCACAACTGGTAAACAATACCAAGCAGGAAAAAACACAACTAGTCAAGTTAGATTCTTTTGCATTGTTAAAGTATTGTATGGTCAGGAGCCAAAAGCTAACAACTGTGAATTGCTATAAAATGGACAATCATGGTAACAATGTAGAATCAGTTGAATAAGGCCCTGGTCACACTGATCTAGAGACCAGTCTGCAACCATCTGGCAATCAATGGTCGTGAGGGGAAAATCAGTATTTCTGCACCAGTTGGCAAAAAGCTATTTTTCGTTACTTTGGTTGCTAGTATACTGCTGCTGTTGTAGCTTGATCAGAATTGACGGATATGTCTACAAACACAAATACTCAAACACACAACTCTCAAGCAATGTGTACATTGCGCCACGCAAGAAACCTCAATACCTGCTTGACATTAGCTTGCTAACTCATCAAGAGTGAGAACATGATGACCTCGATGAAGACCACTAGCCGAAGTGTGCTCGTCAAGCAATAAAGTTGTTTATCACACTTCAAAAATTGCTGACGCTTCAATGTCTTCAAATGTTATCATCTTCTCTAGTCACCTTGAAAGTTGTGCTTAACTCGGTTTGTATCAAGAGTTGCAAAACCAGCCATATGATGTTATTAAAATCACAGCTATGTTGCCTATGTTGCATGTTATCAATACAAGTATTCATAAGTATCAGTATTGATAAACAGGATCACTATTGATATCAATTAAATCGCGGTGTATCAATAGGTGCCACAGCTTTAAAAACAAAAGAAGAAATCATAAAACCAATTTTTATACTTCACTGGTAGCCAGTGACGAGAGCCCAGCACAGGGGTGATATGGTCTCCAAACTGCAGGAGAGATAAGGCTTGACTACACAAAAAGAACTGCAATAATCGAGGTGAGAGGGGGAAAAGCATGAACTATGAAATCTCCAACAGAAGGAAATGGTTATAATTTTGCAAGTGATCAAAGAGCCAGTGCTGACAGGAGTGGAATGATTTTGTTTTTGTGAAAATCTAGACTAGAAAGCCAAAGATTGCTTTAAAAAAGATATATCCAGGGGGAATTTTCTCCAGTATTTCCTGCTTTCACTCTATTTTCTTAACACAGAAATTTTGCCTAAGTTACTTAAGGGGTCTACTAATCAAGAATGTTCTGTTTTAACTAACTGTGAGCCTTATTTTCTATCTAACACTATGTGCCTCATCTAAAATAACAAAGCGAAAATCTCTATGTAGGCAAAGCAGTTTGAGGAGCTATGGAAAGTTTTCACATGGAGCCCAGGCTGAGTGAGTGCAACAGGCTATATAAAGAGAACTCAGGTTTCTCTTTTCATCAAAAAAAAAAAAGGTTGTTATGTCTTATTCACAATGCTTTAAGTACACAATCTAACTTGATATCTGCTTATTACAGCTCTTAGCTGAGGAGAGTGAGTGAGTGTTAAGGCAAAAGATCTGAGCACAAGATAAAGTAGATCCAAGCACTGCACTTAAACAGTCAGCTGAGGTAAACAGGGAGAGGCAGACAGCTGTAGGGTGAAAATGGTGTCATTTCATCCGTCATCTTACTGTCTCTCTGTGAACTGCATACAGCTGGGGGATCCACCCATGTCCTGTACATCTGGGAGTAATCGCACGTGCTCACACACAAACACGCTCACGCACACATGCACACACTTAAAAATTCTGCCCATGTCCCAACTCCTCATCCCCACTCCAGCCAGCGATGATCTCAAAAACACAGCAAAACTTGCAAAATGTTACTCTTGTTTTTGCCCCAGTTTGGAAAAACGTGGTGAGTAGCTGCTTTAGCTCCTTCAGTAAAGAAGTATCTTAGCTTCAAGACTTTGCGTTGACTCTGATTCGTTAGCTCTTTAGTGTTTGTTTTGAGGTTTGGTTACTTTTAGAACACAATAGAAATGCTCCTTCAGTGCCCGGCGAGTTTATGCACAATAACAGCATCATCGAGAAAAGAAACGAGGGAAAGCACGACGGGAAGTGGGTAAAAGAGTTTCCTGGATTAACTCCAGGAACACATACACAAAGATATCTGCACACCTTCTCCATATCCACCCTTCCTAAGTTTTTCCCTTGCAGATGGTGTTCATTACATACACCTTACATGCTTTTATGTGTGTGTAATTTGCATATGTTTGTGAGATTTGTGCATGTGTGTGTTTCATTGCACGTGTTATGGGTCTTAATATTTGGGTGGGGCCTTCCCTAATGGCATGTCAGCAGATTTCTTCATCCTCCCTGGACTAACAAATTGAACTCAAACACACACAGACATACACACTTGGGGGTGTCAGTGAGATGCTAAGAGAGCCCCTCAGCTGATTGACCCACTTCCCTGTTGTGCTCTGGCTGCTGACTTGTTGACTGTGTAACTCACGTGTAGCACCATTTCAGGCCAGTCTTTCCCCACCGTCTCAATGGTGTCATACTGAAAGCTCGACTTTATTGCTCCACAGTTAAATGACTCTACAGCCGGAGCACGGAGCCCTGCATGCAATCACCAATTCCACATTCCAACCTTAATCATATTTGCAACGAACAAAGAACACGTTCATGTACCAGACTGCATTTCCACTGCAGTCAGCTGTGCCTGGTGGTGGGACGACTGGTCAGCAGATCGCCAGCCAGTTTAGCACACACAGCTCAGTATGTTCATGCTGAGCCATGACAACGTCATGATAACGCTACAGCCGTGAAAACCTCGAACTCCTGAGTTTAGTGACTTCTGGTCACATGACGTGTGTGGAAAGCTTGTGTTCTTGCTAATGCGATAAGATAGAGCCATAATGGGACGCAGTTCTGTAAACTACATTAAGAAAACCCTGTGGGGTGTATGTATACATGTACTTTATGCATCTGTTTGTATTTATGTGAGAGCACAATGTCTTTCTCTTGGGAGGTAATGGATTATAGCCAAGGAAATTCCAGGGAAAGTAGCTTAACCAAAAATGCCACTGAATGCATCAGCCAACTTTCTCTGCTTCACTTAATTATGACCTAATCTCTATAAATATACATTCACTGGCCACTTCATTAGGTACACCTTGCTAGTATTGGACTGGAGCCTCGTTTGCCTTCATAACTACCTGGATTTTTAGTGCAAAGTTTTAAACAATGACACCTGGTGTGGCCGTCTGCTACTGTAGTCCATTTGCTTCAAGGTTCAACATGTTGTGCATTCAAAAATGCTCTTCTGCATACCCATACTGTTGCCTTCCTGACAGCTCAAAGCAGTCTGGCTATTCTCCTTTGACCTCTGATATCAACAAGACATTTTACCCAGAGAACTGCCAGTCACTGGACCTTTTTTCTTTTTTGGACCATTCTCTGTAAACACTAGAGAGGGTTTTGCAGGAAAATCACAGTAGATCAGTAGTTTCTGATGCATGCCACATGACAAAGCCACTTACAGTGGGGCAAAAAAGTATTTAGTCAGCCACCGATTGTGCAAGTTCCCCCACCTGGGCGATCGTGGCTCAAGAGTTGGGCGTTCGCCTTGTAATCGGAAGGTTGCCGGTTCGAGCCCCGGCTTGGACAGTCTCGGTCGTTGTGTCCTTGGGCAAGACACTTCACCCGTTGCCTACTGGTGGTGGTCAGAGGGCCCGGTGGCGCCAGTGTCCGGCAGCCTCGCCTCTGTCAGTGCGCCCCAGGGTGGCTGTGGCTACAATGTAGCTTGCCATCACCAGTGTGTGAATGGGTGGATGACTGGATATGTAAAGCGCTTTGGGGTCCTTAGGGACTAGTGAAAGCGCTATATAAATACAGGCCATTTACCATTTACCTAAAATGATGACAGAGGTCAGTAATTTGCACCAGAGGTACACTCCAACTGTGAGAGACAGAATGTGAAAAAAAAAAAATCCATGAATTCACATGGTAGGATTTGTAAAGAATTTATTCGTAAATTAGGGTGGAAAATAAGTATTTGGTCACCTCAAACAAGGAAAATCTCTGGCTCTCACAGACCTGTAACGTCTTCTGTAAGAAGCTTTTCTGTCCCCCACTCGTTACCTGTATGAATGGCACCTGTTTGAACTCATCATCTGTATAAAAGACACCTGTCCACAGCCTCAAACAGTCAGACTCCAAACTCTGCCATGGCCAAGACCAAAGAGCTTTCGAAGGACACCAGGAAAAGTATTGTAGACCTGCACCAGACTGGGAAGAGTGAATCTACAATAGGCAAGCAGCTTGGTGTGAAAAAATCAACTGTGGGAGCAATCATCAGAAAATGGAAGACATACAAGACCACTGATAATCTCCCTCGATCTGGGGCTCCACGCAAGATCTCATCCCGTGGGGTCAAAATGATCATGAGAACGGTGAGCAAAGATCCCAGAACCACACGGGGGGACCTGGTGAATGACCTGCAGAGAGCTGGGACCAAAGTAACAAAGGTCACCATCAGTAACACACCACAACGGCAGGGAATCAAATCCCGCAGTGCCAGACGTGTTCCGCTGCTGAAGCCAGTGCATGTCCAGGCCCGTCTGAAGTTTGCCAGAGAGCACATGGATGATACAGCAGAGGATTGGGAGAATGTCATGTGGTCAGATGAAACCAAAGTAGAACTTTTTGGTATAAACTCAACTCGTCGTGTTTGGAGGAAGAAGAATACTGAGTTGCATCCCAAGAACACCATACCTACTGTGAAGCATGGGGGTGGAAACATCATGCTATGGGGCTGTTTTTCTGCCAAGGGGACAGGACGACTGATCCGTGTTAAGGACAGAATGAATGGGGCCATGTATCGTGAGATTTTGAGCCAAAACCTCCTTCCATCAGTGAGAACTTTGAAGATGAAACGAGGCTGGGTCTTCCAACATGACAATGATCCAAAACACACCGCCCGGGCAACAAAGGAGTGGCTCCGTAAGAAGCATTTGAAAGTCCTGGAGTGGCCTAGCCAGTCTCCAGACCTCAACCCCATAGAAAATCTGTGGCGGGAGTTGAAAGTCCGTGTTGCTCGGCGACAGCCCCAAAACATCACTGCTCTCGAGAAGATCTGCATGGAGGAATGGGCCAAAATACCAGCTACTGTGTGTGCAAACCTGGTAAAGACCTATAGTAAACGTTTGACCTCTGTTATTGCCAACAAAGGTTATGTTACAAAGTATTGAGTTGTATTTTTGTTATTGACCAAATACTTATTTTCCACCCTAATTTACGAATAAATTCTTTACAAATCCTACCATGTGGATTCATGGATTTTTTTTTTCACATTCTGTCTCTCACAGTTGAAGTGTACCTCTGGTGCAAATTACTGACCTCTGTCATCATTTTAAGTGGGGGAACTTGCACAATCGGTGGCTGACTAAATACTTTTTTGCCCCACTGTAAATCACATTTCTTCCCCATTCTGATGCTCAGTTTGAACTTCAGCAGGTCATCTTGACCATGTCTACATGCTTAAATACATTAAGTTCCTGCCATGTGATTGGCATACTAGATAGCATAATTGGGCAGCTGAATAGGTGTACCAAACAAAGTAGCTAGTGAGTGTAAAAAAAGTTACCTGAAGAAGGTTTCGGGTCAGATATCTGCCTGGCTAGACCAGAAGCCCAGAAATACTATTTAAGGCTCTATCATCAGATGATAGCCAATCAGTTCCCAGACTGGGCCGAACAAAATACCAGAAGAATAGCCAAAAAGCAAATTTATGGATTTCTATTTATTTTCTATCCACTATTTCTCACTAAAAAGTCAATCAAATAGAGGAAAAATATCATCCCACATTACCCTTAAAAGTTGAAAATACATTTTAATTCAGTGAAATACAGTTAGCTAGCTTGTAATTCTGAGCTGTTTCATTCATATCCTAAACGGACATCTTCAAAGTGCTGACAACAGTTGAAGCTAACAATAACACACAGAAAAAGATGCATATTATCAAAGAAAAGATGTAGAGATGAATTATTTTTTATTTTTCCACTATTTATACTCATCACTACAAAATCATCACTTTTATTGATTTGTTCTGGCTTTCATCATCTTAGATTTTGGCTAAACATGAACTGGCAATGGCATCAATGGATAACTCCATACAGTATATTACACTATGTTAAGAACCTGACTGAAATTGGAGGGTGGTCTCTAAGTAGTTGCCCGAAATACGCAAGTATACCTGTTTCACTCATTTAAAAATGTATCATCTCCTTGAATTCTCATCACCTTACATGGCGAATCAAACAGTTAAAAAAGTTATGGCCCCCTTCCCTCCCAGTGCATAATTATTTTGTCAGAAATAATTATATAAGACAAAACATGTTTTTTCCTTGTGCTTTTTTGTGTTTCTTGAAAAATATGACTATTGACAAGTTAATTTGTTGAAAAAAAGGCTTAATTTACATTCCTGCAAAATCTCACAAACACTCCAAAGACTCCGCAGCAAAGAGTAGAAACCCAGCAGACAAGTGTTGAGCAGCCAGATAAGTTGTTATTAGATACAGGCTAATGAACATACTAAAGTAAACCAATAGGCACATCTTCAGTTGGACTTAATTGACAGGCCTCCCAAGCATAATTAGGATCTCGGCTTCTAATCCAAATATTAGTTTTAGTAGGTCACCATTTTGACCTCTAAAGGTCGTCAGCACAAGCACAAAACACGTACACTGAAAAAATGCTCACATTTTTGTTCAAACACATTGCAGGCTGCCCTTGGTTTGCGTGTGCTTGTATACTTTGGAGACTTTGCTCACATGTGCCAGAGAGCAACCACAGGAGGTTGGGAGGTCTTCAGTTAACAAACAGCTCACATTTAGAAAGACATTACATTCCCCAAAGCGTTGTTTCAGAGCAGATGTGGAAAATAATGGTAATTTCTGAGCTTGAGCTTAAAATTCAAATGTTCCACAACAAACCACATTCCTGGAGCCGATGGCATGACTAAGCAGGAATTGCCTTCAGTCAAAAAAAAAAAACAAAAAAACACAACCACCACTCAATATCAAGTCACGTTTTTAAAGAAGCAGCACGTGTGCCTTTAAAAACTACTTCAGCAGCAGTGAGAAGTGAATGTAGAGCACAGGAACAGTTTCATGTAAAGTGAAGGAGGAAAATTCGGAGTAATGCGGTGTGGCGCTCATTACCTCGCTCGCACTGAGCTCCGGTGAAGCCGTACGTGCATACACATCTGTTGGGAGCCACGCACCTTCCTCCATTGAGACAGCCATTTTCACATACCGCTGGAGAAGAGAGAGAAATCGACAATGTCACAACAGGAGGACACCGCTGTGTAGACGGGGCCAGGATTTTGTTTTTGTAGGGTGTCACCAAATATAACTGATGCAAAGTGAAGGAATTCAGTAACACAATGATGTCACTAGTTGTGGTTAGGTGGAGCAAGAAATGAGCATCAAAAGTTTAGGCACATGCTCTTAGCTTTAAAACCATGGGAAAAAGACACCCAACCTACACACAGTGATCCTTTTCTATAGTGAAATTTAGTAAGCACAGTCATGTGAAAAAGAATATTTTCACAGGACTCATAACTCATGATTTAATACCAAATAAGCTGTATGATATTATTAGTTTCTCACATTGTTGTGTAGAATTTCTGACCCATTCTTCTTTACAGTGTTTGCTTCAGTTCATTGAGGTTTCCAGGCATCTGATTATACTTTGCTCTCTTAAGGTCCTGCAGCAATATTTTAAGGAGGCTGATATCTAGACCAGCGGTCCCCAACCCCCCGGGCCACTGACTGGTACCAGTCCATGAGTCGTTTGGTACCGAGCCATGAGAGTTGAGGCTCGGCTGTGAAATTCATGGTTTTTCAGGGTTTTTATCGTTTTAAAATAGTTACTTTTTTATCGTTTTTATCGTTAACTCGGTTTCCCTGGGTCTTTTCCCATGTGTTATGAATAAATCTTCTTTTTTTTGGTTTATTTTGTTGTATTTATCTGCGAAATCTTCAAGGCCAGTCCGTGAAAATATTGCCGGACATAAACCGGTCAGTGGCGCAAAAAAGGTTGGGGACCGCTGGTCTAGACTCTAACTGGGTCACTGCAGCACCTCAAGTGTTTTCTTTTTAAGCCATTTTATTGCACATTCAATGCTGTATACTGTCAGAATAATGATGCTTTAGCTGTCAGAGAGATGGCCTCTCATTTGACTCTAGAATACTTTGATATTCAGAGTTCATGGTCAGCTTAATGGCTGCAAGGCACCCAGGTCACAACACAAGCCCAAATCATCACCTCTCCTCTACCATGCTTCACAGTTGGTGTTAAGTGTTTGGTTTTCACCAAATGTGGCGCTGTAAATTACGGCCAAACCTCTCCATTCTGGTCGCACTTGCACAAAAAACATTATTCCAGAATTCCTTTGATTTGTTAAGATGCAAATTTTCAACCTTAATCTGTGCTGTTCTCTGACCTTGTGATTAGCTTGTCTGTCCAGTCTTGGGACGATTGTGGCGCTGTGTTAACACACATCTCAACGCTCAGAACAGAAATCTGCCAAAACCTCTGCTTCCACAGTGCTCACACTTGCTGATGATCAGTTAATCAGGTTCATTTGATTAGCAGCACCTGAGTGCTACTTATTCTCTGATTTCCCTTGAAAGCAGTAAGGCTTTTTCACATGACTATACACAGTGTTTTAATTAGACAATAAATTCTGTTCTTGCATTCATTAGCTCTTTTTTCCACCCAAATAAGAGTTGCCAGACTTGCTTCTAGAGGGCCTCAATGTTATTGACGCTAAGTTTTACTAAATAGCACTATTACAAGCTTGAGGGTAAAACAGAAACTCTAAGAAATAGAATTAAAAAGGAGGCAGATAATGATGAAGTTATTCAGAGTAATGCGTTTTATTATGAGCCTTACGTTGTCCACAGTGGTTTCCCACATAGCCCTTCTGACACAAGCACTGGTCCTCTGCACATGATCCCCCATTCATACACCGAATGTTACAGTGCTGGACTGTGGGAAGAACAAGACAAAGATACACACACATGAACACAGACCAGCGTTAGGGTTCAGTTCAGTGTATCCAAACACATGCTGCAGATTATATTTACGACATCAACAAAACTGACACTGAACCATGTTTCTTAAACGTTATGCTTCTAGATATTTCCTAAAAAAATTTATGGTGTGTAAACAGATGAGCACACCAGGTTGAAGTGCGGTGAGCTGCAAGGGAGCGACATAGAGAAGATGTTGATGGTGGACATCTTCCAAAGCATACACACTCCCAGTCGACACTTACACACACCCGTTCACAAAACCCACAGGACCGGCCGCTAGTATCAAGGATGTGATTGCAACATATATCAGTTGCTTCAGTCTTAGGCAGTTAAAAGGGATGCGTTCAGGTTCTTTGCCCTGCTATCTCATATGCTAGTACACATAAGCTGGTGCCCATTACTCATGATAAGGAGAGAAAAACAACTGATTTTTTTTAAGTGCCAAAAAATCAATTCGATTGCAATTTCTGTAATAAAAGAAAATTTATATAAGATGGCATATTTTCTGTCATCCATTACTCCTATTTGCATAAATCATAATTATCTTTGTCTATTGCCCCACTCCCATTCCAGCCACCCACATTATATATTACAAAACTAATAACACTTCAATGGAGCTGATTCAGAAGAAAGTATATGAAAATGGAGGTGAGTGAATGACCTGACTTGGATCCACAGGATGGTGCGATCTGACCATTGGGGCAGGTGCACATATTGGGTCTGGAGCAGAAACCATCTCCACATGAACTCCGGCAGATGGCTGCAAATGAGAAAATGATACTCGGTCAAAGAAAATACAAGGCCAAATAACAAAGCAACGCTCATGTCACGGCGCCAGGACTTGACTTTATTTTGCGTTCGAGAAATTCTGATGTTGTGGGTCTGCTGCTTGTCAGCCTGTCCGCTGCCGGTTTTGAATTTCAGGTTAGAATATCAGTTGTTGCAGCTAAAGCGCTGATCTTAACCTCATGCTAAACTCTCTTCTGTAATATTTCAAACACAGACCACAGTCCAAAGAAGGCCAAATCTTTCTTTTTGCCCTGATCGTGCTTTACTTGTAGAAGCTGACTTGGCAACGTTGCTGAGCTATTTTCTTCTGTGAGTTTTGTTACCATAAATGTTATGTGTTTTCAGTTGGTGTCGTCTGTGTTGCTCTGTTGTTCTCTTTCCCACAGACTTTTGTTGGCATGGTCCACTTCCCCCCCAGCTCCCATCAGGTAGAGTCCAGCCAATGAACCCTACTCCATGAACCCCACTGCTAAACAATGTCATTAGAGCTGCGACCGGCATCCAGCCAGCGCTGCAATCACACAGCTTCTCAGACTCTCTTGTCTACTAAGTGAGTGAAGGCAGGTGAAGTTTGACAGAGCAAAATGTGGAGTCAATACAATTAATGACAAAGTATACCTGAAGTAACCACAGCCAGAGAAATAGACCAAATAAATTTTGGATAAAATAAATAAAAACTGAAATTTATGGCAAAAATTGATTTAAAATTGACAATGAGAAGTGCAAGTAGACTAATAGAGGTGATACTCACGAACAATGCACTGATTTCCTCCAGTCAGAGTCTTCCAACCTGGGCAGCAGTAGGCGTTGTTTCTTGAGCCGCACACATTTGGGCTGCAGACGATCAAAAAGTGATGATCCATGTCAAAAAAACTCAAGTATTTTCAAGACAAGTCCTTTAATTAAGATATATATCGAAGATCTGTCCAAGTGGGCTTGAAATTTGGCACACCAAACACTAATTACTCTATATTACTTACTCGTCTACATATTATTGAAACTGATGGTCTGTTTCTTGAAGCTTTTAAAACAGGTGGCAGGAATAATGGCACACTGCTCATGGACACTTTAATAGAATGGTAGTTGGGATCTGTCTGTGTTGTCCAAGCACAGCATCCATATTTTGTTAAATACACAAACACTGAGACCCTCCCAAAAATACTAACAATCAGGCATAGTGATAGATCAGGTGAGCCACAAAGTAAAGATAACCTGTAATCCCTGCTGATCACCTGATGAGCTGATCTGAAAGTCCACTGCACCTATACACAAGGCTCAACATAGTTTGTAGACTTTCACTTGGTAAAAACCACACAGAGTGAACTATTTATGCTTCTTTAGCCCAGAAACAGTAGCTGCACATCTGCAAGCTGCAAGCTGCTTTGCAACCCACCTTCATCTCGACTTCTCATTGTCACCCCGTTTCTCACTTAATACCAAATTCTTTGTCACCATGTGCCAGTAATAAGCCATGTATTACTGTAGAAGTAAATGACAATCTTAATCACAATCTTTTGTATGTACAAAGGAACTGCCTGAATCATATCCTAACAGTCCTCAAAAAAAAAAACCACAAGCTGTCCATTGCTTTTACTTAGAAAGTTCTTGTGTGTGCCTGTGGTTCCCAAGCTTTTTTCACATGGATCTGATGTTCCCTTGCACAAATGACAGAACTAATTCTTTCATTTCTTAACTTTTTAAGTATCGAATAAAGCTGTCTGGTGTTCGTGTGTAAAACAATGTAGGGAACCACTGGAATATGCTATGATGTGAGCACAGCCACTATAAGAAATTTACTGCACCTGTACACAAAAATGTTTTATCTGACATGAAAGTGAACACCTAGTCCGTCCTCCCACCTACAGATGTTGAGCAGGTCGACATATGTGAACTTATAATCACTTTGCATACATTGACCAAGGGGTCAGTATATACATAATGTACACTGTAACTCAAACCAGACAATTGAAGCCATTTGGATGTTGGAAACAGTGGTAAGTCTGCATGACACAGTATGCAGCCTGTATGCACTTCCTGCACTGAACCCAGATGTTCAGATAGATTAACTTAAAGCATGTCAAATAAAAATGCCTGTGGAGAATGCTCATTGAGTTGTGTGACCTTCATCAGCTGTTTGCTGTCATCACTGAACACAAACGTTCTTTCTTTTCTGCATTGGTTTCCTCCTGTCTGTCTTTCCTTTCTGTCGCTCTCTCTTTCTCTCACACACACACACACACACACACACACACACACACACACACACACACACACACACACACAAAACCTCTCCAGCAGTGACCCACTGTGTACAGCTGCAGATGTGATTTATCCACAACTGGGGTGTGGTGTTTTTGGCTAGAAAGAGGATTAGGCTGTTACTCTCTTTCTTTCTCTCTCCCCCTCTCTCTCTCTCTCTGCCACAGCCACACGGCCAATGGCCTCCTTTGTTTGGATGTAATTTATTATTGCAGTCAGCAGGAATGTGATATTCTTGCCAGTATTTAATTACTAAACCTTTTCTCCAAACTTCCCATCACAGACAATGTCACTCATGGGTCCCAGTCTGCCTTTTTAAAAATACACAAAATCACACACACACACACACACCAATTAACATGTGAGGACAGACACCTGCTCCAAGTTTAAAAGAAAAGAAAAGATTTCCAAAACTGACTTTGCCGGATTATTAGAACCACATTACCCTCTGAGGACGTCCGTCCCTCCCCTCCTCTTGGCCCTACTGGCTCTGGTGTCGGTCTGCTTCGTCGCCAACTCAGTGATTTCGGTATCTGCCACCTCTGCTGCGTCTTTAGCCTCGGCACAGAGCGACAGTAAAGCCACAGTCACGGCCAACTGCAGCAGCCGTCCTCCACGCTTAATTTCTGTCATTTCCACTCTCAAGTGTACGACTTCAGTGAAGAAAAATCACCTTATGTAGTTTCCCAGCCCCGTCGACCTCTCCTGTCTGGAGTCAAAGCTGCACAACAATAAATGCAGGAGGGGAAAAAACATTTTGAAAGGAGACAGTGGAGACTGCAAGAAATCGTGGGCAAAAAACCAAATAAAAAACACTCTGCTGTTGTCACTGGGTTGGTGGTGATAGGTTTGCAAAAGCATGCAAAAAAAAAATAAAAAAATGTATCACCAGCCAATTCCTTACCTTGTCTCCCGAATAGGAGATTCGCTTGGGACTCGACAGAGGACTGTCTGCACTTTGACTTGCAGGTAAAAAACAAAACAAAACAAAAACAATAAAAAACAAAAAACAAAAAAACGTGTAGGAGCAAACTGTGGAAAAGAAAAAAAAAGCCACTGAAAACCGTCGCTTAGGCTCCTAGGCTATAAATAGATGCAACTTTTGAAGTCTGCCCGAGCGCATCCAATTGTGCGTGAATTGTGCACAGATAAGTTAGCTGATGCATTCCAGAGGATGAGAATGGTAAAACTCACTGCGTCTCTCCTTTCCAGCTGAGGTCTTTCCTCATCCCTGCTCAGCTCAACTTTCCCCAAACTCCCCCCTTCCGTGCCCTGCTCTCGCGATACAATAAAAATCTTGAGTTTAAAAATGCACTTTAAGCCGCGGACCTTCAGCATGCAGCGACACTATAACGACAGAGTCAGCCCAGAAAAAACCGGGAGGATGAAGACGTTTATATGTTTGTTTAAAGTCTGAATAATATAAATAACATGTCTTTTTTTTCATCTTTGAAACCAGTACACCTGCTCCTCCTTTGTTTAAACGTGGTGACACAGAACAGTTCCAAACGATAATCAGACGAACCATTCTCTCCAGTAGTTATAAATATTAAAGAAATGTAATTTCTTTCGCTCATCCCCTCAAAAAATAAAAAAGTCACTGTTATTCCTCTTGATATATGTCCGGTGGATATTTACACTGTCCATATTTGAGGAATTTTGTCCAGTCCAGTGATAGTTTTCACACGCATTGCTTCATGTCTGCAGCCACACCCAGCAAATATAGAGTCAAACTTGCTCCTCGCTCCAGTCTGCTATCCCTCTAAAACCAAGAAGAACAAAAAAGGTTTTTGACACAGTATAGGCTATGTGTTCCATTGCATTGGCTTTCATCGCTGTCTTTTTTCCTTCTATTATGCGCATTCTCCTTTCACACGAGTCTGAGCACAGCCCAGTCTTACACATTCGTTTTGCATTTTAGATTTTATAGCTTGAACGAAGCCTCATGAAATCACCACAGAAAGTTGCCATTGCCAGGTTGAGACAACACACTAAATTCTCCGTGTTTTATGTAACCCTTTGTCCATTTTTCACCTCCCTCTGTAAAGACGTTGATGACAACTTGCTTCAGCTGCTCCAACAGGTGTCCCACCTTATGTGGAGTTGATCTGCATTACAGTTTATATCAGCTTCCACAGCTATTCTTTTCTTTGACACTCAGGTTGAGGCACGCATCTCCATTAGGCCTGCTGACATCTCCAGTTGGATGTCTGGCCACCAACTCAAACTTAGTCTCAACAATGCTGTGCTGCTTTTTCTTTACTCTGGAAAGTCCTGCCCTCTGCAAGGCCTCTTCATCACTGCGTACAAGACCACGTTTGCTCCTGAGCGGACTGCCAAGAATCTGCGTCTGCCTCAAGACGACCAACTGTGAGGCAGCTCCCCGAGAGCAGGTTTGGTCTTGTGTGTTTGAAGCCGTATGCTGCTGCAAAGTCTGTAAAGATTTGACCTGAATACTGTGGCCCATTATCAGACATGAGGACCTCTGGGATGCCATGACGGGCAAAGAAAGATTTCAGGTGAGTAATGACGTCGTTTGATTTTGTCCTGTTTAACAAAGCAATCTCAACAAATCTAGAGTGATAGTCAACAGCGAGAAGGTAAGTTTTCCCTCCCAGCTCGAAAAGATCTGTGCCCACTCTCTGCCATGGGCGGGCAGGGTATTCTGTTGGCATGAGTGGCTCACTGTTATTGTGTCTTTCTTGAATACACGTTTTGCACTTGAGCACCATCTCAGAGATTTGTTGACTCAGCCTGGGCCACCACACTGTTTGGCGTGCACGAGCTTTACATTTTACAACACCTTGATGTCCTTCGTGTAGTTTTTCCAGCACCTCGTTTCTCATTGCTGAAGGAATGACAAGCCGTGTGTCTTTTAACAAAAGGCCGTCTTCAACAGTGAGCGTGGCTCGGTCAGGCCAGTAATTTCGCAGTAAAGGCTCTTGTTTTGCATGTTCTGGCCAGCCTTCGGTGCACATGTCTATGACGCGAGCACACACACTGTCGCTTTTCAGTTGTTCCTTCAGTGTTTGCATATAAGATGAACTGACAGGCATGTTTGCTACAATACTGTCGACATATATGTCTGTGCTTTCCATTAGCTCTTTGTCTGACAGGTTCATTGGTTTTTTCAGAGGTGAGCGGGACAAAGTATCTGCTGTCCAGAGCGATTTCCCTGGGGCGTACTGCACAGTGTACGAGTAACGCATGAGTCTCATTCTGAATCGCTGGATCCTGGGTGGCAAGAGATCCAGAGCTTGTCCTCCCAGTAAGGAAACGAGAGGTTTGTGGTCCGTTTCAAGACAAAAATGTTTACCAATCAGGAAATCACGAAAACGCTCACACGCCCATGTAGATGCCAGTGCCTCTTTTTCCACTTGTGCGTATCGTTGTTCTGTAGGAAAAAGGGACCTCGATGCATACGCCACTGGTCGCCATCCTTCTTCCCACAGCTGCAAAAGAACACCTCCGAGACCATAGGATGAAGCATCTGCTGATACTTTAATGTCTCTGTTGGGGTCATACATTGCGAGCACTGGGGGTGAGGTCAGGGCATCTCGTAATGTTTTGAAAGCTCTCACTTGGTCAGTTCCCCAATACCATGCGTTCTTTTTGGAAAGAAGATCTCGCAGGGCTTTGTCTTTTTCAGCTAAATGGGGGATGAACTTGCCCACTTGATTCACCATGCCCAGAAAACTGCGCAACTCTGACACATTAGTTGGCTCTGTCATTTCTGTAATTGCCTCCGTTTTCTTCGGGTCAGGACTGATTCCTGTATCCGCTATGATGTGACCCAAGAAAGCAACCTTGCTCTGGGAGAGCTCGCATTTTTCAACATTCAGCGTTATGCCTGCTTTTTCCAGTCTTTGCAGTGTAGCATGTGTAACAGAGTTAGAAAATAGCTTAATGAATTTCCTCAAAATTGATGTGCTTTGTGAATAGTTGGAGCCACCTGGTGGACAAACACAGCAACTGCAACTGTTAAGGTTCCAAGTTGCTGCACAGCGCATGCCTCAGCAAAGGAAAAAAACTCCCAAGCTGGTGGTAGGTGCTAGTGAGCGATACTGTTGTCAATTTTGTAATTGTATTAATGAAAACACCCTCATAGTGGTAATTGTCAACATGCATTTTGATTGTAAGCAGTACTAGCATGTATCCCGAAAGTTACAGGCATTTTGATGCATGGGTAGTAACTTTATTCACGAGTAGCATTTTTAGTTAGCATGCTAAGCTAATACTCGTTAGCTAGTCGGGTGCTTTTTGACTTGCACTCAGCTCTAATGCTTCTCTATGAGATTGTGATTGTTCTAATTCTTTTTAACAGAACTGAATGTTGCAGTTGCTTTGCAGATTGTTAATGAAGACTGTGTGCTGTTTTCTTTGTACCAGGTAGGCGCTGTTAAGTATAAGTTTTAATTGATGCTGTTGTATAGGAAAAAAAATGATGAACAATGATGATTGTTTTATAATAGAAAAGCTGTTTTTATATGTTATTGTTGTTGTTGGTTAGGAAAAAGGAGAAAAATAAATAAATAATATTGCTACTATACGATCACAAGTTTGGTTTCAGCTAGAACTTTTAAAATAAAGATTTTGTTGATGTTGTGTTGTATAAATATATCTTAGTCATTTGTTAAGTGTTATGTTTGGAAAAGGAAAAAGGAAAAAAACTCCCAAGCTGGTGAACTGAATGTTGCAGTTGCTTTGCAGATTGTTAATGAAGACTGTGTGCTGTTTTCTTTGTACCAGTTGCCAGAATAAAGAGGGAGCCCAGAGTAAGGGCAAGTCCAGCGTTGCAGTGCCGTCCTTTCTACATGGGCATATCACACCACTTGCACAATAGACTCTCAGAACAGCAACAGCTACATTGGTGCCGTGACTCTGTGATTTGAGATCAACTTGATGCAGATCTCCAACCCAGGTTGCAGTGTATTGTGCTTAAAGATTCATCCTTTGCTCGTCTTGGACTGTGAATTACGTTGAGGTACTGGACTGTTTGTTCTTTGATTTGATGGGACTCTCTCCGGACTGCTTGTGCTGACACCTGCAACTCTGAATATTTGTTATTGTCTACGTTTTGTTTTGTTTTGTTTTGTTTTTCTTGCTTTTCCTTTTTTTTTCTGTTTATATGCTAATATGGCAAGCAAATTCCAGCTGAGTGATATATGTGAAAATGTTCTCTCCTCTGTTGGGCGGGGTAGAGGTGCAGCACGTGCTCATTTACTGTCACATGGGTCAGTTGGGAGGGATGAGGGAGCTTCACCTGTGTTGCCTGGGAGGGTTGGAGCCTTTGGGTCGGATTTAGATCCGGATGAGTCTCCCGTGGGGCAATTTTTGCGGGGCGAAGCACGTCACTCCACTCCCGGTGATGGGAATGACACATTAAACCAGTTTAGTGACATGATCTTTCAACTTGGTTCACAGATAGGTGAATCTATTGCGGCCAGACTTATGTCTAGTGGAGCTGTTGGTGATGTCGACCGAAATAATGCTCACTCACATAACCAGACTTCACATTCGGGTGGCGATACGAATACACCTAGTGAAAACACTCAATTCAGTGTTATTGTAAAATCCGACAGGGAACCTGTCATTTTCAGGGGTGATGGTACAGACAAGTACACAGTGACTGAATGGGTTGAGTTGATGAAATCATACATCAGGAAGCAGAGTCTTGATGTGTCGTTGCAGACAGAGGAGGTGATGGGGAGGCTAATGGGGAAGGCCAGGGATGTAGTTAAGATAGGCTTGAGAAGTGATCCTGCGCTTATTACTTCCTGCGCCCCTGATGTCATATTCAACATGCTGATAAGGTACTTCAGCAGCACTTCCTCTTGCCTACCCCTGCAGGACTTCTACTCAACTCTGCCTTCTCACAGGGAGAATCCTGTTGATTACTGGATACGCCTCAACAAGGCTGCTGATATGGCTGAGGAAGGTTTGAAGCGTCAAGGCAGGCGAATGGAGGACATTGGTGGTGAGATCGCTAAAATGTTTGTGAAACACTGCCCAGATCCTGAGCTCGCATCTGTGTTTAAGTACAAACAGATACATGAGTGGACGTGCAAGGAGATTCAGGAGAGGATAGATGAGTATCGGCGCAAGAGGGTGTCTTCTGTGAGAGTGCGCGTGGTTGAGGCCCATGCAGCAGCGCTAATTCGTGATGACACGCGTGTTGAGCTCTTGAATAACGATGACAGGAAGTCTTCTGGTGTTGACGCGCTTCCTATGTCACCCCCATCACCTGGGGTAGGACCCTCTGTCTCACCCTCTCCTCTCTTGTCCCAGACGCAGCAGATGTTTCTTGCTCCAAGCTGTCCCACTGTTCCTCCTCTATTGTCACAGGATGGGGAACGGAATCCGACGACCTCAACTCAGAATAGATGCCAGACTATTCCCCTGCATTACCAGAAGCAGTCTGCCCTCCCTGCTCCTGAGCAGCAGTTCCCCCACTGTCAGCAGCCCAGCGACAATGCTGTGCTTGGTGAGATGATGTCGATGCTCAGGGAGCTGTTGAATAAAGCGAAGGCTGGGGATGGACATTCCCCCTCACGGCAGGGTGGCAGACGAGTACAGAATCGGGCCCCTTTGTTCAATGGCAGGAGCTGTCAGGTCTGTAATAAGGAGGACCACACTACACAGTCCCATTGCCGCTTTGCCCGACTCTGTTTCACATGCTTTCAGCCCGGTCACACACGTCGCTCGTGTGCCAATGGGGCCTCTACGGGTGACAATGCCCAGGGAAACTAGACGACCTGTGCTTTGAGGGAGGCTGTACAGGTCATGAAGAACACTCCCACACACATGATGCAGCAGAACTGTATGACAATGTAAAGGACTTAGACAAGTCTGAGAGAGTTATTTTTCAGGACACACAGAGAATCAGCAGCAGTGACAGCCTGTTCTACACTCCTGTTACAATCGGAGGCAAGTCATCCCTTGGTGCTATGTTGGATAGTGGTTCAATGGCCTGTTCTTTGAGTGAAGTAGCGCTGCAGAGGCTTGCTGCTGCTGGTGCTATTGATTTGAGAAATCAGGGGGCACCCACTGTTGTTTTTGTTGGCTGTGGTGGTGTACGAGTGAAGCCTAAATCAGTGGTGGAGCTTGACATGGAAGTGTATGGGTGTCGTATCTTGGTTCCAACCTTTGTTGTTGAGAATCAACAAGATGACTTAATAGTTGGCTCGAATGTCATCAGACATTTAATCCGTCAGTTCAAGAAAGATGCAAGCTACTGGGAGGCAGTTTCGATGTCGCGTTCAGGGCATCAGGAACTTGAACAGTTCCTCTCTCTGCTTGCTGGCCTGGAACGCTGGTCTGGTACTGAGATACCAGACAAAGTGGGCACAGTCAGGTGCAACAGGGCTGTCACCCTGCCAGGTAACAGTGAGTTTCTTGTATGGGGGAAACTTCCGAAAGATGTTAAGATATCTTCCGGCTCTACTGTAGTTACTGAGCCAACCACCTCTCGCTCTGCACCCAGGGGCATCATGGTCGCTAGAGTGGTGACTCCTCTCTGGGGAGACAGGTGGGTCCCACTCAAGCTCCTTAATGTCACAGACAACCCTGTTATTCTGCGGAGGAATGCCAAGCTTGCTGATGTCTACACCTGCCTTGCATTGGAGGATATGGAGGTTCCAGAGCTCAGTCAACAGTCTACTCGTACAGAGCCCACTGGGACATCTGTACCCACAGTGGATGTTGGTACTGTACAGGAGAGGCTGGACCGTGTTGGCCTGGGTGACCTGGACCTGAAATCCTGTGATGTGTCATCGGACTGGCAAGAAAAGTTGGCTGACCTTGTGGTCAATTATCAAGATGTCTTTTCTCGCCATCATCTGGACTGTGGTGAGGCTAAGGGCTTTGTACACAGGATTCGACTGACAGATGACAGGCCATTTCGTCTCCCCTACAGGCGTGTGCCTCCTGCCGAATACCACAAGCTCCGCCAGGTTCTTAACGAGATGGAGGAGAGAGACATAATCAGGAAGTCTACTAGCGAGTTTGCCTCACCTCTTGTCCTTGTGTGGAAGAGAAATGGCGACTTGTGAGTGTGCACCAATTTTCGATGGCTCAACAGGCGGACGCTAAAGGACGCTCATCCCCTGCCACATCAAGCTGATTGCTTGGCAGCCCTTGGTGGCAATGCGTTTTTTAGCACGATGGACTTGACTTCTGGCTTCTATAACATGCCGCTACATGAGGAGGATCGCAAATACTCTGCATTCACAACACCCATGGGTTTGTACGAGTATAACCGCCTCCCTCAGGGTTTGTGCAACAGCCCAGCCAGCTTCATGAGAATGATGACCTGCATTTTTGGCGATCAAAATTTCCTCAGCCTGCTGTGCTACCTTGATGACCTGTTGGTCTTTGCACCATCTGAGCAGTTGGCTTTGGAGAGATTGGAAATGGTTTTCAGCCGACTTCGCCAACACAACCTGAAATTGGCCCCAAAGAAGTGCTGGCTTCTCAGGAGGACGATGAAATTCCTCGGGCACATCATTAATGAGTCTGGTGTGTCCACAGATCCTGCTAAGGTCGAGGCTGTCAGCAATATGACCATTGCGGACCTAATGGAGCCTGATGGGATCACCCCGTCACAGTCCCGTGGTCAGATCATTTCTGGGGATGGTGAACTATTACCAGCATTTTGTGCCCAATTGCTCTGCCTTGGCAAGGCCCCTCTTTGACCTTCTGTCTGGCCAGAAGCAGAAGCGCAAGGGGCGGGCACGTGTGAGCCGTGCTATGCAATCTCGGAAGCTGACACCTACTGACTGGACACATGATCATCAACAGTCATTTGAGGATCTGAAGGCTGCTTTGGTGTCCTCAGTAGTTTTGGCCCATCCTGACTTTGCTCGCCCTTTTGTCTTGTCCACCGACGCC
The DNA here is from genome assembly GCF_057382275.1 of Copadichromis virginalis. NCBI lineage: Eukaryota > Metazoa > Chordata > Actinopteri > Cichliformes > Cichlidae > Copadichromis > Copadichromis virginalis. The sequence goes on from NC_140618.1 coordinate 29,340,000, forward strand.
TCCTTGGATGGGCTGGGAGCAGTTCTTTCACAAGTTCAGGAAGGTGATTTTGTGGCTAGACCAGTTGCATTTGCCAGTAAATCCCTTTCCCGTGCCCAGCGTAAGTACCCTGCTCATCGCCTTGAATTCCTTGCGTTGAAATGGTCTGTGTGTGACAAGTTCAGCCACTGGCTCAAGGGACATGCCTTCACGGTGTGGACTGATAATAATCCACTTACACACATTATGACTAAACCTCATCTGGACGCCTGTGAGCAGCGGTGGGTGGCGAAGCTGGCATCTTACGAGTTTGATATCAAATATGTCCCTGGTTCTAAGAACATTGTCGCAGATGCACTAAGCCGTCGACCGTTTGTGAAGTTGGCTGTCGGAGAGAGGTTGCTCTGCTGTCCCTATAGCAACCTAGTTGGAGAAGCTCTTCCCATCTCTGTTGGCTCAGTACAGGAGGCATTTCGACAGTCGAACTCCAGTCGACATCTCTTCGATGGCCAGGTCGAGGAGGAGCCTAATGTGTCGGTGCATGCTAAGAACCAGTCCTTGACTAAAGAAGAGGTCTCTGCCATCTTTGAGACACATACCCTTTGGGAGTCGGGTGCCAGAACGCGTGCTGTTGACATCCTCCAACAGCTTCCACAGCTACTTCTCCCTGCAACGGATGCTCAACCTGTGTTCTCTGAGGGTGAGCTTCGTGAGGGGCAGTTGAGGGATCCTGTCCTCTCCAGAGTGCTGTACTTTGTGGAACGTGGCCGTCGACCTTCCCGGAAGGAAAGATCCAGTGAGTGTGCCATGGTCATTAGGTACCTTAAACACTGGGACAAACTGACGATGTGTAATGGTGTCCTTTACAGAGTATCTAGGGATCAGGTCTCCAAGAAGAAGAGATACCAATTTGCTGTTCCTGATGCCCTTAAACCCGAGGTCCTCCAGGGCACACATGACAATGCTGGCCACCAGGGGCAGTTTAGGAGCTTGTGTCTGGCCCGCCAGAGGTTCTTTTGGCCGCACATTGACAGAGATGTGAAGGATTATGTGCGACAATGCCAGCGGTGTGTCATTGGTAAGGCAGCTGATCCTGAGGGGAGGGCACCCCTGGAGAGTATCAAGACATCTGCACCTTTGGAAATTGTGTGCATTGATTTTTGGACTGCGGAGGATTCTAACAAGAAACCTGTTGATGTGCTGGTAGTGACAGACCATTTTACTAGGATGGCCCAGGCCTTCCCTTGCCGAGATCAGTCTGCTAAACAGGTTGCGAAGCAACTCTGGGACAAGTATTTCTGCATTTATGGATTCCCAGAGAGGGTCCATTCTGACCAGGGCGCATCATTCGAAAGTCAGCTGGTTGCCGAATTGCTCAGGGTTGCTGGTGTGAAGAAGTCTCGGACGACGCCGTACCATCCAATGGGCAACGGTAGTGTGGAACGTTTTAACAGGACACTGGGCAACATGATTCGTGCCCTCCCTCCTGATGCGAAACACGACTGGCCCCGGCGCCTCCAGACCCTGACATTCATGTATAACTGTACTGTGCATGAGACAACAGGTTACGCTCCTTTCTATCTCATGTTTGGTAGGGTCCCCCGTCTTCCAGTTGATGTGCTGTTCAAAAACATACTGAAAGATCCTGAAATCGGTTGTTATGATAGCTACGTGGTGTCCCTGACAAAGGATCTTCAAGAGGCAATGGCTATTGCTCAAGGACATGTTGACAAAGAACAGAGACGTCAGGCTGAGCTCTATAACCGCCGTGTGAAGGGGAACTTGATCGCTACGGGTGATAGAGTCCTGGTTTCCAACAGACGTGAGAGAGGGAAGCGAAAAACAGCAGACAGGTGGGAGTCCGCCATATACACTGTCGTTGGTGTGAAACCTGCTACTCACACATATGTGATCAAGAATCCTATCACTGGACAGGAGAGGGTTGTGCACCGTAACCTGTTGATGCTTGTTAACTTCTTGCCTGTGGACGTGGACAGTCACGCAGATCGCACCTTTCAGTCTTCTTCTGAAGCTGGATCTGGCGATGCCATGGATGCGACGGGATTGCTGTCTTTCTCAGAGAGTGGGGATTCTGTGAACAGAACTCGGCAATGGGTTGACAAATTGTCGGCTGCACGTTCGGACAGCTGTGAGGGCGCTGAGCCCTCTGGTCATGTTTTGAGCATGGCTGATGAGCCTGAGAGTGTGAGTGATTTGCACCATCAAGCCGGTTCAGTGACCTCTGAACGAGACTGCTTATCGGCCCCCTCGACTATCACTCAGGGAGGGAACAGACAACTCACGCCTTCCACCCACTCTGGTCCTGGTGATGTACAACCAGTCAGATCTCGTTTTGGACGCATTGTCAAACCAGTCAATCGGTTGCTCCATGTAATGTCCACTCAAGAGGTTGTTAATGATGCAAGTCAGATGATTGGCAAAGTCTCTAAGTCATTACGTCAGGCTTTTCAGTAAGTTTTTTTTATTTTCTACATTGTGGTTTCCAGTTTGGTGTATTCTTTGTTCCATTCTGGTTTTCCATTGCACCACCATGTTTGAACTTCGGTCCCGATGCGGGGACATTTCTTTTTCTGTGGGGCATGGTTTGTGTGGGGTGTAGACGGCATCCTGCATCCAGGAGCTGGTAGTGAGTTGGCGCCGCTCACTCTGCTTCATCCTTTTGGGGATACTTCTTGAGTTGGTGTGTCTATATAACCATGTCGGGTCTGTTTTCTTTTGGGTTTCTCTTTTGTTTTGTTGATTTTGGTGGATGCTGTGGGTTGTGCATCTTTAATTTTGAGTGAAATTCTGCGGGGGTGGATGTAACAGAGTTAGAAAATAGCTTAATGAATTTCCTCAAAATTGATGTGCTTTGTGAATAGTTGGAGCCACCTGGTGGACAAACACAGCAACTGCAACTGTTAAGGTTCCAAATTGCTGCACAGCGCATGCCTCAGCAAAGGAAAAAAACTCCCAAGCTGGTGGTAGGTGCTAGTGAGCGATACTGTTGTCAATTTTGTAATTGTATTAATGAAAACACCCTCATGGTGGTAATTGTCAACATGTATTTTGATTGTAAGCAGTACTAGCATGTATCCCGAAAGTTACAGGCATTTTGATGCATGGGTAGTAACTTTATTCACGAGTAGCATTTTTAGTTAGCATGCTAAGCTAATACTCGTTAGCTAGTCGGGTGCTTTTTGACTTGCACTCAGCTCTAATGCTTCTCTATGAGATTGTGATTGTTCTAATTCTTTTTAACAGAACTGAATGTTGCAGTTGCTTTGCAGATTGTTAATGAAGACTGTGTGCTGTTTTCTTTGTACCAGGTAGGCGCTGTTAAGTATAAGTTTTAATTGATGCTGTTGTATAGGAAAAAAAATGATGAACAATGATGATTGTTTTATAATAGAAAAGCTGTTTTTATATGTTATTGTTGTTGTTGGTTAGGAAAAAGGAGAAAAATAAATAAATAATATTGCTACTATACGATCACAAGTTTGGTTTCAGCTAGAACTTTTAAAATAAAGATTTTGTTGATGTTGTGTTGTATAAATATATCTTAGTCATTTGTTAAGTGTTATGTTTGGAAAAGGAAAAAAACTCCCAAGCTGGTGAACTGAATGTTGCAGTTGCTTTGCAGATTGTTAATGAAGACTGTGTGCTGTTTTCTTTGTACCAGTTGCCAGAATAAAGAGGGAGCCCAGAGTAAGGGCAAGTCCAGCGTTGCAGTGCCGTCCTTTCTACATGGGCATATCACACCATTTGCACAATAGACTCTCAGAACAGCAACAGCTACACATGGAGACGGGAATCGTGCTCCTGATGGTTACGTCCCCACACCAACACATCGTCAATGTGACACACCACTCCTTCGAGACCCTCGATGACCTCCGCCATCATGCGCTGAAAGTGTTCGGGCGCTGAGTTGATCCCAAACGGTAGGCGGTTAAAGTGGAACCGCCCAAAGGGTGTGATGAAGGTGGTGAGTTTGGCAGACTCATCGGACAGGGGAATCTGCCAGAAGCCCATGTTGGCATCCAGTTTGCTAAACACTTTGGCTCCTGCGAGCATTCCCGAGACTTTGTTCAACCGATGGCAGCACATATTTTTCCCTGCACACATACTCATTTAGTCCGGTAAAGTCTACGCAAAGTCTTAGCCTAGGGCTGTTTTTCTTTGGAACAACAACCATGCCGGCACACCAATCCGTTGGTTCCTCAACTCGGGTAATGACACCAAGCTCTTCCATTCGTTGGAGTTCCTCTTTTACCCTTCCCATCAGAGGCAGAGGAAGCCTTCGCGGAGTTTTGAGTGAGTACGGCACAGCATTCGGTTTGAGTTTAATGTGATAGGCCCGCTGCACTTTCCCTAGACCATTGCAAAGTTTAGGGTAAGTAGTCTTCAGAGTGTCCATTGAAACCGCGTCAACTCGCACCAGCAGGCCAAGAGCTGTAATGGCGGGCAGGCCTAGCAGTGGAGTGCTCAGGTTTCTTACAACATAGACCTTCTCTGTTGTCTGTTTCGCTCCGTAGTTGAGCTGTAGCTTTGTAAAACCTGCAACGTCCAGTGGTGTTTTTCCAGGGCCTAACAAAGGTTTTTCTGGCTGCTGGAGAACTGGTCTGTGTTCGTTAGCAAAAATCTTTGATAAGTCCGAGTCAGCTATTACAGTCACATCTGCTCCAGTATCCAGTTTGAAAGTGATTTTTGCATCTTTCACTTGTATGTTGGCTGTCCACGCCTGGCCGTCACTGGAAACTGAGCCTAGGAAGAAACCTTGCTCCTCTTCCTCCTCAATACTTTGCACTGTCTTGCTTTGTCTGCAGACTCGCTGGTAGTGACCTTTTTTTCTACATAAATGACATTTTGCATCATTTGCTGGGCACTCAGGTTTCGGATGTGGAGAGCCTCCGCACTTGTAGCATTTGTTACTTTGTCTCTTGCTATATTGCTGTTGTGTTTTGACAGTTTTATTTTTGAACATGTTGAACTTTGTTTTGTCGTGCTTTTGTATCACTCTGTCAACTGTTTTCGCATTTACATGCATTACATTTGTTTCACTTCTCAAAGCTGACTGTTGCTTTTTGATTTCTTCTGACTGCCTGGCCATATTTATAGATTTATACCAAGTCCAAGTCTTTTTCCATCTGCATGCGCTCAGACAGCCTCGTGTCGGCCAAGCCCACTACTATTCTGTCTCTTATCAGCTCATCGTGGAGCGGTCCGTAGTTACAGTGCTCTGCTAATGCATGCAAGGCAGTCACGAATGCATCAACAGTCTCATTCGGCTCTTGTTTGCGCATATTAAAACGTGCGTGCTCATAAACAACATTTTTCCTGACAATGAAAAAGTTGTGGAAGCTATCTCTCACTTTACCATAGTCCCGTTGGTCTACATCACTTAACTTTAGTCCTCTCAGGACGTCATCCGCTTCGTCTCCCATACAATATATGAGAGTGTTCACTTGATTTTCCTCCGAGCTCGCAGACAGATTACTTGCCTGACGGAATCTCTCGAAGCGACGGACCCATCTTGTCCATTCGTGTGGTTTGGAAAAATCAAAGGGCTCCGGTGGTTGGATGCTAAACGTAGCGCTGGGAGTGCTAGCCGCGGTGCTAACTCCTGCCCTCGGACGATCGTCTACGTCGTCATTCGGCATTTTGTTTCCACCTTCCCCTTCTCCTCACACTCGGCAGATGTATGGAGTCTTACAAGTCACACAGCACTTCTGACACCATGTGTGATTCTTACTCTGAATCTGAATAAGTACGCGGGACCACTGTGTGCGGTAAGACCATCTCTTTTTACTTCCTGTATTACCATCTACCGGCATGCATTGCCAGTGCGTAACACGTAATTACACAATCAAACAGTGAACACATACTGCCCATACAACAAATGTACCAGAGACAATTATGAATACACCACAGGCACGATACCACTTTTTTATGTCCGATACCGATACCAATATCATAAATTTGGATATCTGCCGATACCGATATGAATCCGATATAGTGTTTTTTAATCAACAAAACTGTTTTTTTAATATCTTGCTGCATTTTGTATAAGTTCATACTCAAGTTTAAAAAACAACAACACTAAAGCTATTCTGTTATACCTGTATGTAAAAAAAAATTTCATAGTTCAGCAATACTGTACTGGAACTGTTTGTATGTTATTTCTCCAGGCCTATAGGGGGCGCAGGTTTGCACAGTTTGCTATGTTGAGCCAATTAGTCACTAAAAGAAGTGTGATAGGAAGTGTTTGCTCATGAGTGAAGCAAGACATGGTGTGTTTCTTCCGATCCAAAGTCACCCACTCCGTTAAATCTCTTTGAGTGGCAATATGAGTAAGTTTCTTAGTTGTGTTTACCTTTCAGACAGGGTATATGACATTATTGAAGCGATTTGGAAACATTTGATGTGTTTTATATGTCCACTTAAGTTCAACCCAAGCTAAGGTTTATGTGACATTTCTGTATTCTGTATCATTTCAGTTTCACACTTTTTTGCATTAAATCCTGTCCAAATACAACACGTGCCTTGGAGGAAGTGATGCAAGAGAGAGTTTAGCTGGCTGTGAATCTCAATATAGGACACTGGGTCACATTGGGTGCAAGAGTACAAATACTGATCAATCTAATAAACTTAAACCTGCACCATCCTCCCTATTCTGGTATTTGAAAGAGTACTTAGCGTAAATATTAAGCAACCTAGCTAATAGGGTTCCAACTCCCAGCAACAACAAAAATAAAAAATAGGGAATCACCCCTCACGCTCCACCTCATGATGCTTAATCAATGTAATCAACCTTAATTTGATGCAGTGTGAAAAAAATGCACAGAAATAAATTATTTTTCAAGAATAATTAAATAGATTCAACATCTTTCTCTAACAGAACTGCAGACTGCACAGATGGTGCCTTCCCAAAGGAAAAAGTATATTAGACTTAATAGTTACTATATACAGTAATGGACTTCTATTCATTTTTACATCAAATTAAAATTTTGGGTGTCAGATATTTATTTAATAAAAGCTAGACATTTTAAATGAGAATAAGAAAGAAAAGTATGTCTTTGTGCCCCCTTTTCCCTGTTAATGCCCTATCCGCCCCCCTGGCTAAACTTTGCTAGATCCGCCCCTGCACAGTTACCAGCCGTCAGCTACGTAGAAAAAGATCCTGGTGTAAAAACTAATATTAAATAAATTCTAACAACAGCTTATCAAGCTTAAACGTGCTGCTGTTGCTCAGGCGCTGGTTTCCTCTTTCTGGTGCAAAGTGGGCCAAAAACAAACAAGAGAGACGGACTGGCGACAGAAAAGCCGATCAGCTGATCATTAAGCAGTTTCATGATTGAAGTAGCAGCAGGAGAGGGGGAGAGAGAGAGGCAGTCGCTTTACAAACATTCAGAGATGGACTTACACACTTGCTTTACTTCTGTCTGGGATCACTTTGTCGGAGATGAAATGCCTGGTTGGTAGCGAAGCTCCAAATGCTCAACCAGACCGTGGACAGGTCTGGCACAGCCGCTCTATCACATGATGCATACTGCTCCTACTGCTAAGGTTATGAGGCGAGTTACAGCGTGTCACAAGTTTTGTGAGGTGCTTTCGTGATATTTAATGGATCGGATTACATTTTTTATTTCTCTCCGATATCCGATCCAGTAATTTAGGTCAATATCGGACCGATACCGATATGTAATATCGGATCGGTCCATCTCTACCTTTAACATTTACATTTTCTCAGTTTGAACATATGTTTCTATGTTTTACTGTGGAGAAAGTATGGGTAGATAAAATATACAAATGATATACAAAGTTAATTAGGGATTTATGTGAAAACCAAACCAAAAACAAACTATGAGATGCCAAAAATTACAGTTCCTTGAGTGGCCACTTGAGGCTGGCTCCAAAAGTAGCTAAATCCTCCACACACACATGTTGTAATTTTATAAAACTCTATATAATTGGATAAAAGTTCATTGAGGTGTCTGTGGCTGTTAGCTATCTGCCAGACTTCAACTTCACTCATTTCGGTTGCTGATTTGCACCCTGCTCCTTGTCAGTGTTTATAGCATTTTATTTGTGTGGTATTTAGCACTAATTAGCAGGTATCTGTGTTTATGCATTCATACAGCCTGCAGGTTGCTGGTGTGAGTTGACACCTTAGCAAATAAAAAAGAACTAATGGATGATGTTTTGTTGGCTATGTTCAACTTTTATAAAAACGTTTGAAACTGTACATTTAACAATGTATTACTGAAGCAAAAAGTTTTTCCCTTCAGTCATTACACATATTTGTGGGCAATCATCTTTTAAGCTTTAAATCAGTCTCTTCTATCATGTAGTCATGCCGTCATGAGCCACTTCTTACAAAGGTAGTAACAGAAGGTATTGAAGTTTTAGGCAGGCTTATTTTAATGGTATTCAAACATAAATAACTGGATCACCCATACCATTCCCCCAACTTTTCACTCAACATTTCTCCTCTCTGCTGTTTTCCCTGAGTTCTCTGAAAAAAAAATATCCATGTGAGCTTTTCTGTTCTCAAACATTATCTTTGCACTTAAATATTATTTGGACCCACATTTATGTGCTCCATTATAATAGGAATAATACTGGAAGTACTGTTGAGTATGCTTGGTAAAAGTGAACGACATCTAAAGCTGAACTTCATATTGCACCAAGATAACAGACTGGTTACTGGCAAACGGGGCTGGAGTGGTTGACAGTAAAACGGCCTCTCCCTGGTTATCTTGGACCCTTAACTCTCTTGCTGAACCTAACTGTGATTACCCTCTGCAAGAGAAGTGTGACCTGGATAGAAGCTGAGATGAGGGTGAAATTCTGAGTACTAGATTTTGAATTCTAAGTATTTGATTCCAAGTGGTTTGTGGGTGAGTTAAAGGGAGTCAGAGGCAGCTCACTGGCTTCAACACCAAAAAACTCTTGGCATTAGCCATCACCAGGCTTCTGCTGCAGCCATCTGTCAGTTGTGGTGAGTAAAAGTAGGCCTACCTTCACTCAAGTATTGCGCGCAAAGTGGTTGTTTCACATTTTGAAATTCAAGAAATTCAATATGCCTTCTTGCTGTGAGGCAACAATACTCCATCGCATTCAAACAACTGTGGGGATGCTGGGGCCTATCCCAGCTATCATAGGGCGAGATGTCAGGGTCCTGGGTTTTTGACTGAGTGTTTTGAGTTTCCTGTGTTTTTTGTCACTTTGTATTGTGAATTATGTTCTCATTGTTGGTCTTTAGTTACTTCATTGAGTCTAGTTTCTAGTGCCTAATATTTCCCTCTGTGTATTATTTATCATCTTTAGCCTTTTGGTTCTTAGAGTTCTATGCCTTATGGTTTATGTCTCTGTGTTCTTAGTTGCTCTGTCTCCACCGTGTCTAGTCTGCATCCCAGTGTTATACTTCCTGTTTTACTTTGAAGGTCTGTGTCTCATGTGAGTGTATCCTGCTTTGCTTCCTTGTCTCGTCAGTTCTGATTTCCCCCAGCTGTGCTCTCCTTCTGTGTCTCATTTCCTCGTTATTCCCCGGTGTATTTAAGCCCTGTGTTTCTTTGTGTCAGTGTCGTGTTGTCCCTCATGCTGTGTGTTCCCTTGTGTGCATCTCTGTGAAGTTTAGTTTATATTTTCCCAGTTTCGTTTTGTATCTTTTCCTTGAGTCAGCAAATAAAGCTGTATTTTGAGTTCATCCCTCGTGTCTGAGAGCTTGCATTTTGGGTCCAACTCCTGCCTGCCACACAGCGATTCTTGACAGAACGACACGACCGGACATGGACCCAGTGGCACTCAACCCGTCAGGAGATCTTCGCCAGGACATTATCTACTCCTTCAACTGTGGCTTGAACATAAGGGGAGGGAGTTTCATCACGCTGTGGAAACAAGGCTACAGCGGTTAATTTCCGGTCTTCCTTGGCTACTAGGTACGCTCCACCCACTCGCACAGGATTTTAACCTAAACGAGCTCCACCTTCATCCCCTAGCTACTACTGCTCACCTGCCCGACTCGCCGGATGTGGAGCTGCCCGCCCCATCGGTGCTGTCATCAAAAAAGAAGCAGCGCCGCCGCCCATCGCCACAGCCAGAAGTCAGAAGAGTTGCTGGCTGTGATGAGTGAAAGAGACAATAATCAAGAGTTTTCTGACTTAGGGACTGTTTATTCCGAGGCCGTGTTTTTTGAGTCAACTGCCCAGCCTGAAGCTCAGTCATCTTCTCCGCCACTGCCTCAGTCTCCAGTGTTTCCCGCTAGCTCAGTCATCTACTCCGCCACTAGCTCCATTTTAACATCAGCCATTAACTCAGCCTGCTATTCAGCCTCCTATGTTGCCATTAGCCCAGTCTGCTAATCAGTGTTCAGCTCAACCTTTAGTTTGGCCACTTGTGCAATCCATAGCTCAATTACCTGTTCAGTCGGTCGCTCATTTGCCTGTTCAGTTCCGAGCTCGGTCTCCTACGCTGCCACTAGTTCAGTCCCCCGTAGCAGCTCGGTCTCCCTCTAGTTCAGTCCCCCCGTAGCTGGTCGGTCCCCCTGTAGCTGGTCAGTTTTTTCCGCTGGAAGGTCCGATGGACCGTTTCAGCCCCCTGTCTCCGCTGGAGGGTCCGAGGGATCTATCCAGCCTGCAGCACCTCGGCCTCTGGCTTCCATGCCATCGCCTGCTTCGCCTGGTCCTGCGGTTGCTACGCCACTGTCCAAGCTACATCCAGCGCCTCAACATCGCCGGCAGCTTTCCAGGCCACTGGCTGGGCGTCATAACCGTCATGGGCAACCTCCGGACCTGCTCTGTTGCCGCTGCTGCCTTCCGCGTGGCCAGTCTCTGGATCTCCTTCGACTGCGTCGCCGCCGCTGCCTTTGGCGCGGCTGGACTCCCAAACTGAACTGTTTTGGACTCCTGTGTTGCCGTCCTCCGGGTCGGCCCCCTGAATCATTCATGAACTGCTCCCTGTGCGCCAGTGTGTTTTGTGCACGTTTTGTTTTTGGACTCTTTGTGCTCCTGTTTTTTGTTTGTACGGTCATTTTGGGTCCAACTCCTACCTGCAAAACAGCGATTCTTGACACGAGAGGCGGGGTTCACCCTGGAGAGGTAACCATTGCACGGCCAATGCATAAATTTCCACTGCTATACTCAGGTATGTGTATTACAGATTACTTGGTTAAACTCTTAGACAGAAAGACCTGGATAATCTGTACTTTTCTAGTCCGAAAATGAAACTGAAGTTCTTGTTTTTGGTTCTAAAAGTTTCAGAAACATGGTTTTAATCAAATATTGCCTTGGTTTCCATTGCTACCATGTGGAACTCTTTGATAATTTTTTATCACTATATATCCTTTAAAGTTTACTCACATGCCCGGCTGTCTTTTTTATATTTGCAACATTGCTAAAACTGGCAACATGACATTTCAGATTGATGGTGAAATATTATATCATGCTTTTGTTACTTTGAGGCTGGACTGTTGCAGTTCATTACTATCAGGCTCAAAAAAACCTAATTGGATACAAAAGAAAAAGAGTGCTAACGTGGAATAGAGATAACAGATATACATCCCATATTAACTTCTCTACATTGCCTTCTGGAGAAATGAATAATTTAATCCTTCTCATATAAAAAGTCTTGAATTATCAGCCACCTTCATATCTTAAAGACCTCATAGTGCATCCTAGTAAAACTGTACTTTCAGAGTACAGGCTTACTTTGGCTTCCTAGACTTTTCTCTCACGGACAAATTAAGCTTATTCAAGTCATACCACTTCAGTAAATGCATTCTGAGTTACTCAAGATAATCTAAAAATGTGTTCACCAGATGAGTAACATTCCCCAGACTTTTGCTCTGACCAGCATGTTTAAAACTCCTGGATTTCCCCCTTTGATGCTAAGAAAGTAATTTGAATATAACAATGCAGACATGTGTATAGGACGAGCACGCATGAATAGATGGGCTCATGCTGTATTCCCAGACTCACAGACTGATGTCAGAGTCTACGGCAGGATTGTTTCTTCGTGTCATGGTTCCCATCACAGGGTCACCCTCTGCTCTTCCTCAACACAGAGTGGGTGTCATTTACAGTAAGACACCACCTCCTCACCCCACCCTACTTTCCTCCTCTCCACCACCCACCTCTGTGTATCACCCCATCCTTCTTTCAGTCTCTCAGCTAATCTCCTGACTTTTAGAAACTGAGCGTGGGTTTCATTTTAGGGAATGTTTACTCCTCTGTCCTGAAATGGCTGAACCAAAAAAAGCCTGAAATAGTAAGACTGAAACAGAGATTAGATAAACACTGTAGAAGTAGAAGTTCTGCCTTATTGTTTCTTCACAACCCCTCAATTCTTCCCTCCCCCTCAGAATACCAACTAACTGTCATTTAGTAATAACACAACCTGCGTTTTATATTTCACTTGTTTTGCTGTATGGGACGCGAGCCGATCTCCTGCAACAACCCAAATATCATTTCACCAGCTCATCTCCCCGCCCTTGTGTTTCACATATCCCCTGGCAGTTTTTAATAGCTTAGATTGAGATTGCTTCTCACTGTGCTGTGAGCAGCAACTGCAGCAAGACTTTCTCACACTGTATGTTGTCTTTGGCTCCGGCACGCACGGTTCATTTCCTTTTGTCTTCTGCAGCACAACTGCTGCCAATATTCATATGAAATATTTCAAGAAAATGAGCTGCAGCAGAAACGAACCCCCCCCTCACCCCAACACACACTCACACACACCCCACTCTCTCTTTCTGCATGGGTGTGTATGCATGTAACACGTGAGTTTGGCTGCCCGGTGCTCTGTATTTGTATTTTCTATGAGGATAATGTACTGGTGCAATTCAGATGTTTGGGCTCAGTCACTTTGTCATCACAAATCGTCCCCTTCACTGCCACATAGCACACTACAGACTGCACACTGGTGCTGCACAAACTCAAACATAACCACAAAATAACTCAGAGGAATCCCTTCTCGTCTCCAAATGGATCATTTTCATTATGTGTACCTAGGCACTGCGTGAACTCATTTCCCTTAAATTTTGTTTCCACGGAAGAAGAAAAATTGAATTTCTGGGCTCATGAAATGTTGTAGTTGGTCTATTTCACGGTGAGGATGCCTCTTTCAAGGAAAAAGGCCCATGTGTAGGAGGAGAGGAGAAATGCGGGGATGACAGCATGAGTCATCCCTAAGAGTCCTGGGAGCTGAGTTTTAATAGCTGGTTTACGTAAACCAAATGTTTTTCAGCAATACTCAGTTGTGTGACCCTTGATTGAGAAAAGAGGACGTTACATCAGAAAAGCCCGCTACCCTAGTGTAATCAATATAAAAGAACTTGTATTAATGGAACCGTTAAACCCCAATCAAGAAAGTTTCACGCAAGCATGCACCGCATAGACCTGTTTCACTGCACCCATTTGGGTTTGTAGTAAAGTGGAAACACAGGTGTTACTAATCACCTTAATCAATGTTCTGTCCCTAAACACAACAGACCCTTAATTAAGGTGATTAGTAACACCTGTGTTTTTCCACTATTACTTGTCAAAATGGCAACTGAAAAAGTGCTTTGTACCAATACAGAGTTAGCTGAGAGAAACACCTTAACATCTCTTTGGTGAATAAAAAGGAATTCTTTCTTTGTGCTGTCCTAAGTAACTAAATTAGCCGTCATCATCTCTTCATATCACTAAGTAACACAGTATACAGGAAATGTCTGTTGTTTAATCCATACTCTTGCTAAATTAGGGGGGAAAGGACAAGTTGTTTTTATTGGGTGTGTGTGCTTGACTTTTCATTGACCCAGGTCAATGGTTTCCTGGAGGCTTCACTGATTGCTTGGCAACTTAAAAGTGAGGAGCTGAAAATTGATTAAACAGACATATGAGTAAATACAAAAGTAAAAGCTAAATACAGGAGTGTGCAAAATCTGATTTCTTTACATTTAGCAGACTTTTTTTGGTTCCAAACTGAATCCAAATCCCATTTCTTTAGATGAGCCTATGAAAATTGCCAAAGATAACGCAATCATACAATAGGCATGAAATTGTATTTTTGCACCAAAATGGTGATTCCCAAAGAGCTAGAAGCTTGGCAGTAACTTGGCAAATCTCAGCATGGTGTGCAGTGTGTTCTTAAAAAAGTTGAGGAAACTGGACAAGTGGAAGACAAAAGAAGTGGCACACCCAATGAACAGTATCTGGCAATGCTCTCCTTAAGAAATAAGAATAAATCAGCCAAAGACTTGACACAGGACCTGAATGAGAAACCTGAAATTTCATTTGATCCAATAACCGTTCACTGAAGCCTCATAAGAAGAAGTAAACAGGGATAAATTAGACAAGAACTAGAATGAAAATCAGAGGCAACAGGTTTGATAGAGTGATAGATACAAATGTAAAATATTTGTTTCAAATCCTTGATGAAAGTGTGCTTACGAGGAACAGTTTCCTGATGACTGCAAGGTCCCTAGTACAATTCTGGCTCAAGCTTTTGTTGACTGCCATATTGTTTCAAGTTTGCATCACCTTTCAATGAATTTCAAATGACAAACCCCAAAGCGCGAATTTTTCCTTTGTCCTTACTTTTAGGACAACAGCAGTATCCAAGCCTTCCACTCACAGCTCTTACAATGGCCATAAATGCTGTAGACAAAGCACAGATATAACCTTAGCTGCAGAGGCACTAGTTTTATTGGCTTTAAAAATATCCTCATCTAAACTATTCTTTTGGCTGCAATGCAATGTTTTCTCAAAATGCTGAAGAGCCGTATTAAATAAAGCGAGTTTACAAAGCTACTCAACATTAAATAATTACCTTTTGGCATTTGTATTTGCATACATTTATTTTTTAGGTTGTAGTTTGTGATGCCAGGTGTTCACATGCTGAATACTCAGAGATTTATTCAGGGTCTGCGGGGTACACTCAATAGTAGCAATGCAAGCTGTTCTAGTTTGCCTATCTTCCCTCCACGTGCGATTTATGCAGAGTCAGTGTCCCCCCACAAGAATCTGACCATCTTAGGGATGGAAAACATTCCCTGTTTCCCGCTGGTGGTTCACTGCCATCTGTAAGAGACACACACTTGCAGAGAGAACCATAAACACACCCCGTGCAAAAAGACAGACAAATACACTTTACTCCAGTTTTAATGTTATAACTTTATTTTAGGACATCAAGTATGAATGCATTCTTTGTTTGCAAAAGGAAGAACAGAGAGGAGGTGAGGAGGATGCCTGAGAAGGGGATTGTTACTGCTGATGAAGAAAGAGCAGTAACAGAAGAGAAAACAAAGAGCTGTGGCTTCAAGGCTTTTTTACCTTGTTGTGGCCTTGTTTCCAAGCATAAATCTCACTACTGTGAAAAAAAAAAATTGTAATAATTTATCACTATGCTACCAACTGCAGGAGGCTTCATTTAAGTACTATGCATTTAAAACATTGGATTAACAAACACAATGACTGAGCCTGATGGGATTGTCAAATTGATGATTAAGTTGGGCACAACCTGAAAACAAGGAGCTGGAGTGGAGGTGGGTTACAAAGCTGCTTGCATATGTAATGCAAGATAATGTTCCATGTGAGGTTTACTCACTGGATGTCTAGAAGAGTATCTGCTTAGCTATCAGCTGATGCGGACTAAACATTGAGAGCAGCTGATTTGCAGCTGAGCCTCCTAATGCAATTACAAACAATAAAACTGCAAGAACATATCCTAATCCAGACTTTTGGGAGATTTGTGAATTGTACTGTAAATTACATGAATAAAGTCAGCACCAGTCACAAATGGATGAAAGACTGATTTCAGTTTATATACTGTAGTAAACTTTTACGAGAAGGTTCCCCTGAAACTTTGAGACCTCTGTTCAAAATCTTTAGCAGGAGTTCTCTTAAAAAGTGGGGAAAAAGACGTGAATTAGGGTGTACTATTAATTATGTCTTTTGAGGTCCTATAGAGACCACAGGTCCTCCGGAGCAAAGACAGAAAGTTATGATAAAGATTTACTGAAACATCCGTCCTGCTGTTTGCTCAATTCCAAGCCTCTGCTTGAAAGACAGGGGAGAAGCGTGAGCTGCTGGCCAAAGCATGAGCGAATGACAGAGGAATGGAAAGCAAAAAGAGACCAACACTGGAGAAGTCGCCTTTTGAAGTTGGCCAACAAAACAGTTTTGATTCAAGTCTCCCACATCTGTCTGCTGCCTCGTGCAAAAATCCTGGAATCCCCCACCCCCTCATCATCACCGTGTCACACACACACACTCACTCACACAGAGACACACACGCATGCGCACAGACTCATTTCCAATGCACCGGCACAGATCATGAAAACAAACATTTTCAAGGAAGTTCTTTAGCCAAGTGGCAGATAAGCATGGCTGCTAACTGAACATGATCATGCACACCCTTGTAAGTCCATCTACACATGCACAGTTAGAGCACACACACACATGCACAGTTGGAGCAGAAGCTAATGACATGAACTGACATTGACCTAGTTTCCAGTGGGGCAATGATAAAGAGAGAGTGGAAAGATGAAGATTTGAAAGAGGTTAAGAAACTCCAGGGCATTTTGTGCTCGAGGACAAAGTGTGTTGCGCATGTGTGCATGTGTGTGTGCATATGTGTGCGATTCCACTCAGTAAGGCCTGCCAAGCTGCCATGCTAAGCCAGGGTAAAGAGCCTGTGAGCACAGGGAGGTAAAATCTCAGATTGAGGGCTGCTGAGGAGCGAGGCAGTCGCTGTGGGGGTTACGCACACACTCATCTATTCTACACAGACCCGAGCCAACAGCAACTCACTGTATACTCATTTAACAGAGACTCGTGGCTCTCTCTCTCTTTCTTTCACAGCACACCCTCACTGGTCCCTGACTTGTGGAAACAGGAAATAGAAACAGGCACAAAGGCGTCGGTCTCTATATTTTTTTGTGCATTTTGTTTGCAAATCTCACATGACTCACGTGTCTCCACCTCTGGGCTGCCTCTGGGGGAACATACATGTAGATTTTGGCATGGCAATAAGTGCTGCAACATGGCCCAGTCAGTGGGCCAAGTCTTGCTTTGCTTCCTTCCAGATCTGAACTCTGTGTGACTCTGATAACATTGAAACGAGGAACAATTTCATGCTCTCGTATTCTGGGCGCTTTTTATGACTTTAATTGTTCCATTAAGGCGCTTCAGGGTCTGGGAATGCTTTGTCATTTGAGCAATCTGTATGTGTGTGTGTGCAAAGTTAATGCCCTCAGGCTCATCAGCACTCAGGTTTATTCTGCAAAAGGACTTCAAGTTCAGGCTTTTATATTAATGCTCTGGATCTGAACTAAATCCACAGAACTTGAAGATTTTTTTACAAAAAGTTTATCATTTCCTTTTTCTGAGGAAACGTCTCGATATCGGTTCAAAGAACACACTCACACACATATGCACTAACAAAGGAAAGCTCAACATGTGCTTACACCATTTAAGGTAAAGTTCCTTTTGTTGGTCGAGCTGAATATTTAAATTACTCTAACAGTAAATCTTTCTGCAAGCGAAAACTCAAGGCCTCATGGGCTCATGTTGCGAGGTGGAGGGAGATCTCATGTCCAAGGGTGTCTGCATCTATTACTGGGGGTCATGTTCTTAATCAGATGATTGAATAATGAATTACAGCTTGACACAGTGGAGATTTTGTGAAACGTACTGGACATTATTCAATTATTTTAATTATTGGGTTCGAGGGCTGTAAAAGTTATGCGGTTGTGGACCACAACCCTGACTTTTTTATTATTAATTATTAAACCTATGGTTTCCTGGATTAGTTTAATAACTTTTTTGGTCAGAGCAAGTGATAAATTGGTTACTTATCCATTTTGTGACATTATATTCTTTGTCTTAACGGTCACTTTTAAGATTTTTGTTGTTGTCTAGTCATCCACAGTGGCCATTATGTATTAAGTGGTTTCCACCAGGAATTAGGTCCACCAGGGTCTTTCTGTGTGGAGTTTGCATGTTCTCCCCGTGTTTGCATGGGTACTCCAGCTTCCTCCCACAGTCCAAAGACAATGCAGTTAGTGGGGTTAGGTTAAGTGGAAACTCTAAATTGCCCATAGGTGTGAATGTGAGTCCGAATAATTGTCTTTCTCTTTGTGTTGGCCCTGTGACAGACTGGCGACCTGTCCATGGTGTACCCTGCCTCTCGCCCTAAGACAGCTGGGATTGGCTCCCACGAACCTGAAGCGAACGGATGTTTGGAAGGCTGGGACCAAAAATGTCTCAGTATTACCATTTAAAACCTCCTGATCATATATCTATTCAAATGTTGAATGTCCAACCTTCTTTTTTTCTAACTGAAATATCATCGGTGTCTTTGAAGTCACTTAAAATTACTGCCTTTCACTGAAAGTGCCAAATTTCTTTTTATACCAGAGTAAAAATATGCTTTTATCCTGCTCAAGAGTCCAAGAGTAGAGGGTTATCTATAGACAAACATTTCCGTTGTTCAAATTATCAACACCAGTCTGATACTGTCTTGTACAGTTACACTCCGCAGCTTTGCAAGCTAGGGGCCAGAGGTCAAATGGTGACCTCGCAAGTTTGACAACATGTGACCCTCACCAGGCCTCACAAGTCTGAAAGAATGGCATCACACACTAGGTCATTGTTGTTTTTGGTGAGTTGTTCTGGGTGAGGTCCGTGTGACTGAGAGAGAATCCACATGGGCATGAGCGAAGCAGGAAAACCGCATTTCTTGGTTGTAAAATTATTTAATTTCACCCTTGTGACAGCATTCATATTAAAAGATGATATCTGATTATTTTTTTTTGTTTGTTTGTTTGGACAGAGATGCATTCAGTCCCTGCCTGTTTACTGACTGTATCAAATGACGCAGATATCATTATTACATTTACCTTCTGCATAAAGTGTTCAGGAAAACACGGGGACAATATTTCAAGTGTGTTCATTTCCTGTTCTTTACCAAGAATTGTGGGAAGTTAAATGGCATGTAGGTTCTGTGATAACATCCAAAAGAGTTACCGAACAAAAGGCTTCGAGTGTTGCTGTTCTTTAGATATCCTATCAGTGTTTGTCGCTTTTCTCTCGGTTATTGGCAGAGCAGTTTATTTACCCATCAACCGCCAGTTGTTCCTCAGTCTCAGCCTGGCAAACAGTGCTGAAGGTGATTAGTGTGGGAGAGACCCTCCAAGTCTCTCTGAGAGGGCAGCACAGCCCCAAACAGTCCACTGCATACTTTGAGCATACAGTCATTTTCTTTTTACTACACCGAAATCTACAAGTGACAGGGTGCTGAAATCTGAGGGAGCAGCGCTGCAGTTGTTGTTATAGGCTGTTTATTACCAGCTATTTTCACTGATTTTTCAGACACATCTGTGTGAATATCATTAAAACAGACACTGAAATGCAAAAAGGTTTCACTCTTTGTATTTAGCTCTTGTGAATTTGCTTTATATTGCATATAAGATTAAATGGAGATACAGTTTTAGAAAACTATCCAGATCTATTTGACCAATCAGGGGAAAATGTGCTGGCATAGTATAGGATGAAGAGCTCTTGTAAAGACTGATAGCGCCACCTTGTGGTGTGAAATATCCAGTGAAACATGGATGCAGTGAAACATCCTTTTGTTTTCTTTCAGTAAAGAAGAAATAATTAGATATTATATGCAAAATTTTAAATAAAATGAAAAATCATAATGACTTTTAAGAAACACACATTGTGTAAAAATGTTGATTTCTTTATATTTTCCAAGTGGAAAGTAAGTTAATGGATTTATTGAAAGATCTGCAACTATACATGGAAATATAGTACATAAGGTAAAAACTTAGACAGCCGTTTTGTCATTTCTTTAACCAGTCTTCAGGAATAGTTCTCCAGGCTTCTAGAAAGGCCTTCAAAGCTCTTCTCTGAATATGTAATAATGTGTTAAATAAATACGCTACAGTGTTTTTGATAATGCGATTAATGGTTTGATATTCACACCTTTTGACTAGGATCTGATGTTCTGGGGTTTTCTTTAAAGTTGGGCTCAATTCTGTCCACTTTAGTCCAAATCATTTGAGGCCACTTATTTGAAATGCAAGGGAATTTTTTTTCTCCATGTTTCTTTTTTATCTATCACAATCAAAAAGCTGGTAGTGTTTAAATTTAGTAAACTAATGAAACAGAGTAAAACTCCCAAGGCCAAACCTAATCATGTTCAATAAAACAGCCAGAATCTTTAAAATTGTTGCACAAAGTTGCAATTACCATGCTGATCCTAAACATGGAGTTTACGAAATAATAATAATACATTTTATTGGCTCTTGCTTTCAAGCTTCACCATGTGAGCTCAGCCCATGAAGTACAGAAGATGAATCATCCATAACATCAACTTTTCTTCTTCTTCTTTTACCTTCAGAACTGCTTTAATTCTTCATGGAACCGATTCAACAAGGTGCTGGAAAGATTCCTCAGGGAGTTTGATCCATATTGACCTGATAGGATGGCATGCCAATATGATTCAAAATCACTATATGTACATGTGGATGTGACGATTTGTCAGCTGCATATCCACAATGTGAATCTCCCAATCCACTAGAATCTCGGTGAGTCAGCTGGTCGTATTATTCTGAAATAATAAGATCAGCCCATCTGACAAAAATAACCACACCACATTCAAAGTTACTTAAATCATCTTTCTTTCCCATTCTGATCCTCAATTTAAACGTCATCGTCATCCTGGGAATGTCTACATGCATGACGAAGGGGTTGGTGACTGTATGTGTATAACAACTCATAATTATGCAGGGTATCTAAGGTTTTTGTAGTAAATGGGGGAAAAAAAGAAAATTTCAATACAACCAAGTTATTCAGTTAAATGTTATCGTGAATACAATGACATCTGAATGCTTTTAAATTGAACAATAATGTGGGCAATGTTGTGAGGAACTGTTTATTTTGTGGTACAATCCCTAGTCACTCGAAGCTAATTCCATTAGTTTGATATCTTTTTGTTGTGGCGTGAATTGACTGGAACTCTTGGATGGACTGCAACACGATTTCAAAACAAAGTTCTGTTATTCTGGTTAGAGGTTTAACGTCAAATAAATCACCAACAAAATCCGATTTAATCACTTGTGTAAAAGACCCAAAGATGTGTTTAACCACATGTAATGTGGACCTAAATGGGGCTTCTAGATACAAAGACCACTGCAGTTTCATATTCAGTATGCAACAAACAAGTGGGATGAAAAGTTATTTTTCTCAAGTTAAGCATGGAAAGTGGGAACGAAAACAAAAGAAAATCAAAACTAATGAGCACGAGACAAATATAGTATATAGAAAAGGATTTGGAAAGCCTGCCAACATTCTGGTTATTTCCTGCCAACACCAGAGACTGTGTTGAGACACTGAGTAAATAATAGCAAACTGCCTGAGAGCGAGACAGGATGTTCTGCAGGCCAAAGGCTGTTCTCAATACAGGCACAAGCAGTGACTTGAGAGTTTACTCAAACAAAAAACAAAACACACAGTAAATAATATAATGGGCAAATAATGCAAAATTGTCCCAACAGTTTGGAAAAATGATCTCACTGGAAATTATGTCCAGGGGTGCTCTTCTCTTGAGGCAGCTGAAAGTGTTTAAAGGTTTAAAAGTTCTTCTTCTTCTTTTTGTTGTTGCTAGGCCTCTCTGTGTTTCATCTCAAAAACCACTGCTAATTCAAGACCATGCATCTGGCAGTCTGTGAATGTTTGTGTGTTTGCAGGATCGGCTGTTTCAGGCACAGCTCGCTGCTTCCAGCAACAATGGGCATCTGATTCTCCATGTGGAATCGCACCAGGTGGCCAACGCTCAGAAACACCTGATCACGGGTCCGCACCTGGTCAATAAATGGAAAATATGCTTAAAAGTTGCTTTCTTTCTCTTCTTTAAACGATATTTGAAATCCACCAGCAGAGCTGTACCTGTCCATGTGGATCAACCAGCAGTAGGTGTCGCACAGTAGCTCCCTCCATACCGCTGAGTACATACTGACCAGCGGCAGAGCTGCTCTCTCTGACCAGGAAATCTCCGCTACAGGTGAGAAGCGACTCCGCCTGCTCTCTTCCCAACCTGTGATGAAACAAACAAAATTCCACGGGAGAGAATGACCTTGGAATTAGCAGCATTTTGACGCATCACTCATAGTCAAACAGATATTGATTACCAACCTGCCGTGGAACCATCCTTCTTCCTGGATCAGCTTCTGGACCCGCGTCTCAGTGAGCAGAGAGCGTTGTTCAGTATTGATCTCAGACTGCTCTAAATCTGATGGAGATTAGATAGAGGAAGAAAACAACAGTTGAAAAGCAACAGCTTTAAACCCCAATTGAAGCACTGCTCACTTTATTTGATTTTTATAACCAAGTTAAAGTAAAGTACAGTTTCCTCTGAATCATAGAGGCATAGAAGTCATAATTGTACTTGAGGGACACATGCATTATATGGACAAACTCGAAACTGGACTCGGATAACGCAGTTGATTTTCACCTGCAGGTGGAGCTGGAGTCTCATCTGTGATGGAGCAGTTCTCATAAAGGGAAACAGGCCGAGGGAAACAGACCTGCAATGGCACACCATGAGTCATACACACCAGACACATATTGTTGGCTGTGCACGTTTGAACGTGTGTGTGTGTTTAGGGGCAACTGCGCTGGTAACATTTTAGAGATGAGCAGTCATGACAGGAAATTATCATCTGGTAATTCTGGGAAGTGAAGAAAACTTGTGAGGTGATGTTTGGTGAGAAGTAGCTCAAGTGTTTCTCCTCTGGGATCAACCTTTGTGCTCAATAACAAGACCATAAAATGTGCTAGTGCACTGTGTGCCTGCTATCATATTTAATTATAACAACATCATTTCTATATTTCTTCACAAAAAAACCACGTTTTGGCTGCCATTTAAAAATGACCTTGTATAAGTTACAAAGTCTCCTGGAAAAGCATTTCAGCATTTACAGCGATTACTGCAAAGTAATCAGATCCAGCTTATCTGTTGGCTAAATGCTAAAACTTTTAGCCAATTGTATTGTATTGTATTGTATTGTATTGTATCTTTATTTGTTTCAGACATATAAAACAAAAAACAATATATACACACTACATATATTTTCATTTACAGATACGAATATATATGTAGATATACACACACACACACGTATGTGTTCAGATAAACAAAAAATATATAATGAAATAAAACAAAATCGTCTGACATAATGTAACAATGTTTGGTCTGAAAAGGAGTAGGAAGAAGTATGAACATACTTATTAATTCCTACCCCTGCTCAACATCTTATTGATCCCACCTAATTCACCTAATTCCCATCATCACATACTTCACACGATACACGAGGAGAACCTATATAAACTTGGCTACCGTGACTGATATAATTTGGATATAATTTGATATTTTTATACATACAATGGGTGATCATCTTTATCGGTATCATATTCTTCCAAAATCAGTTTTCGAAGTATTTTCATGAACTTACTAATTCCTGAGCATTGCTGTAGATCTATAGTAAAACTATTCCACAGTTTTACCCCATAAATAGTGACACAAAAGGTTTTAACCTTTGACCGTGCTTTAAGAATCCTTAGATTCAATTTCCCCCTCAATTCATAGTCTCCTTCTCTGTCATAGAACATCCTCTGTATATTTCCTGGTAACATATTGTATCTGGCCTTGTACATAATTTTTGCAGTTTTATATTTTATAAGATCCATAAACTTCAGTATTTTTAATTTCAAAAACATGATGTTAGTATGGTCTCTAAATCCTGCTTTATTAATCATCCTGATTGCTTTTTTTTGAATTTTACATATTGGTTGAAGTGCAGTTTTATATGTGTTTCCCCAAATTTCCACACAGTATTCCAAATATGGCAATATAAGTGAACAATAAAGTACCCGGAGTGATTTGGAAGGCAAAAAATATTTAACTTTACTTAGTACGGAGATGCTTCTTGACAGTTTGGCTTGTATATGCTTTATGTGAGGTTTCCAGCAGATTTTGTTATCTATTATCACACCCAGAAATTTTGTATCCGAAACTTGCTCTATTTCAACATTGTTTACTAATAATTTTGCTCCTGCATCTTTTTTACAATTTCCGAATAACATAAATGTAGTTTTTTCCAAATTTAATGATAGCTTATTTCTATCAAACCATGTTTTCAGTTTAATCATTTCTTGTGTGACAATTTCCAAAAGCTGCTGTAAGTTCTCTCCAGCACAAAAAATATTTGTATCATCTGCAAATAGAATAAACTGTAGTATATCTGATGTTCTGCATATATCATTGATATAGAGGATAAACAGCTTTGGTCCCAATACTGACCCCTGCGGAACTCCACAAACAATGTCCATACACTCTGATTGATATTCCCCAATTTTCACAAATTGCTGCCTGTCTCTCAAATAACTCTTTACCCATTCTAACACCACTCCTCTAATGCCGTAGTACTCCAGTTTATCAACTAATATGTCATGATTAATTGTGTCAAAAGCTTTTTTTAGGTCAATGAATACACTAACTATACATTGTCTTTTATCTATATTGTTGGTGATATTTTCGATCAGTTCCATTAATGCCAATGATGTTGATCTATTTGATCTGAAACCATACTGACTATCCGTTATTATTTTGTGTTTATCTATAAATTTGTCAAGTCTATTACTAAAGACTTTTTCCAGTATTTTTGAAAATTGAGAAAGTAGAGAGACAGGCCTATAATTTGTGAATTGGTGTCTGTCACCATTTTTAAACAGTGGTGTTACTTTAGCTGTTTTCATTTGTTTTGGGAATGCACCAGTTTGTAAGGACAAATTGCAAATGTGTGTTAAGGGTTTGGAAATGCCCTCTATCACTCTCTTAACGATTTCCATATCAATGTCGTCAGAGTCTGTAGAGTTTTTTGTTTGTGATTTCCCAACAATATCAATGATTTCCATTTCTTCCACCACCGTTAAGAACATTGAATGAGGATTGCGGTCAATGAGTCTAGTTTCTTTCTCTACAGAATCTGTTATATCAGGAATTGTTTCAGCCAAGTCTGGCCCAACACTTACAAAGAATTTATTGAACTCATTTACCACATCTCTCATATTAGTAATATTTCTATCATTATTTGCGAAATACGAAGGATAGTCTGCCTGCCCCGAGCCCTTTTTGATGATGGTATTTAATGTTTTCCAGATCCCTTTAATATTATTTTTATTCATAATCAGTAATTTTTCATAGTATTCCTTTTTACATGACCTTAAAATACTCGTTAATTTATTTTTATATTTCTTGTATTTATTTTCAGCTTCTGTGCTTCTGTTCATTATAAATTCTCTGTATAAGGTATTTTTCTTCTTACATGCATTTTGCAATCCTTTTGTAATCCATGGGCACTCTGCATATTTTTGTTTTTTACTATATTTCTTTACTGGGCAATGACTATTATATAACAGTTTAAATTTTCCTAAAAAAATCTCACTTAGCCAATGCTAAGTTTGTGAACTTAGTCCATAGATGTGATTATAGTCTACAGTACATCCTATACAATATAAGTTTAAATAATGCAGTCTCATGCATTGCAACATAATATGTTTCAAATTGTAATGTGACAAGCTATGACATAACACTATCAAAAACTAAACTGTATTCATGCTAGTCGACCACTTTAAAAATGCTGAAAAGCACCAAGAGATGTGGTTTTAAGCTTTTACAACAACAATGGGAACTTTTCTTTCTGAACAAATTGTGTTCAAGGTCCTGTCCTTATATACACAAACTCAAGTGACTGTAAATTATTAGTGCTTTGGTGTTACAGGTAAGTCTTACCCTGTGAATGTTAGCATCTTCTTTGCTCTCCTCTTCTGTGACCTGAAAGTCTTTTATTCCACCTGGGTCTCCTGGGTTCACATTGTAATAGTCACGGTGTTCACTGAATTCTCCTTCCCGGTTTGCCTTTTGGTTTATTATTAACTCTTCTGGGCACCATTTGTGACAGATTCTCAGTGCCGGTCTGAATATACACAGTGTTGAGGTATTGGTAGAAGGAAGGAAGGACAGAAAAGACAGATACATTTTAATATCAGATAAAGATACCCTGATATGCCTTCCCTTGCTAAACCATGAATTAACCGTAATTAATGACATTTTTTTGAAACCTGGGTTCAGTTTCACTTGCCCAGGCCTGATTACCGCCAGACCTGCTGAATCAACAAATCACCTAAATAGAACCTGTCTGACAAAGTGAAACAGGCTAAAAGATCTCAAAAACAACCGATAAACAAACTAATTTACATATATCCGGGTGAGATAGTGAGAGATAGTGGTGAACCTTCCCAGGAGTGGAAGGCACACAGGCTCATCTCACATTTGCCAATTAGCATCTTGATGACCCCCAAGACTTTTGGAAAAATATTCTGTGGCCCGATGAGATAAAGCTGAACTTTGTGGAAGGTTTGTGCCCCAAACATGTCGGTGGTAGTGTAGTGGTCTGAGGCTGCGTTGCTGCTTCAGGAGGACTTGCTGAAACTGCTGGAACCATGAATTCTGCTCTCTAGCAGAAATACCTGAAGGAGAACGTTTGGACATCAATTTGTGCCCTGAAGCTTAATGACGCTTTGGTTTTTTCAACAGACCATAAAGTCCAACGCCGAATGGTTCAAAAAAATATTGATGGGTTATTCAAAGTCTGGACTTTCATTAGGCCAAAATGATCTGATTGAGATACTTAAGCATAAATCATGCTTGTTTAACATGAACAGTATGTCTGAATTAAAACAATTCTTCTAAGAAGAGTGGGCCAAAATTCCTCCACACCTCAGTTATTCTAGTTATCACGAGTGCTTGATTGCAGTTCTTGTCGCCAAGGGTGGCACAACCTGTTATTAGATTTAGAGGGCAATTACTTTTTCACAAAGGCCCAGTAGGTTCAGGTAGTTTTTAGCCCTAATAAACCAAACGTATCATTTAAAAACTGCATTTTGTATTGATTATGGTTCTCTGTCTCATATTAAAATTTATTTGTTGATCTGAAGCATTTAAATGTAACAAATATGCAAACATCAGGACGGGGGCCAATACTTATGGCACTATATACAATCATACATATACACATATATTCAGCTATACTTATATGTACATATGAATTCACTCAGAGTCACTGACATAATAATAATAATAATAATAATAATAATAATAATAATAATAATAATAATAATGTATACTTTATTGATCCCCGTGGGGAAATTCCTCTCTGCATTTAACCCATACGCTCTGTGAAGCAGTGGGCAGCCATTGGGCGCCCGAGGAGCAGTGTGTAGGGATGGTAACTTGCTCAGGGGTACCTCAGGGTAGCTGTTCAGTGGATTTCGAACTCCCGACCTTCCGATCATGGGGCCACCACCACTATCCCTGCCCCATACAGTAAATACTGCATAATATTGTTTCTATATTTAATAGCAAATCCATAATATACTATAATATTTATGTATATATACACACATGCATATATATATATATATATATATATATATATATATATATATATATATATATATATATATATATATATATATATATATATTCACATATATACATGTAAGAGCTATAACCTGGAACTGGTGGACAGGACCGATGGTGTCTGGCTGAGAAGGTGGCGGAAGCGCGTCTCAAAGGCCTGACCGATGCTGTTGATAACCTCATTGGCTTGACCCTCGGGACACTCCAGGATGTGACAGGCTGCCATAGAGAGCAAAAGTCAAACATTATTTTCATAACAATCAGTAAATTGAAATTTGAGTGTAAGGCCAGCTCAAAGCAAACTCTCTCTCATACCTCTGTCATTGGCAAGGTCTTTAGCTACATAAGCAATGTAATCTGCCATGTCCTGTAAACAAATTGAGAGAGAAAAACACAATAAAAGGCATGATTATAAATTATAAATGCAAAAAATGACTCGATAGACTTTTTCCATGTGGAAAGCTCAATTTCAATTTATATTTTCACCCATTATTTTCAGTTAATGTTCATCCACGTGTACGCTTCGTCTGAAGAGTTCAGCCTAATACAAGAGCACAGTAAGCTGAATATGGTTCACCATAAAGCTTCTGTGTCAGACTGAATTTAATTCCCCTTTGCTATCTTTCATGTGCCCAAGCCAGCTGAGCAGAGGCTTAGAGCACACTACAAGATTAGTATGGTTAATTAATTAAAAACGGTGAGCTATAATCCCATCCACAGCTTTGCTGGTGTTGTCTTTCCCAGAGAGTAACTACCTTCTTATTTTCTCTCATCTTTAGTCAGTGTATATTTCTGCACATGATTTGTAGTGAATCTGTGTTTGAACTAAAAGGCCAACCAAAATGCAGTTTGACCTAGACAGCAGCTAATAACCACATGCCCTACAGACAGATCTGCATTGATTTTTATGTTCATTACACACATTTTTAGGGCACAGGAAATTTTCACTCAGGCCAAATAACTTGAATCCTGTCATGTGGATATATGTGCGCACAGAGGGAAACAAATTAAGAAGAATAGACCTGAGTAATTAGTCTGATAAGCGCTTGGCAAGGTGTAAAGATGATGAAGGCAGTTAGCTCTGATGAGTGCATAAGTCACAGCAAAGGATTTCATGATTTGTCGCCTTTAGCAATTAATTAGCACAAGAATTACATTCAAGAGTTTTACAATGAGCCAAATTAAGGGTAAAACCGTAAACAGACACATTTATTAAATGACTCAGACTTGAAAGAGTAATCCTTAAGAGAAAACTCACAAGCAGTCACATGATTAATCACTGCTACAGTTCTAGCAGAAATAACCCATCAAATAAAATCTTTTCTTTATATTTGCCAGCTCTTTTATATAGTACCAACAAGCTTTAAACACTTAAGGAGGTGGTTGTCAAACTTTTCTGGAAGGCTTCGCTTCTGAAACAGGCAAAACATTCACGTGACACACTCCCAAGAATGAAGAATCCAAATTAAATTGAACAAAATAAAGGTCAGTATACCCCCAGCACACTCTGAATGCTGGGGATAATATACTGTTGAATATCAGAGGTTCTTTGCATAAATCATATTCATTAAAATTAATCACAAGGGAATGTTTAGACATTTTTGCCAAAGTCTGAAGTTTCATTTGTAGCATGCTTTCAGATGCTGACCTTGTACCACTAATTAAAAGAGCAGAATGATCAAGAGTTGAGGCAGGAAATGATTTAATCCTCCATAAATGGTAGTACACCAATGCAATAATCAGACTAAATCAAATTACTCACTGTGTGTGTGATTGTGCTCTTGCTACCCTGTTTGTGTCCCTATCTGATCATCAACGTGTACAAGGGGAAAGATTTGAGAATATGAACATACTGAATCTCCACCGGAGGCAAATGAAATGGTCTGCATGGGGTGGTGGGCAATCTTCTGTGAAAGAGAAAAGAGGAAATGATACAATAGCAGATAGGTTTGCCAGTAAACCTGACATGAGGCTGTTTTGATGGGGTTTAACATGCTGACACTGTCACCTGTAAGGACGAGGCAGCGATTAGAGTCATACTGTCGGTGGAGACAGTGAGGATGATCCTTCTTCCAGAAAACTGCAGGTTTGTCTGACCCAGAACAGAAGACAGTCCCTTGCAAACAGGCTAATGATGACAAAAACCACTGTTATTCCAGCTGAACGTGGCAGAAAGAGAGAGTGTGTGAGTATGAGTGTGTGCCTGTCTGTGTACACAAGCTTTACCCTTTTAGCTTTCACTGCTGTTTTGAGCAATGTCCTCGCACAAAGTCTGCTGATTGCCTCTCTGCACACAAACACATAGACACAGATCAGCATGTACATAAGCACATGCACACAGTAACACAGAGATACCTTTGTATGTGATCTGGTGTGCCCTGCGGACATGTGATGTGCATGTGAGAGGAAGAAAACTACACTACAGAAAGCACATATACATGCACTGCTGGAAGAATGTAACCAAATATACTTACTCAAATGCAATACTTTATTACTTTAGTTTTGGAGTACATTTAGTACACACAACCAAAAAAAACCCAACATATTACACAAAAGGTATCCTTTTATCTGCATGTCGCTGTGAGTATTTGATTCAAAAGCCAAACATGACTTAGTACTTGGTGGAGAAACCCTTGTTGGCATGCACACTGATAAGACATTTCGTGTAGTTGGTCACTAAGTTTGCACACATGCTCAGCATTTCTCTTCCCCCAATCTCAGCACTTTCTCCCAGTCCTTCTCTGAATCATCTAAATGTTCACTTAATACGAGCCTGTTCATGTGCCTTGTTAAGCATGTGCTGCAAGACTTCAATCCACTGCATATCGCAGTGTGTTCCTAACAGTGTTCTTGGTGACTGCGGTCCCAAGTGTCTTAGGATTATTAACAAGCTCCTCCAGTGTAGTTTTGAGCTGATTCGCCATCTTTCTCAGGATCATCCTCACCCTGTGAGGTAAGATCTTGCATGGAGCTGCAGACCAGAGGCAACTGATGGTCATTTTAAACTTCTTCCATTTCTGAATAATCGCAGCAAGAGTTGTCACCTTCACACTGAGCTTCTTGCTGATGGTCTTGTACCCCATTCCATCTTTGTGCTGGTCTAAAATCTTGTCCCTGATGTCCATTGACAGGTATTTGGTCTTGTCCGTAACAAGATGAGATCAGGAGTATCCGTAATTGATTGTAATCTGTGTGTTACATGTGCACACAGCTAATCGTAGGAGCAAGAATTCTGGCTGGGTGATTAAATACTTATTTCACTCAATTACATGCAAGTCAATTAATAACTTTTTCTGAATTTTTGGTTAATATTCTGTGGTAAACATGTACTTCAACAAAAGACAGGAACATAGGGTAATGTATATAAGTGGAAGAAGATGAATACAGGTGGACTACATCTTATGCAAAAGCTGCAACCTGAAAGAGATAGGAGACTGCAGGGTGGTGGCAGGAGAGAATGTGCCAGGCAGCATTGGTTAGTAGTCTGAATGATTACTTTGGAAATCAAGAAAAAGCGTTTGTGAAGACAGAGCCAAGGATTAAATGAGAAAGAAAGAAAGAAGAATGTTGAAAGAGTTGGTCGGTTGAGAAGAGGTACCAGATGACAGGAAATGGAACAGCTGTAGTACTTAGGGAAAGTCCAAAAAAGGTCTTTGGTGTATTCTCTGGATGGAGGATAGAGGACGAGGAGACCTGGTGGTGGAATGAGGAAGTACAGGAAAATATTCCAAGGAATAGATTAGCAAAGAAAAAGTGGGATATCGGGGAAATAAGAAAGTGGACAGCAGCACTGGGAGGAAAGAGAGAAGTAAAAAAAGGCAAAGGAAAAGGCTTATACTGAGTTGTATGCAAGATTCAAAAACTTGTATAAATTGGCAGAGGCAGAGAGATGGAGCTGGAAAGGATGTGCAGCAGGTTAGACAGCGAGACAGTGGTCAGGTGTGCAGCTGGAGGGAAAAACGGGTTCAAGGTTGGGATGGGATTACATCAGGGATCAGCTCTGAGACCTGAGGTTGCAGTGATGACGCACAGGTTGACAGATGAGGTCAGGCAGGAGTCTCTGTGGACTACACTGTTTCCAGACAACATTGTGATGTGTACTGAGAGTAGAGGGCAGGTATAGCGGATATACTGGATATTGAAGATAGAGCTGCAGGCAGGAGGAAAAGAGGAAGACTGCAGAGAAGTTTCAGGGATGTAGTGAAGGAGGACATGCAGATTGGTATGACAAAGGAGGATGGAGGGTGAGATGGAGGCAGGTGATCTGCGCTCCATCTTAAATGAGCTTTGGCTTAAAGAAGGTACAGTAGCGGCCTTTATGGATCTTTTTTTTTTAACTGCTTTTGTTTGTTTCTTAGTTTGTTTTTAATTGTATGGCATATTTTCAATTTGCATTTGTGGACCAGGACACAAACTGTCTACACTAGCAGTGAGTTTCAGCTGCCCACACATGGATTTCCACTATAAAATCTGTGTATTGTCTATTTTTAATGCAGTGCTGCCTGAGGTCTTGAAGATCACACCCTTTCAATATTGGTTTTTGGCCTTGTCCTTCGCCAATGTCTCTCTGGATTCTTGGAATCTTTTAATGATATGATGAAATCTTCCAATTCTTTGCAATTTTGCATTTAGAAACATTATTAAATTGTTGTGCTGCTTGCCATTGCCCACGTGGTCTTTTACAGTGTTACGAAATCCTCCTCATCTTTATTTTTAAGAAGTCTAACTAGTTGCAAGATGTTGTTTTTGTTAATTTGCTTTTAGCTTTTTACAAATTCAGTTTTCTTGTAACTTATAAATCCTTCTTTTAAGGATAACTTGCAATAATCACTGTAGTGAAGAAAAAATTACAGAAGAACAACAAAAAAAAAAACATAACTAGAATAGCTGATCACAAACTTCCATCTGCAGTGTTAAAGCAGTAACACTTCAAAATATTCCTGGTATGTTTCTTTTTTTAAATCAAGTCAATCTGAGCTGAGATTGTATCTCTGACGCTTGGGTCAGCGAGGGCAAAGCAAAAAAACACCCCCACGCGCACGAATGGAACATCCCACTACCTAGGAAGCAATGCTGATTTCCAGGAAGACCGTTTTTCTTCTTGAAAACACATTGTAAGAATTGGATTGAGGTTTGTCTCCCTCTCTCTCTTTTAATAAGACTGAGGGATCATTAGGAGGAAATTCATCTAATTGGATTTTCTGCTCCATCATTCAACAGCGCTTCTGTAAACAGAGAGGGCTGTGTTATGGCATCCTGCACTAGGATTTCAATATCAAATGATGAGGAGAAAGCCCCGTTTATGAAATATTATACATTTAATTTGATTTCCCTCTTTGAAACATTTTTGAAATAAGCTACACATGGTTAGCTTGGCAAATATATGTTAAATGAGTTCAGGATAAAGCAATTTTGCTCACTTTTTTTCCTCATCTGTGTGCAAGCGAAACAGCACCTAATCCATATATGGCATTCCCCTGCAGTCAGGATTATGTTGCATGTATTATACGTTCATGTATTATATCATTAGATGTATATATTCGTATTTGTGTTTGTTTGTGTTTGTTAGAAAGGGGTGCAG
The DNA here is from genome assembly GCF_057382275.1 of Copadichromis virginalis. Classification (NCBI taxonomy): domain Eukaryota; kingdom Metazoa; phylum Chordata; class Actinopteri; order Cichliformes; family Cichlidae; genus Copadichromis; species Copadichromis virginalis. The sequence goes on from NC_140618.1 coordinate 29,373,091, forward strand.
AGAGGACCTCCTACCGTGTAACTTGCATTCTTGTATCAAAGTCAAGGGTTCTCATGGACTGGGTCACTTCCACACTACCCATGTACTAGAAAAACACACAGAAAAAAAAACAATGGAAAAATATATTATAATAATAATACTAGTAATAAAAGTCTCAGGAACATCCAACAGAGTCCTGAGGACTCTGAGGTGCGCACTTTCAACAACAATTAAAATATATTAAAGAAACACAACACTCTTACAGGAGTCTGGTCACTTTTCATGAATTTTCTGTTATTGCATCCTCACTTTTAGTTTTTATGATGGAAGAAAATGATTCTGCAGAAAAGGTGAAAAGTTCATGAGCTGATTTGCGGCAGACAACATAGATTTACACATAGCTGTAACGAGTCAAGAGGAATGGAAATAACTGGGCCTTCGAGAAGGTTCCAGAAAGCTGATAGAGAGAGAAAGTGGTTTTATGCATTGTGTTTAAGTCATTTAAGTTCCATCCATGTGCGTTCTTAGAGTTTTGTGGCTGGGAATGGGAATTTTGTTTTTAAAAAAAAGTGTAATAGAACACGTGAGACGGGATGGAAATGCTAGTTTGAAAACAATCAATAAATTAGATACGCAGAGCAGAAATTTAAAGTTCATATCCAAATTATGTCATTGTTTTCCTGAAATCGGTTTAACTTCTTAAGGAATGTATTCTGAAACACACTGGAGTTGTTGTTTTTGTTTGTCTGTTGGTTATATATAACCATGCTATTAAAATAAAGGTATTTTAGTTATTCAGAAGAAAGTACCCCAGGGTTCTTTAAGTGATGCTTAAAGAGATTTCACAGGACACTGAAAAACTAACTCCACCTTAACTGCTTCCACTGGCATTAAGAAGGTAAGCAGGTGGTGCTAATCAAATGCGCTTAATTAAATGATCATCTGGAAGTGTGACCACCACTAAAAAACCAGACATTTTGGTAGTTTGCTGGTCTGGAGTATTCAGCTATGTTAACACTATGTCACTCCAGGGAGTGGATGTCCCAGCAAACCTAAGAGCTACATCTCAGGTTCTACAGATCTCAGTTAGGATGTGAAACGTTAAAGTTCATGACAGTACAATTAGAAAAGGACTGAACAAGTTTGTTCTGAGTGATTGCCAAGAGAAAGCCTCTTCTCTCTAAAAATAAAATGGCAGCGTGGCTTAGGTTTGCAAAGTTCCATCTGCAAAAACCGCAAGACATTAGGGACAATGGCCAGACAAGTCCAAAGCAGAAATGTGTGGCCATGATGCACAACGACTGTCAAAAATCAAACACAGCATATCAGCAAACACAGCTCATACCTACTGTCAAGCACAGCTGTGGAGGGGTGAAGATTTGGGTTTGTTTTGCAGCCAAAGTACCGGAACACCTTGCAGTCACTGAGTCAACCATAAACTCCTCTGTATAGCAACATATTTAGGAGTCAAATATGAGGCCATCTGTGCAACAGCTAAAGTTTGGACAAAATTGGGTGAAGTAACAGAACAATGATCTCAAGGACAGCAGCAAATCTACAACAGAATTGCTGAAAAAGAAAAGACTAAAAGTGCTGCAACAACCAAAAGTCCAGAATGCAACACAACAGAAAATGCTGTATTGGAAACTTAAGAGAGCTGTGCATGAACGAATGCCAACAAACCTCAATGAACTGAAGCAACCTTACAAAGAAGAGTGGGTCAAAATCCTTCCACAACAAAGACTGATAAAATCATACAAAACAAAACAAAACAAGAAGACCTCTGAAAGCATAAACCTCTGCTAAGGCAGCTCACTCTCTGTGCAGTATTTACTTTAAAGGGAATGTTGTACTCTGTGTATATTTATATTTGTTCTTAGTTTAAGAAGTTTGTAGTTTCTTCCATTTTAAAGGGAATTTTTCTTCCTGTACATGCTCGTTGTTGGAGTTTTCTCTGTATTATTGTAGGGTCTTTACCTTACAAATAACATTATAAATAACATTTAAAAATTAAAACTGAATGACAGGCACACAGTCCTTGGCGGAGGTAGTGATTTGCTACTTTGAGTTATTACTGCCCAAAACTAACCTTTAAAATCTTTGTAGCAAATTCTGATTGGAATACCCAAGAAATAAGTAAGTCTCAAGCTTACAAAAGCAAAAGCAAGATGGCAGTTTTAAGCAAAGCAAGTGAGCAGAAAGTAAAAGCTGTGACTACATTTTAATGTGCGACCTGTCAGCAGATTCTAACCATGCGACAAGTAGCCAGTACAATCTTTACAGTCTTACTTTAGCTTATTAGAATGCCAGACAACTCAGAGTTGAGGTAAATGTTGACATGTGTCTGACTGTAACTGAATTTATCAGACTATATAGATGTGAGGAAGACAGAGAAGCAACCAGGCAATATTCAGGCCATGTGCTCAAATACACTATGACGAGTCCCACTTCTACTGGGCAGGAAATTCAGTATCGCAGACCTCATAGGCTGGAGGCAGGATGAGTAAGTCCATTGATAAAAACCAGACTTAAATCAATATATGTATACATGGGTGGGTTGAGCGGGCAGAAGAAACATATGTGTGTGCTTGTTTATAGAGGTCAATCAGACAGTCCATTCTCATTTCCACCAGTGGTCAGCTCACAGGCCTGTGTGGACACACCTCTGCCATCGGGACAAGATGGGTTCTGTTCTAGGACAGCATGCTGATACTAGATATATTCACACACATGCATTCACACACATAGCAGGACTGAACTAGAGGGAAGCAGAGAGCTAGGATGAGTCACTACTGCCTACATAGGAGGCTCTAACTGAGGAGGGGAGTGACTGTGAGTGTGACGGTGTGGATAGAGCAGAGAGTGTATGCATATGTGTATTTTCCATGTTCACGTGTGTGTATTTATTTTGGCCGTGGCACTAAGTAAACAGTAATTTAACACTGCTGAAATCTGGCATATCTTTAGGTCATGACGACTTGCATAGTACAGAGAAAAGGAGCTTGCACAGCATTTTGGTAATTTCTACACACAAAGAATTTTACACACATTAACAAAATTAAGAATATGAATTACTTGGGCAAGTAAAATGTTGGTTTACTCTATCTGATCATGCACATGTGCAGGGTCAGGTACCTTGATGTGATGGTGAACTGCTCTGCTTCCTGTCCCCACCACTGTACGATCACCTTTTGCAGAGGAAATCTTCACACAGCACAGACCACCTCTGTGATGTGAGCAGGGAGGATATCCAGGGGTCCAAGGAAGGCTTGCCATCCGTTGTAGGGTGATAGGTCTTTTTGTGCAGAGCAAAGCAGGGTGAATTAGATTTTGGCCCGTGGATAGGGGAGCGTTGAGGGAAGCGTGAGTGCAAAATCTCTCATTACTTCCTGAACCCCACTCTGTTCTGGACAAGGGTTTGTCAGTAGGGGCACTGATGCTTCTGCCTCTGGCTGTGTCTGTCTGTCCTTTTAGGCCTTGCCGGGAAATAGGGCTTTGCAGTCGGATGTTGGCCATGCGGGGGATGAAATCCCTCAGGGTGGATGGTCCGTGGTGTGTAGTAATCCCAAGTCCCAGCTGACTGAATTCAGAGTCTAAGCAGAGGTCCTGCTTCAGGGGCAACATTCCCTGGGGGTTCTCCTCCAGAGATGTTGGAGAATCGTTGCGCAGTCGACTGTATTTAGTACGCTTCAGCATACCTGTAGAAGATGAAAAAGAAAGTGTCAGAATCAAATCAGCCGCACTGTGATTTTCATTGTACTGATTAAGCGACCTGCCTGGTAGGAGTCCCGTCTGTGATTTCAACCTGGATAAGGTTTGCTCTCTCATAATCAGGAAACAGAGCAAAGGAGAACGCTGAAATAAATGTAAAAAAAAAAAAGGAAACTTGAAAATTCAGGTCACCATTAAGGAATTTTAACTAAAGATTTTGGTAAAAGGAGATGAAGAAATAACATCAGGTTTCAGGAGCGTCTGAAAACTATCTTTGTGTCGGGTGCGCTCTGTCGTCAGATCATTTAAAGGGAATCCTGCTGTGCAGATTCAACTCACCACTGTAGGACTCTGGGATGTCCTGTTAAGTCTAGAGTCCAGTCTGCTCCACTCTAGTCATGCAGAGTACAGCCCCATCCTACTGACCCACACACTTTCTCAGTCAGTTGCCAGGCTCCCAGCTTCACCTTCACATCAACTTTCCTCCCCTCTGTCTTTTCTTTCTGAGGCGCAGCAGGATTGTGCAGCGTGTATGAATGAACTTTCTCTTTTTTTATGAATGAGATCTCGCTCACTTCCCCTGTCTCTCTCATGACGCTGCATGCAGATGAATGTGTGAATGGAGCAGAGGAGAGATTGACAGACGGCCCCCAAAGGCTCTCTTTCTCCTCCCTCACCCATAAACTACCATCCAATCACAGGCAGGCAGGGTGACTCATGCTGTGCACATACACACACACACACACACACACACACACTCACACTCAGTATTACACTGAAGCAGTGCTCCATTCCTTTCTTCTAACATGACTTCCACCTTAGAGATGTTTTAAATAAATTATCATTAATTTGGCTTACTTTGGAAAATAACATTTTATCACTGGTACCATGACTGACATGATTTACACAATAAAATGTACCCCATAGTGACTGTATTGTTCAAATTAACACACAGGAGGAAGAGGATTTAACTGAAGCATTTGCATTTCCCTTTGATCCCGATCAGAACAATATTCCAGGCGCCATTTAAACAGTGTTTTACATACTGGTGTTATTCCTGATTGAAAGATTGTCTTTCAGATTGCAGCGGTGCAGCCATACTCTCAAATTCCACAGTAAAAGCATTTTAAACCATGGAGCTTTACCTTTTTCCATAAAATAATAATTACACACCACTAGCTATTGTCAAAGAGTATGCAATATTGAAATCTGAGTGATGTCTACGGCAGAGTTTTGTCCCTTCCTAGTGGCCGTTTATTAAAACTACAATCTATATGATGTTGCTACCACTTTTTTCAGTAATCAGCTGGTCTGTTAACTATAAACTTGGAGCTGCTTTGTTTGGTAGCTCTGTTCAACTGCACATTTACGGCAACCACCACGCTGCAGCAAATCAGTGTAGCTCTAGGGTTTGGAGAGAATGATCTTAAAAAGAGAAAATCAGAATCAGAATACTTTGTTTTCTAGGGGAAATACCCAGCGAACGGCAGTTCAGTGGGAGAAAATACTTATGTCAGAGGAGAAGGGCCAGACTGCTTTGGGCTGAGAAAAATTCAAATTACTACTCATTACAACCAAGGTAAGCAGAAGAGCATCTCTGAATGCACAACATATTGAATCCTGAAGCAGCAGCAGCAGCTAACATGTCCATCCCTTTACGACCACAAGAGCAAAATCAGTTTTATTATGAAACTCATAGCGGATTAATTCTGTTGTTCCTTTTCAGCTCTTGTGCAGTGTTTTTTGATTCATTTGGCATTCATTTGAACTTTTAACTAATCTAATTTCTAGACTTGTTCATCTTTTATTGGTTTAAAACTTAGTGTTTGGTTCTTTTAACCTTGTTATTGTGATCATTTTTCTTTCTTTGTGGGGATCTTCAGGCTGCATGTGTTTATGAAAGAACACACATTTGGCTCTTTATAAATAAACCCAAATTAGGTTAACAAAGGAGAGAAGATGAGGCACCAGTCAGAAGATTTTCTTAAACAACATTTTAATGATGTTAATCATCAGTCCATAGGTTAAGAGTGACAACAGGGTAATGAGAAACAGCCTCTAACAATGCTGTTAATGATGTACAGTCTTAAGGAGACCATCTTAAATATCCATGTAAAGATGAGAAACACGCTGAAAAAAGTACTTCATTGAACCATTTTTTTTCTTTGTTCACATTAGTTACAAGACCTTTACCAGTACTGTATTTACATAGTGCAAAAAACACATTTGCTGTCAAATAACATACTTTAAACACTTTGATGGAAGTCATACCAAAAAAAATGCCTACACAGCGTACCTTGAATCAAACTAGAAATACTTTCAAAATCCCAAGTATGATATTCAGTACACCGTCGCGTCCCATCTCCACATTGCATACAGCCTGATGTACTGCATCACTGTCGACGGGCCAACACCTCTCCATGATTCACGATCGAATACTTTTATCTAATTGGATTCCAACTATTACAATGTTTAACCCACCAAATGGCTTGAAGAACAGGATGATTGTATTTTTTAATACAATGCAAAATCAAAATCTCCTTTGTACAATTATATTTACAAAGGCATGTGCATGACTTGGTGATGACTTATTTAACTAGCGGTAGTGAAGCACTGAGGATTTTAGTTTTAATCAAATGTTGTTTGGGGGGGGGGGGGGGGGGGGGGGGGGCAAAGACAAATTTCTTTAGTTCACACGTTTGTCTTCCAGCATCCAGTTTCCCAATTATTTCATGAAGCTGTAAACTACACACACAGGCTCAGTGCTTTACTATTGAGAAAGTAACAACCAAGTTGTGTCTCATAATTTACTAGGGAAAATGTACTTTCGGGATTGATTAAAGATCTCAGTGTTGATGATAATGATGCTGGGAACCTTGGTAAGAGACGGCTTGAGAGCCCCGCCATCAGAGAACACGAGTGAGTGGAAAAAAAACAGGAGCATTTTTCTTTGTTTTGTTTTTTTTATGAAGCATGGACAGCATCTAGGAACTAGGACTCCATTCAGAGGAAAACAAACCCCAAATAATTTGACAATAGGCAAGATCAATATGACAAAACATTACATATTGTAGTAGAACCACCTAGACAAGGTTATATTCACAAAGCTTGATTTGCTTCTTAGAAGTTAAGTAATTTAAATCATCTGAATACAGAATGAGACACTTATTTATTTAAACATTAAAAAACACAGACAACTGATGCGCGGGAGAGGTTTTGGTACAAAGACAGAACCCCTGACACTGTAATATTCGGTGATGAAAGCTAATTGCCAACTAAGAAACTAAACTAAAGAAACCAACTAAAGAAACGCCCTCTCTCTTTCTTTTCCTCCTGGAGCAGCGAGGTGAAATTAAACACACAAACACACACATTATTTACATAGCTAAAGCCAAAGGACAGAGCAAAATAAATGCAAACTGTGCCTCCAAAGCGCACACGCAAACACACAAATACTTGCAGAGCTGAAAACCCTCCGAGCTCTGAATAAAGTTAAGATGTGAGTTGAAAGGTTCCAACCTTCCTCCTCTGTGAGCTGCAGACACCAGCTCAACGTCACTGAGCGCTCATCGCTCGCTCCCACAAATGTTCCTGACTCTGAAAGAGTTCAGCTGTGGAGGAGGGAACGCTCCACCCTATATTCAAGTGTTGCAGGTTATGGGGCCAAAAAAAAAAAAATGAAAAGAAAAATAAAGAGGGCATCCTTTTAAAATCATCAGATGAGTTTTGGTGTGAATCTATAACCCTCAGACTTTGTTAGCTGTTTGGTCTGTGACTCTGTGTGGTTTTACGTTGGTCAGTTTCTCTGTAATGTGTGAGTGTGTGTGTGTGTGTGTGTGTGTGTGTGTGTGTGTGTGTGTGTGAGTGAGAGAGCATTGGTCAGCTGGGTGGATACCTGAGATTATGACTTGTGTCAGGGGCTAGACACAAAGGAGGAGGGCTGCTGGTTGCTGTGAAGAGGGATGTGTGAGAAGGAGGGAATGTACGTGTGTAAGTGATTTCAACCAGTGGGCTTTTTAGCCTCCGCTTGTTCTTTGCCTTCCATCTTTGTCTTTGTGATCTCTGCTGAATCAAGGTCCTCATCATCCTCACTCTGTACCCTCTCTTCTCCATCCTCTTCCTCCTCCTCTTCAGTACTTTCTTGGCTCTTTCCCAGCTGGAGGTTTTCCAGGGTCTTGGACACCCAGGATTCAATGCGGCTGCTCAGAGTGGGCACTTCTACAGAAATGGGTTCAGGAGTGTAGTCCTCCTCCTCATCCTCCTCTTCCTCAGCCTCCTCCAACATCCCAGGAACCAGGGTGGAAGTGGTGGAAGTGATGGATGAGTTCAGCGGCCCCCTGCAGCTTCCATCCAACGAGCCTGTCTCTGTGCTCTGCTGAGAGGCCAGCTCCAGCCTGTCGTCAGCTCGGACCTCATCTCTCTCTGGAGCCGGAGCCCTGGGCTGGGGAACGGTAGCGCCAAGAGGGGCGGTGTTGTTGGTAACTGGCGGGGCCTGACTGTCTCTCTGGGTGCCTGTTAAGGGTGAAGGGCGACTCAGCTCGCTGTCTACAGGCTCTGGGGCATCAGAAGTCTCCATCATGCTCCTCCAATTGGTCTCTGAAGGAAAAATACAACCACACGGTCCATTTTCTCAGATCACCAACATTACAGGTGAGGAAAGTAACTCAATAAACTACACACTACACAATAGCTTAAAAACATTACACCAGTGGTCCCCAACCTTTCACATGTTTGAGTTGTTAATACTTCCAAATAGAACTATCTGAATTTTATTCAGGAAAAAAAGTCTAAATTAATGAAAAGTCGAAGAAAACAACCATATTTCTCTAAACCTTAGTGTTGCCTACCTTGTTTCCCCATTAATTATCTCACCATCCCCAGGATTTATCCACAGAAAATTCTGTTCGACCTTTAAACCTAGGTTTGTAACAACTAATATACTGTACATTTAGATAAACAGAACTCTACTCCAACCAGCTACTACTGCCAAAGAGGTTCTTTGATAACACTGATAACATAAAACAAATAGTAAAGAAACAGAAACAGGGCTTACCATATTCCTTTTCATTAACCTCTGAGATGGGCTCAGAGAAGATGGAGCAAAAGGAGATGGCTGAAGCAGCAGAGTGGTTGCGGGAATGCCCCATGTGATGAGGGACCTTCTTGTCATTCTTCAGAGCCTCCTCAGCCTGCTCCTGCTCCAGAGCGGACACCATGTCCTTGTAGGCCTTCCTAGCCTCTTCGGTTAAAGAAACTAAATGGTTGAAGAGTCCCTGAGAAAGGCATTTAAAAAAAACAACAAACAAACAAACAAAAAGATACAGAGAGCTCATCATCATCACCAACTTGGGCAGATTATGTGGATAAAGGTTTAAAATGACATGAGTGTCCTACCTCAGCTCCAGAATAGTTGAAAATGCCCACAACACTAACGGGCACCAGCTTGTTGACACAGCGTCCGAGAGCTTTTCTGCCCAAGGCGAACACAAACGGGATCTCCTGCTCCCTGGCCATCGCAATTACATTGTATAAAGCTTCATCCAAACCACCTGCAGCACAGAAAAACAATCAGTGACTCAAATGTATCACACTCGGGAAGAAGAGAAAACTAAACAAAACAAAAAACCAACACACACACACGCACGCACGCACGCACGCGCACACACACACACACACACACACACACACACACACACACACACACACACACACCCACCCCCCCATTTGGAGCTCCCACAGTGACATGAGTGACGATCACGGGTTAATACGGGTTAATCTTTAAAGCTCACAAAACAATTTCAACAACCGCCAGATAGCTAAAACAGCAAACAATTAAAGAGCAGGTAAACAGACTCTGCGCAAAAACGTATACACAAAGCGCAGACTCCCCCGGTCACACAACGGCACATACGCGGACATGCCGTCGGGTGGTGAAAGACGATATCTCACAGATTCCCAAACTGCACGTTTTGTTACTCTCTGACCAAAATTCACTGATCCAGCAGCAGAAGAAAACAAAAACTACGCGTCATGTTTGAAAAACATTGTCATGTATTCCCTCTTACTTTTGCCATTTTACTTCCACCATGATAACAATCACACTTCCTCCTCTCTCTCACTTGACTTCAAGACCAGATTCCCATCAAAGATCTGTTTGCTTTTTATGGTCAAGTCTACTTTTGTGTTCAGTGTTGGGTTTTTGTTTTTTCCTCCCCGACAAGAAAGCCTAATTTCTGCTGTTCAGTACTGAAGAAATGTAAACTTTTACAAATTATGCCAAATCACAAAGCACTTTGCTGTGTCTCTAATAAAACCTCTGTAACTTTGCTCTGCTTCACTTCCTTCCGTTTTTGATCTACTGCAGAATATTTTCAAGGTGCTTATCTGCTATAAAAAGCCTGGCCAGGAAAATCTCCTTCATATTTTTTGGTTTTATCCTCAATTACTCTGACACAAAGGCATCTGCTGTGATGCTTGCACCTCTGATTAAGTCTAACAAGTGTCAGCTCTGCTTTTGTACATACAAACTCAGTGTAAACGATCTAATTGCAAAGAAATAGTCAAATAATTTGGAATTAAATATTTTTAATTTACAAGGTTTAGATAGTACAAGTCCAAGACAAATGCTCATAATTCTGATTTTTCTGACTGTCCGAGTCAAAATCGAATAGAATAAAATGAAATCGAGACCTTGTGAATCAGAATTGAATTAGTTGTAGAAATCAGTGATGGTAACCTGCCCTAATTAGATCTCAAAAAATCTAATTAATCTAAAGCAGATAAACCGGCTTTCATATAATAATAACTGCAGAGCTTGCCCAGTATGGCCAGCAGGAAATGACATATCTTGTGGCCATGCATTACTAACATGTGGCTATGTGCATTTGATCTTATGGTCACACATTACCACATTACTTGTGGTAATGCAATAGTACCTCTAATATCTCGTGGCAACAAAATAACCACATTGGCCTAGCAAACACAGGTACTGCATTCCCCTTCTTGAATCCATTTTTGGTTGAGCTTCGTCATTGCTCAGTGTGTGAGCTGTTTAGTGCTAAATAAGTAGTATAGTTTTTTTATTTAGCTTTTTTTTATCATTTATTTTTTTTGTTGTTCCTGAAAATGACTCTATTAGGCCACAAACAGTGAATTAAAACAGGCTGGAGAGCTAAAATATGAAAACTGCTGTAATGGTCCTTAAAAACAGACATTTCTCTGTTAGCTGCAACATGTGACTGATTTCTAATTGCAACATAAATATATTAACAAATAATCATATGAACTCAAACCTATTGGCAGCTCAGCTGGTCAGACCTTAGACAATATGACCCAATATGGCTTGATGCTGGAGGTAGTACTGCAATAATCACCTTTGGCCTGAATCTTCTCACAGTTGGGAGAGATGATGACACACTTAATCTTATGAAGCTTCATGTGCTTGGTGACCTCTCTGAGACCCATGACCAGGCGACGCTTGGATTTAGCCTTGGTCGGATCCTTCTGGTAGACTCGCTCCTGGAAGCGAACCAGTTCCTGTAGCAGCAAAGTCACGCTCTCATCGATCTCTTTGCTCAGCACTTGGTTACAGTACCTGCAGAAGAGGGAGGGAGAAAGAAAGAAAATGAAAATGACAATAAAATGCTAAACATTCTTTTAATTGTAACAGTTAATTGAAGAGTGTCTTATGGCTAACAAAAAAGGACTAGGAGATATCTACTTGGGACTGACTTATGTCCTACAAGGCTTTAAATGACTTTCAAAGTTTATGCAGCTCTTCATGACAGCTTTGTTTGCCTCTTTGTTCATAATGCTTATGCTACTATACTTTGCTACTGGAAGTTCTACTGGTGTGGTCTGGGGAACAAGTGTCCTGGGGGTCATAGCTGAGAGGAGGAGTGTGGCTACAGAGGCCTTTTGAAGACTTAAAAGCTAAATCTGTTCTAGACGAGTGGGTTGGCACAATAGGCCCACATCAGGGGCCAGAGAGGGACAATGCTGTATTTGTGACTGCTGGCATACATTTTTGCAGAGAGAGGACAATGCGCTCGGCATCTGTGCCATACTCTACAATTCTTTATTGTACAGATCCGCCCTTAAAAACACCCGATAACATTCAGAGTATGCGTCTTACAAGCAGAGGCTCTGTGATTTTTGAGTGGGGCAAGTATTTGCTTTACTAACCAGTTTTGTTACCACACTGGGTTTTTGCAGACATTCCAGGCATTTCTTACTAAAGGTCTGCCCCATTCGATAGTCACAGTTTTTCAGTTCACGCGGGGTAATAGTGAGCACTTACTCTCTGAAACGTCGGCTGTGGATCTTTGTGATGGCATTTGAAGCCATGGGACTTCCGATACCCGAGCTGGCAGGAGAACCTTGGGACACTGGGGTGATGCTGTAAGGAGAGTTCTGACTGGCTGGGGAAAGGGATGTATCACTGGGCACACTCAGACCATTTTCTGGATCACAAAAAACAGACCACAAATAAGAATGAGGAACTTTATAACGGATTAAAAAAAGAAAAGCGTGGGTACTGAATTACTTCACTTCTTGGTAATGACACTGACCTTCCTGAGAAGCAGGCTCTTGTGTAAGATCATCAGTAAAATGTAGACACTCATCCCCATGTTCGTCATGACTTGATGACTCTTGTTCTGCACATGGCTTCCCTTTCTTCCCCTCACGTTCCTTCAAAATAATCTACATAAACAAAGAGAAAAAATAATGTCTAACACAAAGGTACTTAAAGAGAATTTTAATATACTTTCTTAAATTATTAACCTTCTTGAGGGCTGTTGGTCGTTTGACTTTGGGGATCTCTCTCTCCTTCCCTCTCTTTATACGAGGTGCAGTGGAGTCCAAGGGATTTTGCGGGGTCGAGTGCGACTGCTGATGACCCCTCAACATAGACGGCACACTGGTAAAGCCTGAGCTGTGGAAGGGAGTAGTTGTTCCAACTGCAGACAAAGAGAATGAAATCTAAGTATATGTAGATGTGTGTGAACATAGGGGTCGTGATGTTTGGTTCAAGGCTGCATGACAAATCAAATTTTTATCTTGATCACGATTTTTGCTTCCTGCAATTACATGAACATGAGCAGGTGGGCAACATTTAAATTCCATGTTTTGCCAATTAAAAAAATGCAAAGCAAATTAAGTGCTGCCTAACTTCGACCACATGCCAATCACAGCTGCTCCCCACTGTGTGCAGCTTGAAGTTTCCTGCACTTTATGCACAGCAGAAGGCAAAGAGCTTGTAACTCAAAGCAGCCAGTTGCTACATAGTTGTTAAATGGAGTACTTCAGATTTATCCTGCAAGCTGCCTGAAAACACACGACAAACTGCAGTAGAATTAATGCCAAAGATCCATGTCCACTAAGAACAGTTACAAATGCTTTAGGAAAAACGTTTCCTCTCGTGCAGTTAGTTTTTTCAAAGTAGCAAAACCCATGCTGTATGCAAAACGTCACAGGATATAAAAGGGATCTCATAGCTGTTGAATGCTTTGCTGCATATGTTCACATCCATCGTGTGGGTATAATTAATGGAATGAAAGAGTTCATCTTACTTTCCTGCTAAGATTCATTTAGAAAGATCAACAGGAATACACTGTAATGGTGAAAGCAGTGTCCTGACTTCATTCTAAAGGTTTTTTTTTTTTTTCTTCTAAGAGATGCTCTTGAACAAAATAATTGTAAATATAATTTTGGCCATAGTTGTGCAGCCCTGGTTTGTCTGGACACAGAGGTAACAGTCAGTTACTGTTACCAAGCCAGCAACACAAATTCTGCAGCATTAGGCAACAATCACTACAAATCTACAGAGCACAACCTACTACAAGCCTCAAAGTAAAGAGCTTACTTTTGATAGATTTAGCTTAAATCCTTATTTCCAATTTGTATTGTAGGTTTTAAGCCACTTTTTAACATATGATTAACTTTCCCGATACCTGTAAAAGACAGTGGCTTGGTATTGGTGAGTTGCCTGGCTTTCATAGCCTGCTGTTGCTTCTCCAAAGCTGCCAGCATGTCTCCCAGGTCAAGCTCCACAGAGGTTTTGCTCTTTTTCCCTGCTGCTTTGATAAAAGCTTCCTGTCAGATGACAAGAGACAAAAAGTACATAGAATTTTTAAAAGGTTAATTACAACTGAAGAATACCAGGTTTGTGTGCTAAAAATAATAATATAATATTTTAAGGCCATGAAGTGGTGAGTTCCAGCCTGTTCCAGCCCAGGGAACATAAGCAGAGTTCATACCTGTAGTTTCTTCTGCTCCATGCTGATTTCAGAATATTCCTGTGCAGTGGCCAAGGCAGCAGCAAGAGCCTTTTTCCTCTGGCTTTTGGCCCTCTTGGGAACAGAAGTGGTGATGGGGATGGGTGTCTGTACAATGTTGATAGGGGAGTTTTCTGGCAGATTTTCCAGCTGTTATGAAAGTAGATGCACACATTAGCAAAGATGCAAAGATTTCCCAATACAATATTTGGTGATTTGGCTGCATTGATACACAACCATCAGGGGACAACAACAACAAAATATCCAGCTGTCAGAAAACAATTTTTCCATCCTGTGTGTGATTTGGTACATCTTAACTGCACTCTCAATTTCCCCTCAATCATGTACAACTTCAATTATCAACTACATTTACACACTGAAAGACATAATTGTGTCACAACTGAGTGATGGTGAGTAGGAGGATACACTCCAAATGTTTGTACTTATTTAAGGAGGTGATGTGCACTGACACTAGTTAGATAAAGAAATCTTGCTGGACACTTTGCTATATACACAAAGTATGAAGTAATAGTTAGCCATTATATCAAAACGTTTGCATTTCCTATTTTTTTTAAATAAAAAATAAAATAAATTGCTTATATAAATCACATTTAACTATTAATGTAGAAAAAATAGAATGGCACATCTGTTCATGTTTTATGTCAGGGATGGTATCACTGCCTGATACAGGGAGTGCAGAATTATTAGGCAAGTTGTATTTTTGAGGAATAATTTTATTATTGAACAACAACCATGTTCTCAATGAACCCAAAAAACTCATTAATATCAAAGCTGAATGTTTTTGGAAGTAGTTTTTAGTTTGTTTTTAGTTTTAGCTATTTTAGGGGGATATCTGTGTGTGCAGGTGACTATTACTGTGCAGAATTATTAGACAACTTAACAAAAAACAAATATATACCCATTTCAATTATTTATTTTTACCAGTGAAACCAATATAACATCTCCACATTCACAAATACATATTTCTGACATTCAAAAACAAAACAAAACAAATCAGCGACCAATATAGCCACCTTTCTTTGCAAGGACACTCAAAAGCCTGCCATCCATGGATTCTGTCAGTGTTTTGATCTGTTCACCATCAACATTGCGTGCAGCAGCAACCACAGCCTCCCAGACACTGTTCAGAGAGGTGTACTGTTTTCCCTCCTTGTAAAGCTCACATTTGATGATGGACCACAGGTTCTCAATGGGGTTCAGATCAGGTGAACAAGGTGGCCATGTCATTAGTTTTTCTTCTTTTATACCCTTTCTTGCCAGCCACGCTGTGGAGTACTTGGACGCGTGTGATGGAGCATTGTCCTGCATGAAAATCATGTTTTTCTTGAAGGATGCAGACTTCTTCCTGTACCACTGCTTGAAGAAGGTGT
The DNA here is from genome assembly GCF_057382275.1 of Copadichromis virginalis. Taxonomy (NCBI): domain Eukaryota; kingdom Metazoa; phylum Chordata; class Actinopteri; order Cichliformes; family Cichlidae; genus Copadichromis; species Copadichromis virginalis. The sequence continues at coordinate 29,388,449 of NC_140618.1, forward strand.
CTTCCAGAAACTGGCAGTAGGACTGGGAGTTGAGCTTGACTCCATCCTCAACCCGAAAAGGCCCCACAAGCTCATCTTTGATGATACCAGCCCAAACCAGTACTCCACCTCCACCTTGCTGGCGTCTGAGTCGGACTGGAGCTCTCTGCCCTTTACCAATCCAGCCACGGGCCCATCCATCTGGCCCATCAAGACTCACTCTCATTTCATCAGTCCATAAAACCTTAGAAAAATCAGTCTTGAGATATTTCTTGGCCCAGTCTTGACGTTTCAGCTTGTGTGTCTTGTTCAGTGGTGGTCGTCTTTCAGCCTTTCTTACCTTGGCCATGTCTCTGAGTATTGCACACCTTGTGCTTTTGGGCACTCCAGTGATGTTGCAGCTCTGAAATATGGCCAAACTGGTGGCAAGTGGCATCTTGGCAGCTGCACGCTTGACTTTTCTCAGTTCATGGGCAGTTATTTTGCGCCTTGGTTTTTCCACACGCTTCTTGCGACCCTGTTGACTATTTTGAATGAAACGCTTGATTGTTCGATGATCACGCTTCAGAAGCTTTGCAATTTTGAGACTGCTGCATCCCTCTGCAAGATATCTCACTATTTTTGACTTTTCTGAGCCTGTCAAGTCCTTCTTTTGACCCATTTTGCCAAAGGAAAGGACGTTGCCTAATAATTATGCACACCTGATATAGGGTGTTGATGTCATTAGACCACACCCCTTCTCATTACAGAGTTGCACATCACCTAATATGCTTAATTGGTAGTAGGCTTTCGAGCCTATACAGCTTGGAGTAAGACAACATGCATGAAGAGAATGATGTGGACAAAATACTCATTTGCCTAATAATTCTGCACTCCCTATATAAGAAGGACACATACACAGCCCTTATATTCAAATGATGGCACAGAGAACTGTGTTCAAAAGGGGTTTTGCCTTACCAGGTTTTTGGGCAGCTTAGGTTGCGTATGTGTCTGAGCTGGAGTTGATTCTGGTTTGTTGCTGCGCTGAGCGGCCCCACCAGAAGCAAGATCTGGAAACTCATCTTCATCCTAGCAAATCCACAGAAATCCATTTGGCACAAAATTCAAATTCTCTAAAAAAAAAAAAGACATGTCATGGTAACAGTACTGAGATATTCACAGATAACACTCGCTCACCTCAAAGTAGAGGGGCTCTGGAGTGAGGTCTGTGCCTGTGACTGCTACTGGCGGATGTCTTTGTTCCGACTGGTTGAGTGGCATACGCCCTTGACACCCACTGTGGTAATCCTGAAAGGCAGAAACAGAGAGTGAACACACCAGTCAGACAGGGTACCACTGATATTCAACAAGTTTCTCAACCCCGGTCTATTTGTGTAGCTAGTATCAAAGGAGGGGAACTTGTTGGGAAAGGAGGCCAGAGCAAAAATAGCAAAATAAACTAATTCACACATATAGCTGACTCAGTATTTCAAGGCATCTAAAAATGGCAACAACAAAAAGAAGAATGCTAATGATTTATGTAATTTTTAAACATGACAATTATTTCTCTTTAAAGTACATTATGCTGAACAAGTCTGTCTCTGCTCCACTGGGATCTATTTTACCTGTGAGAAGTTTCTCTGCTCGGGATTCTTCCTCTGATCTGCTCTGTGAAACTGACCGTTTCTGTCCACCCAGGACTTTGAGGTAGCCTGAGATGCTACATTTACCCAGGTACCTGCTAGTAAATATAAAGGGGGGGGGGAGTATTTCTCATACAAAAGGAGCACCTCCATCCTTTTTAATACAATAACTACAGGATACGTAATAGATATCAGTATAAAACACAAAGTGAAATTGAGCTCAGAAAATATCTTAGACCACACTTACCAGTCATTACACCAGCCTCTACTCCCTATAACACACACAGACAAAAGGACAAAAAAAAGCTGAGCCATTTGTGTGTTTCACTACGTGGGCAAATAAATTTAAAGACTAGTACAGCTCCCTCATTGGTGTCAGCTCTGCTATGTACTTAAATTGGCTCTATTATAACTATAATAGCAAACATGAAAAAGAAAAAATAGACTAAAAGAGAAATTTGGAAATGTGGCACTTTATACTACATTATACTTTTATTATACTTTTTCCAAGTATAACAAAAACAAATCCTCTGATTCAAAGTGCCCTCAGCACCTTTACTGTAAAATTGTAAATTAATTTAAGCTACATCTGATGAAAAATGTACATGCTACCTATCACTTTCGCTCATTAGTCCTTAGGCTTATGCAGCTTCTAGGCTGTGTGTTGCTCTAAAGCAATCATTTAAGTTCCACTCTAAGTACACATCAGAACATATTTTGACAGATATCACATTACTAAAGCTAGAGACACTGTAACTGACCTTTCGGTGTGACTTTAAAATTATTCAACTTCCTCTTCCCATCTTACATCTGTACAGCTTTGTTTATTTTATCCTTCACATGATTAGAGTTAAAAATATCCTTTGCTGATAAAATATATATTTCAAAGGTAAGTTTATTGGTTTTGGAGGACTTTGTCAGTAGGCAACATACCATGGGTGCTGCTGCGTTCTCTGCTGTTCTTTGCATCGCCCCGGTTCCCTGGTTATGTTTGGGGCTACAGTAGCCGCTATCACTGTCTATATCGGCTTCACTTGCACCAGTCTCGTTGTAGCTTTCAGCTGGATGGGAAGCCCGTCTTCTCTTTGTTCGGTTTTTCCACAGCAGAGGACTTACTCGCTCGGCAGCACAACGCCCTGATACCTCACCTGGGAAATCTGAGGACAAGGTAGAGGAAACTTAGACCGTCAAATGTAATAAAACTTCAGTCAACTTTACTCCGACCATCAATGTGACATTTTATTATTATATGGTTGTAAAATCCCAGCTGTGGAGTCAAACTATTTAAACAGGCTTGTTAGCTCACTCAAGCAAAAGAAATATTGCTGACATACTTGTCTGCGAAAGGTTAACCTCTCTAACTAGAAAATCAGCATTCCACTTTTTTTTGTTTTTATTTTTTCTTTAGAAGCACAGACATCACCAACATCAACCTGTAGGACTAGACCCAGCTCTTACTGGTATTGTGTCCTACTTCCTCGCTGACAGGAAAGAGTCTTGTTGTTACGTAAAGCAATTAACTCTAACAAAGTCTGGAATGTGTTCAACTTCAGCTTCCTTCAAGCGATAGGAAAAAAGGAACATGACTGACCGTAGTCATATTTGAACTCAGATTATTCAGTCTTCAGACTTAAAAGTCTTTCTTATTTGACATTGTTTATTGTTACATAAATCCTGCATACAGCCTGAGTGCTAGGAATTAAACATATCTTTAATTATAGCCACAGTATTCGTACCGGTCTGCTGTGCTGCATCCACCAACATTACGGTTTTAGTCCTGCCATCCGGCCCTAAGGTGCACACCTCCTTCTGTACAGCTACACTCCTGGTTGGAGGCCGACGACCTCTTGTAGGCTGGCACACACCCAAATGTTGCTGTAGAACAAAGAAAGGGCATTCTCACAAAGTTGATAGAGATAAATGGGGGCAAACGTTTTAGTGTGGAATAACATCAGTAGAACAAAATCCAAATAAAGCTGTTGATCTTCTGCACCTTTGGGAGAACATTAGACCGGACCATGCCTCTCCCCCGCTGACTGGTCATTCCATATGCTGGCCCCAGTGCCATGGGTCTTTCACTGACATCTGCAGACACAGGACTGACCACTCCAGCTTGTACTGGACCTGGATAGGTGCCAGGGAAGGGCTGGTAGAAGCCCATCACAGGTGGGCATGGCGCAGGCATGATTTGGTAGTAAGCGTAGTCATTAGAGACAGGCGGCTGGGGAGAAGACAAGATTGGGTAGGCCAGGTATGGACCACCAGGGGTAGGATTAGGCTGCTGCCAGCGCAGCTCTCCTCCATTATACATGGGATGTTGCCTGTGGAGCAGCAGAAAAATGACATGTTGGATTATTACCAATATTACACCCTTTCAACTAAACGCAACCATGAAAATCAAGCATGTCTTCTCCACCACAGGGTTTTTGTGGAAAGCTGTCTAAAGCCAGCTAAAAATTTTCTGTAACAACTTAAACAGAACAATACTCCCTTCCCTGAGCACACTAAACAACAACATACAGTACACCACAGAACATTGCATGTTAGCTAAATATCGGCAAATACTGAAATTTTTTTATATACCAATGCATCTCTACTTTGTGGAATTTGTTTCCAGTGTTTAAAACGTGTCTTCGTTTTTTTTTTTTTAAACATGTAGCACTGCTGGGACAACTGATTAATATGTCCTCTACAAAATAAGAGGGCTATAATGGAAAGGTTATCATATGTAATGCTGGTTTGTAAGAGGGTACATGCACAAAATACACAAATGGTGATAACGATCCAGTTGACATTTTCACAGCCAGCCTGCTATAGTGGGCATTTCCTTGCATTCAAATTGTAGAGAAGGAAACAAAAGAACGGATGTTCGCAGGATATAACAGATCACTCAGGACAAAGAAAGAGGGACTGGAAACACAGATTACCCCTCGATATAAACTCTCTAAAGCTATGGAGGTTTCCATTCATAATTAAACAGTCTTACATTACAGAGCAATGTAATGGTTCAGAATCAGCGCATTGTTTCAAGGATCTGATCAGCATCTCGTTTTGTGAAGCACAACATTGGGAATGAAATGTGTGTTTTTTTCAATGACTTTAGTGACAAAGAATAAATGAGTTACTCCAAAAATAGAAGTAGTGGCGAACAGTTTAGAAGAGAGCAGATTGTTCTTATGCAGTTCAAAAGTCACCAGACTTCCCACAATGCTACAGGGTGTGATATTTCAACACTAGCAACACTGGAAAAATCCATAATTATCCTGAACTGGAACCACCAGTCCCATCAGCTCAGAGACAAGAGTTGGGGTTTCAGCCTTAAAGGTTTCAACCATACCCAAATGTCCCCTCATTTTGGGAGAGTAACACTACCTGTTGGGTTGGTTCTCCTGGACAAAAGGGTAGCAGGTGATGAGGTAGCTTGGAATGGGAGTACTTTCCACCCCTCCACTGCCTCCGCCCCCTCCTCCACCTGCCTCGCCAGAAAGACTCATGCTGACTAGTGATCCGTCAAGACCTTTCTTCTGTGGGATGAACGGTTCCACTTCAGGTGAAAGCTTCACATTCTGCACAGAGATGAATGAAGAAAGATTAATGACAGATGCTGAACAAAGGCAGACAATATTTGGCTCCATGAGAAGACGGAAACATATCTCCACCTAAGATCTATTTTTCAAATTCTAACTAGTCACTGAGCCAGCTGATCACATTTTCCACACATGTAACTAAAGAGAGCAATGAATAACATTATTGTACTGTTATTGCAACCCCACACCTACTTGAGATAGCTGTAGAATGAAGCAACAGGTCATAACAATATAATCATGAAAACCCTTCTATGTTCTCTGCCCGGGCAGGTTTGTGATGATTGATAAGCTATCGCTCTCATGTTAAAAAAAATTCTAGCTAATGGAAACACTTTACAACCTTAATTCTAAAAACACTGCAAAACAACACTGACAGGGGACAATTTATACCCAGGAACATTAATACTATAGCAGCAAACATCCAAAAGAGACAAAGTGCAATTCACTGACTACCAGCAGACTGACCAGTGTTATGTGTTTTGTAGTAATCATAAACTATGCCACACATTTCCTCATACAGTTTCTGTTGGTTTACAGTCTTAAAGAGCTAAAAAACAAAACAAACAAACAGGAGGGCCTTAACACAAGGACATAAAACTTCATTGAGATCAGATATGACTTAACACCCAACTGGAAGGGAGACATACACAGAACACTTGCCGTTTATATGGTCGACTGAAGCCAAGAGGAGTTTGGAATATTTTTATGACACATTTATGTCATTTATAATGGGTGTTACCTAACTAGCAATTTCTATTCATTTTTATTTTTAGGGCAATCGCAATCATACATTCAAAGATAATGTTTGAGGCCTTGAACGTTACAATAATTTAAAAAAAAATTAAGCAAAATATAAGTTAAAAGTTCAGTTCCAAACTCTCCTCAAAATGTTTCCTTTGCCATTTGTCTAGAAGTAATTTGCATTCAAAGTAGAAGTCAAAAACTTTACTTAATATCATGTCACCAAAGACGCTTTACAGCTTATTACATGCTCCTTAAATGCTTGTCTGACGAAATAAACAAACAAGAGGTCCTGGTGAAAAATAAGCAAAACACTAATGCCCTGAGGCCCCCCAAAAAAGACTTGATTTGAAATACATTTGATTAATATTAACAAAATGCAAAATATTAAGTAAAGCACTACGGACCAAATATAACTACCCCTCTTGTGCGTCATTAGTTTTTCCTTTATTGTTTACAAGAGCCGGACACACCTCTGAGACCGTGGTCTAAGTTGCCATTTTGCAAAGGATGAAGAGAGGTGACAGAGTTCAGAGTACAAAGATGGCCCCTCACTTCTGTGAAACTGTGGTCGGGATGCATGAATGGAGTATCAGTGCAGCCAGGGGATGTCACAGACAGCTATTGTCTCCCACTGCTATTGTCTGTGGGTAGTTACCACCTTTTCTTATGTAACCTATGGAGCTCATTAAATCTAAAGAGCGTTATGGTAAATGGAGCCTGCTCTGCCAGTTTGGTGACGATCACACAGCCATAAATGAAAGATTCTGAAACTCCCAGACCCCCAGAGAACGGTAGCAATGTCCATGACCAGAACGATACTTCCCCCAGAGTTGAGAACTACAGCAGTAGTTCTAAATGTATGCAGTTGCATACTATGGCTGACAGGACGATGTTACAGGATTAAGTTTGAGAGGATAAAGTAGGGACAGTACGACAGGATAAGCTAATTATCAGCCAAGCCACAATATGGAGGCCTTGTGTGCACTCTGGGTGAATCTTGCATTTTGAACAGTAGTAGAGAATCCAGCTAACAATGTGAAGGAAGACATAGCTGGTCAGAATTCATAGCTTGATTTAACCTCGTTTTTGAGATGGTTAATGCGTCAGCTGTGATTGAAAAAAAAGGGCAATGAGGTCAGACCCAGATGTGCATCCCTTGGGGATGATGGACTGGGGGGCTACTGATCTCACAAGCCTTTGTTTGTGCAAGCATTTATTCTCACACCAGCTGCTGTCAAACACCGGCAAACAGCATGCGATTGTGTGCTGAAACCAGGGTGGACAGCGAGAATGTTACACATAAATTGAGAAGAACATCATCAGCATTGTCACATGCATTTTCTTAGAAAAAAGGATCGCATTTGACCTGTCTCATCCAGAAAAATCACCAGGAGGGAGCGATTTTGATGCCAGGTTATTTTGAGAGACTGGCAACAAAAGCCTCCGAACAGAAAAGTCAACTTTCTGCATAGCTAACAGCGTCAGAGGAATGACAGACATGCAGAAGAACCAGACATTCCTCTGCTGACGACCCATGAAACCTCTCCGCCTCTCCGATGACAACAGCAAACATGCAAACATACCCACCTGACTGAAACCTTTTTCTGAAGTCTCGAAGAAATTACGATCACAATTACACAGTTAATTTTAAAAAAAAAAGTACTGCTACCGCCCACCTATCGCTCTGACTAAAATGACAAGCACCCTCAAAGAACAGCAAAGGTGTTAGCTTTAGTTAGCAAGCCGTGCTAACATTTAAGCAAGTCTGTCCATAACCACTGGAGTACTGCCACAGATATATTCCCAAGACAAAAAAAAATGACCAGAAACAAAAATGCTGGAACAATAGAGAACAAACACACCGTGTGCTACCTTAAAAAAAATCGCCCTTAACGCTTTAAATGCCGTTAGCCGTTTTACTATTAGCTTCCTAGCCAAATAAGAGGAGTGCTTTTATTGCTGTCGCTTGACAAAACACCGAAGCTCATTGTAGCTTTAGTACGAATAATGACACCAAAAAGCTCATTTACGCAACGAAGCCATTTGAATTACACTATCGCTTTAAGAGCAATGCAAAAAGGATCCGAATTTTTGGGGCCTCGATATAAACTAACGTTATTTATCAATTTCTAAAGGCTAAAGCGTTAGCAGCACTCCAAAAAAACCCCACACCAATTTGAAATAAACTGTACCTTGTTGTCACTCGCGTCCATGTCAGTCACCGACGCCGCGCCAGACCGTCATCGACCACAGTGTGGACGTCAGGATTGAAGTATTTTTAATTTCTTCATTGTAAATATTAATAACCAACAGTCACTCACACCCAGTTTCTAAGCAGACCCCCACCGTTAACTGCTGCTGCTGCGTCAGCTAGCTGCGCTCTCAGCAGAGTAGCTGGTGTCGAGGAGCGGACTGCTGTCAGGGGGAAAATGGGTGTCACCTGGAACGGAAGCCGCTGAGGTCCAAAAAGTTTCAAGCGACTGGAAACCGTTTTACGTCACGAGCGCACAAAAAAATCTTCAAAGGGGAAGTCAAAGTAACACGAAAGAAAATGCTAATGAATCTCAATGCTAACAGTTTCAAAACCTTTATTTATTCAATTCTACTTGATCAAATTCCCAAAGCACAAAGTTTGTAGCTAGTCAAAGGCAGCTGAACTCATTTAGTGCTGAGAGAAATCTTTATTACCAACAGGCAACAGCATACATTAAAATACTGTGTACAGGTTTTCATACACATTTGGAGGTTTTGTTTCACAACTTAAGCAACTTTGTGTTGCACATGAAAGGATTTGCCAATTAGGAACACGGAAAACAAAAACAAGTGCCAGTGATTTCCTTTTATCAGCACAAAACAACACACTCTGAACACTGTCTTAAGAGTGCTGGAGGTCTTCTTGATATTGACGCATTCTCAAAGCCTGTGCTGTGCCTCTTGACTCAGAGGATAAACTTGAAGGAGCACAGTAGCATAACTTTATGGATGTATTCAAACATGCCATTTCTCCTTGTCTCTTGATTTTACAGGCCATCATGTGAGCTTGCTAACAATGGCTTGGTTCAAGGAGTTCAGCTGATTTGTCCATTTGTCTAAAGCTGTGTAACGAGCCCCTCCTCTTTTCTGGTAGTCCAGTTCTAGTAGTTGGTTCACCTGGTCAATTCGTCCATGGATTGTGCTGTGAAGGAAAAGGAAAGAAAAGTATCAGTGTGTTTACAAGACTTCCACTTGATTTTATATAGGAGTTCAGTGGATTTTTAAAAAGTGCAGCACTAAAATGCAATTTTTATTTTTAAAAATACCATTACCATGTGATACAATAAAAACACATAAGAAAATACAGAACACAAGACCAATCAGCGAGTGTAACTCCCCAACGAAGAGCAACTGCTATACTTAAATTTTTTGCTTTTAATACAATATGATGACATCACCCTGTTATGGCATCACTGTGACATTTTGTAGCGCATGAGAAAAAAAATAAAACAGTTTTTTGTACAGCCCTCTCCATGCCTTGTCATGACTACCCTATATGGTTTCTTGAATTTTTTTTCTTTCCAAAGTCAACAATGACCTTGGGGCGCTAACAAGGTCCGTCAAGGTTCAAATACTTAAGCCAACATAGGTACTAATATCCTCCAAGACCCAGAATATTGTTGTTAATTGTGAGTAATATAACGTTTTTACTGATTTTCACATTGAACTTGATTTCCACCTAAATTAAATCAGCTCATTATTGGAATCTAACATCACCCAAAATCTGATATCTTGCAAACTGTGGACACTAGATTACTAACAAATAGACAAACAGAGGAACAAGCAGAAGGAAGCGATTACATACGCCCTCCTTTCAGAGGCAGAATAACTGAGAAGACAAAGAAGCAAAACATAAAGATTTTAGTTTTTGAAACCATATTTAGGAAAAGAAAATAATAACTGTGGTTTTTCTTTTCCTGATACTTTCAATCTTGTAGCAAAACCTTGCAGATGACAACAAGAAAATGACTAAAAGTAAAAACACGCTGTGTGTTGTTTTCACATCTTGGCATGTCATTTACACAAGCATTTACGTAAGGTCACTGTTACAGTAAGACTGTAAATTAAACTGAAGATCTAACTGAAACTGTCTATTCATACCCGCCTTACTCCCTTATTGGCCAAAGGATGCAAAATATGAGGAAGTACATCTATCTACAGGAAGGATCTTTTTTCTGCTCAATTTCTCAGCACACATGTGAGAAGCTTACTTATCCAAGATGCACTGCACCAGCAAACTCTCCACGTCGCACACATCAATGTTCAGCTCCTGAAACACAAAGGAAGAAGTGAAGACCGATCCACTCAGATGCACGCCAACAAGTATACCTAAACATTCTGAATTATTAATAATTCCCCTACTTATGTGAAGATTATCAGTTTATCAGACACTTTAGCTCTCTTTTCTGTTTTAAACCAAACGTTGCTAATCAAGGTTGAAATAAACAGGGGAAATAAACCTACAATGTACATTTCAGTTCTTTTTTTTGTTTGAATTCACATTTTTACATATTATACCACAGAACCATACTATTTTAGTACTTCTTTCTGGAGATCCATTAATGTGATTATATACCTGTTGACTTCCATATGCTGATTTCATCAGGATAAAGTTATGTTGATGCCAAAACAGTATTTTATTTACTTCTGTTATACTTGATTCCATTAATCTTTAAAGACTGAAAGTACAGTGACAGACTGGGAAGGGAAACCAAATTTTCCTTTCAGTCAGAAACGTATGCCTCTCACCAAATCAGCTCCTTTCATCTGTGCCGGAATGACAGCTGCACATTCCAAGGCAATGATGTTAAACTAAAAGTAATGGAGCTTTTTTTTACACCTGAGTCACATTTACACCTTTCTTCCCATAGTGTATACACTGTGTTCAGTTTTGAAAGCGAAGACTGCTAGACTGATAATAAAGAATGTGACGTATAACCAGAATCAACAACATTTCAACATGAGATTCTGTCTGAACACCATCTTTGTTCTGTACTCCACATTCAGCCTTTTGGTCTTGAATTTGAGTGAATGCTTTTCAGTAGAACCCATTTAAGGTCTAAAAAAAATTCAAATGAGCATAAATGGTTATCTAAAGAGGAAAGACTACAGACAGAGTCAATGTATGGGACAACTTTATTGCCCTTGGTCTTACCTTTGATATGAAAGGGATGTGTATTCTTGTGTACGGTTTGATGAGTTTAATAAGTACTTGAGTTCTAATATTGCGCAGGAGTTCTGCAACAGAACATCACATAATCAGATACACTTTTCAAACTCATTCACTGAGCACGTGGACTGAAGTCACGTTCACCACTCACCCTCTATGTGCTCTCTGATGAAAGGGTCGTCCATTATGTTACTGTGATTTGTTTTCAGGATTTTCTCAAATTCAGTGATGTCATTGTTCTGGTAGGCGCTGAAAGGGAAAACAGTCACTGTTGTTTTACTGTATTTATGGTGTCCCCGTGACCCACACACAAACTCTCATCCTGAAAGCTGTCAAACACATTGCGAAAATGTTACATTTTTATGTAAACACCATTCTTATTGCAGTTTTGAGCGTGCATTCCGAGCTTCTTGTTTATGTAATAAGTCTTAAATTTAATCGTAGAACACAAAATTGTGCCTGTTGTTTATGCAAACATGCAGACTAAAGAGTGTAAAAGAGGAAGCAGAAGACCAGTAAAAGTTTCAGGAAGACAAAAAAAATATGGGCTGATCATTTATAAAAATCCTCTTACTGCTTTGCGAGCTGCTATGAATAAGCCTACTACCACTAATTTTGTTAATATATCACTGTTCAGGCTATTAAAAACGATTACAACTAGCATGCAATTGCACAACTTAAATTATTAACCCACACACCCTAAGTAAACCTGAATAGAACGTGGGATTTCCGAGAAATGATTTTTATACATGATGTGCCTGGGACTGATGGCAATCTCTGCCAGTTAAAAGTCTCTTTTTGTGTTAAAGCTTGTTCTCTCCTTACAGACACGGTTTAGTGACGGAGCTGGAGACAGTGTGCAAGCAACAACCACACAGTGATCATAGAGATCATTATGTAATAAAAACAATCTGGCCCTTAGCAGATAAATACAACTACTAAGGATCAGGTAGGTAAATATCACCTCAGATGAACTACAAAACAATACGTTCTACATTGTCATTATTTATTTAACAAAAACTAAATCAAAATGCAGAAGCAATGTCTGAGAAAAACTAAATACATCCTTACTATTTCCATAGAAATCCAGAAGGTAAGTAGGAGCACGTGCTGTGAATCAAATATGCTTGATTAACTGATTATTAGCAAGTGTGACCACTTCTATGAAAGCAGATGTTTTGGCAGTTTGGAGCATTTGGGTGTGTGTTAACACAATGCCAAGGATGAAAGGCATCATCAATGATCTTTTGTGTTGCTGCTCATCATATTGGGAAGGTTTCTAAGGCAATTTCCAAACAATATGAAGTCTGCCATACCACTGTTTTCACAAGTGGAAAAAATTCAAGACAAGTGTTTTCAAGAGTGAACATCCCAACAGGGTCAGACTGTGGAATGCTCAGAGATTTTGCAAAAAACATCCACGAGCTAGATCTCAGACTCTACAGGCCTCAGTTAACACGTTAAATGTCAAGGTTCGTGACAGTATAATGAGGAAAAGACTGAACAAGTATGGCTTGTTTGGAAGATCTGCGAGGATAAAACATCATCTCTTTATAAAGAACATGACAGCATAGCTTAGGTTTGCAAAAGTGAATCTGAGCAAACCACAAGACTTATGGAACAATATCCTTTGGCTAGAGGAGGCTAAGGTGGAGACCATAGCAGAAAGCAAAACCTTTTAAGAAAACCAAACACAGCATATCAGGAAAAACACCTCATATCAACTGTCAAGTTCTGCATTTTGCCCTATTTTTTGTTAAATAAACGACGACACAGTATAATATGTCATACTTTGTAGTTCATCTGATGTTCTATTTAACTCATTTTAAGACCCGTTCAGGACTAGATTATTCTTATTACTTGTATGTAATAACTTATAGCCCTTGTTAACTAGTACTGACTTAGGGTTTTCCATTAGGTGGTAGTACCTGTACCAGGTACTTTTTTTTTAAAAAACCTATTCAGCCAGGGTTCCAACTGATCTGAGGCAATCCAAAGATGCGACATCAACAGACTAGCCACCGATTGCCTAGTCAGTGATATCGCTTAATGAGGCGCGACAGCATCTCGTTTATGAAAATCAAACCAGACATTTTTGAAACCCCACAACACGAGAAAAGGCTAAAAAATAAAACAACACCATGGTCCCCGTGTCTGACAAAAAGCAATACACCAACCAGAATATATACCATCACTGTTGCTGTGGTATTCCTGTTGCATACAAATGTCATCGAGGGACTTTCAGCTAAAGGAAAATGACCAAAACAGAGTAGAGTCTAGTTGCATTGAGTCGATCTGAGTAAGTACTAGCGGAAAAGGTGTTTTTTGGATTAAACAACACCTGCACTATTTTTTATGTTTAACAATTTGTGCGCTTAACTAACTTTGTGATGCATGCTGTACTATTAGTGAATAGAATATGAATGCATGCTTACCTTACTAAGTTTGTCATCGCTAGGATCTCTGGGTCATTTTTGTATGGTTTGGCCTTGGGGGGGAAAAAAAGGACTTATTTGCAGCTTAAGCATAAAACATTATTCATTCATTAACAATGCATACGAATGTTACACGCACAAATCTGTGACTGATCAGTATTTAAAAATTTAGCCTTGCCTCAGATCATGCATACAAACAAATGAACCCGATAACAATATTAGCAGTTCGCACGTTTCATGAATGCTTCAGTAATTCTGCATGTGCACTTTTTTTCGTGTAAAAACAGTTCAACTTACAAATTAATGAATAAAATCCACTGGATGCCTTTTCAAAATAACAACAACAACAACAACAACAACAACAAACCCTGCAAAAACATATGGCAACCAGCTAATCTGTGTGTTGTTTATATTACTAGATACACTCTATCACCATTTACGGAAAGCAACCTTACAAAAAATTATAAAACAACTAATTCCCACCTCTTGAGAGTCAAAGGGGTTAATTCCAGACTTCATAAGCATGTTTGCTAAGACCAGATACTTCAGGCATGTCGTCCTTCGTGGGCTTCCAGACTCGTCGTAGTTTTTAAAGGCCTCAAAGAAGTCTGTGTGAGCTTTCTCAAATTCACCCTCCCTCAGATGCATCTTCCCACCACACTCTGGCCAGGACCACAACAAAAACAAAAAAGCAAAAACCACAAGTTATGCAGCAAAAAGCTTGACAATATATAGTGTAGCAGTTGCACATTAAACTATGCAACTGCTCTGTGAGCTACGCCTTCATACCTCTAATAACTCCCATTATGAGTGGATGAGGAATGGCAGATTTAATATGAAGGGACTGCTCATACAAGGCTTTCAATTTCTTGTTGTTTTTCTGTGCTGTGTACATTTGGATCTCTAGAGCATAGATCTCCAACAGCTGCGTGCCTTTCTTTAGGTCATCCTCGCCATCATCTGTCTGTAGTTCATAAAAAAAAAAAAAAAAAAAAGAGAGAAGCAACCATTTATTAAATAATTACTATTGTGAAATATACATACGCTTCTAACATACCAGCAGCTTCATGATAACAAAAGTAGTGAATAAAGACTTATTTGAACTCTTAATTAAGAAATGGATATTATCTCAGCCTGAAGTAACCGGGCAACCACGTTGCATTTAATTAGATCTACAAGACAATGCTGTGATAAAACCAAAGACACATATTCCATATTCTGCAAAATAAAGATTAACAGAACAAATTACCTGACAGGACTGGTGTAGTTGTCTAAGGATCTTTTGCAGTTTCCCATATTCTTCTCTTTCCAAGTACAGTTTCCCCAACTGAATTAAAAAATAAAGTCTGAACATTTATTTTACTAGAGAATTATTTAAGACTACCTGGAATCAATGGGAAATCGTTGTATACCTTTGTATTAGTTTTGAACCACAGTCTGTCATTTTTTGCATCCTTCAAAGCCTCCAGTGTGGTTTCA
Organism: Copadichromis virginalis; assembly: GCF_057382275.1. NCBI lineage: Eukaryota > Metazoa > Chordata > Actinopteri > Cichliformes > Cichlidae > Copadichromis > Copadichromis virginalis. The sequence goes on from NC_140618.1 coordinate 29,403,498, forward strand.
TAGAATTCCTGGAGCAAGTCCATCTAGTGACAAGAGAAGTAGATTTTAGAAAACACTGAACACGGTAAACGCTTCAAGTCCCCAAAACATATGCATGTCAAACAGTCTATCCACACCTGTTTGGAGGTAGAGATGTAGTCCAGAATGGAGTTGATGGACTTCTCTGAGTAGTTTCTGGTAACAGCACTTCTTATGTACGTGAGAAGCTGCTTGTACCTGTTCATCATCTCTGGAAAGTTTGTCTACAGAGTTGAGAAACACATTAAACCACCTCTCAATAATTTGTGGGGTAAGTGTAAAAGAAAATGGTGAAAGGTTTTACAAAGTATACCAGCTTAAAATTGATTTTGATCATCTGTTTAAGTGCTTTGAACCCCCATTCTCCTTTCTCTCCTTCTAGTTCCAGCACCTGAACACACCAAAGTCAACATACGTTAGTAAATTCCATTTTTAAGTAACTTAAATAGAGAGCTACAGAGAAGAAATTATTGTTCTGGCGTATGACTCCACCTTCTGGAAACTGCTAAGCGCTGCTTTGGGATCATCTTCCTTCAAGGCTTTGGAGTTATAGTACTGGTTCTCCAAGTCCACATTTGGCTCTGAATTGCTGTCCTCTGAGTATTCCTAAGTTTAAGTATACAAGAATGTAAAAACTTAGATCGCAAAAGTCACTTCAAACGTATAAAACACATGTTCACCACAAACTCTCAGCAAGTTAACGCAAAAACTAAGCATGCCAGACCGCCTGTGAAAATATTCTATTAATATTAACCATGAGCTAATGTTAGCTATTGTCATGCTTGCTAGCTAGCCAGTTGACTTGATTTTCCTGACTGCAGTTCAAATCCAAATGACAGCTGGATACGCTTTAAACTACGTGTTTAAAGTATATTAATATCAGTTAGCAGCATATCAGCCAAAACCAACTATGGATAGCCAGCTAGGAAGCTAACTTTATTCATTCGCTGTCAACTTGGTGCTAGCCAGCAGGCTAACTAAAGCGCTAACATTAGCTAGCATGTACTGTCGGGACTTGTGTCAGCGCTCAGCGTACAAACGTTAACAATATTCAAGCAAGCAGAATAATTTTATTTATAAATACCAGGTCGTAATCTTCTTCATCATCGCACATAAAATCATCTTCCATGTCAGACATCTTGCTGGTGTTCCTTGTTGTTATTCACAGACAGACTACTGTAGCCCGGCCTGTGCTGTGTTTTGCAGCAGTGAGGTGATGGGTCGGGGCGGTAAGACGCAGGGTACACTTCCGTCTATAGATGGCGCTGTTGGATCACGACTGATACGTGAGGTTTCACGTGGACGTCATAACGTGACATGACAGTAAGATAATTTTTATAACAATGCTTTTGACTTGTTGACTAGATTTACTGTTAGTGGAAGAATAGTACATTTACTCAAGTACTATGGTTAAACTGAAGTGTTTTGATTTCAAAGGCAAACCTTGTCACTAAGAATATGAAATTTATTATTTTAGATTTAAAAAAATCTAATTGGCCTTTAAGCGCACTAACATTGTACTAATACTAATGTAGTATTTGAAAAAATGTACTTTTTTCAAATAAGTACAATGTATAATGTACTTTTTTTCAGCTAGTTAACATCCACTTAAATTCTATCTGTGTTTGTTAGATTTCAGTTAGCTCTGTGAATCAAGTTCACGGCAACAGGATTTCGTGACTCCTCAACACTCTTGGCTGCCACACAAAGAGCCCGTTGGCAGCATGTCTTCCCGCTTTAGCCTCTCTGTCTCACTCTGGGGGTCATTCCACATTGAACCATGTGAAAGATTTTATTTCTGAACTGATTTAGTTCAAGTTGCAAACATTTACGCAATCATCTTCCTGTGTCATCAAGTTATGTGTCATAAGTTTATTTAAAAAAAAAAATCCTGATGAGTGTGGGTGAAAAACTAAAGTCGATCATCCTGCGCAGTCAGGTTGGCCATAATATTTACAATGTCCAGACATGAATCACTAACATCAATACCAGAGGAAAGAAAGTTAAAGTCACAGACTGACTAAGTTTTAAAGTATCAAAAAGGTTCATATTTATACTCCATATGCAAATGTATGTGTATTAATGTTCCATAGGGCGACCGTAGCTCAGGGGGTTGGGAAGCGTATCTGTAACCGGAAGGTCGCCGGTTCGATCCGCGGGCTCTCTGTCCTGGTCGTTGTGTCCTTGGGCAAGACACTTTACCCTACCGCCTACCAAGGCTGGACTGGGACAAAAAATCGGCCCGGGCATTTTGACTAGAGACCGGCCCACCAGGATAAAGATTGAAATGTGACGTCATTCAGGGATAAAACCGCAAAGGATTCTGGGAACTTGTGGCAAGAGGTACTAGCGCACGCAGGCTTTCAATTGAACTCAGTTACACAGGGATAAAAAGAAACCCAAAAAATGGCAAGAAGCTGTTGTATTATTAACTGCAATAGCCGGTCGCATGACAGCCACGGGAAGCCGATGGGTAAAGAGATCGTTTTTTTTTTATCGGATTACGTCGTTGAAGTGAAAATTTTTAAGCCATGTTTCCGAAGTAAGAGCCGACGGATGGTCTGGATATACCAAATATAACATCTCAGAACACTCCAGCTCACATGTTAGTCTGCTCCAAGCATTCCCACAAAGGTCAGAGTTTTGTAGTAGTTAATGCGTCATTTTTCTTAACATAATTGGTGATATAGGTTACAAGCAAGTCTGGCGCTGAACAGAAATTGTCGCGCTATGCTCCTTTGTTTATTGTGCATAAATAGTGAATTGTCCTGACACAATATTGCGTTTCGCTTCTGTTATAACCATGGTACACTGACAAAACCATATACTTTTATTCACAAGATAAAACAGTTGTTTTGTATCACTAATTGTCCATTGCGATTACAACATACAATATTATTGTCACTGCTACATTTCTGTAATGCTACTGTAACCGGTTTCTGCTTCATCCCGCTGCAACAGTTCGGCCCAAACAGACTCCTCGACTCTGCGTTGTGTAGTGTTTTTAAAAAGACAAGGAGTCTCTGATCGATCGTTGCCACTTTATTTCCTGAATGGAAACAACGGTGTATTATCAGTGCACAGGCTCGCCACACACCACTCCGCACAGCACACTACGGCAGAACATCTCATTAGCATTCCGCTTTAGCATGCAGTTTCACACATTAATAAACAAATGAAAAGTACATAAAACTGGTGTTGGACATGTGTCCACTAAGCACTTATTACACTCGGTGCTCGTCAGCTAATCAAACATGTTTTATGTGTCTGTACTACTTAGCTATATTGTGTGCGGAACAATACAACTCACCTCTCGTATGGCTATGGCAGACTGGCAGCGATTACTGCAGCCAGCCACACCGAGAGGGGGGGCGCTGTTTCCCCATTACACTGATATTTGTGGCAAGTGGAATAATACCACATAAACACTGTTACACTACCAGAAATTATTTCCACTACTAATTAATTACCGTTGAGCTCAAAGGTCCTATTAATAAACTGTTAATGAATGTGTATTTATGAAGACGATTTGTGAGACTGGTAAACTTATGATATGTACAATAGTCTTTCGTTCTACACTGTGCGTTTCAAGGTCCTGTACCCATCCGTCGGTAAACTGTACCTGGGCTTGTTGCAGTGACCTGAAGTTACTAAACTTCATGAGTGTATGCACTCACTCCAAGAACCGTATAATTATAAATCTGAGCGTGGTGAAAGTTGGGCAGCACGCTGACGTCTTTTGTCCACTCTTTCACTCCTTTGATTTTTTCCTCGTATCTTTTCTTTGTCTTTTCGTCGAGTCTGTCTTTGTACGGACCGGCATTGTTCTCCTTTTGTTTTGTACATTCCTTTTTTGTGCGGCAAAGAAAAAAAAGAAGGTATTGGAACCGGAGAATGAACGTTTTGCGGTGCTGCAAATGTTTGCATTTGATGCGGTACTTGGATTGTTTTGCCACGAGTTCCCGGCATGCAATGCGCGAAAATCACGTGATTGCTAAACAAGGGGGAGGGTGCATCCAGCCTCCTCGGCTGTAATTGGTCCAGCCCAGAGTCGATCATGACCAATTGGCCAATCCAACACCTTCCATTATATATACCCTTCCTAAAAAAAAAAATAATAAATAAAAAAAATCCATCGGCCCATAAAAACAAAAAATCGCCAGCGGCCCACCGGGCAAATGCCCGGTATGCCCGATGGCCAGTCCAGCTATGCCGCCTACTGGTGTTGGCCAGAGGGGCCGATGGCGCGATATGGCAGCCTCGCTTCTGTCAGTCTGCCCCAGGGCAGCTGTGGCTACAACCGTAGCTTGCCTCCACCAGTGTGTGAATGAATAGTGGTATTGTAAAGCGCTTTGGGTGCCTTGAAAAGCGCTATATAAATCCAATCCATTATTATTATAGTTGGGTACTATCCCCAGTCATTTATCATGGAAGGCAGTCATTGCATTTTCTATATAATGTAATTCTGCAAATTTTTAAATAGAAAGAAAAATATTCTAATTGGTATGGACATGTATGCATTTGATGCAATACAGTTTGGGTGCACCTCTTTATTGCATGCATGAAATGCGTCATTCCAGCATCAGTGGTGTGTGTGTCTTTTGTCTGTCATCATTTCATTAATTGCACTAGGTTAGCATCAACACAAAAGCTTCACAAATAAGCAGTGTTTCTCTGCACAAATCAACAATTCCAGAAAAGTTGTGGGTCTGAGATAAAAGACACATGGGTGCTAACATGCCCTGTTTTGTAATCACGTCACCCACACGCCTTCTCAAATTAGATGGCATCTTCACATACCTAAAGTGCAATGTTATGGCCACAGGCTAAGTAATGTTGTAACACAGTGACGGTCTCTAAAAACTGCATGACCCAGCTGTGGTGAGGACATGTTATAGTATTTGAAGGGCAAAGCTCATTCTACTACACTTCAAGGTCCAACTTAATGGATGCCAGGCATCCTCTGCACACGGCCATTAACAACCAGAAGTCTGTTCAGTGACAGGTTGCTTCTCCCAAAGACAAGAACTAACAGACTTAAAAACTCCTTTGTCCCACACGCCATCAGACTGTTTAACTCCTCTCTGGAGGGGAGAGGGAGGGGAAACAGGAGGACAAAGGAGGGGGGAACAACTAAGCTGTAGTGCCTCTTCACCTCACTGTGCAATACCTTTTGTGCAATACTTTTGTAAATAGTCAACGGTGCAATAGACTCAATACTTGAAATGTGCAATTCACTTGTATTTTTATTTTTATTCCTATTTACTCTATTTATCCCCTTCGTATATTTTATTTATATTGTCTCTGTATTTATATATATGTGTGTGTGTGTATATATATATATATATATATATATATATATATATATATATATATATATATATATATATATATATATAATATTCTGTAACTCTGTAACTTCTGTCGGTGCTGTGCTTTTTTGGAAATCGAATTTCCCAGAGGAACCCACCCGAGGGATTAATAAAGTTCTATCTAATCTAATCTAATGCCAAAGACTTTATTTATCTAATTGAGTCAGGCAGACGGTATAATAAACACAAGTTCATCATGATGTTTAACCTTTCCATGCAAATCTGCAAAGCTTATTCAGCAATCCAGAAGTGTGGTATTAAACCTTATAAACACACATAAGCATCCCTTCTTATTTTCAGTAACTGTTTAGGATTAATTGTTAAAATTAGTACAATGATATTATTCCCTTGGTATCAATGTATACACTACAGTTCATAAGCCGTTTAATTTTTTTATGCCAAAAAGTGTTTTATGTTGAGCCTAATAACCTTTGCAGAGTTAATTTAATCACATTCACGACAGTCTAGTAAACATTAGAAAAGTCTTTAATACATCTCCATCATGGCACGTGACAGCAAACGCCTATGTACCTTTCTGTCTCTTTTACTCCTTCTCTCCTCCAGCAGGCTGCCTCTTTTATATACTTTTGCCAACAGAAGAACCTAACACATTAGGCCATTGTTGTCCCTATGCCAACTCCCTTGTAGATGATTACTCACGTATTAAAACAAATGCACAAACAATCACACCCCAGCAGTATGCAGGGTTGCAAACCTTGTGCAGTCTACCCTTAGGCGATCATAGCGGCTCGTACTTTTAAACTCGAGCAAGATGCGTGACTAGCCTGCTTGTTTTTCTCTTTTTACTTTTTGGTAGATGTTTTCATTTTTACAAGGTATGTAGAAGCATGTCTTAATTTTATGCAACGGCTTCCATCATTTGGGGGTGTTATTTCAAATCCAACTTCCAAAGAGCTGCAAAGTCACTGCAGCCAAGTCTACACACACTCCTTATGCTTCACACGCTAACATAGTGTGTTATGTATTTGCTTTGTGTGGCCTATAGGAGATGGGTGAGCTTGAAAGTGTTGGGTTATATATATGTGGGAGTGTTATATAAATTTACAGAGGTTTCAAAAATACTATTCACTAATCACTTTATTCTGCGTTAGGTGAGTTCATGAAACAACACAAGATTTAAACTAAATATTTAAACTTCTGCTAATTAGAGTATTGGTAGTTTCAATCCTGGCTGCTCCAGTGTGTGTGCCAAAGTATTCTTGGGTCCTTGTTGCTCTCTGATGCATCCATTGGTGTGTGAATGTTAGTTAGAAAATGCATAGAAATAAGTTGCTTGTATCAACAGGTGAATGAGACACGTTATATAAAGAGCTTTCAGTGCTCAAGCAGAAAAGCAAAATATAAGAACCAGTCCATTTAATATTGGCCTTTGTCATGTGTTGGCTGTGCTGAAGCAGGAAGTTGGACCCAAATGCAGGAATCAGGAGGCATGGTGTGAACTCAAAAACAGCTTTATTGCTGTGTTCTCAAAATACAATTACTCAAAAAACTAGCAAACTCAGAGGAAGACATAGAAAACACAAAACAAACACTCGAGCAGCATAAGGGCAGGTAAGATGACAACGTGACAAATAACAGAGGGAAACTGAGGACTGTTGGGGTTTTCTATGAGAGAGAAGACAAATATGCTTAAATGTTAAGTTTTCACAATTTATTATCAAAACGTTTCAAATTTCAAATTAGCTTTATATGGCTCCATGGACTTCCTCTCTCTGTCTCAGAGACAAAAGCTGCCACGCCCAGGTAGTATACACTTATTGTGGGTCACAGAAACTGAATGTTAACATCGGTTGAAAGAGGTGAGGGTGGCCTCAGGTCTGATAGCAGCTCATGTTTCTTCTTCTGCAGCTTTCTGGGCATCTCCTTATTTGGAGATCCTTTCTGCAGGCAACACTCATGTGACTTTTTGCAGGAAGTACAAATACTTCATTATTGTACTTAAGTAGAATTTTTTAACACTATTTTCTGTACTTCTACTTAAGTAAAGAATGTCTGTACTTTTACCACCTGGAGATAGAATACACCAGGAGACCAAAATGAACTGCTTCAGGGAAATGAGACAGAGGGAAGCAAATTAAACATAACCCACAGAAGATGAGAGACCATCAAAATACAGCAGGAAGCATAAACACAGAGACAGAGACTGAGAAACACCAACTGACAAGATAAATACAAGGGAATTAACACAGGAGAAAGGGGGACACAGTGACAGGACAAGGAAGAGTACATGAAACATTATAAACATTAGCCAACTGTAGGAACTCTAGAAAATCCACAACAAACTTATAACACTGGGTCAACTGACCCAGGACTATGACGGAGCCCTGGACCCTCAGCCTCTGGTTCTGGTACAGGCTCTGGGTGCCCACGATACTTGAGCTCAGGTTCCGCCTCAGGTGATGGGTGTCCCTCTGGCTTAGGTGCAGAGGTAGGCCGGGTCCTGGCTGTCCTCACCCTAGGAACCAGGATGGGTGCAGGAACTGACTGAAATATATACTGACTGGCTGGAACTAGCCACCCCTACCCGAGGAACTGATGCAAGTGCAGGGACAGGCTGGGCCATCCTGACCTCACCCTAGGAGCAGGGACGGATGGGGTGGCTTCAGGCGCAGCAAGAATCTTTAGGAGTTCAGGGTGTGGTGCATAAACATTCTCCAAAAGCGGCTGCTCTGGAACACAGCAAACAGTTTACGGAGGTGTTGGCTCAGGAGCATAATCAGTCTCTGCGGAGGTTAGTGTCCTTGCACAATAAACAGTCTCAGATTTAGCTGGCTGACTACCGCAACAAACAGTCTCCAAGTGGACAGTTTTATGAACACAAAAAATTTGTTCAGCATTGACCAGCTCAGAAACAGAAAATGAATCAAAACACTCAGACTCCATAACATACATAACATTCCATAGGCTCAGGAGACACCACATCATTGTTGAGTTACTCAGAAACCAACTCAGTATTATTGTTCTCAGGCCCTGGAGGTGAATGCATGGGCACAGACGTTGCTGACACAGAAACAAAGCACATCTATAATTCCTAGCAGAATATTTTTCCCGATACCCTGGTTGAGCAACAGAACACACAGCGACAGAAAACTCAGACTGGTTACCAGTTGACACAAAAGCAGAATAAACACAACTTCCCCCACAGAAAACTTGGACCTCTCCTTTGCCCACTTAGATACAGAAATGTCTAAATCTTTACCAAAATTTGCAGATTTACAGAATGAAAAGAACCCTGATACGTCTGTGTAGCACTCTGCCACCGTCCCCGACACGACACCCAAAACACACACCCACACACAACGGGAAAGAGCTTTCCGGTCTCTGTCTCACTTTTTATTTATATGTTTATATGCACAAACGTCCACATATAAGTCGGAGCTGTCCACTCCGTTCGGCTCCAGTCCGCCTGACACTCTCTCAGCCTCAAACAGACTGTCTCCTCCAGGCACCAGCAGCTACTAAAATGAGGAGAGCAAAGTAATCAGTCTGACCAGCATCAGCTGTTTCTGCGCTGACACTGTCCCCTGAACCTGCTGCTCCACACCTCTCCTGCAGCCTGGCCCCAAACCACACCACACTCTGCCTCGCATGAGCTTCCAGAGGATCGGGCAGCATCAACGAAGTGGGATTGCAGGACGTTGACCAAACAGAGAGCTTCTGAAACTCAGAAACCCCATGAACAAGTCAAGTCAAGTGAATTTATTGTCATTACACAGTGAAGCTAGATGGCGTTCTTCCAAGACCATGGTGCTACATATTACAGACAATCAACACAGGACTACATAAAGTTCAAGTGTGCAAAAACAGTGCAACACTAGACAGAACAGAATGATACAGACACAAGGCAGTGCAGACACAGTGCAATAGAAAAGTGCAACAATGACAGTGGGTTGTGCAAAAAGACTGAGCATTGTGCAAAAAGTAACTTGATGTGTGAAAGTGTGCATGTGTCAGTCCAGTCACTGAGTGCTGAGTCTGATGGCTTGGGGGAAGAAACTGTTTTGCAGTCTGGCAGTCGGGGCCTGAATGCTCCGATACCTCTTGCCAGAAGGCAGCAGGGTGAAGAGTGTGTGTGAGGGGTGTGTGGGGTCCACAATTCTGGTGGCTTTGCGGATGCAGCGGGTGCAATAATTGTCTGTGATGGAGGGAACAAAGGCTCCAATGATCTTTTCAGCTGCTCTCACTAGCCGCTCTAGGGTCTTGCGATCCGATACAGTGCACTTACCATATCAGACAGTGATGCAGCTGCTCAAGACACTCTCGATAGTCCTCTGTAGAAGGTGGTGAGAATGGGTGTTGGGAGGTGGGCATAGGATTCCAGCAGAATGAGCTATTTAGTCTCAGGTACAGAATTCTTTTTCAGCCGATGAGAGCCCCTGTTCCTTGAACGGAAAGTGTGAGAATTCAGAACTAAAAGCTTGAATTCTGAGAACAAAGATAGAATTCTGAAATGAGCATAAGTAAAATAAGAATTCTGAGGTAAAAGGGAGACATTCTACATTCGAATAACGTTAGAATTCTGAGAACAGAAATAGAATTCTGACAAGACTAAGCATTCTGATGAAAAAGTCAGAATTCTAAAAGGCAAAATCAAACAAGAAAGTGAAAATTTTGAGGTTAAACCCAGAATAGGATTATGAGAATGAGGTGAGAATTCAGAGATACAAATGAGAATTCTGAGGTTTAACGGAAACTTCTGGGACTTGAACTAAGTTAAATATAGAATGAAATGAAAAGTCAGAAAACTTATGAGGTAAAACTCAGAGTACAATTGTGAGAACAATTGGCCTCAAAATTTTTAGTTTTTTCTCTGAATTTTGCCTCTTGGAATTCTGAGGCAAAAATCAGTATTCTAGTGAGACAGTAAGCATTCCATCTTTGTTCTCAGAATTCTCACATTGTTCTTGGAATGTTGCCACATAGAATTCTCATTTTTACCTCAAAACCCTGAATTCCATCATAGAATTCTTACCCGGTTTGTAGTATGGACTTTACCTCTGTCATGATCCTGGGTCATTTGACCCAGCGTTTTAAGTTTTAATATATTTTTATGTTAATGTTTTATGTTTAAGCTCGTTAGGTTATCTAAGCTCATTTCTATTATGCCTAGGTTGCCGTTAGAGCTCATTGTTTCTTAGACTCCCTTTGTGTTATCACCCCCTGTGTTTAAGTCTCCTTTGTCAGTTTGTCATGTTAAGTCTGCTTGTTTCAATCAGTCATGTTTCATGTCTGCGTCTCATTATGTTTCCTGTTTTATTGTGAAGAGTCTATTTCCATGTTCAGTGGGTCTAGTTTCACTTCCCCTGTGGCGTCATTATGTAGATTCATATCAGCTGTTTCCCCATGTGTTTCCACTTCCCCTGATCACCTCCTGTGTGCATTTACGTTCCATGTTCATTGTATCTTTGTTTGGGTCCTCCATTCACACTACACACAGTCTGGTCAATTTGAACAATCTTTGGGAGCCAAAATGTAGAGAAAAAATTACTTAGTGCTTTTCTCAACATTTTGGCTGTTAATGTACATAATAGAATTGCTTCTGAGAATCTTGTCGCTGAACACATCACTCTGAGTATGTATTGGTGTCTGGATTTAGTAGACACAGTGGACCCATGGAATCCAATATTACTTTTTTAAATGGTTCCCCTGAAATAAGATGTAGCGGAGCATGTGGGATTTGTTTAGTAGGTTTCCCCACCAGCTGACATGTAGTGAGTGAATGTCAATATGCCACCACATCAGCCTTCAGCAAAGGCCAAAAGAAATTGTGCAACACCTGGTGATAAATTTTGTTCACCCCGAGGTGTCCCGGGGGGTTGGTAGTGACGGCAGATTTGAAACAGGGAGTCAGTGACGGGTCATTTTGCTGAGCAGTTATTAATGCATCCCTGTTTAACTTTAAGCTTAGCTCTTGCCATCAGTATTGTCACATCATTGCCACTTTTTATTCTACCACTCTTAGTGGTGGGAAACTTCTTCCCGTCTAACGTAGCCATGAATGTGTCAGCGACATCAGTAACATCATCAAATTTGCGCGATTGCACACGAGTAATGGTACAAACACGGAACACACCTGCTATAGGGGTGGCAGCACTAGTGACAGAGGTAACAGGCATTTCGATCACTTCAGGCGCGGGGAAAACTTTCCCACCAGCCAAATCATTTCACAGAATAAATGAAACCCCTTTAATCTGTAACTGGGAGCTTTAACATGCCCCGTTGTTACGGGCGAATGCAAATGCACCTTATGTAGTGGCACCCGAAGAATGCTCATCTTAATCCCCCATATCAACACATTTGAATCACAAGCAGTTTTATCTGACAACGGCAGTGCCTGTTATGTCCAACATAACAGGCACCTTATCCTTCTTCTCCCACGTCACAGAAACTAAACCTTTGGAAATGAACGGTTTGAAACGTGGCTCTATTTCAGCATCTAAATTCTAAATTCCATGAGTGGAAAGCATTTCGGGCAGAGAGATAGATTCTTTGCCAGGTCCTTGAATTATGGACTTTACCCCATAATTTTCACTTACCTGTCGGAATTTTGCCTCTTACAATTCAGAGGCAAAAATCAGTATTCTGATGAGACAGTAAGAATTCTATCTTTACTCTCAGAACCGTCAGATTGTTCTTGGAATGTTGACACATAGAATTGACAGAATAGAATTGTGAGAACCATGTGGCAATTCTCAAATGAACATTAGAATCTGAGATAAAAGTGAGAATTTCATAGGTTTTGAGAATTCTTTGGTAAAAGCTGGAATTCTGAGCACAAATTGAGAATACATTATTCTGATGAGACAGAGTGAACTCTAACAGGCAAGTTTCTGGCAGGAAAGTAAAAAATCTGAGGTACAAACCAGAATTCTGAGAACACGGTGAGATGAAAATCAGAATTCCCAGATTAAAGTGAGAATTCCATGAGTCAAAATTCTGAGACTAAAGTAATGATTATGAGGAACAAAGTGATATATCTTGGGTAAACCTGGAGTTCTGAGAACAAAGAATTCTGAGAATAAAATTCACTATTCTGATGACACAGATGCCTAAGAGGCAAAATTGTGCCACGAAAATGAAAATTCTGAAGTTCTGAATTGACAAAGAGTTTACTATTTGATTTTCATAAATGTAAATATGTCAGAACATCTAGCTAAAGATTTCCTTACAGCACAGAGCATGGGAATATCCCACCCATCTTTACTGATGTGACTTCTCCCTGACAATGGGATGGCAGGGAAACAGCTCTTAGTTGCCCTGTTTTTATTTAGGGGTGGGTTTTTATAATCGATTCATCGATTAAAATCGATTCTGGCTTGGATAACGTAAAATCGATTCATTAAAATCCTGAATCGATTTTTTAATATAAATTTATTTTGTCCGAAATGCCAGAATCTCTGGTGACATCTCACAAAATTTCAAGAACCACCAAACAGTAAATGAGAGCAGGTACAGGGATTCTGCACATAGACTTAAACACAGGGCGTGACCCGCGGATCAGAATCAGTTAGATGTCGCCTTTCTCACAGTCGGGGCTGAAAGCCGACAGCTCGCTGATCCGGGTCGGCGCTTTGTGTTCACGCCCTTTATGCGCTGATTCTAAAGCTGTTAGTTTGATCTCTCTCCAAACAATATTGACCGAATCAGCAGCAAAAGAAGATCCAAACGCTTCACATAAACATTGTCATGAATTCACTCTTTTACTGTTTTGCTTCCATTGCGATGCGCAGCTCTCTCTCTCTCCCTCTCTCCCTCCCCCTCTCTCCCCCCCCCTCTCTGTCGAACAGTTTCCCTTTCTTCATTATTCGCTTGCTTGTTACGCACCAGTCTACCGTTGCTTACAGGCTGTCGGCCGCTGTTTTTTCCCCTTTTACATTCTTCCGAAAAGAAAACCTCATTTCTGCTGTTCAATACTGAACAAATTGAAACTTTTTAAAATTATCCAAAATGCAAAATGCTTAGCCATGTCTCTAATAAAACCACTGTAACGTCAGAGGTAATGTTGATTAATTAATGGTTTTCTTTCGTTTTTGATGTACTGCAGAATATTTTTATAAAATCCCAGGCCAGGAAAATCACCTACATGTTTTTCTGTGTTTTATCTTCAGCTACTTTGACACAAAGGCATCTGCTGTGATGCTTACACCTTGGATAAAGTCTTGAGAGTGTCAGCTTCCTTTTTATAGATACAAAAATATGTAAATGTCCTGATCTGAATTATATCTCTGACTGTCAAAATTTCCCAGATTTAAATCGAATCGAATCGAATTAAATCGAATCGTGGATCGAATCGATTCGGGACCTTGTGAATCGGAATTGAATCGATTCTAGAAATCAGTGACGATACCCAGCCCTATTTTTATTATTCTGCTTTGTAAGAGAAAACAAAAAACAGATGTGACTCAAAAGCCAGTCCAGCTTTTAGGTCAAATCCAGGATGCAGAATGTAGGATGGGACTCTGTGAAATATCCATCATCCCTCTGTCCTTTTCTGTCTCTCTTTACGTGTTACTTCATGTCTTCTCCCTCCCTTTTGGCACGCACATTTCTGTAGAAAGCTAGAAAATCTAATTAGAAGACTGTATGTTTCTACGTATCTCAGATGTCAGTCTGAGGTTATAGAGGTTATGGGTATTGGTGGTTTCCAACCTTATATTCATGCAAAGATACATGACCACATTCGGTCAAAGAGGCGTGACAGAGTTTTTACAGAGTGAGTCCACAACAATAAACTTACCTTCTGACATCATGGAGCTGACCTGCCAGAGTATTGAGATTTATGTATTTAGCTTTTAGCCAAGCACAGAAGAGCCGCAGCTGTTGAAAATTTCATAAAAAGTGTCAAAAGTTGAGTGATAAAACATTCGCTTGGATATAACTCCTGTCCTTAAAAGTCTTGCATGTGTTTTGAGCTTCCACACACTTAAGCATAAAGATTTCTGAAAGCTTTCATGTCTACTTTTTGTGCATTACTATGTTCTTATGGGTTTTTTCTATTACTGTAGAAAGTGCAAATACACTAAATCAAACAAAAGTAGGTACAAGTCTTTCTTCAATTCTGTTCTTTCTGTTATTTTTTTAATTAAAAAACTATCTTACAAGGTTTATAATGTTGTCTGTACTAAAGAATCTAGCAATGACTCTTTCCTTGTGGACTTAGGCTGTGAATGATGCGCTTTCTGACATCAGTTTCAGTGCAGTTCTGATTGTGCTCACCTGTTTGTAATTCTGCAGTCTTTTCCATTTCAGGATGAATGCTTTAAATAAGACAAAGGGACACCAATTGTATAAGTAAGTTGATTATAACGAGTGTCTCTCAGCTGTTGAATATCTGTAATGTGTGAAATATGTTTCAATTTGCATTTAATTGGTTGTGTTTGAACTACCAAATAGTTCACATACAACTGGAACTAATAGACTTAGGTTTAAGTCTATACTACATCGATACTAGTATTGCATCATTTTGCTTCTTGAGTAATTTCTTACACAAATCTTTGTACTACAAGGTTTCTGAGATAAAAATGTTTTAATTTTAATGTACTGCGATGGCTGCAGTTACAGCCACACAGTGGTAATATCAGTGTAGAGACTTAAACACAACACTGCATTCACATTTGTGTTTCTTTAAATATAGGAATTTATTTACAGGATAATTGTGTGGATGCCTTAATAGGCATCCACACTATTGAGATCCTGTTTCTCTTTCTTCTTTATTATTATTCCGGGTGTTTCCGTACACTTTTTGCCGTGGATCTACTTCCACAATTTTTGTGCTATTTTCACCGTTCAAACTCTAAACTGTTCTGCTCTTTCTGCTAATGCCGGCTATGACTTTTGGTGTTTATTACTATTATACTTTTTAAAATATTACACTTTTTTCCTTTAATTTGTCCCATTGAAATGAATGGGAAACTTCCACAATTCTGCTAAAACTTTCTTGTCTTTGAAACTTAACTACTGCCTCATACTTTCACCTAGAAACTTCATTCAAACTTTAAAATGTTCTCAAATGATTTGGCTATTCCTGTATGATTCAGCTTTTTCAGATCTTCTACCGTTTTAATCTTATCCCTCTTTGAGTTTTCAGTTGCAAAATTGTGATTTTTCAGAAAATACATGCGTTGCTATGGTTGCTATGCAATTAACTCAGAGGGGACAGTGAAACTGTTTGAATTTTCTCTTCATGTCCAAACAACTTCTTGCTACTCGCTCAATTTCCACTCAAGCCCCACAAATTATACACCAAAACGTAGGTATTTTTGCTGGCTTTCAGAAAATGTCACTATCATTGTTGTGGGACTCATAGATATTTTGCAAATCTCCTCAGAGTAACACAAAGTCAGAAAACTCTCCATATAAACTCAATGGAGAGTTTGTTCAAAATCACCGCTGGATTTCTCTAATGAGAGGCATTTTCAAATTGTCATATCTCCTTAACGAAGCGAAGTTAAGACATGAGGCTTGTCCCCGTATATGTTCAGACACTCCTGACGCTCACAATTCAAGAATTTCTTTCTCACCTATTACCGTTCTGAAATGAGTTGGACTTGTTTGAGGGTAGGAAATTTGTCCCTCGCTCAGATTTCATCAGATTTCAATCTCTGGAAATGAACCACTTTTTTCTCTCGTCATATCTTTTTGATGGATTTCCACAGAGCCCTGAAAATTTCCATGACTGTTCACCAAAGCCTGCTGTTTCTTACGGTGAAAGAATGATTTTGATGCTCCATATAGATTTAGAGTTACCAAAGGTTGTTTGAGCGCAAGTCAAGGCAGTTTTTGCTTCGCCTCTACTCAGTTACAGTGTATTACAAGTCATATATCTTTAAGAATTTATGTTTTATCTCTGAATTATGAAGACCTGAAGATTCCCCCATCTCTTCTGAATAAAACGATGCCTGAATGACCGTTCTAGCCTCTACGGTTAGGAAATTATGGCCATTTGTTCGAGGGGAATCCTGAATGTCAGAAATACACTGAAGAAAACTCACACCTCTCTCTGTGTCTGTGTGTGTAAGGGCTGACTACAGCAGGTGCAGCTAATTTAACTGACCTACATATACCAAGCCCAGACTCTCCACAGCTCCTGTTCCCTTTACTGTCTGTGTATGTGTGTCTGTGTATCAATATTTCTCCTATGTTTAGGTATTACTCCTCAATCATAGTATTTCTGCTAAAGCAAAGTACTTCTACTACATCTAAGTACTTTTGCCAAATCATATATTTCTGCTAAATCATAGTATTTCTGCCAATTCATAGTATTTTTGCAAAATCATGGTATTTGTGCAAAATCATGGTTTTGGGGCCAAATATTTCTGTTATTTTATAATATATGTGCTGAATATATTATATGTGCCAAATCATAGTATTTATCCCAAATTATAGTATTTATGCCAAATTACAGTATTTCTGCTAAAACGCAGAAATAGTACCTTTTAGCAGGAATTTCTACCAAAAGATAGTACTTCTGCTAAATCAGAGTATTTCTGCTAAACCAGAGTATTCCTGCCAAATCATAGTATTTGTACTGAAACATGGTACTTCTGCCCAATCATAGTATTTATACCCAATCATAGTATTTCTGCTAAATCATAGCATTTGTGCCAAATCATGGTATTTGTGCAAAAACATAGTATGTCTGCAAAACCATAGTATATCTCTTATGTTATAGTATTACTACTAAGTCATAGTATTTCTGCCAAATCATAGTATTTGTACTAAATCATAGTACTTGTGCCAAATCATAGTATTTGTTGCACATCATAGTATTGGAACCAAAACATAGTATTTGTCCCAAAGTATCGTATTTGTATGGAGTAATAGTATTTCTTCTAAATCATAGTATTTCAATCAAATCTCAGTAGTTGTGTTAAAATGCAGTATTATTGCCAAATCATAGTATTTGTACCCAATCATAGTATTTTTGCCAAATCGTGGTATTTGTGCCCAAATAATAATTCTGTTATGTTATAGTATTACTACTAAGTTGTAGAATATCTGTTATGTTATAGTGTATCTGCGGAATATAGTATGTGTGCCAAATCATAGTATTTATACCAAATCACAGTATTTGTGCTAAAACATAGTATTTGTGCAAGAACATTGAACTGTTATGTTATAGTATTACTACTAAGTCATAGTATTTCTGCGTTGTTATAGTATTTGTGCTAAAACGTAGTATCTCTGCCAAGTCATAGAATTACTGCAATTTCATAGTTTTTTTTAGGAAATCTGTTATGTTATAGTATTACTACTAAGTCATAGTATTTCTGCCAAATCATAGTATTTGTGTGAATTTGTATACTGTAATATCACTGTATTATGTAGTGGCTAAGTAGGGGCTGTTTACTAAGTGCATCAGTGTAAATAGGTCATCTCTTATGTTGGAGTGCCCTCTTGTGGCGCCTTTTGGGTAGTGCCTTAGTAAACGGGAACCCTGTAAAAAGTGGCATCAGACTGATTTGTAGTGGAGGAATTTGTTGCCAGTTTTCTTAATCTTTAATCTGTATGCATGTTGTAATGCATACCCTGTTCTTAATCATAGAAACCACACCATATCACCTCTCCACATCCTCCTATTGTATGCCATACCTCCCTGTACCATCCATCTGACCGCAATAAACTCCACCTGTGGTAATCTAATCCCTGGATGTCAGCCTCTCCTTCTGACCGAGGATAGTTATAGTATTTGAGCCAAATCATAGTATTTGTGCTAAAACATAGTATTTCTTCCAAATCATAGCATTTGTGCCAAAGTATAGTATTTCTTCCAAATCATAGTATAACTGCACAATAAAGGTTCTTGAGCCACATCAGTGTTTGTGCCAAATCTTAGTATTTCTTCTAAATCCTAGTAATTCTGCTCAATGATAGAATTTCTGCTATGCTGTAGTACTTTTTTCCTAGATTGTAGTACTTCTGCTAAGTCAAAGTATTTCATGTAAATCATAGTATTTCTACCAAGTCCCAGTGTTTCTGCTTAATCATAAATAATGTTTTAGTACAAATTGTATGATTTGGCAGAACTTTCTGTGTTCCAGCACAAATGCTATGATTTGGCAGGAAAAAAATATTATTTAGTATAAATACTAAGTTTTAGCAGAAATACTATGTTTAAACTTTAAAAAATTCTGCTATTTCTGCTGATGTGTGTTATGACTTTTGACCATTGAAATGAATGGAACACATTATCAATGTGGTCACTGATTTTGCATGATGGGCTGAGCTGTGTTTTAGCTCAGTGAGATAAGCATCCGTTCTCAGACTGGGAGGCCTGGGTTCAAATCCAGCTTATGGCAACATTTCTTTCACTTAACAGTTAAACTTTTTTTAAACTCTTTTCAACACAAATTTCATCTTTTTCACCCCTTTTCAGCAAAATTTTCAGTTTTTTTAACCCCTTTTCAGCACAAATCCAAACTTTTTCAGCTCTTTTTCAGCAAAAACCTCTTTTCAGCAGAATTCTGCTCATTCAACTCTTTTCAGCAAAATTTTCAGTTTTTTCTGCTGTTTTCAGAAAAAAACTCTTTTCAGCAGAATTCTGCTCATTCACCTCTTTTCAGCAGAAATTCTGCTGATTGAACTCTTTTCAGCAGAATTTTCACCCCTTTATTTTTGCCCAAATTCTGCTTATTCACCTCTTCTGAAAAATTTTCCGCCTTTCCACCTGTTATCAGCACAATTCTCAGTAGCTTCTGCTCATTTCAGCACAATTGTCAAGCTCTCCACCTTTTCTTGGTGAGAAAGTGTTTTGCTCAGTGAGCTAAATAGCTGCCCTTTGACCAGGAGGGCCAGGTTCGAATCCTGCTCAGGGCATCTTTTTTTTTTTTTTGTTTCAACTTTTTCAGCTTTTTTCAGCAGATATCTTCAGCCGTTAAGGCATCCACACTGCATTTTCGCAGGAAATGCAAATTTTTCTAGTAAATAACTGGTTTGGTTTAGAATTAATTCACATATTCACATGACACTGTATTCTAAAATAAGTGCGCACATTTTAGTTTACACTGTTATGATTTAATCTTTGTTTTCTGAGTTACCTTAGTTATAGCAGCTCCAGTCCCCTGATTGAGGAGCCAATAGGTGGAAAAGGGGCGGAGCAAGCCTTGATGGAAAACTGCAAATTGGCTCATTCCATAACTCGGGACCATGGGTGGGGGATTGGATTTCATTATGTTAGTTTCAGTTAAGTTTTGTGTGTTTTACCCCTGTTGGTGTTTTTGTGGGCTGATCAGCCACTATTTAAGTTCCCCCTTTGTCTTGTTGGGTAGGTCAGTTTGTTTGGGTTATCAGTATTGTTTGTTAACTTTGAGTAGAATTCTGTTATTTTGACCTCTTTTATGGGCCCAAGATTTTGACTTTTTGTAAGATTTAACCAACTGTGTTTTGGGGTTAAATAAAAAAACAACAACTTTTTTTGGACTTTAACCTGTGCCTGAGTTTCTTTCGCTGCTCGGTCATGTACAAAGAACTAAATTCACACACATTTTGTTGAAAAATAGCCACAAATTACTTCTGTTTAGTATAACGGAGATATATATTGGTCTGATAAACACTGTATGCATGGTGCAGAGCTCGCTGTGGCTTCATCTGTCTGCCCTGTTGTCACTCCAGCAGGCTCTTATGTCTGCCATGAAAGACTGTGAGCATCTCCTGGATTAGATAAAAGCCCATGCATCCACCCATTAGGATCAACTTTGTTTACCTCTCCGCTGAGTCGCCCAAATTGTGAGTTGAGACTGGTGGTCTACTACTGAGGAGGCAGTGAGATTTTCCACAATCAGTTTCAAACAGTAAGTTTCCATTGCATGGAAAAGGGTCCTGGTCTTATCTATGTCTGAATGTCCTCAGGATTAAATGGCAACAAATTACAGTTCTGGGGAAGACATTTATGGAAGAGCAAACAGCCTTGATAACAGAGTGGATTGATGACCATTCATAGGTTCTAACGGTATTTATGTTTGGACAGTTCATATTTATGTTTGTGTACAGCTACTGCCTGTTAGTGCCTACTTGCTAGTTAGTACATTGTTGTTTTGATGTAAATAGTGTCAGCCGTGTTGCACAACCTCCCCAGAGATGGATGATCCACTATGATCTTCCATTTCCCAGACTTGATGAGATCACTGCTTACATAAGATAAGAACCAGCAGCAGAGGTGACACACATGGCTGTCAACACTGGAGCTGCTGCAGTGAATCAAGCAAATGTTAACTCAGAAATAATACCAGTCATCACAGACTACTGTTAATGGAGACATTTAACAGCAAGCAAAGCCACATCAAACTCTCATTTGTTTTTCTCTTATGCTTCTGTGAAGGCAGTGTGCATATAAGCTACCACAGATGACGGTGTGGTTAACAACAGCTAGGCAATCCAATAAGGTGGGAAATGATAAAGACAAATAGTAGTTCAGCATGGAGCCCTTTTCTTGGTGTGATACAAGCCCTGCTGACCCTGAAAAGCAGAGAAAAAGCCGAAAGTTTGCGCAAGGCTGGAGCTGTACTGAGTGTTAGGGGGTGGGCGTTAGGCTGGAGGTACTTTTTAGGATGTTATGGCCAGTGCTGCATCAGAGGATATTTTGCGTGCAGACATTTTTATGAACTTAGACTCAGTTGCCAAAATGTTTCATATTTATGAGAGCAAGATTCGTGCTAAGTACAATAAAACAAATGTCATTGTACATATCACGCTGTTTTATTGATTTAAATTGGGCATATGGCTCAGCTTTAGCCATGACTGGAGCAAAGGCTGGTCAGTGTTTCCCCTGATTGTAGACTCCGGTGCTTAACCTTACCCCAAGAGTAAACAGGTTTACTTGTGCATAGTATATAGCGCAATACAGTAAATCGATATCATTCACATAGTTGTCTACATGTAAACTGTCTATGTTAGGCTGAGGTCTGCTAACCACATATTTACACAGAAGCAACAGGCTATAGCAAAGCTATTGCTTTCAAACTATTATGGAAATGAATACATGTGACTGAACCTGTGAGGTTTCAGCCCGAGAAAGATAAATATGTTTCATTTCTTTGACTGTGTTTTCTTTTCTTTTCTTTTTCACTGTTAAGTTAAGTGACCCACTGAAAGAAGGGTCAAGAACCTCCGTGTGTAGCCTAATTTAGAAATCCAGAGTTTTACAATCTGTAAAGAGTTAGGAGGCGGCGGAGAAGAGGGTTTACAAATGGTTCTGGGCACATTTCCTGCACAGGCGGGAATTCCATCCCACTTCACCAATCTGGAGATGTTTACTTGCAAAATGTGGAAGCATGATGCAGTGCTTATGTGTCAGTTTCAGAGTGTGAGTGTGCGTGCGCACAAGTGGGGGTGCGTGTGTGTGTGTGTGGTCAAAGGAGACCCTCAGCTCTTGTGACTCTGGCTGGGGATAGAAGCAGGGGGTGGGGAAGATGCTATCAGGCCCTGATTTCTGTGGTTTTGATGACATCCAGATAATAGCAGAAACACACACATACACACACACACACAACAGATGCACAAGAACAAGCATCTCGTCTGCTTCGAACTTGCCACCACTGGCCTCTCACGCACACTTACGCACACACACAGAAACACAGACGCATACACCAAAGCTTGAAAATTACAGCTTAGCATGCAAGCGCTGAGCAGATGGGTTGCCTAATGACTATTGTGTATAGTGCAGAGGGAGTGTGCTGCTTTCCCATTACACGTCCCCCTTACAACCCCAAAGCATAGGTCTGGCTTTCATTTAGTTTATGTCTGAACTGGCACTAGCATGACACATGCAAGTTGCAGGTGGTCAGGCTATGAAGAAAAAAATGAAAACATATTCTCTGCACTTGCTTTTTGCTTTTATCACTTGTCAAAGTTTTTTTTTTTAATATATATGGCCAAAACAATATAGCACAGTATATTTTGTTTATTTTTATACCTGTTTGCTCTTTGCAGGATAATGTGATAAAAAATATAATAGTGACTTTATAAAACAACAAGCCTCTGTGAAGATGAGGCTTTAAATGACATCAGTATGTTAGCGTGAGAGTCAGAGGTAGACTGCTAAGGATCTGTCATGATTACTTTAAGATGATCTCATTTAATGATCTAATATTTTAAAAGATATCGCCCTACTCTCGTTATTATGAGGAGATTGTTTCTTCTAAAAATCAACCTGGTCTCATTTCTTTTTCCCCTGAGTATGCGCGAATATTATCAAAATGTTTTTCAGAGAAGATCAGAGAATTTTACCAACTGAAACTGGAAACATTGTGAAATAATCTATTATCAGGGCTAAAACAAAGCGACAACATGAAATTTGCAGTGATTATGTTGAACTCTAAGATTTCCTTTTTGATTACAGTCTTGTGTTATAATAACAGCCTTGTCCAAAAATATTCTGCTTTACTGTCTTTTCCATGTCTTAGATATAAAAAGAAATATTATCAGAGCTAAAAGCTGTGCTAATATGATCAATTTCTTTGGCTAATACATTTGGCCAGTCAAGGGTGCAGGATGTCACAATGGTGCTTTAGTGCTGTCACTTCATATGAAGAATACATATATATATATATATATATATATATATTAGGGGTGCAACGATATTCGTATCGATATTGAACCGTTCGATACAGTGCTTTTGGTTCGGTACGCATATGTATCGAACAATACAAAATTTGTAATTTATTTTATCAACTTTCCTTCTGACGATGCTGTCTGTGTGGAGCGCTCAGTGAATCTGCGTTCGACTACTCCGCCTAGGCTGCACTGTCGAGCGCAGATCCACTGAGCGCTCCACACAGACAGCATCGTCAGAAGGAAGAGCGCAGGGCAAGCTAGCGAGACAGAAGTTAAGCTCTCCTTGCAACATGGACCTCCCCCACCTTCATTCAGATCTGGCGTTTGGAATTATTTTGGTTTTCATGTGACGTATGACCCTGAAGGTAAGCGAGTCATGGACTAAAGTAAAACAGTATGTTGGATGTGCCACGCAATGCTCAATTACATGGGTGGGAACTAGTGTGTTAGCGAAGTTAGCTCGTTAAAATGTTGGCCGTCTAGCCCCATGCACGGGGCGATCGGCGGTAGCTCGTTAACGGAGATTTGCCGTGTTGTGGCGTTAAGGTCATTTCAACGAGATTAACCTGAAAGCACTAGTGGGAACACAACGAATATGACTGCACATTTACGCCGACATCATCCTAGTGCAAAGACAAGTGGAAGCAGACAAAAACAACAAGCACGCATGCTACAAACTTTACCCGAGTCATTTAGACAGCACATGATTCTCCTTATGGGGACCTGATATGTTTAATATGCTGCTGAGAATATAGCCCAGAAGAAGCGTATAGTATAGCTTTTATTTTGGAAAGAGCCATTTCTCTGTAATAAACTCTCTTTTCCAAAGATGAGTGATTCCTCAATCAGATACAGGGCTTGCAATATCGCTAGCCCGACGTCCCGGGGCTAGCGATTTTTCCAGTCGGGCTACCAAAATCTATCTCTGCCCTACCCGTCGGGCTATTGTAGGAAAATATATGTCAATGCTTTTGCATTCTTTCGGAAATGTAGCTGGGTAATTATGTCATTGGCATCGGTGAGCCACTGTCAATATGTGACATATTGAAATCGCGTTTGAATTTGCGCTTGTTTTTTGCTTTCACTTTGCAATCGCGCGAACTGTGTATAGAGAGCGACAGTACTGATTGGTGAGTGATGATAATTTGTGCACCAATTCCTCTGACATCGTCTTATTAATCGTTAGCTTAATATGCAAACATGACAAGTGAAATCTCCCGCAGCAAGCTTAAATATGTGAGAGGTTGATCGCGCAGAGAATCGCTGAGCTTATGTGAGTGTGTGTGTAAAAGCAGCAGGATACATATTTTAGTTCTGCTGAGCCAAATAAGACAGGTCAGGGTGAAGAAGTGACAGCCAAAGAAAAGCTTACCACAAAACGGAAAAGTTATGACAAATCAGACTATAAGGCAAAAAGAAAGTGCAGCTTTATGGTTTCATGGACAAAAGAATTTCTGTGGCTGCAATATGATGAGCTATATAACCGGGGCTGCACATAAGTGGTCCGCAGGTGCGCATTCGCTGTCAAAATAAAAAAGCACGCACAAGGGTTAGGGTTAAATTTAAAAACTGTACTTTTGAGTTAAAATATATATTTATAATTTTAATAAATGGCAAATTAAAAAGGCATGAACATTTTTTTTGTATCGAAATTTTGTGTATCGTTGCACCCCTAATATGTATGTATGTATATATATATATATATATATATATATATATATATATATATATATATATATATATATATATATATATATATATATATGTTTGGAAGAGCTCAGTTTCAGTCCTATCTTTCAGGAGAGTTTATATTTGAATGGACAGATACTAGTGTTACAAGCGGGGCTGAGTGCAGCCCACCTAAATGGCCCTATTGCTTGCCCAAAGAAAAACATTTGTTTTTGTTAAAAATAATGTATAAACTTTCCCTCCAGATGTGAGTTAGGTGTTGCCTTTTTAATTTTTCCCATGTACTTTTATTGAAGGGCAAAAGTGACTGAAAAACCTACAACATCAGCACTTCTGAAAAACGCTTCTAGTGTCACATTTATTATAGAAATCACTCTTATACTCGATGATTGATTCCATCTACCTTTTAGTGCAGCTACTGTGATGGCACTGCACAAATTGGAGTATTTAGAGAGAGCCTATGTCTCTGCCAGTGTATTAACTGTGTGCTGTGTAACTCTTAAAACGAATAAACACATAGCACTTCAGTCTTGTGTTCAGCCTGTAGAAACCATCCTATAGCTACTACATTGCTGCCAAATAAATGAATCTCAGTTTGCTCAGGTTTTTATTTATTATATTTTTTCCTCAAACAGTAATAAACTAATAATCACCTGATCTAACCACCCAGCCCAACAGCAGGCCAGAACTAGCCTTGCTAATCCACACAGAAAATGTACTTCTCTAGGAAAATAGATTATATCTGTGACAACATGTTTTTTATCATGATCACACTTTAGGTAAAATGACTGGAACAGAGGAGTGATACTTTCTCAGAATGGATCTCTATAATTCATAATTATCATTTGTAACAACTGTGATCATTTTCATGTTATATTAAATTATAAAAAGCAAAGTGATTGAGCTGACTGACAAAGTTTCAGTGACACTGATCTGTTTGCCTCACACACCATTTATAATGCACATAAAAGGAGCAAACCAGACCTATATTTATGAATAGCACCTTTTAAAGGGCATCAGTCAGCAGCTTGCTCAGAGCTATATGACAGAGCGATTGATGCTGCCTTTATGTGCCCAAGTTTTCCTTATGCATGTTCAGTGGATGCGTGTGGAAGAGACAATGGGGGTGAAAGGTCTGTCTGCATCTTTGTCTATACCTAATCTCCTGTTGCACGCAAAAGGCGGTGTATAAGACAACCACGAAGGTAACTTCAGATGGACAAACAGCCGCTCTGAATTACATCACTTGGGGAGGATGCCTTTGTTTCTGTGAAACCAAACACATCCTCGTGAATGACATGGCAAGGTGCCTGTACTTGAGATGTCTTTGCAGGGAGGCGTGCCGATCATCTATTAGTCTCAATTTCTCCCCTTCTCGCACGATAGCTCATCCATGATACCTCCCTTAATTTTCCTCTCTCCCACCTCCAGCCTCAGCACTCGGTTTCTCAGCGAGGCACAGCTCTGTGATATCCTATACAGTCTGCACTTTTGACCAACTGTCCTGGATAATGGTTTTCAGATTCTTCAAGGTGGCCTGAATTAGTGCCAGAGCTGAAAATGGAAAGCAAACACAAGTCCACCACCCTCTGTTCCTACTTAGCTCCAATGTAAGCTGATTATTCAGGTTCTGTCATGCTTTTCCATGTGAGTCTCACATCCCTCAGTGACTGCACAGACAGAGCGTGAGTTTGTTTTTTTGTTTTTTACTGTCCACCTTTATGTAATGCAATCAGATATCAAGGCACAGCGAATTAGATTCCTGCAAAGGGTCATGGCTCGAAAAACAAACATGCTTGTGAAACCTCAACATGTACAGTATGAGCCAGATATGTACGATGAGCTGCTGCAGGTTGTCTGTGAGTCAGTACACGCAATGCTCTCCACAGTCTCACACACATTAAACAAGCCCTCCTAGCTTCCCACATGGCCTTGGTGTGTGGTTCCTCCTGACCACACAGCTATGTTTACTTTACCGGCCTCCCTTGTTCTAGTCTTACAATTGTTGTGGTTTTTTGATCTGCCCAACACTTCTTTAGCAATCCACAGTTTCGCCACAGTGTTACTACTGGACAACTACAAAAGTGAAATTAAATATTATAGTGTCGGGCTCGTATCTTTCATTGCTTTGGAATTTTCTATGTAAACTGGCAATGACTTAATAAGATCAATGACACATCGTTTCTGTGAGGTCCTGGTGGGCAGACAGTAGACGGATTATTTTCTATGAATTTATACTGTGTTTAATGTGTGATATGAAACTTTTATGGAATTACGGCCGATATGATATTAAAAAACAATCAGTGGGTGGCGATTGCATTTTTTTCTTTTGGTAATTTTTTATGTTTTTTGCTGTTGTAAACTGACTGCAGAGACTAACTGGTTGCCCAGTGGTTGAGAAAGCAACACTCTCAACTTCTGGTCAACCCATTTATGAATGCAACCAGACTGTTGTTGTCAACAAGTTGTTACCAATCTGATTCAGCCTTGCTGATTCTCACAAACACATTGCATGTAATTGCCAACTTGACCCTGCTGAATCGTAGATTGATATCAGACTTCCTCCGTCTTATTGCCATTTTATCGCTTTCTTCACACAACAGGGAACTGACTGTGAGTGGTCACAGACCTGGTCGCAAAAACGACCTTTTATTAAAAAGGAGCAAAATGAGATACATACGTCTTGGGACTGTGGGAGGAAATTATTAACACACCATACATCATGACTGAGCTGACAGTGGCACTTGTAGTCACCAGAGCACGGTGGCCCTGAAAGGCCAAATCAAGATATTCTAGGTAAGTGTGTTTTAATCTCATGATTAAATGGATGGATGGATTTTTAGCCTAACAGTTAGGCTAACAAACTCAACTCTTTTCTCAAAAAAGCAATAGATCCTCCACTTCTTTTAAGTGTCTCCAAGCACAAGTCTTAGCATATTTTGGTTCCTGCAACTGGTCCGTCAGGTTATTGTCTCCACAGAAACCCTACACTTGTGCTTTTTTTTCTATTTCTTTTTTCCTATTTCCGTTGTGTTTTGTGTGCTTTTACAGGGTTTTTCTTATTGCTGGTGTTTTCTTAAGTTGCAGTCTGTTTGGCCTCTTAGGGCCAGTGTACCAGAGAGTGGAGCGCTAATGCTAAAAGATAATGATAATATGGCACCATTAATTTAATACACTTTGTTCAGTGTGAGGATTTGGTGGTAAATGTTTGTTGCTGACACAATAAAGAGTCTCAGTTATTTTCCACCTGTCAAGGTGATTTTACACATCCCGTCAACGTACACCAGCATACTATACTACGTGCATTATTTTGCTCTTCAAGCTTCACTCTGCCCTTTTTAAAGAGGCCCTTTCAGAGCACTGTTTGCACTGTTTATGCAGATCACAACTGCACAACCACATACAGGGATATGGCAAGCCACACTGTCTGTTTCAAGCACACGCAAACCACTACAGTGAACTGGACTCAACAGCCAGCTTTCCTAAACCTTTGCAGATTGTTGAAACATCCCTGTAATCTTCTCTGCTGCGGCCCTTGAGCTACACTACTCTGTGGTACAGATGAGTGGTGTGACCACTCATAGTTTCTCGTGTGATCCCCCCCCCCCCCCCCCCACACACACCACATCGCCCCAAGCTCACTTCCCGACCACACAAACGCCACCCTGCACCTCAGCTTACCCCAGCTACATAGGTGTGAGATGTGTGTTATAGTGATGAGAGCAGGGCAGGCGCTCTTGCAATCTTAGGAGGTGATGAGGCCAGTAAATCTCCACTGAGGGGTGGTCTCTAAGGCTGCCCCAGCCTTGGCAGGACCCCTGGGTCCAAATTGAAAGCAGACATGTTTGGAGTTCATTCTCTGAGTTACTACTGTTCAATTGTGATTTACAAGAGTGTGTGAGATATGGAAATCTCTCACGCAACTCAAGATATGGGCTGAGTAAAAGCACATTGTGAAACAGGCTCCCCTCCACCCTGTGGGAAGGAGTAATCTGTAAACTCATGCTATCCCTCCATTTGGCCAAGACTGTTTATTCAGTTTTTTTCATCCTTTCAGCCAGTCATGTTCTCAAATTGGGACACAATCTCCTCTTTGGCTAATGGAAAAAGCATGCCAGCAAGAAGGGAAATTCAAGCTTTTCTAATAGGGGTGCAAGGTTGAAATCATTGTGGGGGGGTGGGTGGGGGATTCAGTGAAGGGGAGCAAAGCTAAACTACAGTACTCTGAAAAATCTTCTCTCGTAATCAATTCTTACACTAAGAAAACATTCAATCCAAGTCCAAGAGAGCATCTTGTGGATGTCTGCAGGCGACTGAAATGTTCTGGCCTGGACAGCGCAGAGTCTCACAGCAAGACCAAGAGGGCACTAATCAGGTTGGCAGAGGGCATGTTTGATGATGTGGAGAAAAGTGAGGAAGAAGATCAAGTAAAACAGTTTTATAAAGACATTGTTGTATACATCCAGAGACTAAGCAAAGGGGAGAGACAGTCAGAAAGGGAACCCCAAGGCATAGAGTCTATGCAAAAGAAAGATCTTGAGGACACCACATGTGCTACTCCAACACATATTGCAGATTACTCACCCAGAGCCCGACCAGAGGCGATGCGAACTCTTCAAGAGGTAACACTGAAGAGGGAGTTTAAAATCTGTGGGCAGATTGGAGAGCATGGGCAGAAGGATAAGCTATCCTATCTCAGCTTGATTCGCCAGATTGAGAATGGAAGTGAAAAAGGGCACTCGGAGACTGAAATAGTGGAAGCAGTAATTAGGGCCATTAGTCCAGGAACGCCCCTAAGAGACATGTTGGAGATTAAACGTAGGTTAACACTTAGCAAACTGCTCACCATATTAAAGGGACACTATAGGGTAGACAGCCCCACTGAGCTTTACCATCAGCTCCTCAGTATCTCCCAAGAGCCCAAAGAAACTGCCTTAAACTTTGTATTTCGTGCCATTGAACTTAAAGAGAAGTTGTTATGGAAAGCGGCAAATGAGGAGACAGATGAACTGTATAGCAGAGCCACCATTCAGCGCAAATTTCTCCGCTCCATTGCAACTGGGCTGCTCAGTCACTCTATCAAGTATCAGCTACTGTCCCACCTAAACAACATAACCATAACAGATGAAGAACTGATTGAGAAAGTCAATGAAGCTTCAAAGCTAGAGAATGAAACATTTGAGAAACAGAAAAGGTCCACTGCAGCCAAGGTTCCCAAGGTCCAAGAACTCCAAACAGGATACCAAACAGCCCTGACATCTGCTCAGAGCCCCTCAAAAACCAGAGAATCCCCCACTACAGTGCCCATGACAACAGTGAAAAATAAAGAGACTAAGGCAGACACGCAGCAGATTATAGAAGAACTACGTAAAGAGATGAAACAAATGTTTATGGCTCCTATGGAAACCAGTCATGGCACCAAAGCAACGAGAAAAAGGCTGTAAAAAGTGCAAAGAAGAGGGGAAAGGAGAGAACTGCCTGCAAGTGCTTCAAATGTGGGCGAGAGGGCCACTACTCCCGTGGATGCCGAGCACTGAGACTGTCATCGGGAAACGGGGAGGGACTACTGAGACGGGACCAGCAGTAGCCCAAAGCCCATGGTCCCATAATGACCAGCAAAGCCCACCAACATCCTCCAAAGAAACTGCAGCTAGTGTCCCATCAGTGGTAACTGAGGTTCACTATCTACCTCCTCAACAAAAGTCACGGTTAGTAAGCCTGGTGGGAAACAGATGTACTGTGAACTGTTTTATGGACAATCACCCAGCCAAGGTGTTATGGGATTCAGGGGCACAGTCCAGCATAGTAAATGAAAACTGGCGGCAAAACTACCTCGCCGACACAGTCGTCAGAACCAACAGAGACCAAAGTCATGGGACCCACCAGTGGATCTCCAGCATCTGGATGAAAATCAGCGAGCGGCTGCGAGGAAGATGTTGCGAGAGGAATGTGAGGCATTTGCATATGACAGTGACGATGTTGGCTGCTTACCATCCCTAAGGATGCATATAAGCCTCCATGACACAAATCCTGTGAAAAAGACTTACATGTCCATCCCAAAACCCCTGCACAATGAAGTGAAAGAGTATTTGCAAGACCTGCTTAACAAAGGCTGGATCACACCATCACGGTCCCCCTACTCATCACCTGTGGTGTGTGTCCGCAAGAAAGACGGCACCCTCCGCCTTTGTTGTGACTTTAGGGAGCTCTATTGCAAGTCAGTCCCAGACCACCATCCAATACCAAGGATCCAAGACATGTTGGATGCGCTGGGCGGGAGCTCCTGGTTTTCCGTGTTAGACCAGGGTAAGGCGTACCACCAGGATTTCTTGTATGAAGAAAGCCGTCCCTTAACCACCTTCATCACACCCTGGGGGCTCTATCAGTGGGTACGCATTCCCTTTGGTCTGAGCTCCGCACCCGCTGAGTTCCAGAGGAGCATGGAACACTGCATGGCAGGCCTCAGAGATACTATCTGCCTCCCACACCTGGACGACAACCCTGTACACAGCAGCAGCTTTGATGAACACTTGGAACATATCCGCCTTGTCCTCCAGCGTTACAGAGAGCATGGTGTTAAGCTGGTGTTAAAGAAATGTGAACTATTCAGGCGAAGTGTCAAGTTTCTGGGAAAGCTGGTAACAGGTGAAGGCTACACAATGAACCCGGCAGAGATGGCTTTAAAGGAAAAGACACCTGCAACCGTCAGAGAGGTACGTGAAATGCTTGGTTTCCTCTCTTATTACAGGCCGTTCATCCCCAACTTCTCCCGTGTAGCCCTCCATCTTCTGAGAATTCTGCTCTAGTCTCAGCCGACAAGTCCAAAAAGGAGGTGAAGTAAAGTAAAGGGCACATACCATCACGGGCACCCATTGAGTGGACAACCTCTCACCAAGAGACATTGAACCAGCTTGTAGATGCACTTACAAGACCCCCCATTCTCGGGTACCCCGACTTCACAGAGCCTTTTGTGTTACATTGTGATGCATCACAGGTTGGGCTAGGTGCTGTTTTGTATCAGCGGCAGCAAGGCAAGATGAGAGTCATAACATATGGCTCCCGCACCCTGAGTCCAGCAGAGAAAAAGTATCACCTGCACTCTGGCAAATTAGAGCTTTTGGCTATGAAGTGGGCGATTTGTGAACGTCCGGGATTATCTGTACCATGCCCCATCATTCGTGGTGTACACTGATAATAACCCACTAACATATGTGCTCACTACTGCAAAGCTTAACGCCACAGGTCACAGATGGGTCGCGGAGCTGGCCAGCTACAACTTCACCATCCGCTAACATCCAGGCAAGACCAACGCAGATGCTGATGGGCTGTTGTGAATGCCGCTGGACATTGACAGCTACATGAAGTTGGACAGGAAGCCATAAGCGCATCAATGGAGTCTGTAACGGTCGAGGAGAGAGACCCTTGCCAAGGCATTGGAGTTATCCAGGTGAGTGCTCTGAAGTTAATCAAAGATTCTGACACTACTCGGTCTTTTACACCAGACCAGATTCGCAGAGCCCAGGAAGCAGATGAAGTTCTGGCAAGAGTGCTCTGGTATAAGTCGCTGGGTAGAAGACTGAGTAGAACTGAGGTGAAGTCAGAGCATCCTGCAGTAGCTGCACTACTCAAGCAGTGGTTGAAGCTTCACGTCGACCAAAATGGTGTCTTGCGTCGCCAAACATCACGCCGAGAGCAGCTACTGGTCCCTAAAGCCTATCGTCCCCTGGTTTTTAAAGAACTCCACCAAGACATGGGCCACTTAGGGGTGGAAAGGACGCTCGACCTAGTTCGAGACAGGTTCTACTGGCTGCAGATGGCAAAGGAGGCTGAACACTTTGTTACAGAAGAATGTGAGTGTCTTAAGAAGAAGAAACCGAGTAAGCAGACCCGTGCACCTCTGTCCCCGATCCAGTCCACTTATCCATTCCAGCTGGTGTCCATAGACTTCCTTCACCTGGAAAAGTGTAAGCAGGGCTACGAGTATAAACTTGTTGTCATGGATCACTTCACGAGGTTTGCCCAAGCATATGCAACGAAGAACAAAGCAGCTAAAACAGTCGCTGGCAAGCGCTTCAATGACTTTGCACGCAAGTTCAGGCTTCCCGACCAGACTACACCACAACATGGGCAAGGAGTTTGAAAACAAACTCATGGCAAGATTGAAAGAACTCTCTGGTATCCAAGGCTCCCACACGACACCCTACCACCCGCAGGGTAACGGACAGGTGAAGAGATTCAACCGCACCCTGCTCTCCATGTTGCGGACCCTGGAGGACAAGGAGAAGGATAATTGGAAAGAGTCACTAGCTAAAGTCGTCCACGTGTACAACTGTACGAAGAATGAGGCTACGCCCCATATTACCTCATCTTCAGACGTGCCCCACGACTTGCTCTTCGACCTGAAAAGGGATGAAGCTCATGTGGACTATGATGAATATGTTAGCTGCTGGAAAAAGAGAATGCAGGAGGCGTACACAGTGGCTTCTCAAACTGCTACCAAGGAAGCTGCTCGAGGCAAAGCATAGTACAACAAGAAAGTTAAAGGGAGAGATCTTCAGCCTGGGGATAGAGTGCTCCTCCGAAATCTCACTCCTCGAGGTGGACCCACAAAGATCCAGTCCTTTTGGGAGAACCAAGTCTACAAAGTGAAGGAGAGGAAAGCAGATGACAGTCCAGTGCATCTGATCCACCCTGAAAATGGCCAAGGCAGAGATAAAATGGTGCACAGAAATCTCCTACTGCCCTGTGACTTCCTACCACTTGAGAAGCCATCAACACAGACTGTTCAGCCCATAAAAGGCTCTCCAACTGTGACAAGGAAAAAGTTCAGACCTTCGTGTAGACAGCTGCAGCCAGGGAATGGCAACACATCAGATGATGACGACAGTGGCACCTACCAGTGGTACCTTAGGCCGGTTCCAGGGAGACGACAGAGGCAGACTCCGCTTAACCCTTTGGCAGAGTCCTTCCAGCCTCATCTGAGACTCCACTGTCAAGAATAGGATGTGCCACTACAGAGCGAAGAGGATTTGCCACTACAAAGTGAAGAGACTGTGCCTGGGCAGATCCAAGGCCCTGACCCTGACATTGACAGGCCATTGAGTGGTGATGCTATGACTGACATTCTAGCTGCAACTGGTGGTGAGACTGACTCTGTGAGGCAACGACCTCAAAGACAAAGACAGCAACCAACTGTACTGAGCTATGACACTTTAGGTCAGCCAACTTTGGTTCAGAGAAACTGTACAGTGACTACTGCTCAAGTTATTGACTGTAATAGCTTCTGGAGACCATGGGCTGTGGGAGTGTGTTAAAGCTATGGTTGAATGGATGATGCACACAGAAATGTCAGGAGACATTTAATTTTGTGGGGGAGAGTGTGGCACTATGTTAAAGACAGAGACATGAAAATAGTAGTCCCCCATTTTATTTTATACTCAGAGACACTTTCTTTTAGTAAGGCCACTGCAATGTCAGTTTACAGAGGGCGCTCAGTCTCGTACGCATCGGTAGCTGACGCTACACTTGTAGAAGTAGTGTGAAGAGGCAGCCTACGGCCTGCGCCTACAGAGGCAGCCTACGAAGAGAACTGATTGTTATATTTTTATGTTTTTACAGGTAAGCTGGGTGGTTGATAATATAAAACAGAGGTTCTAAACGTGACAGACAGCAGTGGCGATTAATGATAAATGTCTTGTTTGTGCCGAATGTTAAGCTAGAGAGCTAATTTCCAAGTTGGTCCAGTTGTTAGCCTGTACCAATCCAAGTATTAGACTGTACCAAAACTCTGTGAGCGCGGTGCAGGTATTTTTGGGTTAAAGCCACAAGATATATATTTTGCACAATAAGAGAAAATGTGAATTGCTTTATGTTTAGTTCATGAAGAGTGAATGCTGTAGAAATATGTTAAGAAAAACATTTATTTGAAAGAGATCTAGTTTAATAAATACACTTAAGAAGACAGGTTCATAAATAGATTAAAACAGTAGTGAAAACAATATAAAACACTAATCAGAGTTCACTATGTTATTCATTATTTACGATTTACACCTACAGGCCAGTGGACACTCTTTCAAGGATGAGTATGTACACATCCTGGACAGGGAGGAACGCTGGTTTGAGCGCGGAGTCAAGGAGGCCATTTACGTGAAAAGGGAAAGTCCATCTCTGAATCGAGGAGGGGGCCTAACATCTTTCGCCATCTTACAATGTTGTGATTGCAGCCATTCCCCAACTCTCTGTGAATGGTACTCATGGCCATTGATCAGTGGTCTTTGATCAGTGGGTTTTGGTCAGTGGTTGTTGATCAATGGTCATAAGAATTTGCATAATTAAGATTAAGGAACTGACCTCCCAGCCCATTGTTCCTTCAGTGGGCTGGTTTCAGTCATTATGCAAATGTACTGTTTATAAGATTGGGGAAAACTGCAGTCAGCTGAGACTGAAGAAGTCACTTAGTGACGAAACGTTTCTCCCACAAAACGCTACAGATGAACAGAACCAACTTTTGGAGATTTACTTTCCTGGATGATTGAGAATGCATCAAGATGTTTGTTTGTTTGGTTTTTTCCTGCTTTTTGGTTTTGACTTTCTTTTTGTTGTCTTTATTGTCTGTGTTCCTCTGTCCCGCTGTTAGTGAATGTGTAAAAAAATTTGAAACTTGCATAAATAAGTACTTTAAAAAACTTGACTTTATCTGAGTATTAGGTGCAGTTTGTATGAAAAATTGGAAGAAAGCAGCATCTGAAAAGTTCATTTGCTTTATTTTTTTTTTAAAGTTTTGCTAAAAAACATTAATTGTTTTCAGTATGGATGCTTTGTTACTAAGCAGAATGGCGGCTTAGAAAATGTTTCAACTGCGTTTTTTACGACTGATTTCCTACAACAGATGTCACAAGTAAACAGAAACATATGTCACCCTTGTAGGTTTCTCAGTTTTGTTTTGTTCACACAGACAACAGCAACACACCTTTGGTTATACACCAGGCCACTTCAGAACATAACTGTTCACAAAAGTTATTTCCTCTGGCCGATTGCCTGGCCTTTTGCATGCGTGCAACCTCACATGGGTCTTTGTAGGGTACACAAACACACATCTACAAACACAACACGCACCAGGCTTTCTTCTCCTAGGCAACACCTGCTTTCCACACGAATAACTCATGTTGATCCAGCGCTCCTCCCCTCATGGCAAGTCTCAACTTCTCAGGTGATGGTGGACTTAAATGAAACACTAAGAAACACTGACCTCTAACCTTGCTAGAAAAAGTTCAGGCAATAACCATTAGCATTCATTGCAAGGTCAAAATCAAAAAATAAAAAGAAGTAGATGTGAATATAAATAACAGGAAAAGCCAGTTCAGTGCCATAAAATGGTTTATCACCTAAACACGTAGCAAACCCAAGGCACGTCAGGCTTGAGGCAGACAGAGAAACTTCCTGGCAAGTTCACTCCATCAGGAATTCATAGGGCAATGTGTTTGTTCTACATCCAATATCAGCTCCTGTTCTCCAGCTCTGCTGTGCTTCTCACACCTCCAACATTAAAAAGACATCCATCCTCAGACAAAGAGGGAATGGAAGAGGCACTGTTATCATAAACCCACAGACAGCAGTGCTTTACTTGTCAAAAATGAAACCACATGGATACGTCACATGAAAATAGACAAGCCTCACACGCACAGACATGCACACACAGGTTCACTTGCATCACTCTGAACAGATGGTCTGGTTAGACAAATATCCACGAGGGATGACTAGCTTGCAAACAAACGTGTCGATACCACAGAGGTTGTGTTTAGTGCTGAAAGCAATAGATGTAAACTCGATAAAAATATATTTGTTTCCCTCCATGTTTTGAGAAATTCTTGCATGTAAACTCCTAGTTGTGTGTTTGTGAGTGCGCATGTGTGCAAGCATTCGTGGATCCATGAACTTGTGAGCCTTTTGTAATGAGGGTTATGAAAATAAAACACAAAATACTGACTCTCATTAACTTCTGTCATAACACATGACACAGACATTCCTCTCAGAAGCCAATGAACAGTTGAGTGACTCAGTGTTTTGGTTATGGCCCCACTAAAGCCGGTAGCTATGAGAAGATT
Organism: Copadichromis virginalis; assembly: GCF_057382275.1. Classification (NCBI taxonomy): domain Eukaryota; kingdom Metazoa; phylum Chordata; class Actinopteri; order Cichliformes; family Cichlidae; genus Copadichromis; species Copadichromis virginalis. The sequence continues at coordinate 29,440,252 of NC_140618.1, forward strand.
AAGGAGGACTTCAGATGGATCCAAAACAAGCTCTGCTACAGAAGGAATTTGATTTGGCCTTTCACTCAAGGGAGACTAATTCTGATCATAAGCCCTTTTTGTCTGCTTATTATTTTCACTAATTACCAAGGCTAATACAAAAGTGACAGAGAGTTGATTAGGGCCCGTGAGCCTTGATTGGTGCCTGTGAGTCTTGATTGTTGCCTGTGAGTCTTGATTGTTGCCTGTGAGTCTTGATTGTTGCCTGTGAGTCTTGTGGGCAGCTGAAGGTGTCCTCATTTTACTGCCTGCCTTGCTGGCCTCTCCAGCTGTCTCCAAATCAAACTATAACTCATGTGCTCAACACATGTGATTCACTTACTATTCTTATTTTTTTATTTAGAGGATTTGACTTTTCTCTTTTTTTAATGATTGCACACACTTACATTTAGTATTTTAATTAAAAAACAGTGAACACTGCATTGGCAGAAGATGAACCAATTTATGTCACATTTTACAGTAACAACTCTGCAGTAAATATATTTAATTTACTGTAGAGTATAGTTAATGTTCTGCAGTAAAGCAAATCTGCAGTAAAGATGGGTTTTAATGATACTGTAGCTACAATCAAATATTTATACCCTACTTGTGGTAATGAGCTAACAACGGTCATTCTGTAGTTTTGTTTGGCATATAATCCATTACATACAACAGTATCATTTTCACAACTACAACTACTGTCTGTGTAGGTTCTCACTCATCCAGGTCAAAGTACGTCTTTCATTTCTTCTCCTAGAACTTCTGCTAGAACTGAAGAAGCTTCTTTGATGAGAATTAAAACATCTTCAAACACTTAAAGAAGTCCATTCTTTTCAAGGTCTTGAAACAACATTTACTATTGTCTGTGAAGGTTTTCAGTCATCCAGGTCATTGTGGTCTAAGGAGCTTGGAAAGAAAACCGTCTGGACTTCTTTAAGACATTTCACCTCTCATCCGCGAAGCTTCTTCAGTTTTAAGAGCTACTGGTGGAGAGTCCCTATGGGAGTGTCCCCAAGAGGGTCATGGGCCCCCTATTGATCCTCTACCTAATCACACGAGCCAAGGTGTGAAAATGGGTGTAGGTCACAGTCAGCCAAGGTTTCAGGTGAAGCTATTGTGAAACCTAGCCCCACCTATCATGTGATTTACTGAGGTCAAATGGCCCAGGATGTGAGTGGGCATTAAGGCGTTTGCGAGGGGTTTCAAAACTTGATTATAGATGGCTTATGACTGTCTGCCATCAAAGATGGCCATTCACAGTGGAGATAGATGGCTTCTTTCACTTCTCTTTCAAACCATCTGTCATCTCTGTCCTGTCCTAAACTATTTACTATTACTACTTGCCATCCATGCTCTCTATAGGTCTCTCTTCTTTGGCTGTTTTTCACTCCTTTTCAGTCCAGTCCAAAGAACTGTTAGCCAAAAACCTGGCATGTCTCAGCATGGTGTGAGAACAACATAACGTAAGTATTTTTTTTTATTTCACCCCTAGTCATAAACAGAAATATTTTTATTATGCTCAGTAAGTAGGGGTGAAAGAAAAGATATCACAGCAAGGCATGAGAGAGGGTTATTAAACAAATTAAAAAAGCCCCATGGTCAGGCTATGACTTGGTCTTTGAATATGTCATGGAATTTGCCCTTGAACATTTTAGAGTTTGTTTGTTTGCTTGTTTTAGTTGTTTTTTTTTTCAATGAAGAATTTACTTAAGCAATAAAATTACAGTGCACTTTAAAATACATTTAAAGAAGATGAACCCCAGAAATTTGGCCAAAAATCATGCCAACATCTGACAGAGGACCTGAGAGTTGATCCAAGTCCTTTCAAGCTCATTAGAATAAGATAAGATAAGATAAGATAAGATAAGATAAAGCAAAGTAGACTGGGCAGGAATAAAGAAGAAATAAGGAATAAAGAAATAGATTCAGCATACCTAAGAAAAACAATAATATGCAAAAAATAGTATACACTATACAAACTAGAAGAAATATCATCTAGATAATTTAGATATAATTATATCTACATATATGTGTAAGCATGTGTGTGTATATATGATACAATAGTACAGAATGTTAGTACCAGCAGAATGGAATATTTCACAGTGCAGTGGTTGGATGTTAAGAGCAGCAGGTATTAAATATTGCAACCTAAACTATGTACAGACCCCAGTGTGCACACATGTGGTGTGTTTTCACATGTGTACATTACTGCTGTTGTACATTGTTGAGTCTGACAGCAGCTGAAATCGCTCCTTCTCACATTTTGGGTGCAGCAGCCTGTCACTGAAGGAGCTGCACAGTGCTGCAGGGTGACCTGCATGAGGTGAAAGGTGTTATCTAACAGTGATGACAGCTTATCCATCATTTTCCTGTCACTGACTAACTCCACTATGTTAAGAGGGCGTCCCAGAACAGAGCTGGCCTTCTTGATCAGCCTATTCAGCTTCTTCCTGTCCCCAGTGCAGATACTGTTTCGTATTGTTAGTCCAGTCCAGTTTATTGATCAGGTGAACACCCAGGTACTTAAATGAGTCCACTATCTCAATGTCCATTCCCTGGATGTTCACCGGTATAGGTGGAGGATGTTTCAAAGTCCACCACCAGCTCCTTGGTTTTCCCACTGTTGATCTGGAGGTGATTCTGCAGGCACCACCTGACGAAGTCCTCAGTCAGTTCTCTGACTAACCCTAACCCTGGCATCCCCATTGGCGATGAGGCCAACAATTGCTGAGTTGTCAGAGAACTTTGGAAGCAGTTAGCAGATTTACAGGAGAAATCTGTGGTGTTTATGGTGAATAGAAATGGAGCCCAGTCTGTTCCCTATGTGGGGCCTGTACTGCAGATGACCCGGTCAGACACACAGCTCTGGATCCTCATATACTGGGGGCAGTTGGTAAGATAGTCTAGGATCCATGTGGTGAGGTGATTGCCAACACCTGTGTACTCCAACTTGTCTCTCAGGATTGTGGGTATGAATTTCACAAGCTCGGTTTTTGCCTTTTTATGCTATATTTCTATACGTGTTTATACATGTTTCAAAAAAATCCCTTGCACATGTTTCCCATTTTACAGCAAAATGTAAGGAAATGAGGGTTGGCTCAAGTCCTTTGTATAACTGTCCAGTAAAAATACTGATTAATATACAGGTAGAGATTAATGACAAGACCAGTATTGCGTGATTGTATGACACTGTCTATGGGCCAAGTCTCAGGAACACACTATCCAAATAACTTTGCCCTGTATTGCAAGTTAAATGTTAAAAACAGTTATCAGTCCACCTAATTCCAGTCAACCAAGAGGGGAAACACACAACACTGTATAGGTTACAGATAAGAGTCGGGCAAACCCTGGTGAACGAGCCCTATAAAAAGAACACTGTAAGAGGTCTATCCCACCAAGGCACCAGTACACCAACCCTGATTCTTGCCAGGTCTATTACGTGCACTGTTTAAGGGAAGCTCTAAGCATGTGATTGTTTTCATAAAGTTAATATGTGTGGTGTATTTGAACCTCGAGTGTTATTATCACTGCACCCTGCTGTTTGAAACCCCTCACATACATTTTATAATGAGGCTAACATATAAAGCACTTTACCTAAATCAGCCGTGGCATTTTATTATCACATTTATCCTGTTTTAAAAACAGGCTGTGTAAGGGTGTTAGCACTTTATTATTATTGTAAAGCAACCTACACAACCATCCAGATACATGGTAAAGAACCATGGTAATGGCCATGAGGTGAGGAAAAGAGGACAGCTAGAGTAAAGCAGAGGTTCTGATTAATAATGAAACATCATGTGGAAGCATTTTGTGTCAAAGAGGAAAGCAACTGTAGTTCTTAAAATGGTCGTGACAGCAATTTTCTAGAGTACACACAGTTATCTGACATCTTAATTCAGATAATTATTTAATTAGGGTGCTCCACTGATAACACATGACTGCTGGTAGTAATTATCATCATAATTTATTTGGACAGTCTCATTCTAATGCTACAGTTTCCATCAAGTCATGATATCTCTGAAATAAATCTACAAACTAAGACACAGCAATGGCTTATATGGTTCTTATATTGTGTTAAAGTCATATAAATTAAATATATAATCACATCTCAAGAGCATGAAGTTGTAAAAGAAGTGTTTAAATAAAACAGTTTTACTAACAGTGATTGTTAGTCAATTTTTCTCATTAAAAACTGTTTAAAAAATTAAATCTCTTTATATAAAGGTTTACATTTTCTAGTTAAGTTTACTATACAGTCCTGTGAAAAAACGAGTACACCCCATGATTTAATGTGTTTTAGCTTTTAGCTGAACCACTTTTAACAGCAATAACTTAAAGTAATAGTATTCTGTATGCCTAAATTAGTCTCCAACATCCTTGTGGAGGAATTTTGGTGCACGCTTCAGTATAATGTTGCTTTAGCTCATTGAGGTTTGCGCACATTTATTCATGCAAAGCTCTCTCAAGGCCCCAACACAACATTTTAATTAGGCTGATATGTGCACTTTGACTGGGTCATCGTAACACCTTGATTCTTTTCTTTTTCAGTTATTCTGTTTTAGATTTGCTGCTCCCTTCATTGTCCTGTTGTGCAGACTCAGTTTAGGCCAAGCTTTATCTGCTCAATTCTAGAATACTTGTATTCTGGTATATATGGTTGACTCGGTGACTACAAGGTGCTCAGGTCCTGTGTCTTTTTCTAATTTAATGAACTTTAAAATTTTACAACGCGAATTTAGGCCTGTAAACTCTGATGTGCAGCTCTTGCACTGCACGGTCCTTGAGCTTGCTGTGAATTTTGTGGAATGTCCACTCCTGGAATGATTATGGGATTTTATAATCATAACCGAATGCTCCAGATGAGCAGACTCCCAAAACGTCCACTTTTTGGGTCAGGTTAGTTAACCAAGATTAAGTTAGCATGGTCAGTTTCAAGTTTGTCACACTGTGAGACAAAAATGACCAACATTACCCGCATGACATTACCTTGGCCTAGGTGGCCAAAGAGAGAACAACATAATGCAGGTAGATTTTCTAAGTTCATTCCTAGTCATAAATTTTTTTTAAAAATATATATCAATAAGGGAAAAAAGAAAAGGAATCAAAAGAAAAGGAATCAAAGCAAGTCACAAGAGAGGGATATTGAAAGCTGAAAACAATCTAGTGGTCAGACTTTGACTTGTTCTTTGAAAATGGCATGGAATTTACCATTGAGCATTTTAGAGTTTGTTGTTTTTTCTCAGCATTTTTCCCCCATAAACAATTTACTTAAGCAACAACTGTACCGTGAATGTTACAAGCAATGTTACTTCATGACCACACAGCTATTTTACCTACCACGAATTGGCTGTGGTGAGAAAAAAAGCATCAAAAAGAAAAAAACACATGATCAAAGTATTGTTAAAAAAATTACCTTTAACCACCCATTGTGTTGTCAGAGAAACCTACTGTGTATACTGTGAAACGTTTCATCAATATGATACAATAACAGTTACTTTGTTATGCTTTGAGAGACATTTTGGTGCACTTGTCCCATCAGAGACTGCAAGTTTTATCCTATAATTTTAAAAAAAAGTCTAAAGGGTGGGCCATTTATATGGATACACCGTAATAACATGGGAATGGTTGGTGATATTAAAGTCCTGTTTGTGGCACATTAGTATATGTGAGGGGGCAAACTCCTCAAGATGGGTGATGACCATGGTGGCCATTTAGAAGTCAGCCATCTTGGATACAACTTTTGTTTTTTATATAGGAAGAGGGCCATGTGACACATCAAACTTATTGGTAATGTCACAAGAAAAACAATGGTGTGCTTGGTTTCAACGTAACTTTATTCTTTCATGAGTTATTTACAAGTTTCTGACCACTTATAAAATGTGTTCAATGTGCTGCCCATTGTGTTGGATTGTCAATGCAACCTTCTTCTCCAACTCTTCACACACTGATAGCAACACCGCAGGAGAAATGCCAGCACAGGCATCCAGTATCCGTAGTTTCAGGTGCTGCACATCTCGTATCTTCACACCATAGACAATTGCCTTCAGATGACCCCAAAGATAAAAGTCTAAGGGGGTCAGATCGGGAGACCTTGGGGGCCATTCAACTGGCCCACGATGACCAATCCACTTTCCAGGAAACTGTTCATCTAGGAATGCTCAGACATATCACTCATGGGAAGGGTCGGCGCTATAAAAATGATGGTCTTGCCAAAAATAAACTATTTATTTTCAATGATCCCAAATAAGCCATCACAAGATTGGTTCAGATCTCTAGACTCGTATATTTCTAAATTCCTTTGGAAAGATAAACCCCCACGTATCAGCTTAAAAACACTACAAAGGGCCAAGGATAAAGGAGGATTAGATCTGCCTAACTTTAATCACTATTTTTTAGCCAACAGGCTTCAGTTCATCTCTAGATGGTTTAAACACACCCTCTTAGATGAACCTTGGATAGATGTAGAACAGGCACTATGTAATAACCTAGAAATTTCAGACCTACCATTTATCAGCTCAAACATCAAACGACATGAATGCTTTAAAAGCATCAATATTAGCTCTTCTCTGACAGCATGGTGGGAGTTTCTAAAAATGACAGTCTTCATTAATCCCATGCAAACGTACACCTATCTGGAACAATCCGGACATATTACAAAACAATAATATGATAAATTTTCCAGATTGGAGTTGCAAAGGAATTAAATACTTGGAACATATGTGGGAAGGAACAGACTTTATTTCGTTTGACAGACTAGTTACACAATATGGGATCAACAAGAAACGATTTTTGGAATATCAACAAATTAAATCCATAGTAAAAAAGAAATTTAATCCCAGTGAAGCTGAATTCCAAATACCACCAAGTGTGGTACAATTTTTTAGTCTAAAACCCCCCAAATTATTGTCTAAAATATACAGAACACTTTCTAAAATAGATGAATCAATATCCCTTCCTATTACAAAATGGGAAGCAGATTTATCAATCAACTTAGACCCAATCCTTTGGTCTCAGATATGCTTAAAAACCTTTCAATGGATCAGAAATCCCAGTTTGCAATTAATACAATACAAAATAATACACAGAGTGCACTATACTGGTCATAGGATGTTCAAGATGGGCTATACGCCTTCCAACAACTGCTCACACTGCACAGCAAATACACCGGACAATTACATCCACGCGCTTTGGTTCTGTCCACCAGTTCAGAAATTTTGGCGTGAGATATGTGAAGACTTATCAAAGTGTCTGAAATGTAACATTCCAGCCTCCCCTTTAGTATGCTTGCTGGGCAACTTGGATGAGGTCACTGCAGAAATAAAAACAGCCCACGTTGTTTTTACGGCCCTATGCATTGCCAAGAAAATGGTCCTCATTAACTGGAAAAAGTGCAGGGGACCTCTGGTGCATCGGCCCTACTAGGGGGCTCTCTAACTGGTGGGGAGGTTGTTATATCTTTGCAGGTGGTCTCCTCACCACAGGAGCTCACTCTGCAGGTGGGGGGAGAGATATGGGAGAGGTGGAGAATGAACTCAACCTGGGTGTCTATTGTCTTGTGTAGTTTGGAAGATGATTGGATGATGGGGTGGGTGCAGTTTTCTCTGGGGTGGAGTCGGGTGGGCTGCCCCGGACTCTGTGGGGCTGGGCGGTGCTGCTGCTGCGGGTCCCGGTCCAGATGGGCCTGGGCCCCCTTGCCCTGGTGGGTTCCAGAGTGTGGGGGTGCCTACTGGGGTCAGCAGGGGAGCTGGTCCCAGGGAGGGGCCGCTTGCCCCTCCCTTTCTTCCCTCCCCATCCTCAGCTGCCTCCCTATTCCTGCTCTACCACACCCACCGACACACGCAGGGCTTGGGGTGCAGGTATGTCACCAGGGTGCAGGGGAGGGACTCCCCCTCTGTCCCCTTCTGGCCACCTGTGCCTCAATTTTATTCTGCAACCTAGACATCCACATTACTCACACTCTCACATAACACATATAGGGCCTTGGGGGTGCGCACGTTTTACAGCATCCAGAGGATGGTCGGTGTAGTCCAACCCACCTCTGGCGCTGGTGCCCTACCCTCAATTTTAAATGCATTTAGACACTAAGGGTTTTCGGGAGGAGCCGTGCTGCTCCCTGAGAGGAAGCTAGTACCATGCTCTCCTGAGTTTTAAATGCACTTTAGAACAGCACACAGCAACACTACATATGAGCAGGCGTAGGGACGTTTGAGGTCTTCACTCACCCTGATTCTGTTAGCCGTCAGGGCTGGGGGGCTGGGAGGAGGTGCTGGCCGTCAGACTGGGGTCTGGGATGCGGGGCCTCCCTGCTACTGCAGATAAGGAGGTGGTCCGCTTGCCTCCACCCCAGAGAGAAGGGTTACATCTCCTGGGTCTAGGTGCGGCTTGCCCCTCTAAGGGCGGGGGTACCTGGACCTGGGATATGGGTATGTTTGGGGAGTGCGACTGTCTGTGCAGTGTCTATTTGTGTCTGTCTACACGTTGGGTGAGTGCCGAGTATTTGGTTGTGCATATGGGGTGGGAATGCACGTCTGTGTCCGCGTGTGCCTGTTCGTCTGTGTCTATATGTCAGGTTGGGTCTTAGACTCAACCTCTCTGGGTACATCTCAGGCCCTCTAAAGTACGGAGGCCTATCTCCCCTCACCACACTCCCTGCCGGTGGCTGATGCCCTCAGACGTTGGTGTGTTGGTGGTCCTTGTCGTCTGGGGCTGGGCACTCATGTATGTACCGGCTCACTCCTGGTGGCCTATTGGCGGGGCTGGGTGCCTGTGGCCCGGCTGGGCTCCTTCCGGGGGGTGGGATGCCCTCAGACCTCTGGCCTCTGGGCCTGAAGCTCGGTCCTCTCTGGCACAGCTGGCTGCCGGCAGAGCCCGCCGGCACGCCACTGCAACCCCCTCTGGCCTCTGCTCCGTAGCTGCGGGGTGACCTCTCCTTTGGGGCTCTACTCAGCTCTTCCCAGGAGGGTGGCACAGTTTCCCCCCCCCCCCCCCCCCCCCCCCTTTGGTGGTCCTCCTCGGGTCCTTGTACTCTGGGGCCTCTGGATATCTGGGGCCTGGATCTCCTCCATACCTGCTTCATACCCTGGTGGACGGGGCTATGGCTCCCCACACTCCCTAGCAGATCGTTACATGGAGAAACCTTTGGAATACAAGCATGCTGATCCACACAGGTATGCACACAGGTGTGCACACAGGTGTACACACGGGTGTTCACACGGGTGTTCACAGACGCGGACTACACCTTTCTTGGCTGCTGCCTCAAAGCACATTGTGCGCTGTCTATCTTGCGTGCTGCACAATATCGTTTATTATTTAGTATCTACTGATATCTACTGCTAGCTAGTTTATTGTGATGGTGCTGTTTTTTTTATTATGTTGCTCTTTGTTGTTTGCTTTCTCTTCTGTTTTTTTTCTCCATACAGGTGATCCAGGTGTTTTGTTTGTTTTTCTTTTCTTTTTTTTTCTTTCTTCCATAAAGAGGGAAACACATCATCATGTAGCAATTTCAAATATCCAGTGGCCTTGAGGTTTCCATTGATGAAGAATGGACCCACTATCGTTGTACCCCATATACCACACCAAACCATCACTTTTGTTCTTCCAACAGTCTTGGAGGGATCCATCCAATGTGGGTTAGTGTCAGACCAATAGCGCTGGTTTTGTTTGTTAACTTCACCATTCACATAAAAGTTTGCCTCATCACTGAACAAAATCTTCTGGGTGAACTGAGGATCCTGTTCCAATTTTTGTTTTGTCCATTCTGCAAATTCTGTGCACTGATCTGGGTCATCCTCGCTGAGATGCTGCAGTAGCTGGAGTTTGTAAGGGTACCATTTGTTAGTAGCTAATATCTGCCGAAGGGATGTTCGACTAATGCCACTCTCCAGTGACATGCGGCGAGTACTACGCTGTGGGCTCTTGCTGAATGAAGCTAGGACAGCCACTAATGTTTCTTCATTAATGACAGTTTTCTTGCGTCCACATTTTGGCAAATCCAACACTGAACCAGTTTCACGAAACTTAGCAAGCAGTTGGAGCATGGGAGATGGGTGGTCTCGTAGGGTGTCTTGCATTGAAATCTGCTGCAATGACCCGGTTACTGCGTTCACCAGATATCAACACAATTTCGATCCGCTCCTCACGTGTTAACCTCTTCGACATGTCAATGGCTATGAACCAAGAGAAACTTGTAAATAACTCATGAAAGAATAAAGTTACGTTGAAACCAAGTACACCATTGTTTTTCTTGTGACGTTACCAATAAGTTTGATGTGTCACATGGCCCTCTTCCTATATAAAAAACAAAAGTTGTATCCAAGATGGCCGACTTCTAAATGGCCACCATGGTCATCACCCATCTTGAGGAGTTTGCCCCCTCACATATACTAATGTGCCACAAACAGGACTTTAATATCACCAACCATTCCCATGTTATTATGGTGTATCCATATAAATGGCCCACCCTGTACATTAAAGGAAAATGGCGATGTCACCATCTTTAGGGAACAAGAGGTCACTGAACAGTAATGAAATTATATGAATCATCTACTATTGTTTTTTGCAAATCTCAGCTTAAATATTGGAAAATGTGGCTTGAGAGTGCTCTTTGCCACAAGTAGCAAAGCAGGAGATGAGAGTATGACATTGCATGAGAGATAACAGGGCTCATGTTCTCGTAAAATACATGGAAATTAGTAAACAGCTACTGAAAAAAATTACAAGGTCCAAAACTGACATATTTATAACACTAAAAACAGCTGGTATCTTTTCTTCATGCATTCATGCTTCAAATTATAAATGTGAACTTAATTAGAGGTCATGTAAACTGTCCACTGTTTTGACTCAGGAACTAAAACCTGCTCGTTTTAAACCTCTTTCTCCTACAAAGCTACTAAGATAGGGCATGTTTTTATAAGCAAAGCTCTGCTTTTTCTGATACATGAGCAGATATGGTGAGTAGTTAAGACTGTGATCCCTAACAGCTGTTCCTGCATTAGCTGGGATCAGAGTATTCCCCCGACAGCGAAGCACAACGCCAGTTCACATTCTGCAACAAGGCTGATTACACCACCACTAATGCATTGTAACTGCCTCCAAACCAAAGTATTTTTATATGAAAAACAAATATGCACTTTTTGTATTTTACCACATCTTTACCACCTCAGCATACAGCCATTATGTACTGTTATTAAATCGATACTCTTTCAGATTAATAACATAATCAAATGTGCACAATAGCAACAGTGCAATGTGTGACACTGTATATGCATGCTGAGCTTACTTTTCTCACACCTTAAATTGTTAGCAAAATTGCACACATTTGATTTTCTTGAAATAAATATACTATTACCAATATATCTACTGTAAAACATCTCTTATTTGGGTAAAATTGTGTCCGTGTACAAGTGTACACTGTGTGTTTCTAAGTTACAGTTATTTATAGTCAGAGCTAATGTTGTGAGGCTCCATCCCAAGAGATCCCCCAATTACCATGGAATTTAGAAAGCAAAAGCTAAACCAAACAGTCCAAAACAGCGCTAAGAATAGAGTGACCTTAGAGATCATCCAATCTTCCAACATAAATGTAGTTATATCATTGGAAGACAGGGGAAAGAGCACAGAGAGAGCGACAGAGATAGGCTCTTCTGTCTTGAGGAATGCTTTTAGAGTGTTGAGAGCAGATCGTGTGTGAAGGCAGATGTCTCTGCAATAATAGTGGAAACTATCATAAATTATGAACCTAACTTCATGTGCTAACACTCCAAGAGGTTCTTAAGAACCAAACAGGGATAAATTAGAGAGTAATATTCCTGTCCGAGGGAGTGGAAAAAAACTCATTGGAGCCACTAAGTCGTTTTATCTGGTAAAATTTTGATCAATACTTCCTAGAGTTGGCTCAAAATAATGCATAAATAAATAATGCACTGTACCTTAGGACGGATATTTTTTTAAAGCTAAACAAGACAAATCTGCCAAAGCAAGAGTATTTTCTTTAATTATCTTTGCATCTGCGAGATAAATGGTGCAAAGGTGTAGGTGAAAGTATAAAGTTGGTCTCATTTCTCTAAAAGCAATGAGACCAACTGACAATAGTGTCACTGTGAGTTCATGCTGGAGTGTCTAGCATGACACACATTGGGGTCTTGAAACTGGAGCTGCTGGTTGGTCTGGATTTGGAATGGGATTTGGGGTCATGGTGAGCTTGCATGATTGCGTGTTATGCTGCAATCATCTAAATCCTTCCAGAGTCCCTGCTGGTTTCAATAGCATTTAACATAGCAATGGGAATCAATTAAAAGGACTAGTAAGATTCCTAAACACAGACCTCTATTCGTCACAACAGCGTGTAACTCAGAAAAAGAGTGAAATAAAGTATTGAGGCAGACATACGGGAATGAAGGCTGCTTGTTTGTCTGCTTTACAGATACTGTACTTCATATGCTACTGTAAACCTCAAACAGTGCCTTTGATCCTTGAGGCAGCAATTCAGTCTATAAAGCCAAACTACCTGCAAACACACACTGTATCCAAGTGCACAGATGTCTGCACACATTGACACAAGATTTAAGTACATGTCCTTTATGATTACAGTAGAATATATCATGTCAACTAAAACATAGCTTGCAGTATCACCATAACAACCCATAATAACCTATTAAAGCATTTTTACATTAACATCCATAACAGTAGTTATACTCCCACTACTTATATGGTTAGAGCTCCAACTTTTATTTGATTGTTACACAAATTAATAGCTTACTCATGCTACTAAATAAACTTTGAATAAACTACTACCACTTTTAAAAAGAGAACGATGTCTCCAAATATGCTTTAAATAATAGTGAGTCTTTAGGCAACAACAGGGAGAACAGAGCACTTAAGTCATTGAAGTCACTGAAATAATTACAGCACTTGGGCAGTGATAATTCAGAAAAACAGTTTCTAAAAACTAATATATATTTATGACAAAGATTAAATGGAAACCCCCCACATAAGTGCTGAAAAATAAAGTGCATAAAAAAACAACATGTTACTGTGTGCCAAGACATTAACTTCCCCATCTCCCCCTTAACACATCACATAAGGTCAGCGACGCTGCAGTTGACCTGTGAATTTGGACTTTTGAAAAACTCTACAGTGGAGTACATTTAAATGGTGCTATGAACTGTAAATGAGGCATTCCAGGAGCATTGGAAGATTTACACAAACTTTTACATTTGTAGTCCCAGAGGCATCACCTCTGTGACACCACTCATACCGCCAAAAGTGAGAAAAGGCTTCACTGATTAAGCAAATGATAATCTAGAAATAGTGTCTATTCTTACAACATCTTCCTGTTCTTCCTACCTTAATACAAAAATTATGAAATGGTAAAACTGTGGTTGAAGGATAGTGGAATAAATCATTGTCCAAAAGGTTACCTACTGAAATAGCAAAATGTATGAATACTTGGTAGCAGAGGGTTCTATTATTCCTTCCATTTTCCAGTGCATGCAATTCCATATTAGATGTTAAATCTCCGTTTCTTGAGCCATGCGAAGCTCTTCTTAAGAGATTATCATGTCTTTCCAAGTCTGACTGGATAAGTTATCCTTGAAGGATGTTCTGGATATGAAACAGGGTCTGTGCTAAATTGGACACACCAATAATGCCTCCGCAGGGAGACATACTAATCTGATGGCTCACTCGCTTCAACTGGCTCCTTTTGGAAATGAAAGCAAAACAACTAAAATCTGAGCTCCTTTGGGTAAGTCAGGTCCATGATATTAATGCATCATTGTGATCTGCTTGCATTTCAGCTGAAGCTGATGAATACGTGTAGGTAAGTAGGGTGAGACTGTACACCAGTAAGTCGAGAGCTCAGTCAGCCTGATATGAACAGGGCCTAAAGAAAGAGCATGGCAATATCTTCACTTGGGGCAGAATTAACTGTACAATTGATCTTTTTGGTATTTTGTGGCTCACCAACTACATTTCTAAACTTCGTGTTAAAAATTCCAGGTAAGGTCATTTCTCTCTTTTGAAGGGATTTTTTTCATAGGAGTCTTGGGAACACCTTGTCTGGTTCCTCTCACGGACACACTCTGCCTCAGGGGGACGTACCAGGTGCTACCTGCCCAGACAACACAGATCCACCCACCATGAGAACCTTGGGATTTTATAGACACGGATCCTGTAAACTTCACAGTCTTCAGATGACCTGAAAAAATATATAGAATGTTGTGGAATTATATGTCTGTTCATGTTGATTTATATAGATTGGGCATTTAGCATTTATTTTAATGTCTGTTTTTCTGGTGTTTGTAACAGATTAAGTAATATTTTCTTGGCTCGTGTACTGAAAAAAAAAAACACAACTCAAATTGTCTCTGAGGTGATAGAGGGGACAGATGAACAGGAAAGAATGAGGTCTTTACAACTGCCAGTTTAGAGATAAGAAGGAAACCTGCTGCGACCAGAGGTCCCACTCTCTCAAGCTGCAGGCCTGAGCTCCCCAGGGGAGCGCATCATTAGGGCCCATATAAACTTTTGAAGTTGTGCGTCCTGGAAAACACCAGGCATGCAAGGCAATAGTTTATGGCTTTAAATACAAACTTAAAAAGTGAAAGAGTGTATGACCCTTGACACTGAGACGACTGCTTCTGAGTTGTTACGTCTTCTGTTTTTCTTGCTTGGACGGATACCTGCCAGTCATAACCTTAGCCACTCAAAAAGAAAGAAAACTAAAGGACTTCTTTGAAGTTTTTATTTTTTTAACTTCAATCAGTAAACCCCTTACCAGTGATCCAATGCAGCCGAGTAAAACCGCAAATTAATTATGACATTTAAATTGAATAGGAAAGAAATTCTTTTGAGGTTTGTCATTACAGCGAATATTGTAACCGTCAATAAAATAAATGTGAGTCAGTCTGAGATCTGTGGCACGCACAATGCAAGTCTATTTAAGCACAAGATGTTTCTTGGACAAGACAGAAGGGTTGTAACAAGAGTGAGTCTGCAAGAGTGAGTGAGCATGCAAATGTTCTTAAAGTACTTGTGATTTCAGTCTTCCAAGAGTTTATAGCTCCCTCTCATGTCTGGTGGTTGAGTGACAGTGAGAGGCAGGCAGAGGGTGTTTCTTCATTGCATATCAGCCAGGGACAGCTGACTGGTTGGGATTTAATTGCTCTCAAGTGAGGTCAGCAGGAGGCATTTATCTAAGCAGAGTGCACAACGACAGTGGACGATGCACAGAGTCAGTCTGCCAGAATCCGAGAAACATCCATGGGAATTCACAGAAGCTCCCAGTTCGTGCTTAACTTTTCTGCATCACTGGGTCTGGTTTACCACTGAGACTGCAGCTGTAGATCTAAAGAGCCTTCAAATTAAAACTCTTGCTGAAAGGGAGCGCACCTCTGCCAACTCCTGTCACCACTCAGAGCACATGTAAGTCATTACAATACAGATTTGTTTGTTACAATTAAAGCTATATATTTTGCTTGTTTCAAATTATGTATGTATGTACAGGAATTATAGACAGCACCAGTGATGCAATATTTCATGCTCTGGATCCATGAGAGGGAGATGTATATCTGCATCACCCAAATTTTGATTTACTGCTTGGGAATGTACAAAACATACTTGTGTAAACACAGAAAACCAGAAGCTATTTTGAAAGTTGATTGAAAATGTAATCTTGTATGTAAGTATTAAAATGCATTGTTTCTTTATTACAGTGATATTCTGCATAATATTTCCTGAACTGGACTACAATGCCCCTTGAGGGACAAGAAGATGGAGCAGTAGATGTGCGCCGTCACTGAAGTTTAAAAGAGGGGCATAATCTCGTGATACAATCAGCCAACTTCTGCCAACCTGCTTCCTCTACAGCCACTCTGTCTCACCTCCCCGCCAGGAAGCAGTGCTGCAGTAACGAAAACCAGCAGGTCACAAGTGAGGGGTCAGAAGATCCCTGAGCTGAGGAACGACGCACAGATCTCTATCTTGTATTTCAGTATGTTGTTCACTGATCCCCACTGCATTGTATTATAATGCGCAAATGGATGCTGACATGGAACCTTCAAAATCTGTTCCCGGGACTGTACCTGCATGCAATCTTTCTGTTTGGCAGTGTGTGTGTAGTCTACAGTGACTGCACCCCAGAACAACTTGCCGCCATCATGAACTGCTCCAAACATGAGCGCCACACCAGGAATTATGACTATATGGAGGGAGGAGATGTGCGCATACGACAACTGTTCAGTGGCACGCAGTGGTTCCTAACTATTGATGACTCCGGCAATATCAATGGTACTCAAGACTCTACCAACTGCTACAGTAAGCATCGCTCTTTTTGTGTAGACCAAACGTTTATTATAGGTCCCACTATATATCTATAGGCATTTGCCAAAATGTATGTGAATCTGACTGCTATTACTCTGTTAATAAGTCATGTGTCTCTGTTAGAGCAGCCAAAGTGACAGGTAAAATGGAGCAGGTGGGAGATTTGATGGGTTAAATTACAGCACAGGCTGTAATGAAGTAAACTGAAGGGTCTTGGAGACTTATGACCTGAGACTCACACAGATTCACATTTGTTCTGCCTGATTTACTCTCAGTACTCAGAGCGCCAGAATGAGTTATCAGGGAAAAGAGTGGGAGAGAATATTAGCAATGGAAAAATCAAATTTTGTAATGGATCTGTGGTTGGCTGCTGAGATCAAACACAGAGACAGCAACCACACTGTGTCCAGCCCAAACTTATTCTTTTCTAAAATTAGAAGCCAAATATTTTAAAATAATGATTACCATCTAACTACTTAATGACACATTTTATTTGCTAACCGTGATAAGTGCTTTTTGACACACCTACTTGTTTGAATTGTTGCTCAGGGGCCAACATTTTCTCAAAGGTTGTGAGATAGTACGAGGAGTCTCTGTGTCATGGTGAGGATGTTTTAAGTAGTTATCATTTCCTCCTATCTGACAGTGCCTCCGTGGCTGGAATGTTGGCTTGAAAGAGAGATGCCTCATGGAAAAGATGCTTGTGCAACAACTGGCAATGAAAGACTGAAAAACTGATACGCCCATATGCGGCTGACAGTCGCACGCTAAAAGCACACAAAGTTCTTTGATGAAAGCAGCATGGTGCAGATGTACATGGAATAAATCCGTGATTTATGTTTTTGATTGCAGCGAACAAGAAATCCTTAAAAGCTGATTGCAAAAAGTCTTTTATTACAAAGACAGAAAAGAAAAATAGGAGACCAAAATGAGAAACGTTTGCTTTGTACCTCTAACACAAATATCAGGTCACTTTTAGTAAATTCATCTTTGTTTTTATGATTTATTATATTACATTGTAGTGTTTTGTTTTTTGTTTTCAGTAAAAGATAAAAATCATATTTTTTTTTGTGGTTCAAGCAAAATGAGGCCATACTGATAAAAGGTATGTTAACCCTCACAGAAAGTCAGACAAACAACAAGCTGGAAATAAATAATTTCTAAACAGCAGGTGGAAAACAGGGACTTCTAGGAAAATAACCTAATAAAAGTAAAGACATATGTTTTGGCACAGTTCTCTGCTGAGTCAGAGCAATCGTAGCATAGTAGACTGGCTGCACCATACTCTACGGCCACCCAACTAAATTCATTGCAATTTAGAATTAGAATTAGAAATGCTTTCTTCCCAAAAGATGGAAAATCACTGTGTTACCGCAGCCAAAACATGACAAATACCTTAGGTCAGTAAACTCACGAGAAGAAAAGGCTCAATTTTGGGGATAAATAAAGCATTTCTAAATCGAATTTGATGAATGTCGAAGTAAAATACATATTACCTGATTAAATCCTGCAGTATTTTGCAGCAAAAATGAAAGCTAAATGGAATCAATTTGCTAAACTTGCACCTCTGTGAAACTACAAGGTGTTTAGTCTGAAGCTAACTCCACATTTAACAATATTCCGTGAAAGTTATGTCTGGAGCACATTTCGCAATGAATGTAAACACTGAGGTCCAACAGTGCTCAGAAAGTAGACTTAGGGATTATCCACAAAGTAGTTTACTTAGCCAGTGGCAGCGAGTGATGGCAAATCTGTTTCAACTGAGGACAGCTTGTGACTCTGAGTCTGTAAACAGGTTTACAAATGAGGTTGTAGCTTTTATAGTGTTAAACTGAACTTTCGAGATTGCCTCTGAAATAAGTAGAAGCCGGGGGGGACCTAAAAGCGGGGTTAAATAAATATGAGTAAACAGTTAAAGGTCAGTAGTATTAAGTCAGATATCAAGAGCAAGAAAAGCACAAACAACATTCCAAGATTGGGAGATCCCATCTGTTTGTGATCTAGCAAACACTCAAATGTGGCATGCTCAGTGTCAGCCTAAAGAGCTTTAATAGACCTCTTCCCCCTACTTTCCCCTCTGCCTATCAAATGAAAGAATTTCTAGAGTATGTAAAAAATCAACAAGGTTTTGAATTGCCTAAAAACACGAGCTCTGAACCAGATTGCCAGTCTGTAAAAAGCACATTTCTCTATTTATTTTAATTTTGCTGCCACTGCCACATCTCACCATTCGCTATTTTTAAACAGAAACATCATATGTTTACAGCATGCAAAGGATTTTTCATATATATGATGGCAATGTTTTTACCAAAGGTCAATGTTATGGATATTTGATTTATGAACTGATAATTGGTGCAGCCTGTTGACATGACATGATTTTTTTTTTTTTTTAAGTTACATTTTCGGCTAAAGTCCTACAAGATAACTAAACATCTACTTCACTTTACCCAATAATGTAATCATTTCAAATATTCACGAAAGATCTCCTGTTTTGGAACTCTGCGCAAAGAAATTTGCTGTTTACATCATTTGATTTTCTGTGTTTAAATACTTTAAAAATTCCATCATTTCAACATGGCACATTGGGAAGAATAAATGTGTTTACCCTCCCACAGATTTGAAAAGCAGGCTTTAAATGCCAGGTCTAAAGCACACGCAAGAAGGTAGTTTTCTCAGTCCCTGGGGAAGAGAGCCCTAATCTGTTTCCCATATGTGCTATGGCATAGGTTGTGGTTTGTGTAAAAGCCACCCAGGCCACTTAACAAAGCTTGGATAAAGTCAGAGAGACCACAGACTGATTAATCACAGGAACCTCCACCTCGTTTGCTAATGAAGATGTATGTGGAGCTGGAGCCAGAGTAAAAGCTGGATGATGACAGCGCCTTATCTCTCCTGTAACATGCCTCCTTTTTCTGACTGTCCGGCAGGTATCCTAGAAATCAGGACAGTGTCCGAGGGAGGCATACTGGCTATAAAAGGCGTAAAAAGCCAGTATTATATTTCTATGAACAAAGCTGGACAGCTGCAAGGAAAGGTAATATTTTTCCACAGGGAGGAAAGTCATATGCTGTTGTCAGCTAATTTAAATCATGCAGAAATAAAACAAACAGTTCAGAGCGTTTACTTAATCATATTAATGGCTTGATGTGTTTCCATTACAGAGGATCTACAACGACAACTGCAACTTTAAGGAGGTTTTCCTAGAAAACTACTTCAATGCTTACTCCTCGGCCAAGTGGACAAAAAAAGAAATGTTCATAGCCCTGTCACAAAAGGGAAAGCCCATGAGAGGGAAGAAGACCAGGAGGGAGCACACTGCATCTCATTTCATCCCTATGAAATGCAAGGCAGAGGAGAGGAGAGTAGACTGAAAAATCAAAGAACTTATCTGCAAAATATCTGTGGATTCAGTCATGCTATACGTGCTAACAGACACTTGAATACACTCCACTTTCACTCCAGTTGCAGATGAGCCAGGACCTGTTTTACAAAATGTTCTCATTTTTAAAACAGAAAACAGAAAGTTCAATTTGAGCACCAAAACAGTTTTTTTTACAGTTTTACTAAGTTGAAACAGGAATTCTGGAAATATCATGAAAGCTATTCTATATTATTGGTGTTTTGAATTGAATAACAATACTTCTTTATAAAAGTGTTTCTATATAATACAGTAAAACTATACAATACAATACAAATATAAATTATACGATGCAGTACAGTCCTGTGTTGTATCTTGTTCAGCGATGAGCTACATTCAGCCAGGTGAGGACAATCGTATGATCACCAGAATAGTCCACAATAAGCTTGACCATGATGTGCTGAAGCAAGCAGGACTTGTTTTTCTTTCTTTCTTTCTTTCTTTCTTTCTTTCTTTCTTTCTTTCTTTCTTTCTTTCTTTCTTTCTTTCTTTCTTTCTTTCTTTCTTTCTTTCTTTTCCCCTCATGGTGCTCAGACCACACAGGGCATCCATTTATCAACCATCCTGTAAAGCGAGCTGGAGGCATACATATTCATACTCACACCTAAAGCCAATTTAGAGTCACCTATTAACCTTACACTTGTTCCTGTTTGGTTCGTTTTTTTGTTTTTTTCTTGGGAATGTCAGACGAAAACCAATCCAACACATGCAAAGTCCACACAAAAAGGCTGCTACTGACTGGCAGGTTCCAACCATATGCACTGTAGATGCTCGCCAACTCCCTCTGCCTTAGGGTGTGACTTTGAAATGCTCAAATATTCTGCTGCTGATGCTGCTAAAAGATACCCAGATGAAAACACAAAGTGAACACCATAATAAATGCATGTGTTATGTAATCTTTTTCTATCAGAGTGAACAATCCTGTACACTAAAAGATTATGATATTTATTTTTACAGATGTTATCTTTGGGTTACGGATCATTCCCATTTTACTAAGCATGAAAAAGACAGAAATACACCAGGAGATGTATTTATTTTCACCACACTCGTCAAATAGTTGTAACTTTTAACTTCTAGGCCAGCTCTCTCTTCATGATATCACTGCAATATCTCAGTACTAACTATATCACTACAGTACCTTGTTATTTATGGGTGTAAGTTATTTGTTTTATTTACGTAAAATATATGTTGTATGTTAAGGTGTCCCGTTTTCTTTCAATGTAACCCACTTGGATCTTTTACTGTGCAACAGTGGAAATAAAGTATTGCACACTGTATTCAGGTTTTGTTTGTTTTGTTTTGTTTTTGTCCACCAGGGGGTATAAATGGTCAAATAAATTCAGGAAGTAAACTTTGGAGAGAGAAAAAAAGCAATGACCTACTTACATATTCAGAATAGAAACAGAGATACTTTACAGAAAGTTATCTTGCCTAATATTCTGTCTTTTGTCAGCACACCTTCATTACATGTCATATCTATCTATTTATACTCCTGTGCAAAAGTCCCGACCCACCCTCATTTCTTTATATCCTGCTAGGAAAATTGGAAACAGGTTCAGGTATTTTTCGAAGCGCATGCAAACATATATATAAATACAGTATATAAGATGAAAAAGGTTTGTACAATTCTACGGAGCATGAATGTCAATATTTGGTATGACCACCTGTATTCTTCAAACACACCCTGAACTCTCTTGGGCCTACTTT
The DNA here is from genome assembly GCF_057382275.1 of Copadichromis virginalis. Classification (NCBI taxonomy): domain Eukaryota; kingdom Metazoa; phylum Chordata; class Actinopteri; order Cichliformes; family Cichlidae; genus Copadichromis; species Copadichromis virginalis. Next base: position 29,461,715 of record NC_140618.1, read on the forward strand.
TCTGTCCTTTCTTTAAGTAGTCTTCAGTAATAGTTAGTTAGGAATAGGAAGCTCTTCTTTGATGTTGGCTGCCTTTTGTTCTGTTCTCTGTCAAGATGATCCCACATTGCTTCAATAATGTTGAGGTTCGGGCTCTGGGGAGGTCAATTCATGACTGATAGTGCTCCATTGTGTCTTTTTCTATCCAGGTGCTTTTACTGCAAGGGCAATGTGTTATTGATCACTGTCATGATGAAAAATAATGACAATCAAGCACTGTCCAGGTGGTTTTACATGGTGGGTCAAAATTTGACAGCATTTTTCTGCATTTGTAGTTTCATTAGTTGTGACAAGACCCCCAACACCATGACAGAGCCTCCACTGTGTTTTACAGATGGCTGTAGACATATTAATGATCACTCTATCAGACCTGATGCCACTGATTTTGTGTCCAGTTCTTGTGTAATTTGGCAAAACTCAGCCTTTTCTCCCTGTTTCCCTTGCTTCTATTTTGTCCAACACCTTTTTTCTTAAATTTATTTGAGTTAACCCTAACTTTGCCATTTTATTTTACTGGACTAACCCACACTCTTTTATTCACTTTACTGTGATACATTTTGAAAATTAACCATCTAAGGCACACCATACCAAGATACGGCATGTTCTCAACTAATAGCTCTTTGGGAACCACATTGTTACTACAAAAAATTATGTTTCATGTATGACAGACTGCTCATAACAAAGAACCTAAAGATATAAAAGATAAAGATTAAAACAGGTTCTTTACTAAGTTTTCTAATAAATGTTGACATAATACTGGTTTTACCTTTGGGTTACAAGTATTACATGCATTTTTAAGCTTGAATGATTCTCAGGGAAACATTAAGTGACTTAAAAGAAAGAAATGAGGACTGAGTCAGAAAGCACATATATATGCTTTCAGGCACAACTCTTAAATATGTGTTACTCAGGCCTTGTTTTAATTACTGATAAAACTGTAGAAAATGCATTTTGCTGTGAGTTTGAGCTTAAATGTCTTTGGGGATTGTTCTAGTCTGTTCTTACTGAAAACAGCACAATCCTGAAAGGACACATTGCACAAGAAGCACTCAGTTTCAGACTCTAATATTTCTATAGTACCCTGGGGATATTAAGTAGCATAATAAAATATGTTGATATCTTTAAGTAGATTAAAGACAAACACACTGCAAGGGAACATTTTGAATGTCCTTGGACAATCCTTGATACACAATATAACATCAGTTAACCTGATAAGGGAGGTTAAGATATAACAGAACTATTAATATACAATAGCAGATTTTTTAAAAATACATTAATGTTGTCAGATTGTTTAGGCAATTGCCTCTGGTTTTCTGCTGTATTATGAAAAGGTGAATTCTTCCCAGTTGAGAAAAATATTGCGGACATGTTGGCAAGGTGCCTACACCACACGTTCATGCATACACTCATATGAGCACATGTGTGCAGGCCCACAGACAGACATCAGCATAGTGAGTTTTAACTTTTTCCTGGGTTCACATCTGGCTTGGAAAACCCTTGTCAGATAAAGACAGTCAAAATGAGAGTGCAACCCTGTAAAAAAACGTTTGACCCAAACAACATCTGAGCAAGGTGAAGGCTTCTGCCAAGTCACGCAAAGTTAGTCTTAGCAGATAATTTGTAACATACTCAAAATGTAAACACATTTCAGACTCAAGGCTGCGTATTCCCAGCAGGATGAGGAGAAGCCAAAGCCAACGAGAAAGAGAGAAGATTGTCACAGACGTGAAGCTGCAGACGTCCAAGAAAAAAGATGCAACACAGGCACATCGGACATAAATTCTTACAGCTTACACAGTGTTCCAAGACTCTTTATTTCTGAAATCAAAAATCACTGAAATCCTTACTTGCAAAACTCTTGCAAGTAAGGAACATAAGGACAAAGTCACTTCCCATTAAAAAAAAACAGTGCCCTGTAATATTATTACCATCACTATTAATACAAATATAAATATCATGTGTGCAAATAAATTGACATTCAGCCGAATATGTTGTCCATCAATATTGTTCAATCATCCCCAGTCGTGATAATTTACAGTCAAATTAAAAACTTAAATCTGAAATCAAAGTTCTATATTACCAGATAATAACAGTAGTTCTGAAACAGAGAACGGGTAACTAACTAGCTGTAATTACTGTTGTTCAAGTCAGCAGCATCATTGTGAAAGTGAATGCACAGAAAGCAACATGTGCACCACATTACAAGCACCATATGCAGACAATTGCAGTGTCTGACACTCGCTTTGAACAGTGCAATAGGGAAAAGAAGAATAGGGGGAAAGTTACTAATTTGAGTGAAGAGTAACAGGGAGAGACATTAGAGAGTCTCGTACAAAGTGCAGCAGTTGGGACTTGGGGCTGCGGGAGAAAGGGGAGGCCCTGAAGGAGGGGGAGAGGGAACACTCAGTTGAACTTGATACATCTCAGGGCTGTAAAACTTTGTTTCCCTGGAGGAAATCTGTTGTTATGCAACCTGGGGAATTCTGTATTTGCAGCTCTTTGCACGGAATCCCCAGACCACCAGATTATTATGAAACAAGATCAGGACCTCCAGCAACTCGCTGCAGCATCACACTTTTACTGAGAAGTAAATTAAATCGGTGCCAAATGAGACCACACAGTGATTACAATATAAATTAGTATTTGACATACCAAGGAGTAATTCACTGGGTTAGTACCATGTAACTGAAGTAAAAAGCGCCACTGGTTTTCAAACTATTGTGCCCTACAACAACACCACCAAACAAAACAAACTACTAAAATGCAAAAATCATCACTGTGCTGGGAAATATTTCTAATTAATCCCCTAAATAAATGTGCAGTCCTAAGTTTACATCCACTCATCATAAGCATGAAGGTAATTCTGTCTATCAATCTTTCAGTCGATCTATCTAGGAAAGACAGATGATGTGGTATGCTTTGGATCATGAGCTATTTCCCTCCCTCTCCATTCTTTTTTCATCCCATCATGACGATAACTAATAAAAGTTCATCTTGGTTTCATCTGTCCAAAGATTTTTCCCAGAACTGCGCCGGCTCTTTTAGATGTTGCGGTCATGGTAGAGGGAGCGAGACAGAGCGAAAGACAAAGAGAGAGCGAAGGACTGAGATCGAACTTGACATTCATAAACAGACTTCATCGACTACACACTGGGGACACTGGGAAGGACACACAGAGGTGAGACTAAGACAGACACGAAAGAGAATGAAATTAAACAAGAAGCAAAAACTAGACACACAAGTAACAAAACTCAGAGACTATCAAAACTGAATATTAAAATCTCAATATTCCCAAAGAAAGAACAGCAAGCCTAAACAAACTCAAAAACCTGGGTCAAAGACTCAGGACCATGACAGTCTTCTTGCAAAATCTAATCTGGCCTTCATGTCCTTGAGGTTAATTAGTGGTTTGCACCTAGTTGTAAATCATCTGTATTTACATTAATGAAAACCTGTCTTATCTGTAGGCCTATACACCTAGAAACACCTAGCTCCCCAAGTAATCTTCATTCAGTTAGATGTTGTGACAGAGTTTTTCTTAACCAAGGAAAGAATTCTGCATTCTTTGGTGCGTTTCTTCTTTTTAAGAATGCACCAGATTGTTGATTTGGCCACTCCTAAACTTTGCTTTTTTAGATATTTAGCCACCATCGCTTTCATAAACATTAATTTGACGTCATATTGAGAGTTCCAGTTAAAAACTACTAAAAGCAACTTCAATCCCAAACTGCCATGAAAGGGCAGTTTGGGCAGTCTGTGTAAACTGCCATGAAAGGAGGAGGGATGCGGCTTCTAAACAGCTTATCATTCTGCTGTCCAAACTTTTGAGACTGTGAAAATGGAGAGTAGGTGGTGTATAAAAAGTCTGTAATTTTTACAGTTAATACAAAGGTTTTAGTCAAACCCCTTGAACTGAAGCTGGCAGCCTGCACAATCACAGCTTGATTATTTGGTTTTAAAGGGTGGTGTACAGGGGCAAAACTTGTGCAATTCCTTATATCATAATTCATCAGTTATTTATTAAGCTTCTGTGTTAACATCAACAACTATAATAAATTATTGTTGTTACTATTTTTGTTACACAGAATATGTACACTATGCAAGGGTCAGGCGGCTGTAGTTGTAGTTCAGGATGTCAGGCAGGTCATCTAATTATCAGAAGGTTGGTGGTTCAATTCCTGCCTTCTCCAGTTTGCATGCCAAATACCCTTGGGTGTGATACTAACTCCAAGTTCATCTCTGATGAAATAATCTCAGTATGAGCATGTGTAAATATTAGATAGAAACCGCATATGTATACAAATAGTACTTGTATGAAAGGGTGAATGAGGCAAGCTGGATAAAGTCCTTTGAGTGCTCAGATAGAGCTGAAAAGTGCTACAAAGATCCAATCCATTTACCAAAATATTACCATATTATTGTGTGTTTACAAATAGAGATATACAGATATATACTAAAAGCCAAATATCTTTTTCTATATCAGGAAAATCTCTACCTTTATTTCTGTTTTTGAATTGCTTCCACACTCAACCTGTTCCAGATTTTGACTCGTAAACACTAAAACATTTTCTGGTAGTACACACATTAATATAGTTTTGAAGTTGCTAAAAACCCCTTAAATTACAGCTATGTTCTCTACAGAAAACATACTTTGAATATTTCCTGGTAGCAAATTATTTTTTGCTCCAAGCAAAATGTGTGCTTTCTGGAATTTGTAATTATTGCCACGGACCAGATTCATATGAATAAGCAGAGTCTCTAAGGATTTTTCTTTAAGGTTATTTTTAATATATTATTTTAAATATTTTTGAGAACTATGCACAACTCTTTTTAAATTGCCTAAAATGTTGTATTTTTAAATGCAACAAAAAGCATCACAATACACTGTGTGTCTAATATTAAACTTGTAATTTAACTTGTACATTTAAAATCTAGAGGTTTACATGATCATAAACTGTGTTTTATTTTAAGAAAAAAATTTTTTTTCTTTCTAACGTTTACCGAAATACATAAGAGCGAGAGTTGACGTTCATTGGCTGCTAGTATGAGTAACTTAAATCTAACTTCGTAATTTTATTTTACTGGATTAAAGCACACTCATTTATTCACTTTACTTTGATACATTTTGAAAATTAACCATCTATAAATATATATTTATAAATCGCCTGCCATAACACCCCCAAAGGGCACCGAGTAGCACATTCGTTGCTTAGCGACAGGTAACTACCCAGCATTTCCTTCACACGGAGCTGTGCTTCCGGCGTAGAAGAAGACGCTCATACCGTTGTGCACTTCATTGGTAGGCACTTTTATAATGGGACTTCTTTTTGTAGCTAAGCTAGTGAACCCAGTTGAGCTAACAGTGCACAACAGTGCATCCGTCTTCATTTGATCTTCGCTCCTCTTAACTAGACTTTTTGACTTGTGTCTGTTAACGCTAGCAGCGGGGGCTGAGGAAACGTGACGCTTGCTAACAGAAGCTAGCTCCACTATGTTGAAGCATGGGCAGTGTAAAATACTGACTCTTTTATACTGTCTGTGGTTTCAAAGAAAAGTAACTGCAAGCTGCAGGTGTACGGTTTCTGCTCTATCACATCTCACTGCGCTAGAGAGAGGTTAAAGAGAGCAACGTTTCATGTTGTTTATCCATGTGCTAATTACTAATCTGTATTTAGCAAACGCGCTACACTCGGACACCAGCGTTTCCCCATTAGCTGATGCTTACGATCCCCCATGTTTATCAGAAATTCAACAGTATGTACATACAATCACTGGCCCCTTGATTAGGCACACCCTGCTAGTTTAATCTTCAGAGGTGCGTTAATTCTACGTGTCATCGATTCATCAAGGTGATGTAAACTTTTGATTCACAGTCGCTACAGATTGGCCAGTTTGCCAAGAATATCTTCCCCACACCATTACACCAATACCAGTACTGTTAATACAATCCATGATGGATCCATGCTCTCATGCTGTTTTTGCCAAATTGTGATCTTACCATTTGAAAATTGAGACTCAGACCATGCAACATTTTTCCAGTCTTCAATTTTACCAGTTGTTGCCTCAGTCTCCTGTTCTTAGCAGACAGGAGCAGCACCTGATGTGGTCCTTTGCTACTGTAGTCATCAACATGTTTCTTCAGAGATGCTCTCTGCATTCCTTGGTTGTAACGAGTGGTTAATGAATTACTCTTGCCTTGCGATCAGATTGATGCAATCTGGCCATTCTCCTCTCACCTCTGGCAGACATTTTCACCTACAGAACTGACACTTTTCTTCCTATTGTCTTTAAACCCCAGTAGCTCAGATTAGCCCATCTGGCATCAACAGCCATGGGTTTCTCCTTCTTTCTGATGCTTGCTTTGAACTTCATCTCATCTTCTCTTCATGTCCTCTGGAACCATGTCTACTATCCTAAATGGATTATGTTACTGCTATGTGATTGACTAATTAGATATTTCCATTAACAAGATTTATGGTTTTCTGTTTTCTAAGAACTTCTATCTCAGTGACTGTGCTCACAATGTGATGTTTGGGACTTTGACGTGTTCATATTTGAACCAGAAATGGGTAATGTCATATAATGTGATCTTATTCAGTTACCAGAACTAACATGATGATCTTGCCACTCGTATTAATTTATACTAGCTTCTAATCTGGCCAATGTAAAATCATAAGACGCTACAATAAAATAGTTAAATGAAACATTATTTTTAAAAGATTTACTCATTCCAAGAGTTACAATGCTCTGTTTTATGAAATTTTTTAGATGAAAAGCATTCAAGCTGCACCGTACTATCACAGCAACAAATTTTCCAATCTAATCATTACCAGTCACGCACAATTTTAATGAACTCTTAGCTCTATAACTAGCTTTTTCCATGTTATTGTGTCCTTTGAGTTTAAGTCTTTGTAAATGTTAGATTATTTATGTCTGCTAATATTGGCATTATTTGCTCTGTTATTCTTCATCAGCTATGAGTGTACTTGTGCTCCAAGACAAGTCTGTCAACAGAGCAAAAATGAGCGGCCTGGATCAGGACCAGCGTCATCATCCCAGTTGCCGGGAAAAAACACTGGCCTCTGATTCATCCGACTCCCGTGAGCTTCCCAGTCAGCAGCTCCAGGGGCTCAAATTGGCATCACATGCAGTGCTAGAGGAAGCACAGCAAAGGGGCAGGTTAAAGTGCTCTAAATGTGGAGGCTCGAGGATGTTCTTCTGCTACACATGCTGCTCCTTAGTGGGCATGAGCCTGCAAGATGTCCCCACAGTGAAGGTTTGTAGGAGGTTAGGACTCACCTGCTTTGTCTTTTAACAGAGGCCTTCACCATTGTCTTAATTGGTTGCAAAATGCCTTTTTTTTTAATTATTTAACGTTAAATATTTTGGCATGATGTTGCTGAAATCCAACTCTCCCCTCGACCTGACTTTACACACTGTGTGTTACACTCAGCTTCCTGTGAAGATAGACATCATCAAGCATCCCAACGAGACAGATGGCAAGAGCACTGCCATCCACGCCAAGATTCTCGCACCCAGTGACATCACAATATATACTTACCCCTGCATACCTGAATACCAAAAAGACAAGGTTAGTTCTTTTTTATCCTTGTAGTTGTGTTTTTTATCCTAAAAGAAAGAATGGAGTTTATTTAACTGTAAAACATGCTGTCTGCCTTGTACCTTATGTGGCTTCAGCTAACAATTACGTTTATGATTGATTCATCTGGAAATTACTTCCCAGAAAACTTTTTTGTATCTTCACTTGTCTTGTTTTCACTACTCAGTCAAATAGCATATTCAGTTTTCTATGACACAACACAGAAAAGCATGTGGCATGTTTTGTTTGGAAACAGAGGTTAAATTGATCATCAAAAGTGATTTTCTCTCATCTACTAATCCATGTGTGTCAAACATATGGCTTACAGGCCAGAACAGCGCTTCAAAAGATCCCATCAGGCCTGCTGGATGGCTTGTTGGAGTGTATAATATAAAGAGCGGGGCGGCATATGTAGTTTTTGGACTTTTCTGTGTATTTAGTACCAAAAAGACTTAAAAGCTTCGAGAACTAAAAGGGATCGTGCGAACTGTTATTTTCATCCGATCCAGTGGTCGGAATCATTGTAAGTTTAAAAACTTTCTCAGTGACAAAAACATTACACAAGCACACCATAGCAAACTGAGGAAAGGTGATTGCGCAAAGGAGCTGCGCCCGTGTGTTTCACTGAGCTCACTATACAACAGTCTTGAGTCACTCACCATTTTTTCTTCCAAGACGAAAGCAATTTTTTTGTTATTGAGCAATAGTTCTTCAGGCTTTCTGAAGGTCTATCAAAGTTTGTCTTTGGATTTTGGCTGCTTTTTCACTCATTGTTTTTAGTCCAGTCTTTATACCTGACCATTTTATTAAGAGGAATGTTTGTTTTGTTTTTTTGGTTTGTTAAGCCACTCCCCTTTTGTAAACTGATGGTTCCCTTTCAGAATTTACTTTACACTAAAACCAATGGAAGTAGTTGAGTATTTATTATGCAGCGGCTTTTGCTAGTTTTGAACCAATGTCTGATATCACTGACTTAGCATTTTCTTTGGCATCTATTAGTCTTTTTCTTTATATTGTTGCTTACAATAATTCTCGATACTATGTTGAATTAACTGTATTCATTTCTATTTTAGTGCAGAAATCTAATTTAAGCGTATGTTCTGAAACTGTTGCTCTCCACTAAAGTCAAATTGTAAATGCTTATCTTTTGCATTTTGTACCGTTGTTTATTTTCAGCATAAAAATCTTAGATTTTTACCCAGTCTGCAAACAACCAGTGAAACATTTCTAAAAGATTTAGATTTATTTGCTGCAGCTCCATTCTTCAGTTCAAAGCTCACAGCACTTATGCAATCAGATTGTTATTTCAGCTGAATGAGTTTAGTCCACAAGCCATACATTTGTATTGTTTTTCTTGTCTTCTCATTTATTTAAATCAATTGATTTAGTGTTTTCACTTCTTCAACTTTATCCCTCACCTGTCAAACAGTTTACATCCTGTTCTCTGCTTCCTAAATTTAGCCTTTTATAAATCACCCCACTGTAAAAACACGTGTTCGAGACACATTTTATGCCCCAGCACAGTTTGCATGATGGCGTTCCTCTCCGTCTTCGCTCGCTCCAGGTGGTGTTGGTATTCCCTGGTCCGAGGGCCGTCTCAGTTCAAGACATGATGAAGTGTTTACATGACAGGTCACACGACTCCGCTGATGAACCGTGCAGAAAGAGGTTAAAAACTGAGCAAGTTCAAGGTTCCACACGCACGTCTGAGAGCTCAGAGTCGGGGACGCCAGATGAAGCAAAAAGCTCAGTGTCAAAGGTGGATCCCCTACACAGGGTGGTCTTCATTGACAGCACATGGAACCAGACCAATAAGATCAGCACAGACGAGAGACTGCAAGGTAATCATGAAAGATTGCATTTGAGTGGGTTTCCAAAGAACTCGAGACTGCTGGTGATTATTCACTCACAATTGAATTTACCATGATCTCACGATGTTGTGACTGACGTGTTTCTCCCCCAGATTTGCTCCAGGTAGAGTTGAAGATGAGAAAAACGTGTTTCTGGCGTCATCAAAAGGGCAAGCCGGACACTTATCTAGCTACTATCGAAGCCATATATTATTTTCTCATGGACTTCCACGAGCATTGCCTCGACGAGGAGTACAGCGGAGAATACGACAACCTTCTCTTCTTCTACTCCTACCTGCACTCAGTTGTTAACAAAGCCAAAACCTCTGCTGGAAAATGCTGAAGAGGACAGACTAAAAGACATCAAACACTGTAGCTGAAGCGTTTTATGTTAATAGATTCTGATTATGCAGAAAAATAATTTTTAGTTTTTGAACTTGAATGACATTTTCTTATGCATGAATGGACAGTGTGACCGTAGTAGTACAAAGAAAGGAATTTCTGATACATTTAAACATTTTAATTTACAAATTAGTGCACAATGATGTTTGTGTTCTGCTGTAATCACATTTGTTGCAGACCCAATAAACTTGTTTTTGTAAAATAGGTATCTCACATGCCAAAAATTGTAATAACTTTTAAGTTCTTAACAATTGTACACGGCAGTAATGAGTTGTAATTAGTAGAAGGTCTCTCGGATCTTTGCTTGCAGACTGTCACAAGTTTTCTTGGCATCTCCCAGCAACATAGATGTGTTGGGCTTGTAGAAAATGGGGTTATCTACTGCAGCGTAGCCCACACCCAAAGTACGCTTCATCACTATCACCTGGTGGTAATAGTAAGAAAAGAAGGTGGTATATGATTAGATTTTTCTTATTTTGGTACTATATCCTCAAACACATTTCATCTAATAAAGGCAGACCAACCTGTTTGGACTTCCACACCTCCAGGACCGGCATGCCAGCAATTATAGAGTTGGGATCTTCTTGCGCCGCCGAATTCACCGTGTCATTGGCACCGATGACCAGCGCCAAGTCTGTCTCTGTGGGTCATAAACATTTACACGTTTACGCACAAGGCGGATGAACTCAAACTCCGGCGCTGCACTAATCTCCCTCCACCATAAACAGAACCATGTGTGTCAGCCTGCGTGCCTGGTTGCTAAGAAAACAATGAGTGTTGTCCTAATAACTTGGCACATCCAAGTATCCAGACATAACATGTGGCCACTTCAAGCGCAGATGAAAAGGAACGGATGCGTTTATTACAAATCACCAATCGAGTAATTTAATCCAACACCTCCCTGCCAAAGTGACGTGTAACGGTAAATATAACAGATCTTTCTAGAATTTATTTTTAAAAACGGAGCTTGCCTGGGAAGTCGTCATTGATCTCATCCATCTCCAGGACCACGTCATAGGGAACGCCAGCCTCGGCCAAGAGTACGTTCAGCTGGCCGGGCATACGACCGGCCACTGGGTGGATGCCAAACCTGTTGGAGATGTTACAGCACATCACTGATTTTTCACTGAAAACTTGTCACACACACACACACACACACACACACACACACACACACAGATAAAAGAATGTCCTGCCTTGTGTGTGTATATACACACACGTGTGTACAAACTAACCTCACAGTCTTGCCTTGTTCCTTCAGCATCTTCACCATATCTGCAATAGGATACTGGGCTTTGGCCGCACACAGACCCCAACCTAACAACATAAATATAGAAACTTGCAATAGCTGAGCAAATTGGCCTTAGTAGGAATATAATGGTTATATCTTATCTACATACTCCATAATCCCTTTAGGTTGCTTGAGTCTCCTGTCAAACAGCTTTTCTTTTATTGGATGGGTGCCTGGTCATAGATAAGCATTTCACAGCTATTGTTCATTTCTAAATGACAGGCACAGCAGTCCTGCAGGACAACAGTAAAGCCACATATTCATCACCCTTCATTCCTTCTTTTGTCCTCCACCACCACAAGACTCCTCTCTGTGTTAAATCATAGCAGCCAAAAGTCTGAGAGACATTTTTCTAAGGAAAACTTTTGCATGTGTGGTGTGCATTGGGGTCCCCTGCGTGCAAAGAGCTAGTTACCCTCTGTCTGCATAACCCCTGCTTAACCCTGGTGGTCAGGTACCTTCTAGAGTTCAGCATTACCCCTAATCGAGTTTTTCCAAGCCAGTGACTTGTATCCTGTATCTTCTATAATTCCCCAAACAGCCGGAGCCTTCTGTTTCCTCACTGCCGTGCTTTGTTGTTGACAGCACATGGAGAGTCTGGACCGAGTAGCCCTTATGATTTTTCACTGTTTCTCTAATCAAACCAGCATGTTCGACCACACAGCTGTCTCTGCACCAATTCGGAGCCATTGGAAAAAAAACAGCAATCCTGGTATCCAAGCTACACGGAGTGGTTCCTCTCGCACAGGCCGTTCAACAGCTACTCATTTGTCAGACAAGTCTGGCTTTTCTGCTTAATAAATCATGATGTGGGCATTATCTCACACTCTGAAATCCAAACCACCATTATTTAGGCCCCGTGGACAGTTTGTGAACAAACTACTCCCTCTTGTGGTCACTACAGTTCAGCATTCTGAGTTTAATGAAAACACTACCATCAGATGCCTGACCATTTCCAAGTACTCTGCAAAACATTTGGGCTTTCCCAGAGCTGTTTTTGATCTCACAGAGCAACTTTTTTTGCTTGGTTTTTTTGGTCAGGTGAAAGCAGTTATGTGGGAGATAGATGATGGTACTGATCTAAACTAATGATCTGAAAAATGACATTTGGACTCCACGCCATCTACTGACAGGAGCACCAATATAAATCTCTTATGTTAGTCCAAGTTTCTTTCTACACCTGTCTACACCCGTCTCTAAAGGGCTCCATCTGTTTCCAGCACCGTCTCCACCCTCAACTGGGGGAAAAAAGTTTTTCTACTTATGTAGAAGATTTAAAGCTTCCACCAAAATTTGCTTACAGACAAAGTGGCAAATGACAAAAGTAGCTGACCTTTGAAGAAAAATATAAATCATGGTGGAGCATTCTTCCAATGCACTGATTGCAAGCTGGCTTTAGCCCAAATTCTAACAGTTTATATCAGTTTACATAATTTTTTGTGCAGCACTAAAAAAAAAAAAAAAATTCCCCAGATGAAACAACTTATAGCTAAGGACTTCAAAAATGAGGAAACTTTGGATGAAGCACAGTGTTATCTAACTTGCTACCTGCTCTTCATGTCTGCTTAAGACTTAATTAACAACTGATAACACAACACACCTGAAACCAATGTTGGAGTGCCAAAAACAGTTTCTTAAATGGCCATTTGAAGCTAACACAAAGAAATAGACATACCAAAACACTTTGTCTCCATTTTAACTCATCTTTTTAAATTCAATCTTTGAGCTTAAAGACATGGCTTCATTAACACATAGATGCCATTACAGGTGGCTATATATCTGTCTGCTGGCCTTCACCTCAGCTAATTCATTTTGCTGGAAACCCTTCAAACGTGAGACCCAGGGAGCCAGAACTGGCCAGCCAAAGAATCCAAGCTAGCCCACCGAATCAGCTATGGAAAAGACTTACAGCTTTTCCTACTAATAAAGACCTTCCACATCGATTATACCAAAGTAAATTAATAGATAAGCAGATCACAGAAACTTCCCGTTTTTATGCTTTACAATCTTTTTTTAAAAGGACATTATCAGTCTCTTAAATAAACAAAGGGGATTTCGACCAGTCCAGCCCACTTAAGGTCAAAGTAGGCTGTACGTGGCACAATGTAAAATGAGTTTGACATCCTTCCTTTAGCCCTGCATTTGTAATGCTTATCTGATAAATAATATGGCACGCTCTGAGACAGCCAATTAAAAAAAATTAAATAAAATCCAAGATCCAGTTCAGTGAGTAAGATTGCATTATTTTACCTGCATGTTACATAGTATACACAGTAGACGTTTATTATGCATTTTCTTAGTGCATTATGCTCAAGTTGTTCTCCATATTGGACATGGCCCAATGACTCGTCATTTTAAAAAAAAATTAAAAGAAATGATGTATCTTCATTCGCTGCAACCTGGAATCCCTCCCCAATCAAACAGGGTGTTACACCAAAAACCTCCTTAGAATAGCTTTGGTCACTAGATTGCTGTGGTCAACCATATTTTGCCACCATTAAATATAAGAGCAGCGCAAGGTTATCACCAGCAGGTTGGGGGGAAACAAACAAAAATAAAACAGCACATTTTCCCTATCAGCCTGTAGATGCCAGAAAGTCACTGTCTAACCTCTAGGCTTTTATGAATAGGGTCTTCATTCACTTGATCCAACATGACGACACAGGATTCTTCTTCTCTCGCTCTCCCTCTCTCTTCTCCTTTCGGCGTCTCCCTTTAGTGGTCGCCACAGCAATTCATCTGCCTCTATCTCACCCCTCCCCAGCATCCTCGTCTGTCACACCCACCCTCTGCATGTCCTTCACTACATCCATGAATCTTCTCTGTGGTCTTTCTCTTTTCCTCTTGCCCGGTAGCTCCATCTTCAACATCCTTTGTCCAATATATCCACCATTCCTCTTTTGCCCATCTCTGAACTATATCAGCTTTGCGTCTCCAACTTTGTTTCCAAGCTGATCAGCCTGCTCTGTTCCTCTGATGTACCCAAATGAAAATCTTAGCATCTTCAGCTCTGCCAACTCCATTTACGCTTCCTATTTCCTAGTCTCCAAACCATACATTACAGCAGGTCCCTCTACCATCTTGTAAACCTTTCCTTTCACTCCTGCTGCTATCTTTCTGTCAAAAATCATCTCAGTCTTTCCACTATCCTAAATCTCCACCTGCTCCACCCTGCCTGAACCCTTTTCTTCACCTCTCTTGTGCACTGTCCATTGCTTTTGGATGGTCGGATACACTGCTAATCAAACTAGATAGTGCAACCTAATAACTAAATACAGTCACTTACAAGTGGGGTACTATTGTGGTAATATAGGTACCTACATTAAACGAAACAAACTGATAAAAGATCAGTTTCACAGATTGGTTGGTTAGAAAAAGTTACCAATGACAAAGCTGAAAATTACATTCCTCAACAGTGCTTCGAGACATCTGTAAAACAGTGTGTACCTGGAGTAATGATGATGTTGTTGGCTTCTTTGATTATGTCAATGGTTTGGTCCACATTGACCTCGGTGTGAGTGCCAACAATCTCCATGGGCTTACCACCCAATGTTGAGGTGGTGCCGTACCCGCCCAGGATCACGTTTGGCAGGGAGCGGTTCATAGCCTTGAGGAAGAAGCAGCCCAGTGACACGTTTGTATCCTTTTACTTCATGCATAATGCTGGAAATGTGCATCTACTCACCACACACATGATGTAGGAGAGGATTGCACCAGAGGAGCCAATCAGCGCTCCAACAATTGTCATGAGATTGTTGTCAAGCAAGAAGCCTTCGGCACATAGTGCCCATCCTGAGTAGCTGTTCAGCACAGTAATGACCACGGGCATGTCAGCACCTCCGATGGCTGCTGTTAGCGTTACACCCTATGACAGGTTGAATCAGAAAAACAAACAAGTATTTTAACATATTCCAAGTTAGCTAAAACAATTCTTACATTAAAAATCAACTGCTGAAATGTAAATTCACTGAAAGAGATGTTGCCAATCCCCCCCACCCCCTGCCTGTTGGCAGCTTTAATAATGGTCACAAACTCACCATGACAGTGGAAAGCCCAGACACTCCCAGCAGGCACCCCATGCCAGTACCATAACTGGAACTAAGCATAAAGGGCACCATGCCTCCAACAGATGCTGCCATCAGACTGGCATTCAGCATGTGCCGTCCAGGTAGCAGCAGGGGGGCAGAGCTCAAAAGACCTACAACCAAAAAACACATTTTTCAGAGAGGGAAGAGAAACTGTTCTCACACTTTTGTAGGGTTTAAAAGGAACAAGACAAAACAAGTGAGCGTGCTTTTCTTTAACCAGTGTCAGGTGTCTTTGAACCCTCAGACTTATCTGCGAAAGCCTCTAATCAGCTGTCTGAGCGTCTGTCTCATCCACAAATCAGCCAGCAACCCTCTACCAACCACAGCCATCCAGTCACTGGCCTGCCCTTCCCATGGCAAATTACCAGAGAGCTTCTCATGTGTTCCTCTTGATTGGTCGGCCTAAAGCGCAAATTAGAGAGTGCTGACACTTACACAGAAACTCCTGGATTTAAGAGGGGATCTTTGGCTTTCAGTAGATGAAAGGAACAATCAGCAGCCGGCCAGACAACCTGATGTGTTTTCATAGAGATTTGTGTGTAATAAGAAGAGCTATGGTCAGATCTGACAGGGACTGACCTCGTCAGATATGGACTGACAATGTGCAAATGAGAGATTAGTGTCAGATCGATTACCTTGAAGCTTGCCATAGGCCACCAGTGATCCACTGAATGTGACGCCTCCGATGTAAGTGCCCAGGTAAGCCACAGTCTTGAGCACACCTGCAGCTGGGTGAGTATCCAGGTGAGGGTACTCAATCATATACTCGGCAATGCATGTGAGAACAGCCGCCAGGCCCACAAGGCTGTGGAAAGCTGCCACAAGCTGGGGCAAGTCTGAGATTTCAATACGCTTGGCAATGGTCAGACCTGTAGTTGAGATATGAAGAAAGTTTAAAAAAAAAAAAAAAATTTAAAAAAGCAGCCAAAAAAAAGTTAAACACCAGAACTACACTTCGCATGCACATTGGCAGAGTCTGACTGCTAGAAACATTTAGGGCATTGAAAAAAAAACATGAAATTAAAAAAAGAAGAAAGAAAAAAGGGGAAAAAATGGTTAAAAGGCAGACACCTGCTTCTAGTTATGGGGCCTGTTCTTCAAAAGGTAATCCCAGGAGTTCAAAGTTGAGGATTTAATTGCGTTTTCTTGAAAACTAAGCGGCTCTTAATGCTGTGTGTATGCGCTCATTCTTAGGATGATTACACTGCCATTCATCTTCCTGCTTCTTAAATTACGATTAACATGTACAACAGAGTGATTGATGCATGTTATGAATTAGCTAGGAGGAGCTAATAACGAAACAAACCGCTAGACTTCAGAGGAGTCATGCCGAAACTTGATCAATTTGTTTTTTATTGAAAACTGAAACCTTGAGGTGCTACGTTATTTGCAAGTCTCCTTCACATGACCCAATGAAACAGCAGGGCATACCGCTTGAGTTGTTATAAGATGAAATTAGAAGCGCTGTGACGCTACAGTGGGCATTTTGCAGCACAAGAGGTTTTTTTGGGGGGCAGTTTAAGTAAAGAAATATCAGTGAACACAATATCATATCCATTTTAGTTGAATGCATGGAGCCACCTACCCAGGGTTCCCCCACCGGCCATAGCCAGAGACATCTGAGACAGCAGCTCCGGTGAGGGTTTGAGGGCACCGAGGGTGGCAGCAAGGCCCCCTGCCACTCCCATCATGCCGAGGGCGTTCCCCAAGCGACTGCTGCTCTGGGCAGACAGGCCGGCCAGCGCCCCGACACAGCACAAACCTGAGCCTAAGTACATCATCTGAGGAGAAAAAGTGAGAATCAGCATTTTATCATAGCTACATGTTGAGAATGGATCAATAAGTCATCAAAGAATCGAGAAGCAGGATGAAAATTAGTTTAAAGATGAGAGGTAATCCCAATTAAATGAAAGCTTCTGATCTAGACCTGACATCAAAGTGGACCCAGTCTGTTAATCTACAGGGTTTTTTTTTTTTTGTTTTGTTTTTGTTTTTTAAATAGTCTTACATTCTACTTATCATCTTTGTATGGCTCACACTTAAAGAAAATCCCTATATAGCCTCTACCAGGCCTTGATACAGCCCCACAGTGAACTCCCTCAAAGAAAAGATTTGAATAGCAGGTGGGTTGGTTTCTGTGCTCAAGCCAGAACTGTGTACCTGACATGACCATAATGAGAGTTTCCCCATCTCACTGACTCATGCAGACCCAAGAGTAGAAAGGGAAAAAAACATGTTTAAAACGCATCCACTACTGCAGTAACAGAATCTATGTGAGAGAAAAAAATATATATAAAAAGCTTAATAGGTTCTCTAGGGCGCATCGTTCCAAAACCAGCTGAGAGATCCTCCCAGTACAGCATGCCCAAACACTTCACCTTGGAGGTCTCTAACCAGATGCATCTCAGAAAATTCAAATATTTAAAAGAAGTTCAGTATTTCCCATCAGTTAGTTACAACAAGTGAAAATTTTATATATTGTAGACTCAAAAAAATATGTCATTAGAAGAACAGTATAAATACCTGTAAATGATTCAGCCTACTTAATACACACAACCACAATCATGGAGAAGACTGCTGACTGGACACTTGTATAGATGATTATCACTGAGTCTCTTCTCAAGCAGGATCATTGACTCTTTTCATAGAAGGTCATTAATATAGCACATCAAAACACGTTAATGGAAAGTTGACTGAAATGGAAAAGTGTGGTAGTAACAAGAAAAGTGTCCACAGGTAATAGGGACGCCTGCAGCCTTGAGAGGTTTGTTAAAAAAGAAGTTGATTCAAGAGCTTTGGAGAACGAGTGGACTGAGGCTGGGGTTTGATCTTCCTAAGATCAAACAAAGATCAGAGACAAAGTCAAAAGCATCTTACCTGGGTCAATCTAAAAAATGACTGGACTATTGTGCAGTGGTCCGAAGCCTTTCTTTGCAGATGAAAGTACATTTCACTTTTTATTTCTAAATCAAGGTCCAAGAGTCTGGAGGGAGCGCAAAGAGGCACACAAGCCGAGGTGTTTGAAATCCAGAGTGAATTTCCTGCAGTCTGATGGTTTGAGATGCCACATCATCTGCCAGTGTTGCTGATGTTTGGCCCACTGTGTTTTATCAACTCCAGAGTCAGTGCAGCTGTCTGCAAGGAGGCTTTAGAGAGCTTCAAGTTTCCATCTGCTGACAAGCTTTATGAAGATGTTGATTTTCTTTTCCCAGCAGGACACGTCACTTTCACACCGTGCCAAAACTAGTACCAAATGGCCTGCTGACCATGTTATTACTGTGCAAGACGGGCCAGACAACTTGACCTGATGAGAAACACCTGATCCAATACAGACAAGCTATCAAAGTAGCATGGGCTTCAGAAACAACTCAACAGATCCACAAGCGGATTGCCTCCATGGCAACCTGATGCAGTAATTCATGCAACAATCCAGTACTGAGAGCAAGAACAAACACACTCTTCAGAAGTTGGACATTTCTGTATTTGAAATCCTTTTTTGATCGCGCTTAACTTTTCTATTAAACTGACATAACTGCATTTATGTTCATATATGGTAAGCCATATTTAAAGTTAACATAATATTTCAGTTTCAGTCTAATAAATATAAAAATTAAATTATGCATTTATTTCATGGTATCTTCATTTTGTAAGATACAAATTTATACATGAAATTAGATGCACTTTCTAGCAAGCAGAGGTCACCACACTAAAGTACCAGACAGAGTACCATCTACTCTACAACAGCGGTCCCCAATCCCCGGGCCTCGGACTGGTACCGGTCTATGAGTCGTTGGGTACAGGTCCGCGAGAGTTATGGCTCGGGTGTGAAATTTATGGTTTTCAGGGTTTTTATCATTAACTCGGTTTCCCTCAGTCTTTTCCAGTGTCTTATGAATAAAACTTTTTTGCTACCAGTACAGGTTTTATTTTGTTGATTAGTACAACAAATCCAAGACATCTTAAAGGCCGGTCGGTGAAAATATTGTCAGACATAAACTGGTCTGTGGCACAAAAAAGGTTGGGGACCGCTGCTCTACAAACAATTAATTTCACTGTCACGCTACTTAATGCACATTACATTAAGTAGGGGATTGTCAGTGGAAACAAATCTGAGTGAGATGACATGATGTGCATCGTCTCACCTGCTCGATGCTGTACCCAGCAGCCACAGAGGCTCCATATCCTCCAACAAATGTAGCCCCAGGCAGCAAATACAGGTAATTGTACTCAGGAGGGTCGGTGGGCCGTTTAAACATGTCCAGCATCCTCTGGGTGATCAGAAAACCACCTGCACAGGTGCAGAAATAAATGAATGAATTAGCCGTTTTCATTTGTTTGGGTGGGAAATTATTTATGTTCACTGAAGCCATTTTTGTGTCCAGTGTTGAATGTCACACCAGCAATGTTGATGGAGGAAACGAAGGCAGCAGCCAGAGCAAGACTCTCGGGCAGGGAAGAAGGTGTGAGACCTCCACCCATCAGCACCAGGCCTCCCACCGCAGTCAGACCTGACAGAAAAGAATTTGTTAACAAATAAAAAGGAATCACTCAAATATCACCACATCTATACAGATTTTCATGACTTTAATGAGTTCTGACCTGAGATGGCATTGGTGACGGACATGAGAGGTGAGTGCAGAGCGGGGGTCACACCCCACACAGTGTGGTATCCCACTATCCCACCCAAACCAAAGGTGGTGACCATCTGAGTGAAAGCAGCATTGGGCGAGATGATGCCTAGAGCCAGACAGGTAGACAGGCCTAGAGAGAGACAGAGCAAGGCAGTGTTGCTGTTGCCATGTTTGTGCTTTCCCTGCTGCTGTAGTTTCAAGTTTGGTTTCCAGTCCCTTCTTAACCATTGAAGGAATGGAATAACTGAATAAGACAAATAAACATGTCGTTTTATTACCAGCTATTATGATTCATAGTTTCTCTGAAAGAAGTGAAGCGAAATGTTTGAATTTACTGAAAAATATATTCATCGCTGTGCTCAGTTACAGGGGGGCTTCCAAAGGTCACAGTAAGATCTGTTACAATGACTTGTTTTAAAAATGGAAAAATTACAAAGTCAGACTGGAAAGTAAAGGATTTTTCCCCTCATGAATCTTACAATGAAATCCCAAAGAGACATGCTTAAATTGCAAATTGCTTTTCTTGTCCACATACAAAGGTTTCCAGCACATATCCATTATGTAGAAAAGCAGTCCCACTTTACATTTCTTAGTTTTTGGCATACTTGCCATACCCAAATGTTTCAGATCAAACAGATTTTAATATTGGATAACCTGAGTAAACAGGTTTTTAAGGGGGAAAAAGCCACCCCAACCTACCTGAAACTTCTATGTGAAAAACCACCTCCCCCCTAAATGTAATAACTGGTTGAGCCACCCTTGGCAGCAAGAACTGCAATCAAGCATGTGCAAAAACTGGAAATGGGTCTCTCGTGACTGTGGAGGAATTTTGGCCCACTCTTCTTTGCAGAATTGTAATTCAGCCACATTGGAGGATTTGAGCACGAATAACCTGTTTAACCTCCTAAGACCCAAACTTCATGGTATGCATTTGTAATTTCGCTTTGCCATTTGGGCTGATTGGGAGCTGATGAATGTAACAACAAAGAGTTACGCAATTTATTTTTTTTAACTGATTTTTGTTTCTGAGAAAAATGAGAGCCACATATGAGGACATTCACATTAAATTTCGATTGAACAGTGGCAGCATGATGTCCTCGTAAGTGGATATCAGGCCCTTGTAGAGCAAAGTTTAGTATTTTGGTCTAGACAACCCAAAATGTGATGTCCACATATGTGGATGCCAGGTCCTAGGAGGTTAAGGTCAAGCATCTAAATCTGATTCAAGTCCACAATTTGATTAGACAACTCCAAAACCTTCATTTTGTTTTTTTAAGACATCAACAGATGGACTTTCTGGTGTGTTTTCAGATCACTGTCCTTCTGCATAACCCAAGTGTGCTTGAGCTTTGGGCTATAAACTCATGGCCAGACATTCTCCTTCAGGATTTTCTGGTAGAGACCAGAATTCATTGTTCCATCAGTTATGGCGAGTTGTACAGGTCTTGAAACAGCAAAGCAACCCCTGACCATTACATTACCACCACCATGTTTGATTGCTGGTATGATGTTCTTTTCATTAAAGGCTGTGTATGCCAGATGTAACTGGACTCAGATCTTCCAAAGATTGTTTTAACTTTTACCTGAAAGGCCAGGTAGGTTTGGGTAGCTTTTTTTCCTTAATAAATGAAATAATCATTTAAAAACTTCTGCATTTACTTAAGTTATCTTTGTCTAATATTAATGTCACACTAACACAAGCCATTTAAACTAGGGATGTCCAACTTGAGTCCTCGAGAGCTACTGTCCTGCTGCTTTTAGATCAGGGGTAGGCAACTTCAGGCCTCGAGTGCCAGTGTCCTGCAGGTTTTAGATGTGTCCTTGATCCAACGCAGCTGATTCAAATGGCTAAATTTCCTCCTAACAAACGGCGGATGAGGGCTGCCCGAAGAGTAAACTTCAAGTACTGAATATCATGTCACTTATTTATGTGCAAATGTTTAATAACGAAGAACATTAAAACATTACTGCTGGCCACATGTCGGCAAAGTTATGTGACATTAGTGACGTTTGTACTAACTTGGTTTTAAAGCCTTTACTTTAAAATATACGCCGTTCAATAGCTGACCTTAATCTTACAGAGAATGATCAAAGCTCATGTAGAAACAAACAAAGAAATGAACAAAAGATTTTCTCCTTCATTTCTGTCAAACAAAGCTGTATGATTTAGTATCATGGTTGCTAGGCAACCTGGGCAGCGCAACGGAGGCTAGACCGTCCCATTTCACAAGCCTCGCACTTCCGGCCTTAGCGGTCTTTAAGTACGCGGCCCTTGAGGATCGTTGAGGCTGCGTACTTTAAGGCTGCAGACCCTGAATTGGGATACAGCCCATGTTCTCCAGAGGTCTGGGAATGAACTAATCATTTGATTCAGATGTGCTGACCCAGGGTGATATCTAAAACCTGCAGGACACTGGCACTCGAGGCCTGGAGTTGTCTACCCCTGTTTTAGATGCGTCCCTACTCTAACACAGCTGAATCAGATTGTTGGATTACCTCTTTTCAGCATGCCATCCATTTTGGCAAAGGTCTGATAACAAGCCAGTATTTGATTCAGGTGTGTTGGAACAAGGATGCGCTTAAAAGCTGCAGGACGGTAGCTCTCGAGGACTGGAGTTGGACACCCCTGATTTAAACCAAAAGATAGTGAAAATTGATATTTTACTTTAATTGGATTATTTGCATGCTTTAATTTCAGTACAAATTAATGTTTTACACAGAACAAATCCTCTCAGTGAAGCCAAATAAAGCAGTGCTAAATGTCCCAGAAGTCTGAATACGTCTGTGTTTGTGTTTAACCTGCAGTGTAGACACCAGCAGAGGTCATGGTGCGGTTGAAGGGCGAAACGGACGCCACTTTCTCGGCCTCCAACTCTGCAACCGTTTTCTGTTTCACCGGCGATGGCGGGACTGTTTTTGGAAGGGGTGATGGGAACATGTTCTTGCCTTCCTGAATGCACCAGAAAACACACAAGAAGACCAGAGTGAGGAGAGAGGAGTCCACAAAAGATTTGCGTGAGAAACAGACATCAAGACTTTCACACAGTGGGTGAGCTCTCGAACACGAACTCGTGGACGGCACAGGGGATTACGCTAAACAAAAAAGCAATCACAAACCAGTTAGCAGTGGTTTTGAAAGATAAATTCTCTTTTAAGGGGCTGAATAATGCTTAGTGTAACAAGAGGTAAGCTGATATGTCCTATTGAGGTTGCGTGCTTATTCTGCCATAAACAATGTGTCAAAGCTAAATTCCTGGAAAAGTGTATTTTGAAACGTTCATAACATTCTTGCTGGGATCCAACTTGAGCTATTCCCAGCTGGGACTCTGTTTTGGTACTCAATTGGCGCTCTAGCCAAGCATGACAGGATCTGACAGCGCATGAGAGGGAAGGAGGGATGCCAGTGGGGATGGAAGCTGACAGGAGACAGTCACACGAAAAAAAAAAAAACTCCACCTTCATAACAAGAGTCCCACGGATGACGTGGTCAATTGTTCCATAATCAAATTCTTCTTTGGGCTCATAGTGGAAGTATTCCTTGTCTGGACTAATGGCCTTCAGAAGCTTCAGTATGTTGTTTGAATATAGACTGCTGGCTTGGGTGGCCATGCGGCTGGGCAGGTCTGAGTAGCCGATGTGTGTTACTCCCTAGTTAACAAAAAAGTACATTATTCATACATAAATAAATCATATATATCCCAAATCAGAAATACATATTTTGCATTCCTTAAAATTATCCAGTTTATCCAAATGTGCAAGCTAGGCCAAAACGTACCCTGTAAACATGCAGCTGTCCGGGCTTTGTGGTCTCGATGTTGCCCCCTGCCTCTGCAGCTAGATCCACCACTACAGAGCCATCCTTCATAGACTCTACAAACTCCTTTTTGATCAGTATGGGTGCACGCTTCCCTGAGTGAGCATAGGACCACAGGTAGAAAGGAATGAGATGCATCAAACAGCATCATGCTGTCTAACAAAGAGGATAGTCAATCCGTATTAAAGATGTAGTGACCCTCATGAAAGCGACATTATGGGGTTGATGGGGCTTAAGCCATAGACAGTATAGAAAAATTGGACGAGGCCACTGTGCCATCATACGTTGGTTAGTTAGATCTAGTTGCAAAGTCCAAAGCGGAGGCTTTTCGCCATCGCCACCTCTTTTGAAAGTGATGAGTGAGGGGCAGACTAGCAGACAATTTACTCAAGTGTCAACAGATAAAATTATACGTTGCTTATGTTTAGGACCAACTCCCACGAAGCCTACTGAGTCCTTAGCTGCTAGATTAAATAAAATAAGCCAACAGCGAGTGAAATTCTCAGCACACTTGCAGAGCAATATTTCATATGTTTATCTCTAATTGACGTTCAGTGTTGCTGTGGAAAAGATGAAATAAAAGCAAATAGTGATGAAACTTTTGATGCCAAACGATAAAGGCAAAAGTGGCTTAAAGTACCGATGTGACTCACCGGGAATCAGGGCAGTGCTGACAATAATGTCGACCTCTTTACACTGCTTGGCAAAAAGAGCCATCTCAGCCTCGATGAACTCCTTTGACATCTCCTTGGCATAACCGCCAACACCCTCGCCAGACTCTTTGAGGTCTACTTCTAAAGGCTCAGCCCCAAACGACTTGAACTGCTCCAGAGCAGCTGGCCTGAAAGTCAAGAAGCAGCCAGCCTATCAGCAAAATTCTGTCCATCATTAATAAGCCTGCAGTTTGAGGCGTTGCCAACCTTATACCTGGTATCAAACCCTCTGACTATGGCTCCCATTGACTTAGCTGCCCCGGCTGCTGCCAAACCAGCCACTCCACCTCCAATAACCAGGACCTGTTTACAACAGAAACATCCAAATGTACCAAGATTTCACTTCACACTTCATTTTTTATTTTAAGTATACTGAAAGGAAAGAAAACGCTGTACTGACTGTCGAAATAGATCATGCTTGGTTGAGTAAAACATAGACTATTACCTTAGCTGGAGGCACTTTTCCTGCAGCTGTAATCTGACCAGTAAAGAACCTGCCAAAGTGGTTGGCAGCCAGAACCACAGCCTTGTACCTACATAACAAAAACTCAAGTCACATTTACATTAACTAAACAAACAGATGAAATCTGGACTTAAAAATACATTTTTGTTTACCCAGCAATGTTAGCCATGGAACTGAGTGCATCGTAGCCTTGTGCAATGGTAACTCTGGGCACCTGATCCATGGCCAGCACAGTGCTCTGCCTCTGTGACAGCTTATTCATCAGCTCCTGGTTCTGTGCTGGATAGATGAAGCTCACCAGGGTGGATTTGGGTTTCAGGAGATCTACCTCACTCAAACTGGGGGCTCGAACCTAAAAAGAAAAAAAAAAATCTATTTTCCACTCACAATTAAATATAACTGACAGATATGTGGATCTAGTTTGCTTATGTAGCAGCAAATCAAAACATCAGTGCTCATTTTCACAAAGTATACAGATTACTCAAACCAGAGGAGAGTGGTTACTTTGACTGGAACATATCAGGAAGCTCAAAGTGATCATTGGTGTCAGATGCTGCACTGAGATGAGTCTATAGTATGAGGCCTTAAGAAGATTGTTGGTGATTACGGTTTCTGAGCTGTGAAGCTGCAAAGAAGAGTCTGATCTGCGGCCCAAAGCATGCCGGGTACGAACCTTAAGGACCAAGTCTGAGCCGAGGGCTCCCTTAACATCAGTAATGGTGGCTCCAGCATCTCTGTACTGCTGATCGGAGAATTTTGATTCGTCCCCGGCGCCGCTTTCCACCTGCACCCTGAAGCCCTGTTTGACCAGCGCCTGCACCCCAGCCGGAGACAGCGCCACGCGACGCTCATTCTGTAACGTCTCCTTAGGAACTCCAACCACCAGGTCCTTGTAGAGCACACCTGAGGTCAAAAAAACAAAACAAAAAGAAAAAGGGGGAAATAAAACAATGCAGCCGAGAGTGAAGAACTTGGAACTTGTCACACACAAAAAAAATATGCACAAGACATAAGTTTATCTTCTTTTACGCAACAACGCAGCAGGCATGCGCGTACAGCTGAGATTTGCGTTGCTGGAAACAGTGTCAGGTTACACATTTCTCTCCCTACATGGTGTAGTGACCTCGCCACCATGGAGACATTATTAGCAGGTGATTGGCACCAGGCCAGCACACACACAGAGGCCCTGCAGTCCTATGCAGACACACTCCAAAGTCAAACTCAAAAGATTTCAGCAACTCAAAACTTTGACGAGCACTCTGTGCCGTGTGCCTCGCACACAGCACAGGCTCCATACACAAAAGGCTGTCATCAGAATCAGCCGCATTGCTGTCAAGTTTTTACAGGTCACCTTTAACTGACCTCTCGTCCGCTCTCACATGTTAGCAGCTCTCACGAGCAAAGCCGCCGTCTGCTTTATAGCAGCTTTCCCTATTTTGAGAACATCTCTAGCAACCTGCTGCAAACAGTTTGTGATCTGCAGTGGAAGTTTTCCACTCCTTTGGCCGGCCGGAGCTTGTCCTTGAGTGAACCGTTACGCTCTCATTCCTCAAGTCAGACACGAGAAAGCACGCAAGCCCAGCCTGTCCTCTGTGAAGCAGAGAGATTTGTAAATTTCCTACCTCTGGAGGCCTTTTGGTCCCATAACACAGGGAAAGTCCTGAAATGCCTCCTTCCAGGGAACTTCAGATGGACCCCTCGCTGGGACAGAATGACAGAGGAGCTACAGATGCAGCGGAGAAGGGTCGACATGGCTGCTGAGCGTCCGCCCTGAGGCTCCTACTAAGCTCTTGATTACGAACACAAACAAGGAGAAGTAGAGGTTGGCGATAAGGCGACACTACATCTACAGTCAAATAAAAAAGAACATAATTTTTTAAAAATACCCTCAAAGCAAGTCCCGGGCCCCCCTTTCCCCAAGTCACACACTCAGACTATGCGTGCTGCGAGGCCTACAAACAGCAGAGTGACATTTCAGCCGCACACACACATGCAGAGCACAGGGTTGATTACACACTCCAGGCTTCTCTTCGCGAGAACTGGAATTATGACGGCACAGGGGGGAAAGTGTGCCAAGTGTGGCCTGGTTGTTGTGAGCCGGAGAAGAGCAACCAGTGTGCAGATAACAAAGGGGGGGCTGGAGGGGGGGCAGCTCAGATACAGTCAAGACTGGAAAAAATGTGGTGTTTACAAATGTTGGTCTGTCTTATATAAAGACAAATAATGCCACAACCAGAAAGACAAAACAAAACACATGACTGTGGAAACTTGTCATACTTTGGTTGATGTTTTGATTTCTGAGTCACAACAACGTTTTGCTGTTTACCTTCCCTCCCATTCATTCATTCATTCATTCATTCATTTTACTGAATCACACTCAAATCACTGCTCCTCATTCTCCAGTAATCTAGTCACACACTCAAAGACCGGCTGATGGACTTGCTTGTTCTCACACTTGCCTTTCAGGTTTCCAGAAAGAGCGGGTTTCACAGCAGTGTCACCTGCGAGGTTCCTATACCCCCAAAATCCTTCCCGTCTGCTTGCAAGGAGAGACAGACGACCTTCCACAGTTTCCTTATCACTGCCGGACTATTTGAGTATAAATAGTAAGCCCACGTGACTTCAGTCATCACCACCTCTGAAGCAGCTAAACTCCTTCAGGCCCTGCGCAGGCTGATACACTGCCACACTCCCACAGAATTAAGGGCTGGATTAAGACGCCCGGGAAGGAAGACACTGGCTGGTCATTTTATTTTAGAGCGGATGAACCGACCGGCTATGGTCCTTACTGTGCAATAAAGTAGCTGTTAAAACAGTATCAGTAAGAACAAACACTTTCAGTCTATCTTGGGCACAAGTAATTGGGGACTACCTGGTGTCGGTGTTGTTAATTAGGCCAGTGAGCATTTTCGTTTCTGCACACAAGGTGACGCCAGAGAGTCAGAGAACGCTGTCCCACCTGTAAATGGTTGGACGGCAAAAACTATTACTGCTCCCTCTCTTTGTTAGTCCCTGTCACGTGATAATGCAATCTTATCGGTTTATAAATTAATATTTACATTTATATTTACATAAAATCCCATAATTGCATTATAGATAGATAGATAGATAGATAGATAGGAACAATTAATAATAATGGTAATTACGGGAATAAAATCATTATTATATTATATTATATTATATTATATTATTCTTTTTTAATGTTTACTTGATATTTGAGGAATAACCTCAGTACAAAACATGTAGCCAAACATTTATTCACACAATAATAGGTCATTTTTAGCAGGTAGGGTTTTTAAAGTATCTTATCCATAGTTTTCTAATGATTGTTGTTTATGGCAAATTCTTTTTCACTTATTTTCATTCCAATCCTTAAACCTGACCATTTTCAGAGAAGTGTTTTTTGTTAAGCTAACCTAACTCTGACTTATGAATCATTCAAACATAAAAAGGCAAAAAAAGAAAAGAAAAAGCATAAAAAGGCACCTTACTCAAGAGATGAACCAGCGTTGTGCCTACACATTACAGACAATTTAGCAAAGAACCGATTTCAAATCTTTTCTTTGGAGAGTTTAGACCAGCAGCCTGTCACAAAACACATCATTTGTTCTCATTTGTTCGGTTGAATTTATGAATTAAAGCCAAAGATAACAAGTTTGACAGGCATAAAATTAGATCGACAAGTGGAGAACAACAGAAGAAGTGACAGGCCTAAAAAGAACAAAAAAACAAATGCAGCAGACAAATTATATCTAAAAAATAATGTCCTTAAGAAACGGGGGGAAACAGCAAAGGCCTCACACAGGACGTGAGAGTTTCATGTGACCATTCAGTTGCTTGGACCTCTAAATTATTGAAGCAGTGTGCAGAACAAAAGGCAGCCAACATCCAAAGAAGAGCTTTGAATGTCTGTCTAGAAGCCTGGGGAACTATTCCTGAAGACTACGTAAAGAAATCACAAGAAAACCTGACTAAGATAGTTCAGACTGTGTTGAAGAATAAAGATTCCTAAACATTCCAAATATTGACTTTTATGTTCACGAAAATTGTAAAAACTGTCTTTGTCTTATATACTGTATTTCCTAGCAGAAGACTTTTACATAGTAAAGTATAGACGCGGAAGATTAGCGTCACCTCACGCAGGAGGCTGTTTTGGTTGGCCCTGTTATTTTAATGCCACATGGATTTTGTAAACAGTAAAGTAGGAGTTGATATGTTCTGTGTAGTATATAGTTGGTATTATCACCCATTTTATTTCTGATTGTTTGGCTGCTGTCGGCTGGTTTCAGCCGTTTCCGGTACTTAAACCTATTTGGCTTAGACCCATCTTAATCAGAGTTTTGTCCATTTAGCGCCGCTAAAAGAAGCTCTAACGGCTAGCATGTAGCATGTAGCCTCGGTGAAGTTTTATGCTGCCTCCGAGTTTCTGCTTCGTCTCTCTGCTTCACTAACGTTACGTGCGTGTCTGTCTCTATTTCCCCATCAGGTGGAGTATGGAGCCTCTGAGGCTGCTTTCCGTGGATCCATCAGACCGGGGCTCTCAGAGATGCAGGCTTGGTCCGGGCATGATGTCGGCGCTGGGTGTGCACCTGGGCTCCCCTCTGCTGGTGTCTGTCTCCGGAGGAAGCTGCCTGTGCACTGCCTGGCCCCGGGCTGACTTGGCAGAGGGCTTCCTGCAGATGGACCTGAAATGTTTCTCCCCCAGTCTTCTCTCTGAGCTCCCCTCGCACCTGAGCCTGGACCCCGCTCAGCTCACACCTGTGGTCTGCTCCAAACTGAAAGGCGTCAGGATAACCGTGATAGTCCAGAGTGTCGATTTCAGGAAACGCACACCGCATCGCCTTGTTCATGAGCTCGTAAAAGACACGCTGAAAGGTGTTTGTGTCCATGATGGGTTTTTAATAAACCTGGAGGATTTCGACACAGAGATCAAATATGTTGTTATTGAAAGCATAAGTCCAGAGTCGGATAGTGCTGGATTCATCACCTCGAAGACTGCTGTTGAGATTGCTGGCGTCCAGACACTCCGACATTACAGGAGTCAGCTGCAGGAGCGGCACACGGTGCAGCTGGGGGGGCTGGAGGAGGTGAATCAATTTAAATGACACCTTACAGCATTTTCTTTCCCACTGTACAGCACCTAATGTGTGTGGGCTTTTTGATTGTTTGTTTGGTTTGTTTGTTTGTTTGTTTTTTTACAACATTTTAGGTGTCTGCATCACTTAGAGAGATGCTGAAGCTGCCACTTCTCTATCCAAGCACACTGAGCTCTCTCGGTGTATCCTGTCCCAGAGGGGTGCTTCTGGTGGGGCCTCCAGGTGTAGGCAAAACCTTGCTGGTCCGCCAAGTGGTGGGTGAGGTGGGAGCCAGCTTGGTGGTGGTCAGAGGGCCAGAGGTAAAAAAGACGATACTAATCACACCTCATCATAATGTTGATGCCGTCTAATGTTCCTCGTAATACACGAAGCATTTTGCATGTAAATGCATTACCAGTAATTCTGAACAATAATTTCAGGTGGTGGGGGCTCGGCCGGGTGAGAGCGAGGAGACGCTGCGGGCCGTGTTCGAGCGTGCTCGATCGGCAGCAGATGAGGGTCCCTGTGTGCTGTTCTTAGACGAGCTGGACTCTCTGTGTCCGAGGAGAACCAGCTCGTCGGCACCGGAGAACCGGCTGGTTGCTCAGCTTCTCACACTCATGGACGGGATGAATCAGTCTGACCGCTTCCTCATCGTCGGAGCCACCAACCGGCCCGACAGCTTAGACCCAGCACTGCGCCGGCCAGGAAGATTTGACAGAGAGGTGCGTGTCCGCTCACTGTCACGGATCCAGTGTTTTTAATTTTTCTTGAGAAAGATGACATTTGATGACGTTTGTAATTCTTCAATTGGTTTCAGCTGGGTTTTTTTTGTTTGTTTTTTCTGATTATAAGGCAAGATGTACCTTTTTTACTTTTATATAAAATAAATGTCCAGGTCGGTGAGTTGGTGCAGATATGTGTACGTGAGTCGTTAGTCTCTGAGTGTTCGCCTTTCCCACAGATTATAATCGGAGCTCCAACCTTGCAGCAGAGAAAGGCCATCTTGTCTGTCCTGTGTGAGAGGATGCCTGTGTGTCCCAGTGTGAACCTGACAGCGCTTGCACAAACAACTACAGGCTACGTGGGAGCAGACCTCAGTGCCCTGTGCCGGGAGGCCGCCATGCACGCTATACGGGAAGACTCCAAAGTAACCACAGCGACCTGTCACAGCGAAACAAAACACTAGTTTTTGCTTTTTTGCTACAGGAACGACTCACTTTATTGCAAATTGTGCAGCTGTGTTGTAATTGTAAAGTCAAAGTTGAAGCCTGAATAAGAATCACATTTAGAAATTCATCTCAAAAGGCTCACAGTGAATGTGTTCTTTAGATGTGTGAAAGATTACATAGGAAATAATAGGGAGACTGAGTGGATGACAGCTGTAAAAACCTGTTGCTGTTTCTGTCACTGTCTGCAGTGTTCAGGGGAGCAGCTGGTGAGTATGAAGCACTTTCATGAGGCTTTGAAGTCGGTGCGTCCCTCTTGCCTTAGGAGCAGCATGGGCAGGACGGAGCTCTCTCCGGTGACCTGGGAGCAAATTGGAGGCCTGGATGACGTCAAACTCAAACTAAGACAGGTAGCTAATTGAGTGGCTTTGCTCAAAAATGCACATTTATGTATTCGGAGAAAAAACCTTATTACTGGAGGTTTGTTTTCCCTCATTGTCTCCACGTCAAAGAGCATCGAGTGGCCGATGGCGCACCCTGAAGCCTTTGTTCGTCTAGGTCTGTGTCAACCTCGAGGTGTGCTGCTGTACGGGCCTCCGGGATGCGCAAAGACGACGCTTGTCAAAGCTGCCGCTACTTCCTCCAACTGTGCCTTCCTGTCTGTCAGTGGCGCTGACCTCTACTCTCCCTACGTCGGAGATTCAGAGAAGGCTTTAGCTCAGGTTCTTCCTTTTTATAATCTCGAACAGATGAGCATTAATGATTGTGTCCTCCCTTGTGTTTCGTCCACTAAGCCCTGCGTCTGTCTGTCCCCATGCAGCTGTTTCATCAGGCCCGGGCCTGCGCTCCAAGCATCCTGTTCCTCGATGAGATTGACTCACTGATTGGCTCGCGGTCACACAGTCAAACACCAAACAGCGTACAGACTCGTCTTCTCTCTGTGCTCCTCAACGAGATGGATGGGATCGGCCTGAAGACTCATGAGAGGAGAGGGACGGAGAAGATCCTCCAGGCAGAGGGAGTCGAGGAGAGTCTCACACCTGAGCAGGTCAGCTTCTGGTTCTTCTCTTGAATTTCCAATTTGTTTTGTTTCATTTTGCTTTCGTGGCACACAGGTGAATGTAAAAATAGCACAGATTTTTTCAGGGGTAGACTTCAGATGTTTGGGGTTGACATCTATTGATCTTTGGCTTTACCCTTTTCCTATCGCCCCCAAAATTTCCACATTTGCTTGTAACAGCTGAATTTTTAAAAGTTTATTTATTTTTTTTTAACCCTATTTTGAGGCAAACTCGTAAAGCTGATTCTGTATAAATGGTTTTTGCTGTTACAGCTTTCCAAAGTAACTGCCCTGAAGATCAGTCAACACTATCAGTCGGTTTCTTAATGAGTGAGGTAGATGTGTGGCGGTCATAATAAGAGCTTTTTGAATTCAGATACTAAAGGAAGTAACAAAGATGCGCTAAACGCTCCTTTATTACAGCTTTTAGCGGAGGACACACTGGAGCATCCTTTATGAAAGAGGACATAATACCATCCTGCAGTTCATTGTGACACACCATCCATCCATCTGTTCATAATTTAATCAACACTTTATGTGCTTTAACTGTTTGACAGTTGGACTGCCAGGAAGTGTGCAACAAAGATGTAATGGTTGTAGCCGCCACAAACAGACCTGACTGTTTAGACAGCGCCCTCCTCAGGCCCGGCAGACTTGATCACATCATTTATGTCCCACCACCAGACCATGAGGTAAAGGACTTCTCAAAACAGGACAAAATATATTACATATACCAGCAATGTTGTAAGAAAGACTTACAACATGAAGAGGTCATTTAAAATAAAGTAACCGCGCCTCTCCTGTCAGCGTATCTGTGTTTAATGACCCTCACTTTCTAATATTTAGGCTCGACTTGCTGTCCTGAAGGTGTGCACAAAGCGTATGCCTGTGGGTGCCGATGTGCGGCTGGAGGATCTCGCAGCAAAGACCGAGCTTTTCTCTGGAGCTGACCTGGAAAATCTTTGCAAAGAGGTGACATAAACTTATGAAATGAATTTTTAGACTTGTAAAATGTAAAATCCTTTCTTGGCGGATAGATTTGAAATAACTGAAAATATCTGTTTGTTTTGCTTTTGTTTTTTTCCTCAGGCTGCTCTTTTGGCATTGCTGGACGGGAACATGGAAGCCTCAGACATCAAACACACGCATTTCCTGCGATCCCTCAGCAAAATGAGCTCCTCTCTGACTGCACAGCAGATCCACAAATATGAAACTCCTCCCCGATGACACACATAATGTTTGACTGATCTTAAAATTGTATCATTACTCAAATATTGTTTTAAAATAAAATAAAAAATTCTAAAATTTGACACACTCTCTCTCTTTTAGTCATTTCAAATAACATCCTTTTTGAGATCGGCTCGAAACCCAACCACCAGTTACTGACCTTCACTTTTACAACATGGCCATGGGAGGGTGCTGCAGACTTAGAAAATATATTGATCATCATCTATAGATGGGTTAACCTCCAGTGGTGCATTTCAGTACAGGAAACTCTCTCTGTGTACGTGCTTATCACCTCGTACAACCTCTTGTCCCGCCTCCATCTCATGAGCTCACACCGTGTCGCACTTAAAAGGAGTTCCCAGCAGCAGGTAAACTGTCACAACATAGCTGCGTGTGAGACTGCTCCTCTTCAGTTTTGCAAGTGGATGCTTGAAGCCTTAGAATAACCACAGTTGAGTGGAAATACACTTAACTCCTCTTTGAGTGCTTAAAACCAATCAGAAAGATGTCTGGATTTTTCCAAATGTTGAGAAAAAGGAAGGAGGTTAGATCATCATCATCATTATTATTATTACTCTGTTGCGTTGAGTTATATCCTGTGTGGGGGGCATTGTGTGTTTTAATTTGTTGGATTGTTTTTTGTGCTGTAGCTCATCCCTCTGATAGGGTTTATGGCTTTTGCTGCAACAGGAGCCACCTCTGCATCGATCTACTTTCTGCTCACTAAACCTGACGTTATGTGAGTGTTACAAAGCTCTTTCTCCTTTATTAAAATAATGCATTTGTCTTATGTTTTTTTTAGATTCATTTGCACTTCTATCTTACTTTCACAGCTGCTTAAACTCTGTTGTGTACAAATACTTAAGAATGCATTTAAATTTACTGTTTATAGTTTGAATAAGACCAGCAACCCAGAGCCATGGGAGAGGCTGGACCCGTCAAAGCCCCAGAAGGTAATGTAATAACATTGCAGAGCACTTAATAATGTTTATATTCTGGCTAATAAGCCTTCCGGTTCTTATCAGCACCAAAATATAAGCAGACTCTCCTCCTGCAGCTTCAATCTGCTGAGTCATTGAGGAAAGAATTTTATCATTAACGCCGGTCATTAATGTCATCGAGAGAAAATAAATTACCACAAGTAATGGCACAGCCCCGGTGCGGCCACATCATTAAGTCTGTTCAGTGTAACACTTATAAATAGGTCAGACGAAGCCTCGTCATGTTTTTTTTCTTTTAAATTTCTGGCATTTCATTGCAGCTCATCACCATCAATCAGCAGTGGAAGCCCGTGGAGGAGCTGGAGATCGTGAAGAGCCTCACAAAGTGAAAGAGCCCGGGTTTCTCCCGAGAGTCTGACGACACGCCTCCGCTCCCTCCCCCCCCATTAGTCTAACAGAATCGTTTCTGCACAAACTAGGACGCTTTGACACTCAGTGTGCGGAAATGCTTCTGCTCAACTGGTGGGGTTCACCCTGCTCTGTACTGACCTTTCTCAAGGACATCCATCACATCACACCACAATAGGCAAATATGGTAACTGACGACCGTGCAGCCTTTGAGTCCGAGGATGATAATGTTATCTTTCTCTGGGTCTCTGTCAGTATATATTATTACAGAAGTATATATCATTGAATTTATTTTACCAAGGTTGGTGGTCCACGTGTTCTTGCTGTAGATGTGAATGTACGATAGTGTTTTAATGGAAAAGACACAGAATGTTGATTTATTTTGTAATGTACTGTACAGTGATAATAAATTATTTTAAAAATATTCTGTCCCAGTGCTGCTTTTGTGCTTTATTCAAACTAACGTATTTAAATGTGCTGTCTGCTATAAAACTATAAGCATCATTTAATTCTGAGAGTATGTTTGACCTAGAAATCCATTATGAAGTTAAATGTAGCCAAAAGAGATGCCACACATGGTTAGTTTTAAGCTCTTGTGCATTTTTCTTATAACAGCAGCTTCATGACATCAACGCTGCTGTTTTTCACACCAAACATGCCAACTCATCAAAACAGGAAGGGTGCAGGTGTTACTAATAAGCTTAACTAGCAATACGAGAACCCCGGGGCTAAAAGGCAGCTGAATGGAATTCAGTCTCATTATTCTAATGTGTTTGCACCTGATGTCCACATGCTATCTGTGACACGTCCTGTAAAATATCTCATTAAAAAGGCAGAACACCAAAAACAGTTCAAAACTCACCTTTACACTTTTTCAAGTGAACATAGGAAATTTAGGGCAATCAAAATAAAGGAAGTTCCCTCTTAACTGATGAGGGACATTTTCCAAAATAAACACACTGCTAAAAATAAACCTATTAGCTAATTTATAAAATTAGAGATGCAAGCAAATGGGTCACGGGAGCAGATCTGCACAGGCAGCAAGAAATTAGCCGGACAGCCAGGCTGGACCACAAAATCCACTGTTGAATTTTTAAAAGCTTTACTAAGATACTACGAATCGCTGTTGCACACAGCCTCTTTCACATAAGCTGGTTATCTTTTTCCAGCACACTGGTTATATAAGGAACATTCATTTGGGGGGTTTAAAGCTCCTCTTAGGCCTGTGTGTAATGAATTAAGAACAGAAAAAAAGGATGGCAACAGAGTCCCAATGGTGATGTATGCAATTTTCCATCCTCCCCCCTTCCCATTCCATCCCCACCGTTAACCTTGCAGCTCCATTCCAATGCTTCCCAGGTGTCACATGACCATTATACACAAAATCCAACAATGCTCAAGCAGAAAAGTAAATAGAGATAGAGGCTAATAATCTCAATATCTATGAAAATAATAACAAATAACAAATAAACAATGATATATATATATATATATATATATATATATATATATATATATATATATATATTACAGTATAATATTATAAAAAATAAATATAATATTATATAATATTATATATTATATCTTGTTGCTTTTAAGATAATTTGAATGTGGGTAATTTCATCTTATTTCAAAAGTTTTGCCAAATTCCAACAAGCACAGAGCCAGGTGCATGCTGATGGAGCATGTAGAGGTGACCAGCATCATGGTACCATTCTTTTAGCAGCTGTTGGTCAAACAAACAAGCCCCTATGGTAGTGCTTTGTGAGCACGGGGCAGGAAGACATGTCTGTATTTATTTTAAGCTAAGCTAAAGATATGATAGCCGAAGCTTCAAAGTGTGCAGGCGTGAAATAATACTCTGTTTAAAAAAAAAAAAAAACATTTACGTGCTGGAATATTTTGACTAAGAATTGTTGATTTGGGGTTTTTTTTCTCTGTATGGTGAAAATAATGCTGTGATGCTGACTAAGAGCAATGTACAGGTCTTCTTATTATCACACAGCTACATGAGCCCCTTCCTCTGTTTGGATGAGTGAATCCTTCCTGAAAGGATAGCCTTAAGAATATGTCATAAAAAAAATACTCCCTCACAAATAGTTGGATATGAAAGGAACAGGTGTAACTAGTAACAGTCAGTGGCTCTGTATTCAAGCATAACTGAAAAACATGCCAGCTTGGTACAATAGCAGCTTTTTGGGACATGGCGTGGTGCCATTATGGGCGTTATTAGACCCACCTGTCGTTTTGCAGCAGTGACACGGAAGATTCCCTCAATTTCCTCAAGCAGCCACTGTCTAGGTTTTGATCATATTACATGATTTCATAACTAAACTGTTTGCCAAGCTTTGCCAAAGCTTGCATGCAATTGTATAGGTGTGTGTTTGGGTTTTTAAGCATTTGTCATCTGAGCAATTTTAATCCACAGCAACTGAGTAAACAATCTGCTGCACAAGACGCTCAGACTTAAAGTTCAGCATTAGACGGCTGTTTAGAATTGTTTAGGATGAACTTTTAGGATTCCATTTTGTTTTTTTCACCATCTAATCTCCACTCATCTGCTCCTTTTATGGCCGAGTGGGCATTCAGTGCTCCCATTGTGTTTCAGCATAACAGACAATCCTCTTAACACCCATACTGCATCTCATAAAAGAGCGATAACACCAGAAAGTGTCCGTCCTTTCAAGGCACCACGTGCCCTTCCACAGCCTGCTGAAACAGTGATGGTCCTTAAGGATGAGTCTTATGACTTATTAACCACTAAACAAAGAGAAAGTAAGCAGATGAGTAGTGGGTTTTGTTTCCTGGTCTGTCTGGGCTGCGCTTATTTTTCAGGAAGTTCATTTTCTGCTTGGTTTCAGTTACATGTTGAATTATTAACGCACATGTCGCACATCTTAAAAAACATTTCCTTCCTCTGTTTCTCTGATGCTACATGTGCCGTGAGAGGTGTATATATATATATATATACTACACATACTGTGGACAAGCGCCAACTTGCACTGAGGCTGCCGGCTACAAGTGCTCTCATGTCAAATATAGGCTACTACAGGGGCAGAGGTCACACACAACAGTCACAACATGCTTCTTTTATCAGGTAAGGGGAGCGCAGCTGAAAGCCTATTTAGGGGAACAATGACAGAAGAGGAAGGATATTTTGTGTCTCTGTGTGTTTGTGTGCGCGCTCGTACGTGGTGTTGGAATTTGTGTACGTGACTATGAAACACATCACGACACCACAAATCATGTGACGTCCAAGCAAAGCAGGTATTGTTTGCAGGGCACGTTAAAAAAAATAAGAGATGGAATTTCCTCCTCAGCTAACAGGGGTACAACTTTAAGACTTAAAAAGTTACCTTCTGCCACTTGTTGTCTCTGAATTAGTATTTTTTTAAAATGCATGTGTGTGAGCTTGAGTGTGATATGCTGCGACTGTAGTAGTTGGTTGTAACAGGAGAGAGACAACAGCAGCGTTTTATGGCCCCCTAAAGTAAGGTAAGGCAGACAGGTACATGCTGTAAACAGTTCTTCCTTTGCCAGACTGCCTTTGGTTCACTGCTTCAGGGGTTTTTGATAAAGAAGCTGTTGCCTGGAAACTGGGGCACTCCTAGATTTTTTTGATATTGTCAGTACTTAACCTCTGATATGTCTACATTTTAAACATTAACTTTGCTCTGTGTATAAAAGCCTCTAACAATGACTCTTTTGATGCTCCATTGCATAATTATGAGTAATCTGGAGTATGTTTGTCTATTTAAAGCTAGATATTCACAAGCACACACTGTGTGTTGACATATTATAGGGTCCATTCAATAATACTTATTTATATTCTAGTTTTTCAGTTTCATTCTGTGAAGACAATAATGGCTCCGTGTAACAACAAGGCATTCATTCAACACCACTCTGCACTGTCATGCTGGTAAAGGCAGTTTTGCTGTATAAACAATAGATTCACCGTCCACCCATCCACCTATCTGCTCATCCATCCAATTAAGGGTTGTGGGAGGGGGGTGTGGGGGTGGGCTGGAGCCTATCCCAGATGTCACTGTGAAAGAGGTGTGGCACAATGCGGACGGGTTTCTAGTCCATCACAGGGCTGTTCACCACAAGGAAACATATTCTTTCGTTCGTTTCGGTTCAACATGACTTAATATTATCATGAGAGTTATGTTTAGCATATTGTTTTTTTCACAGATTTTAGGCCATTTATTCATAGTCATTTATTACAGTTTCAATTCTCAAATCCCTTTTTTGGAACAACATCCAGGATGAACCTTCAGAGCAGCCTTAATTCTTCATGGCATAGTTTTAACAAGGTGCCCAAATTATTCCTCAACGAGTTTGGTACATAGTAGCATGACAGCACCACACAGTTGCTTCACACTTCCATGATAAGAACCTACCTGTTCCACCACATCTCAAAGGCACTCTATTGGCTTGAGATCTGGTGCTTGTGAAGCCATTGCTATGATCAAGAAACCAACTGGAGATGACTTGAGCATGGTGGAAGCAGCCAACAGAAGATGGGCACACTGTGGTCATAAACGGCTTGATAACAAAAAGATTGAGGTAAGCTGTGGTGCTTAAATGGTCCAAAGTGTACCAAAGAAATATCTCCCACACCACCAGTAGCCTAAACGATTAATCCAAGGCAGGATGAATCCATTGTTATATGTAATTTATCCTAATTCTGACCCTGGCATCCAGTTGTATCAGCAGAAATCTCATCAGACCAGACATTTTTTTACGATTTTCTGTTGTCCAGTTTTGGTGAGCCTGTATGGAATTTGTATGTTATCCTCGTGCCAGCAGGTGTTCCCTGTTAACTGGTGACTCTAAAGTGGTCATGGATGTGAGACTGATGAAGTTTTGATGAACTGTGCTGTACAAATGCATTCAAATGTAACATTTTTTACTGTGAAGCACTTTGGTGTACCCCCCTGGTCATAAACGTGCTATATAAATAAAATTGTATTGTATTATATTGTACCTACTCTAAATGGCTAAATCTAAACTAAATCTAAAGATTGAGTTGTGAAAAAAGTCACTTTTTCATATTTTAAATGTTATTCTTTATAAGTTAGTTACTTTCGTGTAGTATGAATGGCAACAGGTTAGATCTTAATGAATAGGAAAACTTTTTAAAAGTTTTTAAAATACAGTTAAAAGTCCAAAATCAATCCTCTCAGTCAAATTTTACAAAGCTGTACAGTGGGCCAATTCTTACCCCTGGGCCTTATGTTTGACACCCACAGTCTTGACTATGGCTACATGCCCAGAGTTGCTGACATGTGATTGGCCAATTAGCTAGTATTAGCAACCAGCAGTTGAATAGATGTACTTAATGAAGTCAGTGTACACCTAAATGAGGTCTGTATTGAGCTACAATGTTTCTAACAAAGATTTGCAACTTCTATATTCAGGCTTCTTAAATTTCCAGTTCTCTCTCTTTTTTGTATGAGTAATATCATTCAGAATAAAATATTACAATTTCACAATTAGCAACAGAAAAGAGATAAAGAAAAGTTAACATTTGCCTCTGCTCACTGCAGTTCTAACTATTATTATGCTGCCTTGTGAGCTCGGTTTGTCAAGAAAATCATGGCAGAAACACAAAAAAATTAAAACATTTTATTACAAACAAAAACAGTGATACCGTTCCTGAATTTCCTTGGTGATTAATATCAGAGACATGGAAAGGTTTACGCACAACCCCCCCACAGCCTCTTAACAAGTGAAAGAAAGAACATTTTAAAGATCATGACTGGCAAATCGCAACCTCCTCCATCAAAACAACACAACTCTGAAATACTGGGCATACACCTGTCTGTGTTAAAATACTGTCAGTTGATGATATGGAAAAGAAAGTGGAGTATATAGGATGGATGATACCATGCTGAAGCTATCCGTTTTAGCACGTCCCCTTAGTTAAAGTCATGATTTGATTGTCAGTGGCCTTCTCATCACAATTGAGAAAATGTCAGTATCAAAAAAAGCCAATTAACTTTAAGTGATGGTAATTTTAGTAATTTAAGAATTTCTAAGGTTATTTATTCTCTTAAAGTCTGCCTTTTTACAGACATCAGCTAAATAACATGAAAGCTCCAAAGCACATAATGAGCTATACTGTCTCCTGAAGGGATGCAGTGGTGCAGGTTTTGCTCACTTATTCCACTTGTAAAGAGTACAGTGCCTCACTCTGACCAAATATCTTGTTAGACATGAGGTATGTCAGCTGACATGCTTTGTACGGTAATAAAAATCATAATGTGCAGTTCTAACAAACGGTAAGATTTACATCTTATAACAAAGCATCAGTGGTGACAAATCAATCTATAAAACAAAAAATAAAAGGTTACATGGTTTAGAAGAGGCCTTGATGGTGAATTAAGGGCAAGTTTTTGTCATTTGACTCAGGTAAAACATTCAACTCCCACTTCAAAAGCTTTGCAAGCGTGAAGACGTGAGGCCCCCAGAGGCTGTAGATCTCTCTTAGATCTGTTGTTATTCCTCTGCCTGTCCTTTGGCACCCCTCTTTTTCCAGTTACATCAGTGTGCTGTGGATCCTGCTGTGGCATTGAGCTGCAGCAGCGCTGTTACATTCAGGGCTCTCTATATATTGCGTTCTCTGCCATCCGTCACTGTGTGATGAACTGCTGACCTCCCTCTTTAGGCGCTAGCCTCCTGGCAGTTTGTGCAACTGCGTGCCACCCTCTGCCTGTGTGTCTGGATCTGCACTGTGCACCTGGTGAGGCCGTAGGTGTGAAGCAGCATGTGACGCGCCTTTGCCTGGACCTCCTCCCAGTTGTTAGCACTGGAGGGCGCTGTGCACACAAAGAGACCTTTAAATATATTTTTTTATTTATATATATATATATATATATATATATATATATATATATATATATATACATACACACACATACAAACAACAACAACAACAACTTGCAACTAACAAACAAACAGCTTATGATAATTAGGGCTGGTGACGCCAACAGACTGGCTCTGTGATTGGCTGCACACTGGACACCGTTTAAACTTTGGTGGAGAAATTATGCATCACGGATAATCCTGTCCACCGTCTGTACCACTTACTGGACAGGAGGCGTTTTCTCCTCTCAGATTCATTCAGCTGTGCTGCCGTGAGGACAGATGCAGGAAATCTCGCAGTAAGTCTAGACATTGCAACACATCTGTCTGAGCAGTATACCAACATGACCAGGCTTTTGATCGACAAACTTAAAAACCTCAGTCAGAGGTGAGGGGTGTGACAACAGCAGTTAGCAGCTTTCTTTGTTACTCCAGGCTTTCTGCTTCTGGCTCTGGGCATGCTTACATCACATTAAATTCATCTGATCACAAACACATGCAGAAGAATAAATGTAATAGTATATTTACACTAATGTGTTCTTTTTAACCTGCATGCACTTAAACATTAATGGTTACTCGGCGCATTCAGCTCTGACACTATCCCATAGCCTAATAAAGAAGAGAACTCGATTTGTTGTGTCACCATATCAAAGTGAAATTAATTTTTGATGATGAATAACCTAAAACTGTAACAGATCAGTTTTCTAATGTGTGCTGCAGTAGCTGCAATTCCAACAGCAGAGGGAAAAAAATAAAAGAGCCATCATCGAAGTTAATGTAAATTAAAGTGACAATGTGATGCTCTGTTTGTGTTGCCACAGCTGGGTCACATTTTGGCTGTGTTGACCTCTACAAGATGCATCTATATGTACTCCTGCAGCAGAGAATCCATTCTGAAGAGGATACCGTGAATAAAAGAATCAGTGAAAATGTGGCACTTCCAGTTTCAGTTTACTTCCAGGTGATTTTAACCTGAAACTCTGAACACAATCTGCTCCTGACCATGTTATGTGCTATGGTAATTTAATTCAGTTTAATTCAGAACCTACAACAATACAGAGAAATCCCCCAAAATCAAACAACTCCCTATGAGCAACCACTTAAAGAAAGTGGGGAGGAAAAACTCCCTTTTAACAGGAAGAAACCTCTAACAGAACCAGGCTCAGGGAGGGGCAGCCATCTAGGAAGTGTTAGCCGACACACTGTGGAGGAGAGTGAGAGGTTAATAATAATGAATGAATGCGGAGTGGTGTATAAACACACAGAGTGAAAAGAGGTGAGTGAAGAAGAAATACCCCCAGAAGCCTACAGCTATTGAAGCACCGTGACTCTTAACACTTTATTAGTTAATGGAGGGTTCATGGTCACCTGATCCAGCCCCAACTATGAACTTTATATTAAATTTAAAAAAAAAGAAAAAAGGAAAGAAAGAAAAGAAAGTTTCAAGCCTAGTCTTAAAAGTAGAGAGGGTGTCTGTCTTTCGAATCTGACCTAGTCAAGTAAAAAGATTTCCAACCTGCACCGTTACAACACTACAACACATAACACACACAGACACTAAACTGCTTTACTGCACTGAACTGTATTCTGTTTTTACTTCGTTAAATCGGACAATTTTACACATTGTATTCTATTGAAGTGAAGTGGAACTCTATTGTAATGCTTTACATATTTGCATAAGAAGCCAAAGACCCCAGGAGGGGACACGAATCCCTCTGGGGTTGTGTCAGGATGGTGTAAAACCTCTGCCAAATCAAACATGCAGAGCTACCCACTATTGTGACCCTTTCCTAAAGGTCAAACGGAGCAGATGAAAGTCGCTCTTTATACTATTGTATTGAGTTGCATAACCATTAAAGATAGTTGTTGTATGTTTGTTATAATTACATTTTTGGCTGCTTTAACACAGGCATGTCCAAGCTTCGGAATACATAAAGTTTATACTATCTTAAGGTGGACGTGGCCATTGTGAGTTTGGCATTCTGGTCATTGCTAAAGAAATCAAGAAATCATATTTTTATCATATTTAATTTTAGGCTGATATCTGCAACTATTGTTGAACTGACTTTTCTGTAGGCAGTGAAAATTCACGCTCCAACTCCAACAATGACTGAACAGCTCCCTCTTGTGTACAATCTACAGCTTAGCGCATGAGTGGACTGTTCTGTGTGCCACATTTCAATACAGTTAAGTGGGTCAGAGTTAAACAGTGAAAGCCAGTTTTATACACTACTTTGTTGCATTGGCTTTATAAACACTTATTTCTAATTTTAAAGCAAAAGCTTGAATTAAGAAAAGTCTATAGTTGTCTAACAATGATAAATAAATAAATGAAGAACTGGCACTTTACTTTTAAAATGGTGGAAAAAACATTTGTGTGGCCCAAACTTTTCAAACATACTCTAGCACGCTACATTTCGCAGCAACCAGTATGAGCACTTTTCCTGCAAATCTTCCCTGCTGTCAAGTCCGATGGGGCCAGAATTATGAAAACAAACAAGTCTGAAAACAAAGAAATTCCAGAGAAGGCTGTGATACAGATGGACAAAGACTCTACACAGACCCTTCGCTTCTGACATTTAAAGCACAGACAAATCAGTACAAGAAATGGCACAAATAAGAGAAGCTTGCTAAACCACAGCCCAGATGTGCTTCCTCAGCAGAAAGTTCATGACGTCACTAACTCTATCTTGCACAAAAGAAGTCACTGCCAACAGATTTTTAAAATATATTTAAACTAGACTTAAAGGAATTCTTAATGTAAATTTTACTTTTTTTGTCAATTCTGACTACATGGTTATCATTGTATAAGCTCACTGAATAATTCTTGTTATTGATAATTGTTCTGCTCGTCCTGAAGGAAAAATTTAATCCAATTTGGTACTGGCAAAGTATACCTAATGAAGTGGCCAGTGAGTGTATTACATCCATTGTAAAGTACACGACTAAAGAAAAAGTGTTCATCATCTGTGTGCAAACAATGACAACTGTTTTTTGTGTGA
Organism: Copadichromis virginalis; assembly: GCF_057382275.1. Classification (NCBI taxonomy): domain Eukaryota; kingdom Metazoa; phylum Chordata; class Actinopteri; order Cichliformes; family Cichlidae; genus Copadichromis; species Copadichromis virginalis. The sequence continues at coordinate 29,506,358 of NC_140618.1, forward strand.
AAAGAAGTTCTGTTTTTCAGTGTTTCAGTAGTTTCTAGGTAACATTCAAGAAGATGTTTCGTCAATCCCAAATTGAACAGGGTTTTTCCTGCATACAGAAATCCCCCCAAAAGCTTTAGCCAGATGAAAAATCACCTGCTCTGCACTGTCGTGAAATTGTGGTTTTTATTTTCAATCACATTACACATTTCTTATTGCAGCTACTCACTCAGCTGGAGATGCACCAGTGCTGCAGTCTTGTCTGCCGTCAGCGCCCAGACGTTCAGCTCATCGACTGATTGGACATCCTCCAGCTTAAGGAGGTCCTCTCTGATTCGCTGAGTGTCCAGGTGCCTGGGAACACCTGACACAGCAAGAGAAAACGTCAGCAAATAAATTAGTGTGCCCATCCCGCTCTATACTGTTTAAAGTAAACAGAATGCCCTGATGGGATTCTGCAACAGGAGATGGGACTTACCCTCCAAAACGATGACTCCTGTGTCTCGTAAGATGCGTAATGTGGTAAAAAGAACCAGAATGGAGAAGATGTACGTGCAGATGGGGTCTGCCAACTTTAACTCTGGCTGTGAAATCACAAAGCTACATCAAACCTCCTGAATCTTCTCAATTAATCTTCTTTTTATATTTTATTAAATACAATTTATCATACATCAGACCTACACTGTTGTAAAGCTCCATAACTACTACTTCCAAAAGGCAAAATTCCCATGTTTAGCAACTTCAGTGACATTTCCATTTTAGTTAGTTTAATTGGTTCTAAATGCAGGTTTGATAAGGACAAAGGGACATCAACACTTCTTTTTAACTTGTCACTGAGGAAGATAATAAAACAAAACTTTTTCACTTTATGCTGTGGAATAACATTCAAGATCATTTTCAATCAGTTAAGTGTGTCTCAAATGAAATTTATGCAAAGCAAATACACCTGCAGTATTAAAAATAAATATAAGCTGTTAAAAAAAAAAAAAGCAAACAAACACATACCTTGAACCGGACAATGTAAGCAGCTATGAGCACTCCGACACTCTGGAGGAGATCTCCCAAAGCATGGATGAATGCAGCTCTTACGGCGAGGCTGCCATGTGGCCTCTGCTGCTGAGCCGACTGTGAACTTGAAGCACCAGCAGGGGCGGGAGACTGACCGTGGCTGTGGCCGTGGCCGTGGCTATGTGAGTGCAGGTGACCATCTTGGTTTAACAAGAAGCCCATTCTATCATAGCCAGGGAAGCAAACAAGAAGTAATTGAGTCATTTTGTATATTTTTTTCCCTGCTACCACCAGGGGTTTAAAGACTTGCAGTCACAAGCTGTGGTTAAACATTACACACTGAAGATGTGTGTAATGTTACTTACATAATGTTAACAGCCACCCCCACAGCTGCAGTGATGAGCATGACATCGCCGTCTATGCTGAAGTCCTGTTTTATTGTCCTCTGAACTGCCTCATAGAGCAGTATGCCAGTCAGTATATAGATGAGCAGCACACTGAGGACTGCTGCTACCACCTCTAGAAAGGAAGAAACAACCAGTTTATCTTTATCTACCAGTCTAGGAAATTAAGGGTTTTTTTTTTTTTTTTAGACCATCCAATCTAATCTCGCATTTCTATTCAATGTTACTAAGTATTATCAGGCAACTTAGAATAAGACACTATCATGATATAACGCTTCTATGACACTACCCCCCAAAAAGCAGAAATGATCTTATTCTTACTCAGTTACTATAACTCAGTTCATTCGCTCTGCCCACTGTGGACCATTTTCTTCCTGTCAGGTTTAATTTTTACTGAAAGTTAAACAGAGTTTACTGCACCTTCACCCCCTGATCTAACATTTGTTTTCCAAGTTATATGCTGTTCCTGATCAAATATAATTTCTATTTATGGCTCAAACACAAGTCTAGTGTGAACCTTAATTTTAATTTAAGTGGACACCACCATGTGGGGTTTTCCCAGCTCAGAGAGACTTTTTCTTCTATGTAGGAAAAACCCTTCTATTTGTCTACTGACAAATTGTTCCTCCCCAATACCCTGTGTTAGTTTTTTCCCTGTTTTAGTTTATTTCTAGTCCACCTTAAGCTCATGTTTTGCTTTGTATTATTTCACCATGTCTTATCTGAGCCAATGAGTATGCTGTTTAAGAAGACATAAATCTTGGGAGAATGAAGAAATTTGTAGTGTTAAAAATCTGCTCTGTCATATTTATAAGTGTTGAACTGATAAAATGTAGCAGACCAAAGCAACCACGTGTCAAAGAGGTGCGTATTAATTAATTAATGTATTAAAGAAAGCAAAAAGAAAAAAACAAAAGAAAAAACAGAACTATCCTGGTTTACATTACATTTAAATACAAAAAGAAAGAAAACTGTAAGTCAGGTTCCCTGCTGGGTCTTTTATTATCCCAGAGATTCCTCAGAGATGTCTTCCAATAACCACAGATTTCCACATTTCACAAATGGAACCAGCTAGGATGAACTTTTGGCGTTTCTGACTTTTGGTCAAACAAAACAGCGCAAATTGAATGTGTTAACTAGGCCTTTCCTAGTAAACTAAACAAACTCTAAGATAAACTGATAATAAAAATTATGACGGACTGCAACTTTACAACACTTCTGCTGGAATAATATTAGCTGAGGTCACAAAGCATTAGCTGAATGTAAACTAAAACACTCTAATATCAAACTATTTTCAGACACATTCCCTCCCATAGCTGATATTCTACTTCAAAGGTCTAACACAGTTTCAGCTAGAGAAGAAGAAAAGGGCAGTCAACACAAACAAATAATCTAGGATTCGGGGGCCTTTAGATCCAAACAGAGTGACCACACTAACTGCTGTATAAGGACTCCAAAACTTAGAAAACAATGCGTCCTGTAGTTCAAGTAGTTGCCATCTACATGAATGATTGCACTTCAACAAGAGTTTTGTAATAAATCCAGAGACACATGAAGACATTTATATATTTACTTTAACTCTACCGCCATAAAATAGAAACAGTGGTTTATAACCAAAGGAAAAACATTCATAGCAGATAACATTCATAGAGTCAACATGACATTTATCAGTTTCTGGCAGAACTTTTACAATTATGCATCTCTAATGCTGTAAGGCAGAGATGTCAAACTGATTTTACACCATGGGGCACATACTGCCCAAGTTTATCTTAAGTGGGCCGGACCAGTTAAAGTCCCCTTTCCATCAGTGTAAAGAAGTTTAACTACACATCTAATCCCTGAGATATCTTAATAAAAGAAATAAAAGGTGCAATTTCTCAGCACGTCTCTTTGGGTTTAAACTGTAAGAAATAAACCTTTAAAACAGAAAAAGTTCTGGGAGTTAGTCGGCCAGGCAGACCTGGAATTATAACAAAAATGAGAACATACCTAGACGATGGAGTCCAAAAGTGAATCTCTTGGTTGGTGGTTTAGTCGTAAGAAAGAGGGCCAGCATAGAAAACAGAATACCCACAACATCGGCTAAGATGTGCAACGCATCGGTCATGATGGCTAAACTGTTGGACACATAACCACCTGAAAGCAAAACATAATAATAATCACAAAATATATTCAAACAACTTGTGTGTAACTAATACACTATTAAAAAGTACTGTTTTACTAGAGACAACTGAGACATAAAGAAGACGAGCAGTCCAGTTCATGTGGGTTCAAAACAAGAACGGCAGATAAAACCTTGATTAAACATGACTTGTAGTTTGTGTTTTTCTACCATCTTTTTTTCTTTCTGGAATAATCATTTTTTAACCGGGGCTAAGTAAACTCACTAATCTATGAGATGGCTGGCGTCAAGAAATAAACAGGAGAGGTTTTAACCCATGCCTGAAATTAATGTTTGACGTGTATAATCAGTCATAGGATCTGCAGGCTGCCTGCAATCCTGACATGCAGCTTACGCAGAACACCAATGAAGAAAATGCTGCCACTTTCTGACTCTCAAACTTTGAGACATGTGAATGAAATCTACTGGCTCACACTTACCTAATCTTCATGCTTTATGGTGTTTTTGTTTTAAGAAAGCTGGCCTTACATGGAAGCCTTTTATTGCTACTGACATCTCATTCGCCTCTTATCATTCATAGATCTGTTATTAAGTTTCCTCTTGTGAGCAACCACACAGCGACAAAGGTCCATCTCTTACCTATAATTTCACCCGTCATAAAGAGCAAATACAGCAAAGCTGCAATGCCAAGCCTCTTCATCACCCTCCTGTGTTTGATGGCCTCCCGCTTTCTAGTGCAGCTGTCACAAGGATCCATGTTTAGCCCCGGGCTGCCCAGGCTGGAAGACGAGTCCAGCAGGGAGTCATCATCATCTGCCACCAGCGTGTTCACGGCCACACCGTTGGACGAAGCTCCGGCGGAATAGTCCGACATCTCTCCAGACACCACGACCTTCAGCTTGTTGAATCTGGGCGCCTCATCGTCCGCCAGCTCGTCCGAAAAATCGAAAGGTGCCGTGTCGCTCAGGTCCCAGTCGCTTCGCTCCCTCCTGAAGGCGGACCGCACCTTGCCGAACAGGCTCCCACCTGACATCTTTGATACCGATAAGGGTGAGCTCTGTCTGTAGGCTGCTGTTCTCTGGGGTAATCATTCACGCTTTTCTAGCGGGTGCTCGACGGTGGGATTGTACGTCTACTCCATCTCAGCAACTGCAGGACAAAAAAAAATAAGTGATATCAAAAACACACAGAAAGCATCCCTTCACGTTCGCACAGCTCACCGATTTCTACAGCGGGGTCTCAAAGAGCCATTTACACGACTGACAAAACGCTGAACTTACGTTTCAAATATAAGACCTCAAGTCGCTCACTTTTCCACGTGAGCCGATGAACTTTGAGTTCAACAGTCCCCCTAAAAACAGTATTGGCTAAACAGTAGCAAGCTAGCTAGTAAACGTTAGCTACCCTGTGGTGTTGGCTTGTGACTCTCACACAGTCACCAAAGCGCGGAAGACTGTGAGGAAACATGAGCGGGACTTACCACTAACTGTTCCCTCAGACTGTTCAAACGTATTTCGTTCCCACGTTAAAAACGGTCATGTCAAATGTGGTTGAACCGTCAGAGTCGAGGAAAAGAACTACCTCTGTACTGCTGTTGACACATTCCCAGCAGCAAGTTTGGTTTCACAGGCACAGTCACGTGATTACACAGATCACATGACGGGTCTTTTTTTTCCCTTTTAAGACGCAGTGACAAATCCAAAATATTTCCGCTCTGTTTTCTTCTTTTTTTGTTGCTAACATAGCCGTACTAATCACGGCTACAGTTACTGATACATGCCGATTAAACCAGGTAAGGTGCTGACTGCTGTTTACAGACTGCCGAGCCGTTGCTCTGCCTCTCGTGGATCACGCTGTGCTCATTATGGAGCAGCTGAGCAAGCTAGCTAGTTCTTCACAACCTTTACATACCTGATGCTCGATCAGCTGATATTTGCCTCTAGATAAAACAGTAAAAGCCGACTGTCTGCCTTTTCTGTGCCTCTTTGTAGGGTAGAAAAGCACTGGGTCAGTAGAATCGTCACATATGGAGGTAGAAGGAATGGAAGATGAAGGATCTTCGTCCCAAAGTGAACTTCCTCACAGTGAAGGTGTGTGTCAGTGTGTGTGTGTTTAAACCTCTGCTGCCTACACTTGAATTTGCGGTTGGCTTTAACTGCAAGCCCTGACATGGCAGCTCAGGCATCCTCAAGTAGTTGTAAAAGGTTTTTAATCTACAGCTGAAAGAACTGTTTGTGGAGTTACCAGTATTTCTGCATTTTTTTACGCATAACGTAGTCAAGGTTTATATAGGTCCCAACTATAGATCCACACAGCATGACAAATACATTCACACGACCTCAGCAGTGTTATAGAAATGTGAGAAGTTTCACAAAGCCACTCCACCAAAACAGAAACTGTCTACAAGTGGGAACTTTGGGAACTTTCATACACATATTGCACCAAGAGCACAATGTGGAATTATGGTTTCAAAGGGTTGACAGACTTTGTGTGTGTGTATATATATATATATATGAGCGTAATATTTGTATTAAAAATTAATGTGTAATATATTCCCCTTAACTGAAAACACAGAGGTGCCTAAAAGCAGGCTAACGCTTTTTTCTCACATTAGCCAAAGTGTGTTGTTCTTCACAGTAAATTTTCCATTTTAATGTAACCCCTACACAACCAGCTCTGCAACTATACAAACAGTTGTAGTTCAGAAACCTTTCTGATGTTTTCTCTAACCTGATGTTAGGATAATCCCAATGACAACATCTTTATCATACTTTAGAAAGCTCCTCCAGAGAGACACACATTTACACAGCGTAGTGCCATTTTAACATTCACAATGAGAATAAAAACTATTTTATTAAAACAAAAATAGAATAATGGAGGCTTTAACTGGACAGTTGTGAAAAGCTGTTATTCATATTATCCATAAAATCAAAATAAAGTATGGATGATGTGATTTTCAGGTGAATTTCATTTAGCTTTTATTAAGGCCACACCAAAAGGCTGAACTCCATTCTGCTTAATGGTAACTTTATGTCTTTAGAAGCTTGTTGGTACAGCCGTCCACAGCATTCACGGTTTCTCGTGTGGCACCTTGGGGAAATCAACTGGGCACTTCTGGTCTTGAGGTTCAAAGAGTAAAGAACATGCATACAATTTTGATAATTAAATTAAACTGTCATTCTGTGGATGGTCCAACAATTAGCTGAAATGCACATGTTTATAGAATGAGAACAGTAAAGCTTTCAGCTTGTATTTATGACATTGAAACATCAGCTAATCCAGATCACACTCACAACAAAGAAAGCCAACATCTCAGTAATTAGAATAAATGAAGTAAAAGGTAGCCCGTTACATTTAAAGGATATTCTTTTTCTTTCATAAATATTCATAAATATTTCACAGATCTACAGTCGGTCCAGCAAGAATCATTGCATCTGGATGGCTCAGCCCCGGTGGAAAACGTGTATGTGGATAAGAAAGCAGTGGACAAACTCACAGAGGGATTCCTCACTCACTACCTACCAGATCTGCAGAACTCTAAGAGAGCCCTCCAGGAGCTCACGTGAGTATTGACGTGTGTCATTGTTTCAGGACGCACTCTTGGGCTTGACATCATGTTAGGGTTCACACATTTGCCTAAAAAATCATAATCAATTACCAAATCAAGCATTCGGAGGTACTTGCTTTGGCAACCCCTTGTGAATAAGAGAGAAGCAGAAAGTAGCTTCAGTCAGCAGCAGGTTCCCTCCATTTCGCTCAGTTTACTGCAGTTTCTCCAGTTTTCGGCATGTTCTTGTCCAGCCTGCTTCAGTGGGGGAACTGTAAATACACAAGAGCATTCCAGATCAGGATCTGGTAATCAAATAACATGTCAGGGCAAGTCTGTGCCAAAGGCTGCAATCAAGGATGAGATTACTCCTGCTGTTGCAATTGTTCTAAGTCCAGTCAGGTAAATGCACACATTGGTGGATCTGAATAAGGCCCAAGAGTTTTTTGCTTGTCAGTAATCACTGAACTATTTGCATTAATAAGAAGCACCCATGAACCTGGAGTAGAGACTAAAAAGCTGTTTAGAGAATCTGGTTTTTGTAATTTCGAGTTGCCTTTTGCACAGACAACTCCCTAAAACACACAGGCGCTAACTACAGTAAACACACTACAGTTGGTTTGACCAGTTCCTCTGATGCTGCCAGTGAGATCATGTGTCATGAAAAACAAACACAAGCTTGTGGACACTTTTAAAAGGGATGTTTTTCATCTATATAATCACTTTATTTTCTTGTTTTTCAGACAAAATCAGCTTGTGCTGTTGGACACACTGGACCAAGAAGTCACAAAGTTCAGAGAATGTAATGCCTTATTGGACCTCAATTCCCTGGTATGTGTGAACTGAATTCTAATCTAATTTGTTGTTGTTGTTGTTGTTGTTTGTGCACTCTACATCAGCCTACAGGAGTGATTTGTAAGCAAGGCCCTTTTCCTTAGTTTACAGAGGCGAAGGTGTACCACAATAAACTGGTGAACATAAGGAAAGAGATGATTATGCTCCATGAAAAGACAACTAAACTAAAGGTACTATTATCTTAGACGGCACTGGAGGCCGTGCTCTTAAGAGGAGGGCAAAATACTGAATGGAGGCAAATTAATCAAAGTCCTGCATGTTGTGTCCTCTCAGAAAAGAGCTTTGAAGCTGCAGCAACAAAAGCAGAAGGAGGCGCTGGAGAAGGAGCAGCAGCGGGAGAAGGAACTGGAGAGAGAAAGGCAGCTCAACGCCAAACCTGCTAAAAGAATGTAGGATCCCCAAGTGCGTCTGCTGTATTAAAAGACAATATGGGGCAAGGGGGCGGAGGTTTGCATGTTTTAGTCTATTTATTACATTTCTTATTCATTATAAAGCACGTTACTGCTAGCCATTTTCCAAAGTGCACAACTTTAAAATTATAAGATCAAATGAAATGGGGAAATATTATATGAACATCAACTTGAAACGTGCTTGATACATGTAATCCATGACAGTTAATATCAAATTCTACTTTAAATTATTGTTAAATGTTAATGCAGAGCTCACTGATATAAATTTTCTTTGAAATATTAACTGCGTTTGAAGCATGATTGTTTTAAACGTACGTTGTTCCTGTTGCAGGCAGGTTTGTGTGGCACAGACAGAGTTTACCACCTGTTATCTTAATGGCTGTTTCTGCAGTCGTTATACGCTGAGAATGGCTTCAAAGACGTTTTTGGTTTCTAGGAGTAACGGGAATGGCTGTAAACTGACTAGAATAACTGGAACTTGCTTGAGTTTTGGAGTTGCGACTCTCTGGGACTTGTTTCTTCATTTCTATGGCAGCACCCACCATCTTTAGATCCATTTCATAAGGAAACAAATTTGGAACAAGATGTAATTTTTCTATGTGACTAATATGAATTGAAAGAAGTGGGAAAAAAAACGTAAAGAAAAAAATCTGTTTAACCGTCTTGAAACCGAAAGATGCTTTGGAAAATGTTTCTCTTCTTAAGTAATTCTTAGTACATGGACTAAAACTTGCAAAACCTCTGGTTTGATTGACCCCAGATTACATTGCCAAGAAGACCACAAACCAAAGACATTAACTAAATCATCAAATGCTGGTACTTCCCACTATCAGTGTCTGATGGCACACCAATTTGTGCACTTCTTCAAACAGAATTGTTGAAAATTACTCACGTAGCCATCAGACCACAGCCTGGGATAATCACTGCGCTTGGTGTCATTTGTTGAAGTATTAATATGTTGTTCCTGGACCCTCTTAGTGTTGAATGTTATAAAACAAGACATGCTGTTTAAAGCCACATAGGTCTGCACTAAATTTGCCTGACTGCATTTCTGCCGTTCAGATGATGTATAGCTAATTTATGATGGTGGATGAATAAAAATGTATCAAACTTTGCCATCACAATGATCAGTGTCTGTAAATTTGTTTAGTTGACCTTTTGAGAGGCTTCTATGCACTAGTTGTTCCTGAAACCTCAGTATTTGTACTATTAATAAAAAAACAGACTGGTTTATAGTATACGGTCTTATTGCTGTGTTCTTTTGTATTCTTTACTTCTCAGCTGTCTATGTGTGGAAAAATTTAGGGTGAACAGGTCGAAGCAAACTAAAAGTGCAAAGACAGTGTTTGTGTGGGGCACTGTGGGTCATGCTCCTGATGCTGCGAGATGGTTTGAAACTCTACTGAAGTTTAAAAAGTGCGCTTATGCCGCAAGCTTCTTGGATTTGAGCAAAGTAGGAATCTTCTGCTTATAGATTTTTAATCTTAAGAATGTTTTCTGTCTGGTAAATATCTGGGCAGGTTACATTTTGGGCTGCACAGATACACTCACCGGCCACTTTATTAGATACACCCTTTTGCCGTTTAATTCTTCATGGCACAGATTCAAGAAGGTGCGGGAAACGTTCCTCAGAGGTTTTGGTCAGAATATGATAGCAAAACAAATATTTGTCAGGTACACATCCATGATGTCAATCTCACATTCCACTACATCCCAAAGGTGCTCTATTGGACTGAGATCTGGTGACTGTGGAGGCCATCTGAGTAGAGTGAACTCATCGTCATGTTTGACAAAGCAGTCTGAGATGATCTGAGTTATGTGACATGGTGCGTTATCCTGCTGGAGGCAGTCATGCGAAGACCGGTAGGCAGTTAATACACAGCAGGATGCTCAATCATCCGGGGACAAAGCAGGATAGATCCGTGCTTTCATGTTGTTTACATCGTCTCTGACCTTACCGATGGTTGCAGCAGAAAGGCAATCTCAATGGACCAGGCAATGTTTTCCTGGTGTTTGCCTGGTGTGATCTTCTGCTGCTGCTACCCATCTGCTTTAGTCTGTCCATTCAGACATGCTCTTCTCCATACTTTGTTGTAATGAATTTCTTTTGCCTTCCTATTAGCTCAAAGCAGTCTGGCTATTATCCTCTCCACTCTGCAATCAAGACATTTTTGCCAAGAGAACTGCCGCTCACTGAATACTTTTCGAAGCGTTCCCTGTAAACCCTAGAGATGCTCGTTTGGGAAAATCCCAGAATATCACCAGTTTCTGAAATACAGATCACCCTGTACGGCACCCACAACCACGCCACATTCAAAGTCACTTAAATCACTTTTCTTCCAAATTCTGATGCTCACTTTGAACTTCATCAACTTTGTCATCTTAACGATATCTGCACAGATATCGTTAAGATGAGTTGCTATCTGATTGGCTGATTAAATATTTGCACTAATGAGTGGTTGTTCATGTGTACCTGACAAAGTGTCTGGTAAGTGTGTTGTGCAATTTTCCCAGCTTCTTATATCCATAAATAGAAGACAACATTTATTTTTCTTCTCACACATTTCTATATTTGGGACATTTCACTGACAAAAGAACAATTAGTGACCTTATATGAGTTGTACTAAGCATCTAAGTCCACCAGGTGTCAGCAGAGTGACAGTTAATTTACCCGGATCTGGCTCTGTGACGATGGGGCACATGTGGGACACACCCCTGCAAAGTGACTGATCCATGAATGCTTCTCTCCTTTTTTTGGATGTCTGCATATTCTGTGGTTTAAATGAAAACTCACAACTGAAAATTTTAATCTGTTAATGTATATTTTAAAAACCTCATCCTGTGCTGGGTTTTATCGTGCTGGCAGGTGACAATTTCTTATGGAGGACCACAAGAGCCACGCGCATTGAAATAAAGAATTCTGTGCTTAAATAATGAATTGTAGAATAAATTCTGCATTTGTAAATTCATTTTTGAATTCCAATTTAATAAACTGCATCTCAATGGGACATTCCTGGTTAAATAAAGGTTAAATAAAATAAAAAAAAATCCTTTTCCCAATTGCTCTTTAATAAACTGCATTTCAAAATCCTTTTTCCATTTTCTCTTTAATAAACTGCATTTCAAAATCCTTTTCCCACTTGCACTTTAATAAACTGCATTTCAAAATCATTTTTGCATTTGCACTTTAATAAACTGCATTTCAAAATCCATTTCCCTTTCCTGTTCGCTCCGGATTAGCTCTTGGATTAATTTCCTTGCGGCTATTCAAATTAGCCACACAGTGGGATGTAAGGAGCTCTCTGATTGGTTGGACAGACACAGGCTGTCTGCTTGGATTTTTCTAGCTCATAGCTTCGCCCTGCTACGAAGCGTGTGTGCTTGTACAAAGGCCGTGCAGCCTTTGGATTTACACTCGGCTCGACATGGATATGTGAAGAATGAAGGGACCCTGCAGCGAAACGGAGAGCTCAACCTCTGACTGAGTGCCTGTTTTCGCAGTCTGACCACCTGTTGAAGGTAACGTGCTAACATGGCTAACGCTAGCATCACCTCACGTAGCCCCGTTATTTTAAGGTCATCTTAGCTTATGAAAATTTTACGTGGCAGCTGTACGAGCTAGCTACGTGATTTTGTAAGCTGCTGTGCTCTTCACAAATAAAGCTGGAATCAGCTCAGACTATTAGAACCGGCACTGAGGCCTGTTACATTTATACAGTGTTAGAGCAATGGCTGCAACCTACAGCCTTTAAACTAGCGATTAAAATGCTGACAGTAAACTCGTCAGTCCAGATGTTACCACATTACTTTATGATGCTTAGAGTTAAAACAACTGAGACAGGTTGATTAAAATAACAGCTGTCAGTTCTCTCATTCCTTATATCAAGACTGGAGATCACACTACTGATTTCAGTTCATTTAATATGTGAGTGCACAGATTCATTCTCAACTGGACATAAACGATGATCAAAGGTTGTATATATGATGAATTCATCAAATCCCAGCCTCTAACACAGTGCGCTGAATCTTAGCTTTGAATGTCCAGTATATTCTAATCAATGCAATTTAAGCATTCACTGAACCTACAGTATCTACACCTGTGTGGTAAAGACACAGATAATGAAATGTAATTATTAATACAATATACATCATGAAAAACGAAAGCTGAAATTGATTCAGTTCAGTACTTTTCTCTGTATGCTCTGTGATTATAAAGGCCTTAAATTCTGTGATACTGTAAATGATTTTCACAGAGGTCTTAACGTAGTTAAATCACTGCTGATAGTCTGGTTGTTTATATTTTCACGTTTTTGTGTCTGTAGGGCTGTTTGATGATGATTTGGATTCCTCTGGGAGATGAGGACACACCCACATCTGTTCCATACTGCAGCCATTGATGGTGTTATGGCTCTGAGGCAGCTTTGGGCCATCAGACGCACACACTGGAAAACCTTCATGCAGGAGAGACGGCCTCAGTGATTTAGGTTCATAAGCGAGTTCAAACATTTTCTGGCCTCTTATCACTTAGATTTCTTAGTCTTAAAAGTGAATGCATTTAAAGCAGGAACTGCACACCTAGCCACCAGAAGTTTGGCAGCATGAGTACTGTAAAGTTTTGTAGGGTCCTTGTTAAAAATTCCACAAGCACCACACCACATTTGTCATATAAAGTTCCATTTTTTACAATACATTGTTGAAATTCTCTCCTGCATGAAGTCCAGGTGCTGGTTTTCCATGCGCGTGGCTCTTGTGGTCCTCCATAATTTCTGACTGCAAGTAACTTTCTTATAGAGGCGAACAGCAGGACTGATTTTTGTTTACTGACTCTGGTCCTCGCTGGTTTCTAAGACGGCCTCAACAGTCCCCACATAAACCTTAAATTGTCGCTGAACTGGTAAACAAACACGAGACAGACAAACATTGTCTCTGTTCACGTTAATTTTATATACTGTTGTCACGTACGAGGCACACACACAACAGGAGTTTGTTGACAGCAAAGTAGGTTACATTCCTCTCTCTCCCAACACGACCATGAGTCTCTCCCACCTCCTTCCACTTCGCATAAAACTCTAATTTTATACTCACTACTACAGCAGGAAACTGAGTCAAAAACAACATCACTCTGTTCACACCCGCCCTGTCCTTCTCGGCCGGGGGTGAACCACAGCGTGGCAAGCATCGTGGGGTCCAGACTTAGGAGAGAGGGGCACTCCGGTTCCACACCGATGAACTGAAGTACAGTGGAAACCACAGTTTGAATATCACTTTCAGTACCTTGACTTTGATTTTATTTGACTTTTTTTTGTAAATACAGTGGCTCAGTATATGGATGCGTTTTTGCAACACTAATTGCTGGTGTTTTTCTGCATTTTTCTGAAAATGGGTCATGCAAAGACCCAAAAAAAGGAGAGAGGTTATGTTTGGGATTGTGATTTATTATAAAAGAAAAAAAAAAACCTCCTTTGTGTAAAGAGGTTTTTGTTTGATTTATAATCAAATAATTTTTTATCCACTTAAAAGTGACATTTATCCCAACCTATTGAGTGGTTTTATTTTCCTTTTTTGGACTCATAAAATTTGACAAAGTGAACCTGTATCCGGATCTGCTCTTGAGTAGTTAATACTTTGATTGAATGAGGCTCTGGTCTCCCAAAAGGAGAAGGATCCAGAGGTAGACAGCTATAGAGGAGCAGTGGTTTCTGGGGCTGAGCTCTGTTCCCTGCAGGCATTTGGTTTAAACTTGTCTCTGCTTTTAGAAACTTGGCCGTCAGGAAAAACATAACACCCCCCCTCCTTCACAAAGACGCAAGCGAGTCACAGACTGGAGCAACAGCAGATGATGCTGTAGCGTGCAGCCTTCCTGTCTAAGTAAACAGTGATTCAGACGGATGAGGAGTGGGAGGCTGTGGTTTGCTCCAGCCTGGCAGCACCAAGCCTCTCCCAGCTCCACCACAACAGGATATGGTCCGTGGGCCCACACTGGCCATGGTTGCTTCATAATATTGTCTTCTCCAGCTTTTACCATTTGGTTCGCCTGGTAATATTCATGCACGCTGACTACCATGTGAGAAGCTGGACCCATGTTTCTGGAAAATATATCTCACTGTGGTGTTTTTGACCAAAGTGACAGTGAGTGAGGTTACTTTCCCTTCTCATCTGTGTCTTATATAACTCTACATACGCAAGTCTGGATAAGTGGGCACGGAGAAGATTAGTAATTAGGTTTCTGTGACTCAACAGATGGTACAGTGCAGATTTTAAGCACAACAGTTTACTATGTAACCACCGCATCTTTCCAAAACAGTAATTTTCAAACATATTTCAACTTTATGCTTTGATGGGAAGGAAGAAAATGTCATAACTCAGTGATAATTTTATAAAGTGTTTTGTTTCTATGCTATGGCTTACTCAACTCAGCCAGAGCAAGATGTCCTTCATCTTAGTCCACAAACTTTATATGACTGTCTTGGCTGACCGCTGGCTTGCCAGTAACGATTTTATATGCGATGAGCTGATAAAATAAACAGACAACCTACTGGAGCGTTACGTAATGAAAGTGTCGATTGTCGGCTGTTCCTCTTTGTGAAAGTTTCACTGCTGGGATTTTACCAGTGAGAGGCTTGCTGTGTTTAGGGATATGAAACATGAAAAGCTTCACTTACATGTGAAAAAGGAAGCTTTCATGAGATTCTGTGTAATCCTGTGAAAAACTAATATGCCCTTTCTACCTCCACAGGAATAAGGGGGTAAATGTCAGTTATGTGCTGCTAATTATATGCACTTGATTAACTGATCACCAGCAAGTGTGAGCACCTCTATAAGTGCAGATGTTTTTGATGTTTACTGGTCTGGAGCTTTAGGTGTGTGTTAACACAATCTCAGAAAATTCACCTCAACTTTGCATTGTGAAAAAGCTCAAGAGCTGCATTTCAGATTCTACGGGCCTCTGTTAGTATGTTAAATGTTAAAGTTCATGACAATAAAATTAGAAAAGAGGAAGCCTCTTCTCTCTAAAAAGAGAATGACAGCACATCTTAGGTTTGCATGTAAACAAACCACAAGACGTCCTTTAGACAGATGAGACCAAAGAAGAGATGTTTAGCCATAATGTACAGCACCACATTTAGCAAAAACCACACACAGCACATCAGCACAAACACCTCATACCGGCTGTCAAACACAGAAATGCAAGGGGTGGTAAAGCTTGTTTTAACTCCAAGGGGCACCTTGCAATCACTGAGTTAATAACAAAGAACTCTAAAGTCAAATGTTAGACCGCCTGTGTGACAACTGACATTTGGATCAAACCGGGTTATGCAGCAGAGCTATGATATCGACAGCAAATCTACAACAGAATGGCTAAAAAAGATAAGTCACTAAGATTAGTGTGCATAACTAATGATAACAGGCCTCAATTAATTGAAGCAACTTTGTAAGAGATGTGAGAGACTGGTGAAGTCATACAGGACACCATTACTTGGTGCTTTGTTTTTCACAGAACTGTGAAAGCTTTTTTGCCACATGTCTGTAGATTTTATTAATATTTACCAAAACAGACATTAACATGCAAAAGCAATATATATGGTAGGACCTACCTTTAAGCATACCTATAATATTATACGTTATTACCTCATGTGCCAAATAAGTAAAATCAGCTGATGGAGCTGTTGGAAAAATCTAACTTTGTTTTTTGTTGGGGTTTTTTTTTTTTTTTTTAGTTGTAAAAATCCAAAAATGACAGCCAGTGCAAATGCTTTTAAGCTGGGCATTTTGCCTGTACCTTCATTACAGTAAAAAATCAAAAACAAACTCACTGAACCTCTATACTGTAATAAATTTCCCTTTGAAGTTGCAGCACAGTTATGGTAATGCTGCCATAATATTTGACATTCCCACCAACACCCTGAAGCTGGACCCAGGCTGGTCCTGATTAATCACCATGGGAGTTTCAACCATCAAAGTCTAAACACTACAGAGCAGAACTAGCCATTATAATAACTCTAATGATTTGGACTTTCACATTTTCTACTTGCTAAAGGAAAATGACTGTACTGTAGCCTACACATCCAGTTTTTAGTTGTATTTACTAAGACGTGAGCGTCACTGTACAAAATTTCCTGCATTTATACAATGTTTTTACATTTTGTTAGTAGATTATTATTGCTTTTAGTAAATGCTACTTCTAGCACCTATCTGCTGTAGAAACAGCAGTACAGCGTCTACAGTTTGAGTACCTAATGTAACGCTGGGGTTAACGGGTGGCTTGTTGTGTCTGCACTGTGGTATAATTTCTTCCAAGGTTAGTTCTGCTCAGTGTAAACACAGACATAGTTGTTGAACCACAGTAGATGTTTTCACTTCAAGCCTTCAGGTGCAACTTGAACCTTGCAGCAACAGCTCGCTGCCACGCTGGTCACATTTTCAAAACAAATGCTTGCAACAATCCCAAATGCCACTAAAAGGGTTTATGGCACAAATGGCTGGTTTCACGGGCTCCTCGGAGACTGCAGTAAAAGAGGTAAATATAGAAACAACTGGTAGGCTGAAAATAAGGCTTTAAACAGTGAAGCTGTGGTGAAGGGAAAGGGTGATTTGATTAAATGAATGTGCCCTGTTCTTGTTGTTTTCTTTGGTTGGGAATAGAGCAACAACGCTGCGAGAGAGACAAAGAGAGAGTTTTGAGACAGGCAGCCGCAGAGCTACAGTCACCTCTTCTGGCAGGGTGGTTAGCGGTTGGACGGCTGTGTCCTGTCTGACCTGTGTGAGGTGGAGATGTGATAATACAAACCTGAAGTTAGAGGTCTGGAGGGAATTTATAGGGTTTTTTATATGCTCTATTTGAGTCGACCAGAGACGTCTGCTGCTTCCTCTGCTTTTAGGATGCACGTTGGAGAGGTGCGTAAGGAGACAGAGCAAGTGACGGGTACAGAAGACGCACACACACCCAGACAGAAAAGCAGGCATACAAAAACTTTCACACTCACACGCACAAACAAAATCCAGCAAGAACCAGTACTGCAACCCTCCTAACCTTTTGTGCGGTGGCTTGTGTGGTTTGGAAAACTCCAGGGTGTGTTGCAGTCCAACGGCAGTAGGAGTGTCAGAAGATGATGTCCTCTCTCCCCACACAGCCTTTCTATTAGCGCTGTATCTGAATACGAGGAGTTCACTGCAGCTGTAAGTTATAGATTCACTGGCCACTTCACTTTGCAACACCTGTTCAGCCAATCACACAGCAGCAACTCAGTGGATTTAGGCATGTAGACATGGTCAAGACGAACTGTTGTTGTCAGATGGGCTGGCCTGAGTGATTTATATCCTGCTGATCTGCTGGGATTTCCCCACATGATCATCTCTAAAGTTTACAGAGAATGGTAAGCAAAGGAGAAAATATCCAGTGAGGGCCAGGTCTATGGGTGAAAATGCATTTTTGATGTCAGAGGAGAATGGCTACTTGTTAGAGCCAAGCACAAGGTCATCTGTGAATGCACATCAAATCGGAAGCAATTGTGTGATGCTGTCATGCCATTATGGGCCAAAATCTCTGAGGAATGTTTCCATCTCCTTCTAGAATATGCTCCATGAAGAATTAAGGCAGTTCTGAAGGTAAAAGCGGGTTAAACCCAGTACTAGTAAGGTGTACCTAATGAAATGGCCAGTGAGTGTATTTGTACTTCACATTATTGCAACAATGTATAACATAAACTGGGAAATGTATTTCCTGAGAGTAAGAATCTCTTTTGTGAGAGTGTCCTGGACCAAGATAAGCACAAAAGTCCTCCAACTGATTTTGTGTGTCAAAATTTCAGACACAATTTTTTCTCCGCATTTAATTTTTATTTAAAATTTTTGTCACCCATAAACAGTCCAAATTTAGACCTGAGATTTTGCACTTAAAGTAAAAAGAAGTATAACAGTAAATCAGCTCACTACAAACTTCACTTCTGAAGGCAAAGGGGGGCCCAACTCTGCACCAGTAGAGCTTGTTAGTTTTTGGTTGTCCTTGACTTGCCAGCCACTTTGTTTTGTAAAGTAAGGAAAGCCATGGAAATGTAAATGCCACCATGCCTCAGTTCAGATTTGAGAAAACGTCTCATTTTTTCCCAGGCAGGCCCTGCCCGCAACAATCAAGAGTTATGTAACTGCTTATCTCCCACAGCCAGGTCTAGACTGACTCACTTACACCCATTCTAAAACAGGTTTGCTACTTCTTGAGGAAATTGACACCATCTATGAAATGATTCTTGGCATCATTTCGTGCCAGGCTGACCCATTTGAGGACATTAGTACACAGAGTACACTCACAGCGAGACTCTCACACAGAGAATTTTCAAATACTGATATCTCTGCCTGTGACTTTGCACACAATGTCAGACTTCCTGCCTCAGAAAGTCTGGTCCAAGCTAAGGAATTGCATTGTAAATGGATGGGATGAATTATTATGGGTTTTGCCCTGCATGAAACCAGGAAATTCCCAAGAAGTGTAGGATTGTAATAAGATCTCCCACTCACTATCTCTCCTGCTCTCTCTCTCTGACCCCTCAATGCCCATGAATGAACATTTGAACATACTGGTTTGAATGCACTGATCTTCTAGTAGGAGGAAGAATTGAAGCAGAGATTATTTTTGAAGTTTAAATGGCATAAATCAAATATTCTTTTTTTTTGATCAAGGTCTTTTTATTGAACAAAGAATTGCTTCCAACAACAATTATGGCAAAATTAACAAACAGCTGTGCCCCCCCCCCCCCCCCCCCCCACCCATCCAGAACAGTGTAACTAAAACCCAGCCAGAGAGGAAAGAAGAGATAAAATAACATAAAATAAAATAAAATTACAGATACAAAGTAAATAATAAAATAAATGAACAACAGCAAGAGGAAAAAAAAAACAACAACAAAAAAACACCCCACTCACACGCACATTAAGCAATAGTATCCGGACTTAATCTTTCAAAGTAAGTAAGAAAAGGTCGCCATGTGTCATAAAACCTCCGAACCGAACCTTTTACAGTGTAGCGGATCTTTTCCAGCTGAGTATAGTACATGACATCCTTAACCCATTGCCCATATACAGGTGGAAGTGGCTCTTTCCATTTCAATAATATCATTCTACGGGCCAAAAGAGTGCAGAAGGCCAGAAGATCAGAGTGTGATTTGGAAAGACTGGCATCACAAGGCGTCACCCCAAAAATAGCTATAAACGGGCAGGGTGCAATTGGAACACCAAATATGTTGGACATGGTTTCAAATATGCTTTTCCAAAAGCTACCCAGTTTTGGACACGCCCAGAACATGTGAAATAGGGAAGCAGGCTCTCGTTTGCACCGGTCACATGTGGGGGTCAAACCCATCCTTGATTTTGCTCAGTCTAGTTTTAGACCAATGGAGACGGTGAACCACTTTGAACTGAATCACCACATGTTTAAGGCAAATAGATGACGAAGAAACTCTATTGATTATCTTATGCCAAGTCTCATCTGTAATCCGTTGGCCAAGATCACTTCCCCATCGTTCCCTAAGTGATTGCAATGTGGACAGCCTAAAATTACTTAACAGCTCATAAACATCACTTATAACCCGCTTAGCATTTGGTTTAAAATCAAAAATATCATCCAAAAGGGATGGAGGTGGACAGGACAGAAAGCAGTCAGTATTAGAAGCAACAAAATTCCTGAGTTGTAGATACTTGAAAAAGTGTGACTGAGGAATCTTGAACTTGTTCACCAGCTGTTCAAATGAGGAAAGGATATTGTCCGTGAAAAGAGCAGTCATTGACGTTATTCCAAGCTTTGTCCATATGTTAAATGCCTCGTCCGTCAAGGATGGGGAGAACATGCAATGTCTATGCGGTGGTGCATTAAGAGAGAGTTCAGTCTGTTTAAAGTGCCGTCTGAGCTGATACCATAACTTCAGTGAGTGGACAACAAGAGGATTCGTGGTGAAGCTGGAGATCGGTCCCGCCAGAGGTAATCT
The DNA here is from genome assembly GCF_057382275.1 of Copadichromis virginalis. Classification (NCBI taxonomy): domain Eukaryota; kingdom Metazoa; phylum Chordata; class Actinopteri; order Cichliformes; family Cichlidae; genus Copadichromis; species Copadichromis virginalis. Next base: position 29,526,658 of record NC_140618.1, read on the forward strand.
GGCACACAGCAAAGACACCAGGGAGGATTGACTCACCGACAGCCGCTCCAGTGTTACCCATGATGATGATAAATTATCATGGTCTTTTATCCAGTACAATAATGCTCTTATATTAGCTGCCCAGTAATAAAACAGAAAATTTGGGAGTGCTAAGCCTCCTGTGCTCCGCGGTCTTTGTAATACACTCTGTTTCAGCCTAGGTGGTTTTTTGTTCCAAATGAAGGAGGAGATTTGACTATTTAGATTATTTAAAAAAGACTTGGTTAAAAAAATTGGAAGACACTGAAAAAGATATAGAAATTTAGGAAATGATATTTAATCTACCACCCAGCGAAAGAGGCAAGGACTCCCACTTTCCAAAATCCTCCTTTAGTTTAGACAATAAAGGAAGATAATTGGTTTTATACAAGTTTTTATGGTTCTGCGTAATCCAAATGCCCAAGTATTTGAACTTGTTATAGCTGAGCTTGAAAGGTGCTAAAATAGACGAAAGTTCCCCGGTTATTGTACCTAAAGGTATTGCCTCACTTTTCCCGAAATTCACCTTATATCCGGAAATTGTCCCGAATTCCTTAAGTACATCTAAAAGTTTAGGGAGGCTATTTGAAGGGTTGGAAATAAACAAGAGCATGTTGTCGGCATAAAGAGAGACTTTATGCTCGATATCCCCACGACGTATTCCCTCAACCTCAACACAGTGTCTTAGAGCAATAGCTAGCGGTTCAATTGCGATGGCAAAAAGGAGAGGTGACAAAGGGCACCCCTGTCGTGTGCCACGCTGAAGCTGAAAAAAGGGGGACAGACTATTGTTGGTCCGAATGGCCGCTACAGGGTCACAGTACAATACTTTTATCCAGGATACAAAATTACTCCCGAGGCCAAGCATAAATCAAATATTCTAAATGAATGTATGAAGCTTTTCGCTGAAAAAAAATCACAACAATCAAAACCAAAATGAGGGGAAGTTTAAGCAGACTGAAGAGTGTATGGAGGCCATCGATGTCGATAAATACAACAATAAAACATGAAATCTATAATAAAATCTAACACACAGCTTGTAAGAGCCTAATTCACCTCCTCTGGGGTTGTTCAGTGCAGCTGCTTTTTAACCTCAAAAAACCATAAAAGCTGCTTTGTACCATGCGCTCAGGCCTTCATGCATGCTTGTAGTATAATATCAACATGTCTGTTTCATTCCACAATAACACACTGGACACTGGGGAAACAGTGACTACTAAAGGGAAAAGATTTATGACGACAGATCTAAAAATATAATTCAGTTTGTTTCAAAAGGCTGGTTAGTTTAACATCAGGGTAAACGGCTCCTCTTGTACAATGAGTCATATTTTTTAACCAATCCAAAGGATATTGAAAAGGAGCTTTCTGCACAATAACTGCAAACGATGAGACGACGACTCGACACTGACAAAGAGGGAAAAAAGCACTTCTCACATTTCTCTGACCTACATAATGCCTCCATACATTCCTTCAGCCACATTACATAACGTGTGGAGTGACTCAGAGAGGCCCAGAGGACACACCCAGCTCAGATAGTTCTTCTGCTGAATTAGATTTCATCAGCTGTAATAGAAGTACAACACTCTGTATTGACTCGTGCACATTATATAGGCCTGTTTATAAAACATTAGGGAAATGATTCATATCATTTCTCTCGAGTTTTTCCTTTTCAATTTTCAAAAGCAAAAGGAAAACTTTCTGAGACTTTTAGGGAACATCTTTTTTTGCTTCAAAAAAATTACATAGAAAGATGTGGGTTTAGTCCATATGTGGCTACACAATTTCTATTATTCCTATTTTTATTATTCAAAGTGCACATTAAATAAGTATCATTTGAAATCTTTAAACGTGGCTAACGGTCTGTGTTAGCTAACAGTCTGTAGGGGTCTTTATATGAAGGTCGATGTTTCTGTAAATGTGTAATTAGCACTACTTGTTTAAACTCAGTCATGGGTTTTTATTCTTTGTTGGATTTTTAATATAATTTTGACACGTCTATAAAAGCTGGAAAATAACATCAAATTTCCTACATTTGCTAAACATGGGGGAAAACTGAAGTTTGTTTATAGGATAAGGTATAAAAACGTTAAAAATGAGTGAATGGGCCCAATTACTGATCACTAAGTGTAAGGTTTATACAGGATCTAAATTAACAGTACTGGCAATTACCAGTTTTTCTATGAGGCGTCCAATGTGTCGCCTCAAATTTGGACACAAGATACATTCAGTTTGCTTTCCTAATAAATAACATTACTGGTATTTACATTTCTAAAATATTTAATTCCTAAGATGTTTCTTTTTATGACAGGTGGTTAATACATTTGTTAAGCACCGTAGATGTTTAAGATTTTAGGACATAAGTAAAAAAAAAAAAAAATGCATAGTGCTTTTTATATAGTGCATTTTTTTTTTAATAATCAAAAACACTTTTAAAACAACCTCCGCTCACTAATGTGCTTAAGAAACAAACTATAGCATATACTCAAAAACATGATCTGTGTGCCTTACACCATTGTCCAATCTGACACTGCATGTTTTTTCCTAAATGAGACTGTTTTCAGCCGTTTATTCATGCGATTTGTTACACGAACCCATTTAATCAGTAAAACTTCAAAGTTATGTAATTGAGTTTAATCTGTATGAAAGAAGAGTCCAAATGTGTGTGAATTTGGATAAGCTGTACTCACGAGGAGAGTCCCTCTTATCGTTTGCACCAACTGTTGCCTGGGAGCAAGATAGAGAAAGCTAAATGTGCCCATCTAAGCAGCTACTCAATGTTCCTGGTGTATATTTTAAATAACCAATTTAAAGTTAAACACTTCAGAATTCACAAAGTTCCATTTTGCAACAGCTGAAGTGGGAGTGTCATGTTCTAAAAATAATCAGTACACGTTGTAATTGGCAGGAGGATCATTTATTGACATACGCAACTTGAGTGCAACCATCCTGTTAACAAATCCATCAATTCTCTTTGGAGTGTACTCTGTATCAAAGCAATAAATACGATCGATATAAAATCATGCCAGCATCATATGCTGAAAGGTAAACATTTACAAAATAACAAAAAAACAAAAAAAACATAGCACTCTGATAAATGAGCTGCCAGGTGGAAACTTAAGGCAAGGCGGTCTTCAGCTTGCAGATTGATTATATGATCCTTTTAGCCAATCAGATGATCTGCAATACAGAAAGTACACAAAATCAGTAACAGAAGTTTACATATAAAACAGGTTTTTTTTGCTATATAATTACAGGATTTTAATACTTTTGTTAGAGAGACTTCTGGATGTTATTCAGGATGTTGCCATAGACAAAGTTGAACAGCGCCTCCTTTGACTTGGTTCCGTCCAGCTGCACTGTAAGAGGATACACACACATTTAATCAGTGTGGTCAGCCTTTATGTGACAAAGCACCACACATGGTTACAACATTTACAATAATAAAAAACGGAATCAACTTACCAACATCAACAGCTGATGCCTCCATGATGTTCTTATGTTTCAGGTACATGGGCCAGACGTGGCCGTCAAAAAGGCCAGGTGGGTCTGGTACCAGGTAGTTTCTTGAGCTGCAGAATGACACAAGACCAGTTAAAAAAAAAAAGATTAAGCTACAGCTGCATGGATGGCAAACACATGTGAAGAACAACACTAGAGCACTTACCACCTCCTCTTTTTGCATTCTTCATATGGGATGGAAATAAAGTAGCGTTGGTTCAGCACGTCGATCAAAGGTCTGCAACAGGTACAGATGAATTGGTGTCATTTGACTTCGAGAACAAGCACTTAACTCACATGTAGCTAAGCACAGATTCTTACTCGTAGGTGTAAAGCAAGAAGCCTTCCACAATAAGGATGTGAGTCTCCTCATCCTCCTTGCGGTCAGACTTTGGCACGATCTCAGAATCCAGGGTGTTATTAACGCCATGAGACTTCTCAAACTTCACCGGGTTCTCCAGCCACGCATAGATGGTACTCATCATAGCCTCCATGTCCAGAGCAGTGATGACTGAAGAGATGGCAGAGGGGGAGAAGGAAGAAAAAAAAAAAAACAGAAGTGTGCAGAAAGTTGCAAAAAAGAAAACAAGTGAGAAACACATGTTCAAACTCCCAGATTTCGTTTACATTGCATGCACGTTAGGAATGAAACACAACATTAAGGTTGAGTCATACACGCAAAACACAAACACACACAGACACCCACACACAAAGCCCTTCATAAAAACCCAGGCTTACCATCGTACTGCTTAAAGCCATCTTCACCAACTTCAATCTGATCTTGGGGCTGAAACATACATTGATGAGATGTACCCAGGTACATTCCACTAATGCTACACTCTGCTATATGGAAGGCGCTAGATTTTTGTTTGTTTGTTTTTTTTAACAATACACACACTGTGTCAAACTGCTACCCAGAGCAGTCTCTTTGGTGAACTAAATCCAAAATGTAAAGATATGGAGATATGCATGTGGCTCACCTTGAAGAAGTCATCCTGATGTACCACGCAACAGTTGGGCAGGTTCTTGATCAGTCTGTTGGTGAGGGTGGTTTTCCCTCCGTTGGTTACACTACAGGGGAAGAAAAGGAATTAAAATGAATGAAGTGTGGTTGATGTAAAATAGGGCATGTGTCATTTTAAGGTAGTAGGCAGCCATATTTCCTCGTTAATTACTCATCTAATGCATTTTAACGTGTAATGTCAGGGCTGCCGGGTGCATGGTGTACTCGGCTATATTACATGCTTACAACGTTAGCTATTATTCATAAATTACCACATGGTTAGTTTAATATTTACAGAACCCAATGAGTGGCAATCGAAATGTTATAACGTTACGGTTCGAACAAAAAGCCATACCGGATGTAATGACCGTCCCCACGTGTGACGGCCTTACAAGGCCTACAAGGTTGCTTAGCTTAGCTTAGCTTAGCCATTCATCGTCTAGTACTCACCCGCCAATACCGATGATGTACTTCATGTTTCCGTAAGTAGCCGAGAGGTCAAAACGTCAATAAAACCGGGTCAGGAGCACAGTGATCAGACGAGAAGAAGCTTAAAAAGAGAAGGTTGCAGCAGGAAACGTCAACTACTTGATTCCTCCATGGTACTTGAGTTGAGTGAGTAAGGTAAGAGCGGAGGAGACGGGCTGTCACGCGCACACGGTCTTCCACCAAAGAGGACCTTGGTTCTCTGTCGCTTCTACACATACCGGAGGGAGCCACGCGATTGGCTATTTAAACACTTCGAGTTGGCCGGAGGCGTAAGTGCTTCTATTCTCAGCCAATCAGAAGCGGAATAGAGGTAGCGTCAACTTCTTTATTTTAATCTTAATTTAACTGTTTCTGGTCTGCAGTATACGATTAAACTATACTATTTCATCTTAATTTAACCAGCTATATTAATGTTTACATGACGTCACAGCCATCATGAATGCGAGCCGCTAATATTGTCAACTTCGATGGAAAAGGTTCCTACATGAAACTGCTCGGTGAAGCTTGGTGAAGGATTTTTTTTCTCTCAAATCCCTATTTTATGGAAATAGACACTGCCGCTAGGTTTTTCGAATGTATTCTTTTAGTGTTTTGAACTTTACAAGGCAAGTGCCATTTAATTTTAATCACGAGAAGAAACATCTCAAACCAGGAAAGTCTAGTTAGTTACAGAGTTATTACAGGACCCAGGAAAGCATACCTTTTTAATGTTACTGCCCCTTTTACATTTTTTTTTACATAAAGATAATAAAAAAATAATACGTTTTATTTCTAGGTCCATTTCAAAGCCCAAAAGCAGTTTACATTAGTACAGCAATTTAAAAACATATGCACAATGAAATGACAATAAAACCAAAAATTAAAATAACAAAAAACTATTTTAAAATAAGTGGTCATGGTAACAATGAGGTAACAGAAGTGATACATTTTTTTTATCCAGCATAACCTTTTGATGCATCACATGTGCACTAGTTGTAAAGAGTTTTAACTTAGATGAACTTCTGCACAGTAGGGGAGAGCGGGGTAAGTTGTCACACTCTTCACACTGACTAACTTTTACTGAGCACCATACATCACAACGTAATAAATGTTTCACCAAATGAAAGACGGAAGTCTCGGGCACATATGATGTATTGATTACATTTTCATATCTTATCTCATTACGGAGTTGTAGACTGTTGAAAGGAGAATGTGCACTTGTGACAATTTGCCCCATCGGCAGGTAAGTTGTCACACTAGATTATCTTAAAATATGAACACAAATACTTAATTATGATTATTGATTTTAATTGTTAAATTCAAACCAAAACTGGAAATTTGAACAATTATGCCAAGAGAATTTGGAAAAAAACAATTATTTCAATCCAATACACATTTTAATCAAAACATTAAGTAGAAAGAAAACTTTAGTTTGAACTTTAAACTCAAATGTTCTCTGGCTTGCACATAAATCCATCATAACTGAATGGAATGCTGCAAATAACTTGCTTTACTTAACATGTTTATACTCTGAACAAAACAGATGCCTTATTTCTGATTAATCAGACTCAACTTCATAGTCACAATTCTGGCACACATAAATTGCCTGGCCTGAGGTGCAAGCATCATGGGCCCATTTGTTGCATTTTACGCATTTTACCCAGGTCTCTTTTGGACGACTGTTTGAAAATGGCTCCACACAGACAAGGCAGAAGCACTCTTCATCATCTGATGATGACTCTTGAATTATTTTTCTTCTTTTAGCTGCGTTGTTCTTCATAGGTCCAGATGTTTTCCCCCCTCGCGTCCCTCTCTTTTGAAACAGCTTTTTGCTAGATTCAGCCTTATTCTTTTCTTTTTCTAGTTGCTGCTTCACTGGCGTGTCGGTTAGAATTGCTGATTTGCGTCGTTTTCTTCCTTTGCTGGATGGTTTTCGGCGGCCAGCTTTTGGATATGGCTGGATGTCCTCTGGAGTTGGTAGTCCGCTGTCAGTAATTGCAGTGCGGTAATTTATGTCAAAATCCTTTGCTGTACTTGTGATTGATTTGTTCTGCATCTTTACCTGCCTGACTGCCTTTAACATAATGTCAGGTGGTGTTCTGCCACGCTCTGTCTTTCGTTGATAATTTCGAACCATCTTACTTTCTTCCTTCCTTCCTTAATTCCTGCCTCTCCTTCCTTTCTTCAAAAACCTTATTACAAATACAAATGAATTACAATATCACAATTTTTTGGAGCATTTATTTGTACTGGGGCAAGTTGTCACATGTGACGACTTGCCCCAAACTGACATTTATGCTAATTTTGGCTAAATGTCAGGGTTAGCTCAACATAGCACATCAGCTGAAGTATCAAAAGACACGTTAATGTCTCCTCTATTTTGTGTAAAATAATAATCTGTAACATCTATACCTAACAAAGTTGTACTGAAGAAAATTTAAAGTGATTTATTTTTCCTTTTAGGTCAAAAAAATAAAAAAGATGTGCTCACCTCAGATTAGAGCAGTCTTGACCACATGTGAACAGGAGGTTGACTATAGAAGAAGAAGTCACACAAAGTGGCTATTTCATTTTTGAGATAGAGCCTCTAGTGTTGGAGTTATGAACAGTGTGACAACTTACCCGTGTGACAACTTACCCCGCTCTCCCCTACTGTAATATAATATCAGCTACAAGTCATATGAACGCTTTCCACTGAATTCCTGATTTTTATCATGAGCACCATGGCATAATCAATATCATCACCTTTAAGATATGATAGACAGAGTCCTATAGTGCACACTATGCCACTTCACTGAGTTATAGAAGGTGTAAAATCACCATAAAGACAGAAAGCACTTTACAGAAAGTGCCTCATTGGTAGCATTTCACTTATCTAATCAGAGAAGACAGAGGCTCTTTGAGTAACCGGGGCTGACAGACGCGTGACTTTAGGGCAACTGGTGGAAGATGAACTCTCCAATTATTTCCCATTTCCCGCTTTCTTTTACAGATTTTCTTTCATAACCTTGTGGCATATATGTATATATATATGTATGTATGTGTGTGTGTGTGTGTGTGTGTGTGTGTGTGTGTGTAATGTGCAATGTGAGTGTGTCTTTACACACTCACATTGCTGTGGTGTTACTTTGGCCAGTCTGCTGCTGACCTTTTTCTGTTTTGTTTTGAAACTTCCCAACCAACTCCATGACACTGTTTCCTGAGGTTGCACCAAAATATTGCCTGTGTTAGGCCTTACAACCTCAACTATGAAGAGCAAGTGGCCAAGTGTGGAATTCAGTTAGGCTTGTAAGACTTATATTTATAGTTTGACAGAGCTATATTCTGGCAGCTTGTAGTCTGAGAGTTTCATGAATTTCTTGAAGAAGAAGAATCAGCAACAAAGCCTTCATTTTATGGTGTAATTGTGTTCTTCAAGGTCAACAGTCAAATAATCAACACCTCTGATACTGAGACTACATCTGCACCAAAAGTCATAAAAAAATTTCTCTGAGTATTACACAGTATTACTTGACAAAATATAGATAACTAGAATACTGAAGAAGTCACTTCTAGCTGTGTGACTTCTGTGTTACAGTCCTCTCATGTATACAAAAGCAGCCTGTAGTGAAACAAAAGTTCATGTTGCTAGGCAAATGTAGCACAATATAAAAATGCTCCTTTAACCTAAAAATTAGGTAAAATAATAATTGTTAAATTATGCATAAGTTTAGAACCCTAAATATATTTGTTAGTTTTGTATCATTATTGTGCTCTGAAAAACAGCTCTACATGAAAAAGACACTAAGTACGTCTTTGGTGCTTCCACAGGAATTAGGTGGACAAGTAGCAGCCAGGTGCTGATAATTAAATGCACTTAATTAACTGATTAGCTGATAAGAAAGTGTGAGCGCCTTTACAGAAACACAAATTCTGGCAAATTCTACATCTCACACTATACAGGCCCTTGGTTTGTATGTTAAATGTTCAAGTTCAATATCTAAATTCACTAAAAATACTTGTTTGGTTTGTTTGGATGGGTTGCCAGGAAAAAGCCGCTTCTCTCTAAAAAGAACACGACACTAGAGCTGGTAAAGTTGCATGACAATGACCCACAAGATTTCTGGAACAATGTCTTTTTGACATATGAGACCAGATTACAGATCTTTGGCTGTAATGCACGGTAGCATATTTGAAAAAAAAAACAAAAAACAAAAAACAAAACAAGACGCCATATCAGCACAAACACCTCATACCAACTAAACATGGTGGTGGTGTCATTGAGCTGACCACAAACTCAACTGTAGGCCATGTGGGCATCTGTGTGACAACTAAAGGTTGGAAAGAACGGGGTCGTTCAACAGGACTTGAGCTCAAGCACAGCAGTAAATCTACAACAGAATGGCTGAAAATGATAAGTCCAGACTTCAGCTCGACTGAAATACTGTGGCAAGACTTAGGCATGCATAACTAATGGTAATAAACTTCAATGAAGTGGAGCAGTGTTGGAGAGAAGAGTGGGCCATAATTCCTCCACAGTGATGTGAAAGGCTGATAAAGTTATACAGAAAACCATTACTTCAAGTTGTTGCTGTTGAAGCTGGTTCTACAAGCTACTGAGGCATGGTGTATATTTAGGTTTTCAGAGTCCTGTAAAATCTCTCACACATTGCTGTATTGGCAGATTGCTGTATAATGTTGGCTAATTACAATTTACCGTAACCTGACCTGCAAGGCAATTAGCACCTGTATTGGAAACAGGATATTTTTTCCCTAAAACAAAATTGCTATAAAGCCATTACAAAGGACCATGAAGTGGAACTATATTGCATATTCTGCTGTTGGCTCTAATGTGAGAACAAAATGAATGAATCCACCTAATGCATGTTTTTGTGAAGAATTACTTGTTATGCAAGGTAGATTATTAAAAGTCCACATTGTAAAGCCAACAAACCAAACATTTGTGTACTTGGCAGCCTCATATTTGGTCAAATTTTATCCACCGCCTTTGTTTTGTTTCTATTTCGAGGCATTTTTACACATGGCTGTAAAACTGCACTCTTTGTGTCTTTCCTTTCCAATAAAACACAGATGCCATAGCTTGCCAAACACACAGTGCTCTGCTTTCGGGTCAGTTTCGGGAACCAGTTACTCAACAGAAAAACAGGTTTTAGATCATTTTATACAAACAAACCAATTTGTATAAAATGACTCACAATAGGATGCCCTGTTTCCATTTAACGAGAGATTCATAAAAAGGATGTTTGTGTACAGAGAAAGTAGTTTCACAAAGAAAAGCAGTAAGAAGGTGGCACTCTCTGAAGGTCGTTTTCTGTCTAGCATTTAATGACTTATATCTGATTGTTGATTCACTGATTGTCTGGGATCTAAAACGATCATTTCCTCCTTTTTTTTCTTTTCTCCTTTTCAATTCCTATGTGAGCAGTTTATGAGATGACTGGGGTTGCTTATTTTGTCTGCAAAAGTCCTTGGGTTGTATTACACTGACTCCACCGTGTGGCAAAGCAGAGGAAATTCCTCAAAGGATCAAACACCGGAGATACAATCAACACCTGTTGGGACACCTGAGGATCAAAGTGTCTTATCTGGAATCAAGGGGCGGCAGGAGGACGAGGAGTGGGATTAGCTCCTCTTTGCTCACCATCTTTTCCAAGTGGTGGGATTGTGCCTTTCTTAGGATGTACTTCAAGGAATTATTTGCTTTAGCTCTCACTGTGGTTGTATAGGGACTGAATCACCCATAAAGTTTTATAGTTGAATGACAGTTTTATATTATTATATTAAAGCGAAACTCTGAAAACATCATATTTTTGTTTCTGTTATATATAAACGGACAATTCTTTGGTTGAAATGGAGGCTTTTCGGTAAGCAATGAGAACCACAACCTTTAAATCCACCAGATGACAGTCATATGTTTTGGTTGTAATGTGGAGCTCAAGGATATATGTAGCATCTACTTATTTAAAACAAAGCATTTTAAATTCTTATCAACATGACATTCATGCCTTAATTTCACATGATCCCCCATCTGCATCACACAGCCAGGCAAGATAATAGATTTCCTTGATTTCCTGAACTCAGCGTGAATATCATGCAGAAAATTATTTTCAAAGGCAACTTAATTGAGCGTGAGGAGTTCTGGGTGGCAAAGCTTTGACCTCTGAAAATCTGAAATGAAATATTATGTGTGAACAGTGAGAAGAAAGCAGAAACGTCAGTGTACATTCACACACCCCTCAGTATCTTTCAGGTGTATGAGGCATTTGTGTTTGAGACAGTGCAATATTTGGTTTGACTGTGAGTCAGCATCTCGAGTATGGTTGGGATCATGTTGGGAAGTTCAATAACAAAAACTTCACCTAATAAAAACTATGTCCTGTCTAAAGTCTGGTACAGATAGAGTAAACAGCAGCATTAACAGTAAAGAAACATCATGTAAAATATTGTTTTTCCCTTTTAAGCAGCTTTAAGGTTGTCAGTATCATCTTGATCCTCGGCTCCCAGCTTTTCCCCTATTATCTTTTTTTCCAGGTATATCTTTAAACGTAAAACTATCTACAGCAGATGAAAAGTATCCGAGAGTCATGTTATTAAAAAACAGGGGAACAAAATCCACCAAAGACCTGACAGGACCTGCTCCATCTACACTGTTCACTGAAGCATCATCAGAAATATTCACAGTGGAAGGGTGGTAGTCGAGAAACCATTCTCAAGGAAGGAAACAGGGAGAAAAGGCACAGGCATGCCAAGTTACATAAAAACTGTTCTAAAAATCAGTGACAAGAAGTCTTATGGAGTGATGAATCCAAATGTAAGGTTTTTGCTTCAAAATCATCATCAGCAAGTATAGAGGAGGTCAGGAGTGAGGTGAGTGCCTACAGCCTCTGTAAAACACGAGGGTTTGTGGCTTCATTTCAGCAACTGCTGTTCTGCACAGAAAAGTGCTGTGAAATTTTAATCCAGCATGAAATACCATTTGGAAAGTTTCTGGGAACCGCATTTGTTTTAGCATCACAATAATCCCAAACACATTCTCAATGCATTGGAAGCTCACCTAGATAGAAAAACACATAGTGGAAAACTATCAGTCATGGATTGGCCTCCACAGAGCCTGGACCTCAACCTTAGTGTGGGAGAAATTTGACAGAGAACACAACAAAAGGCAAAACATTCAAAGAAGAGCTTTGAATGTCCTTCAAGAAGCCTGAAGAACTATTCCTGAAGACTATTTAAAGAAGGAAGCTGTCTAAGAAAGTTCAGGGTGTGTCAAAGGATAAAGATGGTCATAATAAATATTGACTGTCATGTTCATTAGAACTGTACAAACTCAAAAAATCGCTGCATTTATTTAGCAGTTTTCTAGCAAAATATAAAGACAAGAGCGGTGACTCAAGATTTGTGCATACTTCTTTACTGATAACTGTACTTACTGTTTATAGATAGCAGTGGTTACAGTTTTACATCAGAACTGGTGCAAGTTACGATCAAGTTTGCACATGTACTTTAGGCTGTGGACTTAGTAAAGGGGGGGGGGGGGGGGGGGATTAATGTTAAAGGTTTTGTAAAATTCAATTAAAAGACTCAAATTATTGTTGACAGGAACCAGAAGGAGGCAGTAAAGCAATTTAAAGGATAACCAATTGCTGTTATATTCATAGAAAAGACTGGAAAAGGCTTCAGGTAGTTCTGTGAGCAAGACGGACAGTGACCAACAGTTCAATGCAAATATTGTTTTAGCTAGCAACTAACAGTTATTATGAGCCTTTTATATTCATAGGAGGTTAACTCTTCTGTCTGGTAGCTAATTGGCTTACAGGCAACATATCAGATAGGCTGATATGTATGCTATCATAACACTGGAAATTGTTTGCTTATATTTGTATTTAACATAAGAGAAGCAAAAGAGTAACTTTAACCCTAAAAATGGTTAGCAGTCGGTGACAAAGCTGGTTTATAAGCCTTTAGAAAGATGTGGGCATGCTGAATAATGTTACCTGCATGTTACTACAAACTGAGCATCACACTAAGAGGCGAGTTACATCAAAGGTTTTGACTGTAACAAAATAACTATCATTTCAGAGCACCGACGCTTCCCCTGGTCAGGTGAACGTGAGGATGACGAAAATGAGTACAAAAATGTTAATGTGTACAGACAGACACTTCAAAACCAGAGGGAGGCAGCAAAGCAATATAAAGGGTGAAAAACTGCAGTGAGCTCCCCAAAGAAGAAGAGCAGGCCTCAGGTAGCTCTGTGAGAAAGATGGACAGTCCCAAGCAGTTAAATGTAAGTATTTTTATTCTAGGCAGCATTGATTATAAGTCTTTTGCCTTCATAGCAGGTTGACTGTTTTCTATTTGGCAACTAACTAAGTGTCATTCAGCTTATCTAGCAGGTGGCTAACAATGAAGCTAGTCATTAGTCACAGGAACTGTTTGTTTGCATTTTTCTTTTTTGACCTAAACAAGGTCAAAAAAGAAAAATGCAAACAAACAGTTTGCATCTCTTAAACAAAGAGATGCAAAGGAGTAAGTTTAACTCTGAAAAAGGCTAGCAGTTGCTGACAAACATAGTCTAAGAGTCATTAAAAGTGATTCAACTGCAATCAGAATTACACATTTTTTTCCCTTGCATTGGACACATTAAATAACACAAATTAAAACTTTATAATTCCACATTTCTGTTTCCAAGTAATTGCATTTCTACTAAGCTTCCTTGCTGTCGTACCTCCAGCAGAAATCAGGACTTGTTATTGGCTGCCCTTCTTCGTGCATCTGATATTTTCGGATTAATGACTTTATTATCTGTTCCAGTTTCACGTGTCTATCCGGAAGGGATCTTCTATTCCTGCTCTGCAAAAATGCAACACTTGCTGTTCTCCAGGAAAATTTCATTGTCCGTTTTGTTCACCTGAAATTTTCAAACCCACAAACCGCCCCAGTCTTAGGATCCACTTGGACAGCCATCAAAGGGAAGCCTTTGAAACTGGAAGTATGTTTCAGAACTTTAAGTTTAAGTTAAACCAACTCATTCCTAATCATGATGTTTACATCTTTTCTGTTTCAGAATACACCTTCCACAGGTGTAGACTCCAGTGCAGAAGTCAGGCGCATTACCACTGTTTGTACTGCAAAGCCACAGTGATAAGAAGGAAAACTTTCCACAGTCATCTGTCATTTTGCAGTGAGCAACAACAGAGGAGGGTCCGGAAATTATCCAAACTACAGGCTGAATTGACACAAAGATTCCAAAATGACAGAGGGAGCCCTTCATATGACATGGTGAGGGTGTGATGGTGTAGTGCTGCACATGCTCTACGTTAAAGCAGATATGCATTATCTCTTAACAATGTTCCTAAATATTTAGTGTGCATGTCTATAGTTTTATTAAATACTTTGTGTGTGGTCTAGTGGAAAAGCTGTAGCCACTTTAGAAAGAGACTCAGTCACTTCCAATTGGTCAGCTTGTCCAAACAAAGCAAACCAGCATTTATTAAAAACATCAGGGGGACATCCAAGAAATTTATAGATGGGGCACAGCTCCCCTTCTCTGAAGGAAAAAGAGATGGCCCAGAATGAGTGGATGTCTCTGATATTCAACATTCATGATAACTGGGGCTGAGGGGGTTGAGAGAATGGGTTTCATTTTAAGATTTTTACAGACCTTTAATTGTAGTAGAGTACCTTTCTATTTATATTAATAAAATCATGCACTGCCAGCCATATATCAGACAAGCAGCAGTCACCTAATACCCATTACCTTCAACCAGCTGCTTCTGTTTCATTGCTAAATTTAAATATGCTAACATCGGTTGAAGGTCCCACTGATTACCACAATCCTTATGGCGAGATGTGAACCCTGCACATATTTAAGCTATTTGCTTAATAGCTCCAAATGTTTCAGTGTGTTCTTTCAACGTTGTTGATGTGGAACCAGTTCTACCAATTGAGCATCAAACCAACAAAAAGGAAAGTCATCCAAGAGATTTTAATTGGTTTAAAAAATGTTTTATCTTTACAGGAGAGGGATGTGAACGGTAACGGCATAACTATCGTCTCAGATTCAGAGGGCCAAGATTCAGAGGGCCAAAACAGCCACAGAGCCAGCGGCGGCCATTCTGTGTCTCACAGTTTCACCAGATCAGGCAAATGTGACACTGGGAGGAAAATGAAGAGGAGTACAGAGATGGACTCCTCTAAATGTCACAAAGGAGTACAGACAGACACTCCAAAACCACAAGACTGCGATGAGTATTACTTTATGACCCTCACGAAAGTGTTTAAGAAGTTGGCTCCTCAGAAAAAGGCAGGGGTCAGGATGAAAATCGAGCATCTTCTTCTCGAAGCTCAATTTGCATAGAGAAGAGCATACCGTCTTTTATTTATATATATATATATATATATATATATATATATATATATATATATATATATATAAACACACACACACAGATTTATTTATTTTGATTGCACATGAATTACTTAAAGAAGTGGAAGTGATATGTTTTCTTTTTCACTGTGGACAAAGCCTGGAGTGTTTTGTGTCTTTGTGCCAGGCTACTGCATCTCAAATGCAAACTTACAACATGACAATTATTTCAAACATTTCAGTATTTAATATAAATGTGTGCGAATTAGCAGGATAGTTGAATTCAAACACTTTTTTTTTTAGTTTAACAATTAACAGACTTATTTGTTGAGGACAGGTGGCATGCTTGAGTTATACATTCAAACACTGAGCAGCAGCAGAGAGACAAAACCAGATGTTCTTTATGAGGGTCTTTATTTGTAATAAATAGGATATATATTTCCATTAAAAAAAATCAACTAGACGGCTCCTTTGCTAGATTTTGAGTTGATTGTCATGTGCTTCAGATACGATGTAAGTACAACTTGGTGAGACATCACAGTAAATGCTTTACGTTCATATATGAAAGAGGAAATCAGACAGCAACTTTGTTGAATGTTATTTTCCTTCTCCCCAGGTTTTCGTTTTATATTCCTGCTGTCTCTCAGCTATAGTAAAAGTGAAAGGAAAAAAAATGTTTAAAAAGTACAGGAATGCTAGTATTTGAGCTCTGAATCCTCGTGTCAAATATAACGAGGGATTTTCTTTTTACTATTCTGTTGGAGTATTTAAAGCTCCATAGCGTAGTGGTTTACATATGGATCCAAGAAGTGAAAAAGCTCTACAAAAACTGCTAAATCAAATGTGCAGTGCTAGCTGATGTGGTGAGCCCTTGTTAATGAAGAAACAGCTGAAAGTAGTTTTATTCTACTTGAATAATTTCAGTGGTAATTATAAGTAAAATCTGTAGTAGCTCACATGGAAAGAAATGTATATGAGTTTAGATTCTTTCTTTTTTTTTAAATGTTGTAGCATTAAAGTTTCTTCTGTTCATCATCTTGTGAACCTGTAGATGTTTTGCAGACTGCAGAAGTGCACTCGTCTACAGTGTTAAGCATCCTGTTGGCTATAATAACAATTTTAAAAAATATTTAAATGTTATGGCCCACCAAGGATGGGTGGAGATCTACACTCTTTCAGTATCTAACTTGTAGCAGTAGACTCCATGCTTGTGCTGCGGAGGTGGGAAACCAAAGCTGCGTACCCCTGGCTCAGACGGACCACAGTTACTTCGAGGTCTGGTGATGGGATAGCGAACGCTTCCATCGGCCAGCCAGCCGGCATCACAGCGGTCAAGCCCCGTGAACTTCCACGCAGAATACAGCTGTCCAACTTTGGCAATCTCTGCTCCGTCCTCCTGACACGCATGCTGAGCTTCAGTCAGGTTCATCTTGTGAGAGGACTGAAGGTAGTAGACTCTCCCTTAGAATAAAACACATTTATTTTGACAGTTAGCTGCACAGACGTGTTTCAGACTGCTATATAGCTGCGATTTATCACCCATAAATGCTAATGTGTATTTGTACTTGAGTTTCTGTAAAATTAATTATGATGAATTAGAACATTCAGTTAGGTCATTTATTCATACACTATATGTATAAATAAATGGAGGCTCAAGTAATGAGTCTTAGCACCTTTAAAGAGAGGGATAATGGGAATCTGTGCCACTGTGCTCTTCAGAAATGAGGGTGTGAAACTGCTAAGTAATGGATCTGCTAATCTTTGTCAGTGTGGGCATCTTGACATGTCACAGTAAGGAAAACACAATTACACATCAGGAAATGGCCACTCAATATCACTTTAGCTTCTCTGTGGCCTTGTTGACCTCGCATCACCTTCTGCTTCGCCTCACCTTGGAGCAAAGAGGAGAAACAGAAGACATCGTAGTGATTAGGGTAGAGGTGAAGTCTATCGTAGCGGCGGACACCCGGGGCGAGGCGGGCTCCCCCGCAGGGCTCCCTGGACTGCGTGATCGGATACTGGACTGTCCCATCAGCTAGCCAACCGGCATTGCACCAGTTCATTCCCTCTTTCCAACACTGGAAGAGCTGTGTGATGGTGGCCACTGTCGAGTCCTGCTCCTTACAGGCTTGCTGGGCTCCCAGGAAGCTCAGATGGTAACGACCATGAGGGTGTTGGTAGGGAAACACCACACCTGGGTGGAAGATTCAATCAGACATCAGAATATCTATGTGGACTTCAAAGTGTGTCAAGCTTTCACTGCTATTGTTATTTCAGCTATTGTTACTACTTTGCTTACCAGGTGATACTACCACTGGCTTGTGGGGTTGTTGTTGTTGTTGTTGTTTTGTTTTTTTGTTTTTTTTAAATTCCAGTAAGTAGGTTTGCAATCATCTGCTCTTACTACAAACTACAAAACAGAACACTTTGATCTGCAACAGTGGGAAATCACAGGCTACTGGGTCAGCTGAACCAAACAGATGAGTGGTTAAAGTTAATTGTGTGGTTTTCTATGACAACTCAATTTGGAAAGTAAAATGTTTGTCAGTTGTTTGCAGGGTTTTTTTTTTCTTTTCTTTTTTGTCTTTTTTTTTTTTCTTTTTTTTTTAAATTGATTATTTATTTGCAAATGTAAGCAGTCTGCTTTTATAATGGATATCCACACCAGCGGTCCCCAACCCCCGGGCCACAGACCGCTACCGGTCCGTAAGTCGTTTGGTAACGGCCGTAAAAGATGAGGCTCGGATGCGAAATTTCTGGTTTTCAGGGTTTTTATGGCCTGTATTTATATAGCGCTTTTCTAGTCCCTAAGGACCCCAAAGCGCTTTACATATCCAGTCATCCACCCATTCACACACACATTCACATACTGGTGATGGCAGCTACATTGTAGCCACAGCCACCCTGGGGCGCACTGACAGAGGCGAGGCTGCCGGACACTGGCGCCACCGGGCCCTCTGACCACCACCAGTAGGCAACGGGTGAAGTGTCTTGCCCAAGGACACAACGACCGAGACTGTCTGAGCCGGGGCTCGAACCGGTAACCTTCCGATTACAAGGCGAACTCCTAACTCTTGAGCCACGATCGCCCCATTTTTATCGGTTTTTAGCTTGTCAGAGGGTTTTTTTCCGACGTTTTTATCGTTAACTCTGTTTCTCTGGGAATTTTCCCTTGTGTTATGAATAAATCATCTTCTTTTTGGTACCGGTACCGGTTTTATTTTGTTGAATTTCTCCGCGACACCTTAATGACCAGTCCGTGAAAATATTGTCGGACTTAAACTGGTCCGTGGTGCAAAAAAGTTTGGGGACCGCTGATCTAGACTCTACATGTCGCAGCTTTCATTCACGGAAGCAAACAGGATAGCTGAAGGTGTAAATGCAGTACCTTGTAGCTCTAGGTGAACCACTGCGCTTTGGTCCTCCAGTCCATCCACCACAGTACATCGATAGCGACCTGTATCATTCAGCCAGAGTTTATTCAACACAAGTGCAGCATCTCCTGGGAAATCCTGTCGGAGCTGCACACGACCCCTGCCCGACAGACAGTGCATGTTAATAGTTTAAAGAAAAACATGGTCAAACAGTCAGCGATCAGGTTATCGTATTCAGTTGATCATATCTTTAACCTGAAATCTCCAAAACTTCGGAATCGAGTCCCGAAAGCCACGATCACATCAGTCTCCTGTCCCCCAGCGGCGGGCAGCCAGGACCACTTGACCCAGACCTCCCTTGGTGAGCTCGGCACAGGCTCATACCAAAATCTGCATTGTAGGGTCGCATTACCCCCTCTGACCGAAAGCACTGATTGCTCAGCAGAGTCCACGTAGAGTTTCATACCAATAAAATGAACTGCAGAATAAATACAGATTTAACTTATCATACTAATTTTATATTAAAAGGTTAGGGTCTGAGCAATAATGTGCATACGTTCGTTGTTGCCGCTTTCATTGAGGTAGTCACCGTAGAAGAAGCTGTTTTGGGTTGGGGGGGCAGCCGGGGCCCAGTCTGAGAGAACCAGGTGAGCTATGAACAACAATACAGTCTGGAAGCACCAAATCATCATCATCAGTGTCTGCACAATCCTCAAACCTGCGAAGAGAAAAAATATTAGCTAATTAATCATTAAAGGTCATGAAGCAGGATGGACAAGATCAGAAATGAGTTCAGCAGAGGAGCGGCTCAGACTGAGCAGCTTGGAGACAAGGAGAGGCAAGGCTGAGGTGGTTAGGGCATGTGCAGAGTCGGGATAGTGGATATAGTCGACAAAAGATGTTGAATATGGAGATGACAGGGAGGAGGACAAAAAAGTATTTGTTCTCGAGGGTTTTTAAAAAAAATGAAGACTCTGCTTGCTGTATTGTGAACACTGGATGTTATAATAAAGCAGCAGCAGTAAAGGAAAGCACGATACAATTTTAGCAGGTGTGCCAAATGTAATGACCTCACTGTATATAGTTTGCTGTGTTTATACAGGGAAAATGCGTTTTCACACTGCGGGACTGTCACTTAAAGTGACTTCAGTGTTTAGATGTAACAATAGCCATTAATGTTCGTCACAGTAGTTTTCTCGTTAAAAAAAAATCTGGTAATTCTTTGTTTTTACATTCATCAGGTCCCAATCAGCCCAAATATCAAAGAGAAATTAAAAATGCAGGAGGTTAAAGCTAACAAATTATATCTGACGTACAGTTGTTATAATAATAATAATTATTATTAGATGGCTTTCTCACTTACCGCGAAATTGTCTGCGTGGTTTTTCCACCTCGTGTGAAAGGTCTGATGTTGGAGAGCTGGAGGCAAAGTGATTAAAAATATTCCCAGGATATTAATACCGCATTTAGCTTCCCCTCGGTCTCTGTCGATGATAAAAAACAGGTGCAGCTATGGGCCAGTTAATAATGATGAAGAATGTCCTGACCTTCTCCCCGAGGAGTGTCGGGTCGTACCGCTGCTCTGATTCTTAAGCACAGTCATCAAGCTGCTGGAAACATCCCCGTGTGTGTCTCTTTGTGCAAGCTGTGGTAGGTAGGGCATCTGCGGTTCAAGAAGACCTACAGAAATTACCCCCACCCCCGCAAAGTAAGCGCAGTTACAGTGGTTTATAGCTTTAAAGGAAAGTTAAAGATCATCGTGATTTTGATGGAAATTTAGCCTTTTATGTTACGCATATTATTCTACTATTGGGTAAAGTCTTTGTGGAGGCTCTATAAAAAATATTAAGGTCACCACAGTAATACACTTCAACAGGAACGGCACATGGGATCGCTGAGCGGCTGTTTGTGGAGGAAAACTCTTTGAAAGCAGATACTTGTTATGGAGGGCAGCAGCATTTACTAGAAACACTAGAAACACCGTAATCTTTAAAAAGAGCTCCTTTTATGGTGTGGAAAACATGACCTACACAGTCACATACAGCAGACACAAACAGTGAAGAAGTATCATGTGTTAGAGATGCTTTGACCTCCACTGCTTTTATTTTACAGAGATGAAAGATGTTGCCAGAGGCCAAACATGCCAGGATTGTGAGCTTATGGGCTAACAAGGTGTAATTACTGGTGTAAAGAGCAAGCTGAAGTCTTCTGCAAGAACTGCATTCAAGCGTTTGCGATAACTGGCAACGAGTCTCTCTTGCTGTGGAGGAGTTTGGCACACTCTTTATTACAGAATTGTTTTATTCAGACATACTGGAGGGTTTTCAAGCATGAGTGGTGTGTTAAGTATCAGATCAAAGTCCAGATTTTAATTATGCCACTTTCAATTTTTTATTTTTTGAACCATTCAGAGATGAACTTGCTGGTGTGTTTTGGAATATCCAAGTGTGCTAGCACTTCAGGAAAGCACCAAAACATCCGCAGACCATCACACTACCACCACCATGTTTCACTGTTGCTATGAAGTTCTTTTTATGAAATGCTGTTAGTTTTACGCAAATGTAACAGACTCAAAACTTCCTAAACGTTCAGCTTTGGTCTTGTCAGTTCACAGAATAGTTTCCCCAAAGTCATCAAGATGTTTTTGGCACATGTAAGACGAGCCATTGTGTTCTCTAGAGTCAGCAGTGGTTTTCTCTTTGAACTCTCCCATGGATGCCATTTTTGCCACGTCTCTTTCTTATTGCTGTATCATGTATTCATTTATTACATAAACAGGCTGTTTGACCTAATTTGGATGTTAGAAAACAGTTTAAGAGTGATTCCTGTACTTTTGTACTGCGTGTCACTCACTCAAATTTGACGTCCACGTTTCCACTGTTTGGTAGAGATTCCCATTGGATGTGAGAGTAAAATAAAACTGCTATAAAAGTGGAATCACATTGAAACCTTATAAAAAGGACATAAAATTGTAAACATAATAGTAAGTTAAAGGATGAGTTTTTGTATATCAGTGTTTAAGAAATGATTTCCTGAATTCCTTAGCTTCAATTTCACCATCACCAGGCTGAGCATGAAGACTCACATCATGTTTTGTGTGGTTAGAACAGTTTGTTTTTTGCGAAACAAAGAGGAACGCAGCCAACGCCAGGCTGCTCAAAAACTGCACCTTCTTTTAAGTTTTATCTCCTTTTAAATGCTGAGTTGTACAAAAGAATGCTCACTTTTGTCTTCTTTATCTACGCCTTCATTTTGTACCCTGTGTACATGACTCTGCTAACAAGTCAGCTCATGCTTAAATCAGCTGTGAGCATCTACTCTAACATGGGCACTCTAACAGCTCAAAAATGGATTTTTGTGTCTCAGCTGAAAAGATACACAAAGTGTAGAAAGAGTTTTTTTTTTAAAACATTTAATAATGTTAACCAACAGTGAATTAAAAAAGCAATGCAAAACGTTGCTGTTTTCTACATATTTCACATTTTTTGTAAAAAGAATTAGTTGGTCATGAAATTAAATTTAGGAACAAAGCAAAAAGGTGTCAAAATGTGTTTAACCCCCCCCCAAAACAAACAAACAGAAAACCCTACTCATCCGTGGAGTCAAAATGTGAAAGTTATCATTTTCCTGCTCTGGACAAGCGTTCCTGTCCTGTGTGGTTGAAAATGCCATAAATACACTCTGTATTACATCGGGAAAATCTCAGGGCTTGCATTCTTAGACAGACTAAGAGAAGATCTGTGCAAAAAAAAGCTCCTAAAGGACAAATTATCAATCTGTGAGGGATCTGTGAGCAGTTCAATGTTGCAGCATCAAACAAACTTTTAGCAATGTAAACATTAGGGGGGGTTGCTACAGTCAAAGTGCTACAAGTGTTAAAGTCCAAGCTATTCAGCAAATATGATTCCCATGGAGTAAAAAACAAAGCAAATGATTCTGTTTGCGATCCGTCCTCCGCTGTGGTGCGAGCAGACGGAGCATCTGAGGATGAGGATGGAGTGCTGATAAATGGTTATTGACTAGTTTCTAATCATCGCAGCCCAACAGCTCCATGCGCAGAGTGATGCGCTCGTGCCATTCCCAGGGGATGACTCGGACGTATCGAGCATAGACCGGAGGCTCAAAAACATTCTTCTTATGGGTGTTGTTGTCAGTGTTTCCCTGGAAGAGCTGCAAAAACATGTTAAGGTTACTGTTAAATGAAAACACATTGTTTTGAACACACCTTACTCCCATTTACACGTGTCAGTGACTGTTTTTGTGCATGCGTGGGTGGGTGAGTGTGTGTTTTGTTTGTTAGATTACAATTTTTTTCTGAAGTGGAGGTGAAGTGGAATTTTCTATGATTTTGTGTAGGTTTTTTAATACTGCTCCTGTTTTTCTACCTTACTGAATCAAAATATTGTTTTGTCATATTGTATTTTATTACGTTTTGTTTAATGTTTTGGATGCTGCAACACAGCAATTTCTCAACTTTTGAGATAATAAAGTATATCTTACCTTATTTTTAACGTAGCTTTGACATATATGGGAAAAAAAAAGAGGAAATGGCATTTCAGGTATTCACATACGTCTGACCTTATCATTTCCAGTGTTCTCCTTCACTGTACTCCAGGACTCCCCATCATTGCTGTAAGCAACTTTAAACACTGATACAAACTGCACTACTCCAAAGTCCTTTGCACCCTGTGTGATGATGCCCGTGAGGCGCTTTGTCTTCTCTAGATCAACCTAAGATAAGATAAGATAAGATAAGATAACCTTTATTAGTCCCACACGTGGGAAATTTGTTTTGTCACAGCAGGAAGTGGACAGTGCAAAAGTTATGAGGCAAAAATTAGAATACAATAAGAATAAATACAGTACACAACTGTACAGAATAGAATAAAATAAAATACTATATACAGTAGAATAAAATAAAATAAATATACAATAAGATAAAAATAGAATACAAATACAAATACTATATACAACTGAGTAAAAATACAACGATGACAGAAAGGATTATTGCACTTAGTATTATTGCATATGTATGGATGTGTGTGCTTGATCAGTTAAAGTCTTTATTATGGAGTCTGACAGCAGTGGGGAGGAAAGACCTGCGAAATCTCTCCGGGGAAGGAGCAGGAAAAAAATGGCATTACCAACTAGTAACTTCAAAGAAAACAAGATTTTTAAAAAAGGTGACTGCTGCGGTTTCCCTCACCTGGATCCACTCTGAGCGGTTGTTGTAAGCAGGAGACCATGCATTAGTCTTCCCCACCTTATCCAGCCGGGCAAACTGAGGGTGCCACGTGAAAGTATCAATGCCCCACGTGCGGTAAGAGCTGGAGGCTGAAAGCTGCCCGTCTGAGATGAACCGAGACTTCATACCAAGAGGCTCTGAGCAACCTGCCGTGTTTGAATAAACTGTGAATCAAAAGGCAGACGGACAGACGGAGGGAGGGGGAAGCCAAAGCAACAGAAAGAGAAAAGAGGGGAAAAATTGAAATCACCCGACAGAAAAGAAGAATCAACTTCACCCAACATTTTAAGAATGACGAACATTCACAAAGCGAGTGACTGATTACAATCACAAATACCCACCAGTGACCGAGTGAAAGGAAAAAAACAGAAGAGCCACACAATGCAGAAGAAAGCATGCAACATAGCACACAGAGCTGTTTTTCTTTAAACCTTTTAGCATTAAGATCAAATAAGACAAAAGCTGAAGATGGACAAAAACACAGCCGGCAGTGTTTTTATTCTTGAGTGCTTGAAATGGCTTCTTTTGTTGTTTCATAATAAGGACTGTACCCACAGAGCTATAGTGGATAACTTCTATGTGGTCAAACTAGGCTAGATGTGGTGCAATTAAATTTCAAAAGTCTGTCATTTCACCTGTCAGCAAGACCACAGTAAGAAGACATCAACACAGTAGCACAAGACACACTAACGATGCTGCGAGGAGTTATGCAGTTTAGGTTAAGGGTTCACAGAGGCTGTGACCTGACTTCGACTTAGCGTACACCACCTGTCCTTTTTCATTATTGTCCTATCTTTTTTATCTAACTGCTTTTGCTCGCTGACCTTGCTGTAAGTGTTACGGCTGTGCTGGAAGTTTATTGTGTTTACCGTGAAGTTCACAGCCCAGCAGCTCCATGCGCAGCGTGCAGGCCCTGCGACAAACCACGGGGATGATGCGGATGTACTGGGCCACGATAGGAACGTCAAAAAGGTTTGTCTTTGTGCGGTCGTTATCTATGTTGCCCACAAAAACCTGCAGCAAACAAACACAGGTGAGCAAACTGAATAAACAAAGTCAACAAGAACACTCAGAGAGCACAACTAACTCCCACCAAAGGGCAAGGGCTATACTAAAACTGTTTTATGATGTTTTTATTACAACATGATGATGTCAGCCTGTAATGGCGTCACGGTGTGTTTTATAGCTCTCTCTATGCCCTTTCATATGATAGATTACTCAATATGGTTTCTTTAAATTCTTTTCAAGATCAACTATGATCTTGTTGATTTTGAAGGTCAAGGTCAAATGCTTAGCTACCCTAGATACCCAGGTCCCCCAAGGGTAGTATATAGTTGTGAAGTTTGAAGACAAAGAGAATAATCCTTATTTGTCCTGCACTGGACTTTGGTGAAACAGGGCGGTCTGGGCTGCCTACCCTTCAGCTTTTTTTTGATTGGCTGCCTCTTACAAACAGAGGGTTCAAACAAGAGGTGGGTGGAGCTTGTCAGTGAGAGCAGATATCATCTGTCATCTCAGGAACACAGCTCTAAATAAACATCAGGGAGAGGCATGAGTTGAAAAAAAAAGTCTGGCTCATTGGGATTACTTCTACACCTCATCTCATTGTTCTAGATTGTTTAACACCTTAATATCGACATCCACCACTGTAAGAGTATCTATGTGTTAGAAAATGAGAAAAAGCTTAACAGGTCCACTTTAAACACAATAGAAAATAACATATGTAGTACAAAGTTGTGTCTACCTTATCCCTCTGCTGGCCATCCACTTTGTAAGTGATGTAGGAGTTTCCATCAAGGCTGCTTGCCACCTTGAAGGCTTTGATGTACTCAGCTGTGCCCAGGCGACTGGCACCCTGAGTGATGATGCCCGTCAGACGCATAATCTTCTGCATATTAATCTGTTGTAACCAAAACGCCATGGGTCAGTGAGCATCTGGACAGGTCATGCACTGCTCAGTCTCGTCAAAAGCATTCACTTCTCTCACCTCGATCCAGGGGTTCTTGTCGTGTGTGGCTGACGTCCAGGCGTTGACGATGCCTTGGTTGTTCAGTCGAGCCAACTCTGGGCCCCAGCGCTGAAGACCCAGAATGCCATAGTGCACAGAGGAAGCAGAAATCTGGGACTCCACGATTGCTCCTCCCTCCATCCCCAGCAGAGAAACACACCCTGGGGTATGAGATGGAGGGATTTTTTGTTACTCTTGCCACGCTTTAGATCTTTTTCTCATGCTTGAGTGAGCCACGCTTACAAGGATATCTCATCAGTTTTTAAGTTCTTTAAAAAATGTTGAGGCAAAGCGAGTAACAACAGGCTGTCAGGCTGTTTGAAATGTGTGTGTCTAATGGTGGTGCACATACGTAGCTGGCACTGCTTTCCAACATACGGTGAGGGGCACTGGCAGGAGTAGTCTCCATCCAGATCTCGGCATTGCCCTCCATTCTTACAAGGCTGTTTTTCACAGTCATTTACATCTGAAAATCAAATTCAGAAATTACAAAACAAATAAATAAAACAACAACAACAAAAACAAAAACAAACAAAGAGTGCTTCAGATGCGGTTCACACTTGTCAAACAAGCACAAACATCTGAGGGAAAACTGGTGGAGGACTGAAGCAGGTGAATGACCATAATAATTTCACTGTGTCTCCAGCATTCAGCTGGTGACAAATAATTACTCTTCAATCTTATTGCGTTGACAGAAGTGGCCCTGAGGCATGGCGTCATTGAACAGGTGGGAACAGCGGAAACTTTGAAGTTATATCCATGTCGTGTCACCTGACACACTTACACACCAACTATTCTGGCAACAAGCTAGAACATCTGCTCAACAGCAGTATACACAAACTGAGCTCTTTAAAAAAAAAGAAAAAAAAAGAAGGTATTTCAAATAATAGTGAAATTTGTCATTAAGTATCATTAATGTTTCTCCTTTGATTGAAGGTCCAGTTTTGATTGAAGGTCCACTGTCTAGGTAATGCTTGGTAATCTCCACAAGGTGGCACACTCATACAACATGAAGACTACAGACAGTTGGGATGATTACACATTTTTCTTCTCTACTGTTTGAAAAAGAACCTATTCATTTTTAAACCAAGCAGTGAGATTGCACACCAAACAATATTCCTTCAGTTTTTAAAAAGGCAAAATGTGACTGAAAGTAAGCAGCTAAGAAGACAAAAGGTGCTGTTTTACTAAATGACCAGTATATAGATTGCTTTGTAATAATAGTAGGTTATGTTAAGTCTTTGTGTTTGGTTTGTATTGAAAACCAGTGTGTACCATGTTTATGATGTTTTCCCAAACCCGCAGCCAGAGGAGGTCAGCCCCACTCCCTGCTCCATGAAAAATCCACAAGCAGAAAATCTCAGCCGCATCAATGAATTATATGATCTACACAGCAGAATACACTGTCTTCTGCTTTTTCATCTCTGTGTGAGAAATAGTATGCGCACTGGCTAATACAGGGATATGACATATGATGATACAACATAATATATAGTTTATAATCTGAATATAAATTAACTGTTGTAAAATTGCAATGATACAGTGCTTTTATAAGGTGTTATAGGTGCATAAATGCTACAAATGCGTCATTTTAGCCAGATGGTAGGTGGTTGCTAGGCAATGTGATGGCATAATATTGTATATAGATAAGAAACTTTAGGGTCCTAATGTACCTATGTGTCAATTTTGTTTGCTTAACTCTAACTGTGTAGGAGGAGTTTACGTGCAAACTTTTATAGTGACAGTGATAAAATCTAATACGATTTTTTTTTAAAGGTAAAGTCCAAAAACGTTGTTACGTTATTAAGTTCAGACTTGATGAAAGCTGTGTAACTGACACCTAAGCATCACACATGCCTTATTTCACCCGTTTTAGTAACGCCAAGAAACTTCAGAATGAATGCAGGGCTGACGTAATGCCACATGGGTCTGTTTAATTCCTGTTCCAGTTAATGCTAAGAGGATTGGTCACAACAGCACGGGCACAGCACAGCTAATAACACTGAGAAACAAATGATCTTACCAAGAGGCAGACTGTGAAATAGCCTTTGCTTTTTTTTGCTACTTAAATCTGAAGCCTGAAGATCTGGCTTGTACTGAACATTTTATTTTTGTCAAGTGGAATTCATTTTCACACGCTCTGGCTTCACCTCAGTGACTTCTCAAAGGCTCTTTACCTACTATCACATCACTTGTTTTTTGTGGAGTGTTATTTCCGTGCATTTACTGGACATATTATATAGTGCGGCGTATATTGTCTGCCTGGTTCAAAATTAGAAAATATGGGAGTAGACGACCAGACTGCACCAACACTACAATTGGTGGTCAGAGCATGGGCTTTGGGAGGGTGAGCTGTTCCTCCACAAAAAGAGGAAAAGAGGGGAAAAAAAGCCTCTTCACAAAGTTATGCAAGATTTTGAATCAGAAGGTTTATACATTAAATCTTTTTCATCATTTTTGCTACCAAACTCACAGTTCAGGATGTCAGCCACTGCTCAGAGGTGTCTAGGAATAATATTCACACACACACACACACACACACACACACACACACACACACACACACACACACACACACACACACACAAACAAACAAAACCCATCCTAAGTTTGGCTTCCTTTTTGTTATTTTCTCATGCATTTGCTCCACTAATAATCCTCATGTTTTAATGCTAATTTTACAAGCAAACTTGTATTGGATTCTGCTATGAGGATATGACTGAATTCACTATTCATTTGACTGGGATAAAATAGATGCAATGTTGACCCTGTGTGAGAAGCATCTGCATGCTAAGAGACTTGGAGTGGTCTTTTACTAATTAGCCAAAGAGAATAACCACAGAAGCCACTGAATGGGCTCCTTTCATGAAGCTGCTGAGCGGACTACACATCCCTTTCATTGCCGAAGTTGTGACCGGAAGAAAAAACTCCTTGTGTTAAAACTTCTAGAGAAATCTGCTGCAAGTGGAGCTTGCTACTGTGTTTTTCACATTTTTGGGTAAGCTGTTCTCTAAAAAATACTACTTTGAAAGAAATTAGAATGCAACCCATTCCTAAACGATAAATCTTTTATGTCAACATTAAGTGGCCAGAAATTGTTTTAAAATTCATTGAATAAGGAGTTAAATGTCCTCTGGAGTACAGCAAGTAGTCTTATAGATGCAAAAAGGGTTCAGTTCAGGCTTTTGACTCATAGCCAGAAGTAACTTACTGATCTGGCAGTGCACTCCCTTAAAGCCGGGCTGGCACTTGCAGATGTACTCATTGAAAACATCTCCTCGTCTGGTCGGAGCGATGACCTCGCAGGACCCATCGTTCTTGCAGGGGTTGGGACTGCAAGGTCCTGAAGATGGAAAAAGAAAGGTGTTAATTTCGGTACGTGCTTCGGTGCTTTCCCACCAGAATTTTCCTTTTCAGCTCTACCTGTCTCTGTCAGGTTACAGCTGTCTCCACCAAAGCCATCGGCACAGATGCAGATGAAGGGTTCCTCTCCTACTCCAGTCACGCATGTTGCTCCATTGTAGCAGTGATTTACCTTACAGTAGTCAGCTGAGTGAAAGAGATAAAGGAAAGGCAGTGCAACGATTATTAGTATTTACTATTCACACCGCGGCTGCACATGCATGCATCCACTGCAAAAAGCACACATTTCTATAGTAGATAGTGAAAAAACAACAACAAACAACAAAACAAAAAAACTTGTAATTTAATTGTTTATCTATTAATTAATTACTTGTTGTAGTATGAATGGCCCGGGAGATGTCTTAATCAGCAGGAGAAGCTCCAAACCTCCAAAATATATGCCCTCCTTTACATTATTCAAACCTGCAGAGTGGGCCAAATTGGTGTCTTTGGCAGATAATTCTAGTTCCCGGGCATTATGTTTGATGCCCCAGGTCTAACAGATGGTATCGCTCAGCACTACCAACTCAATATAGCACTGCATTTCCCAAAGTTCAGTTCTATTGCAGATAATGTATGGTAAATGGTTGGGTACAGCCATCAGGTGTATCTAAAGAGTAACACAGAGATCTTTCCCTGGTGTTGCTGGAGTTTCTGCCCTGATCAGTGCTCCTGCAGCTTTTGCTGGGAGGCACTGAGTCACACATCATGCCTGGATTGTGTGAAATGATGGCTCAGACCTCAGTGGGAGCGGCAGGACAAAAGCTTATGAGTCATACGAGATCTCTCAAAGTTACAAAACCTTTACCTCATTATGTTTGTTTTCTTTTTCCAGTCTATTGACTCAACAGCAGCAGTCACCATTCAAACTGTGAGCAGCTCCAGGTACAACAAACTGCAATTTACTGGCATTTTGTTTGGCAGTGAGGCCAAAACCCTACATGAATTATTCTTGAATACAGCACAATCTATGTTTACGAAACTATTCGCCATGAAAACGGATCAGAAGAATAAACACATAAATAAATAGCCCAAAATACAGTGGAAATGTGACTCAATATAAAGTTTTATGTGGTTAAATTCTCAAAAAGTGTATCCCGAATAAATGCTGGAAAGTGTCTAAGGCTGTGTGAGCTGGAAAACAGCTGGTCCTATGATGTAGCCACTGTCTTTATGAGCCAACCTCTGACAGCAGAATGTGTTTATGTCCAGGATTAGCTGAGTTTTCCAGAAGCATGCGGATCTTTGAATAACAGACTAGGTACACAGCATGACAATACAGCAGCTCAGGGGTGGGACAGGATATGCACCACACCTGACAGACAGGTGGGACTCTGAATGTACACAACCACCATGAGAACAAAATCACATTTGCATGTTGAACTAAATTTAGATGTGTGGACAGCTGCTTCATGATGGCCCCAGACAGGAGCACAGATGGCATTAATTTCCTTTCCATCTGCATCAAATCCTTGTGAGTCCAGGTAGATGTCCACAGAGACAACTAAAGGGACACCTGTAAGTGTGCCTGTGAGAATAATGACATTTCTAGAAACACTGTCCACTGAGAAAGGGGAAAACAACCACGAGAACTGTTCACTACTGCAAGTATCGCTTCTTGTACAATGATCACTGCTCAGAATAGAGCTTAGTAATAACAGAGTATCATGTGTAATAACAGACCGGTCTCACATTTAATCACCTAGTCTACCAGGACAATAATGAGCTCACATTATCATAGGCATACGTCTACATTGACTGCTTTCAGGGGGCAAAAAAGTGCACAAAACTGAATCCTAAATGCTTAAGTAAGAATAGTAAAAATACTTGAGATATTTAGGCTACTGTTGTACATCTGCTGTTTTCTTTTCGCCCTGCATTACGTTGATTTATGTGAAAAGGAAAAACAAAAAGCAATCAAAGTAGGTCACTTCACAGTGAATTGACAATATAATGGGGAAAAGGGAAGCAAATGCCATGGAAAATACAACAAACAGCACCAGAGTCCCCTTAAGGAGAAATGGAGTCTAGTGTTAGAGGCAGAGACCTGTCAACAAAGTAAACTTTTAAGTTCTGCGTTAACGCAATATTCCGCTTTGATTCGTGTCGTTTATTCAAAAGGAAACTTACCTGTAACTGAATGCAGGCAAAGCAGCAGAGCAAATGTTCCTACATACGCTGGGGTTACATTTCCAGGACGTTTCATATTTGTTTTAGCCTTACTTTGTCCCGGGGGGTTGTTTGTCCGGAAAGACGCGCTACCTTTAAAATTTGAATACCAATGCGGCTTTGAAATGCAGTCGGAAATATCGCAATTCCGACTAAAACGCAGATGAAGAGCCGGGTGATAAATGGGAGAGCTGAGATTTTCGCTAATACCCGAGTTAACGACGTGTGACGTTTTCTGGTGGGCGGAGAGAAGTGAGGAGGAAGTCCTCTGATATTCATTCATGGCAGTCTGTTCGCCACTTCTTTCATTATTTTTTACTTCTTGTTGACTTCAAACTTACTTACTCCTACATTTAAACAAAACAACAAAGAACGAAAACAAATGTATTTATGTGCTATGGTGCTGGTCAATTTTTTAAATTGACTTTATGCATTCTAATATGCCTTACCATTAAAGGCATTTTCCACTTTAATTTTGTCTCTTCATCGTGAGTTAACTTTTATCTAAAATTAACTGAAAGTCGTTGAAAGGCATCAGTCAGCTTAATTACCTGTTATTCAACTTCATAGTGCACCCTAAAATATTTGTGCGTTGAATAACTTGTTTTATTGTGAGCATGTGAATGCACCACTACCCCCTCCCCTTGGCCAGATTGACAGGTTAGGCTGAGATTTGAATTAGCCCCAGGGATTATATACTGGAAACGAAAACACCTGTAGCATAGGGTACTGTGCAAAAGTCTTGAGCCACACCTCACTTTTTATTTCCCTTCTAAGGAGCCAGACTTTATTTAAATTCTTCTTTAACACTGGCCTATAAATCATTCAAGTATTTAAAACTCCCTAACTCAAGAGATGAGCCAGTGTTGTGTCTACACACGACATACAACTTAGTAAATAAGCAATTTTAATCGTATCTTTATGTTACTAGCAGCCTGCTTCCTATTTCTTTAGCTGAATCTAACCAAAGATAGCACAATTTGACAGCATTTTTGTACCAAATCAGCAATTACTGAAAAGCTATAAATTACAAAATGTAGCAAACAATCCAAAGAAGAGCTTTGAATGTCCTTAAAGAAGCCTGGTGACGTATTTCTGGAGAGTGTTCAGGCTGTGTTGAAGAACAAAGATGATCATAACATATATAAACTTTCAAGCTGGTTAGAATTGTACATATTCCAGTTTTTGCCTTGTATACTGTATTTCCATGTATCTTTGAAAATGTTTCAATAAACCAGTTGGAAGATATTTCTAATTTTCCCAGAAAAATGTGAAGAAATTAGGGAGGGCCCAAGACTTTTGCACAGTACTGTAAAATTACATGTAAACATGCAGTTGGAACATTTTGCTGACAGGATCTTTTGTTTCCCCCAACATAAAAGAAACGGAGGGATTTAACAAGGGATTTAACAAGTCTAAATTAAATCCTCGTGGGAAAACTCGACTGTTTGGTGGCAGAGCAGTCACACTGCAGAAATCAAACTGATCCAGATCTGATTATTACCAAATATATAATAGCCATTATTTATTTTTAAGTAGTACTTAATACTAAGGGTACTTAAAACTAAAGTGACAAACTACATTAAAGCCAGTGCCTCTTTCGGTTGCCTGCCAAATTAATAGACGCCACAAGGAGATTAAACTCTGTCTCCATCTAGTGGATATCAAGCTGCAATTGCAGTGGGGACATTAATCTTATTAATATTATGAAATTATCTGGACTCATTTAGACTCGTAATCCCAAAGATCCGATCAATAACACAAATATATAACTTTGCATAAGCAAATATAAATAGCATCTTGTAAATGCAGACAATCTATGCTTTATAGTGAATTTTAGAAGAAATTGTGTTAAAGTACGACACATTATGTTATATATATAGCGCAGTACAGGTGTAATTTAAAGCGAAGGCATGGGAGTTGTAGTGATTCAAAGTGATAAATTAAAGCTATTAAAAGTTGTAGACTGGCTGTGTTTAATTGGCAAGCAAAAAATGACCATTCTAGATCTTCCAATCACCTAACATGTCCTCCTGATAATTATCTTTTTCATAGGCTCTTTGACAGGGAATGTTATGTTGTCCTGTCACACTGACCTTCAGCGTATCTATGACGAGGGCTTGACCTGTAAATAGAAGCCTGGTCATTTAGGTCTATCATCCCCCGTGTTTACCTGAAATACAATTAAATGTAATGTGTATAGTTGTATTTCAGCCTAATGTGTTGTTGTGAATTTTACGCTTACGTTATATAGGCTACAGCTTGTCGAATGCTTAAAGCTTCACGATACAAAAAGGTGCAAAGGTGGGCGTGACAGCTGAGGGGATGCTGTAATAACCATCACAGAATAAATGGGAATTAAGTAGTTAAATTATAGAATAACAAATTTCCTGAAAATAAATATTCACGTTGCTAATACTGGTAGAACTAGAGAACGAGTAACCCAAAGTTATCCGCTATCCGCTGACATCATTTAGCTGTCAACAACAGCTAAATGCTAATGTTGCTAATAGACCGAGACATGCGCAGAAGAAACTTTATATAACGGTTTCAGTTCACGTTTTTATCACGTTCGGGAGGGACGGTATTGGCTGTGTGTCAGATACTCTTAGCAGAGATGTATCTCCTCAGAAAATCATATAAAGAGGTCAAATATTGATAGAGATGTCCGAACGCGTATTTAGGCTAATATGTAGGACATATATAAACCACCAGTAGTGTAATGTGGAAAATTACACCGCTGAAGGGGCGTGGAAAGTTATTGGCCTTAAAACGTCATCGCAATTTTATCCAATGGGGGCTTCTTTATGCAAATGACAGATTCTTCTAGGAAGTGGGATCCCATCGCTGCAGTCGCTACTTCAGCTATCTTCGGCTCTGTGAGGGCGAGCTGGACATCAGGCTGTCATGCTTTTATAGACACGTTAAACAAAAGAAAACCTGCGAACATAAATAAGGCCTGCCGCTTTTAAGAAGCAAGCAACTGACCCACAGTTTTCCTGCTGAGGTAAGTACGCTGGAGATGCGACTGTTGCTATGTCCGGTTTGGTCCTCAAGTGATGCTGCAACATTAAATCGATTATTAGCGGTAGAAATGAAGGCCGTTAAAAACATGTATGCTCCGCTGCTTTTTTTAAGGACTAAAACGATATCAAACTACGGCTAGGGAAGGGGCAAGGCGAAGCGGGGTCTTAATGTGGAGCTACTGCGGCAAATTCTGGTGGGTGGGTAGCTAATTCGTCCAAAAGGCGACACGGTTTTCATTTTCAGGATCGAGAGTATGGGAGGAGGACCGTTGGCCTGCTCTTAGAAAGCTTTTATCGTCCAGAAAAGCCCACGTTTCTCACTGGGTTAGCTACTTGATGGAATCTGTGTGCCCTTGTGGCTGTTAAGGTGCGTCTCAGGATTGTTGTGAGTCGTGACAAAGACCAGAGAGTAAAATTAAAGCTGTTTACACCCCGTCTCTTGGCATTAGTTGTATTAATGTGTCAGATATACTCTTTGGATTGGTTTCCAGTGAAAGACACGGGTATTAGTGGGGTTATTTTTGAAGCTATTTTTACACGCCTTTTGGTGTTAAGTTTGTTTACACGTGATGGCTGTTTAATTGCCTTACTTTTTAATAAGGTCTAATAAGTCTGAGGCCGACTTTTCGTAAGTGTTACATTTAGGTTTTCTGGAGGCAGCGTTATAACTTCCTGTCTGATATTGACAGTCTTGGTTATGGCAACAGGAACATGCTAGAAAATAAGTACAGCCGACAGGTGTCTGAAAGAGCTTAGGACACCAGTCAAAACTAAAATATTTAGATTCATGAAACTTAAAAAAAGAGGATGTGTAATCGTTCAGCAGTTACTTACCATGCAAATTAAGTGGTGTCATTATTCTTACTTAATTTTAGATGAAACTTCTGTTTAAGGAAAAAAGATAACTTTCTGATACTGTACAGTGAAGGTCTTTGTGTGTGTTTTGCTTTATGTGCTTTTCAGGACCACATCACTGTGACTTCACATTTCTTTGGACCTTTTGAAACGAATTTTCATTGGAGGCAAACTTGAACATAAAATGTAAGTATATTAGTTTATTTTAGCTTTCAGTTATGACTGTTTCTGTTTATGTCAGTTTGATGTGGCTGCCTGGTAACATCACACAAACATTTGCGTTGCACATCAGTGATCAGAACTTCCTTTTTTCTTTGCAATAGAAGGCATTGAGCCTCTTCTGTGCCCTTTATAGTTTCTGTTTGTTTACCTATAATTTCACACCTGTGGAGACTTTATTAGCTGTGAACATTAATACATTTAATAAATCTGCTAAAATGTAAATTTGTGCTGGCACATTACATTGGGAGAAATGCTAGTCAGGATTCACCGTGTCTGCTATATGTAATGATTTATTTAAAGCATTGTCAGCACCTCTATCTTCTATGCAGCAAGGCTTCCTATTGGCACAGTTTAAGCTGTAATGTAATTACAGGGAGTGTATTAAATAACCAGGTTTGTCTTATCTGACTCTGCTTTATCTGAGTTCCTTTGAGTTTATATTCCCACAGATGTGTTGCTGCAGGACACCTCGGGAATATTTAATTAATTTATTTCTTTAAAGTCCATTGTTAATCCCTAGAACTGGGGAAAAAAAACATTGACTTGTACAAGCGATGTCTTTTTATATTAAAATTCAGTTTAAAAATGGAGTTCTGCATTTATTGGCTGCTTTTGTTTTCTAGAATAATCATGAGCGCCCACGAATCCGACGTGCACACCATCTCTCCCGAGATGCCAGCAATGTTTGATGGCATGAAGCTGGCGGCGGTGGCCACGGTGCTTTACATCATTGTCCGCTGCTTGAACCTCAAGAGCCCCACAGCACCCCCGGACCTCATCTACCAGGACACTGCTGTCAACCGCTTCCTCCTCAAGTCCTGCTCTCAGTTGACCAAAGAGTGAGTTGCTTTCCTTTCTCTCTGTGCATGTCTCTTTGGAGGTTGCCACGGCAACGGTGCAGCAGCAGTGAAGGTAGCGGTTTGTCTGGCGGCGGTCCCAGCTATCGTCAGTGCTCCTAAGTGTGCCACACGTCTGTACCACAGCCTTCCTGTTGGCTCTTGCATGAATTAAACATGAGTCTGTATTTTTGGGGTTATCTCAAAGGTGCACGGAGTTTGTTGCACTTGCATTATAAATAAAGGCTCATTCACTGCAGGGCAAGAGGATTTGCATTCATGATGATGCTGGTCTCACATTCAGGGTAACTATGATGACCGCTATAATTTGAATGTTTCATCTGAGCTCATAATAACTGACGCAAAGCAGTCGTTCTTGGACCATAACAGAACAAGGCTTTGCTGTGAGCTTTAAACCAGGTTATGCCTCAAACTTCCTGTAATTTTGCTGGAAACACACTCCCTTGAGTGGGAATTGTATACTCAGTTGTGTTTCCTTAGTGAGCATCTCTCCACCTCTTGCTTTGACACTCGACAGGAACTTTCAGCTTTGTAGGGCGAATCTCTCGAAGCACCCTCGAGTGTCAGCTTACATAACGGATGGTTACTGAGCCCTTTGCCTTTCAGCTGCAGGGTCATTGAATCATAAGGCCGCACTGATGCTTACATCTGTGTCTAGTTTGTTATTATTCCCTCCTGAACAGCCGTATGCTCTATGCTTAGAATAGGAAGATGTCTGTCCCAGTGTGTAGTTTAGCAGAGATGTTTTTATCTTCATTTTTGTGAAGTCACGTTTGTAACTCGTGACATCCTGTGTTGTTGCATAATAAATCGATCGCACAGTGGAAAGTATAAGAGGGGTGAATGTGAGGTGAACAGCCTTTTTGTTTGGCTGTGTTTGGAGACAGTTGAATAGGGTTTAGGATAACATGCAAAATGACAGAGCGTGCTATTTATTATTTCATTATTTGGCAGAAGTCGCAGTCTGATTTGCTTCAGGTGATTGTCCAGGATATTGCAAAACATTGTAGAGCTTGTTTTCCTATTGGCCAGTATTATACGTGTGTGTGAATGTGTGTGTGTCGCTAGCATCTGACAGTATGTGGTGTATAGAAAAGAAAAAAAAGCCCAATGAACGTAAAGACTGATAGCATGCAGATTAATACAATTACCATAAATGACATGAGTCATTTTGGACTTTGACCAGGACTTCGGGTCTTTGTTTTATCAAGCCACACAGACACATCCAGTTCCTTTTTTCTGTTATCTAATAGCTACAAAGGACAATAGCACAGTCACTGTACATACCCCAAGAAGGTTACACTAGTTATCCCAATTCAAAGAGAGATTGGAGCCTGTTACATTTGATATAGAATTATTAAAAAGGATTTCTCAAACTTTATCAGTTAAAAGCAAAGGAAAACTGATAACAGCATTATTTTTATTTTTTATTGTCTTGATGAACTCAGCTACTCTGGTGTCGCGCTTCCTGTCCACATTATAACAGTGAGGTCATCCTCTTCCTGTAGCCATGGATTAAGCCAGCAGAGTACCTTCTAGAACCATGTGGTAAAACTTTAACTACAGTGCACCCTGGAGGCGATCACATTATCACTAAATGGCAATAGTCGGTTTTGTGGTAGATAATTCTCTTATGTAAGACTGTATTTGTTAATTAAGTAATTGTTAGAGCCACTGTAAGAGTTGAGGAAACATAAGGTTAAAGAGCTTGTGCAACTGTTGATGTAACTGAAGCCTCGACTCTCGGCAGTCGCTGACTGTCGTCGTGTTTTGGGCTGTGCTGTACACACAGCTAGTGTCCACACTGCAGCTGTGCTTCAGAGTTATGCTGGTCTTGTTTATCCGATATAGCTCGCTACCGAGTTTTGTCACGAAACTATTCCACACAGCCTTTTATATAGCTGAAGAAGTGAGAGAGTGCCTTGAATGCTCACTAAAGTGTTATTAACAAGCACTCAACCAATATAGTTATCACTGTCGAAACGCTGCGTTTGGAGATCTAGCCTGTCTTTAACTCAAATGTTCCTAAATATCTTCCTGAGTCACTTCAAAATCTTCCATATTGAATAATACTTTTATGTCAGCCAATCCCATTTAAACGGCTGAAGCATTATATGAAAAGCACGGTGTTTTATCTGTTCCTGTCGCCACTGTCGTGATTTTAAACCTAATATTTTACCTATAATATGTGATGAAATAGTTGCAGTGGCAAGTTGAAGACGTTTCTCTGTGTTAGTTCACACTATTTTGCTCTCGGTGTGGAAATGTGATAGTGATTCATGATAATGCCCGGTGTCTCAAAGGAATGTTACATAAGCTAAAGACTCAACTCCTACAGTTAACTCCTACAGAAGTGTCACTGGAATACAAGCGCTGGTTCTGCGAATAACTTTACAAAACATAGCTACACACTAGTGAAACGTTGCGGTCTGTTGGGTCCACGTAGCAATCTTTAAATGTCTTGAAAAGAGATGTGACTTTGTGTGCAAACTCTGTGCTTGAAACTCTGTCATAAACCAGAAATGCAAAAGGCATGTGCTTCAGATAACACTGTGTTGATCTTGTGTCTGAGCATTTGCCCTGCCCTTGTACTGTCCATTAGGCTGAGGGCTCATATTTCGAGACCAAATTTAACAAAGGAATGCAATTTTGTGTTTTCCAGGTACATTCCTCCATTACTGTGGGGTAAGAGTGGTCACCTCCAG
Source organism: Copadichromis virginalis (assembly GCF_057382275.1). Taxonomy (NCBI): domain Eukaryota; kingdom Metazoa; phylum Chordata; class Actinopteri; order Cichliformes; family Cichlidae; genus Copadichromis; species Copadichromis virginalis. The sequence continues at coordinate 29,565,874 of NC_140618.1, forward strand.
ACGGCACTGTATGGTAAACTTGGTCGGGTGAGCTCGCCTCACCCTAGTGGAATCAGAAAATATTTGCCCATGCAGGATGGGGCGACTGCGACCTTCGACCTCTTCGAGCCGCTGGGGGATCATCGGACAGGAGGTGATGCATTTGATCAGGATCTGCTTCTTATTAGGGCTGCCACAAACGATTATTTTGATAGTCGACTAGTCACCGATTATTTATGCGATTAGTCGACTAATAAGATCATCATCCACTGGACGTAAAACTACAGCTTATTGCACCAGCAGCATCTGCTCTTATATAACTATCATTAGCTTACAGCTTTAAGCTTTTAAGGTGCTAACTAAAAATAAAGACAAGATGATAGTTTATTCAATTTTAATGAAATTTGCAGATTGTTTCGGTAAAGTTTAATAAACTCCTTGCTATCTAAAATATAACAGGACACCGGAGTATATTCTCCAGCATCTCACACTTCTGATAATCAGCTGTCTGCTTGACGTTTATTCAGCTGTGTAAAAACTATAACTTTAATCTCAGCCAAACCGATTTACTCAGGAACAAATAAAATACAAAAAAAAAAAAAAAAAGCCAAACAACAACATTTTTAATTTATCTAAGTGACTCATATATATTTAACCTGAGTCGCGAAAGACGGCGGTGGGTTTGAAAACAATTTGGGAGTCCGGTGTTCTCACGGCGCTAGTGACCTAGCCCCCGGCTAGCTATCGAGCTAGTGGGTAACAGACGTCTCCGAAAACGTCGGAGCGCTTTTGAAAATATGTGGTGTCCTGATAAACTGAGCCGATATTTGAGGTTTACACAGCTACATTCTCGCCTGAAAATATGTTAAACGTTTATTTTGTGACCCAGAAAGAATAATAAGAGTAATATTAAAACTAACTAGCTACCGCCATTGTTGGAAACTAAGCTGGGCCGCGCTATGAATTCTGGGACACAGCTGCTTCTTCTTCTTCTTCGGGGTTTAACGGCAGCTGGCATCCTTGTACATGCTGTGCTGCCATCTTCTGTTTCAGTCCGTTATTACACTCTTAAATCCTGCTATTATTCCTGCGTCTTTTGCGATCTTACAAAGCTTCAAACGACACGTCGACTATTAAATCAGTCGTCGACGATTTTGATAGTCGACGTAATCGTGACTAGTCGACAAATCGTGGCAGCCCTACTTCTTATTAACCAACATTTTTATGCAGTTGTATAGAACAGGGGCAAGAGAAAGCACATTCATCACAGCTATGGATGAGCACAATATACAGCACTGCCTGAGCTCAGCCATTCTTGGGATGCCAGGGGTGGACAGCTCTCCTAAGATCATTTCACAGCATTGGAGGTGTGGGCTAACTCAAATCTTCAGTGAGGTTTCATTTGTTGAATGCAAGTTTTGTTGAAGTAATCGACCTTGGGTTCTGATATTTTGTCCAGCTCTACTGTGTGAATTTTTACGTGATGCTTTACAAGGGTGAACACTTTTTCTTGCCCCTGTACATTGCGTAGTTGGATCTTTACTGTCATGACAAACATTAAAATCTAATATATTGTAGTTCTTAGTTTCATACTGTAATTCTGTTGCTTTACATTGTAATTCTACTACTGCTACTTCTGTCTAGTCCGTTCATGCCACACCTAATGAGTGTTTGTCAGTCCTGGACGAGGGATCCCTTCTCTGCTGATCTTCTTGAGGTTTCTCCCATTTTGTTGTTCCTGATAAATTTCTTCATTATTCGATTCGAGGGTCAAGAATAGTTAGAGGGTATCACAAGAAACTTTGGCCCCTGGGAGTTTTTATATAGAACATATGGCTAAATAAAACAAGTTTGATGTTTGGAGAATAAAGAAATTCGTTGTCAGTGGTGTCATGTCCAACTTTGGTTATTTGTGCCAGGCCTTGCAAGTCAGCTACTAAAGAGACTTTGCTGCATTATTGTTCTTTTAAATCACGCATAAGATGTGTGTAATTCAGTTGTGGGGGGACCCTTTAAAAGATGCATATGTTTCTCTGAAGGCTTGAGCTTATCCAATCAAATTAACTTGGATCTATTAGTCCTCTCAAAAAGCTTGAGCCTCACATGACATTTTACTCCCGACAAAAGTAGTGTTGCTATTTCCACTGTGTTTGGAAAAGCTATAATTGACAGCCTTATCCTTTATCTTGGATTGGCTGCCGGGCTTTGCCTTGCTCCTTTTGTTATGATGAGCTGCTGTTTAGGAGAGTAACACTCTCCTTTCTTTATCTTTGCTTACATTTTTCTCACTTGCAAATATTGCCCTGCTCCATCTGCCTGTTCAACCAGATGACATCACCATGGTGATATGCCCCGGTATCGGTAACCATAGTGAGAAGCACTACATCCGGACCTTTGTGGATTATGCACAGAAGGATGGTTATCGTTGTGCTGTGCTGAATCACCTCGGAGCTCTTCCCAACATCGAGCTTACCTCTCCACGCATGTTCACTTATGGTAAGACCAGTGAGCCAACTCAAAATAGTACCTATTTGGCTTTTGAAAAAATGTGTTTCATATAATTTTTGTCATTGTTGAATGTTTATATTGTAAATGTTCAGTTTCAAATGTTATATACAATTTATGTCTGTGGACCAAAAGTTTTCTACTTGTATGCTGCTTAGGTGGTATCAGTTTGGCACTGATTACATATGGTGTAAGCAAACAAGGCTCATAAGGCCTGCATCTGTTTGTGGATGACAGTGAGGGGCAGCTAATGAGAAGAAAGTGAGGAAAGGGGCTTGAAAAAATGAAATGGGCTGCCTAAAGGCCGTAGTAGAGGACTGTGAATCATGCAGAGCTAGTCTAGTGATGACTCATCCCCCCACCCCTAATAATTTCTGAACCCCTGTTAAACACCAGTCAGTTTTTCATCAGAGGTCTATCTAAGAATGAAAACCATTATTTGCAATGATAAAAAGAATTCAGTCCTGTCAGTAATGCTGTGTCATCGCTTTTGGCTCAGCCTGCTGCTCTCATCCAATTGTCTGTTGTGGTTTAGGCTTAACCTATCCTCTCCAAAATCCATTAAAAGGGGTGAGCACAGTGAAGGTATTAGTTTAAAGCATTTCTGGTGAAAGTGTGCACTTACGAACAGCTTATCCTTTTTTTTTTTTTTTTTGCCCTGCTTGTACAGCATTATTTCAGGGTAAACGGTAAATTATGGAAAAAGAAGAATGTAAGGCTTTTTTATGGGCATGATGAGACCTGTGCTGTTTAAAAGATCTTAGACACTCAAATCTGATACCCTGAATTAAAGAAATCTTCAGCCAGAAGTGCCGAGTAGAATAAAGTATGTTTCTGTGTTTTGATTATAGCACTATACTGTTTCATTTTACAGGATGCACATGGGAATTTGCATCCATGGTTGGCTACATTAAGCGGGCATACCCTAACACTCAGCTCATTGTTGTGGGCTTCAGTCTGGGTGGAAACATCGTTTGTAAGTTCCTGGGGGAGAACAAGGCTAACCAGGAGCGAGTGCTGTGCTGCGTCAGCGTTTGTCAGGGGTACAGCGCGCTGAGGTGGGTTGCTGTGGTCTCATTTCTTAATTACATGCATTGTTTTGTCAAACCGGCTTTGTAATACTAACACTGATGTGCTCACATTTCTAAATATAAATGAAGCTCAGAATAATTCTACAAAATGAATAGCGCTTGCATAATATAATCACATGTTTATCCATGAGTCTGCAAAGCGGCTCCAGTCAGCTGGTTACCCTTTCTGCTCTTCCTTTTACCATAATTATTGATGGATTGCACCAATTTGGTAAAGTTGCCACTTAAAAAAAAAATTTTTTTTCTCCCAAAATGTAAGAAATGAGACACATTTAAAAACCTGTTTGAGGACCTGTCTGATCCCTTCATTCACCTACCACAGTTTACTCTGAATGTCTACAGGACCATTGATAATGTTGGGCATTATCAATGGCTCTTTGCTGAAGTACAGGAGTAGAAGTCCTACCAGCTAATGACTAGTGTCAATTAGTCATTTGTCTTTCAATCAGTTAATAGTTTGGTTTAAAAAAACAATAAAACCTTACTTTTTAAAGTAACTAGTAACCAGATAAATGTATTGAAAGTACAATATTTGCAAATAGATTATGATGTATATGTCTATTTAGTGCATGCGGGTGTCTGCACTCTGTGTTCTTGTCAGATTCTGTGTTTTTAAATGCAGACAGCATCTCTTGGCAGACTTGACAGGCCGGGTCTATTAAAGTTTCAGTGTGGACAGCAGGGAATGGGTGTGTGTCGAGACTGGCCGTCTGTCAAATTGGCTTTGCAGTTTTTCTTTTTTCTTTTTAAAAAAAAAAAATAAAAATTTTAATTTAAAATCTGTTTCCAAAATTTAAGCTGGCCCTCCTGTCAGTGTACCTCGAGAGCTGAAGCTGTACAGTAATCAGCCACAACATTAAAAACACCTGCCTAATATTCTGTAGGTTCCCTTTGTGCCGCCCAACAGCTCTGACCTGTCGGGGCATGGACATGGGACCCCTTGGCGTGTCCTGTGGTGTCTGGCACCCGGCATTGGATCCTTTGGGCTTTGCGGGTTCGGGGTAGGCCTTTGTGGATCGGGCTCGTTTGTTAGCATCAGACTGATGCTCAATCGGATTGAGAATTTGGAGGCTGGCTCTGTTTTTTCGGGGTTCCTCGAGCAATTCCTGGGAAGTTTTTGCGATATGGCGGGGTGCATTAACCTGCTGGGGAGGCCACTACCATCGAAGAGTATCGTAGCCTCGAGTGGGTTGTGCTTGGGCTACAACAATGTTTAGGTGGGTGGCACAGTACATATTGTAGTGTCAACCGCATGAATACCAGGACCCAAGGCTTGCAGTGGAATGAGTGATCAATGTTTTTCACTATTGCCTACTGGTTTAATGTTGCGGCTGATCGATGTATGTTCTTCTTACAATAACACACATTTAATATTATGGCCTTATTGTATGAAAAAGCCACAAAAAAAGAAACCTTTTTCGTTTTTGTTTTTTGTAATCAGCAGTTAGCTGCTGAACCTGTTTTTCTTGAGCTCTTGTTTTGAGTCACCTTGTCACTGTCAGTGAGCTGCATATTGATGCCTGACACCATTGCTACTCTCAACCAGTGTGACTCTTTGTGTTAGTGGATTAGTAGACACAGGACATTCAATGTATTGTTTAGATTGCAGACAGTCTGTACAAAGCTAACTTCCTGTGTGTTTGCCTTCCCCTCTCTCTCTCAGGGCCCAGGAAACATTCCTGCAGTGGGATCAGTTCAGGCGCTTTTATAACTTTCTCATGGCCGACAACATGAAGAAAATCATTCTCTCACACAGGTACCACTGTTGCCCAGCTATAAATTTTAGTACATTGTGTGCCTTCTGTTTCCAATCACTGAAAAGTTTAATTGACATGTTTAGTGTTTGGGGAGAAAATTTTATGGTGTTTGCCAAAGACAGTGATTTCATCAGACAACCCAGTCAGTAATCTAACCTCCTAATTTCCCTATAAATGAAATTGTAGATTACCCACAGCCATGGTGGGTTCATTTGAGCAATGATCATTTTCACAGATCTGAGTAGGTTGAACTGCCTGAAATGGTACCTTCCTCTTGCCTCTCTTGCTCTTGCCCTACCTACCTATAACATGCTAAGGTGCCCATAAAATAAATAAAGCCAACTATAAACTACTCAAAACTAAGTAAAAATGTAAAATAAAATTAAAAAAGCCACTAAATGAGCCACTAGCCTACTAAAAAGAACATCTAAAGTAACTTTCTAAATGCTAATCTGCAAATAAATGAATAGTTCTTACCATTCTTGGTCTTCGTTGTCACTCTGTGTAATAGAGGGAATAGTTGGTACATAGCTGACAGTTATGACTGTGAACTAATTGATTTTTAAAATTACTTGTGTTCATGTTAATGTTTGTATGTTACAGGCACAGTCTGTTTGGAGGACATTCGCTCAAAATGATTGATGCTGATCTAAGTCGGTTGTACACAGCAACATCTCTCATGCAGATTGACGACAACATCATGAGGTGTGTTCTAGTAAACTGCAGCTCTTCCATGTTCTTGATGCTCCTGGTGATACTTTTTGTCAGTGCTTAGAATCTGAAAAATATCAGATATTCTTGTCATTTCTATCAAACCCCTCTAAGGGTTAGGGACTGAATAATAATACCTGATCTTTTTGGGTTTCAACAGAAAATTCCACGGCCACCGGTCTCTCAAAGAGTACTATGAGAAAGAGAGTTGTGTACATTATATTCACAATGTAAGAACTGCTTTTGCATACGACTCACAAATGCCATCTTTCTCTTTTTTGGTCTGTTTGTGTATTTTTTTTGATGGATGGCATTTTGTTCTTAAATTTCCAGGTCAATGTGCCACTGCTGTTAGTGAACTCTGCGGATGATCCTCTGGTTCATGACTCATTGCTCACCATCCCTCGCACGCTAGCAGGTAATTGCCAACATGTTGCATAGCAACAGCAGCTGCACTAAAATATTTTTTTTATCACCTTATCAACTAGATGGCAGAGTTGCAGTTAAATGGTCCGTGCAGATCAGGATCAACTTGCTGTCATAGCGTGGCTGCAGTAGCATCAAAAAAATCAAGCTCCTGACCTTAAATAAGAATCCTGCTGTAAAATTACGTGTTGAATAAAAAACAAACAAAAAAACCCCACCTGGACCTTCCTGCTCAAAATAAAAAGAAATTAAAAAATAAAGAAAAGGGTGGGTTCAATTTCTTTGAATATTGCTTCCACTGTAGTATTATGTAACTTTAAATAACTCACTGTAGATTATTAGTAACACCTATATTTTCCACAGTTCTAAAAATGCTGGAAAACAATTCTCCTTCAGGTTGATACAAAAAGCTGTTAATGTCTTAAAGACTGGCCTCAGTTGAATCTCAGTAGTTTTAAAAAAAACAAACAAACAAAAACATGTCTGCAGCCTTAAGCAGGCCTATGATGAGCTGGCATCCAACCCCAACCGGGACAGGGTGGGGCACACAGTTTGTGACTAATGTTTTCTGCTGTGTGGCAACGGCTGTAACGCATAAATATAACACAGTGTTCCTCCAGTTGGATAAAGTGGTTCACTGGTCTCCTGCCCCCCCAAAAAACCTTCTGTCCTCCCGTATATGGTGCAGGGTGATTGATAATAAATAAACATAAGCAGGCAAATCTGGCTACACATGACTTAATGTCTATCAAGCATCCATTCTTCTCACTTTGTGCTATTTTTACTCACTGACCACTTTTAACTCTACTGGATAAGGAATATTGCTTGTGTGTGCGTGCGTGTAAGAGGGAGAGTAGGAGGAGTCCTTACTGGAAGCAAATGGTACTGTATCCTATATGTCTCCAGAGAGCAACACTTACAGAAATTTTAGGTCATAGCTGTCCCTATGACCTAAAATGTGAGACAGTTGCTCAGACGCTTGACTGCCATCAAAAGACTGACAGAAATACACTTGCTGTGCTGGTGCTGGAATTAGCTCGGACTAGAAGTGTTTGATAAGAGCTTTCAGCAGACTGTTAAGTAAGACTGTTCCTGTTCAAGCAAAAATGTTACAGGTGAATTAAAGAAAACAAAGAATAGTTGGTGCTTCTTTATTGCAATGATATTTGAATAATATAATTAATCAAAATAAGATCATGAAACTGATGCAACTGTGTTTCAGTAATTACTTGGTAAATGATGCATTTAGGGACTAAGAAAAATCTTTAAACCACAAGCTTGTCTCCGGGCCCCTGTCGCTCAGCTCGTAGTGAGGCGGCAGTTCTCGGTCCTGGGTGAGCACGCAGTTGTCCAAGGGCAACTCAGCAGCTGTCATGAATAGTGCACAGTGTTCAAAGCCCAGTGGGATCTTAGTCACTAGTCTGCTACAGCAGGCTTCCCCACTAACCCAGTTAAGTCCAGGAGACCAAAGAGATCCAGGCCAGTCCTTTTCATGAAACCCCACCATAGTTGTTCACTGCAGCAGCACTATGCTGCAAGCAGAGTGAGTGTGTGGAGATGACCTAGTTTACATTTCAGACTTTATTTATCATCATTATTGTTATTATTATCATTATTTTAATTACACATTTAAAAATAAATAAATAAATAAATATATATATATATATATATATATATATATATATATATATATATATATATATATATATATATATATATATATTTTTTTTTTTTATTTATTAATTAGGCAGCACAGATGCAGAGATATTCAGGGTTCGTATATTGCGTGTATTGTGAATGACGTAAAGTCAGTGTGAAAACTACTGTTTTCTGTATGGACAGAGTATAGAAAACAGGTCGTCACATCTCCTAAGGGAAAATGTTAAAGTTTGGCCTGGAGTCCTATCTCGTCAATTATTAATGGTTGCATTATTTTACCATAAGTATGTGGACACAAATGTAATCGTAAGGATCTTGGAAGATTGTCAACATGGCAGTCTTTATTAAGAGAGAGGTATGGAAAATGATGAGTCTTATACTATGAAAATAGATTTTTCCATTCTGGATGACCATTTAAGCAATTAGACAACAAGCAATGAAAAGACGGTGTAACAATCTGTGAGACCTGTCAGTCGAGGCAAACCTGTTTCAACTGTTAAAGTCATTAAAAAATTGCCTCCAGGTTGAAGGAGCAAAGTTGTTGTTTTTTTTTTCTGCCAGCTGTCAGACAAACAAACTGAGTAACATATTGATCGTGTCTAATGGCCAGAAACGTAATCGCACTGTTATCTGCTCGACTGTGCAAACACACCCTTAACAATCCCTCGCAAGCCCATTTCTGGGCATGTGTTGAACATTGTTCTTCCGATGCTGACGATTACAAACTGTGCAGAGTACAGAGGGCTAATTACCGTGTGATTTGTCCTCTTCCAGCAAAGAAGCCGAATGTGATCTTTGCCCTGACACTTCATGGAGGCCACCTGGGCTTCTTTGAGGGTGCAGTCCTCTTCCCCCAGCCTCTCACCTGGATGGACAAAGTGATCGTGGGTTACGCCAATGCCATTTGTCAGTGGGAGAAACAGAAGCCACCATGCCAAAGTGACCACCTGAGTGAGGGCTCCTGCTTAAAGGAGAAAGCATAAACCTCTGTCTCTCTCATTTGTTCATTAACCTTTCACTTTCTCCAACACCACTATCCCCACACTGCACTGAGGAGACACTCTAAACTGATATCTCTTCTCTGCCTTCTCCTCCTGTGCGACTCACCAGTACCAACCCACCTTTCCCGGTCCTCCTTTGTAATCACAATCACCTTACAGTTTGTGAAAAAATGAACTAACTGCCTTCGTGCTCTTTTCCATGTCGAGGACTCGGAGCAGGGACATTTTGGTTCTTTACATCTACACAGTAATGACGCCCGGCTAAGTGATTCTTTTTGGCCGAAAGTGGCAGACGATGAAGTCAAGCTGTCATTTTAAAGGAAAGCAAGAGCACCACTTTAGAGTAGTCGAGTGAGAAACAAGAGCACACAAGAAGCCTCGTATTACATCGAAGAAGAACTGTAAGAAGCTCACTGCTTATCACCGCCAAGGCCATATAGCCTAGTCTGCTGTCTTAACAAACGTTACCGTTTTGTGTGTGTGTGTGTGCGTGCGTGCGTGCGTGCGTGAGTATGTCTGTGTGAGACTGTGTAGGCCAAGAGGGAAAGACCCAGGATGGTGGTCTTTGTGAGGTTGGTCTGATTTAAATTCTCTGTTCTTAGCCCTTGGCCATTATGTCTGCTCCTCTGGGTGCGTTGCTGTTTGTAGTAAATGTACTGTAGATTATTAAGTATTAAGGTAGGATTGTACACATTGTTTCCAGCTCGTAACATCATCCTGCACATAGTTTTGGCACTCAAAGTTTTTGGTGCTTACCAGACGTGACCAGGGATCGAGCCCCACCCTCAGATGGGATCCATGTACATTCCCACAGTTGCATTCTGTCACTTTGATTCCAGCACTTTACATACTGTACACCACAATATTTTCCCCCTTTCCTCATTTTATTTGTCAAAGTGCAGATATGGAAACTATTAACGGAGGGGCGAGGATGATAACGAAACGTTAAATGAATCAAATGTTCCCCGCGTTGTCTGTCTGTCAGTGTCTTTGAGCCCTCCTTACTCTTTCTGTTGCCTTTGATCAGCTGCAGGTCCAGCCAAGTCTCTGATATTTGTCTCTTACTGCACACACAACAGTCCTACTGCCACTGCGCTGAGGCTAACATTCAACCCACCTGGTTTGGTGCGAACATCTTAGTACAGCTTTTCCATTTTCCAGCAGATGATCATGTGGTTCTTTGAAATGTTGAAAATTTAGCCTTCTGATTGGCGAGCGTGGTGCTACAAAAGGGAAAGTTCAGCAGATGTGAAGCAAATTTTTCATTTGTAATAATCTGAGCTGTGAGGTTTGACGAGTAGGAGGGCTGAAGATACCAAAGCTCAACCGCTATTTATTTTAGTGGCTTGTTCGTATGATTCTGGTGTTTGTTTAACTGTAGTTTAGATGGAGAATGCTGCATGCAAGAAAGAAGATGGATTTTAACCGTAGGGAATATTTTTTTATTTCAAAGACTTTGCCGAAAATCTCAGTTCTTGTTTTGTTGACTGCACTGAGAATAAAGGGTGTTGCTGCACGAACTGCTGAAAAAAAGATCGCAAACATCTCTTGTTGAAATCATACTGCAAGACTGGGACCTTTGGACTTTTCAAAACCCGATTTAAATTCAAACCTTGTTGTAAGGGCTCTAAGGAAGCTTCTTCCAAGGCAATATAAAGCCAAGAAATGTGTGATCTAAAACCTGCTTCTGAACACTGTGATGAGACGCTAAGGGTGGTTTGAAATGATTGACTGACAGCAGGGCATTTTATGAGGCTTCCTAGGCCGTGGTTTGTGTGTTGTAATACCTGGTTGATAGTATTTGATAAGTAGAAGTGTTTGAGTACTGGAAGGTTTGCCATATCAGGATATAACAGCACTGAATGTCAATCAATCGAAGCTTGTAAAGTAATAATAAATATCAGATAATAAGAATTGAATATTAAAGCTTATATATGGCGTTCCAAAGTTTGTTCTTAGCTTTAGAAATAGTTGCTTGGTTACCAGTAGTAGTATTTAAAGTGCTGTAATTGTGAATCTGATCTGTTGCTCTTTTTGCTCTTTGGAAATTTTATTATCAGTTATTTTCTGAGGTATAACTGCCTTAAACCTTTCTGAGCAAATACTATGACATCCAGGTATTAATCTCACCAATGCTGGCTTGGCTAATGTGGGGATAAAAGGGAACTCTTATCCAACTTCATCTCCTTTAACTCAGGGCATCTGTCAACACCAAGCACCAGTCTGACACCAGTGAACCCTTTTTTCTTTGTTTTTCGTCTCATTGGAGTCGTTTTTAATGTACTGTAAGATGAAATGAGACACGCTGTGGCAGGTGGTCATCAGCCTGTCTTCTGAGTGGAAACCCTCAGTTTTATAACAGTATTGGAAATGAGGCTGCACTTGATGTGATTGGTGACATAATTGTGTTTGGTGTTTCAGTCGGCCTGCCAACACCCTCTTTCTTTTCACGTCTAGCGGTCGTCAACCAGCATTTGCTCAAACAACAAATCACTGTTGCCATCTGTTGTCAGGGAAACCGAACTACAACTGCCAGTCTTCGTGGCAAACATCCTCTCATCCACCCACAGTCAGATTATAGTAAATGGTTCATCTGTAGTCCACAGCTCTCATTTAAAATTACACGTTTGGGTTTATTCGGGCTCGATTTCGATGACACCAGCAAAAACCCAGTTTCTGCAGTACGAGCCATGTGTTTTGGGTTGTTGCTGTTGTTGTTGTTTTTGTTGTTGTTGTTTTTTGTTTTTTTTAGAAAAATGTTTTTGCCTCTCCACAACTTTGCACAAAAATGCAAGTTTGGATGTATTATTTGGATTTTTTTTTTCTAGTTAATTATTTTGGGGGTATTTTTTAATTTTATTTTTGTATTGTTCTTATGACTTCTTGTGTTATCTGCTTGTGTAAATGCAGTAGAGTGTGAGTGTTGATAGGTAAACATACAGCAGGTGTATACTGTGTCATATCACCACTTCTGATCCCCAAAAATCCAATATTGTTCACTTTAACAACAAAAATAAAACATCTATGTAAAGATGGTGTATATTAGATTTGAGGGACCAGGGATGGAAAAATAAAGGCAATAACCAAACAGAAGGGATTCTCTTATTATTTAAACACTAATGTGACAATAAATGGTGTCAAAGTATATTAGACCAAAACATGTCATACTCATTGTAATAATTTCTCATGGATCTGGGATCTGAAATGTTATTTTACTGTACTGATAAAAAAATTGTGTTCCTCTGTATTTATCCTAAACTCACTGCTTCAAACATCAAGTTTATGGGCTCATATTTAATTGCTTGGAAACTAAATGACTCAGATATCTTGAGTAAATTTAAAATGTCCAAAAAATTTGGGAAGAAAAACTTGGATTGGAGTAAAATTTGCTTAATATTATTGTTTTGTTTTTTTCTAGAAAGATTTTTTTTAAATGTAGAATCCATAACTGTCAGTACCAGGCAAGTGGATGGGAGCCCACTGTATGTTAACCTACAATTATCATTATACAGCTTTAATTTTGTGTTTACAGTTTTGCTGAATGAAGGCTAAAGGGTGTGTTGGGACAACTAGAGGGGGGGATGCAGTCACACAACATAATGTACTCTGATACTGAACCCTGGGTGTGTTTGTTGAAGAAATACCAGTGGTGTGCGTGTGAACTAATTATGTGAGGAGACGTGCTTATTGTGTTCCAAAATAAATTATTTTCTCAAAAGAAAAATGGTTTCTTTTTTCTCCTCCAATTAGAGCTTTGTAAATATATTGTAGAACACGCTTTAATATTTAACAATAATTTGTATATCACAGATTGTGCTGAATTGAGCCTTCATGTATTGACTCCTTTTATCTTTATAGCTTTTCTACCTCCCCAGTTATCATGTGTACTACACCACAGGAAAAGTAATCAAAACACAATTAAATCAAACCTTGTTTTGTTTTTTCACCATCTATGCTGTCAATTAGCAAATATGTGGTGTGTTTAAGGACAGAACAGTTGGTGGGAATGCTGCATGCTGTAAGGGCATCTGTATTTTAAATGCAGTGCAATTTAATAGCTTGCAGTCCAGATTTTAGGTACACATTATGATCAAGTCGTGTGAAAGGTTCTGACAAAATTCAAAACTCAGAAAGATAGGACAACTCTGGAGTTTTGCCAGGCCTAAAAAAGCAGCTTGACCTAGAAATCTGTATGAGGTAACATTGGTCACTGATTCATTTAAGCTACAGCTTGCTGATATTAGCTACTTGCAGATGTATTGATACTAGCGTTTATAATAACCAATGCATAGAAAATATAAGTGAGAAACATCTACCATGAGTATTGAGCTTGCATAGTTTGTCCATCAGAGGGTGGTCTTTAACTTCCTTATTGGCAACAGAGGCCTGGGCAGAGCCACAGCTAAGACCTTCATATACCATGATGACCTGTTTGTCTCTCATGGCTTGGACTTTCTTTTTATGACTGAAACGTGGCTACCCACTGATGATCTAGCTGCTTAGACCGTAGTACAATTAATTACAAAAATCCAACCTGGAGGTCACAAAAGCGTGAATAAGCTTCTCCAGGTCCTCATGTGGAACATAATGCCTAGCCTTAGAGATAAGGCGCAGTTGGTGGAAGCTAGATCTCACTACAGCAGACACTTGCTTATTGAGTTTGAGCGAGCTATCCAGCAATGGCTTAAAAGCAGATTGAAATTTCTCAGCAATATTGTTCGTGTCCAAGTACGCCTGGAGCTGGGAGAGTCTCTCCGGGATCTTGGACACGAATGAAAGCTTAGAGCTCGGTCTGTAGTTTGAAAGGTCATAACAGTCAGAGTTTCTTATGACAATAAACTACGACAAAACTGAGATTATAATTTTCGGTACGCAAGACTCTGTTAGTCTCATAAGAAATGACTTGGGCCCACTATCACCTAATGTACACCCCCATGTAAAAAAGCTTGGTTTCATTTTCAATTCTACCCTTAAGCTGGACAAACAAATAAATTCAGTTGTTCGTGGCAGTTTTTTCCAACTCGGGAGCATTTCCAAACTCAAAAATATCTTTCATCTGAAGGTCTGGAAATCGTTATCCATGCCTTCATATCATCACGTCTTGACTACTGTAACTCTCTCGATTTACACATCTGTCACTCAAGCCTGTTCCGCCTGCAACCAAAATGCATCAGTACCAGAAAGAGAGTATTACTCCGATACTCGCATCTTTACATTGGCTGCGAGTTAAATATGGAGTTGACTCATGGATTTATTATTTGTTTTTAAAGCCCTCCATGGCTTGGCTCCAGATACAATCTCCTTAGCCTGCACCTACCCACTCAAACTCTGCGTTCCTCCAGTCAGATGCTTTTATTGGTTCCACGCTCCCAGTTATAATCTAGAGGTGACAGGGCTTTCTCCATTGCCACTTCAAGACTCTGGAACAGTCTTCCCTCTTTCATAAACTCCTCTTCCTCTTTGGAAGTCATCAAATCAAATTTGAAGACCTACCGATTTCCAAAGGCTTTCGCATCTCTTTGACACCACTTTTATTCTGCTTTAGTTATTCTGGTCTTTTATCTCATTGGATGATGTATGCATGTATATATGTATACACCTATTTTATGTACACGTATGTGTGCTTGTGTGTGAATGTGTACACTTTCGTATATGTATCTGCATATGTGCATGTACATCTATATTTCTACAAACAGGTGTATATAAGAGTCTGCTTTGTGTGTCTATATATACGGATGTCTGACAGTGTTTTTACAATGTTTCTTATCTATTTTAATTCTTTTTTATTTGATTTTATTATCTCTCTGTTCAGCACTTTGGCCGACACTTGATGTCTTTTAAATGCGCTATATAAATAAACTTGACTTGACTTGATAGCTGGACTGGCCATCCAGCTACGCTGCACAGCTGCCTCTTCTTCTCTCACTCTCTCCCCCTCCCTCTCTTGCTGCTACTTCAATCACGAAACTGATCAATGACTTTTCTGTCGCAAGTCCCGTCTCTCTTGTTTGTTTATCGCCCACTTTGCACCAGAAAGAGGAAAACTGCATGTTTAAGCTGTTGTTAGAATTTATTTAATATCACTTTCTAGTATCAGGTGATGTTTGCTGGAGCCACAGATATACAAGCTGCTCATAATGATATCGGTTTGGATGTCTGGTGAGAGGGAAACATGAAGATGTAACCAGGAGATGTCCTTACTGAAACATCAGAGCTGAACAGGTGATGGAGAAACAGATTTACCTTTTAGGTGACATGAATGAGTTAAAGAGAAGTTATGAACTGTTTCTGAGAGACAAATAACACCAGGATAATTTTTTACATAGCTGACATCTGTGCAGGGGCGGGTCTAGCAAAGTTTTGCCAGGGGGCCAGGTAGGGCATTAACAGGGAAAGGGGGCACAAACAAAGAAATACTTTTCTTTCTTATTCTCATTTAAAATGTCTAGCTTTTGATAAATAATTATCTGAATCTTACAACCAAAGTGGTCATCTGATGTAAAATGTAATCATACATATATACCAACATAACAGTGTACGTCACCATCACAACAGCATTTGTTTTCATTCAAAGGCTTTATGGCTTTTCCTATAATTCCTGGTGGGCCGGTCTCTAGTCGGGGCCCGGGCCGATTTTTTGTCCCAGTCCAGCCCTGGGCAGAGCATTAAACAAACAAAAAACAATACAACAAACGTGTGGGAAATCTGTTTATGGTTCATGTGTCTGAAAGAAAAAAATATATCAGCCACTACATCAGAATAACAGATTTTAAAATCACCAAATATAAGGACTGGATATCGGCCTTAAAAAAAATCGCACATCATTCAGTCTCTAATTTAAAACTCCATTATTTTAAATATACTCATTAATTAACCCTGGTATAACCATTTAACCCTAGAGTGGGTTTAGCTGGTTAAAATATAGAACAAATGATAAAAATGGTCATTAATTTAAAAAAAAAAGATGCACAAAAAAGATTTTATTTGACATTTTTCAATCCAGTGCAACCTCCAGAATGCATCTTCTTGGTACATCACGCCTCACATGATATGTTGAAACAAGGCCACTGAGGCAAGCAACTGTTCCTATTTAAGGCACTGCATCAGGAGGCCCTTTATTCTAAAACATGCCTTATTAGTTTTCCCTCTGGATATCAATCTCAAATTCACCCCTCGAGACTTTGCTATGTTGAAATCTGTATCACGGGGTCGTAAGCAAAAGGTTGTTCTGTGTACAGCAGATTGATCTATGAGGCAAAGCACACCAAACACAAATCAGTCTGGTCTTGACCAGCTCTGTCATTCTTCCTCCACTCATACATGTCATACATGAGAGGAATGTCAGTACATGTCAATGTAAAGTAACAAGTGATTACTATCAGTTATTCTCTCCTTCATATATCTAAACAACATCCTTTACCTTTTCCATTTATATAACACAAAACATCCCCTGCTTCTAACCCTACATACGTCTATGTACTGCCTGAATTTTTTTTTTTTTTTAAAAAAAGTAAAAATCTAGCCTTAATACAGACCACATATCTGATCTGATCACACAAAAAGCACTTCAGGTAAAAGGCTCTACTCTTGGGTTTGAAATGGGAGGATTGTTTCTTCAGAGAGCGGTGTCTTCAGAGCCAAAAAGCTTTGTGGCGATGGGCTGGTAGTCGGCCACCGGTGCTTTTCCACCGAAGTCTGAAGGCAGGATGTCTGCATCGAATTCTTTGAGGTAGTTGTCCAATTCATCACCATGAACAAAGACCTGAGGGAAGTTAGAATCAGCATTTAAAGATGTAGCTTAGATTTAAAACCAAAAAAATATAGCTGCTGTCAGTTGTGTCCCTTATCTTTACCCTCTCCAGCAGCTTGCTCTTCATGAAGGGTTTAACCACGTTGTAGGTAGTGGTGAAGTACCAAGGCTGGTGAATAACGTGAACTGCCTTGAAACGGGCTGGGAACGAGTCCTGCAGAAAAACACAAAAGAGCCAAAAACTAGTTTGAGGCTCCACATCAGCTTTCATTCTGAGTCTGTTTGGGCCTGCAGTTGGGGTGGGCGATATAAACGGTATACAGTAGAAATTATATGAATTTGGTCAATGTTAGAGATTTTGACTAGGCGCTCTACCATGATAGCGCATGTTGACGGAGTCATCAAGCTGCGCCTGTTTTGGTTGAAAGCATTGCAGCGGCTGCAAGCAATATCATCTGCAAATTATGCCAGGCGACAGTAATAAGCCAAAAGCTACGCTTCCTCCACTTCCATACCATTGATTTATTAATGCTGAATTCTCTTGCAGCTGCTCTATTCCCATCTGATTATTTCAGTTGTTCTCCTGACTGAAGTTTGGTCCGTTTACAGCATCCTGTCATGCGATTGCATTTGTCCCTAGTCATCGGGAACCCTCGCGTTAACTTTTATTGAGTGGAAAAAAGATAGCATTCATCCTCCAGCTTCACTGTGTTTATGCTAACATAGCTGTGTTGCTAGCGATCACATAACACATCATTATATACCAGCTAGTCCAACTTCAGCAACCCTAAAAAAGTCACTGCTGTTTCGTTTTCTGTCTTCATTTATGTTGGAAGTGATAGCAGAGCTGTACGTTTTAAGTCTTTTAGAAATCTCTCAGTCAAAATATCATGTTTAGGTGGAAACTAGCGAGCTGACTTCCTGCTAACGTCTAACTCTGTTAAATTTAATAAATTCTGTTTTCATGGATGCCTGGATGTTAAACTTAATTGTTACACCTGGTAAAGCAGCAACACTGATCATTTTATTAAAGATGAAAGAATTTAGACAGTTTTTAACTCAGTGATGCCGCTGTGTTCCTTTGACTTTGGGACCTGAAACAGATGGTGTTTTGGACCCAGATTATTCTGGGGATTATTCCGGATTATAAGGCACACTGTCGATTTTTGAGAAAATGAAAGGATTTTAAATGTGTCTTATAGTGCGGAAAATACGGTATACAGAAGAAGAGAATATATCGCGATATATATCGTTACGGCACATGCTTCAAATTAATAATAATAATAATAACTTTATTTATAAAGCGCTTTCAAACAAAGTGCTGTACAGCTATTTGAAACTAAAAAGATGAATAAATAAAAGCAATAAATAGCAGTATAAGTAAAAACACAATACAAGTTAAAAATAGTAAGAATTTAAAAACTAAAAGACATAGAATTAAGACATGTAAGATAGGGTGAACAAATGTGTCTTCAACTTAGTTTTAAAAACCTCCACAGAGCGTGCCTGGCTAATATCTTGAGGGAGGTTGTTCCACAAGAATGGGGCACGAAAAGAAAAAGCACACTCTCCAACTGTCTTTTTTCTGTCTCTAGGAACCTTTAGAAGGCCTGAGATCGTAGAGCACGGGATCGAACATCAAGGTGTAAAAGGTCGGAGAGGTATGAAGGTGCCAATCCATTTAAAGCCTTGTAGGTGGGCAGCAGGATCTTAAAATCTGCTCGAACCTGACAAGGTAGCCAGTGAAGAGCTCTCAGTACAGGGGTAATGTGCTCAAATTTCCCAGTTCTTGTTAAAATACGAGCAGCTACATTTTGCACCATCTGTAGACCTCTGAAACTTTTCTTTGGAAGCCCGTTACAATAATCAATACGTGAAGACACAAATGCATGGACAAGAACCTCTGCTGTAAAAAACTTGGGCATGTGGTTCAACATGGTGCTCTCCTTCGAGTCTCATGTAAACTCTGTCTTATCAGTATTTAGGAGCAAGAAATTATCCGATAACGAGCCCCTAATTGCAGATACACAAGATTCTAGTTTAGAGACTTCAGCACAATTTCCAATTGTTAGAGGAACATAAAGCTGCAGGTCATCAGCGTAACAATGAAAAGCTACATTAAAAGAACGTAAAAGAACACCAAGAGGCAGTGATGTTATACTGTGATTTGGATTTTAGGCCATTTCGCTCAGCCCTAACCTGCAGCATGTCCACCATCTTCTTGAGCTCAGCTGGCTTGATTCCTGAGGCATGCTGCATTGTGAAGCCTTTGAAGTTCTCAATCAGCACAAATCCATTGATCTGGGTCTCGTCATTCTCGAGCAGCTTCTCTAGGATCACGCAGTATGCCCTCAACACCTATTACACGCAAAAGGACATATATTTCACAGAGTACACTTGGATGACTGAGCTGCAGCTGTGCAGGGCTGCTTTTCGGGTACCTCATCGAAGGTGATCTCCTCCAGGTCCCAGTTGTCGATGTTAAAGAGCAGGACCACGCGGCCATACTTGTCTCTGCTGGGCAGAACCACTGGGTATCCCGCTTCGACTGTGCTGCGGACTGCCTCGGGGGTCAGGTTCTCAAAAAGCTCAGGATACTCCTTCCTGAAGCGTACGTAACCTGGAGAACCACAACCAACAGATCAGCTGCATTCTCATTAGTTATTATTAATCCCCATCTCTCTTTCACGGCGCGTCTTTCCCGTTTTACTCCCATCACCACCAGTCGGTCGTGGTAGATGGCTGCTCGTCCCTGTGCCTGGTTCTGGCGGAGGTTTTATCCTGTTAAAAGGAAGTTTTTCTTTCCCACTGTCACCAAGTGCTTGCTCAAAGGGGATTATTGGATTGTTGGGTTTGTAGGGTCTTTACCTTACAATATAAAGTGCCTTGAGGTGACTGTTGTTGTGATTTGGTGCTATGTAAATAAAACTGAATTGAATTGAATTCTCTCACTGGATACTAATAACTCACAACCCCACAGTGTACACAGCACTGCATATTTCTGATGCACCCACACAATGATAGTCCTGTGTCAGTGGGGCTCCAGTCCATCTAAGCAAGGCACCAATTAACCCACAGTAAATGTGTTTATGAGAGAGAGAGACAGAGAGGGAAAGACAGTCCATCTGGATGTGCATGGATTCCAGTCTCACACGGAACAACTTTTCTATATTGATGAATGTGCAGGTGTTTATTTTTGTTTTTGTGGGGATGGAGTATTCCAACAACAGCAGCACCAAGATTCAGAAATTCTGGTTCCAGAATTATGCCGATGCTTGAGTTAAGGTTACTAGGTTTAAGATCAGCTCAAGGTTTAATGGAATATTACATTATTATATTATTGGAATAATAAATGGGCATCATTTTGACCCAATCTGGTTAGGAAACAGCATTCTGATCATTCGGAGGATTGAAAAAAAGATTAAGAGGTTTTTGTGTGTGCAGGGCAAGTCATAAGGTGTCCTCACTATTGTCGAATTGCTCTTTTTAATCTTAACCCGCTCCCAGAGCAGCAGAAGTTCCCAGCAGAACGCGGCGGACTCACAAGTGAAGCAAACCTGCCGTCCCATTTGGACACACAAAGAACAGCTTTGTCAGCTCACTCAGAAGAATCTCAAAGCTCCCAATTAATGAACACATGCCCCCCTGCCTCAGCGATGGCCTGGGATTCATGCATACGAGGAGCACAAAAGAGGCCTCACCATCAATTACTGAAGCGCTTGGGTGCCAAAATGATGCAAGGAAAAAACTCTTTTTTGTCTCTCTACTCAATGAAATAAAGTGCTTCTCATAAAGTTGTATTTAGTAGGTTGGAAATCACCTTTCATGAGCTCGTGGGCCCTGTCGACATCAAACTTGCGAGCTCTGAGGAAGCGCAGGAACAAAGAGTCGGGTTTGTCCCCAAAGCGCTCCAGGATCAGCTTGGCCAGGCCGTCTCCATCGGCTGCCCTCTCTTTCATCAAGGCCCGCAGGTCCTTCAGTGATGATGCCCGTCTCTCATCTGTCTCATTCAGCTCATCCTTCGCCTGGAAGGGTAACATCAGCACGAACCCTGAGCCATCCAAGGACCATATATATGACTCGTGTATTTGCTGCCATTAGAAACTATGCTTACTTTACCTTTTGCACAGTGTGTCCAGGCAGTTTGTGGCACAGCCCAAACACAGGCCCATGATCCTTCACTGTCAAATGCTCCAGCTTTGACCTCATTGCTTGCTCCTCCTCTGACACCATGCGAAAAGTACCAGTCTGCATGACAAAAAATCCACGTTAAAATCCTCCTTTATTGTTTGTGTTTTACCTCATCGTTTCAGGCTTCAGTAGTTTTCAAATAAAAATAAAAGTATGCATTAATTGTGCAAAAAATGGGTCCAAGGACCTCCGGACTCCATACGATGCATGCCAGCGAACGTCTGGTTAATCTGCTTCACATGATCGATTTACTGGCACAATAACAATACTAAGCAGCATCATGTGCTGACAGTTAGACCTCAAAGCCCTCTAATGCTTTTAGCCCACACTGAACCACTGAACTGAGGCCAGAAACTGACCCAACTGCCGTAAACAGAGATAAAGTGACACTGGAGCACTCTGGACTGTTGCAGAGAAATTGAACTTACAGTAGCCATGGTTGCAGCGTCTCACAGCAGCGACGCTAAAACTGTGGAGGAAGAAGATTTGGCACAAACAGAAGGTGACCACATTACACCAAAAAGAAACAATGCAGACGCTCTTTCAATTAATGATGTATGACATAATCTGAGAACTACACAAATACAACATCACCAGGAGGACGCAATAGCATTCAAAATGAAGAGGTGGGTCTTTAATACATTGTATTGCTCATTAAGCAGCTTGACTGAAAGCATTTTTTTAATTGAAAAGTTTATATATATATATATATATATATATATATATAAACAATTTGCTTAAATATAGTTTCAATTCTGTATAAAGCCAAATAATTGTTATAATTGAGTTAAAGCTCTTTAACCAAGAATCATGACACAGGTGCTGAAGTTTCTCTTCAGTGAGTGTTTTAGGCTCTTTAGAGAGCAAAATTCAAACCTGATTGCAGTGCAGCAAACAATAGAAGAAACTTAGCACAAATGCATAAATCCTTCATTTAAACTATGAAAGACGTATTAATCAAAGTAAAAAACAAGGTTTCTGTCAATTGACATCAAAGCAAAAATATTTTGTTTTTAATGTGATTTTTAGTTACTACACAAAATATGATACATATATCCTCAAAGTGCTCATATGTTATTTGTCTGTGTTTATCTGTCTATCGAATGATTTAGAGCTGAGCAGCCTTACCTCGAGCAGACAGGATCAGAGACCTACAGCGAGTGGCAGAGGAGACAGCAGGGACAGAGAGGACCACGAGGGGAGGAGTTACTGGAAGAAAAAACACTCAAAGTAGGATTAAAATGACACAGTGGATTACGACAGGTGGCTAATCTAGATGATGCAAACTGCGATGCAAAGCGTGAGCTGGGATGGAGTCCCATGGTGCCAAAATGAAACATGCAAGACAAAGAATAGAATTTGTTTTAAATGAAATTAAAAAGTGAAATTTTATTTTTTATTTTTTATTTTAATTGTATGAAAAAAGATTTATTGAACAGGTATATGACTCGGCTTCTTTTCTTTTTTTGCTCTTGATGTACATAGAAATATACAAAAGAGCCATCCATCCGTTTTCTTCTGCTGATCTAAATCAGCACTGTGGGGGGGCTGGAGCCTGGTCTGGCTTTAGGAATCAAGCTTAGGAACTTCTTGCTGTGAGGTGACCACTGTGCTGCCCTCAAAATCAGAATAAAAGAAACCCTTTCATTGAGAAAACACATGAATTAAACAAAGTGGTGTGTTTTTTGTTTTGCACCTTAGGACCACCGTACCCTGGACCAAACCTTCCACAACAGTTCTTATTAGCACTTATTTCCACATTCTCATGAAATATGCATTTCACTATCACTGATGTAGGAGAAATCCCACCTTTCATGTCACATGTGCTGTTAACCCAGCACATGTGACATGAAAGGAGGAAATGTCATATGAGCGAGAGGACCATTAGCTATTCCTTTATGCACATTCTTTGAAATCCTCCTCAGAGGGGATCACTTGTTTTGGGTCCCACATTATGGATTACTTATCCATGACTGCACAATATCAGACAAACTGGCCTCTCTTTTAGTTCCTCTCACTAATTGCAGGAAGTGAGAATCCATGTTTTGCTTTATTTCTTTTAGAGTTTCTTTTATTGGTTGTTCAGTCTAGCTGACCGTGAGTGACCTTAATACCACTAAGCATTTGTAGTTGCTGTGACATATGTTTGATATGAAATTTGTTATGTTCCCTTTATTATGATTTGTGAGTTCATGAGCACCCCCTAATATTTTATCATCTAACTGCCATTGTCTGGTCAAAACATGCTGGAGGTTCGTGTCAGTTTTTTGTGTACTTATGAAATGCCAGTGCAGTAACTCATTAAAATAGATGTTGAATTGGTTAAAAATGTAATTAGTCTAACTAGGTGATTTGTTAATTGATCATAAGTGTAAGCAGGAGAGAATGCAAACTTTACACGTATATGTATGCGTGTTTATGTGTATTAACGTAGATGTGTGTCTGTTTTAAGTTTGTTTTTCTTTAGTTTAAGCTTTTTAATACTGCCGGCCATTAGTTTCTATTCCCCATTCTTTTTCTCTTCCCTTGTTTTGTCTTTAAGACAGATGACATAAAATCTACGGAACAGAATGTAACGAGAGGCTGAGTACGGACAAGGAGCGAACTACTTGAATTCAACTCCGTTGAATTTTGTTGAAGATCAAGACCAGTTTCCTTAAAAGTGAGCTTTCTGAGCTCTCCCTGCTCGTTCAGTATCAGAGTCAAAGGTTCTTATGACAAATCAAAGGCAAACATAGATGGCGTAATGTTAGCTTATAACCTGTGCTTGTTGGGTTTTTTTCAGCTGGCTTGTTGTCAGCTTTTCAGAGTGGAGACGGTCGCTCTTCTATGCTGTTGACAATAACAAAATTGAGACAATATCAATTTGACATGCTTTTTATGTATGTGAGCAGAAACATGCTAGTTTCTGCTCACATACATAAAATGTAATTAGTCAGAACCAAGATGTCCAGATGGCGGCAACATAGCGGTTTCCAATAACTGGCCTGCTCTTATGCATTTTTGATGGATTATTACCAAGTTTATGTGAACGCATCAGTTCGTTGGAAGACGTAAATACACACAAATCGATCTATATTTTTTAGTAAAACATTCATTTTTTTTAATCACATAAGGTTGAAGCAATGATCGACTGTATCTTTAATGGCTGGATGAGTCATATGACATTTGTCACCTAAATCTTTTTCCTTTTTTTTAAATGGCAACAATCTTTGAAATGTGGTGTGCATTCAAAAAAACCTTTTCTGTGCAATTATAAAAAAACAAATCATGTTTTTTTATGTGGTTTGTGACATTGTGCTTCCTAAGACCAAGTTGTGCCATCGCAGCATGAAAAAGGAGAGCATTTTAGGTACTTAGGATGTAATCTGCATGTCGGCGAGACAAAATGGGAGTATTCAATGGCATTACTGTAAGGAGGTTAATGAGGTATGGGTAAACCGTCCACCCCACACTAAAGCTTGATGCTCTGCCGGGTCTCCTTCCTCCACACACTGAGGCCTCTGTGATCTAGAACTGGCAGGCTTACTGTGTCATTGTTCGTCTATCAGAGGCTCTCATTAGTGATTTTCTTTCTGCTTTTTTTGAATAAGCTCTTATTGCCTTACAGAGGCAGTCAGGGGTTAACCACTCCTCCATGTATCACATCGGATGTGGCTATGTTTTTTTTTTTTGTTCTTGTCTCTGGGTTAGAGTAAAGCTCAAAGATGCGAAGGAATTCCTGTCAGTTATGTCACCCTGCAAGCCAACAAGCAGGACTCTGTGACCACAAATCTAATAAAGAAGAATTTCGAGCTGTTTTACTGTTTCAGTGCACTCTGATCACCTCTGAAGTGCGAAGTATACTGTGCATCCTTTTACAGTGCAGGGTTCTCCTGGCATTCATGTGGATTTTACTTTGTAGACCCTCAAAACATAGCTGCCACTCCCTGACAGTGCACCACACGACACTGCAAGTAGTAGAGGCACCCATATGGAAAAGATATATATAAATCTTATAAAGTTTGTATCTGTCTTGTGTGAAACTTGTATGAAAAGCATATAAGAGTGAAAACAGATATAAGATCCCTTGAAAAATTATATAATGAAACTTGTATGTTTTGGATACTTACTAAAACAATGTATGAAAGTAATGAGAAAGTGGCCACTTTCATGAGCAAATCACATATAAGTTTTTACTATTTCTTTCCATATGGGCACTGCCAACATTTGGGGGCACAAAGGGGACTTACACTATACTAAGGGGATGCTTTTAACATTGTGGACAACAGAAGTAAAATGTATTCAGTGTATGGGAATTATTAGGGCAAAATCTACAGTGTATTAAAGATTTCAGGGAATGAAGATGATGTACTACAAATTAAATGCTAAAAGTAAAATTATTTATTCAAGATCTTCAGTCAGCCAGCATACAACTTCGATATCACTGTTTTTATTATTTAGACCGTGCCCTTGATCCAACACAGCTGATTCAAATGGCTAAATGATCTCCACAACACGTTTTGTAGTTCTCCAGAGGCCTGGTAATGAACTAAGCATTTGATTCAGGTGTGTTGACTCAGGGTGAGATCTGAAACGAGCAGGACACCGGCCCTCACGGCCTGGAGTTCCCCACCCCGATTTAGACCCTGGTTGTTCCACACTAAATTACTACTTAAAAAGAAAATTAAGTGAGATGACCAGCGTGTTTGCAAATGTTAAAATACCACCTTGAAATGTCGCCTTCATGTGCCTACACGTAATCACTAAATGGTATTCCTAAAAACTTAGATTTAAGTCTCTTATTTCTGTCTGTTTGGTATGCTGTCCATTTTGGATGAGGCTATAAGACAGAGGATCAACACTCCCACCATGTGGCTCCAGTAATCTGCTGCCAAATGTAATCAAACCCCCAAACACACCACGCAAAATTTTAAAAACCCAATTTGTTAAGTTAAATATTCACATTGGACTTGTTTTTCTTTCACCTGCTCCCTTTAGAGGTCACCACAGGACATCATTTGCCCGTAGCCATACCACACCCCTGCAATCATGAACCCTCTCTGTGATCTTCCTCTTTTAAAAATTCTTCCTCTTTTCACATCCCACTCAAAAATGAAGGAATCTCTGTATGTGTGTTAGTTCCATTACTTTAAATATCTTATTTATTTTGCAGTTTTTGGTTTGAAGTCAGGGAATGATGACATTTGGGGTTCATGCATGAGATCATGTGTGAGTGAAAGTAGACGATGAGATGATGAGACAACGAGAAAGCTCTGTTGTAAACAACAACAACAACAACAACAAAGAAAGAACCAGAACTTGCACTCATTTTTTAAAGTTCCTTTTTACTTTGAAAAGGTTAACAAAAAGCAGTCGTGTTTCTCATGAGAAGAATGACCATAAGGCGCAAAATATACATGTAGTTTGCTTATAAAAAGACAGTCAAGGTTTTCAAATGATTTTTATATGTTAGAGTGCAAACTGGGTGATGTTGTGCTAAAGAAAAGGAGTGGCTTTTATTTCTTTGGCTAACCAAAGGTGACATTAAAAAATAAAAATAAAAAAGGCGAGGCATGTGACATGTCATGTCATTATAACACTTTTTTTGATGACAGTGTCCTTTTCATGCCAATCAAATTTATACTTCCTGCTTTTGGCACGTATGTGGAGTCAGAAGATTACACAAGAGATACTTCACTGCTTAAATATAACAGTCAGTACTTGGAGTGTAAGCAGGCTGAAATATGATACTTTATACTAGACCTGCAACCCTTTTTAAAATAGTAGTGATGCATCATCTTTTCAGTAATAAGAAGTAAAATAAGAGTATTAAGAACAATATGTAAGAACTTACTAAAATCACTGGAAAAACAACATTTAGTAAACAAGACCGGGTCAGTGAAAAACCAGTTTACAAACCCCAAATACCCAACTGAGCCAACTGTAAAGAACAACATGCGTGAAACAAAAGTAAAGAAACAATCAGTGCATTTCGGAAAGAAGTAACTGTCAAACTTCTCCGCTGACCTTGCGATTTATAAATATTAAAGCTCTGGAGGCACCAGGCATAGTGATTGAATGAATTAAAAGAGGTCATACTTATAGACTGCCCCTTTGTTGCAGTGGTGATGTGCATATCCTGAAAGTTCAGAGGCAACGTTCAGCATGCATTTCAAAATAACATCAGCGATGAATTCAACAAATGCAGCACTGCAGTCAGTAGTTCATCTTTATGGAGGGCCAAAAGTGCCCAAATCAAAAACCAATATACAAATAAATGATATATAAACAAATTTATATCATTTATAAAATGCGACAGAAACACAATCCAGTCACAGGTTTGGACAAACTTTTGACTGGTTTAATTTAATTTGCATCTGTATTTATTTACCTTTGTATTAATAATCTTTTTTTAAATTTAATTTTTACCAGTGATATTTCCGTTTTATTATAAACTAATCATTCATTTTTTAAATATTCATATTTATTTATTGTTATGTTTTATTTTCCCTCTTACACAACAACCCCCAGTACCAATTCTCCCTTGAAAATCCATGTTTAAGCACAAATGCATAAAACACTTAAAAATATGTAATAAATAAATGGCAACACATGATTTAGTTGGGCGGTGGGTTAAATAAAACACAAATATAAAACCATATGGAAGCACTCTTGAAAAAGTACATTAAAATAAAAAAAATTGGTGAATTACCACAAAGTTAAATACAGATGCAAATTAGAACGGAAATATTAGGATGTGTCACATTTTAGAAACAAGTTAGCCTACAATTATTTTTAATACTATTTGATGTATTTTATAGCATTTGTTGACATTGATTCTTCATGTCTTGGTCCTCTGTATTTCAATATGCAATACTGTAAAAGTTAAAACGTAAATCAATAAAATGCCAAATGTTGTCACGCTCCTTTGATATGAACGACTCCAGGAGTAGGTGTGACCCTGTGGCAGCAAAGCTATGTCTTCCTTCAAGTTTGTCTCTGTGTACCAAAGTGAAGTGAATCTGTGGGAGCTGTACAACAGATGCAAGGGATATCCTGACGGAAATGTCAGCCGAAAGTAACGAAATGTCAGTTTCAACCCAAAAATGTCAAACCTGCCATGATGGTGAAGCCGAACAGGATGAACATCACCTTAAGGAGCTGATTCCCGGGGGAATTCAGCTCATGCGGGAGAATCTCCAGGAAAGTGATGTAAACAAACGTGCCTGCAGCGAGCCCCTCCAGCACGGCCTGGATCAGAGGTCCGGCTGTCAGCTGAGCCTCCATCACACCGATGCCGATGGCGATGCCTAAAGGAGACATCAAGGCAAACACTACGATGTAAGCGGCAACCCACAGTGGGTGAACTGTGCTCTGGATCAGCTTCACAGACAGGCTGAACACGATGATGCTCTTATGAACAAGAATAGCGATGCAGATCTCCAGTACCTGGAAAAAATAAAGACATTTTGCGTATATTTAGATTTACTTTGTGTTATAAAGCTGTAATTACAATGAAACAAACAACAGCATGTAGATGACTAGCTGTACTAAGGCTGGGGCTAAATTATAGAAGTTTAATGGTAGCAGGAATTCCGTCATTATTAAAAGGAATCTATTCTGTGACATGTTTTAATTATTATGTGTTTAGTTCTAACAAATTCACCAGCTGCCAGAGAAGAAGCCGTTTTATAAAACACAAATTTATGACAGCTACTGCAATGGGCTCCGATAAGTGTTTCAGCTATTTTAATATGGAATTCATTTAGTGAGTGGTACAACAAATTATTTTTTCCTGGGAGTAATTGAGTAATGCAGTCCATTACTTTTAATAAAAGTGTTCTGTGTAGTATGTGTAATAATGACTGTGAGTCACGACTCCAACACTGATCACAGGAAAGAGGGGGAATACCTCAACAAACATGCACAAACATTTGACCCACAGCATGCAATAAATTTGTGTGAATGTAATTTGCTTTTTGCAGCTTAGCAATGGCGGTGACTCTGAAAATGGAGCCAATAACAACCCAGCGAGAATCAATGAGGAACCGAATCGATATATTCTAATCAATTCCCATCCCTAGCAATATTTGTAGAGTAGTGTGCAAAAGTCTTAAGCCATCCTGGGGACTTACTGAAACGTCCAAACATACATACAAATACAACGTATTTATATAATTGTAAGGAGCTAGAACATCAATATGTGGTATAACCAACGTTACTCTTTTGGTTGTGTGTTTTGTTGTTGGTTTTTTTAAGCATAAAGGAGACAGCCTGCTGAGAAATGCTCTTTGGAAATCACCTTGGTGGTGAAAAAAACAATATAATGTCAAACTGTGTTATCTTTGGCAACAAATCACACGTTTATACAACAGACTGCTGGTAACAAAGTGCCTAAAGATACAATTAAAATAGGTTCTTTGATAAGTTTATGCTTGAATGATTCATATGTAGGGATGGGTACCGGTGTCCTGGCACCGGTTCTGACATAAACGGTAGTAACCAGACCGAAAAGCAGCGCACATTTCGGTGCTTTATTTCGGTGCTTTTTTTTCCTGAGCTGTGATACACTTCTAGCCAATCATTTTACGTTTCCGAGGATAGTAGGCGGGTCCAGGTACGTACGTTCTTTTAGAGCAGAGCTACAGATTAAAAATGTCCAAGGCGAAGCGGTCAAAAGTCTGGCTGTACTTCACAGCAGAATATGCAAACTCAGCAGCCTGCAACAAGTGCTTTAAGGTGATACTGTGATACTGTCAAAGGAGGTAACACCTCAAATCCGATGAAACACCTGGCGACGCATAGCGTTTTTTTTAAAAAGCCAAGAAATGCGCCGTATGATAGCTTGCTGCGAGACCTCACACCGAGCACATCTACTGCGGGTGGGTTGCCTGTTATGCATCATCCCCCAAAAACCCAAAGAGTAGAGTCCTGGCCCCTAGCTCTGCCAGTGTAGCAGAAATGATGACGGATGATGATGGCAGCAGCAGCCGTTCTTCTCTGCGTGAGTAGCTTAATGTTGTTCGTGTGTAATTTACGTTGAGTAGGCTAACCACGTTATTACATTAATGCATGTAAGGTGAACTAGCAAACATGATCATAGCTACATGCGGCTGTCTTCTTGTTTGATGGCAGATACTCCCTTCACCCTGGCCAAAAAGGCTAAAATGACCAAAGAAAAAGTGGAAAACAGTTAAACATGAGAGGTTTTTGGACAAAGTTTGTGTTTTTTCCATTGTTTAAGCACTGCTTCCAGCCAAGAGTGATACCATATATGCCCCATAGCTGCAGAAAAGGCTAACATTGTTATCTTTTTACAAAAAACAGCTGAACATGAGAGGTTTTTGGACCAATTTTGTGTTCTCCATTCTTTAAGCACCGGTTTGAGCACCGGCACCGTTTCAAAAGTAACGATTTGGCACCGGTATCGGATAAAACCTAAACGATACTCATCCCTATTCATATGTCAGTGTTAAGTGGCTTAACAAAAAATAAACATTGTACTGAAAATGGTCAGGTACAGGGAGTGGACCGAAAATGGGTGAAAAAGCAGCCAATGTCCAAAGAAACAGAAAAAGTGTTAGAAAGCTTGGAGAGCTATTGCTCTAGACCAGAGCAACATATAAGGAAACTGGGGTTTACTCAAGACTTTTGTACAGTACAGTTACATTTTATGTATTGTATATATTGTTCTCAGTTGTAAAGTACAGCTGAACACACACATCAAATTTTCATGTGAATGAAAGATGCTGACTGAAATTCTGCTAAAGCTGCTTGTGCTGTCATTCGATCAGTAGAAATAAATCCGACTCATTTTGCTGCCAAAGTTTTCTGAAGCTCTGAACTGAAACTTGCTCTGCAAACATGACTTCAACTTCACCTGAGCATTAATTTCCCAAATAAATGCTGACACGGGTTTGACACGTAGCAAGAGAGAGGTGCGATTACGAGCCTTTAAAAGTTTGTGTGGATTAAGAAGAAAAAAAAAAAAAAGAGCGCGCGATCACAGTTACCGTCAGGTGATTTGGTCTGTCTTACCTTCGAGTCAGTGCTTTGCAGGCCAATAGCAAGACCCTCAAAAACTGAATGGAGTGAGAGAGACAGGAAGAGCATGAAGGAACGAAAGGAGGAGTGAGCCTGTAAGTCTACATGAACGTGGTGGCCGCTGCTCTCCAGATCACGGGCTGTGGCTAGCCCGTGGCCGTGCCCATGGTCATGCAAAAGGGGAGCACTCTCCTCACGAGCCCCTCTCATCTCCCGGAAGCTCTGGACAATCTTCTCCAGTATGAGGACCATGAAGAAGCCGGCAGCTATGATGAACTCTGGAAGGGGAAAGGGGGTCTTTTTAAGACCAGATACAGAGATTCAACAGTTAGCGGGGTCAATGTGGTAAAATCAAGAATTAGTGAATAGATGTTTAACACAGGAAGGAAATAGTAGACAGGATATCTACTGTAGAAGATGAAAATAGATGAAATAGAAAATATCAGCATTAATAGGAGTAATAGTATTTTGAGCTATAACAAACAGCCTTTCAATCTTGCGGTTTCACATGACTGTGGAGCAAATATGTTTGAATTTTGGACCACAAATACTTTGAACAGGTGACAATCTGAAAATCTGAGGTTGTTCATGCAAAAAAATAACATTAATTGGGAATACAGATCAATGCATTGTAAATATATGATATATTATCTTATATTATATTGTTTCCTTTATGAGTTCGTCTAAATCATTATTCCGAGATACCTCCACCTCCCGAGCATCCAGCACTGTGCCAATGTCTGACAGATAATCCGGAATGATGTCGAGCAGACATGCTGCCAGGAAAACCCCACCAGCAAAGCAGCTGATCAAACTGAGAACCATGCGATGAATATCTGCAAAGAGGAAGACAAAACATGCTTTATGTTTCAGCACAAACTTAAACACAGCAGTAAAACCTTGTCCTATATAATGGCTTTTTTATTGGTTTATTTAGCCTTCTATAACCAGGAAACCCAATGGAGATCAAATTTCTTTCACAACAGAGGCCTGGCCAGATGGCAGTCTGTATTACTCCCCTAGCTGTACTAGCTTATATGTTGATTTCTTTTATTAGAACATAACAGATAAAAAGCCCATGCTACTGACTAGTATGCAAAATGTATTGCTGGGAATCTAATAAACTATGACCTGTCACTAAAACATACTGTTTACAAATAAAGAACACTGACAATGATGTCATCATTTTTGAACACAGGAGGGGCCGGGCTCTTGTTAAATCACTACTAGCCTTCAGCTTCATCTGATCGTTCAGTAGAACCTAAACCTAAATCTGAAAGATTAATGGTACATGTCCAACTATAAATCACGGGATTTCCCTCCACCCTTTGAATTGTTGGAACATCATGTGACACGCTCATGAGCAATGATGACTCAAAAGAGGACTCCAGCAGCAATAAGCCAGAATTGATGCTTTCACTTCCTTGTAAGAAAGCCGAACTTAACTCACCTCTATAACACATTTTTTTCAAATTCATATTTTCACTTTTGTGTTCTAGAAATGTGACATCAGAGTTTTAACCTTCACAGCTATCAGGTGACTGAAGCCAGAGGTCAGAGGATGGTTCACTTGATTGGACAGATTAACCCTTTAGACTGACATAAATGACTGCTGTGATATTAGAAATAATAAACCGTCAAAATGTAGACATTAAAATATCTACAGCATTATCTTGCCCTCCACGTGTGAGACCCACCCTGTTTTTCAACACTTGTGCTGCGCATGTTCAGTTTCCAGGACCGGGATAAAAAAAATCAACTGCAGCACTTAAAACATTTCAGCGAGGTGATATGTGATCATGTGATCCACTGGAAGCTACAACGGTGAAACCATTGAGCTCCTGTAACTGGGCTTTTCTGAAGCTACACTAAACTTCGTTTACATTTCTTGCAAATTAAGGTTTCCGCCTTTATCTGTAAATGGCAGCAAATCCCAAAAGAGGCAGGAATACCTTACAGGAATGAGCAACTTCTCCCGTTTAGCTCGGCATTGGTGACATCGAGACACAACTAACAGAGAACAAGTAATATTAATAATTTGTTCCCCCTTTCCGCCTTTTGAGCTGAGATTGGTGAGATCTCGGTATTTGAAAATCAGATTATAGCAGTCACATATTTTATCCTCTCAAATACAGATACTGCTGCTATTAGCAGCTGCTTATGCCATTCCTTTTTCATATTAGTGTGTACCAACCTGTCCCATTTGTCTCTCTGAACCATTTGATCCGAGCGGGGATAAATCCAAAAAGAAGAGTTAGGAGCAACAACCCGATCAGAGCGCCGATTTTCACCTGGAACAGATACTCCATCGTGTAGTGTCAGTTCAGGACTGAGGTACAAATATTAGGTTAACATCGGCGCAAGACGACGACTCCAGCAAGTTCCAACTAAAGAATCTGACAGACGAGCCGCCGCTGCCGCAGGGTTGTTATTTAGACAAGAGCAGGCTACGAGGACCGTGAAGGGACAAAAGTGGCGTGGCTAAAAACAAATGAGGAAAAAAGCGAATTTTTACTCTTTACTGTTTTATAGTAACAATGCTTCTCTAATAATGATTTTAATGCTGCTACCACAATCTCAACCTCTACTGCTACCACTAACAACAACAACAACAACATTATTATTGTTGTTGTAGTTATAATAATAATAATAATAATAATAATAATAATAATAATAATAATAATAATAATAATAATAATAAATCCAAGTCCTGCTTAATAATAAAACCTATGCGGAAAACTATATATACAAAATCCCACTTTAAATATCGTATAATCACTGTGGTTGAATTTTTTTTCTATTACTTTTAATAGATCAAAGCTATTTCTTGTTAAAATTTTAAACTGTGGTTGTGGTGCTAACTGCTAAACGTTAGGGAGAAACAGACCAACTGTGTGGGGTGATGGAGCATATCTTCAACCTAAACCTGAGGCTGGGGAGAGTTCCACAGCTCTGGAAAACCCTTCTGTGTTGTACCAGTGCCAAAGACTCTACGTCCGAAGGCTCTGACATCCCACCTGATGCAGACCCTGGAGCGGCTGGTCCTAGCTCAGCTTCGGCCTCTGGTGAGCTCATCACTGGACCCACTTCAGTTTGCCTACCAACCTGGCATTGGAGTGGATGATGCTGTCACTCACCTTCCACATCGTTCCGTCTCTCAGCTGGAGACTGCTGGGAGCATTGTGAGAATCATGTTCTTTGATTTCTCCAGCGCCTTCAACACCATTCTTCCCACAGTTCTGAAGGAGAGCTGGAGTACACAGTGGACCATCACCTCACGTCATGGATACTGGGTCTACCTCACCGACCGACCACAGTACATGAGAACTCAGAGCTGTGTGTCACACAGGGTTGTCTCCAGTACAGGGGCCCCACAGGGAATGTTTTTGGCTCCGTTACTCTTCACCATCTACACTGCAGACTTCTCCCACAACTCCCAGTGCTTCCTTCAGAAGTTCTCTGATGACTCTGCAGTATTCGGCCTCATCACTGATGGGGATGACAGGGAGTACAAAGAACTGACCCAAGACTCTGTGGACTGGTGCCAGCAGAACTACCTCCAGATCAACACTAGAAAAACCAAGGAGCTGGTGGTAGACTTCTGCAGGCACAAACATCCTCCACTGCAACCACTGAACATCCAAGGTATGGACATTGAGGCTGTGGATAGCTACAGGTACCTTGTTGTTGAACAATAAACTGGCCGGACTCATAATTCAGATGCAGGCTGTACCTGCTGTGGAGGCTCAGGTCTTTTGGAGTGAAGGGCCCACTCCTGAAGACCTTTTATGACTCTGTGGTGGCCTCAGCCATCTTTTACAGTGTGGTCCGCTGAGGCAGCAGCATCTCTGTTGGGGACAGGAAGAGACTGAACAGGGTGATCCGGAGGGCCAGCTCTGTTCTAGGATGCTCTCTGGACAGAGTGGAGGTGCTGAGTGACAGGAGAATGGTGGCTAAGCTGTCATTTCTGTTGGACAACATCTCCCACCCCATGCAGGAGACCCTGACAGCACTGTGGCATTTTAAACCATGACATTAAATTCTAGAGGAAAAAAAATCATATTACCCTATAAAAGAAATTATATCCTTACCCCATAAAAAACAAATACAATACTTGAATAGCAAAACTATTCTAAACATCGTTTCTGCTTTAAATGTATTTATTCATTTATTTATTTATTTAGTGCGACTTCTAGAAATGGCCAGCAGATGGAACCCCGTGTCCATGGTTCGCAACTCACTTTCAACTACAGGAAGGAGGTTTGGCACTCTAAGAATCCAAATTAGTTGGAGAATTCAGGAACAGCTAGGCTGGTGGAAGAATAACTTCCAAAGAGAAAAATAAAACATTTTGGGGAAAGTTCATCCAACTAGTTGTGTTTTTTGTTTTGTGGTTGTTGTTTTTTTTTGTTTTTTTTTAGTTAATTTGACACTCACTTGCCACTTTATTGGTATAATATCTGTTCAACTGCTCATTAATGTAATATCTAATCACCAAAACATAGGGCAGCAACTCGGTAAAAACAACTTGCTGAAATTCAAACTGCGTATCAGTATGATGAAAAAAGAGTGAACCTGGCATGACTATTGGTGCTGGTCAGAGTATTTCAGAAACTGCTGATCTAATGGGATTGACAAAGAATGGCCTGAAAAAGAGAAAATATCCAATGAGCAGCAGTTCTCCGGACAAAAATGCAGCCACTAGTTATAGCCAAGGTATGCAGAAGAGCATCTGTGGACACACAACATGTCGAACCTTGAAGCAGATGTGCTACAGCAGCAGAAGACCGCACAGAGTGCCACAGGAAACCAAGGCTGTAATTCATATGGACTCACTAACTGAACAACAGGAGAGTGGAAACGAGCCTGATCTCAGGAGTCTATTTCTGCTGCAATGGATGAACCAATCTGTGTGACACCATCACATCAACATGAACCAAAATCCCAGAGAAATCAGCACCTTGTTGAATCTGTGCCATGAAGAATTAAAGAGGCTCTGAAAGTAAGAGGGTCCAACCCAGTGCTGCTGAAATGTATGTAATAAAGTGGCTGTTGAGAGAATGTGATGTTTTTTTAATAAAAAAAAAAAAACAATCAAAAAAAGTTTTTGTCCCGATGATCATTTAAATTAAAACTAATTTATACAGTTGTTCATAAGTTATCCAGTTTAGTACCCTGTGTTTGAAGACAGCTGATGAGACTTGCTTTTCAGTCAGATCTTTATTTGTCACCTTTATCTGTCATATACATATCTCAAGACAAAATCATATACGTTTGTCAGCAAAGCAAAAACCAACAATAATCCTGAATCCAACTTCAACACACATGTTTTGACTTAACATAAGCTCCACAGCATCTGATACTCCTCTTTCACTGTAACAGCAAAAAAAGAGATAAAAGTTACTGTAATATAATGTCACAGCCTTTGTATCCTGCAGCGACAGGTAACTTAAACCCGTTTGTCCCACAAAACCGAGCCCTTCGTGAGGCAACAGCAAAACTATAATAAACTTCACAGGGCTCTATATATAAAACACTGCTTGATCACAGACAGACTAAACAATGCGAGCTACATTTAGAAACTCTGTTCTTGAAATGCTAAAAAGAGGGAAACACATGCAAACTGCAGATATACTACAGATTAATACAGATTAATACAAAGGCTAGTATTTGGCTTTTGAGCGCAAGTGATAAAATATCATTTAAAAAAAATAAAATAGGTAAAGTAACTTCTTTAGATAACTTTGTATAGAAGTGCATAGAGTGATACTGGACTGTAAAATGAATACATGTCAGTACATTAAGGCCTTTGGTTGTAAGATTTACAGTCTCTGCTTCACCTAAGCAGACAATGAAGCCACACAGGTTGACGGGATGAACAAGATAAAAGAAACAACTGACAGCCATGTACTGAGGTGTGGCTGCTCAGGCCCATCTTCTGACTGTGTCAGATGAATCTGTGGGTGTTTGAACCGCTTGTCCACCCGTTACATGCTGTGGATCATTAGAGAGTTTAGAGTAAACACACAAGTTCAGCAACCATCGACTTGTTTCAGCTTATAATGTAGTAGTATAGTGGCAACTAGAGAAAAGGTGTGTGTGTATGTTTCTGTATAATTACTTGGTAACTCTGACTGATCCTCGCTTTCTGACCAGCTTATTCAAACACGACTCCCTGCTTCTTCATGGTCAGTGGAGCGAAGTGGAATACATTACATTAACAATATTCACGGCATTCAAGGTTTGAAGCCCAAATTCAACATTTCACACAAACATGTCAGCTTTTTGTCCTTCATCCTCACAATCACATCCAACGAGCGGGAGAGACTAAAGGTAAAGGTAACAACGATGATGTCAGGTCTAAGGTTAGTCTGAGTTTTACACTTAAAATTAGTCTAAAACACATTCAGTAAGGTTTTGGCAATAGTAACAGACAGTACAGTCAGAATACTTATATAATGAAAACACTTTAAATAACTGCAGCACTGAGATGCTGGCAGCTGTACCAGTGCTGAGAAATATATAGACCAGGGTGTGTGTGTGTGTGTGTGTGTGCAGCTGTAGACCACATATCTATCAGGCACTTAAACTCACAATTTATACATTTGTAACCAAAATGTAACAAGATAAGAGTTAAACTGCACTCTCGCTGATTTGGTTTAAGGCTCATACACAATTTCCGAATTCAGTCAGCGGTCAGCTATTGGCAGGCACGCCGAGCCAGCCGCTGGAGATTTTGCTGGGCGTCTGGCACCTCCGGCTCTGGACTGACTGAGCGAGCATGCTGAATGGACAAGAGCTGATGGAGAGCTGAGGCTGGTCAGCTAAACAGCAAAGTGAAGTGAGCAAACTTGCTTTGCTAAAAGAAAATATAGTTATTATTTCCTGATCTATGTGTGAGTGCTGCTGCTGGTTAAACACAGCAGGCTAGGTTCAGATGAAAGAAGGAAATAAAAATGCCACCGTCTCAATGCAGTGTATTATAAACCACAGGGAGCAACTCACCAAGCATCATCTTAGCACTAGTGGTTTAATTCCACAGCCACAGAGCTATGTAAATGACAGACTGGAGTCATTTATGACTGCTTTTTTTTAATATAATGACTCTATTTGTGTTCATCCCAGTTTATTTATTTTTTAATCTATGACATATCTTGTAAAATGCCCTAATATAATCAATTATGGGTTTCAATCCCTGCTATGTAAAACAGGGGTTTGGCTTAGGCTTTGCCTCAAGGCTTCTACAGCAGTAAATCGGGCTGCTGTAGGTGTGTTTGCCATGGTTCACTGCAAAACACCACAAGTGGAAATTCACAATAAAACCCACCCCAGCAGTGTTATATATAATAACTTTCTATCAGCTGTGCCACACCAATAATTACTAATTCGTGGCTTATTAATAGGAAACCTTGAAAATAAGCCCACTCGGTTACCTGATGGTTACAGAGGAATGCCTAACAGAGGGAGGGACTGTGTAATATGTCAGGTGATCCGTGCTGTGTTAGTGTGTGGATTTTAGCCTCCTCAGTGTTTGATGAGGCCCTGCATCATCTCCAGCGGCAGCGGGAAAATGATGGTGGAGTTCTTCTCGGCAGCGATGGTGTTGAGGGTCTGCAGGTAGCGCAGCTGCAGGGCGGACGGAGACTCTGCGATCACCAGGGAGGCCTCCTTGAGCGCCCGCGACGCGTTCATCTCCCCCTCGGCGGCGATCACCTTGGCTCTGGCCTCGCGACTCGCCTCTGCCTCAGCCGCCATGGCTCTCTGGAGCTGGAGGGGCAGCTTCACATCTTTGATCTCCACCCTCTCCACCTTGATTCCCCAGTCATCCGTGGCGTCATCCAGTGACGACTGCATGCTGTGCGCGATTTCCTCGCGGTCGGACAGGATCTCGGCCAGGTTCTTGGTGCCCAGCACGTTCCTCAGGGTGGTCTGGGCCAGCAGGCGCGTGGCTGCATCCGCGTTAGTGATGTTGGCCACAGCCAGGGTGGCATTCTGGACGCGATAGTAGACCACGCCATCAACGCTCACTGTCACCGAGTCTTTGGTCAGAACCTCTTGAGGTGGGATGTCGAAGGTGATGGTGCGCATGTCCACGTTAATGAAGCTGTCGGTGCACGGCACGATGAAGAACAAACCCGGTCCTTTGGCTCCACCACGCAAAATGCGCCCCAGGCGGAAGATAATGGCCCTCTCGTACTCCTTCACGATCTTGATGCACATCCAGATAGATAAGGGCAGGGTGAGCAGCACGAGGAGGAGGGAGAGGCCGACCAGCAGCCAGCCGCAAAACCCGATGTCCGAGTCAGTATTCTCCAAAGTTACCTGACGCTCGCGTCTCCTGGCTTCTTTCAGGGCGGTGTCCTCGTTGTCGCCAGCCATTGTCTGGGCCCAAAATCTGAACTAACTGTTAAGCTGAGGTAAAGATGGCAGTAGTTTACTGGAGCAGCTGCTGCGCACTCCTGAAAAAACACAAACAGAAAAAAACTACACAACGATTACGCAAAGACGCGGGAGACGGAAATGGAGCTGATGATTCCATAATCGTGCGCCGGATGTGTTGCTATTCCCCACACAAGCCGTGAGTGCTGATGTGTTTCAAGAGTCTGGACGGGTTTAATGCAGTAACGAGCAGAGCGGCAGCGGCGGCTCGGAGGTCGATGTCCAAGAAGACGGCAGCGGAGGAGAGCAGCAGCAGCACCGGTCCGGAGAGCGAATGGCGGTGAGGCACACACACATGCGGCAGAGCTGAGTAGTTCACTTCCACATTTCCTCAATGCTGTACCGCAGCTGATGCACCGACTCAGCTGCAGAGAGCATCAGAAGCCTGCGGTTTGTTCTGCGATGGCGTGAAAACAAACTCAACACAAGAATCTAATTTCTGTCACTTTCTCACGTTTGATCTCTCCCACCCCGGCTTCGTTCACGCGTGCTGCTATGCAGTACTGGTGGAAGGGATCGATCCATGTATCGGGAGTGTCGATACCGACGCTGGTATTGGACACTAGCGCGGATACTTTGTTTCTATCCGATTCAGTTCAGCTGTGTTAAATTATTATCATAATTATGGGGGGAAATTAAAGAGAAATACCTCAAATATACACTATGAAAAAATGTCTGAACCTTTTCGTTTTGAGTCCCATGTCTGTTTTATTTTATTTACACCTTATGGCCACATTGATACCACAGAAGCTGCCCTGTCCCTGAAGCCCAAAGTGCTTTAAAGACAGGCACATTTACACTCCAGGTCCCCAAAATACATGAAAAGCTGAAAGGTGTGTTTTGTTGTGTTAACTCATTTTACTAAGTAAAAATCACAGTGATTTGGTGGTCATTAAAATGTGTTCAGAATATGCAAATTGATGATGATTCATGTCATAAATCATGACACACCGCTCTCCCCTACATAAGCTGCCTGTACAGGTTAAAAGAATTGGTATCGGCAGTATGGGAGAAGCGTTTCATACAGACAGGCACCAGCCAGCCAAAAGGTTTGAACGCAGGACCTTCTTGCTGACGCACTGCCCTGCATCAGACAGATACTGAAGGTAGATGAGTTTAAATACCTGGAGTCAGTCATACAAGACAACGGAGAGAGGTGAAGAAGAGAGTAGAGCAGGTGGAGATGAGTGTCAGGGATGATCTGTGGCTGAAGAATAGCAGGAGGTAGAGGTGTCTGAGATGGAGATGCTAAGAGTTTCATTGGGAGTGACCAGGATGGGCAAGATTAGAAATGAGTACATCAGAGTTACAGCACAGGTCGAGCAGTTCGGAGACAAAGTTAGAGAAGCAAGGCTGAGATGGTTCGGACATGTATAGAGGATATATTTAATAAAGGATGCTGAAGATGGAGCTGCCGGGCAGGAGGAAAAGAGCAGGAGCACAGAGAAGGTTCATGGATGTAGTGAAGGAGGACGCACAGAGTGTTGGTGTGATAAAGGGGGATGCTAGGGATAGGGTGAGATGGAGGCAGATGAAGAAGAAGAAGGTATTTAAACATCTTTTGATTCGGGCCTGTATTTTTGCAGAGGGAACAATAAACAGAGCAAAGGCAAACTTTTAATGTAATCACATAAAAATGTGCATTAAAATCATATTTTACATTGAAGACAAAATTGATCTTGACAAAGACGTTTACATTTATCTGCTAAAACCTTCACACTTCATTCATTACTGATACTGTACCCCTACACTGATATTTAGTTATTGTGCATCATGTCAGATATCATCAGTTGAAAACATAATGAAAAGGTTTCATGTGAGTGGAAGCTTTAATCTGTGTTCCTTCTGTAGGACGCACTTTTTTAACCTAATTTTGTTTTTGTTTTTATATCATAGTAACGTCGTATTTAATGGACTGAAGAAGTGAATTAACGTTCTGAGTGTATGCTCATGCATTTGTAAATCGTACAACCAGTAGCGGTCTTAGATATGGGCGACATGGGGAGTTGTGGTAGGGTCAGCATCATGGCATCCGCAAAAAAACAAGTTGCACATACCCATGCTGCCCCGACATCATAACAGCGCATTTTGGGGATTGCAAAGGCACTGAACGGTTTTCTATCGCCCCTTTGCGAGGAATAAAGGCGCCCTTTTTGAATAATTAAACGGCGTTTTTTTTAATGCTATTTCTTAACCAGAGGTGTTCGAAAACTCACAATACTTGGCTGGCCTCTGGCTGGTTGGAAAAGCGTGAAAAATGTGCTTTAAAGTGTTTACATTAATTTTGGGGGAAATGAAGTGTAGTCCAAAATTTGGACTGTTCATATAACGATATATATCGGATGACGATATAAAAACGTCTATCGTTTCATTTTACGCTATCGTTTATTTCGTGGTGTCGCAAAATAACTGTTTACGGCAATA
The DNA here is from genome assembly GCF_057382275.1 of Copadichromis virginalis. Classification (NCBI taxonomy): domain Eukaryota; kingdom Metazoa; phylum Chordata; class Actinopteri; order Cichliformes; family Cichlidae; genus Copadichromis; species Copadichromis virginalis. Next base: position 29,607,833 of record NC_140618.1, read on the forward strand.
TCTTTTCATTATTTTGATGGTCACTGTAGTGGCTATATTAATTTCTTAAAGTTTTCTCTTTCTCTGATATTTTATATAGCAACACTAGGGATGGACAAGCGCCTGTTTTTATGCGTTGTTGTTAGCAACAACGACGGTAAAACCATCGCATGTCCGCTTGTTTATTTCCACATAAACCTTTCACAATAAAGCTCAAGATCCTGTTGAGACCTTTCAAAATAAACGGAATCACGTGAAAAAGTATGCAGAGTATTGACGGATGAGAAGCAAAAAAAGAGTCGTCAGGTGCTAAAAAATAAACCTTAGACTCAAACGTTAGAACAGGCTTTTCCGTGCAGCACGCCGTGTAATAAATACAAAGAAAACGGCGAACGTTACAACCTGTCTAAAAGTGTCTAAAATGTCTAAAAATGTGTAGTTTCATGCATCGGTTAAAACACTCTACTCCAGGTAAGCGACGCCTAGCTGGAGACAATTCACCTACCCGAGAGTCACAGAATTTACAGAAAATATTACATTTTTTCGTTATTGGGACGATAGATGTTTTATATTGGGATATGAGATTTTGGTCATATCGCACAGCCCTAGTCCACATGCTTTATGTCCAAATGTAAGTGGGGCCAGTGGAACAACCACTGTGTTACTGTCTTGTGGTGCTTTATCATCACTGGAGAGAAGCTCGAGTCCAGAGGTGACATCTTCGCTAAGATTACCTGCTCATTTTAAGACATTGTTCCCTACCTAGTTGTAGATCTAATAACTCTGAAGACGTACACACATTGGTGCTTTAGATGAGTTGAGTTCTTCTATTTCAGATATTTATGGTAGAAGCTGATAGATCCAGCCAAACACCATACAGTAAGAAAGAAGTATCTGAAAGCTTTTGCGCCTGCCTTAATTAAAATGCTTGGATACGTATGGTAACTCTGTCATTGCCCTCTGTGTTTTGCCCATCAGCCCAAAGGTAAAGTTGGCACGAAGGGAAAGAAGCAGATCTACGAGGAGAATGAAGCCACTCTGAAGTTCTACACGAGAGTCATCCTCGGAGCGAATGTAAGAGGCCCTGTGTTGTTTTTGGATGTTTTCAGTCATGTTTTCAGGCCTTTACAGGGTCTCCAGGGTGAGAAATTGATTCGTAGGGGATCAAAGTGTGTTCACACTTCATTTTCTGAGGCTTTGACTATTTGGGACACTCAGATCTAATATCAGTTTAAGTCCTGACTGTAGGATTTGGGTGTTTATATATTGATTTAGGTGCATTTTTTATTTTAAAAAATGTAATTCATAATTTGTTTGAAATAGTGATCGCAGGTCTCTTGTGCTCCTCTGCAGGCGATATACGCCGCTGTAAATTTCTTGGTTTTCTACAGTTCGTCCACATTTTGGACATGGGTGAGTTTATTTAAAGACCATAATTTAAACTGTGAATGTCCGCAAATAGGATTGAATGTTTCTGGCTTTAAAACTCTTCTACGACTCCTCTGGCAGTTGCTGCTCGTGTTCGCGTTGGCGGTGTACGTCGGGAGTTACCGCTCCATGGCAGCCATGGCCAAGCCGGCGTTTGCTGACGACGGAAGTCTCCTGGACGGAGGGATAGACCTAAACATGGAGCAGGGAATGGCAGAGTAAGTCGTCCCTCCAAGATGTCTCACACCGTCCAGTGAGGTGTGTGAGGCATTTCCAGCTTTTGTTGAAGTGCGGTGGTATATCTGTCCTACTTGTGCATTGTGGAAACTAAACAGAGTTTTTGGTGTTTTTCCACTTAACAACATGCATGAGCTCTCACAGCATTTTTTGTCTTTGAAAAAAAAAAAATGACACAATTAATATACTGCTCAACAAATGAAAGGAGGCTCATCGTCGCCCCTCTAGTGCACCTGTTGATAATTTCATAAAGACCAAAGCAGCTGAAACCGATTAACATCCTGACCAGATCAATATCCCACAACTTTAACTGACTTGATGCTATAGTCTGATTAAAAAGTGCTCCTTCATCTTTTTGAGCGCTTTATAAAAGTAGTTCAATTTCAAGCAAAGGCTTCACCAGATTTAGATTTGGCTGCTGTCCCGTACAACGCCGTGTTCTCCAGACATCAATAGAGAATCTCTAGTGGTGATGGACCTCTAAATTGTCCATCACAAATCATCAACCTCTGTGTCTGCCCGACCTGACTTTTTTGTGAGGAGGAACCTCATTGCGGATGAAAACATAGGAAGAGTCCAGTGTGCAGGCCTGAAGGTGGCGCCTGAGGTCAGGAGTGTTGCCAGTAACACGCTTGTACTTTAAAAAACCCCAAAAGACATTCATGTGGTTGTACTCCATGTCGAGACTCCAAGATGAGACTGTGAATGTGGCTTTACTGTAACGCCTCGAGGAGCCCGAGGTGAAACATTTGCTGGAAACCACCTGAACCGTGGCACGTGTGCAAAGGTCCAGGCGGCCTGATGAGAGCTCTGTGTCCTTTGCTGTGGTCACATGTTCTTTTTTCAGTGATGATTAATTCTGGTTTTAGACACCTGAAGGACGTGATCCTGCTCACAGCCATAGTGCAAGTGCTCAGCACCATCTCCTCTTACTTCTGGTATCTCTGGCTGCTGGTAAGAGCTTTTGTAGTCCCGACTTCTTTTCATTTTGTTTTCCACACACGTCATAATTTAAGTTTGTCCTGTGTGTGTGTGCCAGGCCCCGGCCCGTGCCCTCTACTTGCTGTGGGTAAACTTCCTGGGCCCCTGGTTTATGGCAGAAAGCCCGTCGGCGCCGGAGGAGGTGAACGAGAAGAAGCAGAGAAGACAAGAGCGCAGGCAGATGAGACGATTCTGATGCTGCAGAGCAGGCGAAGCAGTATTTTTTTTATACGCAGAATCTAATCTAGAAGATGGCGAGGAATTCATAAGTTATTCAGGAAGAAATTTAGTTATTAAATTAAACTCAATCCAGATCTGATCTTGTGGAATCTCGTTTTCCGTGTTTGCTTTCTTTCTGCTCTCCTGTGATTGAGTTTTCTCCCGAAGTTATGAAACAAATTATTCCTTATTTAGATAATATTACAGCCCAAATGTAATTTGTCCCCAGGCAGAGATTAGGGGTTTTGCTGTTGCACAATGCTGCTGCGCTGTCCCATGCAGGTTTGAGTTACAGTGAGTCAGATTTCAGTTCCACAGCAAGATGAGTCCAAATTTCTTTGAATCTGTCAGTGCCGCTTTTATTGTGGTGCACGGTTTGTTTTATTTTTCAAAAACTGTGAGCATTCATCGGAGAATCAAGAGACGTTTATGAGTTATTGCTGTCGTCAAATCAACTGAATGCCAGTGAGTTTTAATAAGAAAATTGAAACAATTTTGCAATAAACAAAAGAAATCTTCCTTCGGTGTCTCGAGTTTAAAATTTTATTTATTTGCAGACGTAATGTTTGGCTTAAACGCGACTAAAGGATTGAGAGATGATTATCAGTTTCCTTACGAGACTAAAATTTGGTTTTGGTGTAAATAAACCTGACAGGTGTTTCATGGGTTTAAAAGGTAACTCTCAGAGAAATGTCGGATTTTAAAATCAATCCAAGAAGAAGAAAAATGTCATGTTTGGCAAAAGCTGAAGCCAGAGGATCCACATAGGACACGGTCATTTGCAATCAAATATTCATGGCCTAGTTTAGACAAAGAGAAACATGAGTAATTGTAATGGTCGGTTATAATAAGGATTATTAAATTCACGAATTCATTTTGTGAAATGCCAGAGGAGGAAAATGGTTTACAGAAACTCTTATATAAAACAACTAACAGTACTATTATCCACATGACATCCATTTATTTCAAACTAACTATGATACAGTTTTTAAGCTTGTTCTCAACTCACATCCACTCACCAGCGAATTCATTAGGTTAATTGGGTTCAACTGCTTGTAAATGAATATATCTCATCAGCCAATCACGTGGCAACAGCTCAACATGTGGTCAAGAGGACCTCCTGAAGTTCAAATCAAACATCAGAACGGGCAACAGGGATGATTTTATCTACTAGAGTTTTCCCACACAACCATCTGTGGAGTTTATAGGGAATGTTTGGAAAAAGAGAAAGTATCCAGTAAGCAGCAGTTCTCTGGGTGAAAATGCCTTGATGTTGGAGGTCAGAGGAGAACGACCAGACGGCTTTGAGCTGAGCTGAACTCAGATAGCCACTCATTAAAACCAAGGTATGCAGAAGAGCACCTCCGAACAGTGAACACTGAACCTGGATGCACACAGGCTACAGCAGCAGAAGATCACACTGTCCTAAGAACAGGTAACTGAGCTTACAGTTTCCACACTGTCACCAAAGCTGGACGACAGAAGACTGAAAAAATGTGACCCGAGTCAGCAGCAATTGAGAAATGAGATGCTGTTGGTTTAAAAGCCTGCTCTGCACCATCTAACCGTTGCTAGTAAAGTGAATTTAGTGATTATGTTGAAACTCCAAAGAGCGCAAGTAGGCTGGCAAAGCCCTGATCTGCTTCCAGTGTAATTACAGATTGGCATTGTTGTTCTGTTCATGCTTACCCAACGCAACAAGCTACGACCTGCAGTCATCGGGTTTGACGGGGAACTGCTGTGATGGTGTGAATCCTTTTATAAGGAAACAGAAGAGAAAAAGCATCTACAAACAAAACAAACCCCCCAAAAATGAATTTAACCAGCTTTATTTATTTTATATAACTTCATGCTTTTCCTAAAAAGTCAGTGTCCCCACAGGCTTTTTAAAAATAACTGCTTTTACTTTGCCTGTGTCCTGTCCTCCTTCATCCCAGCCCTGTGGTCCTGTACTGTCTCTATTATAGGGTTATAAACAAAAGTAACCAAAATTAGAGCAGCACAGCATCCAGTTGTCAAGGCCAATCCCAGATGTGGGCTTTGAGAGGGAGCATGTTGCAGTGTAATTTAGTGCCGGGGCCACTCACACGCACATAACCCCACCCCCCCCAAAGGGGCTTGCATGTGTACTTTGTGTTTTCTGACTGTTGTGCTTTCTATAATAAGATGTACCGAAATTTGATGTTCGTTCTAACCGTGCAGCGAGTTCAGCGAGAAACCTGAGACAGACAGGAAAACGTCTTTTTCTGCAGGCTCAAACTTTCCCCTTTTCTCTATAACATGAAGTCGTCTCGCTTTTTACTGTAAAGTACAACAGTATGGAAAAAAGCACAGTGCTGCATGTGAACATCCCTATCGCAGCTGCTGATTTAAGATGGAAGGGGGGGGGAAAGAGTGGGAGAGCGAGGATGTTGTTTACCGTGGCAGTAAAACAGGGTTTATCCTGACAAGATGAAATAAGGGAGTTAAAGCTGCATTCCATAGGCTTCTTGTGTAACTTTGTATGGTATAACCTTTAAAAGGCTTAAACCCATCATAAACTCGGAGAGGAAAGGAAAAAAGCACGAGCTCAACAATCATGAGATTAACAGAAGGATGAGCAGACACAAATGGAGCTTCTTGACTCCTCGCCTTGAGCAGAAGGTGGCCATCACATTGTGGCTCCCTTTGGGCTCACGCCACTAGACGAAACAGGAAATTGGGAGCATTTGGGCAGCAGTCGAGCCTCTGACCCTTGAACTGCGGCTCTTCTCGTCTTTGAAGTCAAGCGAGAGAATCACTTACAAAGCAATTACACGCGATGTTGAGTGTGTTTCCTTGAGCATTCAGCCTCCGCTGTGTAAACAGAATCAGAGCTCTCAGTGTGTTTGGCAGAGCCGTGGGTGTAGTCCAGTCCTGTTTTGACTAAACCGAGCCACACACTACGGACGGCTCGAGGTTTATGGCGCTAATTTTTCACTTAGACCACGATCGCTGCGATTTCTTTTCCTAATAAGAATCATCTTCGAGCATAAAGATGTCACCGGCGAGGCAGCGTTAACGTCTCCCGCCGTGGCCTTAAAAGGCCGTCGAGAATTCCTGCTGCATTTGACTCTGCGTGGGTGTGTCGGTTTGTTTGTGTGCTTGTAATGCTCATGTTGCGGGGACATACATCTGTCTCAGACACTGTTACACACACAAAAACACGTATCATGGTAGTGACTTCGCTTTGGTTTATGCCAAAAAGTTTTATTTACAGCTAAGAAAGGTGTCCTTGTCTTCTAAAGAGAAACATAACTCTGTGTTCTTGAGCATTAGAGTCCCATCAGAGATGACCCCCCAAGTTGCTGGAAACATTTCATGTAAACGTGACGGCATCTGTTGGATTGAGATCAGGTGACTTGGAGGTCAATTGAGTCCAGCTGACTTACTGTGATGTTCATGAAACCAGTTTGAGATGATCTGAGCTTTGTGACATGGAGCGTTATCCAGCAGAAGATGGGTCTCAAAAAGGATGGACGTGGTCAACAACACTGCTCAGATAGACTGTGGTATTTAAACTAGAGATGGACCAATCCGATATTACGTATCGGTATCGGTCCGATACTGACCTAAATTACTGGATCGGATATCGGAGAAAAATAAAAAATGTAATCCGATCCATTAAATATCACGAAAGCACCTCACAAAACTTGCAACACGCCGTAACTCACCTCAGAACGTTAGCACGTCGGAGCAGTATGCATCACGTGATAGAGCGGCTGGTGGTCTGGATAGCATGTGGAGCTTCGCTAGCAACCTGGCATTTCATCTCCGACAAAGTTATCCCCGAGAGAAGTAAAGCAAGTGTGTAAGTTCATCTCTGAATGTTTGTAAAGCATTCCCACGTTAAGCTTAACGAGCGACTGCCTCTCGCTCTCCGGCTGCTACTTCAATCGTGAAACTGCTTAAATGATCAGCTGATCGGCTTTTCTGTAGCAGTCCGTCTTTCTTGTTTGTTTTTGGCCCACTTTGCACCAGAAAGAGGAAACCAGCGGCTGAACAACAGCAGCACGTTTAAGCTTGATAAGCTGTTGTTAGAATTTATTTAATATTACTTTCTACACCAGGATCTTTTTCTACGTAGCTGACGCTGGTAACTGTGCAGGGGCGGATCTAGCAAAGTTTAGCCAGGGGGGCCGATAGGGCATTAACTGGGAAAAGGGGGCACAAAGACATACTTTTCTTTCTTATTCTCATTTAAAATGTCTAGCTTTTAATAAATAATTATCTGACACCCAAAGTTTTAATTTGATGTAAAACGAATAGAAGTCAATTACTGTATATAGTGACTATTAAGTCTAATATATATACCCTAGTAAGCTATAGTACTTTTTCCTTTGGGAAGGTACCATCTGTGCAGTCTGCAATTTTGTTGAAGAAAGATGTTGAATCTATTTAATATTTCTGTGCATTTTTTTTCACACTGCATCAAATTAAGGTTGATTACGTCGATTAAGCATCATGAGGTGGCGCGTGAGGGGTGGTTCCCTATTTTTTATTTATTTATTTTTGTTGTTGCTGGGAGTTGGAACCCTATTAGTTAGGTTGCTTAATATTTACGCTAAGTACTCTTTAAAATACCAGAATAGGGAGGATGGTGTAGGTCTAAGTTTATTAGATTGATCAGTATTGCTGAACTATGAAATATTTTTTTTGTATACAGGTATAACAGAATAGCTTTAGTGTAGTTGTTGTTTTAAACTTGAGTATGAACTTGCAGACTTGCAAAATGCAGCAAGATATTTTAAAAAACAGTTTTGTTGATTAAAAAACACTATATCGGATTCAGATCGGTATCGGCAGATATCCAAATTTATGATATCGGTATCGGTATCGGACATAAAAAAGTGGTATCGTGCCATCTCTAATTTAAACGGTGCTCATTTGGTACCAGGAGGCCCAGAGTGTGCTAAGAACATATCCCCCACACCATTACAACACACGTAGCCTGAACTGTGGATACAAGGCAGGATGAATCTATGCTTTTATGTTGCTTTCACTAAATTCTGACTGAACTGTAGCCTCAGTTTCCTGTTCTTGGCTAATGGGAGTTGCAGCAGGTGTGGTCTTCTGCTGCTGTAGCCCATCTGCTTCGAGGTTCGACATGTTGGGCGTCAGAGATGGTCTGCTGCGTACATTAGTTGTAACAAGTGGTTATTTAAGTTACTGTTAACTTCCAATCATCTCGAAGTACTCATGCTTGTTTCCCTCTCACCTCTGACATCAGCATGGTATTTTTGTCCAGGGAGCTGCCGCGCAGTGGATGTTTTCTCATATTTCAAAGCGCACATTTCAAAATAAGGCCACAAAATGTGACGTTGGACTAACCCACAGACGTACCGAATACATTTCTTTTTATAAGTCCTGGAAATTCCCGATTTTGCTTTCGTTTTGTTTTATTTTTTACTAGATATGAAGAAACCTCTTTATCGAGCCTTCTATTGCTCTGAAACACGGCGTGGCTGAAATTTGAACCTCATCTAATAGCTCGGGGCTACACCTGCTGCTACCATCAACCAACCAAATTACTGGCAGTTAAGCTGTACTGTGGGCAAAGCAGGTGCCAGACTCTGACAAGGAATTCATTGAGTGCAATAAAACAGTAGCCTGCTTTGCAATATTTTTGTTTGATGGTCTGATACTTGGACGCAGGTCAAAAACAATAAAAAAAATTAATAAATTAAATGTGTCACGCTTTTTAATAACATCAGTTTATAGTCTAATTTAATTATCACACATTGCACACAATGAATGCTTTAGAGCATTCAGGTTGTATTTTGCACTCGCTGGCCTTAGCAACCCCATGAAACTTCGTTTGTACGTACATGTATCGGAGGATATGAGAGGATAGGCCTACAAATCAGCATAATAGCAGAAACGTCAAGATTGTGATGAATGTTCTCCTCTGGAGCTAAATTGATCATAAATAATTCACCGTACAATAAACTACACGCAGAGTTTGTCAAAACTTGTACACGCTGTTAAAAAAAATGCTCGCCAAATTATGTTTTGTGACACCGTGTATTACCTGGATGCGTGTTGTAGCAAATGTCCTCGTGGCTTGACAAGCTGATAATAAAACAGCACAAATATAAAAAGCAATTTAAGCAGTTTGAAAAAAAAATGTTCTGTAATATGTAAAAATCTATTAATGTAACCATAAAAAACTCTGAAATTCGAAGCACAAACTTGGTCTGTTTGTGAGTTTCATTACATTGTTCAGCTTTTTTGGAAAAAATATGCTAATTCACAGTTTGCTTTACTGTGAACACCTTTGTTTATAAAGATTTACAACCTAGCAGTAACCTCCCAGGCTACAAAATGATGCCAAAGGAGAAGTGCCAAAGATTTTAATTTCTTGAGGTCCTCTCCAAAAGGGAGACTCCTGTATTAAAATGCCCAAGCGCCTTGTCTATGTCTATATAAGCAGACAACAGAAAAGTGATAAAAGAGGCAGATGGAGATTAATGCTAGATGCATTAAAGGTCCCCAGACAGATCATCTAATCATCTGTGGCTAAAAACAAACAAAACAAAACAAAATTAGCAGCAACTATAGACTGTATGCAGAAGACGGGCATAACTACTGTGAGCTCGTGTCAGGTCTCCACAGAGACTGTCCACAATTTCCCTTTTATAAAAATTCTACAGTGTTTCTTCTTCTTCTTCTTAGAATTCAAATATTAAGCCCTATAGTTTGCATTATTAGTAGCATGGCTAGTGGGTGCCATGACGTGTAGCTGTAGCTACTAGCTTACCGCTAGGCTTCATCTCAGGAAGTATGAGTTTTACCTATTGCTAATGCAGTGCATTTTTAAGAATTTTAATACAATATTATGAAGAATTATATGGCATGCTATTATTATTAGTGCTGTCAGCATCAATCTCGTTAAAATGATCTTAACACCATAACCACATTAACGCGTCGACGCATTAGCGCCATGCAGCCCCACGCACAGGGCAATCCGTGTTAACTCGCTAACGGAGATTTTCTGCGTTAATGCGGTTATGGCGTTAATATATATATATATACATATATATATATATATATATATATATATATATATATATATATAATGTTCTTCCTCTACACCCCCCCCCCCCCCCCCCCCCAATTTTTGCACATGTCGAGGAGCGTGTCAGGCTACATTTCACTGTGTGTTATACTTGTATAACTATGCATGTGACTAATAAAGAACCTTGAACCTTTACTTGTTTATTAATCATAATTATTACATAAAAAGAACTTTATGGAAAGTGAAAATAAAGTTGAGCTAAAATAAAGCTGCATAAAAACTATATTTTAAAATTGACTTCACTGGTGACAAAAACGTAGGAAACATATTTTAAATACATTAATTACTGTAATTACAATTACAATTCATCACTGTAAGTCAAAGTTTCTCATCTCGTCCATATCTTCCTGAGATCACCGGACCTGCAGCCACAGCTTCAGGTTCACACTGCTCCGCCTCAGTGTGCAGCATCACCTCCTCAGCTCTGCCCAGGCCTGAAACCTGACCAGTTTGGTTGTTCTGCTTTGGATTTCAGTCTTTATTTACTCAGATGAAATCTCCACACTTTGGATTGCCTGCTAAGTTCAGCTACGGTTCCTCTGCTGCTCAGAACAGTCAGACAGTTCTCCATGCATTCAGTGACACCCTCCCATCTCTGCCCCTGTGCTCGCAACATCAAATCTCTGACTCGATCTCTGATTTGTTTTTCCTTTTTATCGTGCACAAACACCACAATTCACTATTTAATTAATAAGCTAATTTTAGGAAAAATCATGAAATATGAGATAATGTTGTGTCATTTTAACAGAGGTAATGATTTTTTAAATGCTATGGGATCAGGGACAGCCATGATGTTAACGTTGAGACAACCTAGAGCGTGACATTTCATACCCATCTTCAATTTACAGTCTATGTTTATTATTATTTATTAAATTGTTTGATTTGTTTGATTTGCTGCCAGCCTGGTGGACTTTTTCTAAGGCACCAGCCAAAAGCCATGATGATTAGAATCTGGATGTTAATATCTGTTGCATCTACTCTCCATCGCTCCCTGCCTCTTTTATCTTTCTGTTGCTTCTCTCTGATAAATTTATAAAAAGGCACCCTGCAGCCTTTGATCCAGTGATGTGACCTTGTAAATAGATGTTTTCAAGTACTTGAACAACATGACCTCAGCGAGGATCACTTGCTGATTTTAAGTCGCGATAACAACACAGCAGTTCTCCGAGCCCCATTTATTATTTTGTTTGGTTGTTTCTCAGAAATAAATAAATACACAACCCTCTGTGAGCAATCATGGATTAGCTGTGGCAGTGGCGCCACTGTCTGAACGCCTCACACTGAACCAGGATCAGTAAGAGACAGTCTCCATCACACTGGGCTCCCTTCCTTTTCCTTTGTTTTCATTCAGTTTCCTTCCACGTTTTCTTAGATACTATTCTCCCCAATGCAAGTCTAAACAAACGACAATACTGTGAAAGTAAACAAATGTACAAATGTGATATTCTTCAACCTTTGGCCTCACTAAACCCCAGGACCAGATTCAGGCTCATCATTTTGGTACTTACATCATAGGTTAAGGAGAATGTCATGCTCGATTTTGTTTGTGATGGTTTTAATTTTGCATATGTTTACACAACTAAAGAGAGGTTGCTGATTCAGAAGAAGCAAGATGGCAGGGAAAGGTCTGTGTCAGCGCAAACCCTGTTTGGGAAAACATACGCGCTTTCATGCATTCTTAAGGTTACAATGTAATGTTTGGCTTTTTCTGCATGGATTAGAAATCAAAGTAAAGATACGCATCAAGGAAAGAAACAAAGAAGAGCATGATATGCAACACGGGTTCTGAGGAAATACATACTTAACTGGATGATGAGGAAGGATATTGTACACTTTAAGTGTAATAGGATATTAAATCAAGGGTAATTTATGCTGAACAGTTTCCATTGAGATTGATCCAGAGATAAAATTTAAAAAATCCTGATGGTCTTAGCGTGTCATTGCAATGTTCGGTGAGAGCTCAGACTCTTAAGACTTCATGTTTCATGTAATCCTGGTTTATTAAGTTAAAATGATCAAATCCTATGAATTGTTTCTTTGACCACACAGCTGGTGCTGGAGTATTTTTGTGTTTTTTGTTTTGTTTTGTTTGGCTGTTTGAGGTTTGAGGCTAGCATTGTGATGCTGATCGCCTTTTTCCACCATTTCATACCGATCCATCCCCGCCCACCTCATGCTATTAGACATATAATGGAAGTCTAGATTAATGGTTAATTTCCAGGAAACTCCTGTGTTCTGTCATAAAGTGCTTTCCATTAATTAGGGACTCTGTTTCTCAGAATGGAGGGGGAGTGGAGACGAGTGATTAATGAGCTAACTAGTGCAGTCAGCAGCTCGTCCAGCCCCAGTGGGGAGCCTGAGAGTCGGACCAGCGAGGACAGAGGAAGAAAAATAAATATGTGGCTGCTGGAAGAAGAAAGAAAGGCAGAAAAAGGTGCATGGAAATGCATGGAAGGGGTAACCCGGTTTAGTTTCAAAGGGATGGCTGTAGTGTTTGAGCTGAACTGTGTGAGTTTAGGATGAGGCTTGATTATGATCCTCCCTGGTGCCAGGAGTCTAGCACATGGGGATGAGTGTGTGCTGAGTAGCTGAGTAGAGAAATGCTCTGTTTATTTAACTGACATAGTGATAACAAGCACACACACACATGATTTTTGTGTTTTCAGGGTTTGGGATATTCAAATGTTCAGTGTTAGTCAGTTAGAAAAAAATGGTCACACTGCTAAATAAAAGGGTCCCTACAATCCCCTTTTTTTCTGATCTGGCTAAGCCTAGCCAGATCAGAAAACATGAAATTGTTCATTAGTGAGTTTTTAATAGGCTGATTTTACTTTTTACTTTTTATGGTACTTTTTATTTTTTAAGATAAAAAATGTACGTCGACATCAGGAGGTGATGATTCCAAACATTCACGCAAGGTTCTCGTCACAATTATGACGGGAAAAGTTAAAGGTTTAGCAAATCTTTGGTGCTAACACTTGGAGCACTAAAAGTACAGATGTACAACCAAAAGCAAACAACCGTTGATGTCTTGTGTAAAATCCTCTGTTCAAGTTAGTTAACAGGTCAAATCAGTAGTTTTTTGTGCAAGCTGTTATTAGGACGTACAGTGTAGATAAGTCTAGTAAGTACTAGCAGTTAAGTGACATCTTCCTGCAACACGGCGAACACCAAGGTTGTTATAGTTAAAACTAAAATAAAAAGTAAAACTTAAAAAAAATTTTAAAATGTTTTAGTTTTTTGACTTTTGAAAAAAAGAAGTTAAACTTGCTGATTTGATGAACTTGGAAAACTACAAAAAATTCAAAAAGATAATAATAAAGTAAATCTCAATTTCAGTATTTGTTAGTTAGTTAGTTTTTTAAATGCTATTACAGCTTCCTCGATGAAGCTTTGATGGGTATTTTTATTGAGACTCTACAGGGCGACTGTAGACTGTGAGTCAACACGCACACCCACTCTGGAAAATACCTGAAACTAAACTGAAGTAAAAACAAAAGGTCAAAACGAAACAAACAAACAAAACCTAATTACAAAATGCAAAACTAAATAACAGGTATGCATTTCAATGAAATCTGCCTAAAGTGTGCAGGTTCCTACTTTTACTTTTGATGTAATGCTACTTTTGACAACAATGTCTAGGAAATAAGGGCAGCCAGTTCTCAGGACAGTAAACCTTAATCCTCCACTGAGAGGGCCCCACTCTGAGTCTGCATAGGTTTACTGCTGGTGCCAAAAATCAAGATGTTTGAAGGCAGAAGATCAAAAGAAGGAATTGTGTTCCCAATAGCACCACAATCAATTTCATAGATTTAACATGGTGAAATGCAAGGCTTTTATGGATGTCTATGTCTTCCCATCGAATCAACTGTAAATCACAACAGTATTGCAAGCAGACTGGAATAAAAACACAACAGCGCTGACTGCATATCCATGGTGGTGCCAATTAAGACTACTTTAGCCTCCGGTATTGAGTAAGAAACAGCGGCGCCAGCAGAGCGACGGCAGACAACTCGAGTCATCAAATGACATGAAGTGGGCCTCATTCCCATCACTGCTTTTCCTCCCACATAACGTGGGTGTGAAATCATGTCCAACAGCGTGTGCAGCAGAGTGGTATTCATGTAAATCTTTGCACGAAAGCAAATCATCTTTTAAATGCTGAAATATTCCTTGAAGTCAGGATCGCTGATCCTGGCAGGTAAACCCTGTAAACGCTGGCCGTGTTGCTAACCCTTGGCAGTGTTTACATATGCAGAGTTTCCTATGGGCATCTGATTAAGAGGGCAGCCTGGCCTGAGTCCAGAGGTCTGGCTCGACATTATCTCCAGCACCCCTGACTGTTATTATAAGGGGGCCTCCTAGTCTCTCCGCTGCTAGCCTGTAAATGGCTGGGAGTGGACAGCCACAGTGTGTGTGTGTGTGTTTGCAGAGTAAACTGCCGCCTTGGTGGGGCAACATACTGTCTGCCATATCTCTGGTCTAGAGTAGAGCCATTAGGGGAGCGATGAAGCTGATGACATGTTGTTCCTGTGACAGGCCGCCTGGCCCCAGACTCCACTCTGCTGCCGCTGGAGCTGAGGGAGCCTGCGGGTCTGCCGCTGGACAGACACAGAGACGCAGGGACGGCGTTTATTTTGGGAGGTGGTTTGGTGCCGGACACCCTGTCTGCTCTCCCACCAACCTTAACACACCACCACCCTCCTCTTCCCACGCTCTCAACGCAAATCACCGCCAACACACACACACCGGTGCACTTTTGCCAAAAATGATGACGGTGCTACTGACACATATTCTTTTGGAGGATCAGTTTGCACAAAGCAGTAAGAATAACAATAATAATAAAACAAGAAAAATGTTTGATAAAAAAAATCAAATGCATAATAATAAAGGAAAAAAGAGATTTGTATGTAATTAATAATCTTCATTAACTGAATAAAATAGATCATTCTTATAAAAGCCATCTTCCAGTGAGCTTTTGTCTTCTAATTTGTTTTTCCTTGCAGGTTCAACAGTACCACATTTACTGAGTCGGGTATTGTAATTGAGCTTTGTTGTGATAACATGACAAAATTAATATAACTCCAAAAAGAGCACTATTTTGGGGTCAGCTTCTGTTGTTTAAATGTGCTGTAGGCTATAAATAAAATATACACATACATCAACACAACAAGGTTTAAAAATCAGGCATGTTTGAGGTATATATATATATATATATATATATATATATATATATATATATATATATATATATATATATAATTTATTAAAGAATTCAGTAAGCTACACAGTGAACTTAGAAGATAGAAACAATAGAAACAAAATCTTGCTCCTATTACACTAGTGTCAGTCTGAAACCAATATCAGAAATATATTATATATCCACATTTTTTATATTATATATCCAAATATCGATGCTATCGATACTTTGGATCGTTCAGCACTGTTTGAGTTCATTTGGGATTTCCATTACAGCTTTTTGTCTTCTAATATGCAAAATACCAAAAACCTGACCCCAAAGTTTTTCTGCTGCCTCTGATGTTTTATTAAACCCTTCTGAGCATTTGCAGGAATACATTTTACATTTATTCATGTGTTTAACTCAGCGGCTGCAGCAACGCTCGTCTGAATTTTTTTCTATTTTTCTGTTGGTTTGTTGGAGTCTGTGATAAATTTAGATAATAATAATAATAATTTATGGCTGTTGTTTTCCATGGCTGCTGTGACTCCAGTGACCTGTAAAACATTAAACTCAGGACAAAGCTCTTCCAAATCACTTCCTTCTTCCCTTTTTGCATATTTGCTTGTGATTGACTTACACAGGGGGACACATTTTGAACAGATGCCCAGTAAACCTCGCTGTAGCCACTCACAGACACTGCATCCTCTTCTTTGTCAACTCTCTCCTGCTGCCATTGCAACTTGACTCTCACTTCCTCTCATATAGACAGTAGGCACTGATCTTGGACTAGCACACATAACTGGACAAGCCATGAATAGACAGGGTTAATGCTTCTGTTATGAGGTGTGGACTTCCCCCCACCACATTGTAAGGAGTTGCTAAAATACCAGTTAGGAGTCACAGAGACCAGCACTGGACTAGTGCTATGCCACTGGGGGATGCCCTAGTCCCTTGCTTACACTCCAGGTGTTTATCCTGACCATCAAAAGGAATGTGGGCTTCACATTTCAACATGTGAAGGAGAGGAGCTAGGAACTGAACTGTGTGATTAATGGAGAACCTGCTGTATCAGTATCCCCTGTAAAACAATTAAAGAGTACATTCAGCATTAACTGAAGAATTATGTTGTACCACACCTAAACAATAAATGAATAAATAAATACAAACACACAGTCATCTATATGTTACTAATAATGTATTAATATTAGCTAATACTTACTCTTGTTAACCCTATTTCTCTTGGTCTCTGCTCAGGACTGAGCAGAGGAGAGCAGGATGTTGCGTCTTTAAGAGTTAAGAAACTTGAAACCGTGTTTGCGCAACAATCATTGCGGCTCCCAGCCGCCAAAGTGTCTAGACTGGCACATGATGGCGGGAATCAACCAATGGCTCCAGAGCTTTCCTCTGGGGCCCCGAGAGAGAGAGAGAAAGAGAGAGAGTCAACACCAAACGAAAACCAAGGCGCTGTGACTTTGGTTTCAAAATAAAAGCGTAAAAGTTCCGGAAAATTGTATCTTTTAGAATCAGAATCAGAGAAACTTTTAATCCCAGTAGGAAATTGAGTTGAAGATATATACAACAAACGTCAAACACTCATATAAAAGGAAGTGTAGAAACAGAGATATTAACAGATAAATATTAAGATAAGTATAGAGATATAGGTGTAGATATAAATGTAAATATACATATAAATATAAAAGGACACAAATATTTGTGCACATATATGTCCAGAAATGTGTCTACACAAGAGCAAACAATCAAAAATAATACTATTAAATGTATAATGGCATTCTTTAATGAAAACAAGAAAGAAAGAAAAACTCCCAAGTTACTTTCAGGAAGTTTTACAGAAAATTCTGTTTACCTACGACACGCTTTTTAAACCTTATCCGTGGCAGTGGATTTGGCCTTTCTCACTCTACAGTGTGGATAAACGCTTTTGGATCCCCCCCCCCCCCCCCCCCCCCCCAACTTTCTCGTTTTAACTGCTGTATGTTTTATTTTGAAAAGTTACCATTGGATAATCCAGGTTTTATTCCGTTTGACTTGACTGAAGCTTGTGTCCATGTGTGTTTGCGGGAGCGTGTGTGCACGTGTGAACGCGTGTGTTTGTGTGTGTGCGTCCGAAAAGTTCCTGCAGGGGAGTGGAGAGTGGAGTAATTCCAGCTCTCTTTAAAACAACTTCTCAGCACGGATTCCGTCCTGGAGTTTGGCACCGGAGTGTCCGATCATCTCTGCTTTGTCCCGGGACACTGACGCGGAGTTCCTGCATCCCACACAGCGACAGAAACCGAGATTTTAGTGTTGCAAGGATTTATTTTTCGAAGCCAAGGAACCACGAAGGGATCGAAGAGGCTCTAGTCTGGAAAGTCTGGAAAAGTTCTGAGTTTCTGATTGTGATGGTCTTTCTGTTCATGTAAGCTGATCCTGGCCCTTTGGGCGGTCTGACTATGTTCTGTGAATTGTGTGTGGGACCTTCAGAGTGTCGGGGAGTTAACGGCTTTGTGAGAGGGCAGGCGAAAGAAGTGGCTTAATTGAGTTGGCGACAGCAGGTCACTGAGCAGTGACTGCATGTAGCCTTCTCCCTCATCAGATGTTCGGTGATGTTTAACGCGATGCGTGATTGATCATTACCTTCTAATGCTGCGAGGAAGCCTGGAAACGGTGACCACCGGCTGCGCACGCTGTGCGCACCGTGCACAAACTCACGGTCTTGTGCGTCGAGTGTAAATCGATGTGGCATCTCCCGAGAAGCGGACGGGACCGACGGGACTCATCCGAAACTGTTTAGGTTATCGTATGTTCAAGTCGAGACGCCCAGGTCTTGTACGGCGACTCTGGAGAAGCCGTGTGGTCACCGAGAGCGACGGGCGGGATGGAAGCAGACGAGGTGAAGGAGAGCGGAACGGTGAGTGGGGCAGACACTCGGGTAAGCTCCACAGACACGAGCAGCGGTCGATGACACACACCGACACGGCTCCGGGACTCACGGGGGAGGCTGGAGACCTGACAGAGGGCGCGGAGAGAGAGGACGAGGAACAGCCCGACGATGACCGGGGTGCCATGTGCGTCCCGGAGCACAGAGGCTCCCGGCGAGGACAGGAGAGCGACAGCAGGACGGTGACGTGTTGTTTGTTTGGGGAATGGGATTTCAGACCTCGGAGCTCTTACTGGGCCGCGAGAAAAGACGGAGCTGGCCCCTGTCAGTGCGCACCGAGGCGTGGGGTTCTGGAGGAGGACCTTGCGAGCACCGCTCACGCTTTTTTGAAGAGACTCAAGGAGAGGTCTCTGGACGCCTTGGTGAAGGCTGTGGAGACCAAAGGAGGGATACCCGGCGAGTGCGTTATGGTGCCGAATACTGAGCTGCGGCTCGGTGCTCATCACATCTCTCCATACTATCTCCTTTGTAAGCTGTTCCGCTGGGGCGACCTGCCGCTCTCAGCGCGACTCAAATCGCTGTGCCACTGCCAGAGCTTCGGTGCGGTGGACAGCGCAAAGGTGTGCTGCAATCCTCATCACTACAGCCGCTTATGCGGGCCAGGTAAGGACACTGACACCGGAAGATAGGGGTTGTGGAATCAGAGAACATCGATCAAACTCATTAATCAGACATCATCCCTTAGAAAAGACCATTATAAATGCCTTAAACACCGAAATATCCACCAATATTCCAACCTCGAGATTGAGTTATCTGAAACCATCACACACACCTTCACGAGGGCCCCTGGTCTCCCCCCAGAATCCCCTCCAAGCTGATAGGCCTTGCAGAAAGTTAGTCTCATGCAAATAAAAAAAAGTGTATTTAATGCTATATAAAGATTGATGACCTGTATAACTACAGTATAACGAATAGCATAATATAATGGGGAATTCCAACAAATATGTATCGCTCGCCTGAGGCCTGCAGCTGAAGAAGAAAGTCAGTATTGTTAAAGTGTCGAGCATTTCTTTTCCTGCAGTTATTACAGATGAACTCATCATGCATTTGCAGGCGTCTAACTGGCTGCACTTCCAGCTGACAGTGCGAGTCTGTTTTTTCTTCTAGTGTTTTATCGTCTGTCTTACAGGTTTATGGTCTATTCATAACTCTTTTTTTTTTTTTTTAACTTTGGGCAACCATTACTTTGGTCCTTCTGCACATTCCAATTACGTTACACGCTTATTTCAATTTTCGCAAAAACTCTGGCGCTTCTCACATCATCCAAATGGAGGTCGCACTCAAGTTGCACTTAGGCTCTTTTTCCTCTGACAAGGAGGTCCTCCTCTTGTTATTTAGGTTAAGGAGTGCCGATAATATACAGTTTGCATAGTGCTGGCGCCAGACTGACTCGCTGGGTATCTGACTGACTGAGGACTCCGGCAATTACTGGCTCTGCTCTTAAAGGGGCCGCAGCCACAAACTTGTGTCCACTTTGGAGTGAAGGATTTATTCCAGCAGCAGCAGAATTATGGAGCTTTCAAAGCCGCTTTAACACAAAAGTCATAATGAGAGCTTGTATGAAAGAACGGAAAGATAATGAAGAAGTAACAGGGGGTAAAAACGAAGCAAAGGCTTTTAAAAGTGCATCAGATAAAGACGCAAATATATTGTCTAGGGTGAAATACTTAACTGGGGGTCTGATGCAATGTGACTCGTGTTGATTAAGCATATTTATTTAAAAAGCTCCAAAGGAATTCCAAGATATGAGCTGTGCAAATATTCCCCACGCTTTAAGTTTTTTCCTTGATCTAGGGTAGAAGGTATGTCGATACAAAGTGAAATTACAGACACACACAGCCTTGTGAACATATTTTCCCATGAAAAATAACACAGTGTAAAGTTGATCTGCAGTGCTGCATTCAGGTCTTGCATGTGTTACCATTTGATATAACAACAGGTATGTTTAAAGACTTCCCTGAGGAGAAAATACTTTTTATGTGAGTGTAGGCTCTAGATTTTTTTCTTTTTAGGGGGGGGGGGGGGGGGGGGTGTTAAGCAAAATGTCTTCAATTTTGAACTGACAGACAGAGTTCAACATGTTACATTCTTGTGTGCCTCCTTGCATAATTGTGCATCTCGTAAAACCTCGTGGACTTCATGCATCTTTACGATATGATTAATAAAACAGTAATGAACTAACCGTGCATACTGTGCGTGGCAGTCTTCATTGAACCTTTAGTTTAACCTCATGTTTTTTGGCTGTTCTTACAGAATCGCCTCCACCTCCATACTCTCTGTCCCGTTCAGATGAACACAAGCCACTGGGTGAGTTTTGGAAGAAAAAAATGGCCACCACAAAACAAAGTAGGAAAGGAGTTCATTATATCTTTCATCTGAAAATACAGACTTTATTTGATATAAGACACTTGTGCTGAAAGAGACACATGATGGTGTTGTGTTATGATAAAACAGTCCCCTGTTTCATTGATCTGACAATTATGCTTTCAGATTAACGGATTGATTAATCATTTTGTGCACTGTCAAAGAAAGTCCAAGGTGTCCTATCGACAGTCTAACAATCAGCGAAGCTTGAGCTTTAATGACGAGAAGATTTTTATTGTTTGATAAAGGATTCAAGGAGTGCTTGATTACCAAAATCATAGTTGGGGGAAAAAAATTAACCTGGATCTCACACTTCTCCTGTATGCCTTTGCTTTTTCTTACATTTCCCAGACTCATCTCTGTCTTACACTGAAACTGCGCCACCCCTCTTCTCCAATCCGCCTCTCAATATGCCAAGAGACTACACAGGTGAGTAACTTGCATAATAACTGCTGGCTTTTTTGCTTTTCCTGCAGTGCATGGTGAAGAAAGCTGATTCTGAAGAAAGGAAAAGTTCTCACAATGAAGTTTGGAAGCACAAATGGGGAAAAAGTTTTTGAGACAGGCATCCCGTCTGAATGTTTACATAAAAACCAAATTATATTTGCTGGTGGTGTTATGTTGTGCTTTTCCCCTGTTTTCAAAGGCCGCAAAGGCAACAGAAAACTCCGCTGCATAAAGCTTCTATTGTCAGAGAGGCACGGAGGGCTCGGTGGGGGTCTGGGGTCTCGCTATCTAGATGCCACAGCAGTGTAGGCTTTCTGTCTCTCTTTCCCCCGTCTATGCTTTCTGCACAGCAAAATATTTCACTGCGACGAAGCTGCAATAAGATCCCTGTGCATACTCTCAATCCCCTTTTGCCTCTCTAACCACCCATCCCCCTCTTTCCCTCTTTCTTCCCTCAAATCCCTTCATTCCTCTCTGCAATTGAGCAGTGGAAAGAGGCTGGCACTTTGGGGGCGGGGGAGCCGAGCGGCTCTGATGAGGCGGCGATGTAGAGCTCTGTGTGTGTGTGCGGACGCGCGTGTGTGTATGCGGTAAAGGGGGAGAAGGGGCTCAGGGCTGCTTTGGACAGGAAACAGCCCCCTCTAGATGATGAAACTGGAGCTTTATTTGTTTACGTGCTGGGGTCGGGTGGAGAGGTCCTCACAGTGTTAGAAGAAACCCACAAACCTACTCGATCAAGCCTCCCCGAGCTCGCTTGTGGACGGTGTTGAAAGGTGAATGGGCAACCTATGAAGTCTGCGTAGTGTAGCCATGGTATCGTTGACCTTTATGAGGAGTCACTGAGGATTTTCTTTTTGGAGGAGGGGGTTGTTGTGCCCAGAAGTTAACTGGAGACCTTTAGTTAAAGTTGATGTTGGAAGCAGAAGCAGTATATTGAGTTGTTATGCGCGTTTTCCAGGGGCAGAGCCTTAGCCAGCTTTTTTAGCAATACTGAGGTCGGCAGTCCTCCCAAAGCACACGTCACCCCTCTCAGAAGAGTTTGAGCTGAAATGCGAGCAAGAAGATGCTTTAATTGCAAATAATATAAACTGTCCACCTGCATTCACCCTACAAATCAGTTTTCTGTTGAACACCATCATGAATGTGTAAGATTGCTTTTTGGATAGTTTTGGAGAAGTCATCCACAGTTGTTTATCAATGACTAACAGTCACTGCACACTTTCTGAGTTCAAACAATTTATCTGATTTGTGAAAGTGTACTTATTTTAGCAGACTGTGTCCCAAATCATCCACACTCGGTCAGAAGTCCATCAAATGTCAAGTTTTTGACTTTCTGAGTAATGAGTGAGGGGGAACCATCTATTGTTTGCCTGTCTATATGAATGGAAGTGTATCAGCTTCCTTACAACATGTGGTGTGTCGAGTGTATAGACAAGTTAGCTTGTGTGTGTGTGTGTGTGTGTGTGTGTGTGTGTGTGTGGTCTCTGATCCCCTGCCCCCCACCCCAGCACTCTGGAGCCGAGAACCAGAGCGGAGGCCAAGAGGCATGAGTAGGAGTGAGACTTGGGTAAACAGAGGCAGCCAAGAAATCTGCATGTAGCTTTTGTTGTTAGCTCTGACAGGTTAGAGGACTCCTGTTTTGAGCTACAAGCTGGGTGAATAACAGGAAGTGAGCTGAACGCGAAGCCTACTTAAACATGTATCAGAATGAGCGTAGCTGTCACAACCTCCCCCCGAAAAAACCCCTTGATGTTGGTAAGATCTTTCAAGAGTGCAAATTAATCTCTTTTATTGTGCAGGCAATCCTTTGGCATATCATCTAAAGCTTGCAGTGTTTTTTTTAGGACAAAAACAAGCATTGGACATGTGCTTTGGCACTTTAGCATCTTTTTTCATTCCTTTAAAAACCAGCTGTGTACTCACAGCTTTAAAAAAAAGTGCAACAGCAGGGTGTGGTCCATACATACCTTTGCCCTGGCCTCTTTTATCATTCAATCAGTTAACGTTCCCTTTAAACCACAACAAACAGATCTGCCTTGAAAAAGAGTGTTTCTGCTGGAGGTTTAGTAGACTTATATCTGCTGGGATCGTCCCCCTGTGACTCCAACGAAATGTGCCGTTCAGCTGCTTGTGTGTGTTGTGTGTGTATGACAGGGAGAGAGACAGGGAGGAATTTCTGTCTGACTCGGTGATAAGATCGTCTCAAAATACTTGCATAGGGGTTCTATCAGGGCAAACACACACACACGCTTTCACCAATCACGCGATTTGTTGGAGGGGATTTTTCCTCTTTGTACCTTTAAAATCGATGTATAACTGAACAGGCCTGCTGAGTACTGTACTTGAAGGTGTGTGCTGGCTTTTCTCTGATTCTTCTGACTGTAAGTTTTTCTCTTGTAGCTTGGAATGAAATTTGCTTTTTCACGCACGGACAGTGTTGTGGCTGTCAGTTTGGAAACGTAATGAAATTTGGTCCTAATGTGGATGAGACTAATAAATGGCTTCCACTTAGCATAGCCAATGGGTCAAACTAAAAAACAAAGAGGTCTTATTAGCCTGAGCTGACATTAAAAGTTAAGGTGGTAGTGTAACCGGTCTGTTCCTGCATTGTGTCTGACACTGAAAGACCTCCAAGTAAAAAACGTGCCCACTTCAGCTCCTATAACCAAATATAAATAGGACGAGAGTTAGCTCAACCCACGCCAACTAACAAGCTAGCAAGGCTTATCTGTTCATGCTAGCATTAGCATTGCCTATACACATACGCCGCACACACGTACCACATATTCACAGCATCTAAAAAAGACAGGCGTAATTATGACAATAATGAACCAAAAACACACAATCAGAAACATCAGGGTGGATAAAAATATAATTAGTGTTGGAAAAGAAATGAAACTGACCTCTCCCACAGGGGAATCGAAGAAAAGGGGAAAAGCCCAAAGGGGTACCCCAAATTTATAGGGTTGCACCAAAGAAGAAGAAAAGGATAAGAATAATGAAGATAACTACAGGCTTGGAAGTCCTAAAAGTCAGATATACCAGGAACAGTTTGGGGTTTCGAACACATTTTATGTAATTATAACAATATGTAATTTATGACCCGATTACATTAGCACATTTGTGTCAGCTGTACAGGTTAGCTTCTACAAGCTGTAGCTGTGTTCTAAAGTTTGATATGGAGGAATTTAGTATTGACAGCATCTGCACAGAAATGTTAGAGCCTTTTCTGATTTCAGGGAAAAATATTGTTTGATTTCTAACAATAATAGACTTGGTACCTGATGGTTACCTGCTTTGGCATAGTTGGCTGGACAGATTCATGGTTTCTTAGAGCAGTGCTCATTGGTTTCATAGGCAAGATGAGCGGCCAATCAAAAACAGCTATCAAAATTTAAACGTATAACTTATTTGAATTACTGTAGCAGTTAAAAAAACAATTTTTTTTGAAAGGTCTCGATAACAGAGGGCTGATTGTACATTATTGTCGTAATCTTCGCTGTTGTATGTGAGAACCCTGGGCAATGAGTTCTGTTTGTGGTTTGTTTAAAAGTGCTGATTTCACAATGCATCCATCCTTTTCTTGTAAAACTGGAAAACAATAAATCTATCTGAGGGGGGAAGCAGTTAAACGTATACTCCCAAACTAATGTAGTACATCTAGAAACAAAGACCTACACTTGATGGTGTTGCAAATTAGTTGGAACACATTTGTTGTCTGGCTTTAGTTTAAAAACAAAAATAAAATGTGCTCCTGCACTGTATGTAAGTCTTTTGTAAACTCTAATGTAGTAACGCTGTACAAAGAGTTTCATTTTTCTCGCCAAAGGTAAATGCATCTGATTAAATTTAATTCATGGTGTAATATAATTGTATAACTATGATAATCCCAACACTAGTTGCAGATTTCCATACATCGAATAACAACTTGCAAACCTGCTTTTTAAATACTGAGAAAGGCAATAAATAGAGAGCTGAGTGTAGCTTCTCCGGTGTCAATCAGCAGTCAGGACGTGCCATTTACTGGATAAAAACAGAGCTAAGTGACATTCCCATCCAAACACGAATCAGATGACATCAAGACAGTTTCTGGCCATCATGTTAAAACTCGCAGCGTAACAACATGCTAACTGTTACCATGTTGACTCTAGCACATAAACTCTAGCATTTGGTGTTAGCAGCTAATTCTGATGCACTAAAGTCATGCAGAATTGCAGAATGAGGTTTCATATTATTAATAAGCGGTCCCCTGTCATCACACCATCACATAGCCAAAAAAAGTAAGGATTTTATAGGTGTAGCTCATTTGGAAAACCTTTATTAGTAAGTTAAAATACAAACAAATGTATTTTTCCTCCCCACTGTCGCCAAGTGCTTGGTCAGAGGAGACTGTTTGATTGTTGGGTTTTTCTCTGTCTTATTGTAGAGTCTTTACCCTACAATATGACGTACCTTAAGGAGACTGTTGGTGTGATTTTGTGCTATATAGATACAATTGAATTGAAATTAACTGAATTTGCGATTATCTCAATTCTCATAATTTTATTTAGGCTGACTGTTGTCGACTCTTTCTTTAGTTTATTTCGTGCTGCTTCACGCGCATGTTTAAACACTGCGTGCAGATGCATCTTACTCACATTTTCAGCACGTAACATAAAATGTATCATAAAATGTAAATACTTACATTCAGCCTTGGGATAAATGTTATATTTTTGGCATAGATGTTGTGTTTCAGCTGCTTTCTTGTCCTCCTGGTGTGTAATGAGTATAACAAGCTCGTTTTACTAGCATTTCAGTGAGCACTGTGTATGTTACTCACCACATTGTCAAGTGTGCCATATGCAGATTCATGTACATTTGACGCAACTGAGAGTGTAGCTAAACAGTGCCAAGAGTTTGTGATTTCTTTGCCATCTTTCACCATATGACATTCTTGTGCATGTCAAACATTTGCTCGTCTTCTTGTCATTAGCCCCTTGGCTTTTGAACATGTGGAAACAAGTAAGGCAATGATACTTAGAGGACATTAGTATGGCCTGGATGAAATGAGGTAAGACAAGAGGACTGGTCCCTTTTTGCCCTCAGTAATCATATTTTGGGGGCTTGTTTGGTTAAGCAGAGCGAGGTATCAGCCAAACATCCTGTCTCAAAGCCCTGTCTGCACTCACAGCAGCATTAACCCCATGAATTGGCCCTTTGACTGATGTGGCACGGCCTAGGAATGTTGGGAAATTGGGAAGGTGAGGGGGAGCGGGGTCTCCGAGTAAAAGGAGTAGGTGGGGGATAAGGGGAGGAGGGGGTCTGACTCTTGGGAGTGACATGTGATACATGTTTGAACATATCGCCGTTAATACTTAAGAAACGTGGAGTGGAACTGACATTCTTGGAAGTTTGGAAGCAGGCAGTTTTAAGAGTTTTGACAGTGCTCCCATGCTACGTTTAGCTCAGAAGGTTTTGGGGAATTCGCCCACCAAAGCGATGCTGCTCTCAAGTAAAGGCTTTACTCTCAGAAGTAGAATATTAAATTAGATACCTAGATTAAACAAAACAAAAAATGTTATCACTTTCAGATGCTTGATGAATTGTTCAAAGACACAAAATAAACACCCGCATTCTGCCGTGTCCGGTGAGAATCCCTCTGCCGCCGCCTGAATGGGTCCTCCCGGTGACCTGAATCTCCAGTCTGTTTGCTGGCACGCGTACAGCACTTGCTCCTATGCCTGACTGAGACACATTAGACTATGGAATTCAACATCAAGTGCCGGCCCATTAACCATTTGCCATTTCCTCAAATATTTTCCACTGCGCCTCTTTTTCACTACAAGCAGCCGCATGGGTGAGGACGCAGCACACAACTCGCTCAGTTTATTGTGTTTGTGACCTTTTTTTTCCCTTTTTTTTTAACACATTTTGGACTGAATGCCATGTTATTACAGCCCTGCTCCCAGAGAAAATACAGCAGTGAAGGGAATATCTGGAAGAGCTGACAAGTTCTGGATGTGGCATTTCTCTCAGTTGGAGAGCACCATTATTAAACTTTTCATGGTTTTTATTTTGCAGTTTAATTCTGCAGTGCTCTTCCCATAACTTTGCCCTTTTGTGGCTTAAACCAAAGCACAGACCAGGTTAACATCTGAAAGAAAAGTAACAAATAAGAGTAAAGTTAGATTTCAGATTTTTCAGGATAGCAAACAAATCTTAAAAAGCAACAGAAAAAAAAAAATATATATATCAAATCAAATCAAATCAAATCAAATCACTTTTTATTGTCACATCACATGTGCAGGTACATTGGTACAGCACATGCGAGTGAAATTCTTGTATGTATATATATATATATATATATATATATATATATATATATATATATATATATATATATATATATATATATATATATATATATATATATATGAAGGGCTATAAAGGGTTAATGCTTTGTATAGATGGACTTTCTGATAGCAGACCCAGAACATGTCAGCCACACTTACCAAACCCTCCAGGTTCCCTTATTTTATTTCCCTATAGAAAAAAAATAGAGGGGTTTAATACTTTCCAACTTTTAAAAAAGATTTCATTTCTTCTGGCTCTGTCTCAAATGTAATCAAAAAGCTGTAAAATCTGTACTCACTGAGTGTCCGAAGCTCTAGTTTTGACACGTCACGTGCGTCACATCGCCTGTTGGGGCGAAGATGCCCCCCAAAAGCAGCCAACATGAATTATAGCGTATGTGAGCATCTGAGGTCCCTGCGCCTAGAATAGATTGCTTGAGCGGGTTGTGTTTTCTTGATTTTCTTTTTCATTATGATAGATGCGGCAGTAGTGTGCATATGTTTAAACGCCGTGTGCAGATGCATCTCGCAGACATTTCTAAATGAAGCAAAGTGAATCAGCAGGCTTCCAAGTTCATACACTAAGAAGACGTTACATATTTGTAGCCATCCTGGTGATTAAGCAAAGGTTGTTGTTTCATTGTTCACAAAAACCTTTTCTCCTCGCTTTCATTATCTCTTCTGCTCTTGCTCCCTTCCTGCCCTTACTGAAGATCCATCTCTGCTGTTGCTTCTCCACAGTTCTTCTGCTTGCTTTTTGCTCTCGTAGTCTTGCTCTCCTCTCTTTCAGCCCATGTTGTCAGGCAATCACAATTTAAAATAAGGTTTAAATTACAGGACTGGCTGTGGCTTTCCGTTGTTCCCTCAGAGTTTTTGCCAACTCGCAATTTGGCTTTTAATGGAATCCTGCCATGCTGCTGAACCTAAAGATTCTTTGCAGATGTCGACAGACTCTGACTCTATGAAATGTAAGAAACTGTCGGCAGCACCGTGAGCTCCAAAGGCAACCCTGAGCTAAGACGCACGTTAATTAATATTTGTAGGTATTTTCAGGACTTGTAGCCGCCTGTTCACCCCGCTTTGGAAATCACTTTTGACAGCATTTGTCATCATTTGATTTTGATGACCGAATGACGAGAAATAGTAAATGTGCTCTTGCACACGTCGCCCTCCGCTAAACGACTGCAGGCCCTCGTGTCACCTCGCTTTCGGTCCACACTCCCGCGTGCACGTCTGAGCTGGAGTTTCACATTCTGATAATTCTCCCAAATTACATTTTAGTGGAATTCCATAACTAATTCTTCATAGTGGAACAAATGGATCTATTCCACCAATAAACGCGTGTAATTATGTTGTGAGGAGTGAAGGCCATATAGTCGGACCACGTGAGGCTCAATGAGAGACTTGTCAACTTGACCCCTGTGACTGGCTGAGGGGAGGGTGGGTGGGGGGGAGGAAGTGTTGAGGAAGAGGGCCTGTCCAGGAATGTGTTGGGAGGGGAGAGTTGTCAACTACCGAGCTCTGAAGCAGCCCTGCGTCTGCTTTTCGTGCCTCCGTTCAGACGTTAATCATCTTTCTTTGAGTCATTTGTGCACTTTAAACTATGCATTGTCTTAAGCAAGCCAGATTTAAGACTCTAAGTCTTTAGTGGTGATGACACCTGCGTATGTATCTCTGGTGGCTCTGTAGGTGCACGCACAGTTGAATAAAAAGGTAAAAACTGACCACAGATGAGATCATCTTGCAAAGCCAACTGTGTGTAAGCCATTTACTTTCACAATTTTTTTTTTTATGGCCAAGGTGATGGCATAAACGCGACAGTGGAGTTGTCCAGGATGCGAGTTGTATGCAAAACCTGAGACATTCCTTGGCTCGAGTTGTTTGGCACTTTGAAGTAGCAGCAGAAATGCAGGAAGCTCGTTACTTTCGCTCTTCCTTTCTAAACCGCCTCCGAGCACTTCTCCCTAGGCATTTTACAGGGACACACTGTAACTTTACTTCAGCTCAGTCGGGTCGGTCCAAAGGACGTCTCCAGCTGGCGAGGCCAGGTTTGTGTCTCTTGTGCCGTTAAACACGAGACATCTCCAGTCACACACCGCTCCATCACACAGATCCACTTCACAATGGAAAAAAAAAGAGGGAGAAGGAATGAGTGTGTGTGTGCAGGAATGCGTGTTTGTGCGCGTATGTGAGCAAGAGCCCCACTGTGTTCGACTGTAAAGGCCACGTCTGGCGATAAGGCAGCCCGCTGATGGTAGAGATAGTCGAGACGCCAGCTTAAATGTGGCTTGCTGGATTGAAGTTTTTTCCCTGTAATGATAGTTGTCTCAAACAACATAGAATCTACCATTTGTAGGCAGGGAGGGGTGTCTCTCTCTCTTTCTCCCTCTCACTTTTTCTCTGTTTTTCCCCCACCTTATTTGATTTTATTTCTACTCTTTTAGGATCTTTGGCATTAAGTTGAATCAAAACAAAGCATTTTAAAGGCAACCGACGATGGTCAGTAGATAAATTCTATCCTCCCTTCTCGTCCCTCTGTCCCCCTCACACTCCCTCCTCATCCCTGCCCGCCCCCTTCCCAACCCACCCACTTCTTTCAGCACAGTGGAAGAGTCTAATAACTGGAGGGGAATCTAATCCTTGGCACTGGATGAAAGACGAGGGTCTCCCTCCCTCCCTCTCTTTCTCACAGTCTCTTTCTCTCTCTTCATTTTTTCCTTGGATGCTGGTTATGCTTGGCAGGTTCTCGCTCCCTCTCGTTCCCCCGCTCCCTCTTTCAGTCTACCCAGTCTCCCTTTTCCTCTGTCTCTCTCTTTTTTACTCCTCTGCTTCCCGTCTTTTCCTGCACAGCTTTATTCCTCTCTTCTCTCCAGGTTACAGTTTGGAGGAGGAAGCCTCCACTGTTCAGACTGGAGTAAGAGAAAACAAAGCAGGAAGTTTGGAGGAAGTTAAAGTAGCTTTACAGCTATAGACATGTAAACAGCCAGCTTATTAGCGTGTTTGCTTCACATATGCAAGACCCAAAATATGTTCATAACCAATTAAGCTTTTATGCATCATTTTGTCTGCTGAGGGAGCGTCACATCATATTCCCAACATTGTTACAGGAGGGAAAACAGAGAGATGCGGAAATGTGAGATAAAAGATGAGTGCTGGCGTCCTCGTTTGAAGTCCAGGTTTAACAATCTGTGAGCATCCGGCAGGAAACTGACTGTCTGACCTCTGAACTTTGATTGCCACTGCCTTTTACTTTGTTTGTGCAGTAAAGTTGCAGCTTGTTGTCGTGTATATTCCCACCTTTGTTCAACCCCTAAAGTTCAGTGGGCGTCTCGGTGAGATTGGCACTAAGAGACAGCGATTTTGAAATGAAATAACAAAAGCTACTTATCTAATTGGTAAACAGGGCTGTTAAATAGAGGTTGGCTTAAATGCTTGCAGGACTTTGTAATTGCTGCCAGCCCACGTACAGATGCGGGCATGCATGCACACCAACAAAGTCCCACAGACACACACACACACAGCTTTTTGACTTCCTCCAGTTGAATATAAACATGCTGATAACCTCCAGCTTCAACCCCTCTTTAAAAATTCCATTGAAGAAGTCAGTTGCCCTCCTCCTCCTCCCTCCCTCCTTCATCGTTCTCACACAAGCTGGTTACACCTTTACTTGGATGATAGCCAGGCCGAGCGTGATGACACCGAGGACTCTGCCAGAAACATTAAACATGCCTCGCTGTCAAAATGCTGGTGGAAATTTTGATCTAGTGTTTTGAACTTTACAGCAGGTCAGTCATTCTTAAATTTAATAAAGTCTGCACAAGCACACTTCAGGCGTGCATGAGACCATAAATAAAGAGAGCAGGAGGAGATCTAAATTCTTATGAGTGCTCATGTCTTCTAGCTGCTGCCTCTTATGTTTCTATTTCCAATATACTATCCAGCTATGAATACTGAGGGTGTCTGAAACGTAAAAAAGCCAGCCTTTAAAACCATATTATTTGCCCCATCATTCATCATATGATTGAAATTAAAGTGTGCCGTGCCTTTTGAAAGAAAACCTTAAAAGTTCCAGTTTGTTTTAAGTCTTCTTTGGGAATTAAGTTGATCGTGAGCTCATAAAGTCTCCCTGTGTTTCCCCAGACATGTTTGCGTTGCCTTATTACAGGGAAGAGCATGGCTTGTAAAAGTGTGTGTTTGTGTGTGCGTGAGCGAGCCACGAAGAGATAGAGTGGGAGAAAGAGAGAGATCCTAGCTAGCCGTGCAGCCCGCTCTCTTATTGGAGAGCTGTAAAAACTGCAGTCCGCAGGAGTTGCCAGCCTGGAATTCACTAATGACACACGTGGGCCTCAGATGAGAAGTGCAATTTTGTGTGTGTGTGTTACAGTCATACTGTTTGGATCAGAGGGCTCAATTTGTGTGCGTACGTGGGCATGTGTGAGGCCCTGTCTCATCATTTTCTGTGTGTGTTTGTGCTCGTGTGCAACCACTCACATCTCTTCTACATTTACCAACCCTTCTTCTCTGAAACCCCTGAAATGAAAATGGCCGGGGCATAAACACAAAAAAGATCTCGGCCCTCGTTTCACTTTCTTCTTTTAAAGCAACCCGCCATTGGGAGAAAGGCTGCCGCCATTTTGGCCCCTGGTAAATGAAGTCGAGGGTTTTTTCGCTGGAATATGAAAGGAATGGGGCCACAGGCACATGGGTCTTTAAATCTTCTGTGTCAATAGAGTCTCTGGAGCAAAATAATGGCATCACTCTGTGTGGGAGTTAATGTGAGCTGATAGCATGAGGGCTGGGGGGTCAAGGGTTCATGGGCTTGCGCTAGGTTGACAGAGAGCTGAATGCTTTCCACCCCAGACACCCCGCTCTAAAACCTCCTCTTTAACTCCGGGCCTGAAAGAGGCTTGCAGAGGGTGACAGTGAGGAGATGTCAGTGGAGTTAACAGTTTTAACCCCCTTTTCAAAATACCGCAACAGGCGACTAACTAAAGGGAAGAGCATGCATCCATGCAGCTGAATGGGTATAAAAATGATGTGAATCATTTACAGCATCGAGTATTGGGACATTTTGTTTATCATTTATCAGGGGAGGGAGACCGTGGTCAACACTCATGTCCATGTGTTCTTTTTTTTAATTGTTACAAAAGAGGAAACAATCCAAGAGATGCATTTAGGACATCCAGAGAATGCTAATTTTACATGAAAGACAAACTAGAAACAAAATAACAGCATTCAAGGAAGCACAAGGAATTTGAGATGGTCCCCTCTATCATCACGGTCCTTCCTCTAGAGCTCAGTCAAAGCAAATAAATGTTCTATAGTACTGAGATGTGGTAACTTAGGTAAGCCGCTTTTAACCGTATGCTGTAACCATTCACGCCATTCAGCAATTGCGGGCTGCATTGACCCGAAGTGTGGTAACATTTCTCGGGAAGTTGCATCGTGAGTTACAATGTAGATTTCCAGAAGAAGTCCAGTCTAATGAACTGTGGGTGCATTTTCACACATCAAACTGTGCTAAAATAAAGCCTTTCTCCACTTCCTAGAAAGTGATTTCCTGCTTTCAAAACAGGCATGTTTTCTGTGGCCGCGTGAAACCTGCTGTAGTTGTGTTAGTCTGATATATTTTGAGTGAAGAGGTTGTACTTAAACAAGATTTTAACACACAAGGTTCACACAAATTGACGACCATCAACTTAAAAAGTGAAGTAGATCGACTGATAGCTACTTCCCATTATTCCTTTTATTGATGAGTCAGAACAGATTTCAGGGATAGCAATATAAAGATCCATTTATGATGTTCTGATGTTGTTTACTTGTGCTCAGCAGCTAAAATGTCTTTTATATCATCTCACACTGATAGAAAAATTAAATACACTTTACTGCTACGACCATTACCTCATTCACTTCCTTTCCTTTCCTCTTCAGACACTGGTACCTCCATCGGCTCGGTGACCTCTGGCGGACATCGCTCTCACTGGTGTAGTGTTGCTTACTGGGAGCAGCGCACACGCGTGGGTCGCCTTTATCCAGCCTACGAGCCCTCACTCAGCATCTTCTATGACCTACCTCAGGGCACTGGCCTCTGTCTTAGCCAACTCCAAGCCAACGCCTACCATAGCCGGCGTGACGACCCAGGGAGCCACAGCTTGTTAGGTCATCACGGACATCACAGGCACGGAGGGAGCAGCAGCAGCAGTGTGCAGCAGATACGCAGTAAAATTGGTTTCGGCATCGTTCTGAGTCGCGAGCCGGACGGAGTTTGGGTGTACAATCGCAGCCAGCACCCGGTGTTTGTTCACTCGCCCACTCTGGACCCGCCCAGTGCTCGAAGGCTAAACGTGAAGAGGGTGATGCCGGGCTTTTCTCTCAAGGTGTTCGATTATGAGTGCTCCAGCTGGATGGCAGAGCACAGCGTAAAGCCCGAGAGCCAGGAGGGGCCCTGGGACCCCCACAGTGTTCGCATCAGTTTTGCAAAAGGATGGGGGCCCTGCTACTCCAGACAGTTCATCACTTCCTGCCCCTGCTGGCTGGAGGTGCTGCTCAATAACCACAGATAGCACGCACACACACGCTCATAGACTCACAGGAAGCGTCCTGGTCCAGTATCCTAATTGTAATCTACCTAGATTTAATATAAAATTTATATATTATATAAAATATATTATACTTGTAAATATTTGAGTCATTTTTACAATGCAATTATTTATGTATAGTGTAATGTGTACATGAACAAAATAAAAAGGAACAAGAATATGCACTTTTGCCTCTATATATACATTACAGATTCTCAGCGTCGTTTCGCAAACATAAATATGAAACTCTCATGATTTAGCAATTCCATTGAAAAGTATGCCACACACACATTGTCAATAAAGTCTTTGTATGAAGTGAATGTTTCCGTCATGTTCTTGAGTGCTTGTACCTGAGCTTTGGCTGGCTTGCTTGACTTGTATGCACATGCAGGTTTATAACATTGTCATTAATAGGATCCATTAAAGGTGAGTAACTCATTCCTGAGAAAGGTTGTTAATGTTTGAACTCAACAACCAAACAAGCACGCCTCTTCCTTCAGTGCAATCGACTTTACATAAAAGATGCACAGAGCCACTGAAACACCATCGACTGGTAAGTAAAATTCTGTCTTGAAGCCTCTGAGCTTGTTAGTCATTGTCATTTCCATCTTGGTGTTTTGAATTGAGGTCTGATGAAGGAGCTGTGGACCTGACCTTCATACTGAAGACACGCCACACTCATACGATGTGAACTGTTAACTACAAGGTAGCCCAACCTAATGCACACCCTGCTTTGGCATGAGGTCATTATCCCATAGACTTCAATACCATCAGACTTCTCTGCGGAGCCATGGTAGTCCTCCACCCCCTGTTGAATATTAGAAACAATTGACATTTAAGAGACTTCCACATCAGCTTCTGTCTTCACGCGATGGTAAGTAACTCATCAAAAGGTCTTGCCCTCAAAACCACAGGTCTGCTTCCTGCATACATTTCAAGTGATGCTAAAAACTCAGCAAGCTAACAATGGAGAAACATTCCAGGTTTGTAGTTTCTTGTTTTCATGGAGGAAGCTGAACACATACAATGTAATCATACTAATAATGTAAGTATGCACAAACACAATAGAGAAGTCCGCTGAGAAGAAAAAGGGGACTATTAATAAATGTATAAGCATACCAGATAAACCTTATATAAGTTTTCGTTTTTTGGAGGCAACGATTTTGCATAGTTTTTTTTTTAAGTTCTGGGAACTAATTAGATTTTACAGTGGCAGATATTTCGTCTGTTTTTTTGTTTGTTTTTAACCAGAGCAGAACAGATAGTTCACACTCCCAAAAAGTTGATTCTTTGATCAGTGTTGCTGATCAATGGTCATGAAAATTTGCATATTAATGATCAAGAAACTGATCTCACAGCACGTTGTTCGCCAGTGGGCTAGTTTCAGTCATTCTGTAAATGTACTGTTTATAGGATTGGGGAAACCTGCAGTCAGCTGAGACTGAAGAAGTCACTTGGATGAGTGACGAAACGTTTCTCCCCCTGAAAGCGTTACATCCAGATCAACTTTTGGGATTTCCTTACCTGGATGATTGAGCATGCATCAAGACAGATACGTACCCACTCCAATGATTGGTGATTTGTACTGTATGTCTGATCTTTTAGCTGCCGTGGTTTAAAACTCCATTCATTTGTCAGCAGATATTATATTTTGTCCAGATTATAAATGTCTTGAAAACTTGACTTATCTTAGCATGGTGTGCAGTGTGTCCTTAAAAACTTACAGAAACTGGACAAGTGTAGGACAAAAGAAGAAGTGGCCTAAAAACAGCAGATGAACAGTAACTGTTGTGTCCAACCAGGGAAAAATCCAGCAAAAACTTGACACAGGACCTCATAGAAATGAATACAAATCTAAAATGACTGGTTCATTTCATCACCAATATGTACAAAGGAGGTCAGGAGAGAGGTACAACAGTGAGCGTCTACAGCCATCTGAAAAACACTGTGGAGGCTCTGTCATTTCATTTGAAAGTTGATGGAATCATGAAGGGACCCCAAACGCACCGCCAATGCAGTAAAAGTGAACCTGGATAGAAAAACACACAGAGGAACACTATGAGTCATGGACAGGCCTCCCCAGAGCTGGACCTCAAGATTATTGAAGCAGTGTGGGATCATCTTGACAGAGAACAGAACAAAAGGCAGAAACATCCAAAGAAGAGCTTTGAATGTCCTTCAAGAAACACGAGAACTGTTCCTGAATAAATGTTACTTATACACTGTATTTCCAGTTATGTTGGCAAATGTTTTAATAAATTGCCCATTTTCCTTTAAAAATGTAAAGAAATGAGCAGTGGCTCAAGACTTTGGCAGAGCAATGTAAATACAGTTGCTTTTTGGTAGTATGGAAAATCCACCAAACCTTTATTCAAGTAACTCTAGGCTCTAGTTGCTGTAGATCATACAGAGACATGTGAACCAACTCCATTTGCTAAAGAGATGGTAAATGATCTAAAAAGCTGGTGGATCAATGTACCTCGGCTCATTGTAACCATACTGAAATGCTTGTTTTGTTATGTCTCCAACACCGACACGAGGATATCAGATCGTGCGTCTCCATGCGTACATACAGTCCCATTACACATACGCAACATGTTCTTTAAAAATGCGTTCAGACTGTGTAAATCATATCCAAGTTTCAGCTATCTTCTCGCTTTGAAAGCACCAGCAGCAATGGAAAACAGTGAAAGGCGTCACAGTGCCAGTGGTAAGAAAATAAAGTGCATAACTGAGAGATTACACAACAAACCACAGCAGGGCACTCAGGCCCCAACCGACTCTGGTAGGCGAAAGTTTTGTGTTTATAGCGTAACGGCATCCTGTTTGAGACTTCCAACAACACAATTATTTATGGAAACTCATATCTGAGAAAAGGTCAAAGAGCTGGAGAAGTGAGATGAAAAAGTAACGTATACGTCAGAAGGGTGTTAAAAAACGATAACCTTTCCCGAGTTTCGGTCGAAGAAGCAGAAGCAGCAGCGGGACATCGCTCGGCTCAGGCAGTCAGGCATTTTTGTTTTGACCCTGAACCTCTTCAGGCTGCTTGCTGAAACCTGTAATTAACTTTAGCCTGAAAAGTAAAGAGGGGTTTATTACAAAGTTGCAACACTCCTGAGGAAAAAGAAGAAGAAGAAGCACCGCACCACTTAAAAACTTCTCCAGTGTTGGAAGTTTGAAATAGATATCTTAGCACAAAAACACAGTAACAGTATCTTAGTTTTAAACTTTTATTTGTTTAACTGAATAAAGGCTTTGTAAAAGTTTTGGGCATTCCCATACACCCCTCCTAAAAAAAATTCCAATGTATATTTCAGTCAAGGCTCCTCTCTGCTTTTCCAGGCAAAGTGTGGGATTTGTGGTTTGGATACAATGGAAGGATTCAGTGCAGGGGTTGGGGTGGGAGAGTTGCTGCTGGCAGGACTAGTCCAGAAACCTACCATGTTTCTCTTCCACCTCTTTTTTGGTTTTCCCATCTGAAAACAGCCAGGCACAGCCTCCTGTTCTAATTGTTTTCCTTTGTCCCGATTCAGAGTCATGAAGACAATGAAAGGATCCTATGCACAGCGAGCAGCGGAGGATGGTATTTTCTTTTTTCTTTTGGCCCTTGACTTCGGGGCTGCGGTGGCTGCTGACCTCACTGTGAACTGAAGGAAAACGGGCTAATTCTGCCCCTGGCTCTTGAGCTCCACCCCTTCACTGTATAATTATCCCTGTACGAACTGTCATGTTATAATTATGTTAATGAATACATCAGGGATGTGTAATTAATGGAAGGCGTTCTCTGTTTTTGCTACAAACAAGATAAGTGACAAATGGATGCATATAAGTTTGAGCTCCTTAACTGCAAACACCGTCTACCTTTTAGCTTTGAGTCTCATGTAGGTAATGTTTCATTTATTAAGGGTCACAAAAAAACATGTTTTAAACAGAAGTAGAAGCTCGCCTCACCACTCTTCAGCTATGTTGGTAACATCTTCAGGCACTTATTTGGGCATTTATTTTAAAGCCCTAAAGCGAGATCCACGGTCATCAGGACATAAAATATGCAGGTGCAGAATCATCAGAGAAATCTGATTAAAAAGATGCTCAAACATTTGTTGACTTTGTTCCAAAACCCAGCCAGTTATCCTCTTCTGCTTATCCATTGGGCAAGAGGCGGGACACGCAGTACCAGCCTATCACAGAGCAATAGACAGCTACTCAGGCTCAAACTCCCACCAATTGATCTAAGTCCCTAAGTGGGTGGAAGCCAGATTACCTATAGAAAAAACCCACACAAACATGGGTAGAACATATAAACTCCAGACAGATAGGCAGATTTAAACCCAGGGCTTTCCTGCTGTGGGGCAACAGTGCTAACGCCCATGCCACCATGCTGCCCTCATGCTGGACCTCTAAAAGCATTTGTTTTTTCCAGTCTATTATAGTTTGCTCGTGTGCAGAGTGCTACTCCATTCATGTTGCCAACATGATCAGTGCTCTTGCTTACTTCACTAGAGCACCAAACAAATGCCGTGCTAAATTCACTTAATGACACAGTGGATGCAATTAATCCAAGAAAAATGATACCTACTCTCACCTACCTCTCCAGTGCAGTAATGCTCATCATCAAAACTACTAACCTGTGCAGTGCCAGTGCAGCAGCATGACTGGGCTCACAGGCTTCCTAGCTCGATTATTGTAAAGGTGTTATTTTTTTCTTTTGGCACCAGGGTTGGGACTGCCGCGATCTTGCTATCTTGCTCAAGTGTCATGTTTCTTTCTTCTAATATCTCTGATATCGCTGTGAGTTATTCAATACTTGCAGCTTGTTAGAGCTCAGCGGTCAGTTGCTCTGAACTGTGAGTCAGTATCAGTTTTGTTGGTGTAATATTGAATGGTAACTATTTTAACAGCAGTTTAATCAAAAAGGTTAACAACACGATCTGATAATCTATCGCAGCACACTTTGATCTTATGTCAGCTGGACAAAGACAAAGAAGAGCAACATCCACTGTTTGTCTTAGTTTCTCTACATGATAAAGAAATGCTGCTGTAGTAAATTTCTTTTTTTAAACTGTATGAAGTAAATGTATAAAATTACAGAAATGTGTAATTTAATTACTTTGGTGTATTGTGGATGGCCATGGGGGAGGTCTTTATCAGTAGGACAAGCTGTAAGACTTAAAAGTCCAAAATGTATGTCCTACTTCACATTTTCTAATTTCACATGCGTTGTACTCGCATCAGGGCTCCCAGTTTAGCCAGGACATCGGAATAGTAAATAATGGATACAGGGGTGGGTGGAAAACTTTGTTCTGTCTGTATCCATGTATCTCGTTTAGGAGTTGAGATACATTTTCGATTGTGGCTCAAGAGTTGGGAGTTCGCCTTGTAATCGGAAGGTTGCCGGTTTGAGCCCCGGCTTGGACAGTCTCGGTCGTTGTGTCCTTGGGCAAGACACTTCACCCGTTGCCTACTGATGGTGGTCAGAGGGCCCGGTGGCACCAGTGTCCGGTAGCCTCGCCTCTGTCAGTGCGCCCCAGGGCAGCTATGGCTACAATATAGCTGCCATCACCAGTGTGTGAATGGGTGGGTGACTGGATGTGTAAAGCGCTTTGGGGTCCTTAGGGACTAGTAAAGCGCTATACAAATACAGGCCATTGTCAGGGTCCTGGGTCTCCTGACCCAGCGTTTTAGTTCATTGTGATTTTTGTATTATTGTACTTGGTGTGAGTTTCTAGTTTCGATCCCTTGCCCTTCATGTTTCTCTATGTCCCCTCTGTTCTGTGTAAGTCTGTGTCTGCATGTTTGAGTTCCCCTCTGTGTCTCTCGGTTCTTAGAGTCCTCTGCCTTATGGTTTATGTCTCTGTTTTTCTTAGTTGCTGTCTCCACTGTGTCAAGTTCGCGTCTCTGTGTGATCCTTCCTGTTTTACTTTGTAGGTCCGTGTCTTATGTGAATGTGTCCTGCTTTGCTTGTCTCGTCAGTTCTAATTTCCCCCAGCTGTGCTCTCCTTCTGTGTCTCATTCTCCTCGTTACTTCCCAGTGTATTTAGTCCCTGTGTTTCTCTGAGTCAGTGTTGCGTCGTACCCTCAACAAGCTGTGTGTGTTTTGCCTCCGTGTTACCAGTGTTTTGTTTCCAGCTCTAGTTCCAGTTCAGTATTTCTGCTTCAGTGTTTTAGTCCACCAGCGTTTTTGTTTGTCTTTTGGTGAGTTTAGTTAGTAAGAGGTTTTCCAGCAATAAAGCTGCGCTTTAAGTTGAACTTCTGTGTCTGAGTCCTGCATTTTGGATCCACCACTCCTGCTTGCCCGCCTGCCACACAGCCAACCATGACAGAACGACGCAACCATCAAATGGATCCGGCGGACTCACGGTCTCAGTATCTCGCGCAGTTGTGGAATTACTGCCAGGAAGTAATCCACGCTGAGGACACCCCCAAGAGACTCCTTCAGGTGGTCTTTTTTGACAACTTTTTGTCTTCCACCCTCTGCACAGCTGGTTTTTTGGACATTAACAGATTAAAACAACTAATAACAGCTCTGAGAGCCAGGATATGCTTCGAACTGTTTGGCATGGGCGGTCCAGGTACGGTAGAGTCAGCTACCCTCCTGGAAGCCCTCGCTGCCTGGTATTCTCAGCATCAGCATCTGTTCCCATCAAGCCTTATCACTAAATCATTCCATCCTCCCTTAAGAGAGGGACTGCATCCTCGTTGCCTTCACCCCAGTACACCAGCGTCACCTGTGTCTCCAGCAGCTCAGCTCCCAGTGTCACCTGCCCCGCAGCCTCCCTCAGCTCGGTTAGCTGCCCCGCAGCCTTCCCCAGTAGCTCCAGTGCCGCCTGTAGCGCAGGCCCCAGTAGCTCCAGTGCCGCCTGTAGCGCAGGCCCCAGTAGCTCCAGTGCCGCCTGTAGCGCAGGCCCCAGTAGCTCCAGTGCCGCCTGTAGCGCAGGCCCCAGTAGCTCCAGTGCCGCCTGTAGCGCAGGCCCCAGTAGCTCCAGTGCCGCCTGTAGCGCAGGCCCCAGTAGCTCCAGTGCCGCCTGTAGCGCAGGCCCCAGTAGCTCCAGTGCCGCCTGTAGCGCAGGCCCCAGTAGCTCCAGTGCCGCCTGTAGCGCAGGCCCCAGTAGCTCCAGTGCCGCCTGTAGCGCAGGCCCCAGTAGCTCCAGTGCCGCCTGTAGCGCAGGCCCCAGTAGCTCCAGTGCCGCCTGTAGCGCAGGCCCCAGTAGCTCCAGTGCCGCCTGTAGCGCAGGCCCCAGTAATAGTGGTCTCACACACTCACTCCATGCAGGGAGAAAGTATAATTTTACCTCAAGGTGCTTTTTGTAGTTCAGCCGCCTTTGGCACAGTTTGCCGCTCCAGGGCTTCCCCAGAGGCTAGGTCCCAGTCCTCAGCTGATTCTGGACCCCTGGAGTTTAAGCAGCCACCCGAGGGACCGCTCCGGCCTTCGTCTCTTGTCTCCGCTGGAGGGTCCGAGGGACCGCTCCGGCCTTCGTTTCCTGTTTCCGCTGGAGGGTCCGAGGGACCGCTCCGGCCTTTGTCTCCTGTTTCAGCTGGGGGGCCCGAGGAGCCCGTCCAGCAGCCTTCCTCGTCAGCTGGTGGTTCCGGAGAACCACACCGGCCTCATGCCTCGTCGGCTGGAGGGTCCGAGGGGCCCGTTCAGCCTCCCGTCTCCGCTGGAGGGTCCGAGGGGCCCGTTCAGCCTCCCGTCTCCGCTGGAGGGCCCGAGGAGCCTGTCCAGCCGCCACCTGCGGCCGCTTCGGCGTCGCCTGGTCCAGCTTCATCCGAGTCTTCGTCCTCGTCTGGTTCAGCTTCATCCGAGTCTTCGTCCTCGTCTGGTTCGGCGTCATCCGAGTCTTCGTCATCGTCCTCGTCTGGTCCGGCGTCATCCGAGTCTTCGTCTTCGTCCTCGTCTGGTCCGGCTTCAGCCTGTGCTTCGCCTGGTCCGGCTTCAGCCTGTGCTTCGCCTGGTCCGGCCTCATCCGAGCCTTCGTCCTCGTCTGGTCCAGCTTCAGCCTGTGCTTCGCCTGGTCCGGCTTCAGCCTGTGCTTCGCCTGGTCCGGCCTCATCCGAGCCTTCGTCCTCGTCTGGTCCAGCTTCAGCCTGTGCTTCGCCTGGTCCAGCCTCATCAGAGCCTTCGGCCTCGCCTGGCCCAGCCTCATCAGAGCCTTCGGCCTCGCCTGGCCCAGCCTCATCAGAGCCTTCGGCCTCGCCTGGCCCAGCCTCATCAGAGCCTTCGGCCTCGCCTGGCCCAGCCTCCGCCTGTGCTTCGCCTGGTCCGTCTGTTCCTGCCTTGTCATCGCCTGGTCCGGCCCTGTCATCGCCTGGTCCTGCCTCGTCTGGTCCTGTGCCCACCGGGCCTCAGCCAGTACGCTTGACACTGGAGCGCCGCCGCTGCCTTCCGCGCGGCCGGCCCCCTGAACTGCTCCGTCGTCTCCTTCGTCGCCGCCGCTGCCTTCCGCGCGGCCGGCCCCCTGAACTGTTTGGACTCCTGTGCTGTCGGCCCCCGGGACGGCCCCCTGAACTCTTCTGTTTTGGACTCCATTTGCTTCGGTGTTTTTGTTTCGTGCCCTCCTTCCTGGGCCCCCGCCGCCCGCCCTGGTCGGGTTGTTTCCTGTTTTGGGCGGGGTTTTTTTTTTTTTTTTTTTTTTTCATTTTCTTGTGTTGGGCTGTCGGGAGCCAGCCCTTGGGGGGAGGGTACTGTCAGGGTCCTGGGTCTCCTGACCCAGCGTTTTAGTTCATTGTGATTTTTGTATTATTGTACTTGGTGTGAGTTTCTATGGTTTCTAGTTTCGATCCCTTGCCCTTCATGTTTCTCTATGTCCCCTCTGTTCTGTGTAAGTCTGTGTCTGCATGTTTGAGTTCCCCTCTGTGTCTCTCGGTTCTTAGAGTCCTCTGCCTTATGGTTTATGTCTCTGTTTTTCTTAGTTGCTGTCTCCACTGTGTCAAGTTCGCGTCTCTGTGTGATCCTTCCTGTTTTACTTTGTAGGTCCGTGTCTTATGTGAATGTGTCCTGCTTTGCTTGTCTCGTCAGTTCTAATTTCCCCCAGCTGTGCTCTCCTTCTGTGTCTCATTCTCCTCGTTACTTCCCAGTGTATTTAGTCCCTGTGTTTCTCTGAGTCAGTGTTGCGTCGTACCCTCAACAAGCTGTGTGTGTTTTGCCTCCGTGTTACCAGTGTTTTGTTTCCAGCTCTAGTTCCAGTTCAGTATTTCTGCTTCAGTGTTTTAGTCCACCAGCGTTTTTGTTTGTCTTTTGGTGAGTTTAGTTAGTAAGAGGTTTTCCAGCAATAAAGCTGCGCTTTAAGTTGAACTTCTGTGTCTGAGTCCTGCATTTTGGATCCACCACTCCTGCTTGCCCGCCTGCCACCCAGCCAACCATGACACCATTTACCATTTTACAAGGCATTTTTACCTTCACACTGCTGAATCCCTCTCAAATACTGTTGCTAATATCAGTTAAAAGATGGAGTTATACAATATACAACATCCATCTTGTATATTGTGTGGAAAATACAAACATGTGCTGCTTTAAATGCAGTATTGTGTTGATTAAAATTTCTCACACAAAAATCTGAACAAATGTGCACAGAAAGTGTTGAAAGGGCTAAACAATGTCAGTGTGTGGCGTTGTTTTTAAAGCGCTTCGGGTCCTATTAGGCTCCAATGATTGCAGACAACACTGTAAAATCGGATCTTTTCACCTTCTGACCCTTAAAGAAAAGCAACATATCAGATGTCTGTGGGTTGCTACACCTCCCAGCTTTTCAGGTTTTATGCAGGTCACTGTTTGAAATCCAATGACGCATTTCACTGAAAATGAAACACATATTCCAGAAAAAAATAGCAGACATTAACACAATTGTGTGTTTGTGGGGGTTTTTTCTATCTTTGTTATCAAATCTCCCCCACAGATTTATCATGTGATGCTTTGAAAGGAGTCCTGAGGCTGGGAACTACCAGCTTACACAGGAAGCTACAATATCGCCTTGACCAGTGTAGCAGGAAAATGCGATGGAATTAAAGATGATTTCATATACTGTATCAGCTACTGGTAGAAGATAAGTCAGTCACAGGGCCCAGTCTAATTCAACACTTTACCCAAAGAAATTTGGATTTTCAAATCATATGTGTACTAGAAATGTATCTAATTACATATTTGATTGCATGCATACATATTTAAAAATTATATTAAGTACTAAAACTGAGAAATATCATTGTTTTTCCTGCTCTGTTAGAATTTGATACCAGATATATAAAAAAATTTTGCATGAAAAAACAAAGTTGTATCGGGAAACCAAAAATTAAACTAGTTCTTAGACTAGACAAATATTAGACAAGTAAAAAAAACACACTAGTTTTGACATTTTCAACAAATTCAGCTAATGCAACAATGATGGGCATAAAAAGAGCATCACAGTAAGGCTGAGTTTCACTGTTGAGGTTTGAACCACTCTGTGGAAAACTGTCCTGTGGTGTGATCAATCAAAATTTGGTACTAGCACCACTGAAAATATCAGTATTGTTAAATCTACATAAATATGTCAGTATACTTTTAAAAGCAAAGGCTCCAAATGATCCGAGTACAAAAATCTAAAAAAAATATCCGGAGCCAAAAGCTCAAACCTCAGAATCCATAATCTTCACTCTCCATCGCGTCATCATCACCTTGACAGTGTTTTGTCACTTTGCTATTGAGTGGGCCCGTGGATCAATATCTCAGCTGTTAGAGAGCCCTCTTGTGTGTGAAACCGCAGACAGCTCAGA
The DNA here is from genome assembly GCF_057382275.1 of Copadichromis virginalis. Taxonomy (NCBI): domain Eukaryota; kingdom Metazoa; phylum Chordata; class Actinopteri; order Cichliformes; family Cichlidae; genus Copadichromis; species Copadichromis virginalis. Next base: position 29,652,357 of record NC_140618.1, read on the forward strand.
CAGCCTCCCTCTCACCCTACTGCAGCTGAATAGACTCCACCCACCGCCCCACCCCCCGCAATCTTAAATTAGCTTGCTGGTTAGGAACATGGATGGATGACTGAACAAAGGCTAATGAAAAAGATCAGTTTAGTTAGAGCACAGGTGTTACTGGAATTCAAGCTCCATTAGTTTTATTAGACCTGCGGCCATAGTCCATCCATGTGCACCACTGCTTTCTTTTTTAATTGTTTATGATCACCAGCCAAAATGCTGGAGGTTTATATTAGAGAGTGAATAATATACTGGTCAAATTTACTCTCCAACCATGCTGCCCATATTGCACTTTTTACACCTTTAATTAAACTGTCGCAGAGTTTAATTAAATTTATTAGGGAATTATTGTTTCCTCTTTTTTGCTCTTAAGTACAATTTACACTAAAGACACATTTCTTCGTTTTTTCCTGATACTTTGTATCATACACTCCTTGTATTCGTGACAAATGAACAAACCCAGTCTCAAAGTCAAACACACACATACACTTATGTCACTTATATTTAGTGTGTGACGTCTCTGTCAGCAAATTACAAACTGAAGGGAACATGACTCATTTTTGCTATTAGAAATAAAACAACAGTTGTGTTGGAGCTTTGTTTTACATCAGTAATAAATGAAAATGAGTAATAACTGTCACTTTTAGGAGTTATAAGGAAATGTCTTTGTTTTCACTGTAAACCACATCCAGCTCGCAGTAAAACTATTGTCTATACAAAACTCCGCACCGCACTCATCTCTCGCTCACCCTTTCAATGAATGACTGAGGTGCTGTTTATTTTCCAGTTCGTCTTTGTTTTGTTACCTTAAGCACCGTGTCTGTCAGCCATAGTGTAATTATATGGAGACCGGGGGGAGTGGAGACAGCCTTCTCTTTCAGCTGCTGTGAGCCGCGACCAGTTCGGCCTGAAGCTGCTCGCCTTTTGAACAACAGCCAAGAGATACTCCAACTCGGGTTTAACCCCTTAGATCACCCGAACAGGTTTTTGGTTTTTATCAGTTCACCTGTGTCTCAGAAAATAGTTCTGACCAATCGGCAAACGTAGAAAGTGACGTTTTTTACCCTTTAAAACGGTTGTGATCCACAGGTTGGTTTATTAACCACTGCCAGGTACTGAAAAACACAGAGAGGGGAGATTCTCGTTTGTTTTTACAAGACTCATTTATCATTCATTAGGTCTAATCCAGACTGAGGCAGCACCTGTAGGTGTAGAAGTAAAGAAGTTAAGGATTTTCTGCACCAACACAGCCACCGAGTGTGATGTGAAAATTTATGTTAAGCATCAAACTTTTAAAAAATCTTGGCTTCTCAGTGATCTCAATTGCTGACTTTAATCTTTGCTGCCTATTTAGTATTATGGTGTTTGCCCTACCGGCATCAAGGGGCAGCCCACCTCCTCTTCCTGTTGAAAATGACTAGCTAGTCCCTATTTTATCTACATTGTTTTGTTTATTTACTTTTTTATTTGACCTAATGCAGCATTTCCACCTCAGTGTCAGAGTGTTCAATGCACTTTGCTGTCATTCACAGACGTACATCTCCTGTGCTCTATCTCCATGTGTGTGTGCGTTTTACAGGTGACTAGAAGCAGAGCAGAGCAGCCGGGAGAAGATGAGATTACCTGAGCTGGCTGCAAGTCGTTATGTTACTCTAAGTGCCACAAAATGCGCTGATAGCAGGGAGGTTAGTCTTGGCCAGATGTTACAGCTGCATCCCCCTGACGAGCACCTGAGACCCTGGAACTCCTTCTGGCTGTACAAGTAGAAGCAAATGTTAATAAAAAAGCCGTTCACACTCAATATGGAACGACATAAAAAAAATGCATATAGGGAAAAAACGGCATCATTCTCACCTGTTCACCTGACTAGAGGCCTGTTAGCCAACTGTATATCATCCCCCACTTTCTTCGTTTTTAAGTTTTTCTCTTCAGCTGTTTCTTAACAAAACGCACTGTGGACATAAATGCAAACATACCAATATTGGATTTTTCCACTTTACAAGCTATGCACAACCCAATTATAGACCTATTTGTCAAATGCCAAAGTGGCAATAAAGCTAAGTGGCTTCTAAAGCAGGACCCAATAAAGACAAGTTCAAAATTCAAAAGGTTTATTGAGCTGAGGCAAACAGACACAGCCACGGAAACTATTGGGGACAATTTGGATCACAGGGACTGGAGCCACTAGTGGAGAGGAGAGGTTGGTCACCCCTGGTTAATTCACGAGAGTTGCACAAAATATATGTGACTGCTTACTTGCTCGGTCTGGGAAGGATACTTGGGGGGCACTGGTCTGTTTTATGCTGGTTGTACAGTTGTAGCAGGGTGAGCAGCTCGGTGGGGACACTCTTCAGCCACACGGGGAACACTAGGAAGCAATATGTGCTTAACCCAGCCTAGACTAGAGATTGGGGAAAAAACCAAATCCATGGCACTATTAGTGTTCATAAAAGCTGAATGCATATGATGTCTTATTCTTACATGTTGCATAAATCTGCCAGACATCAAATAACAACTAGATCGGGGCTAGCTTGCTTCTTTCCTCCATCTTTTTGAAAGGCATGTATCTGAAAACAATGAAAAAGCACACAACATATGGTTGTCAAATAGTGGTTCAATAGTGGTTAGTGAAAATATCATGGCTGGTTATGCTGGAGTAGAGCCACACCACCCGGACGATAGCTACAGCACGAGACCACACCATCAAATATCAAAACCAGTCCTGTTTTCAATTTCTTATTGTTCACAGATAAAAGATTCCACTTACAAAACTTGCATTTATCCAAAATACCAGTGCCCCCCCCCCCCCCCCCCCCACACACACACACACACACACACAAATAAATTTAAAAAACAATCACTGCGCAACCACTGTACGACTTGACTTTTCTTCTTTAAGAGGTTTAAATGTTTTCCATATTGCGGTATTCTAAATGGATGCAGGAAATGCTGTCACTCCACTCTGCTTTCCAAACTTCCACAGTGAGGTTTTGGCTCTGGTAGATGCCAGTGTGGTAGATTTCAGAACCGACCGACCCTGCTCGGGTTTCGTTTCGCTGGGGGAAGTCTCATTTCTCTGTTGTGCACACTGTGTTTTGCCTTTGTTAGCGATTGAGCTGATTTTAAATCCTGTACAAATGTGTTTGCGTGACTTTTCTAAACAGAAAATTTCTGAACAGACCCAAAAGGCATCATTTAAGCACAGCTGACCGTGCCCGTTTTTTCTCCTCCTGTACCATAAAGTGTCTAGATCATAGCAGATGCCCTGATGTGCTGTGCAAGCACAACGGAAAGCACATATAAATGCTGTGACATAGTGAGAAGCATGTGAAAATGTAGATGTAGATAAATTTCAGTATGCATAGCAGCATGTTTAATGCTGACCTAGTCTTGTCAGGAGTTGTTGGGTTTTTTTTTAAATTTGCATGAACAGCATTTAAAACTGACAGCAATTAGCTTGAAGAATGAGCCTGTCGCTACACGCTTGTAAGTGAACATTCATAAAGCCGCAGTTTATCTACTCCTCAGAAGTTTGTGCATTTCTGAAAAACTAATAAATGTCACAAAATGTGAATAAAATGTATTAAATATAAAATTCTTCCAATACACATTGAGAAACTGAACTGTTACTATTCAATGGCTCTGCAGCCATGCTAGCAGCTCTGCTGTTCTCGTTGTTGTTGTTGGATTTAAAAGCTAAACGATCATGCATGCTACTTTATCAATATTTATCATGTCGAGGATATTATGATACCAAGGCAGTGCATAATCAGGAAGGTAAATGAGGGAAGATGAGAAAACAGATTAAAGGTTAAGGAAATACAGTTTATCTTTATCAGGACATTTAAAAGTAGTCTGAATTGAATCACAGATTTCTACTTGCGACCATTAATTGTTGAACATTATTTTAGCCCTTCATCTAATGCAATACATTAAAGTCTCGCCCATAGTGCTGGACCAACCAGCGCACTGTTATTCCCATCCTACAGCTACACCCCAGATGTGAAAAAGAACGTTGGCGCCCTGCCCTCAGCTCGTACTCCGACACCCGGCCTCTGGCAGAGTCGGCTGCCTGTTGCTTCTGGTCTTTTGGGGCTCTAGACATGCGATGGTAGACCGTGGTAGATCAGGACATGTGTCCTCGGGTCTTCAGCTCTTTTGGGGGTCCGTGAACTGGCCGGGCCTCCTGGACTTTGCTCTGTCAGCCTTTGGGCCCCAGGGGCCGTTATTGCAGTTTCCCACCCTCATTGTTTGTCTCACGCTCACCACACACACACACACACACACACACACACACACACACACACACACACACACACACACACACACGTTTGTGTATCTATTTTTTCCCCTTTCAGGTGCTGTTTGTCTTTGTTGCAGATGCAGCAGTTGATGACCCGTTCCACTTTATTTGTGCTTTGACCTTTTAGTCTTATCGATTCACCTATTTTTTCTCCTTTTTTCCTTCTCTTTTCTCTGCCTCTCAGCTTTGGCATTGTTACATGATACATATATAAAAATAAAAATGAAAACAAATTATGACGATCAGTTAATCAAGTGCATTCGACTAGCAGGATCTAGCTGCTTACTGACCCTCTTTATTCCTTTGGAAGCAGTAAGAGTGGACTTAGTTATTTTACACATTTAATGACGTCCCCTTTAAAGTCCTGTCCAGAGCTTTCAGATTTCTATACATTGTGCAGTTTAAAAATGGAAGTAAATCCCAATATAGAGATTTTCTTTTTACATTTTCTTCCTTTTGTCTTCCCATTCACCTTTTAAATAAAAGCATTTAAAGAACTCATTAATTATACACTGAAAATAATAATATAATGGACCTGCCCATAGGCCTTTCATCCTTCTCAGTATAATTATTATGTTTAATGCTCTAACTGGCTGCATTCGTGACATCTGCAATCTGTGGTAACGGCTTCATTTGTGAGCAAGACTAAACTGAACCTGAACACAAGAAAGTGCAGGGCTGCATCAGACAGCCCCAAACGGCTGGAGACATTAAACGTGACTCTTTCATCTCTTTTCCTTTCTTCTTTTCTTTCAAAGACATTATCCCTCATATCAAAGCATGTTACTGAACTGCAGCAGCCATCTAAAGCCACAAAGCCTCGTTGTCCGACCCCATTTGAGCCAGTCAGAGGTATAACATCCATTTTTCTTCTCTCACCCTTTGTCTCAAGGAAGGTGTTAAAAACAAAAATAAAAAGGTGGAATTGAGAGAGCCCCTGCAGCTCTAAGGGTAACATGTTGGAAACTGAAGAAATCATTTTCAACCCATCGAACTGACAAGAGAAGATAACTCCTCTACTGTCAATCAAACCGAGGTGGAGGTGAGAAAACTATGTTGGCCTGTCAGGGTGCTAGTGTTACAAGTACTAGCCTGAGCCCTAAAGGCAACACAACCATCGCTACTGATGTTCTTGAGATAACTGAAGGAGTTGTCAACACATGCCCTGCAGTGCTACGTTCAAATCTGATTTCTCCCTCTCTGTCTGTGTTTCTTTGTGCTATTACATTTTCATCTATAATGTGCTGGAAAGTCCTGAAAATCAAGACATCTTCAAAACCTAAGGAGAACTTTTTTTTTTTCTTTTTAACTAAAACTCAAACCACAGAAATGTTGGCACCAGGGTTTGCATTGCATTGCACCTAAAAAACAATGGAATACTGTGCATATTGCAGATATTACATGCCAGTTATCCTTGCATCTACAGTGCAATTCTGACTTTACTAGAACAATTATTTTTCAGAGGCCTTTAAAATCACGCCTAAAATTCAAGCATGACCCATTTCACCCTTTAAAACACCCTGACACAGGCACACTGTAATCAGTTTAGTTATTTGGTTTCCTGTCTCTGAGGCAGATCTTCAGAGCAGTAAGGAAATCCATCATACTCATGACATCCAGTAGAGCAAGGACATTTGACAAGAGTTTGAAAAGTAATTTTAAAACATCTGTGATTTTAATTAAAAGTAAAATGTGAATATCACCCGCGGCTGTGGGATGTGGCTGTGGCTCAACAGCATGGTGAGAGTTGAAGCTGGAGGGTTCAGGGTGGAGGGCAATACCAGAAGAAGCTGGGCTGGTAAAGCTGGGGAGTATTTTATAATTCTCCTTCTCTTGCAGTACTGCGCCGGGACCAGGAGGAGGCAGTATAAGGAACAGCCACCAACGCTGCAGGGGCCATGCTGGGTAACCACTGAGAAGTTGCAGCATATACAGGGAGTGCAGAATTATTAGGCAAATGAGTATTTTGTCCACATCATCCTCTTCATGCATGTTGTCTTACTCCAAGCTGTATAGGCTCGAAAGCCTACTACCAATTAAGCATATTAGGTGATGTGCATCTCTGTAATGAGAAGGGGTGTGGTCTAATGACATCAACACCCTATATCAGGTGTGCATAATTATTAGGCAACTTCCTTTCCTTTGGCAAAATGGGTCAAAAGAAGGACTTGACAGGCTCAGAAAAGTCAAAAATAGTGAGATATCTTGCAGAGGGATGCAGCAGTCTCAAAATTGCAAAGCTTCTGAAGCGTGATCATTGAACAATCAAGCGTTTCATTCAAAATAGTCAACAGGGTCGCAAGAAGCGTGTGGAAAAACCAAGGCGCAAAATAACTGCCCATGAACTGAGAAAAGTCAAGCGTGCAGCTGCCAAGATGCCACTTGCCACCAGTTTGGCCATATTTCAGAGCTGCAACATCACTGGAGTGCCCAAAAGCACAAGGTGTGCAATACTCAGAGACATGGCCAAGGTAAGAAAGGCTGAAAGACGACCACCACTGAACAAGACACACAAGCTGAAACGTCAAGACTGGGCCAAGAAATATCTCAAGACTGGTTTTTCTAAGGTTTTATGGACTGATGAAATGAGAGTGAGTCTTGATGGGCCCGTGGCTGGATTGGTAAAGGGCAGAGAGCTCCAGTCCGACTCAGACGCCAGCAAGGTGGAGGTGGAGTACTGGTTTGGGCTGGTATCATCAAAGATGAGCTTGTGGGGCCTTTTCGGGTTGAGGATGGCGTCAAGCTCAACTCCCAGTCCTACTGCCAGTTTCTGGAAGACACCTTCTTCAAGCAGTGGTACAGGAAGAAGTCTGCATCGTTCAAGAAAAACATGATTTTCATGCAGGACAATGCTCCATCACACGCGTCCAAGTACTCCACAGCGTGGCTGGCAAGAAAGGGTATAAAAGAAGAAAAACTAATGACATGGCCTCCTTGTTCACCTGATCTGAACCCCATTGAGAACCTGTGGTCCATCATCAAATGTGAGATTTACAAGGAGGGAAAACAGTACACCTCTCTGAACAGTGTCTGGGAGGCTGTGGTTGCTGCTGCACGCAATGTTGATGGTGAACAGATCAAAACGCTGACAGAATCCATGGATGGCAGGCTTTTGAGTGTCCTTGCAAAGAAAGGTGGCTATATTGGTCGCTGATTTGTTTTGTTTTGTTTTTGAATGTCAGAAATATATATTTGTGAATGTGGAGATGTTATATTGGTTTCACTGGTAAAAATAAATAATTGAAATGGGTATATATTTGTTTTTTTGTTAAGTTGCCTAATAATTATGCACAGTAATAGTCACCTGCACACAGATATCCCCCTAAAATAGCTAAAACTACAAACAAACTACAAACTACTTCCAAAAACATTCAGCTTTGATATCAATGAGTTTTTTGGGTTCATTGAGAACATGGTTGTTGTTCAATAATAAAATTATTCCTCAAAAATACAACTTGCCTAATAATTCTGCACTCCCTGTAGTGAGAAAATAACAAAAGAAACATGCAAACAACGCTGCTACAGCCCACAGAAGGCATTTATACTAGTGTATCCACTGGAAATAGATTTTTCTAAAAGGAGCAAAAGAAATGAATTTTTAAAAAATTTAATTCTTGTTAAACTTTATAATGTCTCTATTTAGAAATAGTTTCACTTGTTGTATAAACTAAACACAATCCAACCTTTAATAGTGTTGTTAGTAATACTTATGTTTACCTCTACTGTTTCATATCAAAATGCTGTCTAAGAAATGTTGATTCATGTAAACAGACACTGTTAGTGAGTTTTTATCTTTGTTCAGCAGGCACTTGCTGCTCACTGTGCAACTGGCGAGTTTTTGCTGCCACCATGTGGCACGAGTGTAATAAGGCATGTAATGTTTCCGTCTCAACAGCAGACCTGTGTGGTACACAAAAACAAAACAAAACATTGTTTAAGTGTATATCCATTTTCAACCTCTTACAGAATTTCCCAGATAAACCTTAACCCACAGCTGAGATTATAATTAAATTAACAGCTAAAACCTTGATATGAACATAACAATTAATAATATGTCACCACCTTCCCCATTAGGCATATAACAGCCCTGCACACTGGGCTTACATCATACTTTAATCAAGATATCATTATTATTTAATCACATTCGCTCAACAGTGTCACACAAATATGACACATACTTGAAGTGACCTGTTCAGCATTTCATAAATCATATTTTTTTTTAAAAACAAATCAAAATATAACAAAACATATTAAACATGAATATGTACCAGTTAGCATAACTTATATTTGGTTTTAATGAGAGTTAGGCATGCTCAATTGCTCAATACTGGCATGTTAAATAAAAAAATAAAGAAAAATAAATATGTTTCAGTTAACCAGTATAATGAATCAGAAACGGAACGGTGATTCTGATAACAGGCCTCGCTCAGAGCTTGTTCACAGTCTGATCTTGCTGTGTTTGGTTGGTCAGAGCAATATACTGGAGCCACTAATCTCAGAGAATGTCTGACTTATGAAATGTATGATTTAATAAAAGGAAGTTGCAAAAAATAAATATAAATAATTAATTGGTGTTTGACAAACACAGAGTGCTAAGAGTGCACTCACACTGAGGCATGTCAGCAGCCACAGATCTGAGTATTCCAACCAAATCGACAGCCTTTGTGAATAAAGAGAAAAAGGTACAATTGCACTACCAGCGGCTATTTTCCTTTATTACAATCATATAGACCTAACAATTTATCTTTCTGACAATGTAGGTTGCTTACTCAACCAAATAAAATATTATATATCTCATAAAGTAATTAAAGCTCATTAATCCTGAAAAATCTTAATCTTTTTTCTTCTCCTAAAGACGAACAACATACTTTATGTCTAAAGTCCTCCTACTCTGTGGGATTTTATGAGCATGTCTGCTGCACATCATACGCTGCAAACAGAAAAGTGGATGAGACTGAGAGTAAAATTCCAATGTGACTCATAATTGCACATTATGTCAAATATACCAGCCTGCTATTTGCATTTACAGGGCAACTAAAACCCTCAGAGAACATATGCATAGAAGAGCAAGCATTTCTTAGTGGCTGATATCAATTCTCACTCGCCTGAGCCCCATTCACACACTCATGACAATATGCAAACCACTGTATTGCTGCAGTTGAGCAATGCGAGAGGTATGAGCACTCTGGTTGTTGGAGTTGTTATCAGACTATATAAATCATGGACACAAACAAAAGAGATCTGCCTCATAAGGGTTCTGCATGGAAAAAAGAGGACACTAAATTGATTTCACAGCTCATCGCAATTTATTCCAACTTTTTTCCCTCTTTCCTGCTCGTAAACAAACGGTCACCTAGGCAACCAGAGCCTCGGACATCCGCATGGGACCGGCTGGCAGCTGCATAGCGATGTGCGAGGACCAAATAGCTTCCAGTGTGTACGCAGCTTAATGGTAAGTAGTGTCGAATCACGTCAACATAAGAGAGATTAAAGCTGGAACATTTGAAGAGCATTTCAACCCAACCCAGATATTGTACCTACCGTTAGCGGAGTTGTTTACCTTCTGTGCGCATGCGCTAGGAACACGTGTACGTCATAAGGTGGAAAGAGCAAAGCATTTCGTATGACGTCAAAAATTCGCAAGATTAACTTAGCAGCAAGAAGTCTCGATAGGACAGCATTAACTGCAACGAATCCCGTTTATCTGACTTTACTGATTATTCTGATTATTTGGTGAAAGTAAGTACCAAATCTTTAAAATATGATTTCCCAAAGAAGGCAACAAGGTCTGTAAGATTTTGTTGCACAATATATGTTCTATATTTGTATTTAAAAAAACAATTCTTTCCATATTTGTCTTTCACAGCTATGCTGAAAAGAAGCAGTCGGTTACAGTCTAATGGCTATTATAATAGCACCGGCGAACCAGTCATCTCCTATAAGGAGAGACTGTATAGGTAAGTGTTTGTATGCATATTTTTTTGCTGTCAAACGTGTGTATACACCCATGTCATGTATGCTTTCATTAAACAGTCAGCAGTTCTCAAGCAGACTTTTGTTCTCATTTGGTTTTATTTCATTCAGAGTTTTCAAAAGGCGTCGATTTCATTTCCGAAACGGCGAAGAACGTCACTTTGAACATGACTTGGAGCATAAAATTTGCACAAGTGACGCGGAGCCTGGATGTGGCTCAACAAAAAGAAAGACATTTCTCCTCATCTTTCTGGTCTTCTCTTTTGGTAAATGATCCCTTTCCACAAACCATTACATCCTCTCCAGTAGCAATATGTGATTTTCTTTTGAATTAACGTCTTATCACATGATTTCTCTTCATCCACCAGGTCTACTCTTCAGTCTGGCAGTTTTCACCGGCATCCCCTCTGTCATCATGACAAAGGTATGGCGTACTTATGCAGTTTAGAAGAACAATAAAAGGAAAACAATCCTGAACAGAAAGTAATATTGTGAAGGTGTTTACATTAAACATAAACAAATTCTTTTTGCAATTATAGATATTCACTACAAGCTCCAAGCAGGTTTGGAAACAACTCGAGGAGCTTCAAAGTGAACTGGCCAGTCTGAAAGAGAAAATAGACTTTCTAGTTCCGGTGGCAGACAGGATGCCAAACTTTGCCCTGGAGTCACTCGGTAAGTCAGAAACTCAAACTGTCAGTTAGGTCCAAAGAAAATATGTTGTTGTTTTGGAATTTCTTTCTCACTGTTTTTTATCTATAGGAGCTAGAATAATTTACGATAAGACGTCAGAAAGCTATCCCCCTGATAAACCGGTGCTACGAATCTTTGGTTTCACGTTGATTTGTCCCAACCAGCGACCATACAGAAGCCCAAGAATCCTTCTTGAGGTAAAAAAAACGTATTCCACAAAGCAAAATATGTCATGATATAACAGCCCGACTGCTTTGCCCTTTACTCAACTCTATTTTCCTTTTGGTTCCCCTCTTTAGGGCCGGGCACCAATGCTTCCAGGTCAGTGCTGGGCATTTGGTGGTAGCCAGGGACAGATTTCAATTGGCCTGGCCCAATACATCACGATCAGCCACGTGTCACTGGGGCACATACCACAGATGCTATCTCCATATCTGACCGTGTCAAGTGCGCCCAGGAAGTTTTCAGTATTTGTAAGTCACAGATTCCTCAGTACCACACGATTGAACTTCTGCATACATTACAGTGTGTTATAGAAAAACTTGATATGCATCTCTTTGTGTCTCAGGGAAATCAACATGCTGAGGATCCAGTCATTTATCTGGGTACCTTTCAATATGACCCAAAGGGAGGGCCGCTTCAAACATTTAAGATAGCCGTGAGTCCACTGTGTCATTGTTCACATGCACATACACTTTTTTTTTTACCAACTTTTTAGAAAATAATAATTGTAGATTATCCCCTATATCCTCTTGTAGTAATGATAATATCTCTGATTTTACCATCTTGTCACCTTTTTAACAGTCACATTGGTTTTGTTCAACTAACTGTTATTTATCTTTCTTGTCTCACAGGAATCTAACATCAGTGTGGTGAAGTACGTGACACTACGGATTCATGACAACTGGGGCAACTCCCAGTACTCGTGTATCTACAGTTTTAGAGTTCATGGCAAACTAGCATGGCATGAACACTAAAACTGTGGAGACATGCAGGACTGTGGTGGAGTTAAGTATAAATGGAAAAAGAGAGAAACATCCGTCCTCCACGTAACTCTAGTTAACAGTTTGTAGTCTGATGCGCCTCACACCCAGCCGGTCGTCATATTGTTGGGGTTTTCTCTCTTTCCTTTTTCTTTTTTAATTAAATATTTTTCATTTCATTTCATTTCATTTATTTAATTTAATTTATTAAAACATTGCTTTAAAAAAATCATGTGTGTCCTTTGAAAGTTCTTAAATGACTGTGTATATTATGATACAAAATTACTAATTACAAAACACCTCGAACAATCTGTTTAGATTTCACGTACTGAACAGTAAGACAGATGAAAAGCACTAGAGCCACACGGTTTTCCCCTTAATAAAATTCAAGTCTATGTTGAATGTGCTCTGATATGACAGACTTATACTGTGAAATAGGATTTAAGGATTAATGAGGAGACTTGAGGTTTGAATGGGTTTTCAGGTGTACAAAGGTGGCTTACTACTTACCCTGGGTACCACTGTTACCATCATAACTTTTGCTGCAGATTTATTCTAAACAATAAGAATTTATAGATGTATATATCACTAAAAACTGATATTTGATATGTATATCCACATAATTATGGATTATTATCATATATATATATAATATTATGCAAAAAGACAGACTGTATTTTAAAAGAAAATACGTGAAGAAACACATTATATTAGATTTTTATTTCAAATATGACAAAATGCTGATTTTACAGCAGTAAAATTATTCTATCTCTGCACTTTAAACATTTAATAGCCTTTCTTCCTTGCACAGAGTGGATAGTCAAACAAACTGACTAATCATAAATACATTTTATACAAAGTTATATTTATGTTATGAAGCTGCCAGTTTTAAATAATCTGAGGCCACGCCTTCTCAATTCAGACTGGCCTATAAAAGAGCTTCAACCAAGGCAGGGAAAATAAGATGGCCACCACAGAGGCAACCTGCGAACACTTTGCTGCATTAGTGCTTCTCAACAATTTATTACTTTATTTTTTGTTTTTATTACTTTTTTATTATAGCACTAGGAATAAACAATAAGATAAGGATTCTGGATCTGGATCAGCACCATGATGCAAACTTGTGGTCAGAGTATTGACTGTGTTCTGGAGCAGGCATAAAATGTCACTGTGCATGTGTGCGTGCATCTCCACCACCACTATAACAAAGGTATGGCAAACAGACCCACTTTCTAATAAAATATATATATGTTCATAAAATTATTGACAATATAAGCATTTAAGCACAACTGGATCTAAAAAAGCACTTATCCCAGTGTTCCAAGTTGATGAAAATCACCCAACAGGAAAGCAGCTGGGCATTCAGAAATATGATGTTAATCAAATCCTTCTGAATTAACCATCTAACACGGCAAAAATGAGCAGATGAAAAGCCAAAAATTCCAGCAGGCGGTGCTGGACCAAGGCCAGGAAGATCGTGAAGGACCTCAGCCATCCCAACAACGGACTGTTCTCTCTGTTGAGGTCAGGAAAGCGATTCCGCTCCCTGAAGACCAACACAGAGAGACTGAGGAGGAGCTTCTTCCCGCAGGCGATACGGTCTCTCAATCACACCACCACACAGTACTGACCCACACATACAGTTCTTACACACACACTGGACTTTCTGGACTTTGTTTTCACTTCATCACTTAAATCAAGACACAAATGTGGATTGCACAACACTGGACAATATATATTTCTTCATTTCCATTTAATACTTGTACAGCTGTTGTTATTGTATATATATATATTTATATTTCTTCATACATTCTTATATACTTCTATACTGTGTATTGTGTATTTTGTTGTACAGTTATTTTATTTTCAACTTTAACTTATATATTTTATCTTATTCTTTCCCAGTTAAATTTACCCTTCATTCTAATTTGTGTTGTACAGTTATTTCATTTTTAACTTAAATTTTTATATTTTATTTTATTTTATTTTATTCCTTCCTAGTTAAATTTACCCTTTTTAATTTTCATATTTATTTCCTATCTTATTCATAGCCTTTTCTTTTTTTCTTTAGGTCACGAGCAGTTGTGTAAGCATTTCACTGCATATCGTACTGTGTATGACTGTGTACGTGACAAATAAAATTTGAATTTGAATTTGAAATCTATTCACAGGTTCACAATTTGGGCTGCGGTTCCCCCTGATTGTGCAACGGTGTTAACCATCAGCAAAACCACATATAAACCACTCTGTGTTTAAGAATTGCAACGCTTATGCTATTCTTCTGATTTAGGATTATTTGGATGATGAGTTGGCGACACAGTTCTTATCTTCCTGCATTTCTCCAAAAACACACAAAACTGCCAAGGTTGAAGCTGACACATGTACTCATACACACACACACCCTCAAACACTCAGACATTACAACAGCTATGTCTACTATTCAAATATTCAAACTGCTTTTCTCATACTGATCAAACATATTTTGATTTATATCCTTATGAATAAAATTTTTTCACTATTTGGAAATAGAGAAAAGCTCTATTTTAGCACTCTGATCATTTTTACTCACATAAGGCTGAATATTGAGACCTTTTACTGTCTCTTAGCTGTGATGTGGATGGGCGGGGACTTCAATCTCTTTCTACGCCTCTGTCAGTGCGCCCCAGGGCAGCTGTGGCTACAATGTAGCTTGCCATCACCAGTGTATGTGTGAATAGGTGGATGACGAAATGTAGTGTAAAGTGCTTTGGGGTCCATAGGGACTAAGCAAAGCGCTATACAAATACAGGCCATTTACCATTTACGCCAGGTCACATGACAAAATTAAACAGCTTGTGATGGACAGAGTTACCATAACAGACAAGACATAGAAAAACGTAATTTGTGCCAGTATAATTTTATTTTATGAGAAACAAATTAAAAATGTGACCAAGATACTAACATTAAACTAAAAACTGATCAGAACAGCTTTGGCTGAGCTCTTTACATTTATGTATGGGCTTTTTTTGTTAGGATGCCTGGGTCGTTGACCCAGGGTTTTTTAGTTTATTATGTTATTTATAATTTCTAGTCTTTGGGTTTTTGTTAGAGTTATGTCTTATGGTTTGTCTCTGTGTAATCCTTAGTTGCTGTCTCCCCTGTCCGCTATATCCCCGTGTCCAGTCAGTGTCTGTGTCTGCCCTGGTCCAACGTCTCTGTTCCCTCTGTTGTAGTGCCTGCATGTGAGTCTGTGTCTTTGTTCAGTCTGTGTTATGTGTTTCCTGTTTTACTTTGAAGGTCTCTGTCTTATCTCAGTGTGTTCACTTTACGCTTCCTTGTCTTGTCAGTTCTGATTTGCCGCAGCTGTGTTTCCCTCCTGTTGTCCATTCCCTGATTGCTCCCTCTATGTATTTAAGCCCTGTGTTTCAGTTTGTCATTGTTGTGATCGACCTTTATCTTGCTGTGTGTTTTGGCTGCATAGGTGTATTTTGTAGTCTTAGTTTTTGTTACCCTTTTGAGTTCAGCATTAAAGCTGTTTTGAGTTACTTTCTGTCTCCGGAGTCTGCACTTTGGGTCCTTCTCCTGCCTGCACACAGCCGTCACATAACATTTTTGCTGTCATCATGTAGCTGAAGTGAAATAAGACATGTAATGTTTCAGCCTCAACAGCAGACCTGTGTGGTATAAACAAACAATTATTAAACATATTTTAAGAGGCCTGAAACACAGCTGGGGGGGTTGGTGAGGCCAAACGTCATAACGAGGTACTTAAAGTGTCCCAGGTGAGTGTTGAAAGCAGTTTTCCATTTATCCCCTTCTCGAAGGCAGACCAGATGATAGGCATTGTGGAGGTCGAGTTTAGAAAAGATTGTGGCACCTGCTGTAGCTCAAAGGCGTATGCTATCAGCTAGCACTTATTCTTAACAGTTTTTAATTTAACCCCCGAAAATCAATGCAGGAGCGCAGGGTTTTATCCTTCTTATCAACAAAGAAGAATCCCGCCCCGAGGGGAGATGTGGATTGCCGAATAATGCCTGCTGCAAGTGAGTCCGTTATATAGTGCTCCATAGCCCCGTGCTCAGGCTTTGAGAAACTGTACAAGCAACTGTTTGGAAAGGAAGCGCTAGGGAGAAGACCTATACAAAAGTAATAGGGATGGTGAGGCGGGAGCGGCAAGGCCCGATCCTTACTAAACACTTGGGAGAGAACATGGTATTCAGTGTGAACCGCAGAGAGGTCAGTGATAACCTCTGTTGGGTTAGTGGCTACAATGTTAGGTACAGCCAACCTTAAACACTGCTTGTAGCACCTAACACTCCACCCTTGCTGCTTTAGGGGCATTTAGTACTTACTTTCGCCAAATAATAAAAAATAATCAATCAAATAAATACAGAAAAACATGGATTTGTTGTAGTCAGTGCTCCTGCTGCTACTTACAGCTGACCGAACTTTGCACTGACATCATAGCCCAGAAGTCTTTGATACATCAAAGGCAAACGTATGATGTACACGTATTTCAAGCGCATGTGCGCAGGAGGTAAACAAATGCATCAGGTGTGAACAGATGACTGCGTTCGCTAACTGAAGGTACAGTATCTGGGTTGGGTTGAAATGCTCTTCAGATGTTCCAGCTTTAATCTCTTTGATGTGATTCGATACTAATTACCATTAAGCTTCATACACACTGGAAGCTATTTGCTCCTCACACATCCTTATGTAGCTGCCAGCTGGTCCCTTGCAGAATCCCAAGGCTCCAGTTCACTAGTTGACCCTCTCTTTACAAGCAGGTCACATGTCAATATTCTTCCCTGTTCTTGGCAGACTCTTCAGTCAGTCTGTTGAATGTTTTTGCCTGCTCAGTGTAGTGGGGAATGCAACTGCTTGACACTGAAATGTTCCTGCTTCCATTCTTGCTGGAGGCACAAAAGTATCCAGTCAAGCACGTAGACTGACTCCAGTTTTACAAGTAAGCACCCAAAAAAAGCTGCTACTATTAATCTTATTTATCTTAAATTGGTTAAACATCCATCTCGAGGAAAATTTTAGTTTAATGTCTTCTTTTTTGCATGTTTTTCGGTAATGCAGAACCCTTATTAAGCAGACCTCTTTTGTTCGTGTCCATGACTTATACGTTACACATTTTTAAAGGCTTATGGAGTCTGATAACAACTCCAACAACCAGAGTGCTCCTTCCTCTCGCATTGCTCAGCTGCAGCAATACAGTGTTAGCCCAGGGACATTCTTTGCATATTGTCATGGGGTGTGTGAATGGGGCTTAGGCGATTGAGAAATGATATCAGCCACAAAGAAAAGCAATGGTCTGTGACCAAATGCTTGCTCTTCTATGCATATGTTCTCTGAGATTGAGGGCTTTAGTTGCCATATAAATGCAAATAGCAGGCTGGTATATTTGACATAATGTGCAATTATGAGTCAAATTGGGATTTTACTCAGTCTCATCCACTTTTCTGTTTGCTGATGTGCATACTGGAGCATACTAAAATCCCACAGAGTAGCAGGACTTTAGACATAAAGATGGCTGATCGTCTTTAGGAGGGGAAAGAAAGATTAAGACCCTATGTCCAGGATTAATGAGCTTTAATTATTTTATGAGATAAAATACTGACGATGTGTGCTGCTGGTAAAGTTTCTGGGCTGCCTTTCCTCATAAAAGCCATCCCTCAAGATTCTCTCCATATAAAGCAATGCAATATCAAGGACTATAACATCTAGTCCTTTTACTGAATCATGAGATATATAATATTCTGTTTGGTTGAGTAAGTAGCCTACATTGTCAGAAAGATGATTTATTAGGTATATATGATTGTAATAACGGAAAATAACCTCTGGGTGGTGCAATTTCACCTTTTTCCACCCTCTGGTTAGAATACTCAGATCCTACTCTGTGTCAGGGATGAGTTGATGCCCGAAGTGGGGAACTTTAAGTAAGAGGGGAGCGGGAGATCGACAGACCGATTGGTGCTATGGCTGCAGTGACACGAATCCTGTACCAGTCCGTCATGGTAAAGAGAGCGCGAAGCTCTTAATTTAGCGGTCGGTCTGTGTCCCGGCCGTCACAAATGGCCATGAGCTCTGGGTAGTGACGGAAAGAACAAGATCAGGGATACAAGCGGCGGAAATGAGCTTTCTGCGAAGGATGACTGGCCACTTTCTTAGAGATAGGGTGATGTCCCACTGGGAGGAGGCCCCTAGGCAGACCCAGGAGAGATTATATCTCTCGGCTGGCCTGGGAACGCCTTGGTGTTGCTCCAGACAAGCCCGAGAAGGGAACTAGGGAGAGAAGTGGTCTGGCCTTCTCTGCTTAGGCTATTGCCCCCTGCGACCTGGTCCTATATAAGCTGAGGAAAATGGTTGGATGGAATTCGATGGTTTGATTTTGTCAGACCCTTAAAAGGCCAACCCTGGGTTTAAGTCCAAGAGCAGTGGTGCTGACTGAAGGAGTCATGGTTACTGAAATTAATTCTTGGATCTTTCTTTGTGCCCCCATTAATTTACACAGACTCACCAACATTGGACAGCAGGAGACTAGAAAAATGTTATCTGATGTGATGAGTCTCGATTTCTGTTCACTTGTTACTGCATCTCAGTTCAGTAGGGAGCTTTGAGTTGTGGTGGAGTGACAGGTTCACTTCCAACCCACAAATCTGTAGCAACTCTGTCATGCTGTCAATATGAAGAAAAATGTCTGAGGAAATGTTGTTGAATCTGTGCCACTAGCGTTCAAATGGTCGTTGAATGTAAGTCCCAAAGTCTGTAAAAACAGAATTTTTTCCTGGCAAAGCCAGTTAGTTTGATCATTTACTGCATTGTATTTTCCCATTTCGGCGCTACACTCTTGGTCTCCTGGTACCTTATTTCTGGTTTGTGGTGTCCGCATATGATGTCCACATATACCTCACTGAGGTGTCACTGTTGAGTAAAGTTGAAAAAAGAGACTTGGTTGAAGCAACAGCTGTTCAAGTGTTAATTATTAAGATTGCTGTGCTAAGGGCTCAACAGTTGCTTTACACTGGAGTAAATTTAGAGTCATTAGTGAAAGGAGCTGATGATAGGAGGACCAGAATCATGCTGTTATACTATATGCAGCAGTCATTTTAGACACATAGATCATTGAAAGCTGTTTAAACAATGGGAATTCGCTGACTGAGTCACTTCAAATCACCTCATGAGTCACAGAGTTAAGTTCATTTAATGTGAATAAACAAGTTCAATAAAGTGAATGATGACTGAAAAATTGTTCGCTTTACTCTGAGAAACATAAAATGCCATTTACTTCCTGTTATTATATCAGTTTAATGACCTACTTTTACATTTGCTACAAAGTACCTACTGCCTATTCTTTTTTAAACTACTTTATAGTAAGTACTACCTATTTACTATTACTTATAGGTGAAAAGTTCCTGCAGGAAACTGACTAAATGGAGAATATCATGTTCCCTTCATCCCTTTTGAAGTTTTCTGAACCCTCAAAATACACATCTGGTAATATAATCATCATGTTTCTTTTGAAACAGTATAGTTATCTGAGAAAAATGAGTTTAAGGATAACTGAGCTTTATACGTTGTAAAGGAGTATGAAAATAAGTCAGAATTCTAGATTAATCTGATTTTGCTCAAAGTAATACTTTTAGACTTAATTAAGAGAACTGATTAGTTCCTTCATTGAATATCAAGTATATGTGTTACACTGTGGGTATGTCAATATGATGAGAAATCGGTTGTAAAGCTTATTTTATCTGACTTTCTGTCATCAAATATGTCTACGTTCAGTGGATTATTCTTCCAATTATATTTGGCCACATACTCTGCTACTTATCAAGTTTAGCACATCCCGAATTACAAGTGAAAGTACTCTAATAAGGCTGTTAGAGGATACCTAATGACTCCGTGTGTCATATGGCACAGTATTCAGTACTCTTTGCCTCCAAACAGTGTCTCAAACTGAGTGACCTTAACTCAATATCCTGTCTGCTATCAATGAGATTATGCAGGCATGCTAACAAAAGGAAATTTGCTCTCACAGGGATTGACCAACAGCCATTTATAGTGACTCATGACTCAGAGGTAAGTCATGGCAGCGCTGCCTCAGACGACACTGTACAAGCTTGCATTTTATAATAAGTCATAGTAGGAACAACGGGTTATCACCAGGGCTATCGTTTTTTACGGTGAGTCATAGCTCAAGTGGAGATAAACTTTTCACTGCAGATACAAAGACTAGGTTTACCACAGCTATATAAGGAAAGAGAAAAGACCCACCTGGACTGTGAGTCATGTGTGTTTATGTAGTACCAGGGAGAAGTCGTATGAGCAGAGTCACACAGTGCTGATGAGCAACAAACATGAGTCTGTGGTACCAGTCAGGACACTCACACGGACCCATTTCCCTGCAGGGTCATCCTGTCAATCCTACTTGAAAAACTAAAAGGAAATATTTATTACTGAGTTCCTATCCTTTGTTTTTCTGGGAATATCTAACAAATAGTTTAAAATTAAATATACTGAACTTTTATTTTGAGAAAAACAACAGCAGCTACTATTGGGCAGTAAAGTTCATAATTCAGCGGGTGTAGGGGGTAATATAAGCAGTTATTACCATTTTACATTTGCGCTGAGAGGAAATCTATCTCAGGAAGCTTGGCTTTATGGGAAATGTTCTTTGCTTCTGCTTTATTTTACCAATTTGAGTCATCGTGCCATCAGACAGTGAAGTTTTATTCCTATTGCCCATTTCAAACAAATAACATGCATTCAAAATGCCGTGGCTGGCAAAAAGAGACATTACAATGACTTTAATTTATTAATTTGATTTTTTAAATTCATAGCAGCAATATTGGGTTGTTCTGGGGTTTATTTGTCATCTAATGTAAACATTCTGTATAATAAAAAACTGCTTCTCTAGCAATGCAAAAATAAAGAAAGGCAACACAATCTCATAGGTTTTGGATGTTATGTGGAGCATGTTGCCTCATTAGAAGGTCCTGGGTTTGAATCCACGTTCTGGCCGTTACCTTTCTGTGTGGGGGTTGCATATTCTTTCCAGGTACTCGAGCGTCCTCACACAGTCCATAGACATGCAGTTAGTGTGAGCAAGTTAATTAGTGATTCTAAATCACCCGTAGGCGTGAATGGGAGCGTGAATGGTTGTCTCTCTCTGTGTAAGCCCTGCGACAGACTGGCAACCTAGCCAGGGTGTACCCTGCCTCATGCCTGGGATAGGCTCCAGCCCTCCCGTGAGCCTAAATTGGATAAACAGAAGAGAATAGGCAAGCAGTCTTGTTGAACATATTGAGTAATAACTTACAGTACAAGATGTTTAAAAAAAAGACAGTCATTGTCGCAACAAATGTCCCTAGAGCTACTTGGCAGTTTCTCTAATTTAAGGAGATGAGATCAGACGTTAGGATTGCAGAAGTGTCGTTATAAAAAGGTGTCACTACAAAGCGTGCTCACTAAAAAAGTCCTACGACCAAGTTTAAAGTTTAACATGACTTTATTTGGAGGAAAAGTGGGTCTGCACACAATGGACGGATCAGCATACATTCAAAATTGTGTCCAGATTTTATTTAGGAGTATATGAGGAGAACCATAGTAAATGACCCCCCGTCCCCCCAAAAAACAAAACCCGCATGTTTTTGAATTATCAACTCAAGACTAAATTCTGACCCCTTAGCCCAACTAAAATACTATTGCCGGACCTGAAGACAGCTGCTCTATTAAGGCATTGCAGAAATAGTGAATTGAAACAGCTCTGCAAAAATGAACCTTCCTCATTTAATCATCATCAGTGTGCAATTCTCATAAGCAGCTACAGGAAATGGAGGTTGTTGCCGCTTTCTATGAGTTATATTGGCGAGAGTTCACTTGTGTGATTGTTTATTAACCTGCATTGTGTGTTAGTTCAGTCAGATTGAACGCTGCAAATATTTTAAAAAGAATGTACTCTCAAGTTTTTCTTGCAATTGTGTGATTCTAGTAACTGCAAACAACCAATAAGGGCATGCTTATGAAGACTGACTATGAAGATTTAGCCGAGTGACTGGCAATTAGACTGAGATGAAAAATAGCTGCCTTCCTGTTATTCATAGCAGAGTGACTTGCGCAACAGCACAAAGTTTCAAAAGATCTGTCACAAGGGATTTGGACCGAACACCATTTCCTGTGTTTGAGTAGATGAGCTGGTAAAAAGAGTGACGTCACACACAAAATAAGTGCCGGAACAAAACAATCTGTATACCAATGTGGAAACAGAGTCACTTTTGATGGGTCTGCATACAAAAGTGAAAGCACAAGCAGGCACAACGAACTGTCATTTATAGAGTAGTGAAGTGAGAAAGGAAGGGCCTACTGCATGTGGAAGGGTGTGTGTGGGTTTGCCTGTGTGTGCGTGATAGTTATGGTGTTGATTGGTACACCATGTGCTCGCTCTACCATCCCTGGAGGAGCTGTCATAAGCTGTTGAACGATTGATGGCTCTCTCAGAGGGAAAACACAGTGTCCTGTTATTGCCAAGAGGATCAGTGTTAACACTTTTATATGGCACCCCTGAGCTCTGTTCACTCATGAACTGGTATATGTCAAACACGCACAAACAAACGCATGCAGGCAGTCACGCCAACTTTGTATACACTGTAAAAAAAAACGTGCTGTTTTTACAGGAAAACCCTGGCAGCTGGGGTTACCAGGGACTTCCTGTAAAAACGCTTTACAGATGCAACTTGTAAATTGATTTACAGTGAATGAATCTCAGATTAAAACTGTTAAATCTACAGGAAAAAGAAGTTAATTTCACACATAGATGTGATATATAAATACACTATTTCCTGTATCTTTTACAAGTAATAAATGCTTTTTGTGGATCCATAAACTGCAAAATTAACAGGGAAATATCGTACAAAGAACTAATTTAAAATGGTAGAACTACGGTGAAACTGTGCATATTAAATGGAGCTGCTCTGTAAATTATACATAAAATCTATGCTGAATATATGTTTTAATGTAAAATTTTAACCATACCCCAGCAAATTTCTTACTGCTACGCTTACACCCAAACATGCAAAAATACACATGAGAAAACACAAGAGAGGAAAATATCACTTTTGGGAAATTTATTTTGCAGCCACATTAGCAAAATGACAGCAAATGGATCCATTTTTCCAACTAACACAATATGCAAGGCACACAGCAACTACACAATTCAATCAAAATATAGGCTATAAAAGCTGTGGAACATTCATGAAACAAGCATTTGTTAGACCCTCCACCAGAAAAAGTTAAATAACCTGTTAAGACTTTAAAACAAAAAACACATATTGTGCCAAAAATGATCATAATCACCGTGCAACGCAACACGCACCCTGCTGTCACCACAACCATGGCCCTGGTCAGAAAACATCAGCAAAACCACGTGGTGAAACAAACCTACACATGTGGTCTAGAAACACTGCAGTAGCAGCATGTTGTTTTTTTTCTTTTCTTATGTAAATAAAGAACATTCCTACAAAGAAAGAACATCTTCATGAATTGGCTTCATGCATTCGACCAGTAAAAGGTTCCAGTACACATTGTGGAACAAAATTAACAAAGTAAAACTAACAGTCCACAGAGAGTCAAGATTTAGGCTTAGCGCCACTCGTGGTCGGCGAGATCCTAAATCAGGGTGAGGACTCGAGGGTTCACACTGAGACGACGCTTTGAGTTTTTGTTCTCTACTTTGGTTCCTTTTTCTGGGTTTATGGAGAAGAAACACCTGTAGAATAACAATCATATAAAAGTTTATTAAGCATTTTTATAATTGATCAGTTAAAATACACATACAAAGTAAGTAAAAATTAAGTATATACATATATATACAGTCATGGCCATGACCACGTTCAAGACAAAGTATAACCAAAATGCTGTGGGGAAGTGAACAATGCATGGTCAAAAGTATTGGCACCCTTCACGAGTGTCTTCTGCAGTGATATGTCACACTTTAGCATTGTTAAAATCCAAAGCAAAGGTTATAGGTAGTCAGACGTCAGTTGACGCTTGGTCTAGCCCTGAGTCTCGGCCAGGCTTGGACCCAGATTCAGACTGTTAATGTATTTAAAAAAACCAAACAAACAAAAAAAACAACAACAAAAAACAGAAAAAACAACTGAAACCGGCTCCAAAGCCGACCGAGACTCAGAGCCAGACCTGGACTCGAACCACATCAAAGCCAGACTCCAGATCCCAGAGTCTCAGTTATAAGAAATAACAAAGCCATATTTGTTCACCTCTGAAGAAACTCTAAAGTGGAAGCCAGCTCAGATGGATAATGGATGTTGAAATTGTAGTAGCTCCCGAACATGAGGCACAGTGCAGAAATGAAGGAGGATATGTTGTGCTGACGAGGTGCCGATCAACACTCAGCATGTATCTTCTTGAGGAATAGCAGGACTGTCCTGTGAAGAAATTATTTAACAGGTTATATCAATAAACACGGCAGTCACATGACATTCTATAAAAAGTGCACTTAAAAAAAAAAGAGAGAGAGAGAGATATGAAACAGACTTACCACACATGATAATAGTGGGTGTCAGAGGCACTTGCTCCAGTTGTACCTCATCTGCCAGACATGTAAACTGTGATTTTTACAGTATTTGCATGTCAAATTAACATGATTGTTTGGTTATGAGTATTACGGTGTTTCACTGTTTTTATTCACAGTATTTGTAGTTTTAACCAATAAATTTGATTATAATCACACATTCATGTTGTAAATATAACAGGAACATTCTGTTTAAAGGTTTACAATAATTCACTGTGATCGAAACAGGAAAATTGTGTTTTGGGGTTTACTATACATTTCTGTAGGGGTTTTACATGGTTTTTATGTCAATTTCACTGCCCTTTTTTACAGTGTATGTTAGTGGTTCTCAGGGGGAGAAGCTGGTGTGACGGATCAGGAGAAGGAATTTAAAAAAAAAGAAGTCAAAGAATATTGCACCATTTTTAAAACTAAAATTAAACTTGTTCCTTTTTCATTTTTAATAACAGAAAAAAAGGTTTTTGGAAGATTATATACGTTTTTTTTCTCTCTAGCAGGGCATGCCAAAAAAACTTTGAGAGTCTGTGGTGAAACAATGGTGAATGGTAGATTTTGCGCATTTAGTTTGAGAAAGATGTGTATAATCTTCATGGCCAGGTAAAATATTGTCTTTTAAAATTATTAATTTCGTTTTTAACACCTAAAAATGTGTAATCTTCTGACATAATAATTGTGGATTTTATTGTAAAATCATACACAGGGTTGTTATAAAGTGATCTCCTTTGACAAACTATGAACAGTAAAATATGTAACATTTGGAGCAATCACTCTATTTCATGGTCTGGTTTTACTAGTTTTATTAGTAATCCATTGCGTTCGAGCTGCAACACTTCTGTGAGGGGTTTTTAAGCAGGATTTGTGACATTTACCTACATTTTTTTGTGTATTTTTGTTGCTTTTCAAACATCTGTAGCAACTGTCAAATACAAAATTTTATATGTGATTATCCAAAACCAGGACCTTCTGAAAAAACTCTAAACAGTATATGTTACAAAAATCTGCAGAACATAACCAACAGAAAAAGATCTGTGTTTATTGTGTCCAATATATAACTTTTAAATTGATTTTTTTAATTTACTGAAATAAAAGTGTGCGATAATTTTAGATGTAGTTGGGGTTGGTACACATGAGCGATGAATTAAACTTTCTAGGGGATGCTGACTGTATTTAAGCAGTTATTTACATCTAAGTTCAAATGATAATCTTCAGCATCTGTCTTTTTAAAATTGGCTAATAACTGGTCATCTGCTTCCTTATCACATCCATCCAGACTCCCACAGTTTGAATGCCTCTCCACTGGGACATTATGACGTCAAAGACCCACCCACACCCACACACACACACTGGACCAAGTCCCCTGAGGTTGCTGCCAGCACAATGTCATTATCATCCATCGGACTGCAGTGGCCACTGCCCATTGAGTCTCGCTGACGTTCCTTTTGTGCTCAGTAATTCTTCTCACAGAAGCCCACAACTCCACCCCCAACCCCCACCCGTACACCCGTCCTCCCGCCTGTCTACTGCGGCCCATCTGTAATCCCATCCCCCCGCCCCGCACCCCCATATCCGCTCCGTCTCGGCCTGCACTTCTCCAAAACAAACCAGCTGTCTTGGCTGGTCGTGTCCCTGGGGGCGTAAACAGGTGTCGAGAGGGCCGCGGGGCCTCAGCGTGTGACACACGGCCACACGCTCCTCCAGCCTTCTCCTCCAACCTGCCAACCCACCACAGAGCGAGAGAGTGGTGTGTTTTACACTTTTGTGGACTTGATTGTTACTACAGACAAGGAGCTGTTGATATCTGGGACTGCACATAAAACCTAATCTCTACAGGTCAAAGCAGCTGCTCACACTAAGTGCTTGTGATAGTTTCCTCACATTCATTGATCTGAGAAGTCCTTTGTTTATTTTTTAGAAAATCTTTGCTCAAGGGTGAGAATTCATTTAACAAAGATATCATGTATGAAGAAACCTTGACATGCCTGTAGCAGATATAAAAATACACACTGCTGTGCAACCAAAATAGATGAAAGGAGACGGGTATGTCCTGCTGAGCTTAAAGCCAGCTGTATTTTTAGCACAAACTTCACACTGTGCATAGGAGTGGAGGAGGGGGCTTGCTGGCTGAATGCAGGTCAATGCGCCTGTACACACATACCAAAATGGTAACAGCAGGTCAATGCCACTATAGTTGTATAATTCTGAACAGTCAGTGGAGGCAGTGAGCAAATATTGGCACCTCACTACCATCACTATCCTCATATATGCGTCCACTGTGGGCCATTTGAATTCCAGCTGTGTAAGTTCTTCTTCTGTGTGACTATAGAAAATTTGTAAACTGAATCCAAGCAAGTGCACCGGCTTCTTTGTGCAGAGCGTTCACATTTTACGACTCTTTCAAGTGCCTGCTAATAAGATACCCGACTTTGGAAACTGTGCTTGAAAGCAGTAAAGTCTTTCTTTTGAAGCTGCAGGAACAAAGGCAGCTTCACACCCTAAACAGTCCCGCTATCACTCTCTCTGCGGTGAGCTCAGCGGCACTGCACGGCCCATTGTACATCTGCCACTTGACTCCTTGACACTGAAACAGGGAGTGTGTGTGAAAGGTGGTGTGGTGGAGGTGTTTAGGCCTACATGTGCATGTGTCAAGCTGTACTTGTGCTTTAGTGGAGCTGAGCCAAGCTGCAAAGCCAAACTGCCACCTCGTTGATTCCTGTGTTCACATGTAAAACAAGCTGAGGCAAGTTAGTGGCTCATCTCTTGCATTCATGTACGACTCCTATCACCTTCCATCTTTACAGCAGCTCCAGAGTTATTCACCCATCTGGAGACAAAACAAGCCAGTAGCAATTACTGGAAACCCTTTGCGCTAGAGATGCTGAATGTCAAACCTCAAGCCTTTATTCAACAAAAACATAGGCACGGCTGTATTCTTATGCAACCTTGGTTATGTGGCTGACAGCCAGGCAATTAAGCATATGTGGATTTCTAAAAGTAAAATGGAAAAAGAAGCATAGAGTATGTTTTCCAGCTGAAGTTGGAAACCTACACTTATTTTTAAAAAGAACAGCTCTTTTGATTATAATTATGTCTCACAGTCTAAACTGAAACACAACAGAGCCAACGTTTTTTTATTTTATTTAGACAGCTCCACTGTCCTATACAGCCTACTGAAACAAAAGAAAAACAGAAGGAAAACAAGGACCTAATTTCATCAGAAATTTTGAAGTGAAGTCACATGCAAAAGAACAAAAACTGCCCAGTGTTACATAACTAAATCAAGTGATCTGTTGTGACTGCTTATTTAGACACAGCCACGTGGAGGTTTATCAGCAATAACAGGGAAAAGGATGGAGATTGCGCAATATCAGCGAAACACATTTGGCCAGCTGCTCACACTGGCCTTTCATGGGTCTGCTGTGCAGTCTAAAGTCTGAATTGAGACTCTCAGCAGCAGCTCATGCATTTGCATTTGATGCAGACTCTTAGCAGACTTCAGTCGGAGGCTCCAGCACCCGCGGATGACTCTGAACTTAACCAAAAACTTTGCTCGTGGAAGGCTAGAGCATTCAGAGACGTAAAAAACCTATCACGACGCTTTCGTTTCTGCCTTAGAGCTAGCGACGCAGTTTTGGGTGTGAGTCAAGTGAGGTGTGTTTAGACTAGCTCTGGCCTGAAAGAGTGCAGACGGAACTAGGTTTTCTGGCGGAGTAGCACTAAATCCACAGCGCAACAGACTACCGGTGCACAGTTCACGGCTGAGCTCGAGACAGACGGAGCGAGTCCGCTAAAAGTGGTCGGTGCGACTCCGAGATGTGTTTTGTGTGACTTTAAAAACAACAACAACAGCAGCAGTTTGTCTTTACTCCCGTCGTCTCCACTACTCGGAGCGCTTTAGGGACAATTGTTCCTCCGTGTTTTTTTCCAAACTGACGGACTTCTCGACACTGGACTGACTTCAGCTGAACTCAAAAGATGTCAATTTTGCCTTTCACTCCCCCCATTGTCAAACGACTTTTGGGCTGGAAGAAGGGAGAGCAGAACGGCCAGGAGGAGAAGTGGTGTGAAAAAGCGGTGAAGAGCCTGGTGAAGAAGCTGAAGAAGACGGGACAACTGGACGAACTGGAGAAAGCCATCACCACCCAGAATATCAACACGAAATGCATCACTATACCGCGGTAAGGAGAGTTTGAGCGTTGACCGTGAAATCAGCATCCTAGCTAGCTGTACACTTAGTAGCTTCCCCGGGGGGTTATTACTTCAGCTGATTTCATTACAGCTTTGTTACAGAAAACTCAAAAAGGTTTCTTCCCTGGTTTCTGTCATCCTCGGCGCCTTGCACATGTATGGCATCATTGCTCGACTTGAGAAGTTGACATTTCCACTTCCTTTCTGGCGTCAATATTTCAAACTGTTGATTTCCTTTACGTGTTTATTGTGCAGCAACATGGTGGCTAAGGTGCTGCTTAACGAGCTAGCGTTGGACCATGAGCAGAGCTAGCAGATCATGTCTGAAACATCTCGGTGGCGAGCTGCTGGGGCATCATGCTGTCATCGTGTGCACACTTCACTTTAAGCGAGCAGCCTTCAGCACTTTCTTATTATCACATCAGCATTCAGCTGAGGGTGTTTTGCTGAGAATAAAAAGGGTACAGTCCATGCATTAACTAGCCAGCAGAGCACATGCAGTGCAAAAGCATTAATGGAGTCCAAGTTATATAACTTGGCCTTAATCTGGGACGCTTTCTAGCGTTCTTAGTGCGTAGGCGAGCCCGTGGAGCTGGCTTCTTCTTGCTCTGTCTGCACAGCCATTTGTCCATCAACACATTATTTAGAACAAATAACCAACAGTGGCATTTGTCAGTAAATCACAGCTGGTAGCTTCTGTGAGTCACTTCTCTCCTGAGCAGTCATTCTCCTCCCTCGATGAGAGGCTGTGCTTGTAAAAGCCTCTGAGGTGCACAATGTAAACACAAATCATGGATTTTACCCCTGCCACTCTTTAAAATGTATGTGTGGTATTACTGCAGTGTTGATTTTTCAAGTAACTCTCAGTTGCCGGTTGTTTTAGTACACCTTAATCCACCCAATGAGCAGAGATTAACTGATTCGTCAACTTGAAAGTTCTTGTCCGTTACATGGATAATCAATTTGAGTCATTTTGCATACTCACATGTGTCAGCTTACGTGATGTGGTTTTTAAGGGGCATCCCTTTAAGATAAGATACTTGGCATATAATTAACACCCGTGTCAGTAATAAAAAGCTTTGTCAGTATCTACAGATGGAGAATGCCTCCAGTCTGTTGTGCAGAAGAAGCGAGTAGTCTGCAGCCTCCAAAATAGCTATAAAGAGCCTGTTACACGTCCCTATAACAGTTCTAAAAACTGAACATGATACATTTTGCTTTGGAGATGTCATATCAAATTGAATTAGTTTTAACCAGGTCCAACTGCAGCGAAAGAAAATGGATGGATGGACAGGTGGAACTTGTATTAAAAGTACAGTGTGTGCTCACATGTATTTTACTTCTTCTGCTTTCTCCACTTTTACAACTAAACTCTCCAGACCTTTGCTTGCATCTGCAAAATCTCACTAGTGTTTGTGGGCTATTCAGATTTAATAGCATACTGTCAGATGAAAATTGAGCCTCAGTGGGGCACTCCCACATTCTTCATTGCCACAAGTGTGCATATCACGGCTTGCACAGGCCTGGGCCAGCGTTCAGAATTAAGCCTACCCAGAAAGTTAAATAATGTTTGTCATGATCCAGGTTTCATATTTCCCACCACTAATGCAGAAGGGAAGAGGTGGAGTGCATTAAGATGACCCCAGATCAGAGCTGGCTGTCAGTGTTGGCTAACAGAGTCCCTGGAGAGCTGCTGTTTCTATTAATTCCCCCACGTTTTGGCTTGCTGACAGCAGCTGCTTGCATGTTCAGGCCTGTCCACAGGGAGGTCAGCTTCTATCTCTCTGACACATGAACTCCCTGTTCAAGCTCATTGCTACCCGTCTTAATGGTGGTTTGCAGTGATGCTGAGTCGAAGGAAGCGGGCTCTGTGTATATTGATTGAATCAATAGTTGTATATGGTGGGGGAATAGCAGGAAAATTATATCACATCTCAGTGGTGTACATTGAGATAGAGTTATGGGGAAAGAAAGGATCAGATCTCAGCGGGCCAAGTGACAGAATATTATATTGAAATCTCAAGGCTATTTTTTTTTTCCTGTCGTGTCAAGCACACTTATTTCTTTTTGTGTATGTGAGTTTGGTCTGTCAGATGAATCTTCGAATCAGCTGGGGAGCTTTGGGAAAGACTAGTTGTTTTTGAATGGCTGCAATCTGCTAGATAACACTAGCACACAATTACAGGACTATCTGTGGAAACTGTATAACAGCTTGGTGAGTTTGGTGGTTAAGTTATTTTTGGGTTGGAGGTCATTGACGTGGTCAGTGGGGCTGCATGTAGGTGTAGGTGTGCCTTTATCTTATGAAAAAAACATTAGTCATGTTCCCAGTTGAGGTCAAAACAAAGTATTGCAGGCTTTGACTGTTACTCAGAGAGTGCCATTGCTCTACTTGCCTTTTAGTGGTTTTTGACAATGAGCAGCTTTACTCATTTAAGACGTAAGTAAAAGTTTAAACCTCTGTCCAAGTTCAAGCCTGACTCATTCAGCAACGAGCAGCTGTGGTACTGACCTACCCTCTTCTTTTCTCCATTGGCCCTATTAAAGTCCTGTCTTCCTGTGAGCTGTAAACTTGGGTTAGCCGAAAACACTAGTGTGTAAAGTGCGTCAAGCCACTATGAGTTTCTAATCCATGAGGGAAGGATGTGTAGTGTGACAGCCTGCTGTGTGAGTGTGACAAGATGACTAACAGATGTGTGTCCTGTTGTTTACCAAGACCTGTATCTATAAACAGGAGCCAAGTTGTGTTTCCGTTATACCAGGATAAACTGGGAGCAGAGTTAAATATAGTTACAAAGTCAGTATTGGGAGGAGGTCAGGTTGGTTGGATAGGTCAACAAAACCTCAGGCTTTGAGACCAAACATGTACGTATGCTTCCTGTTTCCTAAGCGTAGTAAATGTCGTTTTTCTTTTTTCTTTTCCTGAGTTATGGCCATGATTGTTTCCTAACGTCAACCAAGATTACGTAGGCTTTTTAGCCTTAAGGAAGTAGTTACTTTACCCAGACCACATTTTTAAAGCAAACTATTACATTTCACATTTTAACCTAAATCCCTGACCTTTTGCCAACCCTAACCAGGTCACGTTTTTTTCTCTCAAACTCCAACCATAGTGGTGTCCATTCTTGAGTGGTTTTCTGTTCAGAGAAGTGACTTGTTTTGTCACTGTTTTGGGAGACACTACCACATTTCACCCCCCCCCCCCCCCCCCCCCCCCCCCAAAATGAAAAAACTTTGTCAACCATTGCCACACAGTCAAACTTAGTGTAAACATTTAAACTTAAAGTTTTTGAGGGTGAATTTTAGGTGCAGGTAATTGGGAGGCAGTGGTTGAGCAAGTCAAACAGTTGCAAACAGTGTAACAAAAAATGCCATATTGATTAAAAACAATATAATCTCTTCCTGTACCTCCTTTAGAGATATATATTTATAGAAGGTATAAAAAAGGACATTGCTACCATAAGGTCACCTATTGGTTGCTTTAAACCCTTTTTGAAGCCTTTTGAGTGTTTCCTTCATTGCTATCTTGGTTGCAAAAAAAAAAACAAAACAAAACAGATGTGATGAGGACAGGGGGTCTAACTATGGTACTACACACTCACAGGCTACTTTGCATAAATCATGGTGAAGTATAGAAAACTCTGTTCTTGTCATCTATGACTGGGAATCCATTCATAAACTAGAGAACACCAATGTATATAATTCCATACCCTAAACTAGCTGTTACTTTGAAATTTATTATTACTACAGCGTCCTTTTTTTTTAATTTGTTTTATTTGTGTTTTTTATGGATTGCATAGATTAGTCTACAAGCAAACAGTTGACCTTCACCACACACCATTTTTGCTGTTGTGAATAGGAGGATCTCTGAGACAGACCTTAGAGATGGACTGTCTTCTGTAAATACTAATGTGTGACTGTCAGTTAGGGCAACCACTAATAACTGTTGCCGTGTTGATCAATCTCTTAATGTTTTGGTTACTCAAGTAATTAAGATGATTTTTAAAATGATAGAAATAACAAAGATACACTTTGTTTGTGCAGTCCGAGTTGACACTTTCAGATAGGTTTTGTTTAGAAGCGTATAGCATATAGATTATAATAAAATAAATGAAATTAAGACAAAAAGTGTTGGTTTTTGGGAAGCTGGAATCAGATATCGGCTTGAAGTTTTTTGAAATGACCAATTATACAAGTTGTCATTGGAGGAATCAGTAGTTCCTGTAAGTACAGTATAATGTGTGAACTAATCACAAACAAAACTTGTAGAAGATACTGTGCTGCTTTTGACCTGATTGTACTTTGTGTATGATAGTTGTTGTGACAATAGGTAGACAACATCACACTAACTCAATCTGTTGTCTAGTTGTTTGTGCCAAATGTTTAATAATTATGACACAATCATGCACCTGTGCATATAGGGTCTGTCATGTGTGAACAGAGGTAACTTTTCAATGACAAAACTTAATGGGAGTTAAATATTCCTTAGAAAGACACACTCATCAAAGTTGCGTCTTCTGTGTGTGTGCTTAAAAATATATATTTGGGGTTAATGAGTTCCAACAGTTGCACACTGGCATCAAAAAGACATTGAGACATTTTCCATTGTCTTAATATCATGTGTGATACGTGTACTGTGGACAGTGAGTTTTATATTCACAGAGCCTGGGGAAGTGGATTCCTCACCTTTTATCTTAATTTTCTCTGACTTTGTGCAAGGGGTGGTGAGAGGGTTTGTCTTATGTACACACATCTCTCCTGGCACTAAGGTTACAGTCTGACTCACACTGCATGTTGGGGCAGGAGGGAGTGTAGGATCTTCAAGTTCAGATGTAAAAGATGGGATAAAATGAGAAAGACAGGGACTGGACCAAGAGTGAGAAGGACTGCATCCACACTGCTGTTTCTTTATACATCACTGTTGAAAGTACTTCAACAATACAGTTCTTGATTAAGGAAATTCATTTTGTTGACTTTTGTCAGACCATCATGTTTTCCACCTTATCAGTGTGCAGCAGTTATGTAAAGATGGCTTTGTGATCCACATCAGCAGAATTTAATCCTGAAATGTAGACTGAAAACAAACAGATTTACTTTTGCTGTATACTTGGTGTCTTTTTATATTTGCTACTTTTGGTTAATAGTCCTTCCGGTTAGTCAATAGAATTAAAGCAGTATTTATTTTTTGCCTCATTATAAAAGCTGTGGACACTTGCACTGAAAGAGAGATGTAGAGGGAAAAAAAGTGCAGAAGAGAAGTATGGAATTCCCAGTGTTGCAAGGAAGTTGTTGTTATAATGGGGAAAATGTGCTTTAATGAGGGAAGATGAGACATTAATGGGTGAACAAAAACACAGTTGACAAATGAGAAAAGTATAAAAGTAGAAGGTAACAGAAAGTCAAGGGTTGAGATGAAAGACACTGAGGAAGCAGTCTCTTTGGCAAGCTGCAGCGTCTTGAATTCTCAGGCTTATCAGAGGGAGACAGTGGTTAGTGGGATTCACACACACACACACACACAAAAAAAATATACCGGCTAATAGATGAAATAGAACTGGTTTGTTTACCTTCTAGACAGCATTTGAACATCAAAAGAGATGTCTGCATGTGTCTGGATGACAGACTAGACTTCATTAAATGCACACTGACACACACTGCCAAACTCATACAGTGTGCACCTCGGCCCTGTCATGTCATTGTGCTGTTGTCATATTCAGAGTTAATTTTGTCTCATTCAAATCATCTGGTGGTTTTGTAAGCGTAGGCCAGTGTCACTACAGAGGAGCAAGCATGTTGATGATCAGTCCGATGTGTCTGAGGTGGGAGCACAAAAGTGAAAACATAATGAGCCTTCGTGGTTTGGGATCTTGTCTGTTAGAGAGAGATGTGGTGCAGTTTTAAAGTGAAACAACAACAGAGCTGGTATTTGCTCATTCTTGTGCTAATTATATGAGCAGAGCAGGTAAAACTACTCTAGAAGCGTGCTAAAAGCACTTTATGGACGTGTCTTAAACAACTTTACTGCTGCACACTTTGCAAAGATGATATGGAGCTGCCAGACACCTGAGCAGAACCAGGGAGATCTTTTCATGAAATTAGCAGTCAGTATGTTGCTTCATAATAAAAGTTTGAGTGCACAGCTACCTTCCAGAATACAAAGCACGCCAGGCTACAGAATTGTGCAGTACATTTTTCCCTCCTACAAACAACCTGTCCAGAGTTCTTTGGGACTGGATTAAGTAAGACAGCTAAAATAACTAAAGCTGAATGGACTTGAGCCTCTTATGAAGGTTCTGGTTGTTCTATTCTGCACTTTAGTGTGATTGCCTGCTCAATGAAATCGCAGCACAGGGGAAACCCTGACTAAAGGGCATGAGTGTGAAAGCACCCACAGAGGTTTGTGCCTGCTAAACTTTTGTTTTGGTAGTTCCGTTCTGATTCCTCTCGTTCTCAAATAATAATTTTGTAATTTTCTGTTTATTTAGCTACTTATATTCTCACATAATCAAATCAACTGTGTGGTTTGTATAATTTCAGAACTGTAAGAAGTTCATCTTTTTTTATGCAATTAAAAATCCAACCCCGCCTCAAGGAAATCAAACTTTTTAGAAAGTTATGAGAATGAAGAACACCAAGTTTTCAAGGTAGGAAGCTGAAAGCTAAAATGACAAATGAATGTAAAACATTAGATTGATATTGTAGGCGTGATTTAACAAAATGCGTCATCACTTTGTTAAATGAGCACACACACTTTGTCATTCACTTTCATGTCAAGTATCACACCTGGGTCACCCGAGACAGTGATGTTCAACAGGACTCTGTTCAAGACGGGTCACAGAGAGTTTATGTGTGTTGTCTGTCTGTGTGTGGTTGGCGTCTCTAATGACAGTGACAAGTCTGCTTCTTCAGGGTTGGGTTCAGGATTCCTGTCATTGTTTGATTTACTTGACTGAAAGGGATTGCTGCTGTGAGTCATGACTGAAGTCTGTTTGTAGACAGTAGTAACTGTGTTGTTGTGCTTACTTTGTTTGGACCTTAAAAACAAAAGAGTTTAGTGTCCTCGCTACTGTTGGACAGTAATTTCTTAGTTAAGTCACATGGTGATGTCATCCTAATATTGTTGCATTTTTGTTGAGGGTATCATTGGTTGTACAAACAATAACAGAATTTATTTAAGATCCTGATCAATTATAAGTCTAGTGTATATGCCATGCCTGAAGCTTGGTGTTCATCGTGCTTCTGTTTTCTGTTCCTTCAAAGGAAATAAACAGAATACTGACTGTAGAATTCAGGCTACTTAACCATACGTTAATAGATATAAATATATTTATGCCATTGTACATGACTCTGTGTGCGTGTGTGCATGTAGTTAGTCAGCTTAGAGGAATGCTCTTTCAGACTGCTGGGGCCTTGAGGAGGGTGTGGGCTGCTGTTTGGTTTGTGGCTTGCACCACGGGTGGAAGGGTTAGAGACACAGCTCTGCCTCGACTTGGCCCTAGCCTGTCTCACTATCTGCGGGGGAGTGCACATGCAGAAACACACACACACACACACAGACGTGTTCTCCAGACAACAAATGCGCCTTTGTGCTCCACTGGCCACTGCCACCACCACTGCTGCCGCTGCTGCTGCTTCAGGTGCTAGGGTAAAGCTGGGTATGTGGGGGAAGGTCAGCTGATTGGAAGGAGTAGGGGTTTTTAAGCAGGGAGAGGAAGTACAGGTGAAAGTCATAAAATACAGAAATTACGCAATGACTTTTCAAGGAGGTTGTGTGATAAGTGTTTCTTACTGAAGTTGCCATAGTCGTTCAGGACTTGCTGAAAACACAAGAAACAGGAAAGAAACATGAGTCTTTCTTGGCCACAGGGCCACAATTTGTAAGGTTTGATAGGCTGAAACATTTTATCACGATAAGCGGTGACTGTGAGGTCTTCTTACACTTTACTGTCAATGACACCTGAAATAGTGACACGAGAAACTTTGGGCAGAAACATGATAAGAAATGCTTTAGATATTGTATCGTGTGTCTAGATGGATATATTATGCTATAATTGTACCAAGTGTTGGGAAATGATTATATGTTTTGATGCATTCTCAATCATCCAGGAAAGTAAATCTCCAAAAGTTGGTTCTGTTCATCTGTAGCGTTTTGTGGGAGAAATGTTTCGTCACTCATCCAAGTGACTTCTTCAGTCTCAGCTGACTGCAGTTTTCCCCAATCTTATAAACAGTACATTTGCATAATGACTGAAACCAGTCCACTGATGGAACAATGGGCTGGGAGGTCAGTTCCTTAATCTTAATTATGCAAATTCTCATGACCATTGATCAACAACCACTGACCAAAACCCACTGATCAATGGCCATGAGTACCATTCACAGAGAGTTGGGGAATGGCTGCAATCACAGCATTGTGAGATGGCGAAAGATGTACCCTTAGGGCCCCTCCTCGATTCAGAGATGGACTTTCCCTTTTCACATAAATGGCCTCCTTGACTCCGCGCTCAAACCAGCGTTCCTCCCTGTCCAAGATGTGTACATCCTCATCCTTGAAATAGTGTCCACTGGCCTGTAGGTGTAAATAGACTGCAGAGTCCTGGCCTGACGAGGTAGCTCTTCTGTGTGGGTGAAGAATTTGTCTGACAGACAGCTCACCCAAACAGAGACAAAACATCCTTGCTAAAGGGAATTTTGCTGTCACACTGAGACAAATCCCGCTAGTGGAGCTGATCACAGCCACAGAAACAGCAATTTGCAACAACAATATTGCAGAAGTGGAAGCAGAGCAACTATGGAAAGTTTCGGCCTGTCTCAGCAATGCAAAGCCCCCAGCATCCAACATCACCATGGAGGAGAGGAAGGCACTCACATCACTTAGTGATGACAACGACATTATCATCCTTCCGGCAGACAAGGGTAGGTGCACAGTATTGCTAAACCAGAAAGACTATCATTAGGAAATTTTGTCACTACTCAGTGATGAAAATACTTATGAGCCCCTGAAACGAGACCCAGGAAGTGGCTACAGGAAGAGGGTGATAGTCTATCTGAAGCAGTTGGAACAAGACAAGGCTATTGACCGGACCTCATACCACAGGCTATCCGGTTGTTCAGTCTGACGTCACTAGCCGTGTCTGGGTCTAAACTCCGCTGCAGGTCCATATATCAAACGATCACTATGGCATTACTGAGAGTCGAAAAACTGTCTAAAGTCTTTCATCTTTAATAAAATGATCAGCGTTCTGCTGTACCAGGTGTAACAATTGAGTTTAACATCTAGGCATCCATGAAAACGGAATTTATGACATTTAACGGAGTTAGAAGTTAGCAGGGAGTTAGCTCGCTAGCTTCTATCTAAATACAATATAGCATGTCCTGACTGTGGGGTTTTGGAAACAAATTAAAACGTACAGCTCTGTTATCACTTCCAGCATAAATGAAGACAGAAAACTAAACAGCAGTGACGTTTGTAGGGTTACTGAAGTTGGGCTAGCTGGTATATAATGATGTGCTACGTGACTGCTAGCGACACAGCATAATGTTAGCATAATATAAACAAGCTAACTTTTTTTCCACTCGATAAAAGTTACCGTGAGTGTTCTCGGTGGTCAGGAACAAATGTAATCGCATGGCAGGATGCTTTAAAAGGACCAAACTTCAGCCAGGAGAACAACTGAGATAATCCATCCACAATACGAGGTTAGTCATTCATATACTGCTGCATGGGCTGGGCTGTAGTTACATCCCAAGGTTTTAAAAACTGAGCTTAAATAAATGATTAGCGGTAATAAAAGCCGAGGGAGGTCAACAGGGATCACTGACTGTTTTAGGAGCTTTTTGAGATTAAATAGAAGAAAATACATAACATTAAACATGTTAACAACACAAAAGCCATATTAAACCAGACTACTTTAGACCCGGAAGTAAGATTCGTCGCGTCATCACTGAACAACCGGATACCCAGGGGAGTCCACACCAAGTCTGTATGGTTTACTGAAAATACATAAACAGGGTGCACCTTTAAGACCGACTGTCTGCATGATCGACTCTGTCACCTATAACATCTCCAAGTTTCTGCCTTCCATCCTCAACCCGCTGGTGGGCAGCTCTGAACACCAAATCCAGAACAACCTGGATTTTGTTGAGAAGGTGAGAGATGTCATCATGGAGGCAGATGAAACCATGGTCTTGTACGACGTTACATCTCTCTTCACTTGCATCCCAGTCACGGAAGCGTTGGAGGTAGTCTGTAAGAGATTACAGGATGACACCAACCTCAGCAACAGGACCACTCTCAGCATCGACCAAGTGTGTTTGCTTTTGGAACTGTGTCTTCATTTCACCTACTTCACATACAAGGGTCAGTTCTACAGGCAGAAACATGAGTGTGCCATGGGCTCCCCAGTTTCACCCATTGTGGCCAATTTGTACATGGAAGAAGTGGTAAAGAGGGCTTTGCTATCCTACCCTGGAACACCACCAAGCCATTGGTTCAGATATGTGGATGACACCTGGGTGAAAATCAAATCTACGCATCAAATTCACCAGGGAGGATATGAAAAGTGGCAGGTTAGCCTTCTTAGACTGTGAGATTTCCATCAGTAATGGGGGACATCTAAAAGCTGATGTGTACCGTAAACCTACACATACGGATCGGTATCTAAGGTTTGACTCTCATCATCCACTGGCGTACAAACTGGGTGTCATTACGACGCTACAATACAGAGCGAACACCATCCCCACTGACACAGCGGCCAGGGAGGCAGAAGAACACCACATCAAGAAGGCCCTGAGTAAATGTGGTTATCCCAGCTGGACTTTTGTCAAAGCTGGAAAGGCACCTAAAGAAAGCTCCAGCCGATCCAGGAGAGAAGGACAACCGCTGCCCAAGCGAAAACCTGTAGTGATCCTGTATGTATCAGGAGTATCAGAGCACTTGAGACGCATTTTTTCTAAAAGTCTCTGTGGCTTTTAAACCCCCAAAACACGCTGTGCCAAAAACTGGTCCACCCCAAGGATCGGATCCCCCGACACAAACTGAGTAACATAGTGTACGCTGTTAAGTGCCAAGAGGATTGCCAGGATTTATAAATCGGGGAAACCAAACAACCTCTGGCGAAGCGGATGGCACAACACAGAAGAGCTACCTCGTCAGGCCAGGACTCTGCAGTCTGTTTACATCTATTGGCCAGCGGACACTCTTTCAAGGATGAGGATGTACACATCTTGGACAGGGAGGAACGCTGGTTTGAGCACGGAGTCAAGGAGGCCATTTACGTGAAAAGGGAAAGACCATCTCTGAATCGAGGAGGGGGCCTAAGGGTACATCTTTCGCCATCTTACAATGAATTCTAATCGAAAGCCTAATAAAGAATAAGCAGTCAGGATAACAGACAAATATCCAGCATCTTTTAAACAATTCTGACATGTATGAATTCGAGCACACAGGTTTCTAACTTTGGCGAGGAAAGCATCCAGGGTTCACGGCACACACATGCACCGTAATGACCTTAATTTATCTTAGTTACCCAGTTCTGAGCTTTAATTATATCATCATTTGGATTTTTGCCACTGAAGAATCAACAAGTTAAGGTCAGTTGTGAAATTTGTGAATTTTTTTTATAGTGGAAATTTCTCTTTGAGGGATATCAGGCTGACACAGCATGGGGGTATGTTTTTAAGAATAAACATTAATTTTTCATGAGAGGTAAACCAGCCTACACTCTGCCCTTCCCTACGAAAAAATGCAACTAGACTGTAGAGAGAAATTTATTGATGACTTGCATCTGGAATATTCTCTGTAATTCATCATCATGCTTCAGAAAGAGAGAGACATACTGCTCTGCTCATTGACTGTTTGCAGTAAAACTAATGGCTCCCAGTCCTCCATTGTCTCCCCAGATTTTTGGAGTCCAGACTCTGTTATTTGTCGTCTAGCCCTGCCAGTCGTTTGTCTGCTGGTTTTGTATTTCACTTTAGGCCCTCCTTCACTGGTCCCAGCACACTTCAGCCCTATGATATCACCTATGGGCCAGACACCCCCTCCTTTCCTCCTTCCTCCACCTTTGTTAGAAATAAAGAAGTCTGATGGCTTTTCCAGAGAGAGTGGGAGGTTGGTGTGTGTCTTTGTGTGTTTTTCCGCCCGAGCCTCATCACTGCTGGACTGCTGCAAGTCCATATATGTTTAGACATCAGTGATTAAATGTATGTAAACTAAAGCATTTGGATGAAGACAAACTCAACTCAAGAAAAAGGTCATTTACAGCAATTTCTGATTGTTCACTTAATTGTTTAGGCTATAAAATGTCTTGTTTTGTAGCTCAAACCACTTTGCAAAACATGAAAGTTACCAGACTTTACAACCCATGAATGTTCAGAGACTTAGCTTGAAACTGAAATAACTGGTCAGCTATGAAATTAGTTAGCTAACACATTTCTATTTGTTGACTAAAAAATTATTATTTCAGCTGTACTAAGTACACTATTTAATTCAATTCAATTTTATTTATATAGCGCCAAATCACAACATAAGTCGCCTCAAGGCGCTTCATAGATGCAGAGAAAAACCCAACAATCATATGACCCCCTATGAGCAAGCACTTTGGCAACAGTGGGAAGGAAAAACTCCCTTTTAACAGGAAGAAACCTCCGGCAGAACCAGGCTCAGGGAGGGGCGGCCATCTGCTGCGACCGGTTGGGGTGAGAGAAGGAAGACAGGATAAAAGACATGCTGTGGAAGGGAGACAGAGGTTAATAACAGATTTAGTCTTGATTTAAAAAAAACAAAAAAAACCATGGTGAAATCTGTTTCTGTAGTTTTTTTTTTTTTTAATTTGCAGCTGACAGTTGTTTTAGCAAACCAGAATAGATTAACCAACCACAGAAAGTATTATGTGGCAAGTAGGGTCAGATGATATCAGGATATGTAAAGTAAAATAAGGAAAACTTTTTGCAGAAGTGTTGCAATACCTCTAATGTCGACACAGTTCACATGGTTGCATATATTGTGTTTATCTGGATGATTAGAGCATATCCACTACTGGAGAGATTGGGACTTAATTATCCCAGTCCAAATTTGAAATATCTTCCATGTGAACACTGGAGGTTGTTGCATTATTGCTGATGTGGAGATGGTGGCAGAGAAACTGGGCATCTCAGTTATACATGAACTTCTCTTCCAAACTCTACAGTGATCCAGAATCGCTGCTTTTCTTACTTTATAATATTGCCTGCCCCGGTCATGTTGTGAGCTGTATTTTTAGCAGTTGGCATAAGTTTTTCAGGACATTAGTAACCACACTCTCAAGGAATACCATTGTGCACATGTGGGCTTGTAGTTCAAACAAGTATATTAGTGAACTAGCAATATGTCTGTGAAGGTTCTCAGTCATCCAGGTCATCGTAGTCAAAGGAGCTTGCAAAGAAAAGCGTCTGGACTTCTTTAAGTTACTTGAAGATGTTTCACCTCTCATCCGAGAAGCTTCTTCAGTTCTAAGGTCAAATGGTGGAGAGTCCCAGATATAAACCTAGTGGGAGTATCCCCCCACAGAGGGACAAAAGGACCCCCTGATGATCATCTAATCGTCTGAGCCAAGGTGTGAAACTGGGTGTGGGTCCCAATCAGCCAGAGTTTCGGGTGAACTAGCAATTTAGAAATTTGTTATTCTGGATGATCCTTCGTGGATTATTTAATTTTCTTTCAGTTATCTAAAAGATAATGCTGCATTCTCCCTTGTATCGGCTGGCATTGGCCAAGGAAGACAAAGAGACTTTACAAAGAGGTTGGTTGCAGAGACAGTCCAGATTGTAACCAACTTTATTTTCCCAGTTGTGTTATGTTGTTGACTCTGTGTGATTCTGCAGTTTCAGATCCTTAAACTGTTGGGATAGTGAAGGATTAATCTGTGATGACGCTTGCACAGAAACAGCTACTACAGGGAAAAGCAAATTAAACAATTTTTCGCTTCATCACAGGGCTAACAAAAAATTATTTAAAGGTCACAGACTGCTGAGTTAGTCGTGTCTAACCGAAGGTAGAATTGGTGAATGATTTGTCTCTTTACATGTTGTTGTTGTTGTTGTTGGAAGGCACCAGCCTCTGCTAAATGTCACCAGATTGTAGCCCTGTTGGTCGGGGTTCAACAGACTGGCCACAGACTTTATGAAAGGCACAAAGGCCATATCAGCCCAATAGCCCCTCACCCCCACCGCCCTCATCCCGCACTCAGCACTGCAATGGAGGCTGTGAGATCAGGATAGTGGGACAGACGGAGGAGAAGGAAAGGGGGGGTTTAGGGGTTCAGTCACAGACACTCTGAGCTACCCTGAGCTGTTGAGATGGTCTGGCAGACCTGTTGTGCAGCTGCAGCCCTCCTTTCTTTATCCATCACCCACTTTGTCCTCTACCCTTGCATGCTTTTAAAGGACAGACTGTGACTGATCCTGATCTTTGTGATGTGTTTGCAGGCACCTTAAAATGGTGAAAATATTCTACTTTTAAAGTTAAACATGCAAGTTTAGTTACATAGTTAATAACCAGCATTGGATGAGAACAATTTTTTCTCCAAGGCCTTCAGTTTCTAACTGTATGTGCTGGCATCTTCTTAGCGAGGTAAGGCTTTCAGTAAGAGAGTAAAAAAAGTCCATGTTAAGCCCACAAGGAAGGCGTGTGTGTGTTCAACACTTCTCGGACTGTTGCCAGCCTGGACACACACACAGTGTATATGTTTGTGTCTCTGAGCGTAACTGGGTATGCCTCAGGGTGTTTGTTTTGCCCCCTCCCCCTTCCCCAGCTTAGTGAAGCTCAATCTGCTCTGTCTGAGTCAGCCAAAAGCGCACATATTCAAAATTTATGTATGTACTAACCTTCACAGCCACTAACATCTGCTTATATTTTTTTTTTTATTTCACTACTTTTGCTACACTGGCAAATGCTAAATTAATGCATACTTCAAATGTAAAGTTACCTTAATTATTTTATATCCCTTCTGTTCTTACATTTCTCTGTACGTGTGTCCATCTGTGGAGCTCTACCATTCACGCAAACATACATGCTGGATGGATGTAAAGCTCATGTTCAGTCTCAGCTTTGGATCATGAGCCAAAACGATGTTGACACATTTACCCCTCTGGCAAAAATCTATACCTATTTATCCCTTTATTTTTAGACATCAGTTCCGGTCTATATTCTGAGATCAACATCAGCTTGCATGAAA
Organism: Copadichromis virginalis; assembly: GCF_057382275.1. NCBI lineage: Eukaryota > Metazoa > Chordata > Actinopteri > Cichliformes > Cichlidae > Copadichromis > Copadichromis virginalis. The sequence goes on from NC_140618.1 coordinate 29,696,316, forward strand.
AAACACAAATATTGCCCCAGATTTCATGGGGCAATATTTGGGGCAGGCGAACTGTAGGCAAAGGAAGAATACATATGGATCTGAATCACTTTATTTTAAATTTTGTGCTCCAGGATTGGCCTTGCTGAAGGAAATGCTCCCCCTCTGAAGTTAACTTTCAGCTGAATTTAGTTTTCTTTTTAGATAATTGAATTATTACACAGCCAATGGTTTTTTTTTTTTTTTTTTTTTTTTTTTTTTAAAGAACCAAAAATCCATTATAATTTTTTCATTGTACTTCCTTCAATAGAAACCTGATTTGAGGAGTTTCTTGATTATGTTATGTAACAGCAAAATATACACCCACTGGTTTTATTTGATTTTTTAAAAAGAGTTATCTAATACTTAATGTAGTTGATAGATTTAAGAAATCTTAGCCATTTTTAACAAAATTTTATTTAAAATTTAAGGTCAAATTAACCTGTAGAGCTAGAACTTGATAACCAGGCCAATCAATCATGGCTTTTCAGGGGTAGGCAACTCCAGGCCTCAAGTGCCGGTGTCCTGCAGGTTTTAGATGTGTCCTTGATCAAACACAGCTGATTCAAATGGCTAAATTACCTCCTCAACATGTCTTGAAGTTCTCCAGGGGGCTGGTAATGAACTAATCATTTGATTCAGGTGTGTTGACACAGGGTGAGATCTAAAACCTGCAGGACACCGGCACTCGAGGCCTGGCGTTGCCTACCCCTGGTTTATAGCATTATGGTATTGGATATACTGTAAAAATAGAATTATGTTGTGATATATTGTTAAATGTGACTCCCCTAGCTTTGGATGCATTCACTGTCAATAATGCTATTCATTCATTTTAAGTGCCCATGTTCACTTTTTCAATTCACATTTTGGTTTTGTAGATAAAATCAGTCAGTGCTGATTTGATTAGTTTCTGATCCTGTAGAGAGAAGCTGAAGAGTGAAAAATGTCCTGTATAAAGTCTTGAAGGCCCCACCCATGGACTTCAGATCTTCAGTTTGGAACACACACGCAGAGGTCAGCCCAGCTGGGAATTTGGGGTCATGATTATTCTCCCCTCAGCTACCTCCTGCCTCATGTCTGGAGTATTTTGAGGTCCAGATCATTTTTTTTTCTTCAATATCTGAGGTTGGCTGTTTAAATAGAGCTACTACTGCCACTAAACAACAAACTGAGGCTTGATGGTTTCACAGGAGTGGTTTTTGCTGTCAGAGCAGGGTTTCTCATTTGTCTCATTCAGTGGGCCATCGTAAATCTCTGAAGTGAGTCACTCTCATTGAGCAGGATATAATGTGTCTTGACTTGTCTCATACGCAATACTGTCTGTTGCTGATAGCGTTGGTTTACGTTTAAATCATACAAACACCTTTGTAGGAGAGTTAGTTGACCTTGCCTGTCAGCAGTGCAGAGTAATGATCTAATGCTTGTTTACCCTCAGTTGTTCATCTGCTAAAGAAGAGTTTGCTGATCCTATTCGCTGACCTTTGTTCAAGTAAAATTTAACCTGGATCCCTTGTTTATTGTTAATAATTTATATAAAAACTGTGGAATGTGAGCTTTTTGTTCCGGGTTTAGAAGAAGCGAAAGGGTTGAGAACCACAGAGTTGAGCTCAGTAGCTATCGTGGACTAAATGATTCATCACAGTTTGAAGTACACTGACTGTGATTTGGTGCTCTCCCACATGTATAACCTATCTGACTTACTCTTCATGCAGAAACTGGGTGATAAACTCTCTGGTGTAGTAATAGAGATAGTGAGAGCTGTGCCCATATAAGTAATTCACTGATTAATTTGGTAATTAAACAGCAGATCAGGTGACAAAGAAATTACTTTCTTTTATGTGGAAATTGATGTTAGACATAGATATAATCATTTATGATGTAATGGACTATAATGATGTGGTGAGTGTGGTGTTTGGCTGAGGTGCAGCTCTGCATAGACTGTTTGTGGCAAAGAGAAAAAACACTGGGGAGTTTATTTCTTAATTTACAGCCTGTAACAGCAAGAGGGCATCAAGTCTCAGTTAATGTTGTTGATGGGTAGCAAAGATTGATGCAAACTAACGTGATTAGTGGATATACACTATCAGTCAAAAGTCTGGACACGCCTTCTCATTTAATGTTTTTTATTTATTTTTATTAGTTTCTACATTATAGATGCGTACTAAAGACACCAAATGTATGAAGTAAGATATATGGAATTATGTAGCAAAGAAAAAATTGATTAACTCTAAAAATGCCGTATATTTTATATCTTCAAAGTAGCAGCCCTTTGCTTTGTTGACAGTGCTGCAAACCTTTGGCGGACTCTCAATGACCTTCATGATGTAGTCACCTGAAATGGGTTTTCACTTCACAGGTGTGCCTTGTCAGGGTTTATTTGTGGAATTTCTTGCCTTCTTAATGGAGTTGGGAACATCAGTTGTGTGTTGTGCAGAAGTCAGGTTGGTAAACAGCTGACAGCCCTATTTGACAAGTGCAAGAATCCCTGTTATGGCCAGAACCAATCAGCCATTTCAGGTGACTACCTCATGAAGCACATCGAGAGAATGCCAAGAGTGTGCAAAGCAGTAATCAAAGCTTTTGACTGGCAGTGTAGGTGGGCAGAAACTTGACAAGTGAAACAGCATCAACTCACAACTACTGCCAGATATGGTTTAGTATTACTCTTTTAAATCTCTTGCTTCATTTTTCTTTGAGGTGTATTTGTATGTATTTGTAAAACAGCTGGCAGCAGTAGTAGGTTCATACATTTCAGTTACTAACTAAACAGTTGTAGCTTCTGTATTAGGAAAAAAAATTCCCCAGTGCCTGAGTATGCTTGAGTAGGAGGTCAACTTAGACCAGGATGGACTTGGCACAAACTTTGATCTGCATCTGATTTCAGTTCTTGGTTGGGAGGTGTTGAGGCTCCTGTCAACAAATCGTGCATTTTTAAATGAGAGGTCTCGGGCCTAGGTGGGAGATAATTGTCCTGGTTATCCAGGCTGATTTGCCCTGTGTCTTATTGAGCAGAGGAGAGTTCAATATGAATCTCTTTCTCCGGCCTCTGTGAATGTAAGTTGTGATTACACATTTCTAGTACATATGTGCCCACTCCAGGTCAGGGATGAGTTACTACTACAGATGGAGGAGTTGGGGTATCTTAGGGTCTTGTTCACAAAAGAGGGGAGAGTGGTGCTTGAGATTGACAGAAAGATTGGAGCGATGCTGTATCAGTTTCGTTATGGTGAAGAGAAAGATGAGCATAAAAATGAACCTGTTGATTTACTGGTCAGTCTATGCCTCAACTGTGGTCACAAGCTCTTAGTAACTGAAAGAACAAGGTCGTGGATCCAAGCTTCAGAAATGGGTGTCCTTTAAAGGTGGCAGGGCTCTCCCTTAGTGACCCATTGAAGAGCTCGGTCATTCGGCTCAGCGTAAAACAGCTGCTCCTCCACATTAAAAGAACCCAGTTGAGGTGGTATGGGCCTCTGGTAGGATGCCTCCTACTGGTGGTCAGTGCTGGGAGAAAAGTTATTTAGTGGCACATGTAACAACCACAAGATCATCATCTCAACACAAATCAGCAATTGCACTGTCTATAGCAGTAGGAAAATCTATGTTACACGTCTAAATAAAACTGGTTAGTTTATACAACATTGTATCATCCAGCCTTTTAACTTCAGGGTGCTAAATCAGGATGACGTAGAGCCATAAAAAAGTGTTATTCCTACACCAAAAGCCATGCGCACTTTAAATATAGAGTAGAAGCCAGTGTTAAAAGTTATATTAAGGGTGTTTTCACAGCTATAGTTTGTTTACTCTGGTTTTAATCAGTTGATGAGTTTGTGAACTTGTAGCTTTTCCTTATGATTTGGTTTGTTTTCACACAAGAAAATTCCAAGTGGACTCCAAGCAAACCAAAATGTGTCACTACAGACCGCCTGAAAATGTTCGGCATGCTTATTGGCCAGATGTGAGCACTAGTGTTTTTTCACAAAAGACATAGAATTAAACTATGAGCTGGCATGCTAAGTTTTTCATTATGTCTCTCAGTAATGACTAAAAGCCTGCTTGACATTTTCTTCTTGTCCTGACTTTTATTACTTCACTCCTTTTTTCTTTCTGGTTTATAAACTGTTGCTTTTGTAACTGTTTATAAACCGTGTCCATGGACTCACAATGTCCATGTCACTGAGACATTGTTCAGCACATATATACTATAAATCAAATAACTTCAACTGACTATTAGTTAATGCCTGCCTATACATAGGTGATGTCACTTGTAATTACTGCAGTATAAAGTCATATACCCTTTTCCTGGTTGAAGTTATTACTGTGGCTGATATATTATTATACATTATAACTATTTTCTTATTTAAAAAAAAAACCCAAACAAAACTGAATGGAAACGGGGACAGTAAGTAGGGCACCAAATGACCAGTAGATTTTGTATGTCTGTCTGAGCCCACACAGTCCCACCCACCCAGTAGCAGACATACCAGTGACATCACATCAGCCCTCGCTCACGATTCAACACATCCACAGTGAAAAATGTCACATTCACGTGCCTACATGTGAATGTGGTTTCCTTGTAGATGCACTTTCCATGCGTTTCCTTCATGTCATCATCACTGTTGGTTAATTTACAGTGATTCACTATTTCAGCATAAGCTCTGTGTAACATTAAGTTTTTCCCAAGTTGTTTATTGAATGAGGGTGCGTGGTTAAGTTGTTTAATAGAGGTCTAACAGCAGTCTAAGTGACTTCTTGATGCGTGGCTTTATGCAGTATGGTAAAAGGAAGCAGCCACAATAAGTCATGACAATAAATGCCAACACAGGAAAACCGCAAAAGAAAAGAGGAACTGTGTTTGCAAGCAGACCCCCATAGAATCAAGATTATGCAAAATCTGGCTTAACATTACTATAGATTGCTATATAGCTTTGATAAACAGGTTCTTTCAGCTGCTCTCTTGTTCAGGGGTTGCTCCAGCACACTTGAATTGGCAGATCTTTACACCGGATGCTTTTCTGGTCACAATCCTGCCGGGGATAGATTCCTCCAAAAAGGGGATCTTTTACATGTTGGGCGTTAAACAGTGCACTGTGGAGTCACCCACTATAGATCTTGTTGACTAAATGAAAACTGGTATATTCAGAAAGCAATATTGAACAAATGGTTTTCTATTCAATTTGCATAGTAACCCAGAGATCTTTGTTTGCTGTTTAAATTGCCAGGTCTTTGTAATTTTCTATGTTTAATTCTCAACACTTTTTAAAAATAAAGTTTTAGAAGTTATTTGATCAGACATTTGCTTCGTTTCATAGCTCTCGACTTCTGCATGGGAAACAATAAAAGCTTCTGTCGTTGCTTTCCCAGTTCCAGTATGATACCAGTATCTTGGTTTTGGGTATCTGCCAATACACACCACATCACACCATACACCATTCACTTGCCCGATGTGCCGTGGTTGACCTAGATGAGGCTCAACTGAGCTTTCCGCAGTTGGGCGTGGCCTTGTTTTTATTTAGAGAGTCATATTTGTCCTTCTAAAGGGCTTTATCTTAAGCCTTTGACCCTTACTCTGTGTGAGAGAGTGAGTGGGTGGGACACAGAAAATGAGGGGACGTATGTGACTGCTGCCTCTTGCGTAAGATGTTGTGCAGGGTTTTTTAGTTTTGTTTTGGAGGTTTTTTTTGTTTGTTTGTTTTTTTCCCCTCTGTCAAGGGTTATTGTGCTCCAAGATTACAGCCTTTAACCTTATTATGACAGTCCACAATGTCAAACTGTCGCTCATTACTATCTGCCGGCCTAAATCATCATCCTGCCAGAAGCATGCCAGATGAGTGCAGATGTTATACAACACAATGAAATTCCTTTTAAACATACTGTAATGTCATTGCCGATTGTTTATTATTAGACATGACCTCATATCGCCTCTGCACTAACAGCTGGGACCCTCGTCATGGGGAAGTAGTTGCATAGCACAGTAGTGAGCACCAAATCCAGCATTTGATAACATTTAGAGGACAGAGCAGCGTACAGTGAATTTTTGCTTGAAAACCAGTTTAAAAAAAGAAGAAATATATTTTAGTTGTTCAGGACTGTCAAGGCAAAGACTGTATACCCATAATTTGGATATCATCAAGTACCAAAAATACTGTAACAATTAATCAAAAGGAGCGGTGTCACACAATTACTACTTGATGACAACAATGGATGAGAATATTTAATTTTAGGTTCATGAATTTGTTTTTATAAACAAAAGGTCACAGCAGGGGAAGGGACAGGTGGATCAAACCGTAACCAGCCTCAGAGTGGTAGTACCGACATAGCCCTTTCAGAAAAATGACATCAGAGCCAGATGCTATCAAGAAACAAATTCAGCAGTTCTTCTTTTTAGTAACTATTCTATTTTCTGTTTTCAGTTGGAGGTTTCAGATATTTTTCTGCTGGCAAGTATAAGGTCGTGCCCAGGCACACTTCCCTCTCATTTTAGTCACAACACACACTCTGACACGCAGCAGAAAACAATATAAGCCTACACAAAAAGAAAAAAAAAAAGCGGTGGATAACTGGAAAGTCAAACCAAATGTCTCAAACTTATGCTTCTTCCTCTTCGTGTATTTACAGATCTTTGGATGGCCGTCTTCAAGTTTCCCACAGAAAAGGTCTGCCCCACGTCATCTACTGCCGTCTGTGGCGCTGGCCCGACCTGCAGTCCCACCACGAGCTGCGGGCGGTGGAGCTGTGCGAGTACGCCTTCCACACGAAGAAGGATGAAGTGTGTGTCAACCCATACCACTATCAGAGAGTAGAGACACCAGGTACGACAGCTCGGACAAACAGAGTTCTTTCTTTGTTCACTGTTGTGTTGTTTGAAGAAAATAGTTACGTACATTTCCAGTGTGTTCTAATGGGTCTTGGTTAGTGGAATAGGTTTTGTTTTTTTTGTTTTTTTTTCTCCCACTGGATGTTTTTATAGGTTTATTTGTATCCACAGGGTTTGTGAAACACCTTTCCTCTTATCAGCTGATCAACGGTTTATTAATTTCTGTTCCAATAAATATTTACTTTATCCATACATGAAATCAGTCATTGCTTTATTACTATATTCTGAGAAAAATACTTTCTGTGTGTTTGTGTCTGTTATGCAGTACTCCCACCAGTGCTGGTCCCCAGACACACAGAAATCCCCACTGAGTTCCCACCTCTGGATGACTACAGCCATTCAATCCCTGAAAACACCAACTTCCCTGCTGGCATCGAGCCCCAGAGCAACTATATACCAGGTACCAGCGTGCCTCCTAGCATGACTCACACAAAGTACCTCCTTATGGTTTATGCTTTGTGAGAACTAGTTTGTAAGGTGGGCTGTTTATGCTGTACTGAAGAGTTTGGTGAAAACTGACTGTAACAGAGAAGGAGTAGTAGTAAAGTACTTAAAATATGAGGATGATGGTGCACGCTTGTGGGTTGTTTGTCACAAAAAAGGCAGAAGTACAGCTCTTGGAAGAGACCTACCTAGTTTGTGATTGCAAAGGTGTGTGTGTGTGTAATTAAACTAGTTTTACTATAATTTTCCTTTTGAATCTTGAGTTGGATGAAAAGCTTTTACAACATCGTCCCAGGACAGGACCATCAAACATAGGACGTGGGGTCAGAATTGGCCTGACAAAGACTCCAATCTGGTCCTATGGAAAGCTTGGAATATGTGAAGAAGGGCACAAACATTGGACTTCCTAACTGCATTTTCATACTTTTTACACTTTTTCATACTGTTTAGGGCCTCCCCTTCTCTTTATATGGAGAGATCGGGCAGCTGCATGACTGGCCCACATAAGGTCAAAGCGTGCTTCATGTGGGCCACAATGTACAATAAGTTTGGTGTTTCTGTTTCAAGATTAAGCTTTTAACATTATAAATAAACATACAGCCACATTTATAATGTGGCTGTATGTTTATTGTCAACCGGTAGCTGTTGAAGTGTTATTGATCCTTTTGATTTACTTTTCTTTTGGCTTTTCTGTTCAAAAGTCGAGTTCTGATGTATTGTGAGAGAATTGAGAAAATGGCCTTTTGACTATGAATTTAGGAAGGGATTTACTTAAGCTGTTTTTCAACAGGTTAACGATTATTAAATTTTAAACACTTTCACTCATTCACTCACCGACTAGAACCTTCTCACTATTTAGGAAGTTCTGTGTAGGTGATTGTACGGTCACTCTTTGCGTCGTTAATTATGTTGTACTTCAGAATAATTAAAGCACAGCAGGCCAACTGTAATAATAGTAGTAACACATACTGGATTTAATCAAATTATTAAATACAAGTACTTTTGGGCTACTCTCATTCCTCATCTCTATCTGTTATTTTTCCCTCAGTGCAGCTACAATGCTTGGTTAGTGATCAGGGGCCACCAACATTTCAGTATGAGTGAGTGTTTGTGTCTTTGCTTGTCTCAGAAACACCTCCACCAGGCTACCTCAGTGAGGATGGAGAAACCAGTGATCACCAGATGACTCATAGCATGGACACAAGCTCCCCAAATCTGTCACCTAACCCAGTTTCACCCACACACAATAACTTGGGTAAGAAATGCGTGTGTCTGTTTGTGTACTTTTCTGTTTGTCTGCCTTGATTTGCAAACAAATGTTTCAGCAGCGTATCTCCCCAGTGGGAATTCTCTGTTTGGTTTAACTCATTTCTGTAAGAGGAAACCAGATGATGAAAGAAGCCTTTGTGTTCCCCGCTCACCATGTGAACTTTTGAACAGGTCAAGACACCACGCAGCCCACACTAACATCAATAACAATATCCTAGGTTTATTCTATCAAGACGGAAAAGCGCCAGGAGGCTTGGCTGGAACGCAGTTGGTGAAATAATAAAGCAACAACAGTTTCATTTGGCAGTGCTGTCCGGTTGTGTTCTGGACTTCAAAGCAAAGGACAGAATGTTTCTCAGCTGGTAGAGGGGGACAAAAAGGAGCAAATTACTAGAAACAGTTGAATTTACTGAAGAGTAAAGTCCAACTGGGCTGCAGAATCCTTCAAGTGAGGGTTGAGTTTCCACATTTTGTCTGGTTAAAGCTTCTGGGAAACAGTGTATGGGTTTGACATTTTGTGACGCAGGCTCTCTCCGTGTTTTTGTTGGTTTTCTCTTTTTTTTTTTTCCTCTGTCTGCAGCCTCTCAGCCCTTTTCTCCATATATTTGCCTCTTCTTTGTTATCACTGCTCTTAATGTATGTTTTCTTTACCATCTGAATAATTTTCTGTCTATTAATTCTGTGATTTCTGTCTTACTATTCTACTACTTTGACTTTGAGAATACATTCAAACATTGCATTAGTTTAATTGTTCTGCACTGTATTAGCAACAGTATTGAACTCAGTTCTTTCCTTATTGGGGTCCTCCTCTGTCTCAGACCTCCAGCCAGTGACGTATTGTGAGCCGGCCTTCTGGTGCTCTATTTCTTACTATGAGCTGAATCAGCGAGTCGGGGAGACCTTCCACGCCTCGCAGCCCTCGCTGACAGTGGACGGCTTTACGGACCCGTCCAACTCAGAGAGATTCTGCCTGGGTCTTCTGTCCAATGTCAACCGCAACGCAGCTGTGGAGCTGACACGCAGACACATTGGTAGGCCTTATGACTCCATTTGGATAATATCTCCTTTGCCTTCTCAGAACACTTTTATTCACTTGATTTCTTGAAAGACTATTGGCTTATTAACAAACATGATTACGTATTGCTTTAGACCTGTTATTCAACATTGTACTTTTAATTATTGTTGTTGCTGACTTGTTTCGGCTCTCTGCCTCTCACTCTTTACCTCAAGGTCGTGGCGTAAGACTGTATTACATTGGTGGAGAAGTGTTTGCAGAATGTCTCAGTGACAGTGCAATCTTTGTCCAGAGCCCCAACTGTAATCAACGTTATGGTTGGCATCCTGCTACAGTCTGCAAGATCCCTCCAGGTATGTGTCCAGCTAACACTGGGAGCATCGAGAGACATACAGGACAGGGAAAGGGAGTAAGACAAATGAGTAGGACGGAAGACAGTGCAATAGAGAAAGACCAAAGTTTACTTTTCACAGAATTGGCAGTTCGATCCCCAAAACGTGTGTGTGTGTGTGTGTGTGTGTGTGTGTGTGTGTGTGTGTGTGTGTGTGTGTAAATGGTTGAATGTAAAGTAATTTGGGATTGAAGTGCTATATGATTCCATTCAGTTTTCCAAAGAGAGGCAGAGGCCAATATACACAAAAACAAATTGATTGATGATTCAGAAATGATTCCCTGAGGCTCAATCATCAAATGAGGCTACAACACATCGCGTACCTCATCACCAGCCAGCCTGTCAATGTCTCCTTTGGCTAAACTGTGGTCGGGTTAAAAATAAGGTGTTTTTCCTTTCCTCACTGGTCTCTTTATTTTTACCACATAATCGGTTTGGATTGTTAAAAGCTTTCCCCAAGCACATCTGTAAATGTTAACAGTTTGTTGTCTGAAACAAGATGTTTATACAATCATTGCAGCATTTAGTTGAGTCAGTGACGCATTCAAGTACACATTCCTTTAATTTGGCTGTTTTCATCCAAGTCACTGCAATCTGATTCGGTAGGACCACGAAAGATATTTCTCCACTTTTAACACAAGTCTGTGTGGAAAGCCATCAGATTAATAATGTTAGTTTGACTACTCTCATGTAAGATAAATTTAAATTGTTTGTTTTGTAGAAGCTAGAGATCAGCTTCATCTTGATTTTTTTTTTCTAGCACCTCTAATTGATCTATTGTTTGTTGTTCTCATCAGGATGTAACCTAAAGATCTTCAACAACCAGGAGTTTGCTGCACTGCTCGCACAGTCAGTAAACCAGGGCTTCGAGGCTGTGTACCAGCTCACCAGGATGTGCACCATCCGCATGAGCTTTGTGAAGGGCTGGGGAGCCGAGTACAGGTAAGCTGCAGCTCTGAGTTAATGCTAGCCACTTTCTCGTCTCCTGTTTCTGCAACAGTGTAGCAGTGCAAAATCCATACGAGGTCTGCATGTAAACGAAGACAATAGACACAAACAGACTGTGAATTACATCCCACAATCCACCCGCCCCCGCTCGCTGGCATGTGCACACACTGGTGAATCCGGTCAATGATGTCACAGAGCTCTCGTCTATAGAAACGGGCCCCAGTTGGCAAACCAGACTATTTTTAAGCAAACACACATGTGGTGTGTCAAAAAGAGATGTCAGACTTTCCCTCTTCCATTCCCTCCCCTTTTTCCACACAGTCTGACTCACTGATAGTAAGAAAGGAAGAGATGGAATTAAAGGCAAGCAGATGATTGGCTGAAAGTTGGCCGTGCTCAGGCGGTTTCCACAAGGGAGAAACCTTTGAGCTGGGAGTGACTGCTAAGCAGTCCTGTCCAGACCAAATGCTCACATGTGGAGACACTTAAACACAGGATTCAGGTTACTGGAGTAGCCAGGCCCTCCTTCTCTACCTCCACCTTCACCTCACTCTCACTGCCTGTTTCCATTGTTGGCTGTGTCTGTTTAACTCTTTAGTCCCTTGTGTCTGTTCACTTCTCTCTGCTGTGAGAAAAGCAGTAAAGGAAAAAATGTTATGGCCCCTTTTTTGTCTTTAGTGAGAAAAAAAAACTAAAGAAAAAGCTTAAGAAACTGCATCATTTTGTAGTTTTAGGGTTTTTTTTGCAGTTGCTGCAAGTCTTCCAAATGATTTCTTTATTTGAACTGTACAAATTCAAGAAGTATGTGTCATTGATTAGAACTACAAATACATATCTTAAGAGGTCAAAATCAATAGTTGCCGTTGTTGGTTTTTCAGTCAGTAGAATTTTTGCATTCTATCTTTAGTGACACAGTGTGTTAAAGTGTAACTCAAAGAAGCTGTGAAAGTTGTCTGTCTTACATCAACACTGTAATGAAAGCAGAGCAATGTGACTTTGTAAGTTTGCCCACACTCTTTAACAGCTGTGTCTGTTTACCTCACATCCCTTTGTGCCTCTTTGGTCTCTCCCAGGCGACAGACAGTGACCAGCACCCCCTGCTGGATCGAGCTGCACTTGAACGGGCCCCTGCAGTGGCTGGACAAGGTGCTCACACAAATGGGCTCCCCGAGTCTCCGCTGCTCCAGCGTCTCTTAGGGAGACCATTCACCTGCTCATTTCCTGTCAATGACTAGAAACACACAAACTGCACACGGACGAGAACGGCTACACAAGTACTGAAAGATGACGAACCCCCTCATTCAGCCACTGTTACTTTGTTCTTCCTCCCCACCAGCTGTCAGTAGCACTTTTTATTTACTTGTCTGTTTTGAAAGGGGCCGAGTGCATTAAAACAGTTAAATGTTAGAAGGATCTCTAAATTTGACGTCTGTAATTATCCTTTGTTACCTAAAGGACTGAAGTTATTGCTACATGAGCTTCTTCCTGTCTGGTCGTGTTTGTTTAAACATTAGTCTCATAGTTTTTACCTGTTTTGTACAGATGTTAAAGAAAACGGCTGATCCAAAAAAACATTTTAAAAAAAGATTTAATTTTTAACCATTACTTTTGAATTTGTAATGCATGTGTATGTGCATGTTAAATGCATTTTACATGATTTTGTTTCTGTTTTTGGGCATTTAATACTTTATGAAAATGTGACCCAGTCAGATGGCTTGAAAAAGAATTGTATAGTGGGAATAGTCAACCAACATTTATAAAAAATACAGCGTGAAGGAATGGGAATATATTTCTGTCTGGGTGAATAACAGGATGTTTTAGCTTCACAGTCAAACTTCAAACGGAAACAAAGGAAAGCAAAGCTTCAGTCAAACTTGCTGCCATTCAGGTGGTTCTTAATCAAGTGCTGATTTGAACTACTACCTGAATCACAGTTACATATCTCACATGTGGGATCATTCAGGGTGGTGCACTTTTATAAAATGTTGGTTCTCCGGTAAAGTGTTGTTGCAGCAGCTGAGGTGGTGCTTTATCAGTGAAATGTATTCTGCACTCATTTCTGGAAGCTTTGCCAATTTATATTGTAGTGTGTCACACATGCAGACTTGAAAACATCTCACATACTGTACATTTCTGCATTGTTAAAGGGGACCGGTTATGCTTATTTCTGCTTCCAGGTTTTTATTGTTGAGCTCAGTGGTCAAAATAATCCTCATTTTTGTCACTCTGATCCTGCATCCAGCAGCTCTGGTTATGCTTTGTCAGGAGCAGACTGTTACCTCCTCTACTCTCGAGGTCACCTTTCTTCTGATTGGCTGACCTTTGCAAACTGAAGGTTTGAATAGGAGGCGCTTAAGAGCTTTCTGCTTGAGATTACCTATTGTGTGCTATTACAGGATCTGAAGTAATGGCCATGTTTAATAACAGCATGCAGCACTGTAAAGGTACGTGTGTATAACAAAAATATAAAAGGTCCCCTTTGAACTGCAGATTGAACAGACTTGTTTATGTATCTGCAGAACGCTTTGAAGTGCAAGGGGAGCAAAGGGATGCCTTTGCTTTCGCTGATATTCTCAGCCATACATAATATTGGTCTTAAAATTAGCCATGCTGACTTTGTGCACTCAGGACTGTAAAAGAACAAAAAAAAAAAGAATAATATACAGAAACCAATGAAAAGAGGAGATGTATGACCTTTGAGACTTTTTAGTCTATTTTGCTATCAATTAGGTTTGTAACATGATACAGTGGAAAATAACTGCTGGCAGGTCTGGGGGGGGGGGTAGTAGCCCTTTAAATATATATATATTTTTTCTTAATAATCTGTGAGGATAAGACAGTTTAAGTACAAAGCACAGCTTTTAACAAAGGGACTTGTTGAGATAAATAAGAGGCATGTAAATACCAATAGCTTCTCAAAATTCCCTTTTTCTTTTTTTTTGTCTTTTCTTTTTAGGCCTGTACATATAGTATATACGTGTGTTTTAATAATGTGGCCATTAGCCTTTATAATGTTGATCGTTTTGGAAACAGAAGAAGAAAAAAAGATCAAAAACTGAAGAAAAACAAATGTTGGGAAAAGCGATGGCAGAAATAGAAAGACAGTCAAAGCTTTAGTCCCGTTTCCTTTCAGCCACCCACTGTGATGGAAGTGGAACCATTTCCTTCTTGTTCTCTAACACTAGACAAAGACTCAGTGGGTGAGCATGAAAAATATTTTAAATCTTTGTACTGTGCTTATTTACATTGTCCAGGCTCTTGATGTTAACAGCAGCCCAGTGGTGCTAGTCTTTAACATTTTAGGGACTGAAGAGTAAACAACAAAGGCCCGAGAGTTTACCATCAACGCTGGTAGATTTTGATCTCTTTGGAATGATGATGACTTTTAAACCTGCAAACTTTAGTGGGATGGTTTCAGAAACAGTAGCATCTACCAATCTGAGACGAGCCAGCTCTTTGTAGAGCTTCTAGTGTCCTCGAATGCAGTAGTCCTGATTCTGATGGGCTCATAGTCATTGTATTTACCCGGTAGGGATTATTTTTAAAGCAAATTTGTCATTTTTATACATTCTGCTTGTGTTTAGTTTAGTTTTGTTTGTTTTTTTTATCCCCTTTGTTTAAATCTCACCCTGTAATCGCTATTATTAGTTGTGATTTCTGCTTCTGTGCTCTGAATTGGTCTTTTTAGATGTCTTGTACAAAACCCTTTTATTTTTCTCTGCTTATGAAGAGTTGATGTGATGCTTTATATTTCTGTGTATTATTGTTGTTTCGAAAATAAAATATATATCTTGTGGTGATACGTGAGCCTATGTGCTAAGTACGAAAGAAACTGAGGCTGGGTGGAACTAATCTTACATGACAAACTGCATCTTTATTTCTTGACTGTGCATAATTATTCAAACATCGGAACAAATCAACATTATGAATCACAGTTAGCTGAGTTTTGTAGTTAAACGAGATTTGTTCGCATGAAATGTACTTAAAGCCCTTTATTAACATTTCCTTCAGTGTGGGGAATTCCTTGTCTGCGGTGGATAATTTCATACTGTCTTCAGAAGCAGACAGAGACGGTAATTACAGGCCCACAGCAGCCCTCTCTTGTTTCTTTACTTACTGCTACGTTACGAGCTAATTCAAACCATAAACATTTGTGCCGTCACAGAGGCGCGGCGCGGCTTTGAACATGAAGGCAGGCTTTGTTGTTGATGCCCTCAAGGGGAAAAGGGCCGGAACAAGCTGCTTGTCGCTGCAGAGACCTTGCTGCTGTGGTGACGAATCGTTTGTGTGGAAGGACCAAAGCTGGCTCACAAAAGTCTGCTGTATGTGCATGCATTTGAAAGGCAGTCAGCGCAGCAGTGAGGCTTCATTATTAATTGTTTCTTCGCGATTGTATAAGAGGAGACAGACAAAGAGCTGAGTGGATGTCTGTCTCCACCATAACCTTCTACCTGAGCAGGAGAGCAAAGTATGTGATACAAAATGAATTTGTGCAGACAATTAAGCCCTCTGTTAAACATCCTGTTTCACATTTATCTGAACTATACCTGAAGGCAGATAATTATAAACTAGTTTCAGGTCAAACCACATGAAAAACTTGAATGGATTAATATAGAAACTAGAGAGTGCTGCTTGTGTCTGAGCACTGATAATCACTTTTCGTCATGATCTGATTCTGGAACAAGTCATTTAAAAAGAAATGAATATGTGTGAGCGTAACTTAGAAAGCTTTTTTGTTTGTTTTTAATAGTAAATTTGCTGATTGTACAGAACATACAGTTGAATGGAAAGACATTGAAAGGACATTCAAGAGACGATATAAAAATCAAAGGTATGTACAATAGAGGCAGTATTGCAAATATAGTAAGACATGGGCATATAATATAGATATAAATAGAGCAGTTTGTGACATGTACATGGACAGTGGTGCGAATGCTTGTAGCAAAATGCCAAAAACAGTCGGCAGCATTAAAAGATTTGAATGTACTGGGTCCTTGTGTGGAACCAGCTAACACAGAGTTGTGGTAGTGTGTTATAGGAGCAAGCCATCAACACAAGATCCATGGAGGCTGGGGTTTTCCACACCAGGCAAGACCTCAGGTGCAGGCTGTGTAAAGATGCCCCTGAGACAATCCAGCACGTAACAGCAGGGTGTAAGATGCTAGCAGACAGGACATAGAATGAACATCATGACCAAGTATACTTGAACATCTGTGCAGAGTATGGCCGGGAAGGTGAAAATGTGACTACCAAGCTGGGCGAGTGGCTCCAGCAGATCCCAGGAACAACATCCGAGATCTCTGTCCAGAGGAGCGCAGTCCTAGGAATAGCAAAGATACTGCGCAGGACCCTCAAGCTCCCAGGCCACTGGTAGAGCACCTGACAGGGAAATTTACATTTTTTTAATGTGTAAAAAAATAAAGTCTTCACAGGGCTTGCTAACCAAGCACCTCAATAAAAATAAAAACCCTGAAGATCTGTCAGTCTGCTGGTGTAAACATTCAGATGTGTTACCACAGTTATCCCAGGAGTGAAGAGTGACTATCCAAACAAATTCACCCCAAGGTCAGACCATGTTCAGCGAAACTACAATACCCAAGAGCTGCATCTCAGACTCTACAGGGCTGTGTTAAAAGGTTAAAGTTAATGGAATTAAAACTACTGCTTCTTTGAGTCTCGTGGTAGCACGGTTTCAGTTTACAAAAGAGCATCTGAACAAACCACAAAGAAATGTTACCTGTAGCCACCAAGGTTGTGGTGGGACGTTAAGAGAGCTGTGCCCACAAACCTGAATGAGCGACGCTGCAAAGAAGAGCGGGCCAAAATGAGTTTATATGATTTCATCACACACACAGAAGAAGTGCACCCGCAATGAAATGAGTACCCTAACAGATATAATAAGCGGTCACAGACTGGAATATTTTAAGACGTACTCTCGGGTCGGTAATAATAAACAGTTTTAGCTCAACACTGCCACCTATTGCTCGCATAGAATAATAGCAGGCCAGATACATTGTTCTATTGATTTATTTCAATCTTTTCGCCTTTATTTTCCATCAAAGAGGTGGAGTGTGCACAAAAACATCACACGCAATGTAGAAATAATATTTTTGTCTCGATTTATATAAAACTGATCAGGAGATTTTGCACTTAACTATTAAACCTTTGAACTTAAAACAGCTGGACGCAGTCTGCTCGCGGGGCACGGCAAACCACGTGACTTTATCAGGCGGGAAAACAAAGGGCACTTACTTTGCATGTGATAAAATTAAGACTTCAGATGTTGTTAGGGAAATGGATCGTTTGGGGCTGCCTGCTTACAGCTAACAATGATTAAATGAAGATGAATACGTTCAGCAGAGAGAAAGGGCTCGGTACATCGCCCAGCACAGCAGAAATGAGGTGTCCCAGTGATTTAGGGCGCAAAGATGGGAACAGATGAGTGGCATCAGCTCCGTCTCTGTGTGAAGGTCACCGTGACGCAGGTTTCGACAGTGTGAATGTTTGTTGGTAAACAAATCCATCTTGACAAAGGTCACCATTTGTTTCCTACTCTCCTTTTTTATTACTATTATCAGGGTTCGTACGTGTGCTTGAAATCCTTGAAAAATGCTTGAATTTTAATGTTGCCTTTTGAAGGTTTGAAAAGTGCTTGGATTTCAGATGTTGTGCTTCAAAGTGCTTGAAAGTGTAACTGTATTTCATTCACCACAAATAACTATCTGATTGAATAGTTTTCTTATCAGATAGAGAAATAAAATGAGTCGCAAAATGTAGAGGCAAAATTTGTATAGGTATGAGTGGCTAACATACCTGTAGGGTGCTGTTTTAATGAGTGTTTGATGGAAAACAACAATGGCGGAGTTTGCGCTCTCCAGTCGCATGATAGGTGAGTCCTAGTAAATAATTTTCCAGTACGTGTACGTTACACATGCTATTTTTAAAAAATTATGATTATTTTGCTAGCTATCAAACTCGCTGGAGAAATGACTGAAATGCACTGAGTGTGATGCAGTATGGCAGCGCTATTATGGAATATGCTGTGAACTTAGCTAACATTACTTAGCAGTGATATCAGTTACTTTGCTCAAGTGAAAGCTTTAAACATTAGCCTGATACATAACTAGCTAACTTAAGGCTTTCTGATTAACCCTCTGGGGTCAACGGACCCAGAGTCTCCATTTCAACTTGGGTGAAACGTGCAAACTATACACCAGTGTTTAAATTGTGTTGATAGGCCACCTAAAACCAGTGATTTTTGTTTTTAATAAAACAGTGGTGTTTACTCCGGGAAGAAACTGTTAAAACGGCATTTTCTAAGGAGAGCGCTAGCAAACACGCTTGAGTGAAAAACAACAGTTGTCACTACCCGATCCGTACCGGAAACCCGATCGGTACCCCGCATGCGCGAAAGGTTTCTACTTCCGGTCGTAGTGTTTTACGATAGTTACAGGTTAGAGTATCTGTTAAGATGTTAAGAATAACAAGTATATCTTAAAATGTTTGCAATAATGAAGCATTTCAGTACAATGTAGACAAAAATAAAAAGATAGTTACGGATCAGGACTCCCCGATCCTTACTGCGCATGTGTAAAGTCTGACCGTACAAATCCAAGAGCACCTGGCTGCAGCCACTGTGGAGCTTGCTCCACTACAGGTCACTCCCCCGGATGTGTTACATTCTTCTCTTGGCAATGTTTGCTTTTCCTCTCATAAGTCTATAAATACCAAAATAAGATCTCTCTTTCAGGATGCAATGGTCTCTGTTCCATCAGCCATATTTTATTGGGCCAATTTTGTAACTGATATTGAATGGAAAAAAGTTTGGACTTTACCACAAAGGTTTTTCTTGACAAACAAAATTAAAGAGATTTCTTTTAAGTTGATTCATAAGTTTTACCCTACCAAACAATATTTGTCCAAATTTATGGCTGAAATAAATGTAAATTGTACTTTCTGTCAAGAGCAACCTGAAACAGTTTCTCATCTGTTTTGGTCATGTAAATTTACGTGTAAATTCTGGAAGGATTTCCACAAGTTTATTACTGACTTTGTTCTCCCTAATCTTCAACTGTACTATAAGGATGTTATCTTTGGCTATTATAATTTTAAAGACAAGGACAATGATGCTTTCTTTTTTATAAATTTGGTTTTATTTTTGGCAAAATTTCATATACACAAAAGCAAAGTCCTCGGCAGAAAGCCTGAACTTCTTGTATTAAAAATGCAACTTGCACAATATATAAGGACAATCTCCTCATCAAAAAACACGAAGGCTCTCAAGACTGTTAACATCTGTAACCGATTGAAACTGCTAACTTGATTTTGGCTCTTGCAAACTTTTGTTTATTTATGTTCCCCTTAATTTATTTTATTTTTTGTACTCACTTTTGTCTCACTGTCTTTGTCACTCTTTCTGTTCCTCATTGTACTACCACAATGTTATCTTTTATGTGATCCCTGTTTTACCTGACTGTATGTCTATAATGTGATAAATAAAGTTTAAAAAAAAAAAAAGAAAAAAAAAAGACCCTTCTCTACAAATCGGGTCTACCCGATCCGTACTGCGCATGTGCAGATGTTTTCTTCTTCTTCTGTTCGTTTAATGGCAGTGTACGAGGATACCGCCACCTGCTGACCGAGCGAATAAACCCTATTATAAACTGAATTAGCGTCATTACAAACGTGTGTTAAATTTGATTTAGCGATAGTCGAGTGTGTTTATGCTTGTCTGTGCCATTCTTCTTATTTTACGGCGCTGTTGCTCAATCTGGGGACGCTCTCTGTTGAGGAGAAAAGCATGAATTTCTTTGTATACGGATTATCCATTGTTTAAATGTCCCGGGCAGTCGAAAAGGAGGCAGAGCTGTTGAGAAATGCTAGGAGCTAACTGGGCGCTAACCGCATCATTCAAATATATTGAATGTCACAAAGAGAGGAAGTGACGTAAGATTTGCGCATGCGGGGTACCGATCGGGTTTCCGGTACGGATCGGGTAGTGACAACAGTCATTGGTGAAAAAAGAAAAAAACACTCCTTTCCTATTGGTGGAAAAATGTACCATGTCGACCAATCAAAAAAATGATATGGCAACATGTGGCATTTGGTTGTTTGGGAAGAGAGGGACGTTCTAGGAGTGACCGGCGAGAGAGAGAGAGAGAGAGAGAGGCGGTTTTGATATATGAGAAATTTGTGAGGTTTACCGTGTTTGGAGTCTCAAGTTAGTGTGTTGTCTTGTGTAGTTAGTGTGTAGTGTAGTCATTGTTTTGTTTTGTTTTGTGTGTCAGCTCTACTAGTGAATGTGACAGTTGCTGCAAAAAAGCCGCCAAAGGCAGATTGCAGTGTAAACGCTGAGTGACACACCTGCTGTCAGACCTGCAGGTTTATCCCTGTGCTGTTCTCATCTGTGTTAGAGTGGACACAAACTATTTTTTGGAGTTGCATCAATAATTTGTGTGCCTTCTTATTTGATGCAGAACACCTGATTGTTCTGTAAATAGTTTTAAATGGTTATGTAAAAAACGTCTGAGCATTTTTAGGTAAATAGTACCATATAACTTTCTTGTTTGCAAAGCTTGTGCATATTTTTAAAAATGTACAATTTCTATTTGCATTTCAAGTTATGAAAATGATTCGTTAAACATGCCTGTGGTTTTTACAGTCAAAAATATCACTTTCTACTCGTATTTTAAATTTTGTCTGAATTTAGATAAATTGTGCTGATACAGTATGTCAAAATGAGAAAATAACAGATTGGCAAGATAAACAGTTTTTAAAGGTGAAATATAGAGGCCAAATCAAAAGTAGTCAAAAACGGCCAATTATACCCTGGAGCCCAGCTTTTTGGAGTATTTGAAATAATGGTAATATGAGTGATCCATATGGTCACAAAGAATAGCCACTTGTTTCTGTGCTACCAAAGTTCCCCGGCTTTCATTCAAAATGTGTTTATCTTCAGCATCTGCACATTAAACTACTTAAAACTCATAAATGTCTTCAAGCTCACACTGAGGCCTGTGGGGCACTATCAGCCGCTCAAACGGTACACACATTTATATGTGTATTTGTATATGAATATTTCATACTTTAAGGCTGCCTGTTTATTTAAGGGAGATGAACAAAATACATTGGAATTGTACATAATAATATCACAGATGATGAATTCAATAGATTTTAAGTAGATGCTTGTGCATTCTTAAAGTCTTATATGTTGAATTGAACTATGTGATCTATTCAAAGCCTCCCAGTCAGTGCTGTTCTCCATGCCTGTCTGACTGTACATGATGTTATTAGCACAAACACTTTAAAGGTGATTTACTTCAACAATAATACAGACAGCAATGTAGTTAGCAATAAAACAGTTTTATTGGGAATTAACTTAAAAAACAAACAAACATCTGTCTCCTATTTTTTGTCACACAGGAAAAAAGCATCAATTTCTGAGGAGAAGACTTATTTATTTCTTTTTTGGGGGGGTAGTTCGTTTTTCTATTTCTTAACAAAAGGCGAACAAAGGTGTTTAAGTTCACCTAGGATGATTTGTTTTAATTTTCACATGGTCTTACTGAGGTGATGCGAATTGAAACATGCATTCTTTTTTTGGGGGGGGGCATGTGCTGGAAAAGCTTGAAAGGGGACCTTGAAAGTGCCTAAAAGTGCTTGAATTTGACCCTGAAAAAGGCGTATGAACCCTGTATTATTATTTTTTAATCTTTTATCTAGGGCTGCACGATTAATCGTTAGAAAATCGCGATCTCGATTCATACTTATGTGCGATCTCATTTCCAAATGACAACGATTTAAAAAAAATCGTGCAGCCCTACTTTCATCCCCTTCACTGTCATGTACTCACTCTCTCCCATCTCTGGCTCCTGCCCGACTTCTTTCCACACGTTCATTGTCTGCCTCTCTCTGTAAAGAAAAGCGCAGACCGCGCTATTATCAGCGCTCAGACGCCTCCAACCTGATTGCACTTCCATGGGTGGCTACGCTACAGCTGTCTCTGGACAGCAGCAGGTACCCAGAACTGCATGCCAGCAGAGATGGGCACCCATTTCTCCAACTGGCTGCTGTTGGCCCTCTGCCTGCTCGTCACCCTGCGTGCAAAGCTAGCCAGCACTCATCCCCCGCTCCCCCGTCAGCTGTGCCACCCTATGCAGGAGAGGAAACTGTCACACTCCCTCAACTGAGTAGACGGTTCATTCAAAAGCACCTGGCCAACACTTATGTTCAGTGAAGAAAAAAACATGCATATAAAATGTTCAGATGCAAGCTAGCTGTGAGAGAATGTTTGGTGTAGAAGGAAACGAGCGAAAAAAGTTTAATTTTGTGCCTCGAAGCAATTTTCTGCTCCTTGGCACTACTTGCTTTTTCTGCCAATATGCTTCAGTTTGTCTCCCGAAGCCAAACTTTGCACTTAAGAGCACAAATATCTGTTTTTCTGTCTCGTGCGGGGAAGTTTCTTTGTTAAACCCTTTGTTATAATTAATAAAAAGTCAATGTTACACAGCGGAAAAGCGCAGGGGAGAGAGTGGGGAAGAAAAGTGGCGGAAAAGGAGGCGGTGAGGGAAACATATTTACTGACATCCATGGGCTGTCACCGCTCTGATTAATGGTGGCTGGAATCCCTGCCTGGTGAAAAGGTGTTGTTGGGGTGTAGAGAAAGCCCGGGCTCTGACCCAGAACTAATAGCATTCGACTTGAACAAGCTGTCCAACCTGAGAGAGTAAGTTTCTGCTGCTGCCAGTGTGCGCTGCAAAGAAGCTGAAATAACAAAAGTCAGAAATGTGGAGGGGGTAGACACTGCATCTAAGTTTACACTGCAGCCTTTGAACTTGGAACAGCTGGCCTCAATGGCGCGTGCCTGGCCTCACTTTGGTCCTAACTTAATACATGAGGAATAGTTCCTCAAGTTTTGAGCAACAAATAAAAATTTGGGATACTTGGGAATTAATCATTAGACACCATCTGAGGCTGAAAGAAAAGGTGGTTTAAATGCAATAACATGTAAACGTGTAAAGCCTGATTCTGAGAACCAGTATACAAGATTAGTTGAGAACTATACTTTTTATTGCACGGCAAAAATACATTAAGTTCACAGTTTCACAGATAGGCTGTATTGAGACATGGTGCTTAAATGTTGATTCACGTTGATTCACATCAAGTCAATTCTTTTATTATTTATTTAGCCCCAAATCACAACAACAATGGCCTTAATGAGCTTTATACACTAAGATAAAGACCATACAATAATACAGAGAAAGTCCCACGCAATCAGAGGACACCTATGAGCAAGCAATTGGTGACTGTGGGAAGGAAAAACTCTCTTTTGAAAGGAAGAAACCTTCAGCAGGACTAGGCTCAGGGAGGGGGAGTCATCAGCCAGAACTGCTTGGGGGTGAGGGGACAGGACAAAAGACATCGTGGAAGAAATGAAAAAAGTGAGTTTTAACTTTTCCAGTTATGTGATTAGACATCCAATTTTGGTTAAGCCACGACTTTGACTTTGGCCACGAGGGCTCTTTTGTATGCTGTTGACATGAAAGTAGAATGTGGGTTGTCTTGCTTAAATAAGCGAGGCTTTATTTAAGCAAGGTTACATCATCTGCATACATGGTTCAGACCTGTGCCATCCATCCTAAATGGATCATACTAATATCTGGGCTTTTTTGTTTGTTTGTTTTGCATTGTCGATTTTTAACTTATATTTTGGATGCGTTTTTCAGCATTACAGTAACTCCCACTACAGAATTGTATCTGATTTTAATGCAGTGCTCCCTGAAGGGTCACAGCGATTCATTAGTCGTGGTTTTTTTGGCCTTGAAATTTCTCTTCTTTTGATTCTTTTAATGCTGTTATGTACCGTATATAATGAAATCCTCTAACTCTCAGCTCTTTCATGTTGAGACATATTATTCTTAATTTGCTAAACAATTTGCCCTCACAATCTTCAGACTGACAAACCCCCTCCCCGTGACAGTCTTTTTGCTTGAGAAGATTCCCTACCAATTGAAATGACGTGAAAGTAGCAGCTGTGTCCTGGTTGAATTCTCTAAATGCTGAGAAATTGTGCTTCATTGCTTCCTTTCTTATGTCCTTAAGATCCTGATGAATGGGTCATCCTTTAAGAAAGAAAAGGAGATAATTAAGTTTGCCAGACTAACAAATACTGTACTTGTATTCTCTTAGTTACAAAGGCTACAATGTATTTTCCTGCAGTTGCAGTCCTGAATTCTCTTTCCTTGACCTCAGCGAGTAACATACAATGTGGAGTGTTTAGGAAAAGACAGAGAATGCAATCATTGTTTGTTTGTTTTGTTTTGTTTTTTTTGGGGGGGGGGGGCTATTTAAATTCAATCTCAGCCTTGCAGGGATATTATTTTACAGTTAGATCGATGTGTTTTGAACAATGACAGCACCACAGAGTATTTTAAGTCAAACAATCTGCATGGGATTTTAGTACCTTCAGCTTTTATTTGAGGATCTTCTGTTCTTTTTCATCCTTAGATTTACTATGTTGAATCACTGCCATGTTTGCATTTCTACTTGTGTGCTGTGTGAAATTGAACTGTTCATGTTGGTCTTGGAGTTTCTTTTGCTGAGAAGCAGGAACAGAAGACTTGAGAACCGAATCAGAGTCTGTGCACGGGCTCTAAGAGCTGCGGAAATGAGAAAAACGGCAGCTGAGCTATTATATAAGGAAAATAAGTGAGCTGGTTACAGTTACAATCAATTTATGTTTGTTTAGTCCTATATTACTATCAAACTGATCCATCACCATTGTTGAAGTCTGATTTGAACGTTAGATTACAGTGTAAGGTAACGCAGTACTATATGAGGCATGACTGTGGCCAGATCTTTGACCCCAAACCCAGAACCAGTGCAGACCGCTCCTGATTTTTTCCACAAAGAAGTATTTCACACAAAGGTAACTTAACAAAGGGCATTAACAGAGCTCTGGGAGAATGCATGGGTCGTGGAGAATTGTCCACAAAGATGAGAAGCGACTGGTCCAGATTGCTTGATTTTACAGAAGCAGATGTCCAGGAGCGGTTTGGGTCCACAGGGTTATGACTGGAGTAGTGAGTATTCAGTGAGGGTCCAGATTATGAGGTTGTGGGAACAGGTGAGCATTCAGCAGCAGGTCCACTTCCACAGCCAACGAGGAGATGGAAGTGGAAGAAGAAGGAATGTTAAATTACATAATACACAAATCCTAAACAGTCAATGTGATATTTTTGTCAATCCCTTTAATTAAAACCAAAATCTGCACTTCGGTTACATGTTGATTGTTTGACCTGTCATTAAACCCGTTGCCTGTTAATCTAACCAGCTGTTGTGAGGTGTCTCACCATGATTAGGGTTTAAGGACTTGATATGGGTTAGTGTCATGAAATTTAAATTGAGCTTATAGTATTTTTTTAAAGATATTTTTGAAATTTTTACAGTAATATGAGGTAATGGGGTTGCATTTACTGTTTTTAGGAAATAGGGGAGTATTTCAGTCAGTACTATTATGTGGGGTATGATGCCACTGCCACCCCTACAGTGTAATGTTTTTGAACAAAGCACTGGGACTGTTCCATTTCTGCATTTTGTCTGAAGGCATTAAGTGAGGATTAGGACTTGGGAAGTGAAAGTAGCCGTAGCTACCTCCCTGTTCTCCTCTTAAAAAATGCCACATAAAAAGGGTCTTCGCTTCAAATAATCTGCAGCATACTTGCCAGGAACATCATCCTGCCGAGGCTGTTTCTTTGCTGAGGGTAACAGCAAGCCCAACAGCTGGGACATAATGAAGCTTTCAGGCACTTGTTCTCCCATCGTGTAGCACCAGCCCCTGTCTGCTTCCACCAGATGTTCCCTGCTTTCCTTCCAAAAGGCTCTGCTGCCAAAATGGGTACGGAAACCAGCTAACTCCACAGTCAGTTCATGATTGTAGGGTGATAGTTGGGTTAATTGCTTGTTTCGTGTCTACTGGGCGATGCCCTGCCACTTTGTTGTCATCTTGTATGTAGCTGGGAAAATTAGTTTGATGGTAACCCGAGCTGCTGTTGTCGGGCTCTTTGGTCCGGAGTCAGCTGGGAGCAGATAAACCCGATGCTATTGACTTACTTTCGGGGGAGCTGCCATTATGAATGACTATTGTCTGAGTTTTGATGGAGGACGTGTCACTGTGTGTCCTAAAAAGCACACAGTCCTCTTTGCCACCAAATCAAATGAAGATGTTAGGGGGACATGGGTGTGACTGAGCACTGATCAGATGCTGCTCACCTCCTCGGAAAACTCGGGAATATCTCTTCACCAACCGCACAGTTGTATGCTCAGGAATCTACCTGCAATGAAAAAGAGGCCTCTGAAACCTTATTAGAGGTTCAAACAAGTTTATATCTGCATGTGTTTGGACATTAGCAAGCTCTATATGCAAACAACCAAATTTCAGGTTGAAGAATTGGTCGAAATGTATGGCTAGTTTCAACTCAATGCCTTCTGAAGTAACAAAAACACAATTCTGTTCCCTTTTGTGCCTGGGTGTGCCGTTCTGCAGTGCATTTCCTGTTAATTGCTTCGTCTGATGTAACCCTTGCCAGTGGAATCATGTTGCAGGCTCACAGAATTAATTGAGACTAGATGTTACATATGTAATTAAATGAACTCGTATCATTTATGCTTCGCCCGGTTCCTGTTAAACTGGTAGCACTCGAACCTCGCTTTTCTTTGGGGCAAATGAAGAAATCTCTATGGGCCATCCTGTCACTGATCAATGCACATTTAGATGTTTAACATCTGGCAAGCCACTGGAAAGTGGCTTCTATGGCAACACTGCGTTGCCATCATCCTCCCATCATTAGCTTTCACCATTGCCCCAGGGTTCATAATGTCGTTAGAGATGCAGAAAAGTGGCGTTACATGGCGTTTCCCAGCTCCTTTTATTGAAGAAGCCTGCTATGCAGCCTGCTTGTCCTATTCCACGGACACCACAGGGAAATAAGACATGACGAGAGCGCACAGACGCGAGGTTTAAAATTTCCTGCATCAAATCTATTTTTTGGGGTGGGGGTGGTGGATTTGGCAAACAAACGGGGTCACACAAGCTCGTGGAAAAAGCTTTTACTGCAATGCTGTAATTTCTGAGGGTGCTTATGGAAAGTGGACTATAAAGGATTTGATGTTGTTGACCCTGTTGGCGCGTGCAAAGATCAGTTCTGTAGATTTTCGGTCCCTCTTTTACACCCAGAGCCTCGGTCCTCTACATTTCCTACTATCTGCCCATCGCTGCACTAGTTTTAATCGAATGTGCAGTCAAAATGATCAGCCACAACGACTGAAATTATGTAGTTGTAATTACAAACAGATGGGAGGCTTTATTTGCACTTAAGGCGGTGGTGTGCATGGGAAATGCAGTGTGAACAAGAATAATTAAGAAGTTAAAGTCCTGTTTTTGTTTTTTTTGTGGGGGTTTTTCCCCAAGTTGTGTTTAAATATCAACACTACGATGTACATTTGTTTTAAATTAACAGTATATTAATGCTTGGCCTGGAGCAGCCCTCACCTTCAAGCCTTTACTGAGAAGATATCGATTTTTATTCTATTTATATATTTATTTTCTGAGACTTCAGTGTGTTTATTTGTTTTGGAGGAAAGCAGTGTGTTAAAGTTGTGGTGCCCCATGCAGGAGATGCTTCCTGATACCTGAGGACTCACTGGGGAGGAGAAAGCAACTCATCAATCGAGTCACATATCACTTTCTGCTTTGTGGCCTCTTTGTGGCGCATATAAAACACTGTCACACAATGGGCACTGCTAACATTTAATATAACGACAAGTTAGACAAATGCATGCTCATTTTGCTCCTTTATGTGGAACTCTCAGGGTTGGCCTTATCTTATGCGGTGTAAAGAACACTGCAAACTCTAGAGGCTGCTAGTGGACTTCAGACTGCATTCAACCTATTAATGAGAGCAATTATCAATTAACTTAAAACGGGCCATTTTTAATCGTTAATTTGGATTATGTGCACACATGTTTTGTGGAGCCATATGGAGCACTTCGTATTTTCTAAACATTCGGATATCTTAATTATGCAGTTTTGTTTCGGAGTGCTTTAGAGTAGCTGCTTCATTGCTCAGACTCCAACTGTTTGCAGTTCACTTGCTGTCTGTGTACAACAGAGGTCACCAGAGGCTGCTCCTGCACGTGAAACCGGCACATCTGCTACGTCTTGAGCTGTGAACCGAAGTTCCCAAAATGTGTCGCAGTTGTGTTTGTTTGTTGTGTAGTGTGTGGGGTTTTTTCCCCCTTCAGCTACCATTCTGATTCAGCAAACCTGCAAGCGCAAGACTGCTTTATTTACGATGCTTGATTTTTATGTATGACAGTTTTGCTGAGAAGAAGAAGAAGAAGAGGAAGAAGGGAAAATGTTCCTCCTCCCCGTCACCCCCGTGTTTCCCCCTATTGATTTTGGAGCTTGGTTGATGTGACTCCGCGCCAGAAGTGTCACTTAGATGAATCACTGTTAGCCCAAGCTGGCACAGCTCAGCACTGGTGACAGAAGGAAGAATTCCACGTGGATCAAATAAATACAGATGTGAAGTAATTAGATGTATTCCCAAGAAGACCATCGCGGGGATGTTAAAGATGGTAGGGATCAGCATTCCCACCATGGTAGCTTTTATCAGTTTAAACAGGAGCAGGAACTAACTGGGTCACAGCCCAGGAGCTGACTTTTATGTTGGAGGGTTGAGCAATAGAGGTGGGCGGATCCATCCTATTATCGATACTAATGCTGCTATTGGTACTGAATCGATAATAATAACGCGATACTGTTTTTATCCTCTAATTTCAATCTTTAGCCCAATGAACTGTGTTAAAATAATTATTGAAAATGACAAAATATACCCCGAGATCATAATTTAGAGTAGCACAGCACTGGTTAGCAACGAACGGGCTTTCAAATTTGTCATATTAAGCAAACATTATGTTAACAAATCAAAAAGTTTGTTATGGAAAAAGTATAAAAGCAGAACTACAGCTCACGAATTAGTATTGTATTGTATTGCTAAACCTGGCTTTATATTGAGTTTTTTTCACTGATGGCTACATTTAACCTTGATTCAAATAATATGAGACAGACTCTTATATTTAATTTATTTTTTTTTAACAGAGTCATCCTGCAGGGCCTGACAGAAAGGAACAAAACACATTAAAACGCGTCAAACTCTAGGAAATGTCATTGCAAAGAGAAAGATATGGACCTGTACCCAGCCTACGTATGGCATTTCTATAAAGTCAAACAAAGGCCGTAATCAATTAGATTCCAAGAATGAAGCAAAGTACAGTATCCTGATGGCCCTGAACAGATTGGATTTAGAGGAAAAATGCTATTGCTTTGGTGCGCTGTAATATTGTGAACGGGGCACCGCATCTGGGGTCGGGTGGGGGCCCTCCACCAATTTATGTAAAACACACTTTGATCTTCAACCTAAAAACACATTTGAGAAAATCGCTGCTTTTAGTGCAGCATCTCATAACAAAGGCGGTGTACATTTGCCACATAATACTGCCATTACAATTAATGCCACATCCCTGTGAAATTGAACCCCACTTTTTTTTCTTTTTTTATTCCTCCTCTCGCAATTATAGGCCCCTTCAGGAGGGGACGTATTTATGTCCGGCAGTTAGCAATGCATTGATTTAATACGTTTCTAATCAGGACATGCAGCTCCGGGGCCTAAAATGTTAATTTTTCCTGCTGCTTACAAAGTAGCCTTTGATTTTCTGTCATGCCAGTAATTACAGCATTTTGCCACTAGACAGGGGGAGAGCTTTGTCTCGTCTAATTATGAGGTAATCATTGCTGTAGTGCCAGCATGTTGTTCTCACCTTTTTTTTTTTTTTGTTAATACTATTTTGATTTTATTTTTACAGCTTCCAGCTATTACCTTCCCTTCACTGTGACACAGTTAAGACTGTGTGTGTGTGTGTGTGTGTGAGTGAGAGAGTGTATATCTGGAGTGTAGTAGCCTAGTGACTGTAATTGTTGTGGTATGGGTGCTGTTAATTACTGGAGTAAACGGTTGAATCACGGCCAGGGCCCTTTGTGGCTGCAGAGTGGCGGGCAGCAGAGGAGAGAGACAGAGGGCTGGAAAATTGTTTTTACCATCTGGGGAGCGAGGGATAGAGAAGGGGAAGCAGAAAGGAGGAAAGTGGGAACAGCAGCAGACAGAAAGGCCCAATTGGTGGCCAGAGCCTAAGGGTCTGGGGGTCCATATGGAAGGCAACACTTTGCCTTGCACTTTATTGCACACCTTGCTGTTTTAATCAATGGCAAGCCTGTTCACAGAGCCTAAAGCTGCAGTGGTTGTTTCTCATTGTCATAGCACTGCTTCCACTTTTCCTGCTCCACTACGCCCCAGCACGCCTTACCAAATCTCCGAGGAGCTGTGCGGCAGCACTTTCCAGGTCTCTCTCTCTCTCCAGAAGTGAGAAATGTTTGCACTTTGTGTGAGGTTAAAGCTCCTCTTTGGTAATGATGATTTGATACGCTTTAGGCTCCTGCCTGTGCAGCTCTAATTTCCCAGCAAAGCGGGATAAGAACGGAGACGCCCGCTGCGCTTGGAGTCGTTTCTTAAAATGGACGACACCATTCCATCTGAATTCCATTTGAGTGCTGAACATAATGGGATTAGGCTACAAAAGGCGGCGAGACAGTGGGATATGTGCTAATAACGCCATAAAAGTGCCAGTCAGCAGTGGGCTGGCTCCCTTGAAACCCCACACTGGTTGGAGGCAGTTTAAGCACGTGGTGAGGGATAAAGGCCTGCGTGGGGGGTTGAGTGTTTTATTTTATTACAGAACTCTTGCAGGAACATCAATATTGTATTAAATTAGTTCACTTTTGTGAAAAAAAAAACAAAACCCCAGCACACACAGAAAACAGGTGAAAGGTGTTTCTCTAAAGTAGACCCAGTGTGTTACCAGGAGCATCTGATATTGTATAATTACTGTAAAGGACATTCAAATGCAGATTCCCTCTGTTTGAGCTGAGCAACTCCACACTTCAGCATATATCCCTGCATAATACTGGAGTCTAGAAAACCTCAGCTGGTCAGTAAACTGGTCGGGTTAGATTTCTTTTTTTCAAATATAATGTCGCGTTACTGTAATATAATCACTTAAATCAGGTAATGAGTAAAGTAACAGATTACTATTAAAAAGAGAAATTAGATAACTGACAGGACTTAGTGCTGCTGAATCTTTGATTTTATTTTATTTTTTGCTGTGTTTTACTTGCATCTATTTGTGAGTGTAAACAAAAAAAAATGTTATTTTATTTTATATGCTGGAATATGCAGAAAATAGGTTTAAATGTTAAACAATTTCTTCAATCAAAGACTGTTGCACATAATTTAATTTTTGCTTGATGTAATGTGCATACAGTTAAAAGATTAAAACTAATAAAACAAGTTTTTAAAAAGAGACTTTTTCATTTGATTATTTGATTTTATATGATGGATTATGCAGAAAAAATACAATATTGATTTGTAACTATTCAGCTTGTGTATCATGTTGTTAAAAAGTAACTAAGTAATAAAGTAACTAATTACTTTTGAAAATAAGTAATCAGTAAAGTAACTGGAGAAGTAATCATTAATTAGTAACTAATTACTGTTTTCAAGTAACTTGACCAACACTGGTTGTCAGTTTATTTTGTTTTAACGTTGTAAACTCATGTAAGGGAATCACACTAATGACTCCAAACTTTTGAAAATGGCAGCAAAAACATGTAGAGCCTGGATCCTGTTCAGCTGTCAACACGTTTCCTCTGCAGCAACAAAAGAGACTGCAACAAGGGGAGGTGTTTGTGGCAAAAACACCTATTCAACTTTCCAAAACTGCGTTGGTGGGAGATGCATTAACAACATTTTAGCTTAAAACTGATTCCATTGGTGTGGGTAACTGAGACCCTGTTTACATGTAGATGATGAGGTCACAAGTTGAAAGTTAAGTTAAGAAACTGGCAGCCTTTTACTTTAAGACAGGGATGCCAAACACATGGCCTGGGGGCCAGAATCGGCCCGGCAAAGACTCCAATCCAACCCAGTGCACCACTTTGGAAAATGTGAAGGAGGGCAAGGAGGACTTTTGACTTTTAACTCTAACTCTACTCTTTTCTGTTAAATGTAAATGTCTTCATGCGGACAGAAAAGGAGAGTTTCACTGTTCTGGCTCACCTCAGAGCGGTGTGCTGTATGTGGCCCATGATGTTAAATGAGTTTGATATCCCAGCTTTAAGTCTTTAAGGATTTACCCCCATATAATTTCAATAATAGGATAAACTAACAGAGTTTACGTAGAGGTAAAAAAAACAACAACATTTTTTGTAACCAGGCTGTAAACATGCTTGCAATATTAACATGAGAGTGTGAGGAGACCGACTGTGTTTTGAGAGCTCGAATCGCGCTGGATCTTTCACTCTTGATCATATTACCTGGGAGGCATCTTAAAATTAAACATCAGAGATAGAAGTTTTATTGAGGCTTAGCTTTTAAAAATGTTTGAAATAACCTACATTTTATCTACCCTGTGGAGAGACTGCCTTTTTTGCGCACAACAAACCAAATCATCCCTAAGAATGCTGACTGGCGTGTGCCGACACAGCTGCATGATATCATCCAGATGTCTGCATTGTGCAATTAACAGCATGTTCAATGGAAACAGTCCCGCATTATGTTTTCCCTACAGAAGTCAGACTGCAACAGGCTGCACTGACACCATTGCTGCTGTTTGGCTCTTTCTATTACACCCTCTGTCGTTACTTGGATTTGTGATTAAATTTAGCAAAGTGCTGCCGATAGCCGAATTGTCCAGCCACTCTCAATTACTGTCTGGGGAAGGTACCTGAGAAAGCTTAACACAGCAATTAACAACTTAATTAAGTGCCACAGCCATTGTGGCATTTCTGGAGCCATGCAACAAGGGGCATATTGATTGCAGGGGATTGCCAGTTGGTCCCCAATTGATCGCCCAATCGATTGGCTTGGATAGGCACTCCTCAGTGACTCAGGGAAAGGAGTTGGTGTGTGTTGTGTGTTTTGTCTCAGAGGAAGTAGCCGTCATGCCACTGCATGACACACTGATAATGACCTGCCAGACTGGCTGCGTGGCCCCTACCGATCCCCCTGAGTGCAACACACGTGTCTGGTGTCAATCATTCACTCGCTCACTCACTGTCTCTCTCGCTCTTTCACATAAACACACACAAACCGAGGCCTCGGGTCTCTGCCTGAATCCTAAGTAACATCTGCAGTCTATTCATTCTAAATACACCTGACAGGGATGCAGTGACACAAGCGCAGGCATAGCAGAATGGATTGAAAACACTAGATACAGGTATGATACCTGAAATCACAGATACATGTTACTATTAATTTCTATTGGGATGTTCAGATTATGATTAAAATTAGGTCAGAATATCAGAGGCTTTTCAGTAAAAAAAAACAAGATCCAATGGATTCTGTTGGAAGAGTAAAAACAAGCAAAAAATGACTGAACAAGGATGCACCAGCCAGCCTGCACACATTCACACAGATCCAGTGCTCCCCGGGGAGCAGTTGGGATGCAGGATGGGGGCTGGATGTTAGTGAGGGGTGAGGGGGAGGGTGAAGTGGTGGTAAGATGTCAAATAAAATGTCATCTCTTATTGTGTCAATGAAGTAATTCCCTTTTAAAGGCTTGACCCTTCGACCCTGGAGGAGCTCGGCCAATTGCCCAGTGCAGCCATGAGGTGATAACAAATGACTCAAGCGAAGGGGGATGGAGGGGGGTGCACGGTGCGCAATGCTGGACTCACCCCGGGCCGGTCTCGCCAAAGAGAGGATGTGTCCGAATCAATTACAAACCACTTACTCTTTCAGAATCACTCATCCTACAATTTGGTTAATCTACAGAATGTAAAATGCCTTTTTATTATTATTATTATTTTTAAATGATTATTGAACCATTTTATTTTCTTGGGTAACTCTTGGGTAAGGTCCTACTAATTAGCAAGCACCCTTTCAGTTGAACCTCATAACACTCTGTGCATTAGTAGTTTCTCATTTTGCCACTGGGGGGCAGTATTATATGGATGAACTTGAAGGCTGCAACCATTGAAAAACTCTAATTCCTGCTTTGGGACTATGCAGCCATGCTCTGTGGATGGTCGTACAAAACGCGCTGTAATGTTACTCGATTTTGAGTGAAAAAAGTGTGTGTGTGTGTGTGTGTGTGTGTGTGTGTGTGTGTGTGTGTGTGTGTGTGTGTGTATTTGTGCATGTCAGAGTGGTTGACAGGCTCAGCTCTGCCCGTACCCGCTGCGGTTCCGAGGTGCTCAACTTATGACCTGTAATTACATTGCTACTTTGCTCTCAAATCTCAATAGAGCAGGTTGGTCTCAGACACTTCAATTACCAGTCCTCAATACCTTGCTCTCACATTCCCAGCAAAATCATAATGATAATCCAGGGAATGGACTGATCCAAAGTTTATTGCACATAACATGGAGAGAAAGAGACAAAAGATATGTTGCAATTAAACAGCAAAGAAAAAAAAGGATATAGGTGTTATTCTTATTGTACGGTTTTCCTAGTTATTGTTAAGCATGATTTTCAGGGGGGAAAAAAGACCTGTAACCCGTCTTCACAGATTTGTAAATTCTAGTATCCATTTAAACAGGAAGACTTTTCAATACTTAAAGAAGCGCTTGTGAAAACAGCACGGCAAGGCCAACAACAATACCCCCCACATGTCCCACAGATTCTTTGGAAGCGGTCTGCATCAATTTGCATTCAAACTTGTTGTAAAATAGAGAAGAGCAAAAGATCTATCTATTGGGGCACATTTGAAGGTTGGGTCCAGGTCGCATATGTTTGTCCTTGCATAGTTCTGGCACATTGTGGTGTAACGGAGCCTCAGCTGCAGGATTGCAATTTTTAATGAAAAAGTGGGGGCCCCCCACATCCAGGTAAGACCCCTGGAGGTTGTATTTCCAGGGCTTTGTTGTAACCCACAATGAGGCTGTGTGGACGAGCGCACGCATGTACACACACAGACACACGCGTTCGCGCTCACGCACGCAGATTTAACCCAACAATGATGATGGCTACAGCAGTGGCTGATAAACACTCATGTATTTCCCTGAAAAAAAGCACATTTTGGATGTATCCTTGATCATCTGAAAGACTCTATCAGACATTAAATATTAAATGTCTCCAAACTTTCATTAAGTATATGAGGAAACAGCTGAGGTTATTAAATGCCCACCAAATACAACTTTAGAAATGAAAGAATCGCTGTATTTTTTATTTTTTGGTGAAAACATGAAACAGGCAGTCAGATATTTTAAGGTTCTTTGTGGGCATTCTTTGCAGATCAAGGACAGTCTTATTGCTATTACCTATAAAATATTTAAATATTTTCTCAGTGGCATAATTATAGTCATTTTTTGTACTCATTTAGGCTTAGTTCAAACATCTTCAGTGGATTTCATCTGTTATGGTGAATGGTACAAAATGAATCTGTGTTACTGAGCACTGATTTAAGCTTACAGATAGACGTACTTTACCGTATGTATGCGATCACATGTATCCAAGACGCATCTCTGAGTTTCACCTGCAATAGAAAAAAAAAATGCAAGGAAGCTCATCAGTCAATGAGCCATTGAAAGTGTTTGCTCAGCTGTTCAACTGGACGGCTGATCCTAACGGCCTGAAATAGTCTGCCTGGAAAAAAAAGTGCAAATTACTGGCAAGCATAGCAGTGGTATAATCTGTCTTGCGTCTTATAAGAAACTGAGCTCAAATCTGTGCTCTTGTTTCCAGCCAGCTGTTTATTACCATGCGGGACTTACACACACACACAGAAACACACAGAAACAAACACAGATCTTATCTCAGCAGAAAGATTATATTCCTATCATGAGCCAACTCCCCCCCAAACAAACAAACACAAATCTGCTGTTAGCAGTAGTACCACAGGGCGTACTGTACCTGGTGTTATACCTATCAAACTATAAATATGATTAAAAAAAACATTGCAAATCAGTTTACAGTAAGGACAGCAGGCAGCAAGCTAACAGTCATCAGAGACCTATTACAAAATGTACTAGCAGGATATAGTTTAAAAAAAAAAGATGTAAGTGATAAATAATTAAGAGTGTGAATGCTATCCTCTTTTGTTCACTTCATTTCATTTCAATGCAGTTTTACTCACACAATGCCAAATCACAACAACAATCACCCAAAGCACTTTACATTGTAAGATAAAGACTACTATAATAGAGAGAAACCCCCAACAATCAAACAACCCCGTATGAGCAAGTTTGGTGACAGTGGAAAGAAAAAAACGTCCTTTTAACAGGAAGAAACCTCTGACAGAACCAGGCTCAGGGACGAGAAGCTCTCTAGTTATTGAGGACCTTTTACATGAGGAGAAAGATCTTTCTAGTCCCTGTCAGGACTCTTGCTGCAGCATTTTGGATCAATTGAATGTTTTTCAGGGAGTTTTTTGGACATCCTGATACTAAGGAATTACAGTAATCCAGAAGCAATAAATGCATAACTAGTATATGTACGATTGTGCAAGACAGCAATCGTACATATTTATTTTTACACATGAATCTCCCCTTTGCACATCGGAAGCCACGATGGGCCAGAAAACACACAGAAATGTTTTTAAGGATGGTAACACTGAACACTTTCACTCACAATAACAGAGCAGACGTCCCTCTTTATGTGGGACAGCACAGCATTTGTATTGCTTGTCCCTTCCGTCCCACTTCTAGAGACTATGTCCCACATTTTTGCCGGCTCTCAAGGACGTGCACTTTTCTAAAGTCTGGATTGCATCAAATGCATGCAAAGGGACGGCTTTTTATTAGCCTGTGTAATGCTATGACCATTTGTGAAATTTAAGAGTTACCAAAGAATCACAAGCTTTGCAGATTTTGGCAAATATGATGAAAATTACCACAAAGAAAATAACTCAGCAGTATATGTGCATAGTAATAATGTTTTTCTCTTTTTTTGCTAGTTATTTTTATTTGTTATTTTTCAGTTTTGCACAGGAAAAAAATGTGTGACACACAGTGCATGTGTGCCACAACTATAACCTGATATTTATGGTCATAGTTATTGCGTAGAATTAGTAGAACAATAGAATTCATAAAATAATCAGATATGGTTCATAAAAGTTGTACTAACATCTGGATGAAACACAAAGACTGTCAATAAAAACGATAGTGAAATGAGAAAATATGAAGACTAATAAAACCATGAGAACAAACTTCAGCTTCATTGTATTCTTATTGTATTTACTTAGCAAAAGAATTATGAAGCTACATTCAGATATAACATATTTAACCACCTGTAGCACAGTTAATGCATGCTACTTTGTCCCCAGTCAAATAATGTTAAAGATGTTTATTAATTTTTATGTTACAGGCAGTAATGCATTAGTCACCTGGCAGGAAGGGCCAGCACACACACCAATGTCACTACAGCTTTCCACTGATTCACCACAGTATTGGGTTTGTCATCTGCTGTGAACGACTAGTATTAAGTGAGTGACAATGGCCCACTTGACATGTTGTCAGTGCACATACTGTTAGCACAATAACATGTTAATATGAATTTGATTTGATTCTACCAAGAAATGTTTTCCAATCGTGGCAGGTCATAAGTCAGGTTAGAGACTATTTTTGAAAATTAAATTAATTACTGAGCTTTCAATTGCTCATACACAGACAGTAAAGGCACTTAGAGATATTATTCAGTGTGAGCACAAAACCAAACCAATGAATTTATCATTTTCATCGTAGCATTTATTTCCTTTGTTACTTTCATTGCTTAGTTCAATGCGTCGGTCTTTATATGACACATGCTCGCTCGCCGTGATGAGTTCTTTCACACAACAAAGGTCAGAGGCATCACTTACAGAAAGAGAAGGACCCCCACAAACACTCAGTTGCTCCTCTATCAATTATTGAGCCGCAGTTGTCAGTTGAAAAGCCAGCCAGACTTTCCGTTGATCTGTTTGATGAATATTTCAGCTGACAAACCGGCCACCTGACACTCCTCACCAGAGCAATGTGTGGTTAGAGAGAGGTCACGCGTTCTGGCCACAGTCATGCACATGTGCATGCACATGTATATACAGTTACAGTGTAGCTGTTGTTGCTATTCTATTGTGAATGCTTTTAGTTACTGTTTGTTTACATTACTTTCCCCCCAGAACTCTCTGTGGTGGTATCTGTGTTGACTACAAACAAACAAAAATAACATGTTTCCTTAATATATATGTGGACACTACACGTTGGAGGAAAATGCTACTATAGCCTGAACGATATAGGATTTTTCGGCCCGATACCAACATTTGCAAATATTTATTTACTTTTTCACACTCCCCTCGACTCTGCTTGAATCAGCTAGTTATTTTTTAGCATTCCCAAAAGGAAAGTTTCAATGTACAATGTACTCCGGTGGACTAACTATGCAAAGTAAACTTTATGCAATGTCGACACTTAACATGATGAAGGGTGTCATCTAGACTGGCAAACAGCTAATATTGGCCAATATTATCATCATTATCAGACGATATCCATCCATCCTCAAGTTCCTCTCTCAGCCCTTGGTATTTTTCCAGCTTTTCTTGTTTTTTCTTGTTAATTTTGCTATCACTTGGTATATCTGCATCTGATATGGCCGTCTGCCTCTGCTTGTCTACCACTACCACGTCAGGTTGTTCTTCCAGGCCATACTTGGCACAAATGTTCCGATGCCGGCCACTTGGTTATGGCATTCCATGTATGCCCTTCCTGCTAGCATCTTGCACCCTGCTGTTATATAGTGGATTGACTCAGGGGCATCTTTACACAGCCTGCCAGGTGTGATAGACCCCAGCCTCTATGGATCTTGTGCTGAGAGCTTGTTCTGCCATGATTTGTTCCTCTGTGTTGTCTTTCAGTCCAGCTTTGTCCAGCCACTGGTAGGACTTCTGGATGTCAGCCACGTCTTCTGTCTGCTGATCACACTGTACACACTGTGCAGGAGCCTGTCCTTCCATGATGCTTCTTCTCTTGCTCCTCTTCTACTGGCTCTGACACTCACTAGTCCCCGGCCACCTTTCTGCTTAGGGTACGGTCTCAGGGTGCTGGATTTTCGGTGAAACCCTCCATGCATGGTAAGGAGCTTCCTTGTCTTGACATTAGTGGCTTCTATCTCTTCCTTTGGTCAGCTTCTTATCCCATCGGGGTATCTGTGTTGATTGATCAGGTCTTGTTGTTTCCATTCTGCTGATTTCTCAGGACTTGCCTTAATCTCTGCAGGTACTTGGTAGTTGCAGCTTTCCTAGCGGCCTCCTCGTAATTCCCAGATATTCGTAGCTGTCCTCAGTGTCCCCTCTGACTACCTTCCCTCTTTTTGTTACTTTCCGATCACACTTCTCCAGTTCAAACGGCATTCCCATCCATATGGACTTTTATTTTAGACTTCACCAACCACTGCTTTATTATTCAATGCAGAACACAGATATCTCTTTGCTTGAAGGAAGATACTGATCATTGTAAATAAAATAACATTATAGGTAATCCATGCTGATATTTTATTTTGAGGTTTACTGAAGAACAGAGTAAAATAGTGATGGGTTTCCTGGTGAGTTTGCACAGGGAACACTCAGGATATTTTCATCTAAAATTTTGGGACAATCAAATTCCTAGGATGAAACTGCCAGCTCACTACAAGAATGTTACATGAAAGGGAAACGATTCACCACTTTGAGCATTTTTAATTAAAAAAAGAAAAGTCATATTTTGCATTCAATATAATGATTTGACCACAGCATGAAAGAAAAGCCAAGAGAGCTTGGATGAACTAGTGATGTGTTATTTATGTGGGGCTCAGCTCAGATGCTACCTCACTAAAGGAGACATACCCCATAAATTTTTCTGTGGCCACTATGAGCAGGTCAGGAAGGCACCAATATTTCCTCTTTATTAGAAACAACAGAAACAACATACAGCCATAAAAGGGGCCCTCTGAGGTGAATCTGAAAGACTGGAAATGGCAAGAAAAGTATGCAGTTCGAGGAGCTGAAAGGTAGTCACACAACCCATTTCTCTCCAGTCAGTTCATACGCATCTTGGTGCATTTCCTCATAACTCTTCCACCAGTGACTCACAAAGTCCTCGTGCTTCATCACAGGTCAACTTGGAGATGAACTTTAAAGGAAGAGGTAACAAATGATCACAGCCTCTCGGGCAATTCATATCTGCTGAAGTGCCATAACCGTCTACGTATCCTGACCTCAATTTGGAGGCTGCGTGTTGTGAAGGCCCATCTGAGTGAGATGGTATCGATCTGAGCGGGGGCTCTGGCAGCATCAATAAACAACAGGCTTCAGGCTTCAAGGCTGAGGAGACACATCTCTATTTCAGCTGGAGGGTTTGCATCTGGATACCTGAGTTGGGACGTGGCCCTGGAACAGATGGTGGGACATGTTTTTCTTGCTGAGCTCACAGCTCACATTTGTGAGACCAAGCCAGTGATATTTAGCCCACCCTGCTGGATCTATGAAGGTAAATAAGGCCCCAAACTACAAGCTCACATTTTTTACTCTAAATAATTACGAATTAAGTTTAAGGGGCACATTAGATATAGAAAGATACCAAGTAGCAGCCAATATAGCAGAGAACGATCAATGCTTAACGGGTAGACAAATAGCATTTCAAGATCTTCTATATCAGCATTACAGCGAGAGACGACGGTGCTGACTTTGGCTCGTTAATCAATAAACACAACGAGCCGCCCAATATGTTTGACACGGACTAATGAAATAATAATCATCAAGAGAAAAAGAGGATGTGAACAAAGGCTGCATTTCTTAATAAACAGAAGAAAACAAAACTAAAGTGAAAGGAATTTGGCGGTCCTGCCAGGCAGTTTTGTTGCTGTCTTGTTTACTTGCTTTTCCCTCTTTGCTGAGAAAGTTAAATAAGTGTGCTTCATATATTTAGAGTCAAACTGAGCTCTCTTTGCGCTAAGCAGCTTGTCAATAGCAAGAAAAGAGGCATGGAGCGAAAGAGGAGGCCTGATAAAACGGCTTTTAATTACCAGACAGTGAATGTTGGCCTTCCTCGTCCACTTTCCCCTCCCAGCTAAGCCAGGAGTTTGATTTCTGATAATGCGGATTGCTGACTGGGCTTCATCCTAGTTGTCCCTAAAGCAGAAGGATCTAACGTCACGTCCTGGGAGAGCACGTCTGACAAAGTGCCATATAGATCCTCTGCTTTTCATCAGAAGTCAGTGCTGGTCGAGGCATTAATCCGAGTGCTTGATGGCCTTGCTTGTGTTTCCCCTTTTGTATCCAGTTGCAATTAGGCGGAGTAATAATTTCAAGCATTGCATGGAAATCAGTGGGTCTTTAACCTAATTGTTGGTACAGGTGTAAGATCAGGAAGGATCAATGCAATGAACTCGTAACATCCCTCTGGGAGTGTTTTTTAAAGGTTCAAGTACAGACAATTAAATAAATATATGGTAGATTCAGTGTTTTACATTTCCTTTTCTTTTTAAGTGAGATGGTAATCACTGATAGAGGAGTTCATCCTCAGGCCAATATGGGATGGAGACATTTTTTGTAAGAGCCAATGAAACCCAGCCTAGTGCAATGGCCGGCACAGCACACACACCACCACTGAAATTGTTTTCAACTGGCACATGTATTGTATAGCCAAATTTGAGCCAACTTCTTATCATTACACAGAACCCAGGTGAACCCAGGTGAACAGACTTAGGTATCAGGTCTGTGGGTAGAGCAATGTAAATGAACAGGATAGAGACTTCACTTTACTCAGGGATCAATGTCTTTTTTCCATGAACTGCAATCAGAGCTGTTTATAGAGTGGACAGAGCAACTGTTCACTCCCAGGGCCGTGATCAACACAGG
Source organism: Copadichromis virginalis (assembly GCF_057382275.1). Classification (NCBI taxonomy): domain Eukaryota; kingdom Metazoa; phylum Chordata; class Actinopteri; order Cichliformes; family Cichlidae; genus Copadichromis; species Copadichromis virginalis. The sequence goes on from NC_140618.1 coordinate 29,738,253, forward strand.
TTTTAAGAGCCCTTTTGTTTTACACTCAATTATATGCTAATGGAGAGCGCAGAGTGGAAACCTTTAAATACTAATGCTGTTTTAATGTCAAGTGAAAGAGGGAAAAAAAAACACTTTTTAAAAAACTGTGGTGGTTTTCATCTCAACAGCAGTACATTTCCGTGTAAGTGAGGGCCATTTACGAAACATTTACAATTGTGATCTAAGGTCATGTTTTTAAAGGAATATTTATCCATAATACCTCAGAAATCTATTGTATTCTCAGTATTGTACTCAACTTATCAACCTTGATCTCAGGTCAGTGTTATCTACAGCAAAAGCGGTAATAATTCCTTTTCAGTGCAGAAACAAAAACTTTTTAAACCGTATGTATATTTCATTTTATAACATAGGAAAAAAAAAACCCAAAATAAGATCCATAAGAATAGCAGCGTTCTCTCAAACTTCGCCTTTTAGAATTTGACAGATTGATATAGATAGTGCAAGTCTTTTATTTTGAAAAGGCAACGAGCGGATGTTGATTCGGAAGCGCTGTTGTAGCAGTTTCCTCAAAACTAGCTATACAGCTAAACACCTACGTTAGTACAGTGTAAACTTTGTCTCGTGGAGCAGTGGTGTACACGTTCACACTTCGGGATAAGCCTTTCATACGGTTATGACTTGACTGTGGTGTCGGCGGCGACCGACCTCAAAACGTTTTTGTTTTTTAAAAAGGCTCCGCATCACTTAAATCAAGAATCCGGACTGAGCAGGATGCTAGCATGTATCGTTAGCAAACTGCTGCAGGGAATTAGCTGGTTAGCTTCCACATCCAGTCAACTATTATGAGGCTGAAGCTTCCCTCTTATTGCTCTCACTTAGGTTAAATACTGACAGCGCAATGAACACCGAGGCGATAGTGATCCGAATAAAAACGCCGACAGGAGACATGGACTCGTCCGTGGACTGTCCGTCTCTTCTGAACTTCAATGACTTGCTCGTGAGTCTGCCTCATGCCAACTATCACTTTTCACTCACAGACACACTGCACAAGTCAAAAACACACGGACTGTTTCTGACTCAGCGTGTCGTAACCCTGCCTCATTAATATCTGTCAGTCTAATAACCATCCTTAGCTGTCTGGTCCTAATTCACCCTGTCAAACATTACAGGTCGCAATCAGAGATGTCATGCCTGAAGCCACTGTCACGGCCTTTGAATGTAAGTACCTGCTTTAGAGTTGGACTGCTGTAATGCTGCAAGAGGAAGCTTTGAATGACTGTGTTTACACACCAAAACAATAGCCCTGTAATGTAGGGACTTGTAATCAGTTATCAGATTGGTCTGAAGGAGAGGAGATCTCATGCAGCTGTGTGAGAGTAAGAACCGATCCCTGCTGTCATGGGCTAGACTCTAGCCCTCTTGAACGGGCTTCATCTATCTGAGAGAGTAAAAAGCTTCACACATTTTCATTGTGTTAGCTTCTCTCTTCTCTGTTCCCTTTTTTTACTACTCGTGTTAACCTCTAGCATGCGTTTTATCCAGACATGCCATAGCTACTGTACTAACTGATTGATTGACAGGAACAGTTGAAGTTTCTCTCATTCAATCAAATTAAGATTTAGCCTCTTGGTATAGGCACCATTCAAGCCTGTTTATGGGTAGAGTGCAAAGAGTTTGATTGACATACAAACATAAATACTGCTTACTGAGTGCTTTTATACATTATATTTTATTGTATGATTTTGATTGTATGTTTTGGCTCCCCAAATTTTGCTATTGCATTAATACTTAATATGGAATGATATGCTTTTTTGTTTGCATGCCTTGATTCTATTAAATGTTTATTATACGTAAAAGTGTTGTTTTACAGTGTCTTCTGTTTATATTTATTATACCACACTTGTTACTGCAAAAAAAATCTGTTTTGAATTTTCTCTGTGATTTCCCCCCTTCCCCATTATTAGTATTTTATTTTTTACAGTTGTACTGTTTTTGTTTTTGTGTTGTTGTTTTTTGTTTTTTGTTTTTTTTAGACGAAGATGAGGTGGGAGACAGAATCACAGTAAGAAGTGATGAAGAACTCAAAGCCATGTTGTCATATGTGAGTACATAAATGTTGCATGCAGTACTTTGACCAAGTCAGGCATAATATCCACAAATTAGAATACTGTGCGAAAGTCTTGAGCGACCCTTGCTTCCTCTTTATATTTTGTTTCCAACAAGCTGGACTTTGTAAGTCTTTAAAGTGCTCTTGAGCATAATTCTCTAGGCTATCTGAAGGTCAGGATATTGGCTGATTTTTTTATTTTTTTTAACTAGTTTTCAGTTCAGTCTTCCTACCTGACCATTTTAAGAGGACTGATGTTTGTTGTTTTGAGCTATTAGTCAAAAATCACATATCTCAGCAAGGTGTGTCAAGAAATCTGAAGAAACTAAACAAGTGGAGAACAAAAGAAGATGTGGTAGGCCTAAAAGTATTATTTACAGTAGATGAAAAGTACCTGAAAGTCCACAGAAAGTCATTAAGGCATGGGAAAGCGAGGGTCAGATTAACATGAAGAAAGGTAAAGCAAAAAAGAGACAGAGAAATTTTTTTAAAAGGGTGGGAAAAAAGACACAAAGGACAATAGGTCACCAACTGCTGCATCTGTAACAAAACGCATTCAGCAAATAAAAAGCACCTGATAGAGGATAGATACGCAAACGTACAGTCTTTCTGTGTGTATGAGTAATAACACTCATACACACAGAGTGTGATTGTGTGGTTTTCATGAAAGTTACTTGATTATGAGTTTGATAAACAACAACAACAGCCACTGGTAGCCAGAGGTGACAACCTAAATTACACAAGAAATGGACTGAAAATATGTGGCAACAGGTCTTATGGAGTGATGAAGCTAAATTTGTTTAAAGTTTGTTGAGTTTAGGTTAAAGGTAGAACAGTGAGTGTCTACAGCTATCTGTTAAACACTGTGAAGGCTCCGTCATGGTTTGGGGCTGCAGTTAAGCCTGTGGTGTTGGAGGTCTTGTCAAAGCTGATGGATTCTGAGTGCAGAAAAGTGTGGCCAGACTTTGATACACCATGCAATCTCATCTGGAAAGTGTGTGCCTGGCAACAGCTTTATTATTCAGCATGACAATGATCCTAAACACACTGCCACTGCGCAGAAAAACACACAATTGAACACAGTCAGTCATGGATTGGCCTCCCCAGAGCCCAGACGTCTGTAGCTTTTCAGCTCACAGCCCGACACACACCAACACAACAGCACAGATAGCACAGACGTTAAGGCGGCGAGGCGCGATTGCGGGTGCCGCTCAGGTGCAGCGTCGCTGCAGACCACGCCCCGCCACACACATTAACCAGGTAAAATACATATTTAGACAGAATTTTGCAAATATCTATTTTTCATTTTTCAGCAGCGTAGTGCTTTTTTTTCCAATTATTTTTTTTTTAAGTCAGGTCAAGGCTCCAAAAGCCCAAAGGTGATTTAAGGGCGGCGGCTCACAACAGTTTTTCTTTGCTACATGGGTCATTTTAGTTCAGCTGGGTGTCTTTCCTTTTGTTATATTTCTTTAAGAGTTCAAAATGTGTTAATTACATGAATAAAATGTAATTTTCTCTGTAGCACTTCATGGATTTAAGCAACACCGTAGTTGTTTACACAAAGCATAAAGGTAAAAAAAAAAACAATATATACAGTGTTATCTTCATTTTAGATGTCAAAAAGTACTTGCGGCTCCAGTGTTTTCTTTTGCATGGAAATTGCGTCCAAATGTCTTTTTGGGTGTTAAAGGTTGCTGACCCCTGGTGTAAGAGAATTCACACTGTTTAAGAATAAATATGGTCACACCAAATATTGAATTTCAGACTTGTTAGAATTATACAAGCTCTATACATATGCTGTATTTCTAAGTATGTCTGCACATGTGTCAATAAATCACTGCACCTATTTCCTAATTTCCTAGCAAAATATAAAGAAATGAGGGGTTGATCAAGGCTTTTGCACAGCACTGTACATGCCAGGGTTATGTTTTCCAGTTATGCTGCTGCATTGTAGCATTCTTACTGTGTGCCGATTCCTCATTGGAAAGTAGTTCTGACAGAAACTGTTCACATTCAATCCTTTGTGCAGTTTAGATGACATGGCCAAGAGCATGTCTGAACTACATTTGAGCATTTTGAAAGGTCCTCCTCCTTTATGTGTTCTGCACTATTTTGGTTAATTTTTTTTGTGCAGCTTTTTAGAGCCATTTAAGTGTCTGGGGTTTTGTATATTGTATCGTTTGGAAAGCTTTTGAGGCACGTCAAATTGACATGACACAGTAACAAGGACGTTGTTCAGATTTTCTGTATTTTTTAAGTGCTTTGCTCAGCGCTATAATAAAGCCACTCACCTCTCTTTTTATTAAGCAAAACCTTAGACCCAGTCAATCCTCAACAATCCTGAACTCTCAGTTTGAGTGTTTACCTTTCTAGCTCGCATGGACTTAAGGTGTAAATAAGTCATTTTAAGAATGGTTTGAAAAAACCTTTAGTATTAAATATGCTACACCAAAGTTTTTAATGTTAAATTAAAAGGCGTTCTTCGATAGCCACCAAAGCCTTGGTTGAATTCAAAATGACCTCATCAATCTGGTGAGTTACATCAAATACTATAAAATACTTGGCCTAGAACGAGAAGCACAATTCTTCAGGTAGCAAAACATGAGACGGCAAGATGCTGATTTGATGGCAATCTCCACTGACGTAGTTATTTATAATATAACATGAAGAAATTGAAGCCATATAGCCTCATCTAGTAGCAGTTAACCTATGGCAATATTCAGCAGCACACATGCAGACACGTCCCACATCCCCTTCAGCTCCCTCAAATACTGCAGTATATTTTCATATTCGACCATACTTACTGTTCATGCCGCGGACAGTAAGAGTAATGGCGTGTAATGGGTTTTCTGTATGAAGTACACTGTAAACTAAATGAACTGTCAATTTTTATTATTTATTATTCAGTACTTAAAGTTTTGCCTCATTAAAGAGCAGCCCCCCTGGGCTGCAGAGTTGTTCAAAATCTACTTTCATCTGTGGATGTCTTTTACCCCCCATCAGCTCACAATGATGCTACTAGAGCCACAGGCACAATTTACACTCCCTGCTTCTTTTTTTTTTTTTGTCCATTTTTGTCATGCATTCACTTGTGGTTGCTTTTTAATCATTAAGTAGCATAGGGTAGCAGGGTGATTAAGCAAAAAGAGACAGATGTTGTGCCAAGAAGTGTTGTTAGACAGACGTGGAAAAGGCTTTGACCTAAGCAAGTTTTGTTTTCCACAGATCCAGCGGATGTTGTTCTGTGCACTGTCCTGTTAAAGCTGGAGTAATGGTTGAGAAAGGGGCAGTGTTTACAGTGGGACAAATTATGATTTGATCTCCTGCTGAATTTGTACGTTTGCTCACTTACAGTGAAATCAACAGTCTCTAATTTTTATGGCAGTTAAATTTTAATGGAGAGAGACCAAAATTCAACCAAAATCCAGAAAAAAAATCCTGTTGCATAAAACTTCTAAACTGATTTGCATGTCATTGAATGAAAAAACCATTTGATCTCCAAGCAAAACAGGACTTAGTACTTGGTAGAAAAACCCTTGTTGGAGAGTAGAGCAGTAAGAGGTTTCTTGTAGCTGGTCTTCAGGTTTGCACACATCTCAGGAGGGACTTTTGCCCACTCCTCTTTACAGAAACTCTCTAAATCCTGTAGGTTTCTTGGCTGCCTCCTGGCAACTCAAAACTTCAGCTCGCTCCACAGATTTTCTGTAGGACTGAGGTGTGAAGATTGACGAGGTCACTCCATGACCATAATGTGGTTCTTCTTTAGCCACTCATGTGTTGCCTTGGTGGTCATCGTCATGCTGGAAGACCCATCCAGCACCCACTACCCATCTTCAGTTTTCAGGGAAGTAGATTCTCGTCCAGGAGTTTAAGGGTGCATGGCCCCGTCCGTTGTCATCTTGATGCGATGAAGTTGTCTTTTACCCTTAACAAAAAAACAGCCCCAAGACATAATGTTTCCACCTTCGTGCTTGACATTGGGGATGTCGTTCTTTGGGTCATACCCAACATTTCTCTTTCTTCAGACACGGTAGGTCGATGCCAAAGAGCTCAATTTTGGTTTCCACAAAATTCCACAGCAGCTTCAGACTTCCATGATGCTGACCAACGTTGACTTGATGGTCATTTTTTATATTTCTTTCATTATATGTCTGTGTGTGCACACAGCCAGTCTGTAGGAGGTGTAATTCTGGCTGGGTTGAAGGGGATTAAATACTTTTTTGTAATAATTCTGTCTTGCTCCATTAAAACCACGAACTTGCATTAACATTAGAGACTCTTAATTTCTATGTAAATTTTGGTTGTTTCTATTTTGATGTCAGCCCAAGAAGTCATACGTCTGTGATTTCAACAAAAAAGAAAAGTTGTCATTTATCATGGGCTAAATGTTTAGTTGTATGTTACATGGAAAATATCGCAATTAATTACAGAACCGTGCAGACTTGTTTTACTTGTTAGATAAAATTAGGCCGACACTGTGGTTTGTTTTTATTGCATTTTTATTTGTCTGAAAAAATGCATGTCCAAAAACCTTGAGTTCCTTGTAATTTGTTGCAGATGAAATGAAAATGAAATGAAAAAATTGATATTTTGTTAAAGAAACATTGAAACGTGTATTGTTTTTGCTGGCAGTTACACTTTTTGTCTTTATTCTGACATGCCTTAGGTGTATATAAATTTATGACTGACCCCTGCCTCTTTCTACAGCGCCCAATAGAAATATTAAGTATCCACAACAGTGCACAGCTTTTCCCACAGATTTCAGACCCCATTTGTTCAGTGAATTTTTGGCAAACAAATCTCGGAGCCTCATAATGGCTTTCTACTCATGGGACTGCCAGCTGTACAAAAAGCTGCTGATCACCTGGAAATACTGGGCTCACTAGACTATAATTTACGCTAGCCGTGTACTTTGAATGTTTTATGCAAGTGTTATGCATTTCAGCTCTGGATTGCATTTGTATTTAGGGTTTTTTTTTCCCTGTTGTTTGCTGCCTTTTGGCCTCCGTGGAGACTAGTGGGTTTTTGCTTGAGTGTTATTAATTCCAGGTGAGCAGACAGCCATTATATGAAATTAATAGGAATTAAGGGAAGCAGCATGTTAGGTGAAATGTGGGATAATTCAGTTTCTTCACGGTTGCTTTGTGTGTGTCTGTGTGTGTGCGTTTGGGAGGGTGTGTATATTTTTATTAGGAAATGTATAATCAGGCTTTTAAATACGCTGTCAGTGCACGATGTTTGCTTTCTTTCTTTCTTCTTCTTTTTTTTTTTTTTTGTCTTGTTCAAGATCTTTGCTTTAACATTGCCCTGCGAAAAATTCACGCTCGTGATTACTGAGCAAAATTAATGCTCAAATTCAGCACTTAATTAACATCAGTCTACAGAGGGCATTTATTGTGAGAAGTATCCCCCAGCACTAAGAACATTGATTGCTACATGCTCCTGCGAGACCCGCTAGACTTCCAGGCATTTCTAATCATTGTTCGACACCTTGAAAGACAGACGCCCCCTGTTCAAAGTTAAAGACCAGCCTATGTCAGGTGCTTAAAAAAAACAAAAAAACATGTGACCTCATCCCTTCCTCACTCAGCTCCCCCTGGAGGTAGTGGCGCTAATTCCACCATTCCCATTTGCTCTTGGTCTGCTAATGATGATGAGACTCACACTTTCTCTCTCTTGCACTCTGGCTTGTCCCTTAAGGCTGAGCGATGGTATTTGGGATCGGACACTGTTTAGTTATTGGCCAACAATGGAGAATGTCTTTTAATAACACACCTACTACAGATTAGGTGGTAATTGCAGCCTTAATCAATAAGCTAGCTGAGCGGAAAATTAAAGGTACGTGAAGCCCGAACACCCCCAAGTCCCCCCCCAACACACACACAAACACACACACACACCATGTTTTTTTGCTATTAAGACCCATTGTTCAGATGCGGCCTATTGAGAATGCTGGAGGGCGAAAGCAGAGGGCTAGGAGCGAGGAGGGGATCTGACAGTGATAAATAGGCCTTTTAATAACAGCTGTGCCACATGGGTAGCCATTCTGATCCATTCCAATCCAAGCCGTGCCCATCGTCCTCCCTCCTGCCTCCTCAGTGAAAGAGCATTTACATTTTGCTGCGATCACTCAGTACTAGTTTGTAAATGAATTACAATAAACTTGTGTATGTGTGCACAATATAAAGACATCGTCTCAAACTCAACCCCTGCAAAAGCAGAAGACATCAACAAAACGCACATAAGTAAACACACACACACACACTCTCTCTCTCCCATGCTCACACACACTTGCGGTTTAACAGATGGTTTGGTTAACTGAAACATCAATTATTGCATTGCCTTGGCAAGCAACCGAGAGGCTCCAGAGTGCGTGCATGCACGTGTTAGTCCTGTAGGATATGAGTGTTTGGTGAGCTGTTGACCTGGAGGAGAAAAGGGTTAATGCTACACTCCTTCAGAACAAGCCCACAGGGCATTGGTCCTCGTCTGCAACAGATTTCCGCACAGCATGCTCACGTTTTTTTACAAAAGACTGTGGATTAATTCTGGTGGCAGTTAAATAAACATTTTGTGTGTGTGTAATACTCTAAAATTAGGCCATGTAGTGTAGGGTCAGATCTTCAAATTTAAGGTTTTTCTACCTCTGTCGTGTGCTGATAACATTCTTGTACAGATATTATCTGTGAACTTAAATGCATGTAAAGTCATTTCAATTTAGTGTCACACTCGACTGTTTGTCATTTGCTTTTCCCCTTTTAGTACTGCAACACAATGAATGAACAACGCATGAATGGACTGCTGCCGGACCCTCTGCAGATTTTTCCAAGAGGTACAAAAGTGAGATGTTCTATTTTTATCACGGGCTAGGCGATGCTAACGGCTGCTTTGTAATTAACGTGGTGACAATTAATCACCAGCACCATTTAAATATATAAAAATATTCACACTTTATTTGTAAACGCCTATTTTACTAAAATTAGTGTACATGACCTGCGCTGTTTTCACAAAAATGTGAGCATTTGGTGAGTAGGAGTAACAGTGGAGCCTCTGGATAACATTAAAATTCAGCGGCTGGCTTTGTTGTTGGATGTCATTCATAAATCTACATTTCTTTTGCTCCAAGGGCATTCAAAGTGCATGCTTGTGTTCAGCTCAGACTAAGCCTTGCCTGCATCTCTGGCATTGTGCAGTTTCTGTTCCTAAACTGGTTTTCATAATGAGGGCCTTTTCATAACATAGTTTTTCTATATTTTCAGCTAGTTTTCACAACGCTCAAAGACATACATAATCTCTAACAGGCCCTAGGGGAGATGTGATGAAACATTTTATTGTCTCCCTTTAGCTCTCTGGCTCACTCTGTTTCTCTCTCTATCTGCCCCTCTTTCCTCTAACGCTGTGATTGTTTTCTTTCTACCTAACTACCAACCAGCCATCTCAAGAGACCAACAGCTCAATCACTCTCTTGTCCACAACTAATTTTTTAGTAACTCTCATTTCATCATTTTTTTCCTTCATGAAGAACTGATTCCTTTTCACCACATTTGTAAATGGCCCAGTGATGTGTTCTACAATCTAGTCAATTACTGTTTCAGCCGGCAAGACTCCAGGGATCCGGAACATACATGGCCTGAAGGTACCTATCTCAATAATTGTTTCGGCTGCCTTACACAGAGAATGAGGGGAGGGTGAGAAGTTGAGTCAAATGGATTGATAATGCTGTGTTCCACTTATTGAAATGTCAATTGAAGTCAAGGCTCTCCTTCTCTTTCACTCATTGTCTTGCTCCCCTCGACTATGTTTATGCATTAGCATATCTGGCTGCGGCTGTAGCAGGGCCTGTCTCTCTGCTTTTCCATCCGTCTCTCTGTATTCTTGATTCTCATGCTGCGATAGTCATTTAAGAACAAGGTGTTATCTCCCCTCCAGAGTATTATGATCCTCTCATTCCCTATGATAGAAAGAGTGTCAGCGTTGGTTAGAGAAAAAACTAAATCGGGCAATAAGAAGATGTCATTGTTCAACCATGAAATTGTCATTACAAGCCCCCAAATGGCCTCTCGCAGACCTTCCCATTTTATGTTAGGCATATGTTGCTATTGAAACTCACTGCTAATTACCATGGGTTAAATGACTTGACACCTCCTCCATCTCTCCAGATGATCCATATTATATCCATCTGCATTTCAATGATAAAATCACCCCCCCACCCCACACACACACACTCACAAATACTACTTTATGTATCCTCTGAGGAGCTTTGAGAAGTGCTACTGAACCGAGTCAGTTTTTTTTTTTTTTAAAGGTCAAGAGTCTGTTTTGAGAATACGATGTTCTTTCCAGAAAACCTTTAGTCTTTTGCTAATCTTTCCCTGCTTTTCTCCTGCTTTAATACAAAAGTAATTGGCCGAGGGAAGCCCTGTGTGCCTTTTTAAATGAGGTTTTCTTGGGCACTAATTAAAGAGACATTCCCTGTGCTTTAGTGGACCCAACGCATTGGCCTTTTGATCTCAATTAATATGCTATTTTTAGTATCTCCTTTAAAGGGTCTTGTCTCTCCTTTTGTGTTCATATCTAGGTTGAGCCTGGAGGTCTTTGGAGTAAACATAGATGCAGATGAATAGATGTAAAGAAAAAGTCTCCCACGAGGCACGAAAATGGGAATGTCTTAAGTTTTCGTCTGGACTCTCCCAGCTGATTTTTGCTGTCTTTCTTCCTGTGCTTTTATGCAAATAAAAATTTTCTTCTTCTTCATTTGGCTCTTTTTTTTTTTCTTTTTTTTTAAACAGTCAATTGACTTCACAAGCTGAAACGAGAGGCTTGTGTTTTATTGTCCATGTGACCATGTGCTGTTTTTTTTTTTTGTGTGTGTGTGTGTGTGTGTTTTTTTTTACATTCTTATGCCTGTCTTTGCACACCTTCAGGTTAATACAAGGCCTAATCCAGCAAATGACTGCAGTCACGCTGTCCCAGACTCTATAGCTAACAACAGGTGAGCTTTCTGGGGCACAAGGATCATGTTACACTACCTGGAATAAACAACTAAACCTCTGGTTGGTAAATGTGGTGAAGTCTGATATACTGTTTTCTGTCCTCCAGCTTAAAAAAGTCATCTGCAGAGCTGAAGAGGATCTTGACAAATGGCCAGGTTAGTGTGTGCTTTGGGGTTTCTGTACGATTCCAGCCTGTAATCTTACTGCTGTTGCTCTGAGACCTACTGAGGGGCTGTGGGCATGTCATACAGGGTGTGTATTTGGATGTTGTCTCGTCACGCTGACTGCACCCAATATATAGACTTGCTCTCTCCTTTCTCACTCACACGCACTCTGACTCTGTAACTAGTGTATGCATTCAGACACAGTGGCTATCATGTAGGAAGAAAATTAGACATACAGCCTTCCTGGTTTCTACCTGATTGTTGGGGTTTCACTGTATTACTGTGGGGTCTTTATCTTAAAATATACAGTGCCTTGAGGTGACAGTTGTTGTGATTTGGCACTGCATGAATAAAATTGGAATTGAAACCATCATTTCTCTTTACCTCCATCTTCTCACCTTGCTATCACATTAGTTGTGGTTAAATTAGGGAGGGTCCATTATCACGTGTTGTGTGCAGGCATGTTTACATGTTTACTGCACAGCCTGACCCTTATCAGTACTCATCCACAGTCTAAATATCAAAATAAAGGAACTTTTTAAACTAATGTATTGTTAGTCTGCAGCCTCAGTGAACATCACACACACTGAGGTCATGTTGAACGGAGGCAATAATTAGAAATTAAAAATATTCACTTTATTTTGTTAATTAAAAAATTATACACGCAAATAAAAGTACTTTTAAAAATAATGACAAATAAAAAAATGTATTTTTGGCACAAATTTTAAGTTGTGTAGTTACCAAAACGTGTAGTGGATTTATTTTGCTTTTATATTTTTATTTTGCATTATTAAGGGACATATTTTAATATTGAATAGTGATGTTTTGAGTAATTTTCACCCTAAAATCTTAGACCAGGACAAACGTTACATAATGAACTGTAAAATGTATTTATGAATTGAATACATGATGGCTGTCTTACATAAAAGTATGCTGATATTATACAAAACAACAACATACAACTCTTACTTTTTTTTCATGGATTTATTCTGCCTTCTTCAATGCTTAGTTGATATTTATATTTACATAAGCTTTGCCTCAATCAATTATTTCATCGTCCTGGTTGGAAAAATCTACAAAATGTACAAGAGGAGGAAGCTACATGATCACACCCTGACTTAAAAAAATGAATAAATTATGAAATGATTGAAAACAACTCATCATTAAATCCTACAACATTCAGCGTCCCACTCGCCCAAACACAGTATTGTTTCTTTGTTTTAAATTGGACAGCAAAACCTTGTATTGATCTCTTCTCCTCCTTCTCTTATTTTGTTTTTCACTCCTTACGTCGCTGAACTTGGACTGACCTGAATTCTTGTCTTGTTTATAGCCTTCAATTACAGTGCAGTCCCATCTCCCTCACGTGCTCACATCTCTGTCTCTCTGCCAGTTTAGTTACACATGTAATTCAGCGGTTGTATTGCTTCTCATGTTATAACATCCACTTACAATCAGTGTAATCCTGGGTGTATTTCCTTCTCTGCAGATAAATGCCCAAGATATCCACTATCAGGAGCAACTTGGCCATGGAAATGGAGGCACAGTTTACAAGTAAGTGTTTGTTGGCTCTCACGATGAGGCCACCAGCATTGCAAGGCCAAAGCACTGTAATGGATAGTGACACTGAAGAGATTATGGTGCATTCAGTAAGCCTGAAAAAACTGTACCTGGCAGATATTCAACAAGAGTGGGTACTTTTAGATTGAGTGTGACTTCTATCATTTTTCTGTCCACTTTTTCTAACAAAATAGGACTCAAAACTGCATTTTGTGTGAAGGGGTTTCATTCCTCACAGCACTCTTTCTGTTCAATTGTGTCTCCATCTATCACTCACTGTTTGGTGGGGCATCTGTCAGGCTGATTTTCATCTGTACCTTCATTTTTTTTTTTTTTTATTCTGGGTTGAAGGTTGCAAACATATATGATATCGATTTGGGGCTGTAAGGTATGACAGCTATTGACTTAATTGGCCTATAGTAAAGCACATAACCTACCACCAAGAAGACTTCCATCCTTTCTGGCTAGACAAATGTATGACTGACCTGATAACGTTGTGACAAGGTTGGCATTTGTGTCGCTCCTTCTATCTTTCTTTCCCCTACCTTGTGCTTTCTCTTTCCCATCAATCCTCAGCTATTGAGCTGTTTTATTGAGATTGAAGTATTGATCACTGCTCAGACTAACCTTGGCTTGACGGAGTGCTCTGCTTCTGATAGTCCAACAAATCCAAACGTCTATCTTTTTTATTTCTTCATCCTTTTCTTTCCAAACACCTTTTACTCTTTTATGATTTTTCTGAGTTTTTTTTTTTAAATATATATATTTATAAAGCTGCAGTTTCTTATAGTTGTCATAGAATAAGATTGTTCATCAGTTTGGCACCAGAAGTGGTTACACTGCACAGGGGAAGGCCAATACTGCAAACCCAACAACTTTTCAGTCAATTTAGCCCAGCAAAAAATCTATATGCAATGCTGCTGAACTTTCTAAGGTTGAAAGGAGACGATTTTGAAAAAACAAAACAAGTAATGTTTGTTATTTGTGTTCTATTTATGTGTTTATCTAATTTTAATTTGGCTTTCATTAGTATTTAATGAACATGCTTTAATTATTTGACAGATACTTTTGCAGGTCAGAATCATTTAGACAAGCAAAGGAAACCAAGTGTACTGAAAAATGTGCATGTTGACCGCTCACTCTCATGCCATCTTTACTATGTGTGATGCTAATTCCATTTAGCAAATTTTGTGACATAGAAATGAGGCGATGCTGTGCCCTCTTCAGGACCTGCTGTTCATTCCAGCTTATATTGGGCCTATCACTTGTGAAGAGCGCTACGATAAGCTCCCCACCTTTTAACCTCTTAGCCCATTTATGACCTAGAGCCATTTAGACTCAATTGGATGTTACCAACATCTCAGCTCTCCATAGCCACATACTGACCTAACCATCCATCAATGTCAGCCTTTGTTTTTTATTACACACTCTTTCAGAAGTCCATCTTGTCCGCCACTCCGACTGACTCTACGCCTTATAAATACAATAACAAGGACACACAGGCTGTACTTGTGACTCGTGGCGGTGCAATTAAAAGAAGCACATTTGCCTGGCTGTGGTGACATCTACTTAGACATCCACGGCTGCTCCTTTAGTGTCTCAGCCCATTTTCTCCATTGATTTTATTTTTCCTTTATATTGATCATTGCGTTTCAAATGGCTGTGCTTCACTGGTTGATTGCTCTTAGATTTTCTAGTTGTCTGAAGAACCAGAGGCATTGTGTTTCCATATATGTGTCTTTTTTTTTTCAATTTTTTGTTTCCTTTATTAAATTTGGTCCAATATATGAATTTGTGCAGTGATGGGTAAGAACTAGAGCCTTAACAGGTATACATTTTGGGGATGGATAACTTCACCCATAAATGCTCAAGCCTTCTCTGAGTGAAACTGTTTCCAGCTATGCTGCAGTGTTTGGTGTGATACATGGATGTCCCACTCTAAACACTTGATCTGCATTTTTACCAAACTTGAGAACAGTGTTGGTCAAATAAAGCTATTTAAACCTATTTTCTGCATATTCCAGCATATAAAATAAAAGGCGGAGGTTTGCCCTGGTGCAGGTGTGTCGCAGCGGACAGTGGAAGGATCCAGCAGTTTCTCTGTGAATTTCACATTTCTGTGGCAGCGTACTCGGTGCTTGCTCGGACGTTTAGGGGGTTTTTCGTTGTAAAAAGAAGTTTTCTTCCCACACAGTGAGCAGCGGACGCTAATGTTTTTGTCACTTTTTACGGAATCAAACTCAAAGTAACGTCAGTATTTCCTCGCTTTAAACGCTGCACGGTCATATGCTCTCCCGCACTCGTTATATTATCCATTGTTGATCTGTTGCCACGAACGTCGCACTCGCTTACGTCACTGTCACGAGACACTCTTGCAAAAAAAATCACGGTTTTAGTAACGCCCTAACGCAGCGTGCTTACGGGAAAGTAACGATAATCGAATTGCCTTTTTTTGCAATAGTAATCTCTTACTTTACTCGTTACTTGAAAAAAGTAATTGGATTACGCGTTACTGCCCATCTCTGCTTGAGAATAAATAGCACCTTTTGCACCAATCTTAATGTTGAGGATGTTGATCCAAAGACCAAATGGCAGTATCCATTGGAGGAGTCAACAGTGGCTCATAAAGTGTGCTCAACACTCTTTTTAAGCATTCAAGGTGAGGATCAAACTGTTGGTCGTGCTATAACTTCCTGAATCATCTAAATCGGATAATTTCCCGCATTTGACCTCAACTTTAGTGCCTGCAATCATACCCGGACCTACTGCACATTAAAAGCACAGGCATACTTTTTGACTATACCAATACATTTCTCACTCATCGCCTAACCTTCCTTCAGGTTTAGCTTCCTATCATCACATCCTCTGTCCTAAAATCAAATTCAACTTAATGGGTTGCCTGCGTACTTTGTGCATGTGCTCAGCCCAGGACTTCTATGGAGCAATGTACAAGGCTGATTTTGAAGTGGTGAATATAATTTAGATGAGTTATGGTTTTTGATATTTGTATATGAAGACCTGTTAAGCTAACTTGGGTCTCATTAATGCACATCTATATCTGTTTCATCCACAAGAGACCTGTTCACAAAAATATTGAGCGTTTTTCATACAGTGGTAAAGAAACCTTTAAACGCTTTTTATTTGAACTCTGGATTTCTGCTCATAATGTTTTGGATTATTAGGGAGCCTTTTATGTCTCTGTGTTTGGGTTTCTGTCAGTCTGTGGCACTTGGGTGACCGGTGAAAGCAGTATCAGGTGAGGGAGTCAGGGAGAGAGAAAGGCAGCTCGTCGTCCATGTGGCAGTGTAAGCATAGCACGTTAGCCCTGATCCAGGAGGCCGATCTCTAACCCACGGCCCCAACTTCAGAGACATAGAGAGAGGCCCTATGAATACTGCATGATGAAGCTTTTATTACAGAGCGAGCTAGAGTGTAAATAAGATCCAGGCAATGGGGCACGTTTACTGGGGTCAGATCAGGGGGAAGTGGCAGGGGGTGGCTATGTAACCTTGTCCCCATGTCTCCTGCTGTCACAAGCCTGTCACTGTAACTCATACAGGGATGTTCGGCCCTGAGGCAGTCAAGGACAACCTCAGAATAAAGCTTCAGTGCAGTAGAGGTCCTATTGCATCTCCACCCCTAAAACATGCCCTGAACATGCATTTCTTTAAACTTGGAGATTAAGAAGCTAGTCACTGTTTCTTTTGTGGCCTCCTTTAGCTGCAGAAACCGCCATCAGATGTTTCCTATAGTTGAGATGTTTGTAACTTGAGACTTGCATGACAAGGAAATAACTTGCAGAGGACCGCTCTTCCTCCAAAACCATGCAAGTCCATCAATATTTCCAGACTTCATAGAACAGCTTATAGCTTGCTATGCTTCATAATTGGCTGAGGTTAAGATCATTGTAGAATTTGTACTTCCTTTATTCCTGAAAAGCAGTGTTCAGTTTTTCAACATTCTTAGCCTCCTCAGTGAGAACAATAAGTTGTTTAGCACGGTGAAGACGTGGTTTAATCTCCTTTCAGGCTGCCACACTTACACAGCCTGCCCAGTCAGTATTTAACATGTCTACCCCTGCAATCTTGCCTCAATTAACATCTTTGTCTTAATTAAGAAGCAGCAGTCATGCTTAACTGATATTGATTGTAGCTTAAAGGAAGACCGAGACATCAAAATGAAAACAAGGCTATCAGCCTTCGTGTTCAAAGAGCTCTGGTCTAGAAAGATGACGCTTAAATTCTTAAACACTGTATCCGTCTTGAGGCAAAAAGAAATGACAGTGTGAAATCAGAAGAAGCTAATGGAAAAAATATTTAACAAAAAACAACAAAAAAAATCTGGCCGCCTTGTTTTATCTGTAAAATTTGGCTCATGGCAGACCTTTGTCATGGGTCCTGACACAAATTGAAGTTGCAAGTAATTCAGAGGATTATTTAAGCAATACTGACTCTACTACCTGTAGATTCAAGGAGGGCATAGAAGCTGAGACCCTGTAGCTATCAGTGAATTTAATAAATTGTTTAATATGTGAGGTTACTGTTTCTTCTCTGGACACCTTGAAAGAAATGACAATCACTTAAATGTCTGAAGTTTGTCTTTAATTAGGGGAAAAAGAGAAATGTGGCATGGCTGTAGTCAGAAAGCCAGAGCCAAAGTTAGCTCTAACTGTGGGTAAAAACCTGAAAGGCACTAATAGGTACCATTAATTAAAGGCCTGGGACAGTTTAGAGGTATCTGTCCGAAGAGAAATGCGATCCTCCAATCTTAGACACATTAATCACACCTTGTGCAATGCACATTCTCTCTGGATGACCCACAGACGGTTGAATAGCCAGGTATCACATTTACTAAGCCTGTTTGTGAGCTAACCAGCCTGTGTGACGTACACTGAAGCCAGCTCATCCCCATCACCTGACAGCTGTTGGACAGTATTTGTCCTTGAGGATTGTATGCTGAGAGGTCACCGGTCCCGTAAACTAACCTTCAAGGGCTGTAACTAAAGCCGATGTTTGGCATTAAGGAGTTTGATAATTAAATCATTATGGGGCCAGGTCGGTGGCTGCTGCTTTACTTGCAACTCAAAACTCTGTCTGGAGCAACTAGACAGAGGCTGACTGCATCAGGTTTTGCGTGATGCTCTCTGACCTTGAAGAGAAATAACAGCAGGATTTTGTCAGTCTGGTTTAGACTCTGCTCAAAAAGTCCGATGTGGATGATTTATAGTCAGTTCTTTTGGTCAATAAAACATTATTGAACTAACTGTAGCATTACTCGCATCATCACAGCTTGTGGTGGTTTTAATCAGATAGTGTTGCATGTTTTTGTTTCAGAACAGAGTCTAGAGCAGCTTCATGTAATAGAAGTGTTAAAGGGAGTAAACTTTAATGGCAAAATATGAATTTATGAGCAAAGTATGGCCCTCACATTCACCAGATATGAACATCATTGAGACTCTATGAAAAATGCTGTAGAAGAATAAGAAGCTACTTTCAGCTGCTCCCTTATTCATAAGGGGTGAATATGGGACTATTTGTATGAGGCAGGTTTATTAAATACTGAGTAACGAGGGTGCTCAAACTTGTATAAATGCCATATTTCTTTCATTTTGTAAGTTCATTAAATAAAAAGTAACAACATATTACTGTCTGAGACGGCATTCCCTTTTTTCAGTTTTGTTTTAACCTTATTGTCTTCTCTTTTGACCCATCCAGAGCGTACCACGTTCACGGCAAACGGGTTTTAGCTGTCAAGGTGAGAATTCCTTCCATTTACATGACGATCATAGTGCTTACTTTTTCATTTAGTCCGTCCCTTTGAAACATCAGCGGAATTTGTTGGTGTCGAGTTTATAATTTTGCTGCCCCTTTTGTCTCGCCCTTGTCTGATTGCAGGTCATTCCCCTGGATATCACGGTGGAGTTACAGAAGCAAATCATGTCAGAATTAGAAATTCTCTACAAGGTTAGTTTTGAACGACTAATTCGCCTCCTGTTCTTCACCAAAACATTTTTTTCTCCACTGATGTCTGATGTCGTACCGCACCTACATTTTTAATTAATCATGAGTCTAACTAATGAAATGCCATTTATCACCTCTGGTCTTACTTACTAAGCCAGGGATCAGTGATACATGAATGAACAGGCACACAAATGTGTGTGTGATCTGAGAAAGAATATATACATAGTCTGTGTGTGTGTGTGTGTTTGTGTAATTAAATGATAAATGTAGTACTTCTTTCAGCAGTTAGACTTGCAATGGATGCTTCAGTGATGCTTTTGAATCATGGACTGAAATCTTAAAATCTGATCACAAAAAGCTTTTGTGCAGTTCATTCCTGATAATTTTTCTTTTTTTCTTTTCAAATTTATTTATTTTTATTTATTTATTTTTTTCGTAATCCTGAATAAATATTTTTGGCATGCTCTTATATGATCACATTTTCTGTGCTCTTAAATTGCAGTGTGATTCTCCCTACATCATCACTTTCTTCAGTGCCTTTTTTGTAGAGAACAGGATATCAATATGCACAGAATTTATGGACGGTGAGTTTCTTTGCGACTTAAGCAAGTAGCTTGTTTTTTTCCCTTTGCTAGCTACAGTTGTATAAAAGAGACTTTGGGGGAAAAGTCCTCTTTCTCTCTGCCGTGTACCCATTTACACTTCTGCAGATCAAGAGAATGTCTGATCGCTGTAAGTTGTTTAGCATGCCTGTGTGCTAAAAGCTACAAGGGCGTGATAAATCTTGACTTAAGTGCAGTTGTAGGTGTATTTGTGTGTGCCTTTACTGGTGTGAGATGGAGAACTGTGGGGTTTTTTTGTTTTTTGGGGGGAGGTGGGGGAAAGCTGTATATGTTTGTCAAAATGTGTGTTAATGCAGTGATTTCCCTCGATTCACACATTTTCTAGCTTGTCAGCAGTCTGTATAACTTCTGAGTACTCTGTTAGTTCATGAAACATCATGAAATTTCTGGACGTATGTGTACAAATGTAAACCGGTTCACATATAGCAAACACTGAATGATGATTGGGTATAATTGTGTATAGTCGCTATAATTTTGCAGAATACTTGGATGATATCCTCAGTATCACTTTATCTTAAATTAACTGGGTAGCGTTTTGATGATGTTATAAAAAAATGACTGATTAGACTTTTATTTGTATTATTACTACTACTATTATTATTATTACTTTTATTATTTCATTTTTATTTATTGATTATTTATGTATTTAAATTAGTTTTGTGTACTTTTTGCAGTATATATGTAGATCAGCATTGCTCTCTTGGCAATGATGTCAGTTCAGGATCTGTGGGCTAGATAAGTAATATAAAACCTGGATTAAGATGAAATGAGCATTTCTTCATTTTTTTTTTAATCTGAATTGTGCAACATGTCTGTATTACTGTAACGCTCTAAATATACATACGCACATACACTTATACATGCATACATTGACACTGACTAACCTGTGTCAATGGGGAAATCTGTGTTGTGCAGGTGGCTCATTGGACGTCTACAAAAGAATTCCAGAGCACGTGCTTGGAAGGATTGCTGTGGCGGTAAGTGTTCATAAAGTTTGCAGAGTTTCCCTGCTGTAAAGTTAAAACCTTTTTTACTCCATATACAGAGCTCTAGCTGCGAGCACAACAGACCCCACCTACCTGCTATTCAAACTTTCTGTTTGCAAGAAATCAGCCAATCAGATAAAAGTTGGTTTAAAGGGATTTGGTGCAGCATTAAAAACATTTTTTCAAATTGCCGATGAATAGAGGCTAAACAATTGTCTAATATAATATAAATATACAATATTTTAAATAGTGAAGTCAAAATTCAGGACTTTTTATTGCCCCTCTGTTAGCCTGGTTCTTCCAGAGGTTTCTACCTGTTAAAAGGGAGTTTTTCCTTCCCACTGTTGCCAAGTGATTGCTCTGATTGCTGGGTTTTCTTTGTATTATTGTAGGGGTTTTATCGTAAAGTATAAAGTGCTTTGAAGTGACTGTTGTTGTTGTGATTTGGCACTACATGAATAAAACTGAACTGAAGCAAATTACAAAATTACAGTTATACTACCAATACTAAAGGAGTTATATATGTTGACATGTATAAAAAGTATAGCATCAACAAATTGTGTATATACATATCTAAGCATATATAATATGTTATGGCAAAGCCCTAGGGAGACGGTTAATTTGTACTTAGTATAGTAGTAGTATTTATTTTATTGTCATTGTCAAGAACTTCTTGTACTTTTTAAGATAGCGCTGTCGACCCTCTATAGCACATATGTTTCAAAGTTGTGGCCCAAATACAACAGTGGTCCCACTTCCTCCATGGGCAGACTATAACAGCAGGAAACCCTTGGTTACTAATTTGTCAGCAGATATAGACTACTGACAAATTGTAGCATTTGCCTAGCTCTAGCTGCTTTCTACATCCCCATTCATATAACTGCTAAAAGGTTAAGATAAGCTTTATTATCATTGTAAGTAGAGCAGGGCGATATGGCCAAAAATATTTATCACGATATATATTTGAAAATTTGCGATAACGATATAACCGACGATATAATTGATGCGAGACAAAATACAACTCCACAACATTACTAGCGCAAAAAGACAACCTTCCATTTATTTTCACTTAAACAAGAAGCTGGTTTTTATGTACATTAAAGCTTTATAAAAATGTAACAGTGCAAATGCAAATTCCTTGCTGAAAGTTTAACCAAAAGGCATTTCCAGTAGAAATGGGCTGACATATCCTGAGCATAACCATGTATAATATCCACTGAAGTTAAAAAGAGGTGCTTTGCAACATTAAACTGCAGTGTGCAGTACGTATTTTTCGGACCATAAGGTGCACAGGATTATAAGGCACATTAAGCGAAACAAAGCAGTCAGATAAATCAAACTTGATTAAACTCATTCTTCTTGCTTTCTCCACTTCTGTACCATTGATTCATTAATGTTGAATTCTCTGGCAGCTGCTCTATTCCCATGTTGCAGTATATTAATGACTAACCTCGTATTGTGGATGGATTATCTCAGTTGTTCTCCTGACTGAAGTTTGGTCCGTTTACAGCATCCTGCCATGCGATTGCATTTGTCTCTAACCATGAAGAACCTTAACGTTAACTTTTATAAGTGGAAAAGTGTTAGTGTTCGTCCTCCAGCTTCACTGTTTATGTTATGCTAATATAGCTGTGTCGCTAGCGATCACGTAGCACATCATTATATACCAGCTAGCCCAACTTCAGTAACCCTACAAACGTCACTGCTGTTTAGTTTCCTGTCTTCATTTATGTTGGAAGTGATAGCAGAGCTGTACGTTTGATTTTTTTCAGAAATCTCTCAGTCAGCAATATCATGCTTAGGTAACTAGCAAAACTAGCGAGCTAACTTCCGCTAGCTTCCTGCTAACTTCTAACTCCGTTAAATGTAATAACTTTTGTTTTCATGGATGCCTGGAAGTTAAACTTTATAGTTACACCTGGTAAAGCAGCAATGCTGATCGTTTTATTAAAGATGAAAGAATTTAGACAGTTTTTAACGCTCAGTGATGCTGCAGTGTTGTTTGACCTGAAGATTACGGAGTTTAGGACCCAGATTACTCCCAGATTTAAGAGCATCTTAGTCCGACAAATACGACAATAACGACGGCCGCTTGCATGTTCTGCAAAAAAATGTGCTTTGTCGTGTATCTGACGGACAAACACCAAATAAGTTCCACATCACTGAAGTTGCACCATTTTTACAAACCAATTCTGGTTCATCTGTTTCACTCAACAATCGGCCATGTGCGTATGAAAACAAAGGCACTGCGCATGCGCGTTTTACTCCCATTCTATCGCGATATTTCATTTTCCTATCGTTGCCTAACATTATACCGGTATTACCGTGAACGGTATAATATGGCCCAGCCCTAATTGTAAGCACAAATAAACAACAAAATTGGAGGCACTGCTGATGTTGGTGTATACAGACAGACAAACATAAATAATCATACTTTTCAAATAAAAGAGTAATAAAAATATTCTCTGTACTATCATCAATAGAAATAATAAATAAATAGATAATAATGCTACGGATTGCAGCTTTAATGGCTCAGGTAGGCAGTTGAATAGATGGATATTATAGAGGTATTTTAACTATTGTATTTTGCACTTAAGGTAGATATTGCATAGAGATCAAACATGAACTTGTTTGTGCATGCGTACCAGAGCATGAAACTTAAGTGATGTCACTCAGTATAATTAAATATTCATATTATTTTAATGCATTATTATGAAAAAATGTTTAAAAAAAATGGTTTTCTGACCACTGTTGATGTCTGGGATCATCGTCATTCATCAGGATTGGGTATTGATAACATTTTTATATCAATGCCAAATGAATAAATAATATAAAATTCTGCTTGTAAACATGAAACCATCGCTAAAAGCTTGGAGGCTTACCGTTACAATGAATTGGACATTTTGTAACTGTTTCTCAGTCCCACCTGGCTCTCGATTCCCTTTTCTAGTCGGTGGTTTTACCTCTTGAATTTAATTGCCCATGCGTGCGCGGCAGTCACAGTTTCAGTGTGACCTGTTATTTGTTTGCTGCAAACAAAACAGACCTGAGACAAAAACTCATTTAATGTATTAAAGAAATAAAGACAGGAGAACCACAGGTGTGAATTTTTCAATTAGCCCTTATTAGGTGAATGATGGACAAAGTGAGTGTTGTTTTCCTCGTACTCGCCCCGTGCCCATTTCTCCCTCATGTTCTCCTCTCAGTTAAAACTCACATTCTGATCGTATTTGGCCTTGATGTTGATTAATGCATGCCTCTGTTCCACACTCATTACCCTTCTCCTGTCTCCACCTCCTCTTTTCTGTCTCTCTCCTTTAACTTTGTCCGTAATCAAACAATGACAGCTATTTAGTCAGTGTTAATTCTAATTCACAGCTTTCCTTCCTTTCCACTGTCACAGTTGTTAATTATCACAGAAGGAAAAGCACCCAAGAGGGTGCGAGTGGAGCTGCAGATGCCAGTTGTTGCACTTGCACCACAACCTTTCAAAGCAGCAGGACTTCAGAGAGCTTTTGTGATTTCTTAATTTATCACAGAGGTTGTTTTGCACGAGTGCTGGATGACGGGAGCCTTGAAGCTAAAATCTGCTGTCACACCCCGTAAATGAAGAAACCACCACAAAGCAACATTACACGTTTGCAAATGACTTTAATACTTACTTCTTACTTTTCTAGGTGCCCTAAACTGCCTCCTTCCTAATTCTTCAGTTATTTTCTCTTTTCTCTAGAGAGAAAGTCAGCTTGTTCAGAAAGAGTTTCTTGTGTCCGTATTCACTTCCTGTTGGTTGCTTCCTGATTCTCCGTTTGTCACCAGAGACTTGTAGACATTTTACTCAAATGCACCTCATAATTTTAGCCAATTTGATGTCCATGTTTCCTCAAATGACTTCATAGCTTAACATTGTTGTTGGGATAGACTGTAGAACTTGCCTACAGTATTGTGCAGAAGTCTTCTCCCATTTCTCTGTGTATTGGGAAATAACAGTTTATTGAAATGTGTGCAAGCATAAACTGGAGTTTGTAAAATTAGAAAGAGTTAAAAGTCAGTATTTTGTGTGAACACCTTTACTCTTAACCACAGCCTGAACTCTCCGAAACCTCTTTTCCACTTGCATCTACTCAGCTCGACTCTACTGGATTCTACTTGGTTTTTAGGGTTTTTCATTAGGTGCTCGTTTTTAAAGTACAAAGTTGGCTGGGGTTGCAAGCGAGCCGAGTCTAGCCAAAAATGTGATATCAACAGACTTCCAGGAAGTGATGTCACTGGATGAGTCATGATAGTGACTCTGTCACAAGAATCAAGCCGAAGCAGAAGTAGATAAGTACTTTTGGGCAGCTCTGTTCCTCACAGTTTAATTATTTGACGAATTCTGTGAAAAGTGAAACCACGGCTCTCGTCCCATTCACTCATAGGAATGGACTGAAAGCACTCAATGAGCCTTTGAGCAACACGCTTTTAAGCCGTTTTACAGATCTAAAAGCCCATAGACTAGGGAGACAGATATTTCACTGCCTTATTCACCTGCAGGTCTATAATTTAAATGCTCTGTTACTTAAATATGGGAACTAATATTCACTGAAACAAGGCAGCAACTCCATACTTGTCTTTAAAATGATGTAATTCACAAGTTGTTTGGCTAATACCATCACGCCATACTACTCCTTGAGGTTAGTCTGGTACAAACGTGACAGATTGTGCAAGCTGGTCTTAGTTGAATCTCCTGTAATCACCACTTTATTATACAGCGACAGTTACTCTGAAGGAGTCCTTCCATCATGCCGCATGCTGGGATCCTGGAGCCTGTTCACCTGCTGCTAAATTTTGTTCTTTAAAATGTGTCACTTTATAACTGAACTCTTTCAAAACAGAGGTGGCGATAAACCTGAGTTAATGTGAAGTAGTTGTTATTCACCAGGGTGTGCTGGTTACACGCCTCATGCTGTCAGAATTGATAGTTGTTCTCTGCCGCTTGTGTCTCTAGGTAGTCAAAGGCCTGACGTATCTGTGGAGCCTGAAGATACTTCACAGAGGTGAGTAAGGTAGTGCACGGCCTCCGTGTTATTAAAAAAGAGCAGGGTTGATAAAGACAAGCCGCGGTGTGCTGATGTTGCAGTTCTATGAAGCAGTTTGTCTCCACAGATGTCAAGCCTTCCAATATGCTGGTGAACACCCGAGGACGAGTCAAGCTCTGTGACTTTGGTGTCAGCACACAGGTACACTGATTTGTTTGTGCGAGCATGAGTGAGAGAGGAAAAGAGAATGGGAGATAGAGGAGAGAAGAAAAAGAACAGTTGTCTGTGGCTTCAAAAACCTCAGTCCTGTGCTCTCGGCGTGTCTGTGTGCGCGTGCATATGGTCAGCTTGTCAATCACCACATTCATTTTCCAACTCAAGACATCAGCGCTGTCCCAGGGGTCTTCCTCTCACATTAACCCCCCACCTCCATTGTTCTGCAGCCTCTCAGAAAAATCACTTGTTATAATTATGACCCACACACACAACGCCAAGCCTCATTGATATGTATTCAGTAGATTGGGGGAAAGCGTGGGTGACGGACAATGGAGTGCGTGTGTGCAAGTCTGTGTGTGCATCAGTGTGCGTTTTGTAGTGTAATCATCAGGGACAGACCTTCACCGCTCCCCAAAACATCAACCCGAGGTCTGCTTTTTTAACACACATCGCTTCTGTGGTAAATTGTTATTCATTTTTAACCTCCACTTCCTTGCTCAACTCCAAGGTGAATTTAC
The DNA here is from genome assembly GCF_057382275.1 of Copadichromis virginalis. Lineage (NCBI taxonomy): Eukaryota > Metazoa > Chordata > Actinopteri > Cichliformes > Cichlidae > Copadichromis > Copadichromis virginalis. Next base: position 29,764,377 of record NC_140618.1, read on the forward strand.
ACCCTCACTGACTTGTCTTTTTAACTATATTTTTCTGTTAAAGTCTTTTCCACTCATGTACATGCTTCCTCACTCTTTCACGCTCCAGAGGGCATGCTCACAAAAAAAGGAGAGAGAAAAACAGCCTTAAGGGAACAGACACTCATTATCACAGTCCTGTCATTGATGGCATGTGCCATTGTGTCCACATGCACAAACTCACTAATGTCTCCTTGTCTCACTCCTGTTCCTTTGTGCGATGGTTTAGTGCAGCCCAAGATATCGACCTGACATGTCAGTAGGTTTACGTAAAGAAACTTAATCCCCCTTGTTTTTCTTTATTCCTTGACATGACCTTAGTTATATCAAGTTATTTATGCTGTGATCATTTTAATACTTTTTAACGTTTACTCACTTAAATGCTGTTTTATTTGCAGCTGGTGAATTCCATCGCCAAAACATACGTGGGAACTAATGCATACATGGCGGTGAGACACCACTTGATTTTATTCTCTGATACTTTTGAATTTGTTTTAATGCAGTTATACGTTGGTCTCTGACTTTGTTTTTACACTTGTTTGTTTTTGCTTCATAGCCGGAAAGGATATCAGGAGAACAGTATGGGATCCATGCAGATGTCTGGAGTGCGGGCATCTCTTTCATGGAGGTATAACAGTTTTTAAGTGACTTTATGATACACTTAACTGTTACATGAGCGGTCCATTTAATGGCAGATTTAGCTGCAGTGTAATTAAAATGTAATGGGTGGTATCGCATGTGTTAAGTCTTGTCTGTTGCTCATTGTGTGTGGAGGTTTATCAGTGTCACTGTTCTTCTCTCCACATAGCATCGATAAAGTGCTTAACTGACAGTGTGTGTTCAAATAACATTTTAATTTCAGCATCCACCTCCCCGGTCTTTTGTCCTCCTGCTGACATTATTGATTCTCCATCTGTTTCTGTCTCCAGCTCTCCTTCAGCACTATAATAAACGATTGTGGCTTCTGCCTCACCTTTGTTGGTCAATAAATTTGATATCATTACAATTATAACTGTAATGGAGTTTGCAGTGATGTCAAACTTATTGACGTAAGTTTGCGTGATTAAGACATATAGTCGTTTTATAAGAGTCTGGTCTCTTTGTTTCTAGCTGTGGGCGTGCACATTAAGCCAAATGAATTGGGTTGCAGTCCTGCTCCCATCTTTACTAGTTAGTCTGTTTATGTTGAAGGAAAGAGCTGAGCATTTTGACAATTTAATAAAGTAATGTTGCCAATAAGCTGCCCTTGACCAAGATGAAAAATGTCCACCCCCAAGTGAATTGCAAAATGTCAGGGAGAGCTGACACCCAACACCCCAGTGAAAACAACACACACACATATTATACGCAACTGCCCTCCAATGGTGTCCCCCTTCTCTTTATCCCTCTATTCTGTTCTCTGCAGGTGGTAATTGTGCGTGTGGGGGGGTTATTAACTAATGGCTGATGTTGTTTGATGAGGAAGTGTTATCAGCAGGTGGGCACTAAGCTTACCTCAAAGACTGAAAGTCTCAAGTTCTGCACGCTCGAGTAGCTTCAGCTGCATTTTGCTTCCTTGTCTACACTTGAGATTTTATGCTATTAAGACACTGCTGATGGCAAGGTGTTTGTACAGTAACACATAATGATGGATACCCTATCATTGCCCTTTACAGTCTATCTGAATGCAGTCCTGTGGTCATACAGGAAGTTTTACCTTTGTGAAGTTTCATTTGTCAGAAAAAGTATTGCTGTGTGTTTTTGGTTGCATTTTAATCTGAGACTCTCACGCAGGACTTCTTAGATGGATGGATAAAACTAAATTTGTTTATTGTCAGATATACTTGAGAATTAATTGTTATCATCTTGTCTATACAGCTGGCGCTTGGCATGTTCCCGTATCCACAGGTAAGGGCTTTTTTTTTTTAATGGATTATGGCACTGATGAATAAATGCTGGGAGTTTTGATCTGCTTCAAATAATTTTTCTGGAAGGAGTTCCTGTTGGATGTTTATTCTTGTAATACTTTTCTTGATAGATAACAGTTTCTCTTCTTGAAATAATTTAGTATGTTAAGACAAAATAAGAAACAAAGAAAAATTGCAAACAACCTGAAGACCGCTCAGCACTGTGCTGATTAGGCTTTTTGTTGGCCAGCTTCTCCCACCCAATTCTAAACTGCTGGATAATTTTCTCTTTATTTTTTTAATTGTAGTTTTCTATTTATAGGAGAAAACTGGAATCATAACCCCCGGGAAACTGATTTCCTCTTGTTATCAATTCATCTAGATCAGTTTTTGATTTACAGTTTCAAGTGTATGAACTGCTTTTTGGGCTTATTTTTTTCCCCTCATTACACTAAGTTAAAATCCTGCTCAAATGTAATTGCTATAGAAGTGGCTTCCCAATCCCATCAAGTCTTAATTAGCCCTTTTAAGATGGGTTTATCTCACTAATCCCTAGCTGAGCAATCTCAATCTGGTTACCTCAGGTTACCTCCTGGCTGTCCACCTTTACAAAATTTGAAGGGGCAGGTCTTATTTAGGAAAATTTGTTTCTGAAGTTAGACTGATTGTGTGAGAGTATTAGTTATTTATAGATGAGCTGGGATTTTCCATTTCTGCCCGTCAGTGCATTTGACAAAAAGTCTTACACGGTGAATCAGTTATTTTATTTTTTTAATGGTTTGTTGTGTGCAACAGTTGGACTGCTCTGTTAGTCAAAACGCGCTTGAAAATAAGTGATTTAAAAGGCAGACTGTTTGGTAACTGCTGCACCATCTGCCCATGGATTGGCGAGTTACTGATTATTTTCAGGAACGCCAGTTATCCTTCCCGAGGAGAGCAGACATTCAATAAATGAACGAGCCGGACAGCTTTTATAAGGCTTAAAAATCTCAGGACGTATGCATGAAAATGTGCTCTTGTATGCCATTGGTCTTTTGGCTGATAATGTCCATTGCCTCTGTTTAATGATGTTCTCCAGTAAAAGCCATTTGTCATGTGTTTTGACAGGAATTTATTCAGCACCTCTTTTTGTGCTTTCACAGTAAACATCTGTCTGCGAGACTGATTAGAGTCGCGATGTAGCTCTTGACTTGTTTTTGGCGTCGATCGTTAATTCTTAAGTACGATGAAAAGCAAGTGCAGGAAAGCAAAGGTGTAGATCGTGTAGTAACGTAAATGTCATACAGTGATCGATCTGTGCGCCTGTAGCCTTGGGTGTGTCTGATTTGCGCGCTCTCCTCTCTTCATTTGATTCCGTCATTATCATGTTAATCGCTAATGCACGAGAGGCACTTTAGTCCTCCCTCGTAGATATAAAAGGGGTGGACAAAATAAAAACACCTCTCTGTTTTTGGTAAGGCTCTCTACCATCACGCAGCTTTCCTCATCTCGGTGTTAATTTTCCCCTAACTCCATATGGCACTGCAGACAGTTCACCTGCAGGCTGTAGCAGAGCAGTGTGGCGAGAGCGCTCGGATCCAGCTCGTCAGGCGCAGCCTGCCAAAGTCCTCGGGCCTAAGCTGTCATTTTTGCAGACGCTGGCACAGCTGTCTGTGCAAAACCCCCTGCTACACTTCACAGAGAACATTTTAGCACAGGCTCAGAAAGAAGTTGTAGAAGATTAAAAGAGGGAGGAAAAATTAGAAGAAAATCTGTGGCGTCTGAATTTTTACTTAGTGAAAAATGCTGGATGACTTATTAAAGCGGTGTGGCGTTTAGATTTGAAGGAACTAAAGGAAGGGAGCGTGTGCGCGTTCCACTTGCTTTTATTTGTCGGACGTTGTTTAGTTAATGGATTATCCTCCATTCATTGTTGTGTGATTGTGTATGCATGCACAGTGGAGTCATCACCTCATGTTTGTCATGATTAGAGATTCTCTTTAATTCCACTTCACCACATGTCGGGATTCATTTGCATTCTTTGTCAGGAGTTAATGGAGTTTTGCACGGCTCGCTCTGAAAGTCTTTGAAGACACCAGACCTGATGTGATGTGTATACAGCCGCCAGCAGTATTGTATCTGATTGATTTGTTGTCTTTTTTGCTTGCTTTATGCTTGCTTTTGTTTCTCTTCATTTTGTCATGTTTTTTTTTCTCCCCCCCTCAAATTTGAATGGATTTGTGGATGAAATGCCGTGTCAATCTTTAGTGTGTCTGTTTCAGGAACTTTCATTACACGTCAGCGCATCCATCAGAGAATATAGATGCTTTCCTTTTGTTGCTTTGTTTTTTCACTCTGAAATGAAACGGAGAGGAAATGGTATCTGTTCCCACAGTGTAGTGTGTGTTGTAAACAATGTTTGCTGTAATTTTTTAGCTCGCTACAACAAATCCAAACTGCTGCATACTTTGTTCGATCACGTGTCCTCCGTCAGCAAGCTAGTTAACATTTTGTTTCAATAGATAAGTAATCAATATGTGAAGTCTTAACATATTACAGGACCTTTTGTTTATTGCAGTGCTAATTATTGTCGCTTGCACATTTTTGGACGTTTCACTTACAACTCATTTTGGCTCATCTGTGCAGCCGAAAACTGATTTTAATGATCTGTTGTCTTGACTTGATAGCGCTTCCTTTAATCAATCACGTTGCAAATCTAAATTTAACACTTAGAGAATCTAATTTGAGCAGTATTCCTGTGGCTAAGGATGAAAGGCTGGCAGCTGAAGGAGATCAGAGATGAGCTGCTTTCATTGCATGATGTTTCATAGCCTTCATTTTCAGGGAAACGCATCTCAAGCTAATGCAACAGCATGCTTGTTGTTGACCTAACAGCTACGAAAACAGAGGTGCAGACCTCTCATTTTTTATATATATATATATATATATATATATATATATATATATATATATATATATATAAGCATATCTTCATTTGGGCCCTTAATCATAATGAAAACATGCCTGTCAGTTTTTGAAAGTGATGTCTTTTTTTCTTTTATTATCTATCTAAAAGAGAGTTTTTTTAGATTCATTACCCTTGAAGAAATGTCTTCTTTCAAGAGGGGAAAAGCCATCTGATCTTTTAGACGTGTTTATTGAGCGGCTCTTGAAAGGGACAGAAATCATTTGACATCTAAAAATTGATTTTGTGACTTCTTCTTTTCATGCTGAGCAGACTGTGATGGTTTGAAGTAATGAGAGAAGCTCAAAAACTTGAGTGGGCTCTCCACCTCAAAGACGCGAGAAGCTGGTGTTTATTTCCTACACAGCTACATTTGCATACACACACACAGAGACAGCTTTATGCACTTACATACACAATACAGGTGTTTGTTCATAGCTAACATACAAATAAAAGTCTGAGTCCATCTATTTTCTTCTGTTTATCTAGTTCAGGGTCATGGGGTGGCTGGAGTCTATCCCAGCTGTCATTGGGTAAAAGGTGGGGTACACCCCAGGCAGGTCACTGGTCTGTGTCACGCTGCTTACCAAGAGAGTTTATTTCTGTGCACACTTAAGCAAACATGCATTTTTTTTATGCCTTTGGGATCTAGCTTTTTGATTATTCTTTTTATGGGTTCTATTTTATCTTTTTATTATTATTTTTATTTTTAGGGTGGGATACATCTACAGTCTTCAGCACACATCCAGTCTCGTATTAATTCACTATGAGTCACCGGCACAGAGATTCATTTACATCTTCCGCTAGTAGTTTAGTCAGATTGTGTTTATGACTTAGGAGAAGATTCGACTCATTTCATGATGAAATTCATTGAGAAATGCGGCCCATCCAAAGGTTCACTTCATGGGGAATAACAGGGAGGTATTTTAAAATAAAAAATCTTTTTTTTGATGTGTGGTCAAGCCACACGGTACAAGAGGAACATGCGCTCATTTATGCTTGAATAAGTTGGTCTCCCACTATCCAATTCCAACTCCTGGAGCAGCACGCAATTTTGTTCTAGTAATTATTTCTGAACAAATTAGTTTTCCATAGTTGCCTTTAATGTGTCTGAATCAGGCAAAACTGGATATAGAGGCAGTTTAGGAGTCTCTTGGTATTTACAGAGTGTAAAAACCTGTATTTAATCGAGTGGATCAATAAGTGCTCTAATGCACTGTCAGAAGGCCTGGAGAAATGAGCAATTTATTCACCAAACATTGTTAGACATTTAGCTGAGCCTAGTTTTTGAGCCTTGTATCATTTAGTCTGTGTGATGAAGTTATAAATTTAGATCTTTAGAAATAAAAGCATGGGTTTCCTCATGAATTCAGCCTCGGGGGGTGTTTAAATAAAAAAACTAAATCCTGTCTAGAGTTTTGTTACTGCAGTGTCGTACATTTTAAGACGAAGGCTTTTATTTTGAAGAAAAGTTTCTTTATTTTTGATCCCGATCAAATGAGGTGGCGTGTTAGTAGGTCAAAAAATTGGATTTGTGTTTTTTTTCCTCCTTTTCAAGATCCGCCTTGTTGTTGTCATCGTGTGTTTAGCTCGTTCAGTGTCGGAGTGTCACCTGGGAAACCGCCACAGCGAGCACGCTCTTCTAAAACCTCAACACTGTTTGCGACAGTCACTTTGCATCCCAGCACATCTCGATCACCTGGAGGGCAGGAATGAAGTGCAGCTCTGAAAATTAGCATTAGTGGATCTTTTACCCCCATTCTCCTCAAATGAGAGCGAGGCCATTAACATTTGTGTGTTTTCATTATGTAAATGGTGTTAACACATACTCACAAATTGCCAACAGGAAAGCAATAATTTTCTCCCAGTGATCATAATGTGTCCAAGTGCATCGTCTTGATTATGACACGCTAATTACATATTGCCTAGTCTCTCTCTCTCCCTCTCTCACCCTACAGATTCAGAAAAACCAAGGATCTTTAATGGTAAGTTTTATTGCAGTGGAATAAGAAGCTAGAGGTCTACAACTCTGAAGTCTGTTACTCTTGGTTGACTCTCTCATTTGAAATAATAATAAAAAAAAGCCCATCAAATTCCATTTTTGCAGAAAAATATTGGATCATGCTTAAACTGCTAGTATTACATTAGGTGCCATTATGGAATAATAAAAACATTCAGAAGCTGAATGGTGGTTTGCCTGAGCTCACTGAATTTGATTAATCTAGGTAGATACTTTTTTTTTTTTTAATATCACACTATTGATTTTCTCCATTGCCAAGAAATTCCATGTAAGCTAACATGTTTTTTTCTCCCTGTGCTTCTCCTTTTCCAGCCTCTCCAGTTACTGCAATGCATTGTTGATGAGGTGAGTCGTCGTCTTATGTGCTTTTGCATCTAAAGTCAGCCCTAATGGCCCGGAAAGCTTATATTTTGTTTCCTAATGAAGCAAACCACTCAGGCGGCTTTGCTCCCCATTCACTCAACCCTTCACCCTACGCGACTGCCTCAGGCAATACACATATGCACATGCACATTACTGTAGAGGTTGGACCTGTCATGAGTAACACGTACACACAAAGCGCAGCTCTCAATTCTGTGTACTAGTGTATGCAAAAATGTGTTTAACCAGGCTTTCTCTCCTTACTGCACTGGGTTTTATTATTGTGTCTTAAAAAAAAAAGTCAGAGAAGACTCACAGGAGCATCAAACCAAAGACTCATAGGACTGATAATGATGCGCGCACACTGCAGACCACAGCGACTGATTAGCCATCCAATAAAGTTTTATTTAATTTTGTAATTTGCGTAGAAGCAAAAGGATGTCAAAGATGAAAAAGACATAATAATGACTTTATAAGAATTTATTTAAGCCAACGGATCAATCTCCTCAGTGACAGCGTTCAGGTACCCGTTCTCATCTAATTTCTTTATGCTCTAAGACTTTCCATTTTCTAATACAAAATGCAAGCTTGGACAAAATATCATAGTGAAACCAAACCTTGTTCAAGTCAATCTTGAACAGTTTCTTGATACATTGAGATGCTGCTGTGCACAAAAATATGCATTATATAGAAGCTCACTCTGTGTGCATTTACATCATAAGCAGGAATAATAATCTCCCCTCCCCTCTTCTTCTTTTAAGCTGGCTTCTTTGCTGAACAGTCAAAATGGCTACACAGCATAAAGCATTCCTGCAATGCCCCCATCACCAGCTATATCGCACATTAAACATACAATGTCACTTGTCCTTAACTGCCTATAGATTGGCCGTAATTAATAATTAAATGCTTTCGGTTGTAATGGATTGACCTGGGCTGAACTGTTCATTAGTCAGCTAGACGTAGCCATCACTCAAACTATTTTTCTGTGCCCTTTCTCGTCTCCCCCTTGAGGCAAGAGAGCTCTCATTGTTGTCCGTGCCGTACCGTCCCAGCTAGTGCAGTGCTTTGGAGGAAGAGACAAGAGGATAACCTCTCTCTGGACAGTTGACGCTGCATTGATGAAATCTATCTGTTCCCACTTACGCCCGATTTAGACTTGTGCATTGAGTCACGGCAGAGCCGATGACATAAGCTACGTAAAGTGGCTGACATTGTTGCCAGCGTTTATGGCTGTATGTGGTGCATTATGTGTTAATTATGTGTTTTACATGCAGTGCCAGCCGATAGAAACAAATGAAATGCCTCGACTTTCTTCCCTCCGGGGTCCTCGCTCTTTGTAGTTTTCTTTTTTCTTTTTTTTCCAAAGGAAAACACATTTATGCATCAAGTTTGTACATTCAGATAGTTTCAGCTCCCTCTCCCTCCAGGAATTTACAGATTTTTTTTGAGTGCTTATGTTGTTACTATCATTATTGTTTCTTATATTGAGGCAATGCTTGTAATTCTCTCCCTGTCCTGTTCAAAAACTGCCAAAAAACTCACCAGAAATGAACAGGGGAGAGGACTCGACGGTTGTGAACAGGCCAGGTGCACATCAGGTTACACTGTAGGTTACGTTGTAGAGTTTTAGAGCTATTCGCGGTTACGGTTTACCTACAGTGTAGATCTCCCACTGAAGCATAAATTCCCACTTGGATGTTCAGAGTCTGGCATAACTTGTATAAACCCTTTTTTATTTTTGTTTAAACCCAAATAACTGGGCTGGGACACGTCACATGGAGCAGCTACTCTAATACAAAGGTATTTTTAATTAGTTTAGACACACCTGACTCAACACTATGGCAGGTGTGATAAATTACACCTGACTCCCTGGCATTTTGTAAATATTGCTCATTACTATATACTGTACTGTACATGTGAACCTTTTTTGGATATTGTATGTGACTTAACCCACTGGGAAATTGAAAGTTGCTTTATTGGCTGAATGAATGTGCTCTTGTGAGTGGAGCTTTTAATATTAGGTACAAATGTGTGTGGTTTGGCTTCCATTTCTTTCATTTTGAACCTAAATTGAGGTATGCCCTCAACATATAGGCCAAATAAACAAATGATCAAAATTCAAATTGCTGATTACCGCTGATTCTGTAGTGTGGTGGTTTACACATTTATCCAACACACAAAAGATTTGCTCCCCAGGAGGAGATGCAAATCTCTGAGAAGGTTGCGTGAGGAAGTAGCATGCGGCATAAACATTTTCCAGATCATAAATCTGCTGTCTGAATAAGGGAGCAGCTGAAAGAAGGATTTACTTACACAGAATAGTAGAGGTAGTAAGAACTGTGGTTTCAGCTCAAGTAAAGGAGTTTATTTATTTAGACAAGAAAATGGTTTTGACATTCATGAACAAAGAACATGTAGTCGTTGTTGACAGCTTACACAGTTAATTTGCCAGCATTAGAGAAAACACATTTTTGACTTGCCTAACGTAACATTACATCACCTCCACTTTATCTTGATTTTATTTATAAGGTTGTTTTAATGCTTTAAAAAAAAATTTGGTTGATTTTGGTCAATATTTGGAAAACGCCAAAATTTTCCATAACCCAACAGCTATAAAACACTCGAGGCTGAATCTCATTAGTAACACACTGAATATCTCTTTCTAAGGACTGTTAGTGTTCACTCTCAAAATGACACATTTGTATGTAAGACACTTAAAGGGGCATTTGCACTTCTGCACTGAATCTATGCTGCATTCATGCCATAAATACAAACCTTTCCGATCATCAGCAAAAGTATAAATACCAGTATAAGTAAATTATAAAATTGGGTATAATTCATATTGATCCTGAAGAGTGGTTCTATATACGTGTATACTGCTCAAAGAGGAATCAAAGGAACACTTGAAAAATCTTAACTTTGATGTTTGATCTGATTTCTGAATCCAGCCCTCAGAGCTGTGATGATTTTGTTTTCCACTGATGTTTCATCACTTCATGCTGATCGGATTGCACAATGCATGTTAGTAAAGATATTCTGCTAGAACATGTGTTTTAAGTGTTCCCTTAATTTTTATTTTAACATGCCAGTCCTCCACTTAAATGCATCGTACTTGCATCTTTGGAAATCCTTGTTATGAGTGCATGCTAGAGAAACGGCATGCTCACCCTGCTCAGGCAGGGTCTTGAATTAGAAGTTCTCTGCAGTTGTTTCCACCATCTGTAAGCTGTCCTCCCTCATTAATGCGCCTCTCTCCTCTGTTTGTTGAATAGCAAGTGGCTCCACTAATAAAGAACTCCCACTTTATTTTCAAGCCTGTAATTACTGATCTAATTTTGCCTAATAATTGCTTCATGGCAATGACATGTATATTTACTTGTACCCTTGTACCCTCGTAGTGTGTGTTCTGTCTCCTAGTGGTGCACATTGACAACCAGAGGACTAATTCACGCAGACTAGCCACTTTCATCAGCCTGCCTGTCTTTTGTGCCATCGCCTGCTGCCACATCAAAGCTGCAGCAGTGTTCCTCTCAGGTGGAAACATGAATACATGCATAAATGTGCATGTTTATATCTGCATGCAGATTTGTTTGAAAAGTGCAGACAGGAATTTTGCATCAGATTTAGCCTACATGACACATACATTAGTTGTATAGTCAAGACTTTATGTGTGCGGTGCACCTAATTGATTGTTGCTTTGTGTTTGTGTGTACACCAAAATATAGCGATAGCAAATTATTTGGTGCTCTGTCTCTGTAAACAGTGTATACTAACGTTTGTGGGTTTTCGTGCTCAGGGCATTTGTTTGTGCACGTGTGTTTTTGTGTGTGCGCTATGATATATTGCTCATCCAAGCAGCGGCAGAACTGTGAAGTGCACTGAGATTAGAAGGAATCCATTCCTTTGTTAATTTAAATGGGTTCATGCATCATGCTTTGCGGGAGCCTGCCGATCAGAGCATTAAGGAATGGCGAACACTGCCCAGAGGTGTTTTTAATGGCACAGCAGGGTCTCGGATGTAAAGAGGTTTAATTCTTTGCATTTGAATGAATGCGTGGTCTTGAACCTGGGCTGTATGAGTTTTGTGCATATCTGAGTAGTTGCTTTATTTCATTTTTTAAGACCTCTTTGCATCATCTCTGTATGACGCCGCACTACATGTTTTTAAAACTTGACCTACACCTGCGGCATCTACCGATCTTATTATATCCAAGCACAACACATTTTGTGTATGTAAAATTTTAGAGTTACAGATAACAGCATCTTCCAAATGTATATACAACAACTGCTTGCTGGTATTGTTGGAAACAAAGTAAATACAGATGTTAATTTAGTAAGGTTGCTGCTGTAAAGTGGTTTAGACTTTTCCTCCAAGTATTTCATGTGTAAAAATAATAATATACTGTGTTGGGAGGTTTTCGTGCCAGCAGCCAAAGGCAGGGATAAAGCAAGAGTGGGAAAGTGGATGGAGTAATGAGGTGAAGGGCTGTAATGGAGGGTCAGTCGGGCACAGCTGTTCTACATGACACGGTTCATAGAACTTCGATTGACAACAGGCAGCGGGCCTGACACACTCAGACACACACACAGAGGGATACACACTTAGATGACTTCAAAGTTTTTGACACCCTGTAACATTAACATAACGTTAACTCGATCTTAAATGCATCCTTATACTAATCCTAAAGCATGTCTTTGCTTTTGCTATTGATTATCTCAGTGTAGGTAAAAGATTCATAGGAAATGATATGTTTGAAAAATGGGTAAATAAAGCTCAGACTCTTTATTAAAGACTAATGTAGCCACCTTACGTGACCTATTGGTTTGTTAAGTTTTGTTTTGTAGCCTTAGGCTTAGCATTTTTCTCACCACTGTGTTGCTTTTTTTCAAGCTTGATCGGGTTTAGTTAGGAAACTGCATCTATCGGCTGCAATGCACAAACACACATATTTGCTAATTATTCGTGCACTACTAGTTTCACCTCCGAAACCCACACAGCAAGCCATAATATTTCCCAGATAGCACCATTAAAATACTCCCAAGTAACGAAAAACGCCACACGCACCTTGAAGAGGCTTCATCTCTGCTGACTTTGTGTCATCATCCACCTGTCAGTGAAAGTGGTGTTCTCCTAACTTTAGTCCTTGATCAAACATGTGAGTTATTGAGAAAAAAGAAATCACCACTATACAGTTGTGATGAAGAGGTAACTTGTCTATAGAGACCAGGCTGCTTTAAAGACGACTGTTTTATCAGCCTGTGTGGACTGATTCAGTTTTGTAACAGCTGCAGTTTAGGACACTTATGTGTTTGTTCCATTTTCCAGCCTTGGAGCTTACTGCTTTCAAAGGTGTGTTTAATATCTAAGAATTAAATTAAAAGGGATGTCAAAACATCAAAAGAAGTTTTAGAAGATGTTTGAAGTTAAAAGATTCAAAGATGTTAGATGACATGAGTAATAACCAGAGTGGTTTTTTTTTTTTATTAAATAGCAATAATAACACTTCCCAGGTCTATACAACAAAATCCACATTCATATTTTGTATTTAAGAACAAAGTAAAATGAGTTCAGGGACTACTTGGCCACTTTTTTTCTATTTGTCTTTATTTTAGCTTCTTATTTATCTTTTAAGTTACATATTTCCCTGGAACAAAAACCTGCAATGATAAAAGTGAGGTGAACTGCACAAAAGATTTGTGTACACTTTCTCTAAAGTAAAGGAGTGCAAAAAACCACAATGTCAAAAATACTGAATAATCTTTCAGATATTTCTCCTACATAAATTGAATGCTACAAATTTAACATTCATCCTGGTAGCTTCAAAGAGCTTCGTTACCATAACATCTTTGTGTCTGTGTGCACCTTTAGATATCTGCTAATATAATAAAATATAATAACATTTTTGTATTCTATCAGCACCGTAACACACTCCTTTTACTCTTATACTTTAAAGTGGGTTTAAATAGTCCATTTTCCCCACCAGGCTGACTTTAAACATACTGTGTGCCACCAGGTACCTCCACAGCTGTTCACCTGGCAGGCACAAGGAAAATAAAAAGTAGAAAAAGTTTTTGCTTTGCATCATTTGGTTGTTTTAGTAACCATCAAACAGAATTTCTGTCCTGTTAAGAGCACTCGTTTTCAAAAGGTGACTCTTAATTAGTTGTGTGCGTTGTGCTGAGGGCTCCACACCAAATATACAGCTGTTTCCTTTAAAGGTTTTTCCCTTTGGTCTGATGATCTTTTCATTGACATCCAAATCTTGTCTTATTCCACCTCTTTCTCTGCTGGACTGCTTACAATTAAAGAACATGATCCAGGGATGTTAGCATCTAATAAGCGCTCCCTGCATCGACACCTGACCATGTGCCTGCCAATCACAGCTGGTCCTTGCACTGTGCAGCTTAAAGTTTCCCAGACTAGTCTGGATGAGTAGCATTGCATTAAACACAGATGTACAACTACTTTCAGATGTTTGGCCCAGCAGAAGAGCTTGTCCCTCAAAGCAGAAAAAGGGCCAATTTACTGGACAAGAGACACGTTATCCTCTCAAAACCTGCAGTAAATGCAACGAGCCACAGGAGAAATGAAGCGGCATCAAGTGTCACCTCCATCATGCAGACGCAGTGAATGGCGTGAAAGAATCTATATTTTGCTTCTAGGAGATGCACTTAGGTGAAAAATATCTGGCAGACCTTATTCATGTATATGAATGCAGCAGTGCCATGTTGATTTAATTTTTAATTACTTTTTGGTAATAGTTTTTTTTTTTAATTAGATCTTTTATTTTCTGTTGAAGAGAAGCCCTGAGTTTAGGTTCATGAATAGGATCTGATTTGTTTTGAAAGCAGTGTTGTGTTAACATGAATCTGCACGAAAACATTTTTGGTACTAAAATCAGTGAATAATGATGACAAACAATCTCAATAATCTTGTAGTCCTAAGTATGATGACTTGATCTCATTCAGCTAGAGCAGCGGTGCCCAACCCCCGGGCCACGGACCCATTTGGTTCCGGGCCGCAAGAGTTGAGGCTCGGGTGTGAAATTTATTGTTTTTACGGTTTTTTTTAATGTTACTTTTTAACGTTTTTATCGTTAACTCGGTCTCCCTGGGTCTTTTCCCGTGTGTTATGAATAAATCTTCTTTTTTTGGTACCGGTACCGGTTTTATTTTGTTGTATTTATCCGTGACACCTTCAGGTAATAAAATATTGTCTGAAAATATTGTCGGACATACACCGGTCCATGCCGCAAAAAAGGTTGGGGAAGGCTGAGCTCGAGCATCTTTGAGACGAAAGCGTGTGGAAACCTTTTTCTAGCAGCACCAGCACTTTCGCCCACGTGGCAGATTTAGTGTTGTTATGCTGTTGTTGGTTATGCTATATATGCCGGACACGGTCAAATTATTTCTTTTTTTTCTCTGTGTTGTGTGTTTTTGTTCTGGTAGACAAAACATTTCTGCTAAAACCTTAGACCGTAACTAGTCCCCTCGCCAGAATTTCAGGAGAGAAATAGAAAAAAAAAATCCAATCTTATTTCTAAACTCAGACTGCAAGCATTAAGTGTGTGAATATTTTCTGCGTCACACATTGTTAGAGAATAACAATAGCACAATAAAATCAAGGTTGATCTCTGTGTCAGCAGTGCTTTTCAAAAAATGGGGCACGTCATCAAAGTGTAAAATATGTGTTGAGTTGAACCAAAGTTCAGTTTCCTGATGCTATTGTATATAGTTTTTATTTAAGTTCAATTCAACTTGGATTGTCTTTTAACGTCACAAATGTTTAAAACATTGTGAAGTGTAGGGCACGAACCTTCTGAGGTCGGGGGCTTGCCAGTAAAAGTTTGGTAATAAATACAGAGCAGTGTGACATCATCACCCCGAGTTTGATTACTGTTTTTTACATATTTCAAAAATGAAAAAAATAACCTCACAAAACAAAACTTTAATCTAGCCAATGTTTCTGTGGGTACGTGTCATCACTTGGTTGATGTGTAATCGTCAGTCATAACACAAGTCACATTTCAGGATTTTAAAAATTTCCTTTGACAATTTTCAACTTTCATCTCCAGCCTTAAATTTGGTCAGTTTTTTCTTGCTTTAGTAATTTCAGCCAACCTTGACTATGACAACCCTCGTCTTAGTTTTAATGTATCCCTGCTGATGTGAGGTAAATGTTCGGGTTTTTTTTCTCCAGTAGGTCAAAAACTGTCCTCCTCTTTTTACAGGATCCTCCAGTTCTTCCTGTCAGCCAGTTTAGCGAAAAGTTTGTTCACTTCATCACTCAATGGTGAGTTATTTGTTTAAATGACCCGTTTATAGAAATTGAAGCACTAGATTAATTATTTAAATAAAAGAGAAACTTTATGTGTATTCAACAGCTATTGACTGTGTAGTCCTTTAATTTGTAAATTTGGTTTGTACGATCTTTAAATGTTTGTCGTGGTCAAATATCGAAGGACTTTTTGTTTCATTCAGATTACTGTAGATGAATATGAAGTATAATGGTATAATAGCGTAATGGAAATAAACTGCATTAGTGTTAATGCGTTGTGGTTGAAATAGCTATTAGCTCTGTTCTCCTGTGTGTTTGAATAGAAAGCTTTTCTTTATTTATGAGGAGTGATTGATTTATCTAATGCGTGAGGACACAGAAAACGTTTACCCTGCATTTGCTTGTGATTAATTTGCCTCTTGTAACCTTTACAGTTAGACAAACATCTACATACACACCCTAACCACATGTGTATATGTGTGTGTTCAGCACTCACAAGCTGATTATACCAGCTGCTGTTTGTCCCCGATGGGTGTTGCATTTACTTAAACAGGGCATTTCTCTCTCAGGACCGAGGTACTCCGCCCTGCCTGCGTTCAGTGGTGGTACTATCCTCTCCCAATCTGTTCCTGGATGTTCATAATGCTTTCAAAGCGATGCTTTAACAAGTTACCTGACTGCACACCTCACAGTATGAAGGACGCTTGCAAAAAAACACACAATACTCCCCATATCTGTCTGAAAGAAATGTACTGGGTTGTAAGGGAATTAAACTCTTGCTTTTAATTTCTGTAGAGCGAAGAGTTTAGTTTCAAGCCTCCCTCCTTTTTTAATATTCGTTTATAAATAAAATTAGGCATGAATTGTAAGTTAGAACTAAAAACCATCTCTTGGGCACTTAGAAACTCAGTTTTAATAGTGTCTGGCTTTAAGCTGTTGTATTTCTCTTTTCAGCATGAGGCGGAACCCCAAGGAGCGACCTGCACCCAATAACCTCATGGTAAATTAAACCAAACCTCCTATTGAACACTTCCAAGGACTTCAAAAATATAGGTTTTGAATAAATGTGTACAGAGAATGATCATATTCATGCATTCCAATAAAAATTCAATTAAAGATAATTTTATTATCTTTGTAGCTTTTGGAATATGGAGTTGTATTTTCCGCAGTGATTGAGGTGTTTCAGGTGAAGGACCCTCCAACTTGGCATTGATGTGTGGAAACGGCAGTAATGAACTTTTTGCTTCGGATAAACAGTGTCAGAAAGAGGTCAGCCAGAAACCTTGAGGAAGGATTGAGACCTCCAGGAATAATTCATTCATTTCACTCCACTGGAGTCAGCATGAATAAATCAGGCTGTTGTTCAAGAGTCACATCATTCAGGTTCAAAATCAAGTTTTAAATTTGACCAGCTGACAAAAGAAACTGTAAGTGTGCGTGCGTGTGTGTGCGCGCGCATAAATCATTAGGACTCCAACACCTTGTAGAATTATCAGCTCAACCATTTTCCAAAATTAAAAACAAATCACTTGGTCAGTTTCACATGTTTTTATAAATTAAATTTTTCTTTCAGTCATCTACATGTACACTTACCATTTTCTGCAATATTATCGCTGCTCATTCAGGCTACATTAGGACACAGATCCCGTTGGGGTTTCATAAGGCAGGCATCCGGCATGAAAATGTGCTAAATTGAAGACTTTGAGCTACCCACTTATGAATAAGGGAGTAGGTAAAGGTAACTTTTTTTCTGGCTGCTTAACTTGCCTTTGGCACATTGTAGCTAATATTTTTACTCTAAAATGTTGAAATTTCTTGAATTCTTTTAGAAATAATTGACATAATCCAGGAATCAAGCTTGGCGGTGAATAACAGCAGCAACAAATTAGTTAATGGCATTTAAATTTAATGCTGAAAGGGCAGTGACCCTGCTGTAGTATATAAATAAGGGACAGGCATACAAGCCAAGTCAAATGGCTCCTTCCATTTGTGAACCTGACGATTGTCTTTAGTTCTAGCATCAGCACACAAAACTGTCAGTTTGTAAAGACTGCCTTTTAAGAGTTTTAACACTCGGGGTTTTCTGTGTGCTCGGATCAAGGACACTGACAGTTATGTCCCGAGAGAGGTGAGGCCTAAAGGTTTGTGTTGTGGGGATGGTGAGCTGGAGAGGGTAAATGCAGAGCTGCTAACAGATTGCATGTTCTCAGTCTCACACTAGAAAGAAGGAATATTGGGAAGTGTTGGCTGTACAGGGACTTCATGCTTCCATCCAAAAATGAAGCTCAACTTGATGTTTTTGTGATCTTCTGCTCAGAACATTTTGTTATGTGAACCAAACTTTTATGGTTTTTCTGGCGCAAAGGCAGATGTATTTGTATGTTTTTGATTTATTTTTTCTCTTTACCTGAATGCATAGTTGGCTCATCCTTTGATATGTCATTTCTCATTCACATAAGGAAGATTATAAGTATTTTACAGTCTTTGTGGTTTTCTGACAGGGGTTGCATTAAATATCAGATTCTTGTCAGACATTACCTTTACGTTACTTTACAACCTGCCTGGCTGAACACTCGGTTTTCATTCGCTACAGGGCGTCCGTTAATCTTTGATAAAAAGACGCCTACTGAAGGTGTAGTCGCAGGTTTGACTGTCAAAGTGTAGTTAATTTGACTAGTGTGATCGCTGTGTCTTGCCCAGGTGCGATTAATTGAGTCATGTTTTCCAAGCGTGCCTTTCAATTGTCGGACAGCGTGAGCACAGGCTAGCAGTGGAGCGGGGAGGCGGGTCAGTCGTGCTCGGAGACGCTGCAAGGCGCCCATCGCTCTCTATGAGTACACCCTCAGTAGCTGTTAGTGAAACTGTCTCTTGCTGGCTCAGTCATTAAGTGGATAAGTGTAGCAATAGCAACACAATGCTGGAATTAAAGAGCCAGTTCCTTTGTATATTTTCCTTTTTAATATTTTCAGTTTACCTGTTGTATTTTTCTGTGTAATAATTAAACTAGTCAAAGTATAATAATGTTTTGCTTGGTGAGGGGGGGTTTGATTTGGGCCATTAAGAATGAACTGGAGCTCCAAGGAAGATGCCCTGTGTCTGTATTCTTTACTGTTTAGAGGAAAAACTAAACGGCTCTTTGTTCAGTCGTGTATTTATGCATGCGGCGTGTCTTTAAGAAAAATATTATTTGTTTCCTAGTTTAACGAGATTCTCTCCACCCGTGAGGTTGAAGTGCTTTTCTGATTTTTAATTTCAGTTTTTTCTTTTTAATATTTTGCTTTTCAGCAATAACACATTTTTCTATTTTATGATTTCCTTTCTCGGTCACTTTTTTTCCCCATCCTGTGTTTTTTTTGGAGGTGGTGGTTGTAACTCACTTTCATCCCTTTTCCCATCAGTGTTTCTTTTTTGTCACTCCTCCTATATTCCTACTGTGCCCCACTTCTTTCATATTCATACTGTGATCCTTGTGCTCTTTTTCAAATTTTCACAGTTCTCCGTTTTCTATATTTGTCTCGCTCCATCCCACTCATCTTTCCTTTACCTATATTTTGTCCTCCTGTAGGCCTTCTTTCTGTGCCCATGATGAACTGAGATATAAGGTCATGGTTGCCTGCCTTTGTGACACCAGCCTGCTGATTGTCTTTCTCTTTTCTCTTCTTTAGTCCCTTTTTCCTCCCCATCTCTCATGCTGCCTCTCCATTCCCCAAGCCTCCTGAGTGCATTAAAACTCTTTGCCTATTCTATCTGTATGTTAATGCACCCAGCCATCGGTCCCCCCTTTCTCTTTTCTCTGCTCCACTATTTACTCTCACTTCTTATCTGTGGAAGGTAATGCAGGAAATGCACACAATAGTGTAGACACTGAACAAATAATGTTTTGTGACCATACAAAGTGACATAGTAGCTCCAGTTTGCTCATCAGGTTTCAGCATGTGGTTTCTCTAATCACTGGTGTAGCTTTTACTGACATTATTGTCACTGGGATTTTATCCTATTAGATGTTCTTAAAAAGGCTGCCGTTTGATTGTGTGCCTGCTCGTAGGTTACATCCCTGAAGCTCGGGTTATGTCTGTTATATACTTGACGCTTTGCGCATGAAACTGTCTTCTTCTATTAGGCAGCTTTATCATTGCACAGTGTAAGAAAAAAGCTTTTTAAATGGTTCATGCTATGATCCCAACGTGACCAAAGGAAGCGCAGTGTTTTGATTACACTACCAAAGACAAAAGGCGAAGTTAACAGAAGCTAATGGGAACAGAAGTAGTATAAGTGTGTCCTTCATTTTTATTATTATCTGGTGAACCGTAGGACATGTTTTAAACATCAATCCAATTAATCACTGGTCACTTTGTGTTCGACTGCTCATTAATGCAAGTATCTAATCAGCCAACCACTCTGCAGAAACTCATGCATTCAGACATGTAGACATGGTCAAGGCGACCCGCTAAAGTTCAAACTGAGCATCAGAATCGTGTAGATGGTAAATGGACTCGTTCTTATATAGCGCTTCTCTACTCTGCTTGAGGACTCAAAGCGCTTCATATAGCGTGCCTCATTCACCCATTCACATCCACTCATACAACCACTTTTTTTCCAGCATGTAAGTGCTTTCTATCTAATATTCACACACGCTCATTCTCTGATGAAAGGATCAGAGATCTTGCCAAAGGATACTTAGCATGCAGACTGAATACTGGATAACTGCTCTACTGTCCATCACAATGGGCAAGAAACTTGTTTTTAAGTGACCTGGCTGGTAGTGCCAGACAGGATCGTCTGCATATTCTGGAAATCTGCTGGGATTTTCAGCACTTCCTTCTCAAGATTTAGAGATGGCAGTATTTAGACTAAGGTTTGAAAAACATAAAGCATCCAGTAAGCTACAGTTCTCTGGGTAAAAATGCTTCATTGATGTCAGAGAAGAATGGCCAGCGTGCTTCAAGCTGATAGGCTACAACAACTTAAATATCCATTTGTTTCAAAGGCATGCAGAAGAACATAAACAATAAACACATGAAACTTTGAAGCAGATAAGCTACAGTAATAGAATACTGTACCAGGAGACACGTTAGCTAAGAACAGGAAACTGAGGATATAATTCACCAAAATTAGTCAATAAAAGATTGGAAAACTGTTGCCTGGTTTGGCAACAGTCTCACTTTCTGTTGCTATGTTAGTATGGTAGGACTTGGCTTGAACAACATAAAAGCATAGCGCCAACCTGCCTTGTATCAACGGTTCAGGCTGGCATGTCGGTATGGACCAAAATCTGTGAGGAATGTTTCCATTACCTTGTTGGATCTATGCTGTGAACAATTAAAGCAGCTCTGAAGTTAAAACTGGGTCCAACCCAACACTAGCAAAGTGTAACTAATGTAGTGCCCGGTGGGTGTATGTTGAACAATAAGATAAATACTAAACAATATCAGTCTACCCAGTGACATCAGTGGGTTGTAATTTGATACATTTATTTATTAATTAAGACTAATGGACTTGATTTAATAAACTCGGGCTGAGGAATCTTTGTTCTTTAGCCATCAGAGAGGCAAGTGTGTGTGTTTTTTCTGTCCTCATACTGATGCATCTTTCATTGTGGACACCCAACCCTGTCGTCATAAGCTGAGTCAGTTAAGGAGACTTTCCATTGGCTCGCTCCCAGGACTTTGGCTGCCGGTATTTGGTGATGACCTGTGCCGGTCTGGGGTTTCTTGCTTTTGGTTCTGGCCTGGCTATTAAGCTGTGGAGCAAGAAAGAGTTGGTGAGGGTTTTAAGCATTTGCTTATTTCTGGGATTTACATGGACACAATATCATCATGTGTATCTGTTTCCTTGTTTTATGTGGTTAATTTGTGCATATGAGTGAAGAAAAACTAGAGCGATGATCCGGACAACCTTATGTTGTTTTTTCGGGATTTGATGGACATTTCATTTCTCCCTCCCCCTTCTCCCACTCCTTCGTTGTCCCTCGTTCCCCAGCCAGCAGCCTTCACGCAGCCTTTTAGCACCCTTGTCAAAGCAGTCCTCCTATTCTGCTTCTCTATTCATAGATGCACACACACACACGCACACAAATTTCATAGCCCCCTTTCAACCCCAGAGACACCAGATGAGCCCCTCAATTTTTTTCACAAAGAAAACCCCCTCTTGTCTCTGACCATCCTCAAATCTGGTTTGAACTTACACACACACACACTCACACACACACACTCACACAGAACCACAAACGCACCACAAAGACAGGAAGACACTAAATAAACTACGTTAAAATCACAGTTTGACCATTTGAATCAAAAACAGTGGATGTTTGTGATTTACTGTGACTAATTAATGGTAATCTGCCTACATCTACTTTGCTTTTTAGGTCCACTTCCCTCGGTTTTCTCATTGATTTCACTCTATTTTAACTCAGGTTAGACAGCTGGGAAAATGTGTTAACTGTAGTTGCATGCCTTGCACTTATCATGTGTGTTAAAACTTTGGAAACAGTTTTATCCTCCGAGGAATTGGCCTGTTAATGTTTACATTGTTGCATGTGCAAAAAGGATTTTCACATGCCCGCTTGTGTATCAAAGCACCTCTTTTGAGACCATGCCACCAGTGTCTCCTCCTCCCTAAACTTTTCTGTCTCCACCTTCCCCTCCAAATGTTTTCGCATTTCCCCCTTGGGTGTTCACTGATGTAAACTCCATTTACACATACTCGGACTACAGTGCTTCAACTCAAGTCATTCAGACGTCAGCCAAGTCATTTTAAATGGTGGCTGAAGTCAGAGTAACATATAAATCAATATTTGGAGCTTGTATAATAAAAACAAAACATTATCCTTTTTAATATAACATTTCCTGATTTGACCTTTTTGTTTAGGTGTAAAAATAAGTTAGATAATAGTGAATGCTATTGTTTAACTTAATTGAAAGTTAAATGGACGTTTGTATCATTGATGTGAGGATTAGAGAGCAAGCTATCAGTTCAAAATGTAAAGTTAGTCATTCTTCATTCTTTTTCTCCCTTTTCAATATATCCCAGAATACTTCAAACGTTCTGGGAAAGTAATAGATTTTTCCCCTCATTTTCTCCAGTAGTGGACATTTATACTAAATATATATATATATATATATATATATATATATATATATAAAAACTCTGTATATAATGTCTCATAATCCAGTTTATTCATGAAAGTACCTGTGCTTTATTATAACATGTTGATTTGTACTGGACTCTTATTATTAGATTGTATGAGAAATATCCTAGAGAGACCACTCTGGTTTGTAAGTCATAGTACTTCATTTCCCATGCACCTTCAGTTGTATCTGCCTGTTGTACTTAACGGCACTAACAGGTTACTAGCTCTGAGTGTGAATCCTGGCTACTGATTTGGTTACTTAGTTGGAAACTCAGACATGAGACTGACACTGTCACTCTTTTTTTTTTTTTTTTTTTTAAACATTATTTGGTGGATATTTGAAGAACAGCAGGTTCTCTTGACAGTAACATTAAATATGTATATTATTGTGTTTTGAGGTCACATGCCACTGTAACAGTGTAGCTTTCTCTGGGAACTAAAATTGGTGCACACATGCCCACACACTGGCCATTCATACACTCACCCAGGCAGTTTCCAAAGGGAGCTAGTGATTAGCATGCAAATCTGTAAAGTCCCAGTTATTCTACCTACCTCTTTACCCTTCTCTCTTACTCACACACACACACACACACACACACACACACACACACAGTGTTTTTTCCAACACTATTCTAATGAGGTGATGACCAGTCTCTTGTTATAATTGCCTCAAACTCCTTTTAATTTCTTCTGAGCGTATTAATCATACATTGAGTTATTTAAAATCGCATAAGTTAATCTTAGATTAAACAGACCCTTCAAAGGCTTCAAACAATTAAAGAGTTAGGTAGTATTTCCCCTGGGTGTAGGCCATTTCTTTTTGAGCGGAGCAGTTGCAGGTGATTATCCCAGTTTGATATGGCCAGACGGTGATTAATGCAACTTTTAAATGAGTCCTTCCCCCAGCTCACCTCTGTCCATGCTCTGCTACAGCAGAAAGTCAGACACCTTCAGTGACCTGACTAAGAAGCACTTGTTCACTCTGTGTTTAGAAACTCTTCCCTCACAGGTTTCATACTTCGTTTAAGCTGCAGAGTTTTAATTATTAGACAGCCGTGTAGAAGTGCACCAGACCAAGTGCACGTGCAGTACATTCAAAATGACATATGCCAGATTGATATAACGGTCATTAGGTTAATGTAGGGTTTGTTTATTTTCTTAGGCATGTGAGCAGTCTGGCAATAAACATTTTGTCTCCAAAAATATTATATTGAACTTCTTGAAGTCTTGTGCTTTATTTTTACTTCTGCTCACAGCTCATAGATATGCTGCATGTGACAAAGAACTCACTAAAGGCTTTTTAATTAGACTATCTGCTGTGGTTCCTATTGGTTCAGATCCTTTAAATTTGATTGGAGGGGTCTAGTCACTCAAAAATGCTATTATATTTATTTAGGCTGCCTCTGATGATCTCAAGTGCCAGTGACTTAATTTTGATGCTTTAGGCCTAAGATAATGAGAAATATCTCATAATAGACTGAGCACTTCAGCATTTAAACAATGCTACTGCATGTAATATTCAATACTGAACAATAACTTAAGTCTTTTTCAAGGAAGCAATTTTTTGTTCAGTTTCCATAAAAGCCTCATTTTTATAGATTTAATACGACTGGGGAGAACATAAGGTTTAAGGCCTGGGCAAGTTTGAAACCACAATGTAAAACTGTGGAGGACAAAAAACAAAAACCATGTATCATTTATCCGGCTCCTAATTTTGTAAATTCTGCACTCAGCTTTGGAGTCTCCAGTGTCATTGAAATGCAACCAGATGCTGCTCGTTTTACATTTTCGCTTTTTCATTTGTTCACTTTTTCCTGACACGCTTGCATTTAAATCGCAATTGCCTGACTCAAACGTATCCGCAGGCAGGATATAATTGTATCCAGCCAGCAGGCTGTACGTTTGACTCCCCTGCTTTACAGTGTGAAGTGTACTCGGAGTACTTATTTTTTGGATTATTGCTGTTTTTAAATATAATAAAGCCAACGAGTATGTTGGTACAGTGGTTAACGTTGTTCCCTCACCGTAAGAAGGTTCTAGACTATATGGGCAAAAGTTCTGGTCCACATACAAATCATACCTACGGTAACGGCTCAGCCATAGAGACCCATGCTATGAAGCTCCTGCTGCACAGTATTTGTGCTGATGTTAATGCCAAGCATTTCTGACTTTAACACACTATGTGCCTCAGCACCCTGCAACATGCTTTGTGCTACATGATGTGCCACTTTGTGTCTGAGTTGCTGTGGTTCCTAAATACTTCCATTTTGCAATAACGCAACATACAGCCGATCATGGGATGTCTAACGGAAAAAAATTCACAAATTGATTTGCAGCGACTTTCTATTACAGTAAACACACTCAAATTCAGTAAGCTCTTCAAAACAAGACTTCTTATTTTCAAAGGATGCAATCAAGCACCCAACCATATCTGCCTGTTTGATTTTATACACCTGTGGCAATGGGACTGAAAACACCTGAAATATAAGGTTAAGAGGTGTGGCCCAATACTCTTATCCATGATGGATCCTGCTGCAGGGCTGGGGCCTGTCTGTGTGAAGTTTGCATGTTCTTGCTTTGTCTTTGTGGTTTCAGTTCAATTCAGTGTTATTTATACAGCACCAAAACACAACAACAGTCGCCTCAAGGAGCTTTATATTGTAAGTTAGACTCTACAATAATACAACAGAGAAAATCCCAAAAATCATATGACCCCCTTTTGAGAAACGCTTTGGCAACAGTGGGAAGGAAAAACTTCCTTTTAACAGGAAGAAACCTACAGCAGAACCAGGCTCAGGGAGGGGCGGCCATCTGCTGGTTGGGGTGAGGGGAAGTAGACGGGACAGAAGACATGCCATGGAAGGGAGCTTGAGATTGATAACAAGTACGATTCAATGCAGAGAGGTCTATTAACACAAGAGTGATAAAGGTGACTGAAGAAGAAACACCTCAATGCGTCATGGGATTCCCACAGTAACCTACGTCTATTGCAGCATAACTAAGGGAGGATTCAGGGTCACCTGATCCAGCCCTAACTATATGCTTTAGCAAAAAGGAAAGTTTTAAGTTGTCTCCCAAATCCAAACTGGAAGCTGGTTCCATATAAGAGGGGCCTGAAAGCTGAAGGGTCTGCCTCCCGTTCTACTTTAAAATACTCTAGGAACCACATGTAAGCCCGCAGTCCAAGAGCGACGTGGGATTTACATGGACACAGGAAGCCAATGAAGGAAAGCCAGTACAGGAGAAATATGCTCTCTCTTTCTAGTCCCTGTCAGTACTCTTTCTGCAGCATTTTGGATGAACTGAAGGCTTTTCAGGGAGTTTTTAGGACATACTGATTATAACAAATCACAGTACTCCAGCGTAGCAGTAATAAATGCATGACTAGTTTGTCAGCGTCAATCTGAGACAGAATATTTCAAATTTTAGAGATATTGTGCAAATGGAAGAAAGCAGTCCTACATATTTGTTTAATATGTGGATTGAAGAACATATCCTGGTCAAAAATGACTCCAATATTTCTCACAGTGTTACTGGAGGCCAAGGTAATGATCCAAGAATCTGGTTAGATATCATATTTCTGAGATTTTTAGGGCCGAGTACAATAACCTCAGTTTTATCTGAATTAAGAAGCAGAAAGTTAGCGGCCATCCAGGTCTTTATGTCTTTAAGACATTCCTGCAGTTTAACTAATTGGTGTGTGTTATCTGGCTGCAAGGATAGATAAAGTTGGGTGTCATCTGCATAGCAGTGAAAATGTATGCTATGTCTTCTGATGATGCTGCCTAAGGGAAGCATGTATAATGTAAACAGAATGGGTCCTAGCACTGAACCCTGTGGAACTCCATAATTAACCTTATTGTGTGAAGAGGACTCTCCATTTACATGTACAAATTGGGGTCTATTAGATAGATTCAAACCATTACAGTGCAGTACCTGTAATACCTACAGTATGCTCTAATTGCTCTAATAATAAAAATATTATGGTTTACAGCATAGGTGTCAAACTCTGGCCCGCGGGCCAAATTTGGCCCGCAGCCTAATTACATTTGGCCCGCAAAGCCATACCAAATTACTATTAGAGCTGGCCTACTGGTAGTATACAGGCAATATATATAATGTTTAGTATTAAGCTTTGCTTGTTCCATATTCAGTTTTTCAGCAAAACGTGTTTGAGTCCATAAGAAGAGATTCGTTCTTATATCTGGAGGAAGATTTTTTTTTTCAATAAATATTAATGTTAGCCCGCAACTTTGTTCCAGTTTTGAATTTTGGCCCACTGTGTATTTGAGTTTGACACCCCTGGTTTACAGTATTGAACGCTGCCTAAGGTCTAGCAGGACAAGCACAGAGATGAGTCCACTGTCAGAGGCCATGAGAAGATCATTTGTAACCTTCACTCAAGCTGTTTCTGTGCTGTGATGAGCTCCGAAACCTGACTGAAACTCTTCAAATAAACCATTCCTCTGCAGATGATCTGTTGTCTGTTTTACAACTACTCTTTCAAGGATTTTTGATATGAAAGGAAGGTTGGAGATAGGTCTATAATTAGCTAAGACCGCTGGGTCAAGAGATGACTTTTTAAGTAACACCAGCTTGGAAGACAGTGGTACATGGCCAATTATTATAGATCAGAAGAAGAAATTTTATTTAAAAGCGCCTTTCAAGAAACCCAAAGACAGTAAATAGTAGAATAAGACACATCGTAGAACAATGATAAAACAAAGAACAATTTAAAAAAAAACACAAGATAAAATAAACAATGAGTTCACAGATTGTTCAGTTCACAGGTTGATCATATTTAAGATTGAAGGATTAATTAATGGCAGGATTTCTTTGAGCAGTCTTGTAGGAATGGGGTGTAAAAGACACGTTGATGGTTTGGAGGAAGTCATTACTGAAGTTAACTCCGAAAGATCAATTGGAGAAAAAGATTCTAAATAAATATCAGTGGTACTGCATGTACCATAATGTTAGAATGAATGGCTTTTTGTCAGCCTGGCTACAGCGCTGAAGAGAAACCTATGGTTGTTCTTATTTTCTTCAATTAATGAGGAATACAAAGATGTTCTAGCTTTACAGAGGTTTTTTTTTTTAATCAAGCAGCAAATTAATTTTCCAGGCTAAATGATGATCTTCTAAATTTGTGATACGCCATTTCCTCTCCTGCTTAAGCGTTATCTGTTTCAAGTACTTCCTATTTGAAGGTCTCTTTTTAACAGGAGCTACAGTATCGAGAGTCATATGTAATAAAGAAGTAGAATTTTTAACAAGATAATCGACTTCTATGGGAGTAGCGTTCAGGTAGCTGGTCTGCTCCTTATTCTAAATTTAAACGTTTTCAGGAAAGCATCAGATTCTCACTAGGTGCCCAGTTCAAAGACATGTATGTTAGGTTAATTGGTGTAGGTGTGAATGTGGGAGTTCGTGGTTGTCTGTCTCTGTGTGTGTTAGCCCAGTGTTGGGCGGATGACCTGATCAGGACATTTGTCAGCTGTTTTTTTGTGTAGGATTAAATATTCAGATTTAGGTTCAAACTTGACCATGGAAACAGTTTACTCGCTCTCCTTGAACTTTTGATGTTTAGTTTTATTTTCTGGACTTCCTGTGATGTCTTGTATACACTGTTCAGTTCTTTTTTCCTCATTTTAATCATAATTCATCTATTTCTTGGGTGTGATGGGATGTGATGACAGAAAAGAGGCTAAAAGAGCACTGTGAGAAGTACCTTCATCGAGGTCAAATTCCAGCAGATGTCTCTGGCCTTTAGGGTTAATTTCTAGAGTGGAGGTTGGAGCCTGATTTTAAAAACATTACTCAGGACTTCCTTCTTTATTTCTGTATCACTCCCTCTCTACTGAGGGAAGGAAGAATGATTGATGAGATGGGTATTCAGCACATAGGGGCACCCAGGAGCGTCCACTCCGCCCGTCTCATACTGACACACACACACACACACACACGCACGCTTACAATGATATGAGAGTAATTAACCTCAGACTGTGTTAACCCCAGCTGGCCATTAGAAGGACAACAGGATTGATGGGACTCCCCCCTAGTCTTTAACAATCTCTACATTTTGTGCATGATTAAAACACACTGCAAAGTGTTTCCATTTTCTTTGAAGTGTTCACAAAGGAAACCGCAGCGAGCAGAGAAAGCAGAAAAGTCAAAAATCAAACAAATCCTGATACTGTCTTTTTTTTAAGTTATCACTTTATTCCCCCTCGGTGTGATTTTTATTTTTATGAACATAATTGTCACATATTTCCCCGTGTAACCACAAATAGACAAGAAGGCTCTCAGGAGGAAAAAAGTGGACCAGCCTGTCCTACTTTATCACTAATCTTATATTGTCTGCACCAGTTTGGGTGTTGCTGGCGGGTATTAAAGACCCCAGAAGAAACAGCTGACAACAACATTACTCACCTTGGAGTCACTTTCTGCCTCCAATTTGAATCACACTAGTCATGTTCTTTTCATATTGACAAGATTTGCATTTTGCTTTTGACCTGCAGCCCTGCAGATCAAGGAAATATAAATGTTAAAGTTTTATTTTTAAAAAAAAATGTTCAGGTTGGCAAAGAAGGTAGAACTCACCTTGATGTTTTAAGGTCAAAATTAATAAGTGGCAGATTAAAATAAAATCACTGTAGCTGGCAATGTGTTCTGTTTATGTAACATTTTACGTAGATTTGGATACAAAGTTTGTGGGTTTGTGATGGTCACAAAGTGCAGTTAAGGACTCAATAACACAACCATAGAGACTCGTTGGCAACCACTTAGCAGCTCCTGGTCACTAGTGAAAGGTGTGTATTCACTGTTTCTTGGATCTGAGATTGGTCACAGATCGGGGTGCTGCAAACCAGTTGTGGGATTCATACTTTTCTCTAGCAACCAAAGGTTGCTAAGGGGATTGCTGACTGGGCTCTAGATGTGCATGACTTGAGAATGCAGGTTTATCCCTCTTGGTTGGTGATTGCCAGATTGGTGCCAGTAGGCCTCTGAGTCTGTGGGACTGATGCTTGAGGCAGACTGGGTCATGTTTTCCTGTGTAGGTATTTATGCTAGAAATCCAATTTGACTTGATGTTGGCCACAGAGACAGGTGGAGATCAATCCTGTTTAATTTCCTCATATATGAATGGGCAGAAGTCTCTTGTCAGCCCTTAGAAACATAGATGAAAGCATCATAGTTGCATTAACTCTTCAACCCTGTAAAGACTGTTGAGATTAACCCTTGAAGCTCTTCTGAATTTGAATTTGAACTTCTAAATTGGTTTCTGTCATATTTCAGGCCTGTTTATTGAACAAAATGACTTGGTTTCCATCAGAAGTTAGTGAGTGTGGTCTCTGCCTATGCAGTTACTCTTGGAAACCCGGAAACTATTCGAATGTTCATCAAATCGTGCCTTTATTGATATATACAGTACTCAGGGCATCAGATGTGGTCTTTATGGGGGAAGGATTGAAAGGTGAATAGATGTTTATACAGACAACATGCTGCTAACATGGCTGAAATCAAACTCTTCAGTAGTGGTACTATATTTAAGTGACGTTAAATATATCTTTTTTTTCTGTTGTTTTGTGTTAATCATTGGCTGATATACGTTATTGTCTCCTGTTATCCCAGATTCATTGACGTAGCTCCGTGAAAAAAAGCTGAGCGTGTGTCTTTGTTTTTTTGCTGAGATTGATCTTCTTACTTTGAACTCCTCCAAACGGCGTGCAACACTGACAGCTTCTTGTTGTTCACGACGGAAATCACTGAGATCAGTGTTGACAAGTTCATTTAAACCGGCCGGCCAGAGCGCTGTTTACCTAATTGGACATCTAGACACTCAAATAAAATTCCTGGTTAGTCCGAGTTGATTTGTCTCATTTGCAGCCTCCTCCCCTCTCACCTCTTGACCCTCTGTGACCTCTGCAACCTCTGGTCCACAGTCCTCCAGATGAGTCTGGTTACTGGGACCGCTGACATGTGACATCTCTGTTTAAGTCCTGCAGCAGTAACAAGTGAATGGTGCTGGAGTCTGACGGCTCGATGGGCTACAGGGTCGTGTTGGTGGGTTTCCCGAAGCACAAGAAGGCTTCAGAATTAGTCTTTATTTTTTTTTTGGAAAATGTGTTCAGAAGGAGCGTTCATGATTGGGCTGTGTTTCTGCCATGGCTGTCTTTTATTACAAAGCTCATCCCACATCCCGTTATGACTCACGTAGCTCATTAAACTTAAAAGATATTTGTTTGAAATGCTCTGACAAGCCATTACTTAAACGTTCTGTCTTTAAAACCAAATCTGTTGGACATTAATATTTAAGAGGGTTTTATGATGTTCCCGTTTAAGTTGTTTGCATTTTATCATTTTGTGAATCATGACTCAGATGCAAGTAGCTGCTACACCGTACACTTCGCATAAAGATGTAATAATGTTTGTGGCTCCAATCTGTTTGATAATAAAATAATATTGTAGAATGGGTGGAAACATTTGAGTTTTCTTTTCTTTTTTTTATGAGAAAGCTCATTACTTGTGTTTTTACAGCCACTTTAGTTCATTTTTTACCACATAGCAGTTATTATGAAGGTCATATATGTTGTATTTATTTTTATGTTTGTTAAAAAAGTGAAAAGTATGATTTACGATATAATCCAGTAAATTTTGTTGCAAAAAAAAAGTAAATTATTACTAGAACCTTAATTTAATTGTCTCATTTTGATTCCCAGCAGCCTTTATTTACTTACAAATACCTTTTTATTTTTTAAAATTTAACTTTGAGTCTTTAAATGTGCTCGCTTTGTTCTCCACAACCTTTTCTTAGATATTCTAAATAGAATCATTAAGCGCTTGTGTTTTTCCTTCATACAGGATCATCCCTTCATCGTACAGTATAACGATGGAAATGCGGAGGTGGTGTCGATGTGGGTGTGCCGCTGTCTGGAGGAGAGGCGAGCTCAGCTGGCTCAGGGACGCATGTGACTTCTTCCTGTCGGCAAACTGTGGTGGACCCGAACGTTTGATCCCAAACACACATCAAAGGATTCAGGGTCAAATACGTCCACGCACACTGGACAAGTACCTTATTATGAATGGACCGAAATCACTAGATGTTACTTTATCTGAACGATTCTTGATGTAACAGACACCCAGGAGCGCGCTCGCGTCCTTTAAACTGAATATTAATCTCTGCATCGACGGGTCTGCACCTGGAGATCCTTTCCATTTCAAGGGAATCCCAAAAAGCAGTGACCATTAAAGTCGGCTGATTTTAAAGCATCAGAGACGAAAAGAAACTTCAAAGCACAAGACTCGGGCGCGGGCAGAGTTACGCTCTGCGTCGATGATGGCATCCCAAATAGCCGTCTTGTGCTTTACTGTTGACAGCCCTCCCATGAATGTTAAGGTTTTTTGCCTGTGAGTAACTACCCATCTGTGTGCCTATTTTTCCAGTGCTATAATTTCTTACCTCAGCAAACTTGATTTGTCACTGCAATATCAAGACACCCCACCCC
Organism: Copadichromis virginalis; assembly: GCF_057382275.1. Taxonomy (NCBI): domain Eukaryota; kingdom Metazoa; phylum Chordata; class Actinopteri; order Cichliformes; family Cichlidae; genus Copadichromis; species Copadichromis virginalis. The sequence goes on from NC_140618.1 coordinate 29,796,518, forward strand.
TACCCCCGAAAATGTGCTTACTTTTAGCTCCTGGAGTTGAACATCTGCATAGAGTTTTTCCTGAACTGGTGAGGCTGAGTGTTATCTGCTATATTCTAGAAGCCATTAAGACTGAAGGAAAATGCAGCTCAAAGCATAATCTCCCCTTATAAAGCACCACTGTTTAAAATGCTCTTTTAGTCACATTGTGACCACTAAGTTACTTTAGAATAAAATGTCATGTATTATTCAGAATTAGACATTTCACTGGGTTGCCTAAGAGATCGCTTTATTTTGCTGTAAAGGGAAAATGTTAATGCAGTGTACTTGACACCAAAGACAATATAGACGGTGAATTATATTGATTTTTCATGAATGAGGCAAATGTAAGAGGCCGAGTGACTAAAATGAATTGTTTCAGAAAGGTTTTTATGAAATGTGTAATGCTTAAGTGCAATTAACCTGCATTGCTTCCCCGTATTCACAGTGAACGTAGCTTACAGTGGCGCAACCTGCACAGCGTGTGAATCGATGGAAACAAATGCAATGGGAAAAAACAAGCAAAACATGAGCCAGTGGTTAATTTTTTTATCAGTTCAACGCGGTTTCATCCTTTAAGTTGTAAATCAACAACCTTTATGAATGATCAGAAACTGAAAGTACATGTTTACTGAAGCGTCACAGATGGGTAATCGTGTTGTTCTTAATGTGGGAAATGCTGAAGGTTGCTGTGTTATTTAGTTTTGATCTGTTTGCACTTCATGTCAAAAATGGACAAACAATTAGCGACCGCAAAGCTCCGAACAGGCTGCTTACCTGTGCGTGGCATTCACGAATCCTCCTTTTTATTTCAGCACCCACGTTAGAGCAGCTGCACAGCCTGCATGAGACCTGCGTCTGATTGAACCTCCTCGTGTCACAAAATTAGGCTAATACTGCTCTTTCTCACTCATGGCGTTTGTGTCCACAGCACAAACGCTGTGGACATGCACAGTTTAAGGTTTGAGTCCATCATGTGGAGATAAGAGTAGGTGAGGTCAATCACAACAAGTCCAAGTACAACAGGTTTTTAAACCCATGTGACTGATGATTTTGTAAGTTTGGTGAAAATGTGCAGAAATCCATACTGGTGCATTTAAACTACAATTTAATTAATATTCATATTTGAGTATTTCTCACACACAAAAAGAATGAAAAAGCTAGAGATGGCACGATACCACTTTTTTATGTCCGATATCTGTCGATACCGATATAAATCCGATATAGCATATTTTATAATCAATAAAACGTTTTTTTTTTAATATCTTGCTGCATTTTAAGTTAAACTCACCGTGGGAATGCTTTACAAACACTCAGAGATGCTTGCTTTACTTCTCTGGGATACCTTTCTCGGAGATTAAATGCCGGTTTGGAAGCACATAGCGAGGCTCCAAATGCTCAACCAGACCGCCTCCAGGTCTCGCACGCCACAGCCGCTCTATCACGTGACGCATATTCCTCCGACGTGCTACGGTTATGAGCTGGGTTACGCCATGTCGCAAGTTTTGTGAGGTGCTTTTGTGATAGTTAATGGACCGGATTACATTTTTTATTTCTCTCCAATATCTGATCCAGTAATTTAGGTCAGTATCGGACCGATACGTAATATGGGATCAGTCCATCTCTAGAAAAAACCAAAAATGTCTTGAAATACAGTGTAAGCTATGTACTCCATGCTTTCGGTACAGTCGCTGTACCGCAGCCGATGTTCCAGCTGTGAACATCAGACAAACACTGGACGTTTATGGAGTGGAAGTTGTGATTGCGCTCTCTTCTGATTCCCTTGAATTTTGTGTGGTCACACCTTAAATTATGTTTAATATCAGTTTAAATGATCTGGTATGAAAAACATGACATCACAGTGTGGTTTTTATTATTATTATTATTATGTTACAGCAGGTAAATCTTTTTTTAAGACATTTTTCTGCCTTTATTAAATGGAAACAGTTGAGACAGAACAGTTGAGGAATGATATGAAACAGCTGCGGTCAGAGTACTGCTCAGTTATTTTGTCACCATCATGAACTTCACGAGTCCTCCCACCATAAATCATTTATTGCCACTATTTGCCTGAAAAGCCTGCAAAAGGAAGTCCAACCTTTTACAAGTTTATTGTTGTTGTTATTGATGTTGGTTTTTTGTCTAGCTTAGTTTTTTAGAAGGAATGTCTGTGCAAGATGCCATTTATTTTCCTAAAGTCCTCACCACTCTTGTAAGTGGTGAAAAGTATAATATGAAGATGTTCCAGTTGCTGAAATGTCATCAATGGAGATTCTTCAATGGTTTCACAAGGAGTAGTATATGTTCTCTGCATTATAGTCTGTTTTTAAATCAGCACTTAATACTGTACATTGGTGGGACATCCACGTGATACTAGGCTGCCCTGTTGCTCATGAACATTGTTGTGGCATTTCTTGCAAAGCAAATGAAACCATGAAGATGGCAACATTTCATATTTCTGAACAGATGTGCACTGTGATGATTCAGAAATGGTCTCACAGACTTTTAAGCAAGAATATGTCATAAATTAAGAAGAAGAAAAAAAAGCTCCTCTCTCGCTCCGTTTCTCTTGTTTCCTCCTAAACTTCAGAACATAAAGTCAGTGATGAGCCCAGCAGAGACACTCGTGCTGTGATGTTGCTGTCTGACTATGGCCTTTCTGTAATTATCCATGTTGGCACATATTCCAGCCATAATAAATAAAATGTATTTAAACGGTAACTTGGCTACATGAGACTTTTTATTTGCACTTGACATTTGACTGTTGAAGGCTGCTGCTTCTCAGTCAGGGTTCTATTTTGAAGGAAAAACGAGGTGCATCAGTTTAAAGGTGTAGTTCTGTGTACTTTGATGATTTAACGCTTTAATATAAATATCCTTCTGACTTTTATCCAGCAATTATTTTTGGCAGCTTGTTTTTTTTTGGTTTTTTACTTTTCTGTTTCTGTGGAGGAATTGTAGATCTTTTCAAGTCTGGCTATGAAATATGAATGAACAAGCTGATCATAAAGTTAATTTGTGCAGCTAAAAAGCTACAGCAGTGGTCCATCTTCATGATGTGTGAAACATTAAGTACACTGAGTGTCTCTTGTTGAATTTAAGCAAACACCTCAACACATACCTTTACAAAGGCTGCAAGACTGTTTCATCACGCTACCGTCACCTGGTTGGACAACATGGCACAATGAAAATTAGTGCGACTGCATGCAATGAGCATCTCAGGGACTAGGCTTGCAATCACTCGCAGTCTGTTGTTGTCTACAAAGCAGATTTGGTGCTTTGGTGCAGGATGCACAAAGTTCAGAAACCTTGCTTTTATAAGAGAATAGAATCAGAAGAGACACGTAGCAGTTGTGCTTATTGGCAACCTGCTTGTATTTATAAATTGGACGACAATTATTTGCCAATCTGTCCCAGAGTGACTGCAGTCACTCCGAGTTGGACCACAGCTGTTTGGAGACAGGTTGCCTCCCACCAGGCAAACTATGCAATGCAACTCCACCTCTGAGCAACCAGCCGTTCACCGCAACTACGTGCAAGAAAAGAAATTTCAATGCAATGCAAAGACCCGGTCATCGCATTATTACTCTAATGTGATCGAGCCATTAGACAGCCTGACGTCCCTAATAAACTGTCAACAGATGATAAAGCATAACTGGCCTGATTGTGTTTTTTATTCCAATTATAATACCTAGACATTAAAAGTCTTTAGGACGCGGCCCAAACTCTTCACGCGGTGTAAAGTATGTAAGAAAATGAGGCTTTCTTCATTAGGAGTTTGACATTTACACGTCTTGCCATAGAGTGACCCAAACCTGAAAGCACCCATCTCTCCTAAGTTCATTTATAATTTGCATTTCATAATTAATCTCAGTCAACCTTTAATTAACATCTGCTTTATTCTTGGTTATTAATTTGTGCCATAGCCTGGGAAAAGCAGCTCGGTGCAGACAAACGCAATCCCACAGAATGACTGTATTTAGATAACGTTTTTATTTTTCCTCTTAAAGCATCAAGGACATCCTTGACTTTCCTTTTCCTCAACTTAAAAAAAAAAAACCCACATTCACGAAGGAGACCTTTGGATAACCCGGCACACCTTCTGCTTCTGATGTTAAACTTCATTACCTCCAAAACAAAAAGTTCTTATCTCTGCTGTAATCCCTTTGTAGTTTATTTGATGAGGAAAAGTAAAAACATGGATGTTTGCCGACAGAAGTCAAGACTTCCAACTGATCCTGATAGAACGATGATATTAATTAATTCATAATGTTTTCATAAAGCACACCAGTAAAAACAAAAGCCGGGAAATTTCTATGGTACAGTGCATTCATAAATACATCACTTCTGCCTTATAATGATACAAATGCTTAGATGTGAAGACTCTGGATCTGAAGAATGCGGTCATGAAAGACCTCCAAACAAGAATGTCACAGAATTTAAAATATACTAATGCAACCCAGAGCTCAGATAAATGCAATGCCGGTGGTGTTAGTGTGTTTTATTTCTGTGGTATGTCGTCTTCATGTAGTGACTGAACGAAGAGCAGTCTTCACTTAGACAAAAACCTTTTATGACATAAGAATTTGTATTTGCTTTTAACAGCCTGAAAAATCTGAAAGTGAAACATCTCAGCAACTACATTTATACATTTTTATGTTTGCAGGTGGACAAACCCTTGGACTTTTCTGCCAGTGCCACTGTAAAGTTGGCATGTGTTGTTTATAATGTGCAACCCCAGTTCTAACAAAAGCTAGGGCGCTGTGTAAAATGTCAAAAACAGAATGCAATGATTTGAAAATCTCAATAAACTCATAGTCTAAGGAGCTTGGAAAGACTTCTTTAAGTTTTCTTTAAGATGTTTCACCTCTCATCCGAGAAGCTTCTTCAGTTCTAAGGTCGAATGGTGGAGAGTCCCAGATTTAAACCCAATGGGAGTGTACGCAAGAGGGACATGGACACCCTATTGATCCCCTACCTAATCACACAAGCCAAGGTGTGAAAACGGGTGTAGGTCACAATCAGCCAAGGTTTCAGGTGGACCCATTGTGAAACCTAGCCCAACCCTATCATGTGATTTCCTGAGGTCAGACGGCCCAGGATGTAAGTGGGCTTTAAGGTGTCTGGGAAGGGATCTCAAAACTGGTTTATAGATGGCAGACGGTTGGTGTCGTAAGCCACCGCCTCTGTTCAAAGATAGTTGTTCACAGTGGACATAGATGGCTTCTTTCACTCCTCTTTCAAACCATCTGTCTTCTCTTCTAAAATATGAACATTGGCATCCTTAAAAGAGTGACCGTTGTCCTTTAGATGCAGCTGGACAGCTGGGTCTTGTCCCGTGGAGGTGGCTCTTTTATGCTGTGCCATGCGTTTATGAAGTGGCTGTTTGGTCTCTCCAGTGTACTCAATAAACTCATATTTTATTCCCAATAAAAAAAGCAAAAACATCTCATTTAAATAATATTTATCTCATGGTGAATTTGATGTAGCACAATTCTCAAAAAACAAAGGTTGGGACAGGGCCATGCTGACCACTGTGTACCATCCCCCTTCTTTTTAATAACAGTCTATATATGTCAGGGATGTCTAACCCTTAACATTTATGATGGCGCAGTGCTGAGCCCATGCAGTCATCTAAATGCCTGTTTTTAATGCACAAAGGACTGAAGATCACAGGTGTCCGATGCTGATTTTCAGCCTCGTCCTTTGCGCGCAGAGATTTCTCCAGATTCTCTGAACCTTTTTGTCATATTATGCACTGCAGATAATGAATAATGCAAAGTTGAAGTTTCATTCCAACTTTTCTAAGACACGTAGCTCCAATCAAATACAAATTCAGTTAATATTTTTAATGATATATTAAAAAGTCTCAGTTTAAGCGTTTGTTATTTTGTGAATAAATCATTCAAAAGTCATTGCATTCCTTTCTTATTTACCTTTTATACAGGATCCCAACTTTTTTTTTTCTTCAATTGTGGTCGCAGCCTTCTGAAAACTATTAAAACTATCTAATTGTGTACACACATTTATTTTAGTTTCTAAGTGAATACAAAAAAAACTGTTAATTATCTGAGTGTCCATCTGGTGCCACGAAAGGTCAAAATCTGATTTGTTTTTCCTCCATCTTTGCTGACAGTTGAACTGTGCCAGACGAGATGTTTCCTCATTTCTATTGTGATGCAAAGTTAACTTAAACCCTGTCAGGGTTTAAGTCAGTAACCCCCTCCCAGACCTCTGAGCTAAAGACTAGCGGCAAAATTGAATGGAAGATGAGACAACTCCTGTGATCACTGAAACAGTAGACAAGGTTATCTCAATGAAGTGCTCAAATAAGAGTGCAAACAGTGTTATTATTCATGAAAGGTACAGTTTGAGATTACATTGCTTTATCCAGAACCTCAAATAAATGAGACAATTTTGAGATTGGTGTATAATTACAGGGTGCAAATTAGGTGAATTTAGCAGGGGGTGAATAACTGCATATTTTAAAGAGAATTTATTTAAAATTTGCCAGGTTAAAGGTGGGAAATGCTTTGAGCAGGCCGGTGTGATGATGTCTTGGAAGCAGGAGGAGCAGTTCTTTGTTAGACTCCACTCTCACTGAAAATGTAATTGGATGAAACTGTTTAAACGAAGCAGAATTAACACGGGGAATAGAACTCAAAAATCAGGCTGGATGCGGTAACTGTTTCTCCACCTCGTTTACAGAATTAGTGAGAAAGTTTTCAGATAGCTTTGCACTGAGGAAAAGAGGATGAGGGTCCACCAGTAACAGAATCAGTTACTTTAACAACTACTTTTTGATTGAGGTTAGAAAAGTAAACCAATCTTGTGTATTTAACATCAGTCTGATGAGTTTTTAACAGTAACTTGTGCTGTGTTTTAACTCGTCGCGCTTCATAATTTCTTCATTTAAAGGTTTAATTCTAGTCTTTCAGTCTCGGGAATTTATTGAATTTTTGTTTCTTTTGCAGTTTGGTTGAAGGTGGATATGTACTGACTGTTAAACAGTGTATCTGAACTCAAGTGCAATTTGAAGGATGGTAAATGAAACAAATCATAGCTTTTAAGTGCAAAATAAGTGTTATGAATGTTAGAACTAGATATATAAATACAAAAAAATACAAAAACAGGCAGAGATAAGCCTCAGTTAGAGGCTTAATGCACATAAAAATCAATTCTAAAAAGTCCAAATCATTCAAAACAACAAAATTATTATTAATAAAGGACTTATTGACAAAATATCTTCCATTTATTTGACCCTAGAGAAAAGAAAGAAGAAATGGTCTTACAAGGCTATCCTGCCTGTAGACTTGAGTTGGACTGACAGTATTGACGAAGGAAATGACTTTAAAACATGAATACCGCCAATAAGACGTGCAGCCTGACACTGTGTTTGCATCTTTTTGCCATGTTTAAAATCTTGTACATCTCCACAGTGGGAATTAACAAAACCACTGGAACAAAAGCCAGTGAAGCAGAGAGTTTCTGAATCCAGAAGGGCTCAATTCATATGGAAATATAAATTTCAAATCCACCAATAACTACTAAAACAGCTAATAACTCTGTAAAAAGGGATTAGCCCAGTGAGCAGTCAAGCTAGCACATAGGCGGTCTATTTGGTTAATTCCAGATCCAGATGTCCAATGACTACAATATTTTTCTCTATTTAAATATGTAATTGAAATGTGTATGTGTATGTTTTCGCAACCCCGCCCTCTCCCTGATGCTATCCCTAAATTTAGCTAGCCCCCAGTAGGCCCCCAACCAACTTTCTGCTAAGCTAGCAACCAATCAAACTACCTCCTTCCTGCCCCAACTTTCAGCTAACACCTTCCCACCTAATCCTGGCTTTAAAAGACAGCTGCCTTTTTAAATGTCCTTCAGAAGGAAGTTTGGCTTTGGATAAATTGCGCTTCTCCACAGCTTAGCTTGTAAATCTGTTCCTGAGTCAGGCAATGCCACACCTGTCCACAGGAGGCTACTTCCACCTCACGCGGCTAACCTGTTGCCGTGTACAGAGTTATCCAGTCATCCTGTTCCCATCCTGCCCTGCAGTGCAGAACACAACCCCCCCGCCTCAGGACCTCTATGCACCCACTGCCAGCTTGCACACCTAAGTTCCCCTGACTTACCTCTCTGCTGCTCTGCATTCAGTCTCTTCCTGCACCTCCTGTTTGCCATCTCTTCTGGTTTTATAACATTTGTAAGTAAAATTGTAATTTTTGCTTTACCTTGTGGACTTTTGCTGCATTGAGCTGAACAATGACATTACAAGCATCAAGTGCTTATGATCTCACGAAAAAGAGCTAATGTAAAGATCACATAAGCATTATTTTCGCTGTCACTGTTATATTAAATAAACAGTCTGATTATTCATATCCTCAACAGAGCTGTGGCCTTCACAGCTCTGTTGTGGCACTTAATCTAAGTGATACTTTGCTCCTTGGTCAGAGACCTTGTACGATGCTTTTCATAAAAGTTTCTGTTTCAAAGCAGCTCTACACCTATTGGCAGGCAGCTTAATTTAAGAATTATGCAGCTGTGTGTAATGCAGCAGAGCTATGAAAGCATATCCTGACATAGGTCTAAGCAGCACGCTGTCAGTCAGTGCTGTGTTGTATTGAATGTATAACAGCCCTTTGAAAGAAGTCCCAGAAAGGAAAAGGACAGTGAGAATTTTAAAACCCGTCTATAATTTGGTCATTTAATGAAATCTTTCCTCAGCACAATGATTTTCTGATTGAGGTTACCCGATCCTCAGGAGGTGAGAGATACTATACCTACAATGGTATCTTTAGAAAAAACAACCTTGGACACATTGCTATAAGATCAATGAGAGAGATGTCCTAAAATATGGGACGCATGGTGCCAATGAAGAAACTTCAAAGTTTCTTATAATGTAGTTAATAAACTCTAAATATGCAGCAATAAAAAAAAAAGGAAAACACTTTACTGTGATGAATTTTATAAGCCCAGTGATAAGAAATTTAAAATAACAACTATACTGACTAAATGCTACTAATACTCAATACTGTGTACTGTAGCTAGACTAGAAAATAGAACAAAGATTCTTGAAACAAAAGATGAGAAGACATGCATGTTTTATTAATAAATGGCATTTTTAAATAAATGCATTCCGGGAAAGGGTTTGACCTCCTCTCACGGCTCACACGGACAATTGAATTCAATTAGTCAAAATCAGAATTAATGTGGCCAAAATAAAACCCAGTGACTAATGGAGATATGGCCTTGTCCTCTGGTATCAAGTCAAGGCTCTGCTAAAGGCATGAAATGCATTTTGGACTCAATCGAATTTGTAATTATAGTAAGTGTAACACATTACAATTATCTGTTTAAGTTGAACGATGAGTGAACATAAGTGGAACATGTTTTTCAAACAAAAGGTCAGTATCAAACAGCCGATATAGATTTTATAAATGATGGAAGTAGCTGAAAGGTGAAGCCAGTGTGCAAGTGCCTTGAACCTGCAATCTGTCTTATGTCCAGCAGGGGGCAAATCTTTTGTTTGCCTAAAGCAGTCAAATTGTATAAAAGTCAATGAAAAAAACAAAAAAACAACTTCTTTCTTAATTTGATACGTCAGTAAATGCTTTCCTGATGAAGTCATGGCCTCAGTCGTTAGTTTCAAGTCCTGTTAAACACAACATGATGTCAAGTTCTGGAAACTATGGACTTATTTAGTGAAACAGAAGATAAAGCATGTTGTGCTTAACTATCTGAGATTTCCCTACTGTAAAATAGCTCAGTCACAAATAAATAGCTTCAGCTTCAGGGCAGCTAGTAAGACTTGGAAGGTTGCCCAGTGATTCCAGTAAATTATTTTGTTGTTGGAGACCAATTGTAAGCAGTTTGGAAGATCAACTGGTTCCCTAAAGGACCCTCAACTTTTAGGCAACCCTTTCGATCCCAAGGTGTTTGAGTGAATTGCCTGGTGGAGGCAACCTGTCACCAAACAGTTGCAGTCCGACTCAGACTGACTACAATCACTCTGAGACAAACTGGTGAAGGTTTGTAAAGGATCTCATTTATAATCACAGACAGATTACCAGCATTTTTGACTAATCTGATTCAATCTGCGCTGATGGGCGCAGCTAGTCTGTGATGCATCTCTGCAATGGGGCAATCCACTCAACTGCTTGCCAACTAGTTGTGTTCCTAAAGCCAGGTTGCCAAGCATCGATGTCATTGCAGTTAAATCCCCCTCCTGCAGCAACTACGTGACTATTTAAGGGGTAAATTTTGAAATTCTGCTTCTCATCTATGAAATTCTGCCTGGATATCTGAAGGCTAGTAATTATTGTGACTATATTGTATGTGTTTGGAGATAGGAATAGAATGTGATTTTCAACATTTTATCTCAGTTAGTTGCAGCTTTATCACAAATACCCTAAATGCCAACTTGACCCCATTCAGTCACAAAGTGATAGCTGACTGATTCTGCCTTATTGCCATTTTTCACCATCTTGATGCAACAAAGCTGCTTTGAGGACAGAAACTGACTGTGAGGGATTGCAGACCTGGTCCCCGTTTTCAAAGAAATCATTTCAAAGGCAAATTCATTGCAAGTTCATTGATCGCAGTAATTTTGGTCATGCTGTGGACAACTGTTTTCTTTACTGTGGCTCTAGCATAAGTGTGCTCCACCCTCAGTTTCTCATCACATCCTTGCTCATGACATCTGTTTTCAAAAAGGCCACAATAGCAACTGCCAAAATCCCGAACTCAAGGCTTTAAAATGGTAATCCAACAGCACTGTTGAAAATCAGCAGACACTTGGCTTTTATGCTCTTTGAAATTAAATAATAAGAAATGAAATTGATGGAAATGGCTGAAAAACACTTGCCAATGTCAGTCTTTCAGAGCACTTTAAAGTTCTGGTGTCATTTTTAACCTGTTTGACATTTTACATTGTGGTGGGTTTGTACAGTGGTGCTGTGGTTAAGTTTTCCTGCCACCCACCAAAAAAGTTCATGGTTCCAACTCCAGCTTGGTCTTTCCGAGTGGGATTTGTATGTTCTCCTTGTGCTTGTGTCAGTTCCCTCTGGGTACTCAAACACTGAGAAGAAGGTCGAAGCTCTAAAGTACATAGAGCTGAAGTGAAACTGAGCGTTAAACAACAATGAAAAGCGTCTACTGCAGCCACTCTCTGTGATCTTTTCCCCTTCATCATGAACTCACTTGTTGCTCTCTTTCCTCCTGAGGCTCACTTTTTCGGCTCATCATCATCCAGCCAACACATGGTGTCATTCATGATCGGACCCTCATCCAGCCAAAGCACTGAAAATCTTATCTCATGGCTCATCTGTCCCTCTGCAATTCACAAGAATCACTACTCCTCGGAGAATACTGGTCAGACTCTAGTGAAACTTTAAGCTTCTGTGATCTACTGCGTCAGACATGTTCTACTCTGGAGACCTGCACGCGAGCCCACCTGTGTAAGTTGCATACCCATAATCCTTAACTCTGCATAAGCAAATACCTGCACAAAAGGACACGAGTGCAGTACCATGAATCCCAGCTGAGTGTCCTTGTTAGTTGTAAGCCATGTTAATGAGCCGTTCATTAAGTCTGGGGATTAGGCTGAGGGAAGGCTGTCTCGGATTGTTAGCTGGTCCCAACTTGAAATATGCAACAACATTTGGATGGACAGTCTAGAGAAGATGGCTGTGTAGACGCACACATCGCAGACACTCTGATGACTCCTACACTATTCTCCCAGCACAGCTATTCCTTAAAATGCTGTAAAATTTGGTGGAAACATCAGTGAACTGTTCAACACTTTGGTGAACTCTTGACTTTTTGTTTCAGATATGAGCACATAAATACTGTTCTGAGTGGTAAAAAGTTGTCACCCTGACCCACAAAGGGCCCCAAACCACTGTTTGCACCTGCATGGGCTCAACCCATGCAACGATTAACTCCGGAGTATTTAAAACTGTGATGTTACATGAACTTCTAACGCACACGTGCTGTCACATCACTGTATTTCCGCAGTCTTCAGCTTGCAGGGAGCTCTGACGGTGATCAGCCAGTCCAGCAGTGTTGCAGCAGCTCTGCCTGTCACAGACGCTTTCTGTCACATGTAAATTGTAGCATCAGATGATCTATGGCTGCTGCTTCGTGTGACCTATAGCGATAATATGTCTGGGATTAATATTTGGACGCTCCATGATCTCATCTGGCGGGCCTCTCTCCGGGATATTGACCGCGCTTTTGTTTGGAGATGCGTCTTCATTTCTGCCACTCCCGGACCTTCATATTCCCAAAATCCCACCGAGCTGCCTCTCCGCTTTTGTACCGGCCGGTGACCTTTTTTCCCCAGAGCAGTCCGACTTGATTAGCACATCAGGCGGGACAATGAGTGGCCGCCATGTACACAGCCATTACCCAGATCCCTTTATCAATGTCCTGTAATTAAAATGTCACCGTTTAATTTTCGAGGCATCGCTTCCCCGCACTCATTCCTCCAATAAAAAAGTGCGATCGAAATGCTCTTTTCACTGGAAACCAAAAAAAAGGATGCGGAGAAAGTGTTTAAGTGAGCCGAGCAGGGAGGGATCAATAGGCCCTTTAGTCCGAGAGGAGGATTGATTGGTCTCTAAAATGGGATTTATAGGGGTCACGCTTTTATAGGGTGCTGATACAACTGTTAATTATAAAACATTTGGCCTCTTATTAAATCTGTCCTGACTGAGGTGGGCTTGATTTATCTCTTTCAATCACGTGACAGGATTCAAGCATAAAAGTATGAATATGCTTCAGCTTCAGTCCCACAAAGGCAGAAAAAACCCCGCAGTGTTTGAACACTGCAGTTTTCTCTAATGCACTTTTTTTCTTTTTTCTTTTTAGACACATTTGTTTCCCCACAGTGGGTGTTTTTGACAAGAGCCTTCAGACATTTCATTTGCTTTTTTGCTTTTTTGCACTGGACATTGCAAAAAGTGGTAAAAAAAAAAAAAGAAAGAAAAGAAAGAAAAAACAGACGATTAAATGGGAGGTTGTTAATAAGGCAATAAATCAATAAAATTAATCAAGCTTAAAAGAAAAAAAAAAACAGACATAAATTGTGTCCTAGCTGAAAATAATAGAAATCACTGTCACATTTCTTCAGCACAGAGTTTAAAGGAGGATGACGAAGCGAGGTTTTTGTCTGTGTAATTTTTTTTTATTTCAAAGTGCTCGACATAAAGCAGAGAGACGCTTTTTAAGCGCCTAAATACAAAAAAAAATCATAATGAGCCAAAACAAAGAGGATGGAAACTCTCCCAGTGCAGAGTGGGAAAGGTTACATTCTTCGTCACCACTTTAAACTCTGAATAAACTGGAGTAGATAATAAGTGTGAGAAAGACAGAAGACAGTAAAGAGAAAAGGGAGAGAGCCGAGGACCAGGATTTGCCCACGTGGTGTTTCGTGCCCCTGGACTTTTGCGCCAAAGTCTCAAATGTTCCGGTTATAAATTAGCAAAAAGAAAAAAAAATCAAGAGTACAAAGTGAGAACCAAAAGATGATTAGACAGAACAATCAATAAATCAACCAGTCGATAAATAAATAAATAATAAAACGCTGTTGTGTTTAGGCCAAATAGTCCCAGCAGTTCACCTGTGGTGAGCTGAGGCGCATTAATATTTCAGGTTAAAGGTTTGTTTAAACAATTGGGCGCATATCAATGAGGCCCGCTAATTTGTAGGCCATCCAGCAGTAAGAGCTCGCCTAAAATTACCGCTGAAATGTCTAATTAAAAACCCCCCTCGCTGCTGAGCCAGCCACGTCAGCTCACGTTTCCCCCGGAATACGCGGCGACAATGGCTGCATTCAAGTCGGCGGTCTAAATAATTAAAAAGACAGGAATAATTACAGTATAAAATTGTAATTATTGGCGGGGGGCTGCTGGGGGGTGGGGCGGTGGTGTGTGTGTGGAGGGGGGGCTCTTGATGGTGAAAGAGGAGAGGATGCGCTTAGGATCAGGTTCAGCATCAATATTGCAGGGAGGTAAAGCTGGGGAGCTCAGGCTGCACGCGGGCTGATGATACTTCATACACGCTCGTCACTCGCTCTGCACTCCAAGCCACACTTCATACACTCTCCACGCGCAGGCACTCGGCTCGAGAGTGTGAAGCATGTCCCGGTTTTATTCGCCACGAGCTGCTCCGCTTCCTACCTGCTGTCAGTGCGTGTTTGTGCAGCGGTCGGTGCGATGGCAGAGCCGGGCTTTGCTCGCCCTCCATAAGTGCCCAGTAAAGTTGTCATGCGCGGGGCACTCTGGGGATGTTCTGCAGCTGGTTTGTCTGTGAAATGAGCCAAAGCACCGGCTTTTAACACGTCATCATTTTCAGAGGAAACATCTGAGCTGATCTAAAGAACAGGTCACGCAGGAGCTGTGAGACCTTTCTGACTTTTTTCTGCGAATGTTCCTCAAACAGCATCAGAGAAATTATTTGTATCGAACATAATGAGTCAAATCTGACTCCTCTCTGATTGTTGATTATAAGTTAATGTTTCATCTTCCACAAGTGAACTTTTAGATGAACTTCTGTTTTTTTTAGACAGTGTAAATAATGGAGTCCTGATACTGATTAGTGAGAGCAATAAACATGAGAAATAGTGCGTCAGCATGTCTCTCTCTGTGTGAGTGAAACTGGGACTAAAGGTGTATTGAGTGAGATGTTTTATGGCCGTCTTTATGTGACATCACAATGCTGGATGTAGGAGATGTGTTTTGTTTTTTACTTTAATTTAGCCTCCGAAAGGGTGTAGTCCTGAGACAAAAGTGTGGCTGATGTAGGAAAGCAAATCTGACTTTGTATTATTTACTTGATTTCCAAATATTGCTCTAAAACGGCACGGCATTATCTCAGTGACACTATTATCCATCGATCCGGTTATTACAGGACTGAATCAAATATTCTGTTGATCCGCGTGTGTGTGTGTGTGTGTGTGTGTGTGTGTGTGTGTGTGTGTGTGTGTGTGTGTGTGTGTGTGTGTGTGTGTGTGTGTGTGTGTGTGTGTGAGACAGCCTGAGGCATCATCATCATGAGCTCACTCCAGATTACACGCAAAGACTCTAAACACAGTCACTTCCAGGTCCAAGCGTCTTTCTCTGCTTTCTGTCTTTCAAATCATTTTCTCCTTTCTGACTCCCCCCCCCCCCCCCCCCCCCTTTCTGTTTCTTTTTCAATCGCCAAAGCCTGGGATTGATTTGTGTGGCCGGCGTGGAAGCCGAACAGATGGCCGTGTAACTTGATGAGCCCGGGCCTTTAGTCATTCCTGGTGCCCTCCACTGTGCCACTCCGGTTTGTCGGTGAGCTCCAACTTCGGCGGAAATAATACAAGATCTGCGTGATTAGATCGGAGCTTATCATTAATACACACCGAGCCCGATCTGTTAAGACCAGCGGTGATTACCTCCCCGACAACATTATGGGATCCGGGTGGAGGCCCCCTAGAGGGTCCTTGACTGGGTTCAGAAAAGGGTCACGACTGTGGCGTTATATTTTTCCTTTATTTTTGGTATCTTTGTGCAGATATCTCCGATGATGTCACGATGTCTCCTTCTTAATTTATATATAATAGCAAATAAATAAATATATAATCACGAGTCTGAGGGCCAAAATGATTTTCCATCTGGGGTCAGCAGGGGCCTAATTGATATTTTTGTTTCTGATCATGTTTGAGCTGCAGAGAGAGAGAGAGGGTGAGACTCAGAGAGAGAGAGAGCCATTACACACCAGCATGACAAGACACAGAGAGAGAGGGGGGGGGGGGGGGGGAGAGAGAGAGAGAGAGAGAGAGAGAGAGGTGCCATGTGTTTCCTGTCTGCGCGCCAGTCACCTCCCCTTGCTCCGACAGGATGGAGGTCCCGCGTGCTGCTGCCTGCCCTGAAATGCACTGAAATAAAGGCTCCTCCTCAGCGCTTTCACTGCCAGTGCGCCTTCTTTTCTCCATCCTCTCTCCCTCTCTGGACTCTCTCAATTTTTGTCTGTTTATTTTCATTTTATTTATTGTTAATATTGATTTCCCAGCCTGACTTCCCCTACGGTGTGTTGCTTTTACAGGAGAGAAAGGTATGTCTCTGTTTTTGTTTTCCTTATCACCAAATTCATCCTAAAATTACAACAATAATTTACAACAGCTAATTTAATTTAATTTCTCGCGATTTGACCGTAACTCGGCTGTATCAGTGGCTTCGTAATACTTCAAAATAGTAACTAAATAAAAGCAGGGGTTTGCGTGCGTTTTGGCACAAGAGACGCCGAAAGTTAAGTACGCGCAGGGGAACGTGAGATAGGCCCGCTTCAACCTAATTTCGAGCAGTCGTCTGCGGCTAATCTGCGCAGAAGCTTTAATTATATATGGGCCTGGTCTTTTATTTACAATGCAAAGACGCACGCTTGGACCTGTGTAATTAGCTCGCGGGAAAGCGGCTTATAGTTGTTCTTTTCCTCTCCGCTAAGCGCATTGACGCAGCTCAGGCTGCATTTTCCTTCTGTCCTTATCCACCTATAAGATTCTTATGTGACCCTTAAGTAGTTCCCCCTTAACGGCTGAGCCGATTTCAGGATAAAGAGTAGCGGTAGAAGTAGATCCACCAACGCGCAGGAGCCTGTAGGACAGGAGAGGAGGCAGAGAGCACGGAAATCATGCTGAAATAATAAATACGTCTAATTAATTTCACTTAAAAAGTATTATTATTATTATCATTATTATTATTATTATTATTATTATTATTATTATTATTATTATTATTCAAACAGTTAAAAGACCCTCTGCTATTGCTTCATTTTAATTATGACACAATTGTAATAATTACTTTTATATATATAATTTTTGGTCAATGCCGATTATAATAATACGGAAATAATATATATTTAATATTTGCCTTTCAAATGGTTATTATTTAGGCGTTTTAAAGTATTTTTATTCGTTTTCTGTGATGTTTTTCATTTTTCTCGCAGACTTGAGTCATGCGAAGATTCAGAACACGGTAAACATATAGTGCTTGCGTAAACAACCCCACGGGCCTCCGGTTCACTGTCTTGTCTTCTGTTTGACTCACAGGCTTCCAGGGATGGAGTCGATGCCCGGACAGCTTCGAGACGCGGGACGAGACGCTAGCTCTTCCCCAAGTTTAAAGCAGGGCGCGCAGAGCTTTTCCAGCCCCGGCTCTCTCAAACCGAACCAAGTGAGTGAGACATCCCTGTACGGGGTGCCCATCGTGTCTCTTGTCATAGACGGCAAGGAGAGACTGTGTCTGGCGCAGATTTCCAACACCTTGCTGAAAAACTACAGCTACAACGAGATACACAACCGCCGGGTGGCTCTGGGCATCACCTGTGTGCAGTGCACGCCGGTGCAGCTGGAACTCCTGCGCCGGGCCGGGGCTATGCCCATTTCCTCCAGGCGCTGCGGCATGATCACCAAAAGGGAGGCCGAGAGGCTCTGCAAGTCCTTCCTGGGAGCGCACAGCCCGCCAAAGCTACCAGAAAATTTTGCATTTGACGTGTCTCACGAGTGCGCATGGGGCAGCAGGGGCAGCTTTATACCCGCGAGATACAACAGCTCCAGAGCGAAGTGCATCAAGTGCAGCTTTTGCAACATGTATTTCTCTCCCAATAAATTCATTTTCCACTCCCACCGCACCCCAGAGTCCAAGTATCTGCAGCCGGACGCGGCCAACTTCAATTCGTGGAGACGCCATTTGAAACTGACGGAAAAAAAATCCAATGATGATATTTGCCACGCGTGGGAGGATGTGAAGGCCATGTTCAACGGGGGGAGCAGAAAGAGGACTCTGCCCATGAGCGGCTCGGGGATGTCCTCGCCCATGAAATCACAGGCCTCGTCCAGCCTGGTTCAAAGCAGCTCCCCGGAGATCCCCCACAAAACATTGCGCTGCGACGAGGATCAGGGGAGCAACAACCTGAGTCTGGCGAGGGGCGAACGGAGTTACCCGGTCATCCCGGTGCCCAGCAAGAGCTTTGGCATGCTTCAGAAAATCCCCCCACCTCTGTTCCCTCACCACCCCTACGGCTTCCCTAGTTATGGGCTGTGTCAGAAAAAGAGCGACGGGGTGCCTGACGTGAACAAAAACAACATCCCCGGTGTGTTTTGGCCCGGCACAAAGGATCCGATCTACCCGGCCTTCCCCATGTTTTGGCCTGCAGCTGGAGGCCTACCGATGCCGCCCTACCCGGGCTCCCCACCCAAACCTCCCCCAGAGCTGCTAAGCGTCCGGCCGGCCGAACTCGACCTGTCGGACCAGAGCGAGAGGGGCGCAAACACACCAAAAGACACCAACCACCACCCTCACCACCAGCAGGACGGCGGAGAGCGCTGCCCCAGCTCCCAGTCCTCCTCCACCCGGAACGACGAGGACAAGTCCGGGGACGAGACCTCTCAGAGGAAAATCAGCTATATCTCCGCCTTTAGACCCGTCGTCAAAGACGCAGAGACCATTGCCAAACTGTACGGCAACCGGGACTCCTACGGGATACGCCCCGGCTACCTGTCCCCGGATTTTATCAGCGAGAGCTCCAGCTACAGATCGATATCACCGGACAGAGACAGCGTGGTGGACGACGACGACGACGACGACCTGGACGTGGACGTGGAGTCCAACCGGGGACAAGGCGAAGAGGATCCGATCCGGATATCACCGGGAGGAGACCACCGCGACTCCCCTGTACCGGAGCGGGTGTGCTCGGGTGCTGAGGAGAGTCAGGAGCAGGCCGATGCAGCCTCAAGCCCCGAGGCGGTCGCAGCATCACCGGAGGATTCCGCTCACACTGGGTCATCGGATGAGGACAGACAGATGCGTAATGGCTCCCCTCTTCATGAAGTAAGATTAGATTAAATGAAACTTTAATGATCCCCTTGGGGCGAGTTGAATTGTCACAGTTGTAGAAAATAAGATTAGAGAATTAGAGAGTGCATTAACATATTAGCCTCATTCAGACTTTGAGAAAGGAAATTCCAGATGTAGATATGTGTTTATTATTTATTATAGATATTAGTCGTAAGAGTGGTTAGTGGGGAGTGTTTGGACCACCTGCAGTGAAACTGCCTGAGTCCACGATTTTCTCCCAAATTCAGTTACAGCAACATTTTTTAATAGATACAACATAACACACACACACACACACACACACACACACACACACACACACACACACACACACACACACACACACACACACACACACACACACACACTGTTTTTTCCCGTTTTCAATGTTAATTAAACCACTGTATCCCAATTTGCACAAATCTGCAGAAATATTAATTAAAATCAAAATACTTTAATAACCCCGCTTCTTTCACCATCTTCACATCAAGCCACTCCTTTTATTTTCTTAAAAAAATAAAAGAGCGTAAATTGCGTGCACCAAATGACCAATAATTGCTGTGCCGCTATTAAAGACGATTGTTCCTTTTACAGGTGTATGCTCATGAAAAGGACGGCCACGTGCTTCTGAACGAGCCTTCCACGTTTGGGTCCAAACAATCGAGCAGCCCCCGCAGATCCAACGGTAATTACCGATCCGGGTTATTAATGCGAGCGGGAGCGTCTCCTCGTCCTTTACCTGAAAATGTTTGTGGCTTGTTCGCTTCTAGGTGTTCACCACGTGTCTGAAATACAGACCCAGCGCACTGCAACGTCCTACCAGGAGCAGGACAGACAAGGTCGTTAATCATTCTGTTATCTGCTGTTTTAAAAATCGTCTTTACTTTTAATTATCGCCACATCTGACCACTTTGGGCTGGTTCGATACTTTTATTCAGCAGCTTTTTATAGTGTTACAGTTAATCAGGTTTTTATTGTTAGTTTTTTTTATTTGTGCGCAGCCGATGGAGCTTTACGCATCGACATCAGCGTGCACGAAAGAGACCTGCAGAACATGGCTAAAGGTAGGAGGCCCTTTTCAAGCCCGAATATGGATTAGAATTGAGAAGGAGGTGATTTAAAGTGCCAGTAATTGTTACTCCATTTTTTTTTTTATTTGAGTACACACAGGGTGTGTTAAAAGCTGTGCTG
Source organism: Copadichromis virginalis (assembly GCF_057382275.1). Taxonomy (NCBI): domain Eukaryota; kingdom Metazoa; phylum Chordata; class Actinopteri; order Cichliformes; family Cichlidae; genus Copadichromis; species Copadichromis virginalis. The sequence goes on from NC_140618.1 coordinate 29,816,593, forward strand.
GTCACTGCATCTAATCAGGACTAAATTTAAGTGTTATTTTAAATATTAACGAGTTTGCTTAAGCAGTTTGGATTGCATTAAATCTAACAAGACCGCAAACATTTTCAAATATAGTATTTTTTATTAAATGAACATTAAATATTGAGTTCCACCTCATTTTAAACAGAGCTAAATACCCCCAGCCTGTTAAAGATGGCGTGCCAGAATCCAAATGTGCATTTCCATTTTTATTTATTTAAATTTTTTTTAGGCCTAAAGTGTTTCCATAGTTGTTAACCACTTAATCACAAGATGTAGGAGTTTTGACTTATTATTATAAGAGGAAATCGTTTAGAGGCTATTAATATTTTAACGAACAGAGCCATAACCCCGAGGCACGGCAGCTAATTATTTTACAACGCTTGGAAAAACCCTGGGACTCCATTATTATCGTCTCCACCTCCAGGCAATGCATGGCAATTACTGTGGCAGCGAGAAAGGAAAACAGTGAAAATGGTTGTTATCGAGGCTGTGAACGCACCTGAGAGTGCGGCTCGCATAAATCTTTATGTGCTGAAAATTCAAGAATATATCATTGTAAGTGGAAGTGTGTGTGTGTGCGCGCTTTAGGAAAAGCTGCTGATTTGTGGTGATTGGTGATGTTTTTTTGTTTTTGTGCAGAGGAATTACAGAAGCAGCTCGTGGAACAAGTGGAGCTGAGGAAGAAGTTGGAGAGAGAATTCCAGCATTTAAAAGGTGGGAGCATCACGAGCGTGTTTTTGTGAGTGAAAGTGACACAGACAGAGAGAGAGAGACACGCATTTTACATCTCTGTCTGGATTTTTAAAAACAGGCCGTGCTTTACAGCCAAACTATTTGCAGGAGAGGGAGTTTTTATTCTTTTTTTCTCCTTTGAATCCTGGATTGTGTCTTTAAATGTATCCCCACAAAGTCAGAGTTTCCATCTGATGTGGCCTTCGGTACTCTTCAGATAATTTTCAGGATCAAATGAAGCGTGAGCTGTCCTACAGAGAGGAAATGGTCCAGCAGCTGCAGATTGTTCGAGGTTTGTCTCTCTCCTTCTCTCTCTATATATATACACATATATTGTGCGCCTCCATAGACTCTGACTGTAAAGCAGATGTAGATCAATGCTCTTTAAGTTTATGAGGGGGAAAAATGGAGCCACAAAAACGTTTAAATATCATAAAGCATTGTAATCCATCTGAAAACAAAAAAACCATGCACTGAACTAAAAAGGAAAAAAGAAAAAGAAAGGAAAAGTGACACTTGCATATTGAAATATTGGCAATTTGTGTCCAGGCTTTTTCCTGTAAATTTCATACTTTTTTTTTTTGTGTCCAGCAGTTCAGTAAATTATTAGGTATCAAAAGGTGAAATTGAAACCGCATTGTTTTGTTACCAAAGGTTATTTTCTCCTAAATCATGCTCTGGAAAATTGAATAGACAGACCATTATGTAGTGCTGTATCGGTTACATGCAGTAGACAGCAACTAATGCCGCCCGTTAAAGGATTGGTTTAGTGTTACAGTAGTTTAAATACAGGGTTCAAGTACACAGAGGGGTCACTCTAAATACCACAGGGGCAAACAACATACATTACACTCCTCCACCTCACATCCTCCAACAGCAGTTTACATTTTTACTTATTTTATTTATTTATTTTTTGTATTCATTTCATTTTTTTTCGATAGACACTTTGTGCAGCGAGTTGGACCAAGAGAGAAAGGCTCGTTATGCAATACAACAGAAGCTAAAAGGTAATTTTATCTGGTCCAAGAAGGAATACGTGTAATCTTTGCCTTCAATTCTAAATATGCAAGTGGAACTTTTTATTAAACATCTCCTGTGATCAGTGATCAATAGACAATATTTAAATTACCACCACCAACAACAACAAAAAGCAATAAGGGGTAGGTTTACAATTTTCAAAACAGTCTCAAGGCAGTGCTCACATGCACACATTAAAACACTGAAAGCACCGCTGTGTTCCTCCTGGTGGCTCTTCAAGCGATTTCAGTGTAAGTGACCAAAAAGCCACAGCAGGCAGCACTCAAATAAAGTGCCCATCTTCCAAACTGGCACTTATTTACAGCTTATTTTCCCTCTTTTTTTTTTACTGGTCCTCCACCACAGCTCAGCACAGAAACATTGTGTTTTTACAACCTTTCCATCCATCTGATTGTCTGTATACTTAATCTGTGCAAAAAAAACCCCCCAAAAATACCCCAGCTGCAAATGCATTTTGCATGAATTTGTACGTAATGGAAAATGCTTATTAATAAAGGTGAGCTGGAAAGAGCATTTGTAAGTCATATGACTTTAACACCCAGTGAAGATAATAAAAATTATGGCCCAATTTGCAAAAAGAAATAAGGAGAATGTGGCCAAATTCAAGCAAACCCCAAAAATGAGTGGAAATGCGCTTTATTTCCTGTCTTCTTTCTATTCCTTTTCACATCGTTGTCCAACGTTTTGAGGTTTTACTGCTGATTTTCTGATTATGTCTCCTTGCTGCTTCCTCTTCTTCTGCAGTGGTTTAATGGCGGCGAACGGGGAGTTAGCTCCACCAACTGTTTCATTTAATTAACAGAAATGTTAATTAATTCTCTTCAAATTTGAACAACATTTGGTGGGAAAGTTCAAATTTGTGGAAACAAAGAGTAAATAGGACTTGGGAGGTGGGGGCGAAGGGATTTTTTTTTCCCCCTGTCACTTACACTGAAGTCATCTTAGGACACGAGGAACATTTACAACAAGTAGAAAGAAAATAAGGGTTGAATATGTGAGTATTGTTACTCTTTACAAGATCAGAGGAGGCATAGATCCAACTCACACTTCATTGTGTCATCGGTAGTTTGTGAGGTTGCATTGTCTGCATTTCCGCTGCATGTTCTCACTGATGGACTCGTTCCTCCCCAGAAGCTCACGACGCCCTTCACCATTTCTCCTGCAAGATGCTCACCCCCCGTCAGTGCACCGGAGCCTGCACCTTCAAACCCCCGCTGCTGCCTCCCTAGTGCCTGGCACAACACAGCACCTGACCCCAGCACAGCCCAAAAAAATAAAGAAAAATAATAATAAAAAAAAGCAACACATATATACACACACGCACATACATAGATATGAACACACAGGCCCGCCTCAAGAGCTCTCACCTCCCACCAAGGAGCACCAACCTGCTGTACAGATGCACTGCTGATTTTAGCACCTGACTTGAGCAAACCCATCGAGACTCAGAGGAGAGGGATTTGACGCCTCCTCAAAATAATAAAAGAAAACGAATAAAACTGAACTCTTGTATTAGAGAGATCAGGGTTTGCTTACACACAGAGTTTATGTTGGGAATCACAGGATTGTAGACGTGAAGCTGCAAAGCTCAAACCAAGGAGTGTCCCCGAGTAAAGCTGTCTGCTCTTGAGCTATTCTGAAAAGAAAGAGAAGAAGAAAAAAACCCAACACTATATACATACAGTATATATATCATGTGACGATGTGCAATGTACATTTGTGATATTAAGTTCAAAATGTATCTCATTGTTTAGATTCTGTTGCTTGTTTGAATATGTTGGATTTTTACATATGTTTGTTATTTATCTGTACTGGATTTAACTTATTGTTTAGATGATTTGTAACACTGTACGTGGTTAAGCACTTTAAATGGGCACAAGTCATGAATTTGACCAAATTCTCTCATCAGAACTACGAGTATGTTTATGGTTTGAATAGAGCACATTATTATTGTTATTACGAGCACTTAACTCAGCAGCCCTTCAGGTTTCACATCAAACAATAAAAGACTTTTCTTTCACCGAGTGTCGCGTCACGCCAGCTCTGAAGTCTTTTTTTGTAATCTCATGTGCATTTTAGACACAAATCCATCACTTTCTCTGTGCCAGGGTTTTCCATGGTGACATTCATCTGTGAGACACAACCAAAAAATCCTTTCTTGTCCACTTGACTGTCTTTTTTATATGGAGAAGACACTGTGGGAAATAGAAACAAATGCCAGTTTCTGACTTGATTTACTCACAATTTACCAGTTTCTGTATGCACTCATGTCCATATGAATAAAATGTGAAGCCACTTTCTGCTCTGTAGCCTTTTACTCCATTGGTTTCTTTCACCGGTGCGAGCCTGACACCTGCTGGCCTCCGCGCAGAATAACTCCTCGTGAGGTGGCTCATATTTCGCCTTATTGTATTTGAGTTCAACATGATCTCTTTCATTAGGCAGCTACATCGGTGCATGACATGTCCAGTCAACTTATAATGTTTGACGTCGAGTCAGGGGAGCAGGCTGATCTAATAGTGAAATCTAATTCTTCTGATGGGAGGACTAATAGATATTGATTACACAGCTCTCGGTCCCTGGATGCTGAGAGAGATACTCACATAATGTCACTGAGACACAATGAATGTTAATTTTCTGTGAACGTAATTGCCCTGCGTGGCAAAGCTCATTCCCTCTGAATACTAACGAGGCCCGCAGAGCTGAGCACAACTACGGCAGGAACGATTGGCTGCTTTACTGTAGTGTTATCCAGCCGCTGTAATATTAAGCAAAAGCTCATTGAGTCTGATATGAATGGATGGATTATGCGACAGCGGGAACCTGGGCACAAAATAACTACAAATGACACAGCAACGTGTTTTCTCTTCTCCTCTCTGTTAACGTGTGGCATCTATTTAGCCACGTTTTGCTCCGTCTAGTTATTTTTCATGTCCTCGTGGTCATTTTGTAGGTTTCTATTTCTTCTGTCTCTTTATTGTTATTTTGTATCATTTTTTAAGGCATTTTACATCTCTTTGCCATGGATTTGTTCCTCTCGGCCATTATGTTGCATCTGTTTTTTGGTCATTTTATGTCTCGTCATGGTCATTTTGTCTCATTGGGTGTTTTTCATCTCCTTGTGGTCTTTTTGTGCTTCTTTATTGTTGGTTTGTATCTCTGTGGAGTCCTTGTGCATCCCTTTGTGGTTGTTTTGTGTCTCTTTGGGGAGTCTTTGCACCTCTTTTCTGCCATCGCTCTCTCTCCCTGACCTCTTGACCTCTCTGGGTTGTGCAGGGTAGTCGGATTCATCGGGACATCATCCATGATAACAGGTTGGGAAAATCCTACTAACATATCCTACTATCAAGGATATTTCTAAACTGTAAACTGCACTTGCTGTGATTGTGAAGACCGAGTTGTTGCAGAAATGTTCAATTAGCAGTAACATTTATTGAAGAACTTCATTGTTTCTGATGCGTGTTATATTTGAAAATAAATCACATTCAAATAAAACGGGGGAAAACACGGAACTTTCACACAGCTTAAATTATCAATCGTAGGCTAATACTGTAAATGATACAATAATATGACAAAGATTGAATCTGAGAGATTATTTCATGGAAAATTAACTAAAATAAAAAGGCTAACCAAAGGCATCCCTCCCGCTCACGCAATGCCAGCTAACAAGCAGGAGCCATGTGTGGCTGTAGCGCTTGCTTATATGACTTTTGCATCAAAGTGATGAAGTATATTTATTTGCTGTACATTTAATTAACTGCAATGGTCATCAGTGGAAGATCAACACATGCATAAAGCAGGAAATGAAAACTACTGGTATGTTTGAATGCACTTAAAATGTGAAAGGTGTGCGTGTTACATTATGTAATCAGCATTTCAGTGTCATAGCTACATCGGCCGGACAATTTAATCTGTAACATTTTAACCTTTAGTCTGAAAAGTAAGTAGTAACATTTAATGCAGGAGGGTGAAAAGTATAATATGTATACATTTGTATCCACCTGATTTCTCATAGAGAAGCACGTTGATTTTGGCGAGTGGAGAATGCTGATATGTTTCATACCTGGTGCCGTCATACAGGATGTCACTGTCATGTGCTCACGAGGCTCCACTTTAGATCCATCCAGTCAAAGACTTTAAAAGGAGATTGACGTGTTATCCTCCTGTGGGACGGTTGTCTCGCAGTATTTGCAGTCTGGTCTGCTTATTAATCATTTGCCTGTATAAACATGTGTGGTCAGGGGACACCTGTCCCATCCCCGGCTGGAAACAATGCAACAGATGGCAGCAATCCATAGTAATATAATGAAACCTCTGCTTATTCTCTCCTATATGAAACAAGCAGCGGAACTAGTTTGGTCAATAGATTCTTTGTATGTGGAAAAGAGCCATTTGTGATAATGGATTTGGGCTCAAAGCTTAATGGCTTTGATGTAATACTGATTTTTTTTCTTGTTTTGTTCATGATGGAAATACAGAACCATTACAGCACACACAGGAGGGCCACAGAGGCGGGTTCACTATTTAGATCAGGTTGTTTCAGTTTCAGCTTCATTTCAAATGATAGGGCGCCACCTACTGGCTTTCTCATCAGTGATAAAAGGCTTGGTTGTTTCAGGGTATAAATATTAAAGTTCTTCAGATAAAGTTTAAATTATAATTTCTGCAACCAACCAAAAAGTAGAAAAAATTATTTTAGTTTAAAAATGGTAAATTAAGATTTTTGGAGAAGTGTTTCTAGTATTTGGGGGAGGGGAGGGCTTTTTTTTTCTTCTTTTTAACCAACTTGGCAAAAGGCTTTAAATGAAGGGTGTCAAACACAAGGCCTGGGGGCCATAATTGGCCTGTCAAAGAACCCAATCTGGGCCTCTGGATGGCTTTTTAAGATGTGAAGGAGGACTTTTAACTGTGTTTCCATAGCATTTCCTGCTGATAAAGAAATCCACCAGTACCATTCACACAAATGGTTAAGTCAGCAAAAAGCTTCTATTCTATTAGCTATCAATAAAGAAGTGTTAAAAAAGGGGTGGGGGGAAAAGGACATTTTCTGGGCAGTGAACTACCTGTTTTTTCTCTGTAATTTTACGTGTTTATTTATTTGTACTGACAGATTTCTTGCGTTTACTATAGCAGTGTTTCTTTATCATGTAGAAAAACTTTGATGTACTGCTGAAGTTGCACTTCTTCTACATTAAATGGGATATACGTGTAGTTAAACATCTTTACGCTGACAGAGAGGGGAGTTTTGCTAGATCGGCCCAATAAGATCAAAGTGTGACCCACAATGGAAAATGAGTTTGACACCCCTGCATTGAATCAATACTTGCATATACAGCTTGATTTTCTCACTGGTAAATGTGGGTTAATGTGCGTTTTGCTGTCAGTTTCAGAAAGTTTAATGTCCGCTTCAATAATGCACTTGCTAAAGTGTGTGAGAGGCTCAAGTTCAATTCACAGGGTAACACAAAAATGGGCTGAACTGGGCCTTAGTGAGAATAGCATGTGGAGAGAATGGCAGAAGACCTGTTGTTTAAATCCTGCAGGGTCTCTGCGAGAGGATCAGTCTCAGACTGACAGAGAAGTGGTGGTGTGTCCAGGTTGCTTATAATGGATGGCAGAAGTACGACCAAGACAAGGAAGTAGGAACCCTTAAGAACGTGAACTTGTATTTTTGCTCTTTCTGCTGTCCATGCGGTGCCTGATTTTTATGATACGACTGATTGTTTTTATCTGAGGAAGAGGAAAGAGGAAAAGTAGAGCAATGTCTGAGGGGAGTGGCAAGAAAGAAGGTAAGGGTGAAGGAAGGAGGAACATGATATAGAGAGGGATGAGAGGGAATCGGGAGAGGGTCTGGGAGAAAGATGAAAGGCAGAGCAATATTACAGGGAACAGAGTGAAAGGGGTGAGCGGAAAAGTGTAGCTGAGCACCCAGCAGCCGCCCCCACCCTCATGTAACCAGCACACTTCCTATTCCACCGGCGCACCGAGCTACAGAAACTCTATTACTATACTATTTTTTCTTCTCTTTTTTCTCTTTTGTCTGGAACAGCTTTCATCTTTGTTTCTTTTTCAGACAGAGCTCTTGAAACTTTGTTTTATTTTCTTTCCAGATTCATTCCTTTACCTCATCAGAGTCCTTATTTTTCCCAGTTCGTTATACTTTTTCTCCCCTTCCTTTTCACTTTGTTTTTTTTTCATACCTCTCAGCCATTTTTTATACCTTTCCTCCATTTCTTTCCTCTTTGCAGTAGCGGTTTCTCTCTTTAAACCACGAATCCTCAGAGGCGCTGGTTCATGTAGTATGCTCCGTCTCTCAGGTATAGACCCTTTGGGCCATGGAAGCAGGACGTAATGCACAGTTACTCCACACAACAACCACAGAGTCTGAAAATCTCCAATCAGCTAAAACACAGTGATAAATAAACACACACAGTGCATCCTCCAAAAGTCTAACAAGAAGCATGGCATTCCTGAGTGAAACTTTGTGAGATGAGTTGTCTCTGTTGCACGATGGCTGCATGCATCATTGGAGACACATATGAGTTTATGGTAATTAATATTTATCATCTGGTACTTGTACTTTAGGTATTTTAAGTACAATATCTTATATATTTGTTACACACAGTCAGTAAATAGAAACTAATTTCAGACTTTTGTCCTGTGCCACTTTCCTGATCCCAAAAACCTCTACACATTTAGAAAAAAATCTTGCCTTGGTATTGCAATTTTTTATCCACAGACCTCTTACATTTCTTACATTTCCAGAAAAACAGCACCCTTTGGGTATAACACGCTGTTTCCTTGGCCTCTTCCTGATCCTTGATCCTTGTTTTTTTTTCTCCATTGCTTTTACCAACATCCTTCCCTCAACTTACCCTCAAAATGCTGCTGCTCATATGATAGCACACTTCTCATAATCCGGCAGATCTGTACATAAAAGTCTATAAATGGTAACATTTGACTGCTCACCTTGAAGGGCTGTGAGTCATGTCCCTTGAACTCGACTATTTTGCAGGGCAATTTTTAGACTCCATGGAGCAATCCAGTACTGTCTGATGTTTCTTCAAGAAAATTCTGGTCTGCTGAGAGTTTCCATTAAAAAAGGAGAACTCAGTTCAGGAGGAAGGTCTGTGACAGACACGAGCTGGAGCCATCTGTATTTGAAACGGTGACAAAATATTTGAAATCACAGTGAGTCTTTTTAAACATGACAGCACTGCAATAAATGCAGACTAAATTCATTTCAGGTTCATGAAACTGGCCTTTCTTCATTTTAGCCCTTCTCACAGGTCTTTGTTGCTGTGCAGTCTTCACCTAACATGGGCAATAAATCACAGAGCTGATTGTGATGGAGATGCGACCAGCACAGTGAACATTAACTGAGGCTTTAATACCTGTTTCATTTCCATCTTGAGCTCTGACTCTTGTCATATTTGAGTTTTAGTAGCTGTTTAGTGTTTTATGGAGTTCTCTCAGTGGTTTCATACTTCCTCCCTTCAGTTTTTTTTTTATTTTTTATTTTTTATCATTTTCTCATTTCCTGTTTTACTTTGAAAGTTAGTTGACTCTCGGGCCTTGCTGTGAGTTTACTTACCCCCTCCTTGTCCTGGTGTGCATTTGGGTTTGTTCTTAAACTGAATCATATAAAACACAGATCCCATTCAGGAACACTGTAATCCAAGTTATTTTGTAGCGTTGCATGCAGGTCATTGGAAGTTATGGAAGCAAAAGAAAAAGCTAGACAAAATATGGTATCACATGTCCACATGTGCTCAGACTGGATCCTGGACTTCCTTAAACTATGAAATTAGAGAAGAAAGGAACAAAAACTGTGATTAAGATATAATGCTCTTGGTAAACGTGATCGAATTAAGTAAGAATAGTCTAAATCGTGAATGTGTGTACACATTTTATATTATATATTTCATATTATATATTACATTTACAGGGAGTGCAGAATTATTAGGCAAATGAGTATTTTGTCCACATCATCCTCTTCATGCATGTTGTCTTACTCCAAGCTGTATAGGCTCGAAAGCCTACTACCAATTAAGCATATTAGGTGATGTGCATCTCTGTAATGAGAAGGGGTGTGGTCTAATGACATCAACACCCTATATCAGGTGTGCATAATTATTAGGCAACGTCCTTTCCTTTGGCAAAATGGGTCAAAAGAAGGACTTGACAGGCTCAGAAAAGTCAAAAATAGTGAGATATCTTGCAGAGGGATGCAGCAGTCTCAAAATTGCAAAGCTTCTGAAGCGTGATCATCGAACAATCAAGAGTTTCATTCAAAATAGTCAACAGGGTCGCAAGAAGCGTGTGGAAAAACCAAGGCGCAAAATAACTGCCCATGAACTGAGAAAAGTCAAGCGTGCAGCTGCCAAGATGCCACTTGCCACCAGTTTGGCCATATTTCAGAGCTGCAACATCACTGGAGTGCCCAAAAGCACAAGGTGTGCAATACTCAGAGACATGGCCAAGGTAAGAAAGGCTGAAAGACGACCACCACTGAACAAGACACACAAGCTGAAACGTCAAGACTGGGCCAAGAAATATCTCAAGACTGATTTTTCTAAGGTTTTATGGACTGATGACATGAGAGTGAGTCTTGATGGGCCAGATGGATGGGCCCGTGGCTGGATTGGTAAAGGGCAGAGAGCTCCAGTCCGACTCAGACGCCAGCAAGGTGGAGGTGGAGTACTGGTTTGGGCTGGTATCATCAAAGATGAGCTTGTGGGGCCTTTTCGGGTTGAGGATGGAGTCAAGCTCAACTCCCAGTCCTACTGCCAGTTTCTGGAAGACACCTTCTTCAAGCAGTGGTACAGGAAGAAGTCTGCATCCTTCAAGAAAAACATGATTTTCATGCAGGACAATGCTCCATCACACGCGTCCAAGTACTCCACAGCGTGGCTGACAAGAAAGGGTATAAAAGAAGAAAAACTAATGACATGGCCACCTTGTTCACCTGATCTGAACCCCATTGAGAACCTGTGGTCCATCATCAAATGTGAGATTTACAAGGAGGGAAAACAGTACACCTCTCTGAACAGTGTCTGGGAGGCTGTGGTTGCTGCTGCACGCAATGTTGATGGTGAACAGATCAAAACACTGACAGAATCCATGGATGGCAGGCTTTTGAGTGTCCTTGCAAAGAAAGGTGGCTATATTGGTCGCTGATTTGTTTTGCTTTGTTTTTGAATGTCAGAAATGTATATTTGTGAATGTGGAGATGTTATATTGGTTTCACTGGTAAAAATAAATAATTGAAATGGGTATATATTTGTTTTTTGTTAAGTTGCCTAATAATTCTGCACAGTAATAGTCACCGGCACACACAGATATCCCCCTAAAATAGCTAAAACTAAAAACAAACTAAAAACTACTTCCAAAAACATTCAGCTTTGATATTAATGAGTTTTTTGGGTTCATTGAGAACATGGTTGTTGTTCAATAATAGCATTATTCCTCAAAAATACAACTTGCCTAATAATTCTGCACTCCCTGTATTACTTAACTAAGCAGTGTTTTTATGTGGTGGCATACAGAAGAAGTGTGCACAAAAATAAACAAAACATAAACAAAAATGTATGTTTAAAAAAAAGTTGCTGCCATAAAAGACACCTTTGCGATTTGTTATGTACATTTGTTAAAGATATTTGTAAAAATATTTCTATTAACTGTGATCTGCCTTTTTATTCTGTGTGGGTTTTTTATTACTTTACATGTGACACTAAAATGTTCACAGGAGGAAATTAAGAATCAGCCTTATAAATAGTTTACCAGCGGCATATTTGTCCTGTGTCGTTAAAATGTTTGTGTGTGTGTCACTCAATGAGACAAGCAAACTGTCCTATTATAACTTGTCTTCTGGTCGCCTGGTCTTCTTTTGTAGTTCATGTATTTAGATAATACGTCTTTCAGTGTGTTTTAAACTTGTTTTCGGTGTGTTAATGTAGGGCTGCTCGATTATGGCAAAAATGATAATCACGATTATTTTCACTGAAATTGAGATCTCGATTATTTGACGATATTTATTTAACCCTTTAAGACCTACTATAGAACCAAGTCCGCCAGAGCTTATATTATTTTTTTACATGTTGTAGTGCCATTTGTGGGAGCATTTCAAGTTGCTATACAACTGTTATAGCCCATATTTTAATAATATGTATGCATTAAGTCCATAGTAACTACATTAATTGCAAAAAAGTGCAATAAACTACAAAAAAATTGAAAATTGTTTTTGTTTTTTAACATATATTTCTACTTGGAGAAATTTAAGAGGTTTATCCCTCAAAACTTTAAATACAAAAAAGTTGCAAAAAATAGTTTACAACAACAGGAAATTTATTTTGAGTGTCTTCATAGTTTTATTTTGGAGATACAGCAATTTTTATATACTGCAGGAAAAACAAAAACAATCCTATGATGCAGATTTGCAAAGAAAACAGCAGGTGCATCAAAATAAACTATTTCCAGCAGTGCAATTCGAGTTCTAAGCATCCCAGAAACTATTCAGAAAAGTCAAACATGATCAGTATAGGCTTTTAAGGCCTACAAAAACTACATTTTCTGCGAAAATGACATCACTTCCGGTTTCGGGCAGGTGACATCCGGGTCATATATATATATATATAAAAACACCCAGCACGCCCCTGCGGGCGGTTTATCCTTCAAGCTCGGGTCCTCTACCAGAGGCCTGGGAGCTTGAGGGTCCTGCGCAGTATCTTAGCTGTTCCCAGGACTGCGCTCTTCTGGACAGAGATCTCCGATGTTGTTCCTGGGATCTGCTGGAGCCACTCGCCTAGCTTGGGAGTCACCGCACCTAGTGCTCCGATTACCACGGGGACCACCGTTACCTTCACCCTCCACATCCTCTCGAGCTCTTCTCTGAGCCCTTGGTATTTCTCCAGCTTCTCGTGTTCCTTCTTCCTGATATTGCTGTCATTCGGAACCGCTACATCGATCACTACGGCCGTCTTCTTCTGTTTGTCTACCACCACTATGTCCGGTTGGTTAGCCACCACCATTTTGTCCGTCTGTATCTGGAAGTCCCACAGGATCTTAGCTCGGTCATTCTCCACCACCCTTGGGGGCATCTCCCATTTTGACCTCGGGACTTCCAGGTTATACTCGGCACAGATGTTCCTGTACACTATGCCGGCCACTTGGTTATGGCGTTCCATGTATGCCTTGCCTGCTAGCATCTTGCACCCTGCTGTTATGTGCTGGATTGTCTCTGGGGCATCTTTACACAGCCTGCACCTGGGGTCTTGCCTGGTGTGATAGACCCCAGCCTCTATGGATCTTGTACTCAGAGCTTGTTCTTGTGCTGCCATGATTGGTGCCTCTGTGCTGTCTTTCAGTCCAGCTTTGTCCAGCCACTGGTAGGATTTCTGGATATCAGCCACCTCTACTATCTGCCGGTGGTACATACCGTGCAGGGGCCTGTCCTTCCATGATGGTTCCTCGTCTCCCTCCTCTTTCTTGGGTTTCTGCTGCCTGAGGTATTCACTGAGCACTCGGTCAGTTGGGGCCATCTTCCCAATGTATTCTTGGATGTTCGTTGTCTCATCCTGGACTGTGGTGCTGACACTCACCAGTCCCCAGCCCCCTTCCTTCCGCTTAGCGTACAGCCTCAGGGTGCTGGACTTGGGGTGAAACCCTCCATGCATGGTAAGGAGCTTTCTTGTCTTTATGTCAGTGGCTTCTATCTCCTCCTTTGGCCAGCCTATTACCCCAGCAGGGTACCTGATCACGGGCAGGGCGTACGTGTTGATGGCCCGGATCTTGTTCTTACCATTCAGCTGACTCCTCAGGACTTGCCTGACCCTCTGCAGGTACTTGGTGGTTGCAGCTTTTCTAGCGGCCTCTTCATGGTTCCCATTCGCCTGCGGGATCCCCAGGTACTTGTAACTGTCCTCTATGTCTGCAATGTTGCCTTCTGGTAGTTCAATCCCCTCAGTTCTGACTACCTTCCCTCTCTTTGATACCATCTGACTACACTTCTCCAGTCCGAACGACATTCCAATGTCATTGCTGTATAGCCTGGTAGTGTGGATCAGTGAATCGATGTCTCGTTCACTCTTGGCATACAGCTTGATGTCATCCATGTACAGGAGGTGGCTGACAACTGCTCCGTTCCGTAGTCGGTATCCGTAGCCAGTCTTGTTAATGATCTCACTGAGGGGGTTCAGGCCTATGCAGAACAGCAGTGGGGACAGAGCATCTCCTTGGTAGATCCCGCACTTGATGGTGACTTGTGCTATGGGCTTGGAGTTGGCCTCTAGTGTTGTACGCCACATCCCCATTGAGTTCCTGATGAAGGCTCTTAGGGTCCCATTGATCTTGTACAATTCTAGGCATTCCAGTATCCAGCTGTGGGGCATTGAGTCATAGGCCTTCTTGTAATCAATCCAGGCAGTGCACAGGTTGGTCAGTCTGGTCTTGCAGTCTCGGCTGATTGTTCTGTCTACCAGTAGCTGGTGTTTTGCGCCTCTGGTATTCTTGCCAATTCCTTTCTGTGTCCCGCTCATGTATTGACCCATGTGCCTGTTCATCTTAGCCGATATGATGCCTGACAGGAGCTTCCATGTAGTACTGAGGCAGGTTATTGGTCGGTAGTTGGAGGGGACCGGTCCCTTCTTGGGGTCCTTGGGGATCAGGACCGTCCGGCCTTCGGTTAGCCATTCCGGGTGTCTCTCGTTAACTAGCAGCTGGTTCATTTGTGCTGCCAGACGCTCGTGGAGTGCAGTCAGCTTCTTCAGCCAGTAGGCGTGAACCATGTCGGGCCCTGGTGCTGTCCAACTCTTCATACTGGAGACCCTTTCTTGGATATCTGCCACTGTGATGGTTACTGGACCCTGTTCAGGGAGGTCGCTGTGGTCTGCCCTCAGATCCTCTAGCCACTGAGCATTGCCGTTATGGGTTGCATCCTTCTCCCATATGCTCTTCCAGTATTGCTCCGTCTCCAGCCTTGGTGGTGCTGTTCTCTTATTGTTCCCTTGCCACTGAGAGTACACCTTTGCTGGTTCTGTGGAGAACAGCTGGTTTATTCTCCTGCCTTCTATCTCTCTGGTGTACCTCCTCAAGCGGCTGGCCAAGGCTGTGAGTCTTTGCTTGGCAGTTTCCAAGGCCTCAGGTATGGACAGCTTGCTGTATTTCTTAGGCACCTTATTTGTCGCACCTTTCTGCAACTCCGTTAGTTGGCTAACCTCCCTCCGTGCTACTTTGATCTTGCCCTCTAGCCTCCTTCTCCATGGAGGGTACTGCCCCTTGTCGCTGTTCAACTTGTAGCCAAGCATCTCACTGATCACTGCTGCCGTATTGTAGATGAGCTTGTTAGTGTCGGTAATCGTGGTTGTAGGTATTGTCCGTAGTGCTGCATTAACATCATCTAGCAGACCTTTTGAGGGTATTTCACGTAATCTTGGTAACCGGCTACGGGGGATCCAGGTTTCAAGCTTGGCCATGATCCTATTTTTCAGGTCAGTTCCTCTCGCACTCAACGATCCTTCTCCTATCGCACTTGGGGCTATGTACCCAATCTCGGGTGGGGGTGATGATATCGCCCCCCTGACCTGGCGTCCTGACTCCTCCTTGCCGTAGCATTTGTGTTGTACCTCGTCAATCTCTAGCTGTGAGAGCAGTCCCTTCTTTCGAATGTTGGAACACTGAGCTACTAATTGTTTCGCCGTCATTGTGGATGTTGGGTATCGAAGAATCCATAGGTCCCTCATCCTATTCATGTAGCCCCTTCCGCCGGGGTTACTTGCGTAGTAGCATTCCAACAACGCCCTGTTTTCGTCTCTTGCCCACCGATGCCTTCTTGTTCCAGTAGCCCACTTTTCGTCAGGGTGCCCTGGTTCCTCAACACCTGACGCGGACCTTGTTGATCCGGGCGACGTCCTAGCCGGCATGCCTTCATATTTATCTGTCTCGCTCATGTCTGCGGTAGGTATATATATATATATATACCCACATAGCAGACCAGTTTAGACCAGATCTGTAATCAAGTTGCTTCTGCTGGAATTTAATCAGCTCTAGTTCACTGGCACTGATAGCACAGTTTTACAGATGGTAACAAGATACAAGTTTCTACATATGAGATGAGATCTGATTGTTTGGACCACCTTTTCTAGCAAGAGATAACCTGTTTTGAGAACTAATGCTGACATTAAAGCCCCAGTAGAAAACCCATGCTTTACCAGTAAAACAAAGCTTTTTCACTGCATGGAGTTTTATAGTTTTATACATGCAGCAAACTCACTTGTTCCTCATCACTGTACCATCTGAGTCTGTATGAATCAAAATTTTAAGAATTACCTTCCAAATGATGACACGGATATAATTTCCTCAAAATGAGCTGCCAGTAATGACTTTTGTAACAGTGTGCAAAAAATCTAAAAGATACTCTGGATGATTAGAAGCATGTTATTCCCAGAGAAGAAACAGTTTTTCAATAATGTACTCTGCAATGTGTGGTTCTACATCATCTATATTTCTATCACGTTTTACAAGCTTTTTAAGTGTAAAATCTTTACATTTTTAATGTGACCAGTTTTGGGAATTGGTAACAGTCTGATAAATCACAACCAGGGCACCCCTGATACACAGAGGGGTGGAACCGGCTCTTTGTTTAAAAAGTCAGAGTCTCTCATCCTATGAGCATTACGCAGTAGACAAATGGTGCTTGGATAGAGCTGGGGAGGAGATTCACCCAGCTCTAACTGCTTTCTGGTCCTCATCCTCATCCTGCTCCCTCTGACGTGTGTTTGCCAGGGTGGCCTTGTGGTTAAACATGAATCAGTCACACCCGTTATCAGCAGCTCACCTCTAAATTTGTGCCTTTAGTAACTAACTGGGTTAAAATTCATTCATTTTTAAGGCTAGAGTAACCTGGAAGAACCCTCTGGGTGATGTTATAATAATACACCGTTTTTTACCTTTACTGTTTCACAAAGGGTCAAAAGGTGAATTTAGACTTTTCGAATGCAGGATATTTTATTAAAGCATTTTAGAGCAAAGCAAAAGCCAAATCAAATAATAATAATCACATAATCAAATCACTTGAATTATACTTATCTAATTAATGTACTCTGAACTAATGCTGGTTTCTAATCTTCCTCTTCTGATCTTGAGAAGAGAGAATTTAGAGGAGAGAATGGGCACATCCAGGCCTGAAGATGCACTTATCTCTGTTTGTGTTGATGTACTCCCATAGAAAGGGAGCCTAATACTTGGAAGTTGTATTCCAACGCGGCAGCAAAAAAGCCAATCTTGCTGTATTTTCCAACTGTGAACTCCCAGGGCCGGATCTTTGGATGATGACCTCTTACTTATGCAAAGATCTGGAGGAAGATCAACCCTGAGTGTTCATAGGAGCCACATTTTGTACTGATTTTCCCATATAGACCTCCTCCTCTCTCTCATCCCCTCCTTGATGTCCATGATCATAAGATTTTGACATCTACATCGCCCTATTTTAAATCACACCCTGTTGCTTCTCTCTCTCTCTCTCTCTCTCTCTCTCTCTCTCTCTCTCTCCTTTCACAAACATGATTTAAACTAAAGTTCAAACATTAAAATCACTTCATTACAGTGGTTACATTTTTTTTATTTTCTGTGTTGTACTCAACATGATCTGTCATTAACTCCATCACATGAATATAGTTTCCTTTATGTCTGATTCAGTTTACATGTTGTTTTACTTCCATTCATGATTTATCAATAGCCCAGTCTCAAATGAATATCATGACTCTTTATGATTCAGACATAATTTCTTTTTAACTCAGTAACATAAGAATACTTTTTCTCACTTGTTCTCTTCATGACTCTGTTTGTCAATCACAATATATTCAATATCATTTTATTTTTTTAATTATAAACGTCAAAGTCTGAGATTCTCTGAGATGAGCGTCTCCTTAGTGTGTCACTCACTCCCCCCTCCCATCCTTCTCGCAAAGAGCCGAGGTCATCTTTAGCACAAGCAAGCCACTCCATACCTAATCTCAGTGAGAGGCCTGTTATTAGAATCACTTCATTACTCTGATCTTATTCTTTATATCGGTTAAACTCATACGTGGCTATATTCTGATTAGTATAGAGTATGACATATGAGTCTGATTTATAACTATCAGCAAAATCACATGTAAATTATGATTCTGTGTTTATCAGTTGCACCATGCATCGTATGAATGATGGACTGGAGACACATTTCTTATCTTCCACATTCCTGCAGCCAGTCTCACACACACAGACGCTAATCTGCCAAAGTCGAAGGTGACTCACACCAACGCAAACAAATCCAGATATTAGGGTTATTCTCATTACTCAAGCTACATTTCTCATTCTTTATACTAATTTGATTTACACGTGATTTGACTTGAATACGAAGCACATATGGATAAACTCTGTTGAATTTAGGTTGAATTTAAAGTCAATCTCTTTGACATTTGTTTCCAACACAGTCAGGATGCTGTGTAAAATTTTAAATACAAACAAATACAAAAAAACAAAACAAAAACAAAACAGAATCTGGAAAACTATATCTTCATTTTGAATTTGATGCTGGCAGGATGTTTCAAAAACACTGGAACAGGAAAACACACCAGTGCTGGTTCTGGTTCCAGGTGGAGCATTTACCTATTAACTGAATTAATTAGCAACACTGGTGTCACATGTCTTGATTCAAGATCAATAATCCAGGTGAAATCCCAGAAGGCTGATTCAGGCAGTGTTGGGACTAACGCGTTATTAAGTAACGGGTTACAGTAACTACATTATTATTGTAGTAACGAGCACAGTAACTAGTTATTATGCCAAAATCAGGAATGCGTTAACCATTACTGGGATTTAGATAGGGTCGTTATTCGTTACTCCGTGCGGTGGCTATCGTGGAGCTTCCACAGATTCAGTAACATTAGCAAGTGGTGGAGGCCAGCAGGTGGATGAGGGAAAGGGGACGCAGGAGGAGCAGAGACCCGAGGCGGGTCGCCAGTCTGAGTGTCAGGAGAACTGAACTTCAGGTAAGAAGTTATGACCTGCAGTCTATCTGGATCAGATATAAACCAAGTTTAGGTGTAGTTTGTTTTCTTTATGCTGACTTTTTCGTACTGCGTGCTAGCTAGCATGACGGGGTTTTATACAGCCGGGTGGGTGCTATGTTACTGATGTTGAACTTTATTTTATTCATAAGGTTAGTTAGTAGAGTTGCGAACCATCCCGTAAAAAACGGAATCGTCTCGTATTCAGAGAAAATATTACGCGTTTTGTATTGAGGTGAAAAGGAACACAGTTTGTCCCGGACTTCAGCTACACAGCAAATCCAGCATGTCCAAATTAACACTGTCGGATTTGATTTCAACACTATTAAAGTGTCTATATGGGTCCACACCAGAGAGTGTTAATTTAACTCTTTTTCGAGAGTTGGTACGTTAACTCTGATTTAGTGTTAAACACCAAATCTGTCTGGAGTTGATAATTTAACACTTGGTGTTAAGAGTTTATATATTAACTCTCAAAGAGTATTTTAGTTTAACTACGTAAGAGTTATCTTCTAATTCATTCTAAAAAGCGGGAATTTTACTGTTCTGAACTTCTAGAAATTTCTTTTGGAAAAAAACATTTACTAAAAAGACGCAATGGTTTTTGAAAAACATTTATTCTGAACTGTGCAGCGGTGACGCTAATCAGAAGGCTAGTCCAATTTCCCCAGCCGTTTACTTCCGGCCTACCCGACCTTCTGAGGACCCGGCCCATGTAGACCGTGAAGGCCGGGTCCTCAGGAGGATGCAGCCCATGAAGTTGGACATGACCTTTCTCTCGGCTGAACATGGAACACACTCACACGCACATATACGCACGTACACTGACACAGACCTACACTCACCCCCTCCAAACGCCTTCGAAGCTTATGTCTTCTATGTAGTGTATAAAGATAAATAGAAGCTGTTCTGTTTTATTCACCTGACAAAAAAATTCTTGATTGTAGAGATGTAGTGAGATGTGCTGATTCAAGTGCTATGTGCTGAGGTGGGTTTTTTTTCTGTCCTCAAACTGATCTCCCTGTTGGAGCTCAGTCTGGGGGAGTTCTATTTTCTCCGTCTTTCCTCATGTTGTGCATTTTCCATTGTTATACCTCTCTGACCTGTCTTCCCCATGTGATGTTGTAATGTATGAATGGTCGGAAGGGTTGGCAAAGGTCGGCAGCCTTAACCCAACAAATTTCCCACGCGTTGGACTAATAAAGGTTATCGTTATGTTCATGGCAAGAGCAAAAAGGATGGGCGAGTTCGTGCACTGATCAGTGTATTTGGACTTATCCTCCTTTGGGATCCAGACCCCCCTCCGCTTGTCTCCACTGTTTTGCTACCTTGCCCCTCCTCCAAATCACTACTCAGTAGCTTTGGACAGTTCTTATAAACTTTGCAAGGTACTCCTCCCCATCAAATTCCTGCTCTGGTGCAGATGGGTTAATCAGGGCTTGACACAGACCAAGATTTTGCTCATATTTCCATTGCCAAGAGTCGTATTTCTTTGATCCATCTGGTAGGATTCTCTTCCACCCCCCGGTAGGTTGACTTGTAGCTTTAGTGGGATCTTCCTCTTGCAAGATGCAACTTGGGATGCCACCCCTTGCTGCCCCTGTGCCGTCTTTCCGAGCTGTCTGCTGTCTTTCCAACTGTCACCAATCTATTCTTGGTGGTCAACCTGGTGGTCACTGGTAATTCCAGAAAACAGCTGATGATACATCATCTGGTGCCCCTGGACAAATCATCAGTGATGTAACCTGGGGTCATTGGGGTTTCGGGTCTTTCAATAATCAGACCCCTTCTCCCAGGCAACCCCAGCTTTTATAAACAAATATCTTATATATCAAGATAATATGTCAAGATAAAAATATCTTGCTGGCATGAAATTATGTATTGTATATGAAATTAGTATATATTCAAAAAAAGAAAGAAGGGAAAAGAAAAAGAATCCTCATTTGTTTCAACATTTAAATTTGAAAAAGGTCCAAACTTTTTTTTTAAAATGTTGAACATTTTAGAGCAGTGTTTTTTTGTTTTTACTTGACTGACACGAGCTGTTACATGCACAAAGGAGGTTTGCAGTGAGTTTTGTTGAAATCTTTAACTTAAAAAGATTAAAGCAGTTTTATTACTGATTGCAATGTTTTGAAACAGACATTCTGCTCTACTATCTTCAACTTGAGTTTAACATACTCCAGTCTAAGGTCAGCTGATCAGTTGCTTGTGGTTGTTCCTAGAAGCAGACTAAAACACAGAGGAGACCAGGCCTTTGCGGTTACCTAAACTTTGAAACAGTCTGCCTTTTTACACTATTACCTCTGCAACACTCAACATTTTTAAAACCCATCTGAAGGCACATCTTACTCCCTAGCTTATGATTGAGTTATTTTTGATTTTGTGTCTTATCTTATTATTTTTTTCTTTTTTTCTCAGTTTGTACAGCACTTTGGTCAACCTGTGTTGTTTTTAAATTTGCTAACTTGATTTCTGCCCTATTCGATTCTTTTGTAGACTATTCTAGTCTATTCTATAGACTCATTTTGCTCCTGTTTTTCCTTTTTTTAAATTTGTGCACCTAAACGCACCGCTGTGCGCGCTCCTGCGGATTCTCTGCGCGTCCCAGTCATGTGACAACACCTCACCACGCCTGCGCAAAGAAATACAAGATGGCGGAGAGTGCGGAACTGAAGGTAAGGCGCAGCCTGAAATCATTATAAATTTACTCGGTTGCGAAGCGATCGATTGTTGGGTCACACAGTTCTTCAGGGGTTTAAGTCTCATGGGGCAGAGATCCTGTCAGATTTTGTGTTTATTGGGCAAAAACTGCCGGAACTTTATTGAACCCGCGAGCGCCAAAGCTCGCACGAGCATGTTTATGTTGATATTGAGACGCGCTGGTTTGGCTGAACTGACCGTTTTCTTCGGCACACCAGATGCTGGCAGGGCGGTATTCACTTCACAACCAGTCTCTGCCTCCTCTTTAACCCCGAAAGAGACGGTTCTTCTCCTCGCGGCAGTGGCAGTTGTCTCCGTGCCGACGCTCGGCTCGTAAATTCGGAGAATATAATGTCGGTTTGCAGGCTTTGACGTGCCGACAGCCTCCAGACTGTCAGTGTGTGTGTGGACATGACAGCGGCTGCACGCCTGTTGGTTTACGTTAGAAATAAGTCCCCTCCGGATTAATGAGCACTTATTAATAATTAGAAACTGTCGTGCGTGGTGTCCGGGCAGAGGCCGAGTGTGGCCGCGGGCGGAGTAACACTATCCCGCCTGCTCAGTAATACCAGCGACTCCTCCGTACCTGTTGATACACGCACAATAAGACGCACCGCTTCGCCTAACGGTGCTCCTGCAGCTGGTTGCCGTTATATCAGCACCAGGTGCGGCTTCCTCGCCAGGGCATCCGACGCGCACCTTATGCGCTGTATTGCCTTGGCAGCGTGGCAGAGCCCAGTTTGAACATATCTAACAGTTATTGATCAGAGTCTTGGGCTATTTTTAGATCCCTCCCCCCTCCGGTGTGTTTCCACTGCCTGTCCGGGATCTGTGGATCTATACATGCTCCTTTGTGCCAGCTGCTGCTCAGCTGCACTCACTATAATGAACAGGTTTGTAGATACATCCTCTGCCTATATTGAAAACACACGTGTGGTCTTAATATAAAGCTTTGCAGTTCATATTTCAGATATGTATGAATGTGTGTGTGCAGCTCTTTTTTTTGAGACACGTGTTTTCTCCACATTTTTATTTTCTTAAGTGCTTGCAGTAGGGCAGCAGCTGCTGTTTATTTTCATTGTCATTTAATCAGCAAATAGTTTTCTAGATCTCCCAGTGGGAAAGAGTGCGAAAGCCTAATCTAAGAAATCACCTGCAAACAGACTGTCTAAAACATAGAGACCCAGACAGTGAACTGATGATCAGCTTTTTTCTTTAGATTTGCCTTTATGATTACCTGTCAGCCCACAAACATGGCTCTAGCCCTCCTTGTGGATTTTTTTGGATTGTACTTCAAATAAAATTTGAGCTCTAGCACGATGTGATGAGCGTGTTTAGCATCATGTTTGGAACGGGGTAACAGATTTGTGCAATGCTGCACCTGCTGATATGCACGAAAAGAATGGTGAGGATTTCTTGCATTGATCGCTGCTGACTGTTCAGTAATGATGAAATGCTGATGAAACTTCACACCGAGTATTTATAGATTTGCAGCATCATACAGGAGCCATAAAAGGTGCTGAGGAGAATCTGAGAAAGTGATTTATTGGTTACAGTTTCTGGTCTTTGAAAGTGTTAAACTTACAGTGGTCATGCACTTACGATTTCCCGTGGACAGTGTCAGATCAGTGACAACTCAGCTGATCTGTGGTATTCAGAAATTCAAATAAAATTGGAAAAAGGGTTTATGCAGCAATGGCATTAAAAAAACAAAAAGAAACAACACTTTTTTTTTTTGCCCCCTACTTCTTGAACTGTATGGTTGCTTTTTGTCCTAAGTGTGTGTTTCTAGAGCTCTGCTCAAACAAGTAAGGCAGTGAACTTGTTTGAAATGCTCGACCTGAGCTCAGTATAACAGCCCAGTATGCTGTTACACTTGGTAAACCTAAAAAAAGGTGCACTTCACCTGTTAAACGAGTAGTTGCTTGCCAAACCTCCTGCGTGAAAGGAAGCGTTTGATCACTTTGAGGGGCTTTAATTGCGTCTTTCTTAGAAGATGCCGAGGTAAGAGTGAATCATTCTAGTGCAAATTTCAGAGTGCATTCCTTCCATTCCTGAAGCATTTTAATCAAATGGCTCGTGAACAAAGAGTTTTCCGAAAGATGCACTTTCTTGCTGAGCAGCGCAGATTCTGCAGTTTTGGAATTTGCTATTAATCCAAAGTATGTCCAAAAAATGAAAAACAATTTTAAAAAAAAAGTGAAGCCCCAGAGCGATTGTGGCTCAAGAGTTGGCAGTTCGTCTTGTAACCGGAAGGTTGCCGGTTCGAGCCCCGGCTCGGACAGTCTCGGTCGTTGTGTCCTTGGGCAAGACACTTCACCCGTTGCCTACTGGTGTTGGACAGAGGGGCCGATGGCTCGATATGACAGCCTCGCTTCTGTCAGTCTGTCCCAGGGCAGCTGTGGCTACAGCTGTAGCTTGCCTCCACCAGTGTGTGAATGTGAGAGTGAATGAATAGTGGAATTGTAAAGTGCTTTGGGTGCCTAAAAAAGCGCTATATAAATGCAAACCATTATTATTATTCTTAATATCACATCTCAGACCTGTGGCAACTTTTTAACAGCTGCTTTAACGCTGTAAGATTTCAGCACCCATCAAAAATGAATGCAATTAGGCAGAAATTGGGCAAAGGGAAAACAAAAACAATAATAAAGCAGGCATCTCTGCTCCTGGAGCTCCCACACAGCTCTCTGCAGAGTGTGGGCATGCATCATAGACCTGTAATTGGCCAACAAAGCCCAGAGGAGGTGCAGGTTCAGCTCCTTTTCAGGAATTACAGTTTGCTGAAAGGTTACAGAGCCAAAATCATACCCTACCCCTGCCTTAAACAAGTGACATAGACACTGAAAAACACTTTATAAGACGGGTGTGAAAATAGAGTCAGCTCACAGTTGGGGATGATTCACAGTGCACCCATGATAATTTTAACACAGCTAAAAATAAAACCAAACTAATTTTATCTTTATTTATTTATTTGTTTATTTATTTTTCTGTTTAGGCCAAGCTGCAATTCAGATTTGATGATGTTTCAAATCTTTAATTGAAAAGTGGCAAAGCACAAAACGGCTGCTTTTCTAACAGACAGGCGTCTATGTTTCATTTTCTGGATTTGAAGTTGTTGTTTTTTTAATTAAGCTTATACGCTTTTCAGCACTTTAAGGCTTCACTTAAACTCATTTTTGCAGGATAATGTGCTGTGATTTGTTTTATGTTTCATTGAGTGATTTTTAGTGTTTATGTCAGAAAGTTCCAGTCGCTCACGGGGATGTGAGCAGATCAGATGAGCTCCAGGACATCACCATTTTAATTCCAGCAGCTCCTTCACACCTGAGATTTTCTTTTTAAGTGTTATTTTAACGAATTGAGGGTCTCTTCTGTTCTTATACACCACGTTGTGGTTTTGTCACTTTGGGTGGCATCAGCTAGCTGAGATGTTGTGCACTGGGTTGGCTGGTCCTACTTCTGAGCTTTTTGTGCAAGTGTGGAACTGTCACAGTGTGTGAAAGAAGCGAACGGCATTAATGAAAAGGAAAGCGTGTTAAAATCGGCGCTCTGGCAATCTTTAAGCACAGCTCTCTGCTGTACGAGACGTACCGCTGCAGCAAATGGTTTTCCATCGTCGCAGTCGAGCAACAAATGTGAACTTTCTGATGTTTAAAATAAGAATCTGGTTGATAGCCAGTGCTCTAACAGTGTTTGTGAATATTTATTGTCTTTTATTTTTATGCCGGGGAGACAAATATTCATTATTAATGAATAACTGTCACAGTGTCTTTGAATGAGGACAAATTGAGCTGGTTCAAAAAAGAAGGGAAATAATCAGATTCTTTTATGAGGGAACTTGAAAAAGAAAGTAATTGGCTTTTTTCCTGTGGAAAAAAAATGACCAAAAAAAGAGATTAAAAGTTTTAAATTTATTTCCAAATGAGTCGCTGGTTATTTTTGCTCCTTAATGAGTTAGTGGATCGAGCTGTAACGGCAGCCACAGTTTGGACGTGTCTGCTGGATTGTTTTGAATGTCACCAAATAATGAGAAATATCTATTGCAGTGTTCCTAAATGTCAAGGTGACTTCTTCAGATGAAAACCCAGTCTCCGATACAGTGTGCTGAAGAAATGCATTTGTTTTGGGTTGCTCTAAGAAACCCCCCCAGAACTGTCATTTTTAGTTCTGCTACACACCCGTGAGCCACAGTATTACAGCTAATCTACAGATGAAGTGCATGTTATAGTTATCATGCACATGCAGCGAACATCTTCGAGTGGACGTGTAGTGTATGGGAGAAATGGGCAGGTGCAAAGACCTGAGGGCCAGCTCGTTATTGCCGTGCGATTGTTTTGGACCTGAAAGGATCCGCAGCTGACGTCTGAGTGCCAGATATCACAGCCACCTTCAGAGGTCTTGTCCAAGCCTTGGCAAAAGACCAACAGCATTAGAGGTGGGACATGCTGTTCTGGCACGTCACTGTATATTGGTTTGCACTGCTGCGCGTTACCTTCAGGAGGCCTCAGGCTGTTTATTATCATACTTTGTGTGGCGAACTGCCGCACGAATCTGCAACGCATCTACTCTCAGACGCAATCCACGCTTGTGAAAGCCTCTGATGTTGCCAGACCCCCCCCCCCCCCCCCCCCCCACACACACACACACACACTCACACACACAAAAAGGAAAAAAGAAACGTGTCCTGTTGCGTTGCATTTTGTTTCACAGGAGTCCCGATCCTCCTCGGCTTCTTTGAACTGTCTTCTCTCTTCTCAGGAGCTGCAGCAGCAGCAGCAACCTGGCAATACAAATAACTGTCTGTGCGCTGGCGGCTTATAGGTGGAGACAGTCTATTTGTAGAGCCTGTGGCTAGGTTAATCCCTAATGATACAGGCACTCTTCTCTGCTCCCTTACATCCTTTCAGCACCTGCCTATTTCTCTCATTGTCACTGTCATTATCACTGCAGCTGATTTCCAGTTTAAAGAGGAGCAGACGTAAACGTGGAAGGGGCTAAGTGTGAGTGATGACTGCTCTCGCGTGTTCGGGTATTCGCAGTTGCGTTCTTACGCCAGAAAACTTTTCATAGCATCATCCCAGATGCAAAAATGTAAAAAAGAACAAAAGCTGTGATAGGTGAAGACGCACGACAGCTCAGAGCAGATGGCGTAAATCTCACAGTGTGAAACGTGCGCCAGATGTTGCACGTCTCATCTTTTACAGAGATGTCAGAGGTGCTTTGCAGTGAACCAGCAGGAACAGACGGCTGCAGAAGGACAATTATTTTATTTATTTATTTATTTTTTTGCTGCTTCTCTGAATTCGGTGAAGTTTAGGTGTTTTTACTCCCAGATAACAAGCGTACTTTGTCGTGAGGCGCGGACTGATCGTTCAGTCCAATAAAACCTGCGTTTAAGCTCAATTATTGTCTGATATGTTGCCACCAATGAGAACACGCCGTCATGCGGTTATCGATTTTGTTTTTGTCCCCCGTTTTGTTTTCTTAATATTTTTTATTTTTTGTGCTGCTCTGCCGAGACTGAGCTTTTCATTACTCCTGTGGTGATCTGTTACATAGTCCTGTTGCCGTGGAAACATGTCACATTTGAGATGGACATGGGTAGGCAGCAGTTTGGAGCTCGATTGTGTGTTTCCAACTGGAAGAGAGACAGAGGCAGATATCGCTCTCTTTTTTTTAAAATATCTTTGAGTATTAGAGATGTTTTGGTGTGAATCAAGAGGATGAATGAATTTTGTCTCCAGCGAGAATTTATTTGTTATCCCGCTGCAGGCTTTTTGGAGTCATGTGTGCTTTTTAGACCCTCGCCTTGGAGTTAATAAATCTCTCCAGCCGCAGCTTTGTGCAACTTGTGCGCCGAGTTTGTTATGCTGTCACTTTGCAATTTGTGATTCATAATTCACCCATGATTTGCTGCAGTGTGGCACAAGTTTTTAATTCATCTGTGCCAGCGCTCAACATGGCTAGAGGCATAATGTTTGAGATTTGTTCTTGGTCTAAGGACACTGTGACCTTAAAAACAAGTTTTTTGTTTAATTAATGCATGTTTTTTTTTGTTGTTGTTGTTGTTTTTTTGGTTGTTTTGGGGCCTTTATTGCTGACATATTTCAGATATTCCAGATATTCAGAATTGATAACATTAATCTGTGGTGCCTTCCTATTAAATCCTTTCATTGCCAGAGGCGCATAACCTCCAGGCGGTAATAATTCTGGGTTTTTATAATATTCATCAGGGTTTCGCTGTCATTCTCCCAATCAATCATGGGTCTTGGTGCAGTTTGTTAGGCTCCAACACAGATTACACAAACAGTTACTGAAAGAAAAAAAACCTTCCTGAAAATTACTCCAAAGGCAACACATGGGAATTCATATTTGTAGTTGCTGTAAACGCACAATGTATGGGACTGTATTTCGATCGGTGCTTAATTACACATGACATCATGGGTGAGCGTGGCTAGATACTATTCTGCTCATGGCAGCGTAACTAAAGAGTTGTTTAACGTTTTCTTTGCAATTGTATTTTGTCCATAATTGGCCAGATAATTAGGTTTTCATGCTATATACCTGTATGCACAGTTAAGTTTTAGAAAGAGAACATTTAATATTATTGTGTCATCAGCTAGAAAGAGATCCTGCACGTTTCCCTTCATGTATGTTTATGTTTATATAATGACACCTGTGTGATCACTGGGAGAATGAAACCGACTGCAGACGATGTCTCTGAGTCCTAAACAGTCGGTTGTAGCTCAAAGCGATAAAGATTAATAATAGAAGTTAGTGCAGGGTTTAGCCTCTTGAGTGACCTTCAACCTGATTGACGGCAGCTTATGGCACAGATTCACCAAATATTCCTTATGGTTCTTTAGACAGTAGCCTGCTGCGAGTGGGGAAAAAATGCCCTTTTCCATTTTTTATTTATTTATTTATTTATTAATGAAAAGACATCTGCATTCTTTGCTTGAAGGACTGAATCAGTGAACTTGCAGTGATGATCCAGTGGATCACCTCTTACCTCTAGAATGAGGGCTGGGATTTCTGGGTTGGGATTACAGTTATTGCCCATAAAGGAATAGATTTCTGCAAATTCTCACATGCGGCACAACGATTTAATGATTTGGCCCAGTGCAGAACAGCTGTCTAGAAGCTCTGCGCTGGAAGGTAAACATACACCCAACCTGGATAGCACCTGGTGCACTCCCTCCCCCTCTCTCTACATGACTTCAGGCTCCCTGTGCTCAGAAACTCCTGCTAGAATACACAAACGGCCTCTAATGTTGAAGTGAAGTTGTAACTCTATATCAGCTGGTGTGATACGCTTACACTCTTCTTCTTCTTTACTCTAACTCTGATGTTTAATGCTAGAGACGGAGAGACGGATGCAGTTGTTGGTCGAGAAAAGCAGTTGGTACTTTGACGTTTTCCTTCGTTAGCATCTTTTCTAACTAGCTTCAGGGCAATGAGAGGATGCATGCTGAGTTGTGCGTATACTAACATTTCTGTCTCTGCTTCTCACTTTTCCATCTCACCTGAGTTGCTCAGCTGTCATTTCTAACTGCCAGGCCTAGCTTAGCAGCTCACGGTCACGTCTTGGAATCGCCAACGCATTTGTGTGTCCACTAAAGACGGTGAGAACAAAATCATGGGAACGTACTGGACAAAAGATATGCTATTCTCTCGCACAGTTATTTTTAAAACGGCAAAGCGTGCACTTTATGCAAAATGGCCCGGGGGCAACAGAGAGGGATCTCACAGCTGACGAGTAGCTAGCTGAGAGTTTAACTCGCGTCCATCGTGAAGGTGCAATGAACAGAGTGAAAGATGATTTTCTTTTTTCTAGGTGATGCACTTAGACTTAGAATAAACACCCCTTCTCTTCTGAAAGATTGAAAATGTGAGGATGTAGTGGCAGTTATTTGGTTGCCAAATGGTTATTTTGGAAAGTTCCACAAGGGAGTTCCACAGTACTTCATCATGCAGTCACCTAAAGATAGAAAAATGGCACATACTCACGGGCACTCAATGTCCGGTGCTCCTTCACTTGTCTCGCGTCGCAGTCTTGTATCATGATGGTAAAAGTGTGGCTCAGTATTACCTCAGAGGCAAAGTATTTACAGAAATTGCTTTTACAGTTTTCAGTGAGGCTGGCGGGACTGTTGCGAGCTCTGCAGCGGCTTCATTTGTCAAACAGGTTGTTACTGATGACACCACAGCCGTAATTTCAAAAACATGTTACTTAGGAATTGGGCTTTTGGGACGCCCCGTACTATCAAGTGTGAATAAGCAAATTCAATTAAACGACAGGCTGGAACAATAGGAGCGCACGTGTAGGGATTAAAGCGAGCTCAGGTTTGATGTGTGTTGTCTTTCTCATTTTGAACTGACAGCTCGTTTAAAATCATCGGTGCGATGTATCTTTTGAGATGTAAGGCCGTGGAGAAATTGAATCGGGAGGCTTCATTCGGTGCAGACGTGGCCCTTGCACCCGTTAAAGCTGCTGGGTTTCTCTGAATGAATCTCGGGATTGGACTCCCAACACTGGAGAAGCCACCGTAATAAGAAAAAGACATCTGTGCTCTTTGCCAGCAACATGTTTTCTGCACGGCCTGCTGTCTCCTGCTACCGTTTCTACTATTCCCCTTCATCTCGATGCGCGCCGACTTCTGCCAACTCCACAGGATTAAAACGGTGAACTAGAGGGCCAGAGGAAACTCCTCGTAGCTCCGCTCTTCATTTTCTCACCAGAGCAACACATCGGGACTCGGTGCTGTCGTTCTCAGCCTTACAGTGTTAGTTGCGTCCTTATTTCTTTAACACAGAAGTGAGGCCAGCAATAAAATCAACAGGCGTTTCCCTCCCGCTCAGCTGTTTGGATTGCTTTGCCGTCCCTCGGCTTTGTCAGTTTTTTCGTGCCAGCTGTCTACGTCCACCTACAGCTACAGTTTAACATGTGTGCTTTGGTTGCTACCAGCACCATGTACCTGCAACGTTCTGGCAGCAGATCACAAACGGCCTCCCATTACAACTTGTGCCATTGAGCGTGGAAGGGGACTGGTATTTAGATCCGCTATCTGCCCATGGCATGCTGGGACTAGACCTCAGTAGCCTCAGGTATGGTGGCACAGCGTTTAATGCGCTAATGATTAGAAGAGAAGTATTACTGAAGTCGGTCCAGCTGGGCGGCTTCATCTGATCCTGCTACGGGGGTAAAGGAATAGCCTCATCCATATTTTTGACCCAAATACCATCTTTTGTTTGATCCATATAGCACACAGTGGTTTTGATACTACAGAGGCAGGAGGGAGAGAAAACAAAGGGCGGAGGTATTTCAGAGTTAAAGCCTGAGTCAGAGAAGCTGGAAGGCTAAGAGGTGGGGGGATGGGAGGACAAAGAGGCGTGGAGGATGGGGAGGGAGCTGGCACTCAGTATAGAGCCCTCATGCCGAGAGTGGGAGCTTTATATAATGGCCAGGTAGTGTGCAAGTTCTCTCTCCCCCCCCCCCCCCCCCCCCCCCCAAAAAAAAAAAAAAAAAAAATCCTTCGCTCCCCACCCCACCACCACCAAATCCACCTACACAGCCTCCACACAACCACTCGCAAACACACACATCCTGCAGAAACCTTTGCAGAAACTGCTTGGCACAACATTATTAGCCTCACCATCTCCCAGTCTCCAGGGACTCCAAAGCACTGCATTACTGTTCACCTCCTCAAAACCAAGTATATTGCAGTGAATTTTTTAGCTCTGCCAGCAAACACAGAGCTCAAAGGGAAACAATTTTGGCTGCTCAAGGCTTCTAACGCCGGTCTGGTGTCGTATAAAGGCTAGAGATGAAACGGCGTACAGTGATACACGCTGAAATCATTCTTACCAAGATCTGAATGAGAAAAGCTTAAAGTGGTCAGTTTGATCATTAGCAGCTTCGGCTTAATCTGGTGGTGTCTTTTATTTTGAAAGCCACATATGAATGCAGTCTGTGTTGTGGGTGATTATATGCTGCGATAGTGAAGAAGAAGCATCTAGTTTTGGCTGCCTCCTTATTCACATGGGGCAACCACAGCAGGTCGATCCACATGTTTGATTTTTCTTTGTTCTTTTAACACCAGATGCCCTTCTTGAAGCAACCCTATAGAGATTTTTGCATCTCCTCCTGAGATCGAACCAGGGATCTTTCACTTGAGAGGCAAATGTACAAACCACTGTACTGTAGACCTCATAAATCAGTGATTGATTGTCTGCATATTCTTTGTTTTTCTCGACATTTATCGAAATTACTTCACGCACTTTTTCATTGATAATTAAGATTTGGATGTAAAAACAAGGCATTGACCCAAACTTAATATCCTTAATAGCCACTGCCCAAAAAACCCACGAAAAAAACCCAATGTGACCTAACTGGAAAGACAGAACAAAATGAGTCATCAATAAATAAATGACTCAGTTTGCTAACAGATCATGCAGATTTAGAGAAATTAACTTCAATATTAAACAACAAAGTGACAGTTTTTTTTTTTTAAAGAAAAGAGAGAGTCAGTTCCTCTTATCATACCCAACATGCAATTAGAAAAAATCACATGCTAAGACTGCCGATCACGAGTGGTACATACAACCCACCTTATGCACTTTGCTGTTTCACTGTACTGTTTCTGTTTGTTTCTATGTTCAATTTTCTTTAAATAAAAGCTGTTATCCCCAGTCAACCCTGCACGGAGAGGTTTAAGGCAGCATGAATGGGTCTGTGGCTGTCAGCTGACCTTTGGTCGTGACTCTGGGTTGAATTTTTGTCGGGCATCGCTCGTCTTCGGTGAACACGGCATCTTTGTTGGGGGATGGAAATTTCATTTGATCATATTGACATTTAAATGTTATTTAACCAAACGCACAGCAATGAGAGGGGAAGAGAGAAAGAAGGGGACGTGTGGGTGTTACAGTTTATTCTTCTCAATGATTTTATTTGGTGCTTTCATGGGGAACTCACCTGTGTGTAATGCAGAGCCTGAGGAAACCTATGAGTAGCGCTTGGGATTTTTGCTGCTTATCAAAATGTGCAAGCTTGCATCAAATGTGTCTGATTTGAATATTAATTTGGCAGATTTAAGATTTTTTCTTGTACATCAGCTCGTCTTCAGTTGGGAGGCAGTTTTTCCATAAAACATTTAATCCGAAGCTTCAAAGTGTGAAGTGATTAATGCCAATGCTGCAAGCTTCAAGTTTAACTCAGTATCAAGGTGTGGTCTGGCGACTTGAGTCTCGGTGTCGTCATGCGGGAAGGAAAATATTTATGGTGTTCTGTGTCACCTCAGGCAATGGAAAAAAAGCGAGCCTAAATTTGTCCTCCTGTGCAGGCTAAATTTGTAGCAGGCTATTTCAATCTCGCACCCAATCTTTTCTTAAGCCCAAGTGGAGTTAATCAGTGGTATCACAAATCTCTGAGTCTTTGATCAGCTCCTGGGAAATGTTGGTTTTTGAGCCGGTTGTGGCTTTTCAGCTGCTGTGTAGGTTTGGTCTAGTACACATGAGCAAAGTGTCGGTGTGTGCATGTCATATGACGGTCATGCGGCTGAAGAGTGCATTTGAGGTTTGCATCAGCATGCTGTGCATAGCTCCTGATGTTGTGTGTGTGTGTGTGTGTGAGTGTGTGTTTGAGTTCCCATGCATTATTTCTCATCACACCACATGCTAACTCTTTGTGTGCCAGTTCTGCGGTGTGCTTTTCCCGTCTTTGTGGTTGCCCTTTGCGTGTGTGCTCAATTGAACTGAAGTACTTTGCATGACAACTGAAATGAGTGTGTGTGTGTTTGTTTTCTAATTTCCTGTTTGCACCTGTTCTTACTTTCTCTTTTAGCATTGTGTGATTAAAATTAAGATAAAAGCACGCTGAGAAAAAAAAGACAATTACACGTAGACGTTTCACAGGAGGAAAACCACAGCTGCAGGTGAAAAGTTATGATGGCTGAATTACACTTTGTTCTGGTGTTGCATATGCGTGCTCATTGTTACACTGTCATGACACCTGGGACATCTGAATAGGATGAAAATGTGTAACTGTACATTTAAATGCTGAGCTTTACTGTGATGCAATTTATACCTAATGGCAGCCATAAATATGAGTGCTACAAATGTATGTAGCAGTGCCGAATGATTGAAAAATTTGGGGAAAAGTTGACTTCAGCTAGTCCCAAAGCTGGTTCTGTTTGTTTTAAATCCAAAAGAAGATTATTATAGTTCAAATAACGTGAAGAGACATTAATGAGCTTTAGGCTTTTAAGTGCCAAAAAGATATTAACATTATTTAAAATCCCTCACAGAACAAATGTTACACACTGGTCGAGACAAGCCTCGATGATGTCAACGCTTCCAGTAAGAATGGCGCGTCTCCTCTTGCATAATCATATGGAGACATTACATTGTGGATTTTTGTCATTGTGTTCTATACTTTAGTGGGCAATGGTGATTTTATTGTACTGTCCTGTAAAATAAACGCCTCCACTTTGAAATACAGCACTTCATTTAAAAAATTACTTTGATGCTTAGTTTGCATCCTTTTCAGGTCTAAATAATCCCAGATAGCTGGGCAAAATTAAAATTGCATCCTAGCTCAGGTCTCAGTAGGTGTACCTTTTTGTATAAAAGAAAACGGTGATTTTAATGAGTTTTGTGTCTTTATTCTGTTATTTCTTTGTTTTAGGGAAAGTCTGACAGCCCTGCTTGCCCACTTTTTAGCAGTCTGAAGTAAGAGCGAATCTAGAAACAGTTGAATATATTGTTTCTTTAAAAATCTTATTTATTGATTGCCAGCACTCTACTTCACCATCATGCTTCCTTCAATCGGTAGTTTTTGAGTAATCATTCTGACTCAGAACCTCTGCTTTGCTCTCACCTTGGGTAGAAAAATAAAAGCGCAGACGACAGAGCAAGACAAAAGGCAAGCGAGCTTTTATCAAGATGATGTGAAAACGCAGTTGACGTCAGTACTATCACCAAAATAGCAAATTCAAACATACGTGGAGCTGATAACTAGTACCGATTAGGAGTTTCTCAGTAACCAGAACTCACTGCCTGTCAAAGTCGGCAGTTTTCGAGGCCGGTGGCTCTCCTGACAGAACAGCCTATTTAGGGCAGCTCAGGCACTGACCACTTTCCAACACCTCATCAGACAGACCCCCGTGCTGCCTGTTTCCTTTCATAATAGCTCCGCTGCATTTACTGCAGCTCAGCAGCACCAACAGGTGTGTGAGCAAAGCGTGTACCATGTATGCTGCATGCAGGCATTAGAATATGCTATTTTCAGTTTAGAGCTGTGTTTTTAAACTGATGCTGCAGTGGAGTTAAAAAGCAGGAGGTGTTATTTCAGGTGTCCTGGATGTTAAAGTCCTGGTGGTTTTAAGTGTAAGATGACTGGCATTTGGATCTATTTCAAGGCTTGAAAGGCATGACGTTTTCATAGTTGAATCATCACTTCATAATCTGAGTAACCTTGAGTATATCTGTGGGGAGCGCTGTGTGCACATAAAGCTTGAGGGATGGTAACTACAACCTCCCAGGTGCATATTAGTGAAAAAAATGACTAAACTACTCCAAAACTGCAACAGTTAACAATGGTTACATGAAATGATTGAATAGTGCGAAGAGAAAAATCTTTTTTCAGTGTGAGTATTTGAACAAATTATTTCATGATCATTGTAAAACCATTAACTCATTTTTCTCATGTCTGCAAGATTTCAACAAATACTTTTGGAAGTCGTGAATCCAGTTGGTCGTTTTTGTGAAGTGTGTTCTGGAGGCCATGTAGAGCAATTTTGTGTGGAGGAAATTTCTTTCCTGTGAAAAGGTTTTAAAATAACCTAATATGGCAGGAAGTTGCATGATGAGGCGCTTTGAAATTGGCTTAATTCGATAAATTACTTGCTTTAAAAAATTAGGCGTATGGTTCATAAGTCATGTGCATGACCACACCTCCAACCTTGATCACCTAGAGTTCTTGAGGGACAGGCATGATGAAAAGAATCAGGAGGCAGTCTCCAGTCAGGGGCTCAATTTTAACATTTTTCACCGTAGAGGTTTAGGTGGATCGGCTCCAAAGGCAGAAGAAGATGATGATTAATGAGAAGAAATAAAATGAGTTTTATTTTACTTATTGCACCCAAAGAATGTTACTATCCATACCAAAAGGGAGAAGCTGCATCCTGAAATCTGTTACAAATATTGCAAAATAAACCCATATTCTAAAAATCACAAAAGAACAACAACATTTGAACATGTTTCCATGTCCCCAACAAAAGAGCTTAGCTGGGGTTTCAGCAGTGCAATATCAGCGTGGTGACCAGTAAATGTGAATCTGTTCAGCTAATGCGTCCATGTACCTCCAGCATGGCCACCCTCCTCCCTCCCGCCCCTCCCCGCTGTGTTTTTACTGGAGCTGTGGAGAATTTCATTCGGTTTGGAGGCTCAGCTGCTTTCTCTTCCCCATCCCCCATCATCCCTCTATCCATCATTCTCCACAGCTCTGGACACAGCAAATTATTACCCCCGCACAAACTGCTTTCCAGTCTGACAGGAATCTGCTGGGTGTCTGCAGGTATGAAAAGTCTAAAAAAGCTTTGAACGCAGTGTCCTCAGAAAGGCCTCTGATGGTATAAAAAAGTCTGCAATTAAATTAGCAAAAGTCGTGAGTATTTTCTCTCACAGGCATTGGCAGTAACGTTATTTGTAAAGTGTTTTTGTATGTGATTGCTGGCTGTCAGGAGACATTAGATAAATTAAATGTGGGACTGTGCTGCAGGAGGCGGTTAAATCCTTTTTGCAGAGTATTAGTCTGCGCATTAGATCTTTTAGAAGTGTTGCTACTAAATCAAATAAGTTCACTGGCTCATAATAGACCAGTTTAATCAAAATGAAACGAAGCATTTTTAATTTGTAAGAACATCCATTTCATGTCGCTTTAATTAAATAGCGCAGAATTTGGGACTGCAGAATGATAGAAAAATACTTAAATATGATATAATGATAAATAATTGTTACATCGCAGCTAAGAAAGCAATACAGGAATTAAATTTCATTGTGTGTAAACCCTGAAAAGGTCATGAAGTTCTTGTTCCCCCAGCCCTGAAGACCTATTGGGAGAGATGATGTCAGTGCGTTCTCTTTTTTATGTTTTAAGTCAAGCTCCGAGTGAACACTAAAGAGGTGTACGCAAAAACAAATCCTTTTAAAAGCCATTTATCGGTGCCCAATTTGCACAGCTCATCATCCACACTGAAATGATGAAACAGTGGGGTATGGCTGAATGCCATCTTGCTCCCCTTTGGTCAACAAAAACAAAACTGTACATCACAGGGAACATCAGCTCAGTTATTCTGCTGAGTCTCAGCTCATTAAACCTCCCTCCTATTCTCTGTGATCACTGGTACTGTCTCCAAAAACACAGAGACTCTCAATTTATTCTTATCTCTTTTTTTGTTGTTTTTTTCGGTTGTTAGGTTATGCGTTATATATATTTTTTTCTATTTAATGCGGGAAGCCTGGCTAGTCTGATGATTGGCATTTGATTTAACTATTCATCAGGATCCTGTCAGCCTTTTGCAATACTGGCCTCCATCTTTCAGGGCTCTCTGTAAAGCCAGTGGATATCCTGGACAAACCTTACCGTGCTTTGCTTGTCATTGGTTATGATTGTGGAAATCTAAGAAAAAAAACAAAGCAACAACAAAAAAACCTTGATTGATTGGCCAAGAGCAGTCAGATTGGAAGCAGACCACTGACAGAAAAGTCTACTTAAAATTTTGTCCTTTATTTGGCCTCGAATCCGCATGTTTATATACGTGGTTTATAGAGATTAGTTGGTCATTGGTGAGTCGGAAAGTATGCCTTCATCTGTGTGTTCTGTGATAAAAGAGGTTGAAAGGAGGTGTAGATCTAATTGAACTCTTTGTCCAGTTGTTTTCTCAAGTCCTGGGAACAGATCTCACGCTGGTCTGTGAGACCTGTTGCTCAGCACGCCTCTGTTCTGCACCTGAAAAATAAATCTGCGAGCTGAACCTTGATGTTTCAGTGTTTGTTCTCTGCCAGTGGAGTTAAACAGGCAGATTAATTTTCGCATGGTTCCATCTGTTCTTAAAATTCGTGGAATCTTCGACCGTGTTGACTTTTGGTGGAAAAGCAACATTTTTGAGGCTCCTTTGCTGACTGTGACGTTGTTTCTTCTGTAGGTAAAACAATAGATAGACAGCTCTAATGAAGGCAAAGAAGTGTGTGGAGACCAAGCAGTGAGGATCATGTTCACAATGTTTTCACTGGCAGAACCTCTTAATGTCCTCTGGAGCTGCAGACTTTGAATTTAAGTAAGGGACTCC
Source organism: Copadichromis virginalis (assembly GCF_057382275.1). Lineage (NCBI taxonomy): Eukaryota > Metazoa > Chordata > Actinopteri > Cichliformes > Cichlidae > Copadichromis > Copadichromis virginalis. The sequence goes on from NC_140618.1 coordinate 29,854,484, forward strand.
ATGGCACTGAGGTCAGGATTCTAAGACTTTAATCATAACAGATACTGGTGGCTGTACCTTAGGAGGTAGAGCGGGTCATCTACTTATCAGAAAGTTGGAGGTTCTGCAGTGTGCATGGCTAAGTCTTCTTGGGCAACATACTAAACCCCAAGTTGGTCTCCAGTGCCTTTATCAGAGTATGAACACGTGAATGTTGGATGGCACTCAGCTGTAGAAAGAAGTGCTTGTATGAACAGGGTGAATGAAGTGAGTGCTTTGATTGGTCAAGTAGAAAACCACTATGTAAGAACCAGTTGATTTACCATTTATGCTTTGGATCATTGTCCATATAAAAGCTGCTCCATTATCTCTTGATAATAGCTCGTTTAGAAACTGCTGTAATCATACTAACTTAGAAATTCATTCTGTACATTTAAAGGTTTATAGTACTCGTGCACAATTGTAAGAAAAAGAGCCTGACTTTGTTTTCCTACCGTCATGCTTCACTTTGCATCAGTCCAGTTTGGTTTGATTTTTGCACATGAACCGACAGATCCAGGGAGGCTCAAGTCAGATGTATCCAAAAGCTGCAAATTTAATCTTAGCTGCCTTCTGTGGGTTCTTCAGTGGTTTGCACCATGTCTCTATTGATTCTCTTTGAAAGATTATGAGTTGAATTGTACGAGTGATGGTCAGTGTAGGGCTGTGTGATATGACTAAAATCTCATATCCCGATATAAGACATCTATTGTCCCGATAACGATATAAATCACAAAAATGTTATATTTTCTGTAAATTCTGTGAATCTCTTGCAGCTCAACTTGAGTGAAGTGTTTCCAGCTCGGCGTCGTGTACCTGGAGTCGAGTGTTTTAACCGACGCATAAAACGATATATTTTTAGACATAAGTTGTAACGGACGCCGTTTTCTTTGTGAGTATTTATTACGCAGCGTGCTGCGGGGAAAAGCCTGTTCTAACGTTTGAGTCTAAGGTTTATTTTTTAGGACCTGACGGCTCTTTTTTTTTTTTTGCTTCTGATCCGTAAATACGCTGCATACTCTTTCACTTTTTCACAGTTTATTTTGAAAAGTCTCAACAGGATCTTGAGCTTTATTGTGAAAGGTTTATGTGGAACATAAACAAGCGGACACGCGATGGTTTTACCGTCGTTGTTGCTAACGACAACGCATAAAAACAATCGCTAGTGTGGTTATATTAAATATAAGAGAAAGAGAGAACTTTAAGAAATTAATATAGCCACTACAGTGACCATCAAAACGATGAAAAAATATTGCCGCGAACAGTTTATTTTGTGACATCACAAAACAAACGATAGCGTAAAATGAAACGATAGATGTTTTTATATCATCATCCGATATATATTGTTATATCGAACAGCCCTAGGTCAGCGGACTCTGAAAAGATTTTTAATGCTGTTTCTTGCTAACTCACCTGAAGGAATTTCATCATCCTAGGTTATTGTGAGATTCAGTTTTAACACCATGTTTTGAGCAGACAGATTTAGAGGCTTTTCTGTTTGATTTTTATTGTATTGTTTGTTTATATAAGCAAGAGGTTGTTGCAATAACAACACACCACAGTACGCTAAACCTGAGTTCATCTGCAAGGTCCATCCATAAATAGATATTAAAATACATAAAACCCAGCAACATGAGTTGGTCACAATAAATACATAGACTAAAATCACAAAGCAGTACAAGGTTGACTGGTTAACAACCTCCTGGCGACCTCCTTGTGTTTCCCAACCATTTGGCAAGTGGTTGCATGAGGTTGCTGGCTATTGCTAACCAAAAGTCCCAAAGAGGGGGCTGGACCACAGCCCTCTATGAGATTTGCTTCAGTCACCAGCAGACTGCCACAGTCGTCTGTGGCTTGCTTGGAAGATGTTGACTTCTTTGCAAACACTTGCTACATCTCACGGAGTAAAATCTGAAAAGGGCTTCACAAACCGGAAGAGTGTTTGCCTTCAAAGTAAATCAGCATGTTTTAAAAGGCACATCTTTTTTTGAAGGCAACTGTATTTGTTTCCGCTCTACGTCAGATTTCTTGCAGGTTCTCTACCCTTCAGCCAGTATTTGCATTCACGTTGGTGTCTTCCGTGCAAACTACCAGACTGCCAGTCTGCTTGTGACCTGAGCAATCTCACAAAGGTTTTCAGTGCACCACCAACGCGGCCAATTTCCCCCACTAACTCACAGCTGGTTGCTAAATGGTTGAGGAAAACTGGACTTGTGTTGCTGGAGCCTTAGACGAGAAGCAGCAGACCATTTATGACTACACGGCATGGTTTACATTTAAAGGACCCCGATCAGGATCCGGTTCGAGCTCTGCAGGTAAAAAGATCATCTACATAGGTAAAATCTGGTTTTCCAAATTTAATAACTTAAGTATACACATCTTACAGCTCCCACTGGATGCTGCATGTTGTTCAGTGCAAAGTGGAAACATGAGTTCACAGAGGACCCGGGGAGTCTGATTATGTAACCAATTATGAGCGAGCTCAAGATTAGCAAATTTAATAAAACAATCAAAATCTTATTTCTTTACTTCAGTTCAAAACTGTGCACTTCAATTCCAGCATGCTTTGCTGAAAATGCCACAGACTGGTAAATGAAACGTCTCTGCTCTGGTCACCAGTGTGTGTGTGTGTGTGTGTGTGTGTGTGTGCATGTGTTTTTGTGTGTGTAAGAACTCCCCTGTCACCACTAGCTACTCTCTTTGCTCTCCTTTCTTTGTTGCAGCTTCCTTTCGCACCTACATGTCAAGTTGTTTCACCGAAATAAGACAATGGAGCACATTCTCCCACAAACGAGCTTTGTTTAACCGGCGGCTTTTCGCCGCAGCCGAAGCAGCGACAACGCACGGCTGAACGCCGCATTTCAGACTTATTCTGACTAATAAAGTGAGAATGTTTTTCTGCTTTCATGTCGTCAGGAGAGCAGCAAGCAACATATGTCACACTGGTTGTTAATGTTGTGACACTAAATGTCAAAATACCTCTTTGATATCACTTTAAAGCAGTACATTGTTTTTCTGAGGCTTTGATCTGGGTCATGAATAAAGCAGGCACAGGTTAGCTGTTTCGTCAGGCCACTGCTTCTCTGTGAAGTGTGTGTGTGTGTGTGTGTGTGTGTGTGTGTGTGTGTGTGTGCATTAGAGTTTTTCACAAATTAACAGGCAAATAATGCTTTGTTTATAGCTGTCTGTAATATCCTAACAGGGTAGTCCTCGAAGGATTAATCTATTTTCATTCATCAGCTGTCGAATACAAACCTTATCTTCAACTATTTAAAGGCGTTTTTCCAGCAAAAGCACCCAACATTCGACGATTCCACCCTTTGAAATATTTTAAAAGTCCAGTTCAGCACTGTGAACCTATTCTAGGTTCCAGATACATCACATTTAAACAACATAAGTTGACCCAAACTTCTTTAGTGCAGTAGTCCCCAACCTTTTTTGCGCCACAAACTGGTTTAACCAATATTTTCACGGACCGGCTGTCAAGGTGTCGTGGATAAATACAACAAAATAAAGTGATACGACCAAGACAAAAACTGTGGTATTTTGTAATTATATTAATAAACGCAAATTCACTGTGTAACTGTGTATCTCTATTAGCAGCGTCCTCCTGAAATGCGCCAACAATGCTGAGAGTAACATCCTCCTCTCTTCCCTTTTATGCTCTCTGGTCGCTATGGTAACGCGTAAATATTTCTTTCAAAATAAGACACAACTGCAACACGGGAAAAGACCCAGGAAAACCGAGTTAACGATAAAGACCCTGAAAACCATGAATTTCACACCCGAACCTCAACTGCTTTAGAGACAGGCGCGTTTATATTCAACATCTCCAAAAAAAAAAAAGAAAATGTTCTAAAATACACGAAAAGCTGAACGGTGTGTTTTATCGTATTAACGAATTATTGTTGAAAATCTGAGTGATTTAGTGCTCATTAAATGTTAAAAGTATTGGTATCGGCAGTACTGGCCCTGTATTTATTGGTATCAATTCAGCACCAAATTTTGCAGTATTGTACGGCACTATCTGTAAGAGTCACAAAATTAGAGTTTCACCTGAAGAAAAATCACACAGACACACAGATTTTTTGATGTTACTCTTTGAGCTGTTCTCCTTCTGCTTGAAACTCCGCTTGGTTTAGCTTTGCTTGTGTGAGAAGAACACAAGGCTCCTTCAGATTAGAGCCATAAGCTGATGCAGTAGATTTTTTTTTTTTTTTAATTTAGTAGATTTGCAGGTAAAAAAGAAAAAAAAAGTCTTATAAATGCCAATCATCTGTTGTTGACCCAAAGAGATGGAGCCCGATGGAGGCCACCTGTCCTGGAAGAAGAGTGATTGACAGAGGGAAGAGAGTGAGGGCTGTGATCTGTTCATCTGTCGCTCCTCCAACACCTCCACAGCCAGTGTTTTCTCTCCTCTGTTTGTTCTCTTTCTCTCTGTCTCTCTCTCTTTCCCTCTCACTCTCTTTTGGGAGCTAGAGGAATGCTACACATCCGCAGTGTGTTGGAAGTTTGTGTGTGTGTGTCAGTTTATGTTAGGTGATGTTTGTTCTTGTCCGTATTTGCCTGTCTTTTGTGTGTGTTTGCGTTGAAGTGAGAGAGGGTGGAGGCGGGGCTTAGTGGCGGTAGGGGGCTTAGCATGTGGGTATGAAATAGTGGGAGGCCGGTGTCCTTTTTTTCCACCTCCCCCCTCCCCCCACTTGTCGTGCACATGCATATTTCATTGAAGTGGTCGTTTGTGTCGCCAGCAGGAGAGCTGCTGGATCGAACCAATAAACTGTGGGTCTCCCGATATCTGTCTGTCTCAGGATACTGAAAGAAATGATACTGGATTAAAATCCAAATGGTTGTTCCTGGATTTTTTTTGTGTGTTTTTGAAAAATCCATCAAGAGACAGCTGCTGGCTGTGTGCTGCACCTGTGATTGAGCTTTCTGCTGTAGTAGCTGTCTGTCTTTGACTGATGTGTTTTTATAACTGCAGTGCACTTCAGACCAGAGGCATCAGAATTACATTCACATATGGTCGTCTGCCTTCTGTTTTCTGCCTTGACTCTGTGCAGCAACAAAGGACAGATCTATATTCTGACTGGTAAAATTTGTTTGCACGCCTTATTTACACGGTGGGGACTCACCTTTTATTTTGGGGAACAAAAAGAAAGTCCCCGTAACGTAAATCATCCGATTTAGGGTGCAGACCTGCTGTGTGGTTAGCGTTAGGCAAGCAGTGGTTAGAGTTAAGGGAAGAAAGAAACGAATGTAAATCAGTGCTCGCGAAACACAAATGAACGCGGATGTGCATGGTTATGCATATGTGGCAGCTGTACACAAGATGCAGTGTTTGGTCTGTAAACAGCAGCCTGTGCTCTGTCACTTTGGAGCCCAGGTTGTGTAAAATGGTTTCCTTTTCCTGCAGGCACTAAACAACCCCCATAAACTGGGTCATCGCAAAACACTAACTTTTAAGAACCTTGTGACAGTCAACTTCAATTCACTTGTAACAAAATTGATAATCAGTTTGTTGTTTCAGTAAATTCCTAATCAGGATTCGCTCAAAGTTCTAATTCAGTAGTTTTAAATCTAAATATTTGGTAACTTCTGGCACTACGTGAAATGCACTAACCAACCACTTCATTAAGTACACCTTCCTTGTACCAGAATCAACAAGGTGCTGGAAACAGAGATTTGGCTGCATATTGAGATGACAGCATCACACAGTTGCTGCAGATTTGCCAGCTTCCAAATGCTTCCATGTGACTCGCTGATTAGACATTGAGATTAAAGAGCAGTTGAGCAGGTATACCTAATAAAGTGGCTGGATATGTGTTTGTTTAAATTACAAACAACATTAAAAGACATACTGGTGCATTTTTTTAATATACTAACTGACATATTACAGGCCAAATACATTATCGAGTAGTATAAATATTGATGTAGTTGTTCATAGATATCCGGCATAGTGCTTATTCAAAAAGTTTCTGCACACCTGAAAGGGGGAAAAAAAGGCAAACCATATCCGATTTGTCATTAGTCTCTGCTCCACTTCTAGTTCTTTTGCTATTTTTAGATTTTTAGCTTCCTGGAAGTGCTGCTGCCCAGTTTCGTGGAAATCAAGTTCAATTTTTACTTTCGGAAAGAGGACAAAAGCAAAAAGCAAACCTGGCGAGCAGGGCAGATGGTGAGCAGCGATTGCATTGTTTTGGGCAACAAAACTGTGCCACCACTGAGATCATTTGCAGCAGATTCAATTCACTTTTATTCATATAGTGCCAGATGACAACAGCAGTCACCTCAAGTAGATGCTGTCCCTCAGACATCTATGGACGTTACAGCAGAACTGCAGCCTTGAATTCCTGACACTGAGGGACAAATTAACAAAGGATCTGAACTGATGTCTACCTTGAGGGCTTTGAGTTAGTGGGTCATAGGTTGAAGTCCAGCTCTCATTAGCTGCTGCTGCTTTTATACTAGAAAGGATTTGATTTAGACGAAGATTTTGCACAACACAACTCCTGACTTGTTTTGCCTCTCATTTTATCAGAAAATGTTTGTTTGGTTTCAAATAGTGTCATCCTGCTGTTTGAAGTAGAAATTAGATTTGCTGCCTTTTGCAGGCTCTGAAACCTTCGTGTGCAATAGTGGAAGAAGATTTACTGTAAACTGTCACACTTCAGGGGTTTCAGTTCCGTTCAAAACTCCCGTTAATATAGAGCGTCTGTTTTAATTACGCACTACAGTCCTGTGGTCGAATGAGAGCCAGAGGTTGCTTTCACACCTGGGCCACCCCGTGCTAAAAACGAAGTGAGATTAACATGTACATAATATTCAAGAGCAATCCGATTTCACTTCTTTCACCTTCAACATTCACGCCACGACTTTGGCAGCGTTCTGGTCAAGTCGGGAAGGATTGCACGGAGGAAGCGAAACAAAAATTTTCTAGGTACGGGGCAGTTCCCCTCCTGATGATTGCGAAATGCAATTAGCAGATTTTATTAATGGAATTTACTTTGTTGTTGAAACATGTCTCCGAATCCTCCTGATGGACTACTGTGGAGGAGATAAATTAGATTGTGTGGGTTAGGTGGAAGGACAGAAAATCTATTTCCGCAGTACAAATTGAGGTTTGTTGTTTGTTTTTCATATGTAAAAAGTCCCCTCTGTGGTTAGGTTTTAAAAGTAGCCTAAAGTGATCATGTATGACATTTTAAATGTCTATTAAATGTGGAACCATGGGGTAAGTTTGCATCGATATATATGCATCAGTATAAAAAGCTCATTTAAATCTTGTATATTGAAGTGTCAAAACCTTTGCAGACGCATGCAGATTCTGTACATAAAACTAAAAATGACTCTGTGTGCGTGTGTGTGTGGATTACTTTAATCAAAGCTGACAGACTGGGCACCAGCAGATCTGTGCGCTTTGTCATTTAAGGGGTGTGTGTTTGTGCATTTTTAGCTCCTCTGTCATTAAAGGAGATGAAGGGAGGAAGTTTATCCAAGGCACTCTTAGTGTACCCTGTAGGTGTGCGTGTCTTTAAGGATTGTGCTACGATTGTGCTATATGGTTTCCTCATGTATAATGGATGCTGCTTAATGAGCTGATGTTTCATTTAAACGTCTTCATCCGCCCACTCCTTATCTTTAGATTAAAGAGCACGCGCTCAGCTCTTTTGCCCCGATCATTGTTTGCTCTTAACAATCTGACAAAGTCTTGCTTTGTGTCTTCGAGTTTCGTGTGAAGGAGCCGAAGCCTCAAACACACAAAGACTGAAGTGACTGAGGTTCCTCCAAAGCTTACTGGTTGTCACATCGAGGAAGTTGTTGCTAGTTGCAGATACTTAAGATGGATTTATCTCAGGTTATGGATGTACTCGTTACACTTGCTGAGAGTTTACGTTAAAGCCCGTGGATTTATAAGGCAGTGAGAATCTTATTCAGTATTTGTACAGTCGGTTTTGCTAGATGACGAACTGCTAGTGCTGCTGGCTCTGAAGCTAAACTGAATGGCACTTTTTCCCCCATGCTTTCCTGCACCTACTCCATCCCACTACCCCCTGGGAGGTACAGCCTCAGTCTCACATTGTGAGCTAGTAAAAGACTCCTTTGTTGGTTAATGCTTATATTTCTCTTTTATTAAAAAAAATGGACAGTACAGTGCACTGCTTCCCAGGGTGAGTGTTTTCTGCAGCGCTTGGACAGGTGCTGTTCTCATGCACAGGTTAGAAATTAAGCTGCTCTGACTTATTGTATGCACCTCAGTGCCAGGAGGGAAACTGTATGGTGTGTGTTCTTTCTAAACATCTGTGAGGCAAAGTGTTAGCTGTGCTAAGCTACAGTACATCAGCGTGCAGACTGAGCTCAAATTTGGATCTGTATTAAAAAAAATGTAAACACGTAGAAATATAAATCAGCCAGAAGTCTTCGTCCGCAGCAGCTTCCTCGTCCGCCTCTCTCCGTGGGCAGTCCCGAGCGATCCAAGGCAAAATGAGAGTAACACTGCTCTCATGTTAAAAACAGTCCCCAACTCCAGCACCGGACACAGTAACAACTCTGCTGCTGTGGGAATGCGTCAGTGTTAAACTGGCAGAGGGTTTATTTAGATATCCTCTTCTCTGTGGAGATTTTTTTGTTTTGTTTTTAAGTTAAGTAATCATGAGACAACAAACTGTGATCTAGGCAATTCAATTTAAGGTTAGGCTTCTCCCTTATTTCCCAAGGGGTCGCCTCAGCGGATAGATCCAGATATTTGATTTGGCAGTTGCCTTTCCCGACAGAATCCATCCATTTATCCTGGCTTGGGTCGAGCACAAGGATTAGACCGGCTTGTAACCCTCTAAGGCTGGGTTTGTGTCTCCTCACAGCCTCAAACCGGGATCTTTTTTATGTAAGGCAACCGTGTTAGCGAGAGTCCAGTCAGTTAAGCTGAATTCAAAGGGTCGATGGAGCGTTTGACGCTAAATGCTGCACAGCAGCTCAGTTTTTGTTACTTTTTGTAAAGCCACAGGCAAAAAATGACAACATGCTTTAACTACTTACTTTAGATATTTGGTATTGAAACTTGAAAGTTGATTGCTCATCGTCTTTCTCACCCCTTCCTCCACCACAGCAAATGGTGATGAGCCTGCGGGTGTCGGAGCTCCAGGTACTGCTGGGCTACGCCGGGCGCAACAAGCACGGACGCAAGCACGAGCTGCTGACCAAGGCGCTGCATCTGCTGAAAGCCGGCTGCAGCCCCGCCGTGCACATGAAGATCAAAGAGCTCTACCGAAGACGTTTCCCGGCCAAAATGGTCTCTCACTCAGAGCTGGCCTTGCCTGGGCCGCACCACCCGGCCACAGCTGGAGTGGTCGGGGGAGGGGGCGCGGCGCTGCCTGCTGGCCTGACGCAGCTGGCTTACGAGGGTCACGCTGGTCACGGTGGAGCCCCATCGCCCGCTGCGTTACTGCCGCTCTCGCTACTCGGTCCTGGGAAACACGAGCTGACCGGGCTGACGCACCACCTGGCCTCCTCAGCGACACTGCATCCGGTGCATCCAGATGTTAAGCTCCAGAGGCTGCCCTTCTACGACATGCTGGACGAACTCATCAAGCCCACGAGTCTAGGTGAGGACATGTGTACGTGTGGCTTTTGTGTGACACGTGACTGCAACATGAATCAAATAATACGTTTTGTGTTAATTTTCTATATGTTTTTATTTTTGTATCAGCTGACAATATGAAAGCAAACCTTTTAGAATCTACAGGAGCAGTTTATCTTTCTGGCCCTCCGCTTTACTGTTTTGGCCCAAACACTCAGGCATCTGTTTTCAACAAACAAAGCCATATAAATCCACTGTACACAGGCGGCTCAGCTCTAAATAACAGGCAAACCAAACTGGTAACTAGCTGGGGAGATGGTAAAGCATTCAGCAGCCCAGTGAACCAGTTACTACTCTCAGTAGCTGGTAGAGACCACAGAAAGCTTATGGAAGATGAACATAGCCACTATTTACGTCATTAGTTTATGGGGTCATGGGTTGAGCATTTTGGCTGAAATCCTCCTTTGTGGGTGGATCCAGCTGACAAATCAAATGTGGTATACAAATAAAGTTGTATTGTAAATCACGGTCAAAGCACGGCCATACAATAGTGAAAATCATACCCTGCTTTATTAAATTTACAAAGTGAGCTTGAATTAAGCTGCTGCTGAATTAAGACTTAAAAACCAGCGACTGACGATGAACTCATCAGGCTCCAGAGTTCATCCATGGTGTACAGCATGATTTAGCAGTGTTAATTTCATTGATCAATAGCTTTTAATCATAGGTTTCATGGACAACTTTCCTTTTTGTGACAAAAACAAGATAACAACTAGATAAAACTAAGCACGAAGATAAAAACATACGATGAAATGTATTGATGTCTTTGTCAACAAAGAAAAACAACTTCTCCTCCGGGGGGAAGTTGTTTGGAAAGGCAGGACCAGTTTAGAAATGATCCAATCACACTTGATGTCAAGGAAAATAAGACACTGTAAACCATGTGGAGCAAACAAAGACCACAGGTTTAATGCACTTCCTCACATACCTTTTTAGACCTGGAGGCCACACCCATCTTTGATATACAGTCCATAATCGAGACCACAAGTAAAGCACCTATTTGCTGAGAGGTTTGCCATGGAGTCTTAAATGTTGATGATACTATATAGTTGAAAACACTGTGACTGGTGACTAACACGAGATAAAAAAAGAAGAATAGATGCACACACATTCACTGGCCACCTGCCCAGTACAGGGTTGGAGCTCCTTTTGCCTTCAGAACTGCCTCAATGCATAGAATTACTGCCATGTGATCGGCTGGTGGGATATTTGAGTTTACAAGCATTTAAATGGGCATACCTGATGATAAAATATGTGTTGAATGTGTGCGGCTGTATAAATGTCAGTCCAGTTCTCTTTATTATTATTATATTGTCACATAGGCCACTCTGTTGGAATTTGTGTCAGGTGGCTCGAGCGACGCTGCCACATTATGAATTGCACTTTTATTCATTTTGTACATTTATATTTCTAACTGTAGCACTAATGTGGATATAAACAATCAACACCGCAGCGCTGTATGTCGGCCGCACCGTGTTTGCTCAGCCGAGCCGTCGCTCTGTTGCACTGCTGTGAAAACGGTCCTGCACACGGCGCGCTTCACACCGTCACATCTCGGGCTTCCTAACAAAACTCAGCTTGTTTGCCATGTGACGACACGCAGCTCTCGAGCGTTGAGGATCGTTAACGTGTAAGAGAGCTTCGAATCAAATCTTTTTGTTCTTAGTTTGCATAGCAGCTAATTCTGTGCACAGAGGAGATCACAGTGGTGGAATAAGTATGCAAGCTTGGAAATGAATCATTCTGAAGGATTATTTACAGATGTAGCGGACAGCAACATCCCCGTTCGGCTTCATCGGGCTGTGCTGGTGTGGCTTGATCACTTCTTTGTTGACACTGGCTGCGATAACAAACCCGCCAACTGTCAGAATTTGAATCAGATTTGGCTAAATTGTGATATGCGTTTGTGTGTCTGTGTGACATTATAAGATAATGGCTCTCTTAGATTAGTAAGTAAAGTACAAGTTCATTAGTCACTTATATAAAATAATATTTATTTCAACTGTGACAGAAAACAAAACAGCTTTTTTAAGCCCTTCAGGTTCAAATATCCAGAATGTTCTCCAACATTCATAATGCCCAGTGTTATGTGCCCTGTCGTCCCTTTAATTCTCTACATACCCAACTTTTAATCTCGCCTTTATCTCGCTTAGATTTGTCGTTGCATTACATCTACCTCCAGCACCCAGTCTGCACTTAGCATAATAAGACTCTTTGGGCTCTGGGATATATTGCAAATATATGGAAATGTCTAGATTTTCCTACATTAGCATTTTAATGGAGTAGAAGACCATCTCGTGATTAATTTGCCTGCAGATGCATGCACAAACAGCGAGCCTACAGCTCTATCATCCCACTCTCCCTCTTCTTCCCTCTCGCTTCCTCACTCGATCCATTTCCTGCACACGCCTCATCCCTCTCCTCCCGCTCTGTGTCCCTCTCCGTCTTCTGTCGCCGCTGCTGTCCTCGGTCAAAATTTGCATGCAGAGTGATGAAATCGCACAGGCCTACACCTGTGCCACACACCCTCCCTCCATTCGACTCCGAATCGTACGTTCACATTGCTCTCGCGCACAGACTGCTTTCGAAAGAACACAAACATCTTTTCCAATAAATAATAAATGCTCAGTCCCTCATTGTTCTGGGGAAACTGAGAGAGCCAAAAGCCTGAGTGATAGGAGCAGAAACCCGGAGGAGGGTGTCTGGCATCGTTAGGTGAAGCTGAAGATTTGAATTTGCCTCCGAAAGTGAAACTAAGCTGCAGCTTTGAGGTGACGACCCTCTTTGTAATAATCGGAGGCAGAAAGGAAAGCAATCGATTCATTTTAATTGCCCTCTCACTGGAGGATCTCTGATTCTTACTGGGAGAATTTCTTTAATTTTTTTCCCCCTCGTGCCTTGAGACAGCCTTTCCCTCTTCACTCACTGATCACACTCTTCCACATAATCTCCCTCCTCTCCGCTTGTGTACTCCTCTCTGATCTGCTGATTACTGCTCGCTCCCTCTCTCCCTCTCTCCTTCCTATTGTTGCTGCGTCTCCTCTCGCCTCGCCTCCCGTTCCCCTCTCATTTTTTCCCTCCCTTCCCCCACTTGTTTGCTTGCTTCTTCTGCTTTGCCAGATTTTTTTTTTTTTTTGGCCATTTATGTGCTCAACCAGGATTCTGACAGTTTTTGTTTTTTTGTTTTTGTTTTTTACAAGAGCACATGTGCAGACAGACTTAAGACAGTAGAGTGAAAGGCAGGATTTTTACTCATTTGCTATGTACTTGTTTCTAAAGTTCGAATGAGTCTATTGTCATAGCCAGGGTTGAGGTTTTTAGGAAGTTCAGACACAGTTTATATATATATATTTTTTACCTGTACATAATAACCACGAGTGAAACCAAGATTAAATTGCACAAAATTGCAATAATGTACTAAAAAATACAGAAAATGATGAGCTAGTTCTTATGGGGAAACCAAACAGGCAAATAGAAGAGTAAACGGGGAAGGAAAAGCAAAACAAATGTCTAAAAATGTCCTAACTGATGTGCTGGAAGCACCACAAATCATGTCCATGTACAAAAATAACTGATAAAAATATTGTCACTATTTATCAAAGTGCCTCGAAAAATTTCCCCGATTATGTTTTTCTTCAAACTGCCTCCAGACCATGTAGCAGCTGTTTTTTTGTGTTAATATGCAGCAGACTGATTAAATAACTTGCAGATCTCGATTCTTTTTAAGCATTTCTTTAAAAAAAATTAATTTAAAAAATCGATGCTGCTCTTTCTCTGTCTCCATCTGCGACTGCTCCAACAAAGTCACCTCTTCCACTAGAATTAATTAAACTTGTTGGCTTCCTTTCATTTTTAACAACTTTTGGACGCTTTAAGGCAGCAATTTATTTTTGACTTTCCATGGGATGTGTGCTATTTTCAAATTTAAGTCTTAAGTTTTAGCAGGCAGTGGGGTTCATTTCGAATTCTTCTGGCTTTCTTTTGAAGTTGAACTGGATTTAAGGAATTACGCATTTGCAGCACTCATCTCATCCTATATGGAAATATATAACACCATAAACGTCACGTTTCTGATGAAGCTTGATTTCAGAAACAGTTTGTATGCGTAGCGAGATGGAGACGGTGCTGCCTTACGCTCCATAACCAAATCTCTCTTTGCAAAATCAGTCCAAATGCTAAAAACTCTGCTGCAGTCGAATATGTATCCCTAATAAGATTAAAATATGACATCCGTGGTTCACGCATACGGGAGAGAGACTGGTGAGGAATATGGCAGCCGATCAGCTGCATAATTATGTTCGTCTCTACAGTATCCGAGGAACTGCGGTGCGTGTCGACGTCTTCTCCGATTTCCGGCCTTAACCTGATTTCTTTCAGTAACCGGGTTTCTTGTGCGCATGTAAATGTAGTTATTATCACGCTCTCGCCATCCTCTCCCCTCCTTCGGCCTCACTCCTTATCGTTTCACCCAGAGCCCCCACCCTCCCTCCTGTGGAGCCTTGTGCTCTCTGCTGACTTTTGTCAGCGTGGAGAATAAAGGTTGGTTGGCCCACAGTGTAGGCCTGAGAGCCTACTGGTCAACACTGAGGCTTGCACCAGCATCTCCCATCTTACCCCACTGGTTGTGCTCCATCATTGACCGTGCTGCGCGGAGAACTATACATCACAGCTCATTATGGATATCATAGCACATGCATTATACATGATTTAATTACCATATCTTTGGGGGGAAAAAGGGATGCAAACCTATTCCGCGTTTGATGAGGACTTTGTGCATAATGGTTTGTTACATGAGAAGATTGCAGTAGAGGAAAAGCATGTGGAAAAAAATATCTAATAAGGTTTTTTTTGTTTTTTTCTTTTGGATGGCTTCCTTTAGAAATGAGTCAGCCCATGATTATATCTTTGCATACTGAATCCTGAAACCCCCTTTGGAAAACTTATTTTATTGTTAAGATTATTTTTTTTATTATCTGTTAGGAGGTCGCTGTCATACTTACCTTCAGTACATTTCCTAAGGTCACGAGGGGAAGGGGGAAAAGAAGTCAACCTTCAGCATTGCACACAGTTCAGCAGGACTCCAGGTGCCAGGACATGAATCACGTCTGCATGGTGCCATCTGCCTGTCAATTAAAGTGGCAATAGACAACTCCCCAGAGCTCTCTCCTTCGAGTGAATGCCCGTCCAACATTCCCTCTTTTTCTCCTCCTCATCATCTTCTTTGCTTCCTCCAGCAACAGGACTTTTTTCGTTTTTCTTATAACTCTACTGGCGGAGAGAGTTTCCCGAATCAACCATTTCAGCTACCTACGGAAAGCTACAAATTCTAAGGAAAATTAAATCACTGTTCTCTTCCTGGTTTGATTGTGCAATTGAGCCCCCATTTTCCGGCAAGATTTTTGTGCCCAGCGGCAGTCAGGGTTGCACAGTAAAGTGAAACTGATCATTATTCTGCAGCCACTGCATTGTGCATTCAACATTTCCTGCAACCCATCACGCCTATCATCATACTGATGAGACCAATTTAAACCGTGGATAATGATGGCTGATGAACTCTATACTTAAACAGTTACTTCTTTACCAAAAACGATTCAGCACATTTTGAAGGATGGAAGGGTCTAATACATGTTTACGCAGTTTATTCATCTGCGTGTACAATGCTGTGCAAAAGTCTTGAGTCACCCCTTTTGCTTCTAAGCAACCAGATGTAATTTTTTTAAGTGCTGTTGAGTAATAGCGCTTCAGGCTTTCTAGAGGTGTTTCTTTAGACATTGGCTGCTTCTTCACTCATTTTTACTTGGTATATCTCAGCATGGTGTACAGTATGTAAGTATGCCAAATTGTCAAATTACACAAGAAGTGAACTGAAAATCGGTGGCAGCCGGTCTTATGAAGTGATGAATCCATCAGCCTACCTGACCTCTTCTATGCAAGGAAGAGGTCTGGAGAGAGGTAGCCAACACAGCTGATTTAAATGGCTAAATTACCTCCTCAACATGTCTTGAAGTTCTCCAGAGGCCTGGTAATGAACTAATCATTTGATTCAGGAGTGTTCACTCAGGGTGATATCTAAAACCTGCATGACACCGGCCCTTGAGGCCTGGAGTTGGACACCCCTGGTCTATAGCCATCTGTAAAACATAGTGGAGGCTCTGTCCTGGTTTAGGGCTGTCTGTCAGATTTGAATCCACCATGCAGTACCATCTGGAAAGTGTTAGATTGGCAACTGCTTTTGCACAGTACTGTAGTTTCCTTGGTTTTATCTGACTCATCCTGTAAAATGCCTTATCCTCTAACTTTCTGTTAGAGAGGAGCTTTTAGATGCAAAGATCCACCTACAGTATTTATAGCGGAAATGGAAAAAACAGTTTCTTTGCTTTAAAGTTGTTTATCAGTATCTTCTTTAGTAACGGTAATGGCATTTAGATAACTAGCATTGCTCAGTATGTCATGTTTATGGTGATAGTTGATATTATGCAGCTTTGGAGGCTTTTTAAAAGCCACAAAATGATTGAATGAAGTGACTGCGCATGTTTACAGAGTTTTTAAACATTTCCTACATTCCAGTACCTACATTCATTTTTGTTCCTTCTTCTGTATTTAGATTATCATAATCTTCACATATAACGCAAAGTAGTGTGGCATAAATACAGCCACAGAAAAGTTGATTTGTTTCTTTTTTTTTTTTTTTTTTTTAATTTTTTTTTTTTTTTTTTTTTGTGTGTGTATAACCTCTTTTTTTTTTTTTTTTTTTTTTGCCTGTCCCGTTTGGCTCTTTTGCCATCAGAATTGTTGTCTAAAGGCAAAGAAAGATGCCCAACGGATTTACTTTACCAAACTGACCATCCCAGCCTTGCCGTAATGGTCCATTTGATTCACCTTTTATTGTTTATTTTATTTTCACTTACTGAATACGGGACAGACTTGACTGGGGGAAAGAAGGGGAGAAAGAAAGAGGGAAAGAGAAACAGCTGAGAAGAGGGACGGGGGAGAAGGGCAAAAGACAAAAACCAACAGAACGGGCAGAGAAAAAAAAATGCATATATCGATCACCTGGATCACCTGCTGAGAAAGAAAAAAGAAAGCAAGCAGAAGAGAACAAGAGTAATAGAATAAACAGCATCACAATGATATATGGGAATATGACAGTAAATACTAAATGTTAAACATTATTGTGCAGCACATAAGATCAACAGAACACAGTGTGCTTTGAGGTAGGAGCCAAAAAGGGTGTAGTTTGTGGGTGTGATCACCCGTGTGTACACCTGTGAGCATGGACGCGCTTGTTTTTTGTTTTTTTAAAAGGTTCCTTCATGTAATAATCTGCTAGAGGGTGTGGGGGGGCCACAGCCCCGTCCTCCAGGGCATGAAGCAGGTATGGAGGAGATCAAAACTCCAGACATCCAGAGGCCCCCAGAACACAAGAGACCAAGGAAGACCAACAGAGGGGCAGCTGCGCCACTGTCCCGGAAAGAGCTGAGGAGAGTCCCAGATGAGGGCTCACTCAGCAGCCGCGGAGCAGAAGCCAGGGGGAGTTGCAGTGACGCGCCCGTGAGCTCCGCCGGCAGCCAGCTGCGCCTGAGTGACCGAGCCCCAGGCCGAGAGGCCGGGGGCACCCCACCTCCGAAGTGGCCCGAGCGAGCCCCAGGCTCCAGGCCCCGATAAGCGGCCGCCAAGGAGTGAGCCGGTGTGTACCTGGACGCCCATCCCCAGACACAAAGAACCACCAACGCACCGATGTCTGAGGGGGTCCGCCACTGGCAGGGGAAGTGGTGGTAGGGGGAGATAGGCCTCCAAACCTTGGAGGGCCTGAGATGTCCCCAGAGAGGTGGCGCCTGACACCCAACCTGACATATAGACACAGACATACAGGCACACACAGATACAAACATCCATTCCCACCCTCATGCTCTCATATGCACTTACTCCACACTCAACCAACGTGGAGACAGACATAAAGAGACGTTGTACACACGATCACACTCCCCCAAGCGTACTCTACAAACCGGGTCTAGGTGCCCCCGCCCCTGGAGGGGGGGACTGCACCCAGACCCAGGTGGTGTTTCCCTTTTCCCTGCGGTGGGGGGAGGCAGACCGCCCCGACTCCGCAGCAGCAGGAAGGCTCCACACTCCAGACCGCAGTCGGACGGCCAACTCCTCCTCCTAGTCCTAGCCCCCCTGCTCCAGCAGGTCGCAGAGAACGGGGGTGAGAGAAGACTCCAAACCTCCCTCCACCCGCTCATTGTAATGTTGATGCATGTGTGTTCTAAGGTGCATTTAAAACCCAGGAGGGCTTGGAGCTACCTGCCAGAGAGCAGCAGGTAAGCGCATGGTCCCTCCTGCTAGCCCTCAATGTCTACGTGTATTTAAAATTGAGAGGTGGGCAACGATGCCAGGGGTGGGGTGTACACCCTGATGGTACTTTGGACTCCGTGTATCGTGCCCACCCCCAAGATCCTATATGTATGTGTAATGAGAGTGTGAGTAATGTGAATGTCTAAGTTGTGGGATAAAATTGAGGCAGAGGCAGCCAGAAGGGGACAGAGGGGGGGGTAGCCTCCTCTGCACCCTGGTGACATACCCCTACTCCAAGGCCCTGCATGTGTGGGTGGTTGTGGTGGAGCGGGAAGAGGGAGGCAGCTGGAGATGGGGAGGGAAGGAAGGGAGGGGCAAGTGACCCCTCCCTGGGGCCAGCTCCCCCGCTGACCCCAGTAGGCACCCCCATACTCCGCGACCCGCCAGGGAAAGGGGGCCCAGGCCCATCCAGACCGGGCCCAGTGCAGCAGCGCTGCCCGGCCCCACAGAGCCCGGGACAGTCCACCCAACCCCACCACAGAGAAAACTGCACCCACCCCATCATCCACTCATCTTCCAGACTACATAAGACAATAAACACCCAGGCTGAGATCTTCCTCCACCTCTCCTGTATCTCCCCCTCCTGCAGAGGGAGCTCCTGAGGAGAGGAAAGCTCCTGCAAGATGTGACAATCTCCCCCACCAGTTGAAGAGCCCCCCAGGTGGCTCGACGCACCGGCGGCACCCTGCTCCAGGGCTGGGCCCCCATGCACCCACCCGCCCACAACCCCGGCAACACACCAACCAGGACCCAAGCCCCCGAGGCCCGGTCCGGGTCCCAGCCCAGAGACGGAGCGCCCCCAGAACCTCACGCCCATCCCGGACCCACCCAGGGGCAGCCAGGCTACCAGGTCAGTAACCCACGTCCGTCAGCACAGACCCTCCCCTAGCCCCGCTGCAC
Organism: Copadichromis virginalis; assembly: GCF_057382275.1. Taxonomy (NCBI): domain Eukaryota; kingdom Metazoa; phylum Chordata; class Actinopteri; order Cichliformes; family Cichlidae; genus Copadichromis; species Copadichromis virginalis. The sequence continues at coordinate 29,873,391 of NC_140618.1, forward strand.
GCAGCCGCGAGGAAACAGTCACCGGAGAGCCAACAGAGCCCCTAACCGGACATGACCGCTACCCTGGGTTGAGCCCCCCAAGGAAGATGCCTCCGGGGAACCCCCCGACGCCCTAAGCCTGTCCCTACCCCCACACCAATCACAACAGTGAAGGCGGGACCAAACTATGACCCCCCACCCCCACTAGGTGATGGAGCTGATCAAAGGAGCCCAGAGCAATTGATCTGATGTGGTGGCAGAGGCTGTATCAAGACTAATGTAATCTAATAGATAATTTCTATATTGGTTAGAATTAAGATTATTTTTATTTTTCCAGTTCATGAGGACTGTTTTCTTGGCTATGCATAGGGCAGTGAAAACCATATGGGCGATATTCTTTTCTGAAGTGACATTATCTAAGCTGCCCAACAAACACACTAAGGGGGAAGTTGGAATGTTACATTTCAGACACTTCGATAAGTCTTCACATATCTCGCGCCAAAACTTCTGAACTGGTGGACAGAACCAAAGAGCGTGGATATAATTGTCCGGTGAATTGGTTTGGCAGTGTGAGCAGTTGTTGGTAGACGTAAAGCCCATCTTGAACATCCGATGACCTGTATAGTGCACTCTATGTAATATTTTGTATTGAATTAATTGAAGACTGGGATTTCTGATTAGATGAAAGGTTTTTAAGCAAATCTGAGACCAGAAGTTTAGGTCTAAGTTAACTGATAAATCCGCTTCCCATTTTGCAATAGGAAGTGATATTGATTCATCTGTTTTAGAAAGCATTCTGTATATTTTGGATAGTAATTTGGGGGGTTTAAGAGTAAGAAATTGAACCACACTTGGTGGTGTTTGTAGTTCAACTTGACCCGGTTTAAATTTCTTTTTTTACTATGGATTTAATTTGTTGATATTCTAAAAATCTTTTCTTGTTGATCCCATATTGTGTAACTAGTCCGTCAAATGAAATAAATTCTGTTCCTTCTAGTATATGTTCTAAATATTTGATTCCTTTATCACTCCAATCTGAAAAGTTTATCATATTATTGTTTTGTAATATGTCAGGGTTGTTCCAGATAGGTGTACGTTTGCATGGGATTAATGAAGACTCCGTGAATTTTAGAAACTCCCACCATGCTGTCAGAGAAGAGCTGATGTTGATGCTTTTAAAGCATTCATGTCGTTGGATGTTTGAGCTGATAAATGGTAGGTCTGAGATCTCTAGATTATTGCAGAGTGCTTGTTCTACATCTAGCCAAGGTTCATCTATGAGGGTGTGTTTTAGCCATCCTGAGATAAACTGAAGCCTGTTGGCTAAGAAGTAGTGCTGAAAGTTAGGTAGTTCTAGTCCTCCTTTATCCTTGGTCTTTTGTAGTGTTTTTAAGCTTATACGTGGGGGTTTATTTTTCCAAAGGAATTTGGACATACATGAATCTAGAGATCTGAACCAATCTTGTGGCGGTTTAGTTGGGATCATTGAGAATAAATAATTTATTTTTGGTAAGACCATCATTTTTATAGCGGCAACCCTTACCATGAGTGATATGGGTAGACATTTCCATCTAGCCAGATCATCTTCTACCTTCTTTAAAAGTGGGATATGGTTTAATTTAGTTAGATCTGCAAGCTTGGGAGAAACATTAATACCTAAATATTTTATATTTCCCGATTGCAGTGGTGTAGAAGAGGAATTATGGAAGGAGCAATTAATCGGTACACTCAAAAAAATAATTCATTGGATGAACTTAATTTCATCTTGCCACCTATATTCCATCTAAACAAATCATGTTATATCAATCCATCTTGATTGTGTTGTTTCAACACTAAATATGTTTGTAAGTGTAACATAATTTAAACATTAACATTCAGTTAATTTGATTTTTATTCAGTTAACATGTTTGTACCAAGTTAGTCTAATTAATTTAAATTCATGTTATATTGTTTAAACACCTTGGCACATCAAAAGTCAGTCTTGTTACATGAACTAGTAAAATATTTGTTTGTTACACCAATGTTAATCTTGTTGAATGAACAAATGTAATTTATGTCTGTAGTACTTACACCAATCATGTTTCAGTTAGTGTTTGTATTGCTTATGTAAACATTACTTTTAATTAAATTAATGAAACATACATAAATGATAACTTGCAAAACCATCTCTTTTATTTTGCTTGAACATTCTTAAAACAGTTGGCAGGATCCCAGTTCAGCCTAGCTTTCTCCCCTTTAACCATCTCATACTAAGACCACAGAACTTCCAGATCAAGACATGCTGACTGAAAGAAAAAATACAATAAAATAACCCTAACCCTAATAATAAAAATGAAATAAGTCTGTTGAATAGTTTGCAGACAAAAAATATTATCCCCAAAGCAACTTTCGTAAAATGTAGTAAAATATGCATTGCAAACAACAATATGAATTTTAACACAATTTAAAGCTCAGACATAACATTCAACATTACTATGTTGCTTGCATACATTAGTCCTCCATTTAATCAGGCTGTATCCATTAATAGTGACTTTATGCTATTTAACGTGTGGAGAAAACATTCAATTTTGAGTATAACTGCTCCCCTCAAACAATTTGTGAAAACCAGTGTGTATTTGCCTTTGTAACAATTGCCATCTGGCAAAAATCAGTGTTTACACTTAAACTGTATAAGACTTTAAGTTATGAACAAACAATCTTTGTATAATAGCCGCAGAGCAAACCACATAGTTTATATGAACATTTTATAACTTACAATTTTAAACTTTAAAACAGTAAACACATATTTGCATTGCAAAAACCTTGAAAAAAAAATATCTGGCTTGCCTGAGTCTGTTTCAAGCTCATTCACCCCATTAGCTTGTTTTTTAGAAACTGTGCCTTGGATGACAACCTCTGTCCATCCAGCTTCATGATAATCTTTTGCAAGACTTCAAAAGTGCATTTGAGCTCCGGTGGGTAGCTTAGGTTCAGACAGTATATCAGTCCAAATAACAGAGCACAAGCAATTGCAATGCTCCTCAAACCAGTGAGAACCTCCACGCCTTCAATCAGGACACCGATGTTCTCTGGGTCATCTCCAGGCTCCGCACCCTCCTGATGTATGACATACACTCCCATCACAGTTTGTTCCATGGCTTCAGTGTTGGCCTCAGTGTTCTGTGACGTAAAATACAATAATACATTTGTTTGAGTCTAGATATGAAAAAAATAAAGGAATTCAGCAGTCAGCGTGAATATGCTGATATATTTACTAAATTCTATGTCTCTGGTTTCACACCTCAGAAATTTGACATGAAACAAAACAAGGACCAATTGCAATATCTTTTATTCACACGTGGTGTCACATTTTACCATTTCATATATTGAAATTACCCATAACTCCTGGAGCAAATTACATAACACAGAACAACTTGTGAATGTAACTGACCGTATATTCCTTCACAAGTTTCTCATGGTCTTCATTCAGGTAGACACACAAGGACTTCAGGATGCATGCTCATCTTGCATGTATTGTGTCATCCTAAGAAAAAAGGGAATCCATAATGACAATATTTAGCTTTTAGGCAGCAGTTTGAAAAAGGAATACTTAGTTTGGAAGAGTCCAAAAGGCCACATGGTAAATAGACTGGTTCTTATATAGCGTTTGTACTGAAATGACTTCCTTTGGTCTATCGATAAAAAATACTCAACAGGCTCTACAACCCTAAAATTTTGTATGTAGTATAGTTTTCTTTTATAAGGAGTGGCAAGAGGGCCACACTTTCCCAATATTTTAGCCACAGGGTTAGAAACACATACAGAATTTGCAAGCTCTTCAATAACAGCCTGACTAATATGGAGGTTAAGGCTCTTAAAAATTTCTCTAATTGTACGCTTTGTCAGAGGTACACTAGCTGAACTCAACAGAAAAACTAACTCCTCTAAGAACTCATCTAATCCTTTTGCTGGAACATGAAATATGTGTTCCAATTTCAACAATATTACTGCTAATTTCCGTTCAATTAGTTCGGGCTGATTTTCAACAGCACTATTATCACATTCTGTCACTGACTCACTTTCAAATTCACCATAGGATACATCTTCAGAACAGCTAGCCCTTACGTTATCAGAGGACTCTATCACTTGAACTGGGTCCACACGTGTCTTTAAAATCTTTAAGTGTGTGTGGATGATGCTTCCTCTTGTGTGTATAAAATGTATTGTAAATATTTGTCTTGAAAGGGCAACCAAGAAACACACAACTAACTGTCTCGTTACTTCGCAGATGTGTTCCAATATGGACAAAAAAAATCTCTCTCAGAGAAGACACAGTCACATAACTCACATTTAAAAGTTACTGAACTTGAAGCTGTCTGTGTAAACTGAGATGAATGAGCTTTATAGACATGAGTGTTCAGTCCACTCCAAGTCTTAAATGTGCACGGACAATTAACATATATGCACAGATAATGTTGACCTATTCCGTAATGATGATGTAGTTTATAATGTTGAAGTAATTTGTACCTGCTGCTCTCTCTGGTAACACAATGCTTGCACTGCCACATACACGTCACTGATAAAAAATGAAATATGCATTAGAAAACGTCAAGGAGATTAAACTTCTGCATCATCCAAAAAAAATAAATAACATAATAATAATAATAATAAGGCAAACATGAACTTACCATGTATTGTTGAGGAGGTGCATAAGAATCTCAGAGCATGGGAATGTGGCTTTATTTTGTGATGTATTTCTGGGGAGAGAAATTAATTAAAACAAAGTTATTACTCTGACAAATTTGTGTTAATATCTACATACTGTGAAATGTGAAGACTGTTACGGTGCGTACACACCGAACGCGATAGACGCGACCAGAGCTTCAGGTTTACATGTAAAGTCAATGGAGGAGCACGATGAAGCGTGACTGGAGGTCCAGCTAAACTTCGGAAGCAGATTTGCATTGAGAAAACGCTTTTCTGCCTACTTCACACGACTGACGCCTTTGAAGCGCGAAGTAAAATACGCGCTGCAGTTTGTGTGGTGCATTTTGTGCATTCGCGCTTATCACGTCTACCGCTCCAGCTGGTAAAATCTGCGGGACAGCAGCTCCTCAAACTCGGCAAGGGACAGAAGGTGGTACAGCTGAAAGCGGCCGTCATCCAGACGGAGCTTCTGGAGCAAGTGGTGAAACTCACCAAACTGCTCATGCTTGTGGAAGACCTGATGGACCCAGGTACGGTGAGGACGTCCTTTAGGCACTGCTCTGCTCTCCACAGCAAATAGAGAAGGGAGACTCTTTCTTCAAACGCTAGATTGACAGCTGCCATTTTAATAACATACCGTCTGGCACTACTTCCTCCCAGATCTCTTCTTCATACGCGTGAAAATTGCATATAAAGCTCGACCAGTTCATGCTGGACGCGCTTCGAGGTGCAAATGTGCACGCGATCAGCTAGGGGCGTCTATCGCGTTCGGTGTGAACGCACCGTTAGTCAGCCTAATGCAGAGCACCAGAGAAACTATAATCCGAACAATTATCCACCTAAATCATTCTGAATTCGAAAACTAAGTGAATATATTACAAAAAAAGAAAATGCACATGCAATTATTGTGACAGATTTTATCTTACTCCTTGTTATTAACTCCCCTAAACGCTGGTTTAGTTGAATTAAACCTTTCATCAATCCAGTTAATGCGGTTGCCCGCGACTAAACTCCACTGACAAAAACAGGAATTTTAGATAGAGCATCATAAAACACTCATAAAATCACCAAAACCATGTCGGTCAGTCTTACCACTACTACCAACAATCACCAACTCCGGTTAAGCAGAAAGTAACCTGTCATTCACGGAGCTATATGCGAAGACGTAACGGCTCTACGCGGCTTTCCCGCTCTTCAAAGTTAGCTAACTCCAGAGAAGAAAAACAGTCCTACCAACGCAGATAACCATGAAACAAACCTCATTCAAAGTCGACAGAAACAAAAAAAAAAAACGAACTTACCAAAATAACCTCATCAGTTTTTGCTCTGTTGCAACAATTAGCGACTCCGGTTAAGTTTTTAAAAAAACATTAAATTCACCGACTTACATTTGAAAAATGCTTGGGTCTACAACCTCCCTGCTATATATAAAACTCCTCTAAATCTCCACACTACACAGGTAAAATTTTTTAACTAATAGTATTTATCTCTCACTCCACTAACCTAAATAAATATATCAAGAAATATTACTTACCTCACTATCAGGTATGCCAAAGAAGTAACTCCACGTGCGCTCGTTAACTTCTCAACGGACCTTTCCGCATCCGGTGGGCGTGGAGCATGCGCAATACATGACGCTATCAGAGCCGTTGGTTTGATGGACCTCATTCTCATTGGATTGCCATGAACGAATTTAACTCATCAAAGTTTTCTTTGATTTATATTCAACAAAAAAAGAATGAATCATTTAATGAGCATAAAAATGATTTCTTCATGTGATGTAAACATATTACTACTTTGTTAATCAAACACATGCCCTAGTTGATTTTTTTGAGTGTAGGACTGTAGATTTTGACCAGTTAATTGAGTAATCTGATATTCTTGCAAAAGAGTTTATCAATTCAATCACCCCAGAGATATTGGTTTGTGAATTTTGGAGAAAGAGTAACACATCATCCGCATAAAGGCTCATTTTATGTTCCACGTTCTTGCATTTTATGCCCTTAATTACTGAATTCTGTCTAATTGCTGCTGCTAGTGGTTCAATAAAAATTGCAAATAGTGAAGGGGAGAGTGGGCATCCCTGCCTGGTGCCCCTCAAGAGACAGAAGCTGGAGGATGTCTGGTCATTTGTTCTAACACAAGCTGTTGGGGAATTATATAATATTTTTAACCAGTTTATGAAAGAGGATCCAAAACCAAATTTGTGTAAAGTTGCAAATAGAAATTTCCAGTTAACTCTGTCAAATGCTTTTTCTGCGTCTAAAGAGAATATTGTAGTTTCTAGGTTTTTACTGTATGAGTAGTCTATCAAATTAAGTAATCTACGTGTATTTGTTGATGAGTGCCTACCTTTTATGAAACCAGTTTGGTCAGGATGAATTAAGAGGGGGGTTATTTTCTCCAGTCTCTTTGAGAGAGCTTTGCAGATTATTTTAAGGTCTACATTTATAAGGGATATTGGACGATAGCTTGAGGGATATACAGGGTCTTTGCCTGGTTTTAGCAGGAGATTAATGTTTGCAGAATTCATATTTGATGGAAGTCTGCCCTTTTCTTTAATTTCCAACAACGTTCTGTAGAAAACTGGTGCTAGAATCATCCAGAATTCTTTGTAGAATTCTGCAGGAAAGCCATCTGGACCTGGAGCCTTATTATTGTGCATACTTATCAGGGCTTCCTGGAGTTCACCTGGTGTCAGTGGTGAATCCAGTGCCATTGCTTGAGTGTCCAATAATTTTGGAAGAGTTATGTTGTCCAAAAACTGATCAATTTCTTTTTTTTTTTAGATGGGTTTATTTGTGGTGAATACAACGTTTTATAGAAATCCCTGAAAATGTTGTTTATTTGTATCGGTTCATATAATGTGTTCCCAGATGAATCTTGAACAGCACATATAGTTGTTTTTTCTTTATTTATTTTTAGCTGGTTTGCTAGAAATTGACCGGATTTATTACCATGTTCATAATTTTGTAGGCGTAGTCTTTGTACTAAGAATTTTGTTTTTTTATCAATTATCTCATTTAATTCTAGTTTTGTTTTGCGTATTTTGTTCAATGTTTCCTGATCTTGGTGGGACGCGTAGGCTTCTTCTAGTGATTTGATGTTTTTTTCTAATTCCTGAATATTTTTGTTTTCTTTTTTCTTTTTATGTGATGAGAAAGAAATTATTTTACCTCTCATCACAGCTTTCCCTGCTTCCCATAGAACAGAAGCTGATGTTTCGGGAGTGTCATTATAGTTCAAATATGAAGTCCACTCTTTTTTAAAATATTTAATAAAGTCTTCATCTTTAAGTAGTGATATATTAAATCTCCAGTTTTTTCTTGGCGTAGTATTATTCTTGTGCATTAGTGTTAAAGATACAGGACCATGATCGCTGACAGCTATAGGGTGAATCTCAGTGTCTGAAATGTCGTTCAGCAGTGAGCTGCTGACCAAAAAATAATCCAGACGAGAGTAGGAGTGATGGACATGTGAGAAAAAAGTATATTCCTTACTGGTGGGGTGAAGGGAGCGCCATGTATCGCAAAGACCAAAGTCGCTCATATACTGTTTGATTATATTTGTGGACTGCCAATTACGCTGAGTTCCCGCTGTATTGAGCCTATCCATGTCTTCATTTAGTCCAAGGTTGAGGTCACCTCCAAGAACAAGTGTGCCATCTAAGTGTTCAGAGAGTGCACTGAAAAAACCGTGAAAGAATGAGGGATCATCAACATTTGGACCATATACACTTGCAATACATAGCTTTTTATCACGTATAGATAGTTTAATGATTAAGAATCTGCCCTCTGGATCTATAACTGTATCGAGTACTGTGAAATTAATATTTTTATGTATTAAAATTGCTGCTCCCCTTTGTCTAGAATTATAACAAGCTGAGAACACATTAGGAAACTCAGGTGTTTTAAGTTCATTCGAACCTCTAAGAGGTCTGTGGGTCTCTTGTAATAGGACAACATCTGCCTGTAGTTTTTTGAGTTGGTTAAATATTTTTAACCTCTTTTCTCTGGAGCCAGCTCCATTTATATTCCATGTAATGAACCTCAGTGTACCCATAGATGTTTGTGTATAACTAGGGATGTATGCTGTGTGCGTCGCTTAGACAGGTGGAGAGAATACGTCACTTGTTCATAAATAAAGAGAAGGAGAGAGAGAAAAAATGTGTGGCGAGATGCTCTCTGAGTCTGACTTTGTGTATGCATAGTTACTAATATGAGTAGGCTTGGCTTAAGTGTGTGTGTATCTTATATGACTGTGTGCGCTGTCTGACTGATGTAAATGTGCTGCCGTTGAGCGCATGGTGCGTATGTGTCGAAATAAAGGATGTTTGTGGATGAGTGTCGAAGCAGGTGATCGAGGCAGTGAAAGGAATAAAGAAAGAAACCAAGGACAGGGGTGAGCAGCATAAAACCAAGAGGGGGAAAAGAGAGGAGGAAAAAAAAAAAAACGAGAAGAAAAAAAAACCAAAAACAAAACGTAAACATTCCAATTAAATCACTGACGGAGAGTGACGGTGTTAATTCTGCTATGAAATCACACTTTAAGATGCGATTGATACTGGTAAGTTAAACAGATGTTAATGCAAGTTAGTGTGAGTGGATAGGGAAATGGTGTAGCTGATTCTTATCTGGTGTGAGGTTAATACAGCCACGGAGTGATGTTGGGGTCGCGGTGGAGCTGTCCGTCCACATACAGCCGGTCCACAGCGATGACAGCGCGGGAGCCCTTCTGGATGAAGCCGCGTCGGATTGGGAAGAGGACCCTGCGTCGTTCCAAGATCTCTTTGGGGAACTGGTCGTTCACGCTGAAGTCCGTTCCTTTTAATTCCCTGCCGCGGCTTTTCACATGTTGCTTTTGTTTGAAGTGGCCGAATTTGGCCACGATAGGACGTGGTCTCCCGGCCGTAGCCCGAATGGGGCCGAGGCGATGTACCCGATCGAAGACGATGTTCTTCACAGTGTCCTCCGGCAGCTTCAGGTGGGTTTTGATGAAGCTTTTTACCGTGGTCTCCGCGTCCTCTCCAGCGGCTTCTGGAATACCAGAAAATACCAGATTATCACGCATGCTACGAGCTTGTAGATCGATAACTGTTTCTTTTATTTTTTTATTTTCTTTATTGAGCTGGGTAACATTATCTGTGAGACATTTCACCGACTCCCTTAGCGTGGCATTTTCAGCAGCAAGCGTTTCCACCTGCTGCTGGCTGTACTCCAGGGATTCTCGCAAGCATTTAAATTCTCGGTGAAGAATCTCCACCAAGGACAGCCTTGCGTCGAAACTGGACAATCGCTTGTCGATTGACTCCAATATGTCGGCAATATCTTTGCCGGCTGGCGATGTTGAGCCGGGGGAATCTGCCGGGCGTTGTCTTTTCGACGACGGCGTCTCAGCTTTGGCCGGGGAAGCTGCACACGGGGTCTTCTTCATCACGAGATCCTGAAAGCACTGATCGATGTAATCTTGGAGAGTCTCTAAACTCTCCTCGTTGTTCTCCAGGGTGTTGGAGATTATTTAGACAAATAGTGTTAGTTATAAGACAATTGATAAGTGTATTTGGTAATGCTGAAGCTTAAATGAATTTGTTCAAATCTAAACTACCATTTGCTTTAATTTTCCGCCAAAATCTCCGGCGTCTGACGTCAGTTACAACATGAGTCGCTTACCTTGTCCTCACTTCCGTCACTTACTCACCTGCTCCCTCACTTACTCACCTGCTGAGTTGATTTGTTTCTGCATTCAGGTTGCAGTGCGCAAGTAAGGGCTGCTCATTGTTTTATTGCTTTTTTCCTTTTTATATTGAGTCTCAGTTTGTCAGTAAATGGACTGTGATGTATATGAGAATGCATTTGTATAAAATAAGAGAAAGGCATTTTATATATTGGAGGTTTTGAAGCATATGGATAGGTATGTCATAGCAGCATTGCTGGTATTTCTAGACTTACTCGCAATGCTCCTAGACTTACTCCTCCAAACCTCTGGGACTGCAGTCATACCTTTTACCTTAGGTGGTAGCAACAATATTTGAGCAATCCCTGCAACAATCACCCAGTAATGCACAGCACATTGTTCACACAGTGCTTGTTTCTTTAGAAACTTCTATCGAAATGTTGAATTTCTGCTTTTTTGTGATAAGATTCTCCCAAAAATATTTCTGTGTTAGCCTGACACATTAAGTGTTTTTTCCTTTGTTTAGTGTGCTGTTAAGCAGTATTTAGCACTACATTGTGACTGTAGCCTTGAGACACTAATATTTTTCCAGTGCTAAAGTCCTTTTAGTCCTTTCCTTTTTTTTTTCCAATGCCATATGTGTTCCAAGTATATGGATCCATCTGCTTTGGCGACCCCTTGCGAATAAAGCAGTTTTATGAAATCCCAGTTTTAATTTTGATAAGAGCTGGTGGGAAGCCCCAAGGGAAGACAAGTACTCTATCACAGCAGCTGTTTGATGTGTGGTATTTTATAATTTAGTCACTAACCAAAAAATGAAAAGAAAACAGCTGGGTAGTGTACGTCATTAGAGACTCAAATGTCACAACGTTTATTTTCATCCACAGATGCATGAATTTTTCACCAAGATCTTGTGTTGTTGTAGTTCTGCGTAAAGCCTTCTCCCGCACGTCCCAAAGGTTCTGAGTGATGTTAAGGTTTGGACTCTATCCATGTGTGAAAATGATGTCATGCTTCCTGAACAACACTTTCGCAATTTGATCCTGATGAATCCTGGCATTGTCATCTTGAAACCTGTCTGTGCCATCAACATTTACTGATGGAAAGAACCTGGTCATTCAGTATATTCAGGTAGTCAGCTGACCTCATTTTTGGACACATAACTTTGCTGAAGCTAGACGTGACCATTGGAAGCAACCCCAGACCTTAGCATTGCCCTCACAGGCCTGTATAGAAGGCACTAGGCATGATGGGTGCATCACTTCATCCGCTTGTCTCTTCTTACCCTGATGCGTCCATCACTCTGCAACAGGGGAAGTTTGTGCTCGTCAGACCACGTGACCTTTTCCCTTGCACTGGAGTCCAAGCTTTCTGCTCCCTTGCAAACTGAATCTTTGTTTTCTGATTAGCTTCACTGATAAGTGGATTTCACGTCACCGCTGTTTAATCCCAGTCCCTTGAGTTCTCTTTGCATTGTGCATGAGAAAATGCTCTTACTTTCAATATTAACCATGGCTGTGATTTATACTATTTATTATTGTTAATATTAATCTGGGCATCTTTTCCACAATGTGGTTTTTTTTTTTTTTTTTTTTTTTTTTTTTTGTCCTGTCTTCCTCCCTCAACACCAACCAGTTGTTGCAAATGACCGCCTCTCCATGAGCCTTGTTCTGGGGGAGGTTTCTTCCTGTTAAAAGGGAGGGTTTCTTTTTCCCACTGTCGCCTAGTGCTTGCTCACAGGGGGTCTTCTGATATGATGTGACTTCACCAAATGTCTAAGTGATTGCTGATTACGATCATTCTCTCACACATTTCTTCTCCACGATAATGGTTCACCACTATCCTTATGGATTTTAATAATCCGTTAACCTTAATCCAGTTTTATTGCTATCAGCAATCTCCTGAGTTGATTTCTTTGCTTGATGCTGGTCAATAATTTGTCCCTTCAGAAGGGAATGACATCTTTTCCAAAACCATAGGATGTTTCTTCTAACACAGTTCAAGAAATGAAAAGCTGCTCACTGCATCAGTTTGGGGGAAATAACCTGTAGCCAGGTCAAACATATTATTCTCTGCAGTGATTATCCAATAGAAGGCTCTTGTTAGCTTGTTGGCTTCATGTTTTTGTGTTTCACACAGGATTTGTATGTTCCTTGATTGGCTCCTTTTTAATGTCTTAATTAACTGATGGTACTGTTTTAAAGTGAAAAACTTCCTTCAAATCAGATGCGTTCATGTCTGTTAAAAGATTTAATTTTGAAACATCAGTAGAAAGTGCTGAGTTTAGTCCCTACGAAAGAAAGTTTGAAAGCACAAAGAGTTGTACAACTTGAATTTAATAAAATCGGAATGAAACACTTGATGTCTGCAAATCAGTGCGTTCAGGTTCTTGTCACAGTTATCCGCCCTACTGGAGTGTCCTCGAGCAAGCACATTTAATCGCCACAAATCAAATGTTCCGTACGTCTTGTTTCTGCTGAGCAAATCAAGAACTCTAAGAATCAGTAAAGATACTGTATCACGCACACACTATCAGCTATACGTGGAAGAATATGGCGGCAATGTTCCAAAACATCCAACAAGCGCGAGCCGACCTCGTCGCCCAGCATCAAAACACAACCAGAGATTTGCCAGCTCGTACTCTGACCTCCGTGTGATCCCGTGTGAAATCTTTATTTCTCTGTAAACAACTCAGACTCCTCACAGCGAACGAACATCAACAAAAGGAGCCTTGGCTGCACTCGGCTATAAACACGCAGCAGAAAATGGCTTCCATCTCTCAGAGCCTATTAAAGCAGCATTATTTTCCTCTTCTGTCTGAGTTGGTGCATCATCATCTCGACAAACTGCCTGATTAGACAGACCCAACTCATAAGAAACCTAAACATCTGTAGCTTCCTCCTCTCCTCCTCTTTGTTTTTTTTAAGCTGGTCTCAGAGAGGAGGAACAGTGTCGTATCTTTGGGTGTCTTTGATTCTATACTAACATGGGCGTGGTGGGTGATGGCAAGAGGCCAAGCTCTGAAAACACAGCAACACGCGTGCTCCAGTGTGCACGCTGACAAGGATTGCAGGACCAGAAAGAAACTTTAATGCCAGCCTGAGCAGTGCTGTGTGCACGCTGGAATGCTTAAATGAGCTCTGTCAGTATGTAACTTTACAACATGTGGATAATAAAAGGTAATAACTGCAGGGGGGGCAAGAAACACTTCTGGAAAGTTGTCATTGTGCATGAATGTGAGTGTGACATTTAGAGCCGACCTTTTTGTCGCCGATCATTCTGGCGTTGTAGTTTGAGTGACGCTGGAAGGATTTTTGTCTTTGTTCTGTCTGTGAACGCTGCTGCATGTTGTGTTTGTGCACGCACATGTGGCACTGCCTTTGATTCTGTGTGCGCGGTGCGCCCGTGCATGCGGTGCACCAGAGAAAAAGTAGCAAGGCCACTAACAAGTTAATAAACTCCAGCTGGGCTTTGTTGTGCTGAAGAGTGGCTATGAAGCTCGAGCACATTCTCTGATGTTTAGCTCACATTTCTTCTTTTCAAAGCAGAGCCGAACCCAGATTTTACGTTTTCTTGCTGTAAAGAGCCTGGTAATAGTTACACCCCTATTTTTTATGTGAAATATAATTTATTATTTCACTCTATTTTATCAGCTGCCAATTTTAACACCTTTTTAGACGTTGATTTCAGTTGTTATGAGCCTGCTGAATGGCAGTTATCTCTTGGTATCAATCCCAAGTAGGTGGCCTCCGCTTTCAACTAGTGGGTAGTTATACCTCATTCTGCCCTTCTGAGTGGAGGTTCACAGGTTAAAACGGCATTAAAAGTGGCTGACGTATAATCAAGTCAGCTCTCAACCACAACAGATGAATTTGCCACCAAAAGCGAGCAAACTCTTGTTTTTACTCAGTCTTTAGCTTTGTTTTGGAACAAAAGGTTAGACGTTGGCACTTCCTTTATTTAACCCACTTTTTACCATGTAAAGAGTGTACATTTGCTAGCTTAGCACAGCACTTAGGAGCAGAGATTATACACGGACAGTAGACGTCTGTGTTGCTCTCTGTTTATCTCTCATTACAATGGATGGTAGAGGCTTACCGAGCCAGCTCGAAGGTAGAGGGGAGTGCGCCTACTGGCAATATGTGTTGTACTGATAACAACTGATAACAGCCATTAAATGGGCCGATAACAGCTAAATCGCATGGTTTAAAACAGATGTGGTCACACTGGAACATAAATTTAGTTCAAACATAAATATGTCAGCCGCAAAACTTTTTTTCTTTCTTCACAGTTGTGTGCTTGTCGAAAGGTTTACAGACGTTTCCTTTTTGGGAAGGCTGGCTCGTTGGCGTGTGGGAATCCCAACCCAGTCACATCCCTTTTTCACCTCCCTTTAGAGCTCATTAATCAGATAACCTATGTATTTTTAGAGACCAGTGTGTATGTGCATATTCATTGTTGTGGGCACTGTGCACACTCCCACAGTGGCTAAGTAGTTGTTAGTTATTTTGGATCTCCTTGAACCTTTGCTGTTTTTGTCCACCACATTTATATTAATAAGTGCACAACAAAATATTAGAGCAAATTCTTAATATAGCCGCTGCAGTTCAGGCTCAGTAGAAACTAGGTCTACAGCTAGGTTAGTGTCATTTCAGCCTCTTCTGTTATTAGGCATGCACGGGGAAAAAATAGAAATACATCTCTGAGTGATTCTATATACTCAGAAAAACTGCAGCTGACTGTATATTTTGGTTCCCGCTTGGTTTATTTCCTCTGTACTGTAAACATCAACCTATTGGAGGTCATTCTCCCATCTGTCACTCCTCCCACCATCTGCCTTAGATACAGTTTACAGTTTAGAAACAGTTTAAAATGCAGCGCAGTGCCAGGTACAGCAAGGGTCTCAAACCGCGTACCATGAAGGACAGAAAGTCTGCAGGTTTTTGCCTTCAGAAGTGCTGAACTGATTTCAAAAGCTCGATATTAAGCACACAGTCTATCACAAACTGCAAAAAATCCTTTAGCCTGTGCTATCTGTAATACCCATGTTAGACTTTTAGAAATTTCACCTCAGCTGTCCTCCTCTCTTCTTCTGCATTTACTCAGAATAATCTCCTGGTACTCTGAGACACATGGTTGGAGATTTGTATTAATAGAAGCTTTTATTTATTTATTGTGATTATGCTTGCGCCTCAAAATTAATGTCCCGGTGATTTATTTATGTTTATTAAGCACCATTAGTCAGAAATAAGATTTCATGCTATGCCGGGAACTGTAATTCCAGCTCTTGATCATTGCTCTCTGTTGCTTCTTTCAGTGAGAATAAGTAGAAGCTCAGTTTATAGAAATTCTGCTGCATATGATGTAGTCAATTTTATGAGCTTATAACTTTTGCTAAACAGCAGAATCTGTCGCTTTAAGGGGTAATTAGAGGATGCTGTTGCATTAAATTCTGTTAGGATCTGAGTCCACTCTGCAAACAAATATAAAATCTCCTTTTAAATATAAACCAGCAGTTGTACTGTCCACCCATGTCAAGCCAGCATACACCTAATCTTGCTATCAAGACCAAAAGCATCTGAACCAACAGGAGCCGGCTGACTGGCAATAAAGTAAGAGTCTTCACTCTGCTGAAGTGGAAAATCTCACTCAGTCTAGCATTATTGCATGTAACTTTGACCTGCTGAGTTACAAATAAAGGTTGAGGGTTTTGATTAATCACCAAGTTACATATTGACAGACCCACCATGCCAGCGACTTGCAGTCATGTGAAAAGGAGACTTTTCACTGCAGTCCTTTGAAAACCCAAGTCCACCCTTACTCACTCCATCGGAATTAAGAGGGTCAGTAACTGATCATCAGCAAGTGTGAGCACCTCTATGAAAGCAGCTATTTTGGCATTTTACAGTTTATTACGAGTGTACATCCCAGGAACTTCATCTCAAGGTCAGACACTGAGCAGTACAGTACGTCAAAAGCAATTTCAAAGCATGGTAGTGGAGGGTGATGGTTTGGGTTCATTTTAAAGCTACAGGACCACCTGAGCACCTTACAGTCATTGAGTCAAGTCCTCTGTATGCCAAACTGTTTGTCCACTGTCCCAGCTGTCATAGGGGAATCCGTCGCAGGGCTAACACATTAAGACAACCATTCACACTCGCATTCACACCTACGGCCCATTTAGAATCACCAGTTAACATTGCCCATTGGTTCTCTTTGGACTGTGGGAGGAAGCCATAACCCACAGAAACACAGCAGAAAATGCAGACTCTGCACAAAATGCAAACTCAGGACCTTCTTGCTTGCAAAAGTGCTAACCACAGAAGACTGTGCCACTCTAGTATTCTAGTCAAATCTGAAGCCATCTGTTTGACAGCTAAAGCTTGGCTGAAATTGGGTCATGTAACAGGCCAGTGATCTCAAGTACAGCAGAGAACAGAATGGCTGAAAAAGAAAAGAATCAAGGTGTCCAAGTCCAGATCCTCAACCTAGTGCTGAAATGTCGAGGTGGGACCGAAAGCTGTGCATAAACAAATGTTTACATACCTCACTGAACTGAATAGTAAGCCAAAATTCCTCCCCAGTGATGTTAGAGACTGATAAAGTCACACAGAAAATAATTTCATTGAAATATTGCTGCTGAAGCTGGTTTTGGAAGCTATTGAATCATTGGTTATATTTAGTTTGTCCCAAGTACTAAACAGACTTCTGTGAAAAGATTTTTCCCACTTACATGTATATTATTAGAATATCTGCCAATAACTGGGCTGCAATCAGAAGTAAAAATATGATTTAAAAAAAGATTTATTTATTTATATCTTTTGCCTTCCTTACATGAGTGATCGCAACAGCAGATATCAGTGGGCCAAACTGCTGCATCACCACAGTAACAAATCTCTGAGTTTGTTTTAAGCAGCTGTTATGCTTCTTATTCTTGTTCTTCTGTAAACAATGGAAGTCTGCATAGTTTCGTGGGATTTAGCGCCTCCTGAGGTAGCATTTTGTACTTTTGGTGAAACTCAGGCTAACCGTTTCCCCTGTTTCCAGTGAGATTTTAGATTTTCCTTTATTTTTTGTTAATAAATCAACTGTATTTGTTCTGTGTAACATCCATAGATGTGTTGCTTTTGATTTTCAGTAAAAACAAAGTAAAGAAACCCGGTTGTGGCTAGCGCTAGGCTAGGCTCATCAGAGCCCTTGACTAAATCAGAGTCCTATCAGCGGGAGTTTGGAATAGTTCTGACAAGTGCTTAGTGGGCAGTTGGATTGTGTGCTGATAACATTACAGACTTGTTGTTTTTTTTTTAATTTATTACCTTGTAAAAATGCATCTCATACTTCCACGCTGTGCTATATCTCTATGGTGCAGCTAGCATATGTTGCTAAAGATCTGCATTATCAGGATCATTGGAGTGAACGGAGATGACGCGACTCTTCCATTCATCGACTCTGGGCTCCATGTGCTGTGTTAATGGTAGTTGCTTGGTTACCAAGGAAACAGGAGAGTGATGAGATATGGCACAACACGTGTCTTGGCAGCAGTGCCCGCTATAATACCAAAAGTTGACTATTGTAGATTTGAATGAGAAATATGATCTGTGGTGAGAAGACTAAGTTTAGTTTCAAACTGCTACTTTTAATTTTGTGTATAAGCAGGACAGAAATCCCAAGGAAGATTAATGGTAAAGGGCTAATGAGCAGCTTGCATCTGCTTTCAGATATAAGCAGATATATATTTTGCTACTTTAGACCAGTTAGTGAGAAAAACAAAGAAAATATGTTAAAGTTGATGTCCAACACTGTGCTTGGGTAAAAATACAGCCTTGTGTTAGTGAGAGTGAGGAAGACATCAATCAAAGGCCATTTCAACCTCTTTCATATCTCTCCCAACCACTCACTTTGAAACACCAGAAACAAATCCAGCACCAGAGAGAGAGAGAGAGGGAGTTATAGAGTGATAGGAGATAGGCAGAGCAAGAGTGAGGGAGTGAGAGAGCTTTTTCTATTTATAACCTGTGTGCCCGGAGAGGAGGGAGATGGTTGTTCGAAAGCACACTCGCGCATGATTTTGTTCCGCAGTGCACAGGCTGCTGCTTAAAACACACAGGAACATACAGCAAACACTGCACATGTCAAACAAATTATATACCACGCTGGTGATGAGACGGGTCATCACTGGGAAATTTAATGGCTGTTTGGTATGCCGAGAGGAGGTACATGATTGGTCCAGTAATCATCCATAGGAACTGTACTGCCCCCCACCCCCCTATCACACACGCACGCGCCATATATGGAAAGCATTTTTGTGTTCTTAAAGCTGGTGTGTGTGTGTGTGTGTGTGTGTGTGTGTGTGTGTGTGTGTACAGAGACACATTTTAACTCACACACTCACAGTTCAGCATTATTTTATGTAGCTAAAGCAACAACTCCTCCTCGCTCCTCACTTACACAACCTGCAGACCAAAACATTCCCACTGAGATTTATCTGTTTCACAACATCCACGCAGAGGGAGTAAAACATCAACAGTGTTTTAACACTGATTATAGTGGTCTGCGTAAGGAAAACTTGTAATGAAGATTTTTTTAAGAAAATCTTTTTCAGTGGAGATTTTAGTTGCTTTCATTTTTCAGTTTCATTCCAACTAAGAAGTTCATCACCTGTTCTACATCTCAGCTGGAATTTCTTTTTAAATATGTTTTTTGTTTTTTTGGTTGTTGTTGTTTTTTTTTTTTGTTTTTTTTTTTACCTGTTTGTTCATCTCAACCCAATTTAAAGTGTAGTTTGATTTCATGTGTGTACAGAACACATGAATACAGGTGTAGTAGGTTCAGTGATTTACTGAAACATGTAGGCGTGACACGGGAATGCAACATATAGATAAAAACTGACTTTGCACAGTCAGTCAGGGGACGACCGTGGTTCAGGGGGTTGGGAAGCTCATCTTGTAACCGGAAGGTTGCCGGTTCGATCCCCTGCTCTCTCTGTCTTGGTCGTTTGTCCTTGGACAAGACACTTCACCTACTGGTGATGGCCAGAGGGGCTTCTGTCAGTCTGCCCCAGCTGTGGCTACAACTGTAACTTGCCAGTGTGTGAATGTGAGAGTGAATGAATAGTTTAATTGTAAAGTGTTTTGAGGGTCTCAAAAAGCGCTATATAAATGCAATCCATTATTATTCTAACTTTATGGTTCAACACAGCCTTAGGAAGCTGTCTTGTAGTCTTCAGGAATAGTTCTCTAGGCTTCTTGAAGGACATTCAAAGCTCTTCTTTGGATGTTGGCTGCCTTTTTTTTCCTGTTCTCAGTTCAGATGATCTTCAATAAAGTCGAGGCCCAGACTCTGGGGAGGCCAATCCATGATCGTTCTTTAAACCAAGTGCAGATGTATCCCACATGTCCCTTGTCAGGTCGTTGTTGAATGTTTGTATTTCTTAACAACAACATTCAGATCAGTTTTCTCAAATATATAGAACGTACTGCACTGAGAGATGCCTTCCTCAGAAGCACAACATAAAGAAACGAGACTTTTGCACAGTACTGAATATAATACTTAAATGTCTGTAACTCCCATACCACATTTTTTATGACCCACGGGGCTTTTATCTTGCCAAACGAAAGACTTGAAGGTAGTGTCAAAGGTGAGCTCCCAAAGATGTGAGAGTATAAATATTAGTGCAAACAGAAGGACCTGAGAAACTGTCACGTTTGGAGTTTCACTACGACCTCTGTGGCTGCTATTTTTTGTGTAGTTGCAGTTTAAAATGTAATAACCCTAAAATGATAATTTGCTATTTTTACATTTCCATCTGAAATCATCAAACGAACATGTTCAAACATATTAATGAATTTTTCACAGGGATGATAGAATATATAAACTCTTTTTTAAACCCCTGAACTGCCACTGGTTCGATGGGATACCCATCTGTGCCAAGAGAAACTAACTGTCGGTGTCTGTCTTTCACTTTATGACAGAAGATATTTAAGCAAGTTTCCTAAGAAGCTGAAACATCGTTAAAGTCCAAATGCAAAACAGGGCTCGGTTTGAACCCTCGTGACTCGTAGTTTCATGTTGACCTCCTACACAAATCCAGCTCAAACTTTTCTCGAGCTCGCACCTGTGGGTGGGCCTATAAATAGCACGCACACATTTTCTCCTTCGTTTTCACCTTAGTGTGAGGTTTGGTTTTGGCGTCCAGGTGTTTCTCAGTTAGTCATTTCATGCGTGCGAGCCCTGCCTGATAATGCAGATGTTTATGAAGGAGAGCCCCTCTGCTACACAGCTGTGCACATATTTCCTCACCTGCTTCATGTATGGGGCGTGTTATTTGTTCAGACGTTGTTTTTTATTATATTTATGTCTGAGGGTTAAAAAGTAGATGCATGTAATGTGAGAAAGCAGGCACAATTAATTCAGGTTTATATGTAATGTCCTCAACTATTAAACATGTCCTTTCCCGCTTTCTCTCTGTCTCTCTGCAGCGTCAGACAACAGCCAGCGGTTTCAGGAGACATGTTTCGCCTTCGCTTTAACGCCGCAGCAAGTTCAGCAGATCAGCAGCTCAATGTAAAATTTAACGCCGCTCCGTCAACGCAGGATGCTGAATTGTTCATGAATAATTCAGAAATGTACAGGGTTTGCGCGGCTGCGCATTGATAAATGTGTTTCTGCTCTCAAAGGGACATCTCGGGGACCAAATGTGACTTCTCAGTTCAGGTTCAGTTGCGGTTTTGCCTGTCGGAGACCAGCTGTCCTCAGGAAGACCATTTCCCCCCCAATCTGTGTGTGAAAGTAAACGGGAAGCCGTGCAACCTGCCGGTGAGAAGCGCTCAGCCGTTTAATAAAGAATGTTAGAATGCCACCTGGAAAATGACATTAATGATATTCGCTTCTCATTTCTAGGGTTATCTTCCTCCAACCAAAAACGGTGTCGAGCCCAAGCGGCCCAGCCGCCCAATCAACATTACCTCACTGGTCAGATTGTCCACCACAGTCCCCAATACCATCGTGGTGTCGTGGACCGCTGAGATCGGAAGGGTAGGAGCCAAAGCTTTTTGCAGTGTGTGTGAATAACTGACACTTTAGATGCGTAATGAATGAATTTAAACATTTGCTGGTTTGCAGCTGCTCAAATACGAAGGCTTACTTTTTGCTTTTCTCAGCTTTGGTGTCGTTCTGAAGTTGAAAGCAGATATCTGACTTCCTGCAGCTCCCCCACCCTCGTCTAAGCCTCTTCCATCAGACAAACACGTAAACAAGCTTAATACAAATAAGACGAAGCTAATTCTGGCTTTACAAAGAAATGACATAGAAATATTATGTGTGAATGTCTTGTGTTCAACTCATTGCACTCTTGCTCCTTTACTTCCTCTGCAGACTTTTTCACTCCTTATACTTCCAAGCACTTGAATCACAATATAGTCTTTTTTTATTTTTAGTAACACAACATAAGGGACTAGAGACAAGTTACGGTTTGACTTTTTTTTTAATGGCATCATGATCATTAAAAAAATTAAATAAATTCTATTGTGTGCTCTATCCAGATACAACACGGTTAATTAATCTGGTGTTGGAGCTGATCCGCAGGTGTTATTAATGTGAATTTTCTGTCTTAAATAGAGGTCCTGAAAATCTGCATTAATCTTGATTAATGTATGTCCCCATTTATGCAACGAGGTGCTGGCGCATTCCTCAGTGTATGATCACATCACACGGTGTTCTTAACTTACTGTGTTCACATAGATGACAGACAAAAAAAGAAGAAGCAGAGAAGAGCCTATTTAAAAAAAGACTTAAAGAATACTTTGATTATATAAAGAGGCTTTCAAATTGGTGCGAAGCGCAGGAAGGGGCACAGTGTTCCCTTTTTACAGCCAAACGTTGTAAAAGAAAACCAAAATTGGATAAAAACTACAACTTCAGGGGAAGATTTCCCTTTAAAATACATGGATTCAGAGGCGTTTGATGAAGGATTTCAGGATAAACGCGTCATAAATGTGATTAAGAAAATTCTGTCTTTATATTTGCTGGCTTTTATCGAGGTGGGTGGAGCGCGACGTTCCGCAGACGGACAGTAGAGGGCGGTAAAGGAAAGGTCTGAGAACAGAAGAGCTTGCTGACTGTTGCACAACTTACATTAGTGTCACAGCAGATGGATCGATTTCACTGAGACTGTGGAGGCAAACATTGAAAGTTATACTGAGTAACATGTTCAAGGACGTGCTGTCACTCTCTGTCGTGTCTTCCCGTGTGTTCAGAGTTACTCGATGGCGGTGTACTTGGTGAAGCAGCAGTCGTCCACAGTGCTGTTACAGAGACTGCGAGCTAAAGGCATCAGAAACCCAGACCACTCCAGAGCACTCAGTAAGGACCTCTTGTTAAAAGAAGCACCTATCCAGTGTATCAGCTAATGCTGTTCTTCTGTTTCCACTGTAATTTAATGTATCAAAGGCTGAATTTGTGGTGTGGGACAGGGCAAAAGGCTTAAGACTGAACTCTTGTTTTGAAATGTTTTCATCCAGTTAGATGGGAGCTGTCTGTATATTTCTTGCATGCTGTTTTGCAAGTTGCATAAAAAGATTTAGGTGCAGTCAGGCAGTGATTCAGGAGGCTCATCTGGTAGGAGAAGTCAGGACTTTGGTTCTGACACTGACACGTGTTTGTCCTTCTCCTCTACCCTGCAGTAAAAGAGAAGCTAACAGCCGACCCAGACAGCGAAATAGCCACAACCAGCCTTCGAGTGTCGCTCCTCTGCCCGGTAAACATGCTCCCTGCTCCTCATGAATTTAAGGCCCTTCTTCGAGGTTCAGTCATGCCCAAACACGTTGCTCCACTTTTTACTTTTCTTTTTCCTCTCATTTTACTTTGTATGTGACTCGACATGCCCTCGCACATAACTTATGTATGTGAACATGAACCACCTGTCTTATTGTCTTCTGGCCCCTATCCTGTTTTGCTATATGGGTTTGTTGTGTTTGTGACATTTGTGTGTCACTTATACTTCCTTCGTGGCCTGACTACGTATGTGCTCACCGCGCAGCTGGGGAAGATGCGGCTGATGATCCCGTGCCGGGCGCTGACATGTTCCCACCTGCAGTGCTTCGACGCCACACTTTACATCCAAATGAATGAGAAGAAGCCCACCTGGGTGTGTCCCGTCTGCGACAAGAAGGCGCCGTACGAGCATCTCATCATTGATGGGTAGGTCGCTGTGGCCTGCCGGTGACCTTTGATCAAATAGTGCCAAGAGTGGTCCTCTTCTAAATACCGTGGTTGTAACAAATGCTTATTTCAGTTATTGTTGCCTTTCTATCAGCTCAAAGCAGCCCGGCCGTTCTCCTCTGATCGCTGACATCAATGGGTTGTTTTTGCAGAGAGAACTGGATATTGGATTTTTTTCTCTCTTTGGTTTTTTTCAGGCAATTTTCTGTAAACTTTAGAGATGATTATAGAGGAAAATCCCAGCAGACCAGCAGTTTGTGAAACGCTCAGACCAGCCCGTCTGACACTAACAGCAATGCCACGTTCAAAGTCACTTAAATCACTTTTCTTCCTCATTCTGATGCGTCGTTTTGAAATTCAGCAGGTCGTCTTGTCCCTGTCTACATTCCAAAAATCCACTGAGTTGGTCCCATGTGATTGGCCAATTAGATATGTGTGTTAACAAGGTGTACCTAATAAAGTGGCTGGTCAGTGTATGTGCCACACTATATTTTTTGCAGCAAAAAACAGCCTTTATGTTTAAAGTCCCAGAACACTGTAACAATTTACCTCGTCTCTCCTTTTCTTGTTGTTGTTTGTTTGTTGTTGCTCTGTGGAGCGTTGTATTGTTTTCTTTATTTACTCTGTTACTCAATGCTTGCTATGTGGTTCTTCTTCACACATATATATATATATATATATATATATATATATATATATATGATGGGATACAAATAAAATGATACAGCATAAGGGATTTACTCTAATAAATGTAGTGGGGGGGGTTTATCTTCCAAACACTTGCTCAATATAAAAGAACCGTTTGTGGAATGATTTTTAGAGAGAAACTGTAAAGTGGATGTGAAGTCTTTTTCTCTTGGTTGCTGTATGACATGTGTGTTTGTTCTCAGGCTTTTTGTAGAGATCCTCAATAGCTGCACGGACTGTGATGAGATCCAGTTTAAGGAGGATGGCAGCTGGGCCCCCATGAGGTCTAAGAAGGAAGTGCAGGAGGTGTCCTCTGCTTCCTATAACAATGGGCTGGATGGTGAGATGAGGGATAAACAAGGAGGGAGGGAAGGGGAATGCTAGCCTGAAAGCCTGCCTTTAGTGATCCCAGCTTTAATTAGGCGAGGCATCTGTTGGGAGAAGTTGTGTTTTGTTTTTTTTAACTGTTCAGTCTCTGAAAAGCAAAAACATTTGCACAAACTGATACATCACCGCCGCTCTACAGGCTCATGCCGGACCGCCGCAGGCTCAGATCAGCGGAGCTCCTCGGCATCCAGCCACGGAGGCAGCGACAGCAGCAACGGCAAGAAAGTGGAAGTGATCGACTTGACACTGGACAGCTCCTCAGACGATGAAGGACCGGATTCGCCGCCGCCGCCGCCCCCAACGCTGCCTCCTCCTATCAAAAGAGCGTGCCCTTCGATGTCCCCGACCTCGCCACCCGTCATCAATAAAGGGTGAGGCGAGCACACACCCTAGATGCTGATTTAATCTCCGCAGGCAGGTTGAATTTGATTAAATGTGAAATTGATGCTCGTTTTAGCCGCTCGCGTGGGCAGTTTTGTCTCTCTGCTTAAATGATTCATGAGCACAGCATCTTCTTGACATTTCACATCGGCGCTCGCAGTCGGTGCCCGAGCGTGTCGACGAAACATTTGTGTCTGATGACCCGATTGACTTTCCATAACTCGCCTCGCTTGCCTTTTTTGCAAACAGGAATCAAAGTTCAGCCAATCATAGTTTGTCGCAAAATTTCAAAACTGCCGACAAACAGACCCGACTGAAGTCTTGAATCCAGCTTTAGTATGGCTATGAAATTTAAACAGCTGCCTTTTCTACCAATCCAAAATTCATTAGGTGCATCTGCTGCTCCCATTTCTCTTTAATGAATCCTGTGAGTGTTACTTTTCTAATTGAAGGTGACAGGACGGCCCTGTGGTTTATCCCAGTACACGTGACACATCATAAAAGCCTTATTAGAAGTTACGTGGCTTCTTTAGTTCTTTATCTCTTCGTCTTCTTCCTCTGTGTTTGCCTTTAGCGTGTTGAACCTGCACCATCAGGCCTCTCCTGTGAGCCGTACCCCCAGCATGCCCGGGATAGACACCAGCTACATCCCTCCTGTCCCCCCTCTCATCCAGGACTACAGGCCCTACTACCACACCCCCAATGACCTTTCAGGTAATGACACACATACAGGATGCTTTGCAAGTATTCATGAATACATGTGCATTAGTAAAGATACTGTTGTGTACAGTGCATTTATGTAAACCTAACTATAACCTATATCATTCACAGTGTGTAGCCAAATTTTGTTAAAATTGTGCTAACTTTATGTAAAATTCTGCCAAAGAGCCACACTGTTCTAACATAACAAAAGTATTGTGCAAAAGTCTTGAGTCACCTCTCATTTCTTCCTGTTTATCTTCCAGTGAGCCACGCTTTGTTGTCATTTTTCAAAGTGCAGCAGTTCTCCAGGCTTTCTGAAGGTCTTTGGCTCATCGTGGCTCATTCAGTAGAAGTAATAATTAATAATAAATGCTCCTAACTCAAGAGAAGAAGCAGTGTTGTGTTTACACATAACAGACAATTTAGCAACGCATTTTAAATTCTATCTTTAGCACTTTGTTAGTAGTAGCCTGACACAAAAGTTTGCCATTTTCATACTTTCTTTAGTTGAATCAGATGAAAAATGCCAGAGCTAACACAGTTTGACAGATATAAAATAGTATTTTTGCTCTAACACAGTGATTCCTAAAGAGCTATTAGTTAACTGATCTCAGTGTAGTGTGCAATGTGTCCTTAAAAACACTGAAGAAACTGCATAAGTGGAGGACAAAAGAAGTGATAAGACCAAAAAATGTCAGGCTTAAAAAAAAACAAACAAACTGTAGCCTCGCTTTGATTAATGCAGAAAAGACATTGATTCATTATGCAATAACATGTGGAAAGCGTCTCATTTACAACAACTTCATGCTGAAAATGATCCCAAACATTACAAATGCATTAAAAGGACAAACTTTCATACTGCGATGGATGTTCGGAGAGTAACTTGGGTCAACCTGTCTTGCCCAGTGATATTTGGCATGCAGACTGGAGCAGCCAGGGATCAAACCACCAACAGAATAGTAGATAACCTGCTCTACTTCCTGAGCTACAGCCACCCCAAAGCTTACAGCAGCGGGTATTCCCAGACGGTCTTTCATCCAAGTGCTAACCATCCCCTACCCTGCTTAGCTTCTGACTTCAGCTGAGACTGGGCATGCTCAGGTTGCTATGGTCATAAACTCTAACAATAACAGCACTGTATTTCCATGTATGATTGCAGGTGTTTCAATATATTGTTGTGCCTATTTCCCATTTTTCTGACAAGGAGGTGGCTCAAGACTTTTGCACAGTAAATTCTGAAAGAAAACACAATGGAAAAGGCAAAAAGCTTAAAATTGCAACTGAACTTAACTCTTTAACTTTTAATGAATCGACCTTGCCTATTTCACAGATTTGTGCCTCTCTGTGCTTCTGACTTCTCTTAACTTAAAAAACAAACAAACCATACAATATGTATTTGCATTTGTGATATTCATCACTGACTTTTTCTCTACTTTATTTCCAGAGTTGAATTTTTTCTCTTTTCTTCAAGGGGACAATCATCCGGTACGTACAGCAGTGTTTGATATTGTGTAAACGTGGCTGAATTTAGCAGCTGAAACACTTTGTTGTTTTCAGTAAAATCCTGGAAGCCTGTGAGAACAAAATGTTCAAAACGTGCTTATGGAAAAAAAGAAAGCACAAGCTTTGTTTTTAGCCCTCCTCAGAAACAAGCTGCCCTCTTTGTGTTATTTCTCATAAAATGTGTCTGTTACCGAGTGTTCTTATTTCTTCTGCCTCTGGGCTGTAGTCTGTACTGGTTATTTAAGGAGAGATGAAGGTTTGCCAAATGAGAGTGTCTTGCATAGCTTCAGTAGTGCAATATCCAGCTGTTATCTGCATCTGGGATTTCTTCTGCCAGTGAGGATGAATGGGATGCCATATGTGTCTAAAATAGTATTAAAATTCAACAGCAACTGCACATCAAGAGTCAGTATTGCTTTGCATGAATCCACAGACTTCACAGTGAGGAGTTTTTGTTGGAGAGCGGTTTCGTTGCTTCCTGAAAGTTTTAAATACACCTGTGCTCCAGTGGTCACCTGTAATGACTTACAGGCATAGGTCAGTTTTACACATTCTTCACAACTGCATGTATCCATACCTGTGACAGCGACTGTACATGCAGTATAATACGTGAGATTTGAGTTAAAGAGTTTTTGGAGAGCTCGCCGTATGTGCCCCCCCCCCCCCCCCCCCCGTTCTGGGTCATGACCGCAGCCTATGGGTATGAAGAATGAGTTCCTTGACCCTGCATTCTCTTCGAAGACCACCAGATGGCGATATCTGTTTTTCCAGACTTTGGGTCATGTAGAAGTCTGAAGGGAAACTTCTTTCTGTCTTCTTGACTCTCTCTTGCTGAGTTTATGGGCTAAGTCGCTCATTTTGGGTCATATTCAGTCTATTTATCTACCTATCAGCACTTTGGTCAGTGGTTGCTGTTTTTAAAGTGCTTTATAAATAAAGTTGGCTTGGCTGTTTTTTTTTTTTTTTTATTCCTGGTCATAATGTGTTCTATAATGGAGCAAGTCATGACTTCAGAAACAGCAGATGACTATTTCCACCTTTCACACTCTCTGTGGTTCAGGTAAAAGTCGCTTCCTGTTTAATGGAGTTCTATTTCCCCACTCTCGCTAAACCATCATTTATATGGGATATCTCTGTCCCATATGAACAAAGACTTAGGTATACCTAAGTCTTATCTTACCATACCTAGGTATTACCTTACCTTACAAAGAACCTTGAGATAGATGACTGTTGTTGTGAAGTGAAACTAACAAGATCACACTATACACACTTTAGTAAAATGGAACGCCATCCATCTATTGTCTTCTGCTGATCCGGGGCTGGGTCACGGAGCCAGCAGCCTCCCTCTAAACCTCCTCCAGCTTATCTGAGGAAACAGCAAGGCCAGCGGAGGCCTGCCAAGAGATGGAATCTCTCTGACGTGTCTTGGGGCAACCCTGAGGCCTCCTCCCAATGGGACATGCCTGGAACACCATGCCAAGGAGGCATCCTTGTCAGACACCTAAGCCACCTCAGCTGGCTGCTTTTGATGTGGATGAACAGTGGCTCTACTGTGAGCCCTGCCCAAATGGCTAAACTCCTCACCCTATCTCTAAGGGAGGTCTTCTGAGAAATCTCTTTTCCACCACGTGTATCCATGATCTCATTCTTTCGGTCGCTACCCAGAGCTTGTGACCATATTTGAGCGTAGGCACATCTTTGCTTTTACACTCACCTCTCTCTTCACCATGACAGAGCACTACATTGTCTGTTATTAAACTGTATCTTATGCAGAACAGCTCACCTGTGTGAAATGCACAATGATTGCCTGTTAGAGTTCTGTCTGTTTGTCTGGGATAGTTTAGTAATCTCTTATGTTTCTCTTATTCTTCTCTTATGTTCTCGCTGTTTGAATGTGTTGTTAGTAAATGAGAAACATAAAAGCAGGATATGCAGATGGGTGAATGATATTTGAACTCCTCTCAGACTTAAACTGACCCACATCTGGGTCTTTCAGGACTTTGTGCCTCACTAACACCCCCTCCCTGCTTCTGTTTCTGCCTCCTTTCAGCATTACAACATGGTTATGGCAGCAGCCGCGGCTGCCTCGGCCTCAGAAGACCACGAGCTGCTTCTCAACCGCTTCATGCCCTACACCACCTCCTCCTCCGCCTCCCACCTGTTCCTCGACCAATCGGCAGTCTCCTCTGCGCCTTCGCTGACAGCGCCGACCAACGGGGTGAGCAATTCGGGCAGCACCAGCAGCCTGGTCTCGTCCAGCAGCCTCCGTGACACTCATTCGACACACTCGTCCTCACATTCGAGCTCACACTCCTCACACACGCATCCCGGGGTGGTGGCCAGCCGGAGCAGCACTGAAGCTGCGGTGGCGGCTATTTACGGCGGGATACCCGATGTTATATCGTTGGACTGACCCTGGATGAGTGGAGATGACGGCGCGGGCACAGCTGGAATCCAGTAACAAACTCAACCGCGAGGGGTGACTTTTAAGAAACTAGACTGCCCCCCCACCCCACCCCCCGCGAGTCATCAAACCCTGAACATTCGAGGAGCCGTGACGACGAGTCTGTCTCAAGAAGAGCACTAATAATATGAGCGGACAACTGATCCTAGTCCAGTCCCGAGTCATCACTTAAAGGTGTGGACATTGTGTTGGTGTGCTGACTTTAGATCAGAAACCTGTCCAGCATGTGAACCCACGTTACTGCTATACTGGTACCAACCCGGCACAACGAGCAAAGATGCTACCTGAGCAAAAACACAAAGGAGGGGGGGGCTCTTTTCTCTTTTTTTTTTTTTTTTTTTTTTTAATAAAAACAAAGGAGCGGCACCGTGTACAGAGAACAGAATCTATTTTCCTCTTTTACTTTTGTATGTTAAATCGGGACAATTTCAGTCTAGAGAGCTGCTTCAGTTGTTGTTTGTAAGTGGAGGACTGAGTCGGATTAAATTTTTTTGTGTGTTCTCACACAAACACGAGCTCATTCATATGCCTGTTGCCATGTGGTTTGCTCTCTTTTAGCTATACCCCGTTTCCAGATGTCAGATTTGCATTTCTCCGATCTAAACTTCACTTCTCTCTGCGTGCTGTTCTCTTTTTCTCACGTTCAAATTCATGGCATTTTGTGTCTCTCTCCGACGACGGGAGCTTTTCAGACGCTGAATATACAGTTTATTCATGTGCTAATAATTTTATTATGCTTTTAAGTTATGTATGATATTTAAGCCTTTAGAAATATATATATATATATGAATATATATGCATTCCCTTTGACCTTCAGGTTGATGCTGTGGGGAGTGTGGAATTAGCCATTTCCATTTTATTTTAATGTTTTTCATTTCCTCTCCTCAATTCCCGCCTCCTTTTAGAGACTCTACCTGCAGACAGCATTTAGAAGTGAAACTATTTATACCTGCCAGTTTAGAGGTTTTCGATGGAACAGTTACAGTTGTTTATTTCTTTTGCACAATGCCCCCCCCCCCCCAAAAAAAACGACAAAAAACCCACACACGGTACCTGAATATGATCAAAATAATCAAGAGGGTAGTTTGATCTGTGCGTCACAGTCTTTTCAGTCTGCTGTCCTTCCTTTAAGCCACTTAATCCTCTGCCCACCGTGTCTCGTCTTCTCTGTTGATGATGAAGGTCAAATTGGTGTTGTAGCAGCGCTAGGCCTTTTTAAAGATACAGGCGTCCATAGCACGTGACTAAGCTTAAAGTTGTGCCTGTTCTTTTGTTTTTGGGGGTTTTTTGTTCTTGTTTTTTGCTCAGATTCATGTCTTAAAAGCTTACCCACAACCCCTGGCCCACTTTCCTTTTAATGCATCTTCTGAAGATCAGACCTGTGACTGATATCATCTCAGGAGTTTTATTTGGGAAAAGCAGATAATAGTGGGACACAGTTGAAGAAGGCAATCTCAGCTTGTCCCTTTTTAGACCGGGCACCGAGTCAGATGGTTTAAAAATACATTGCCTGTCTGCTTCTTAAATGAAAAAAAACCTCTGCAATGTTCAGAGCGTGATGTGGAAGTGTCAGAACAGCGCAGCGGTTTTAGGACGGCGTTAACGTTCAGCTTAAAAAAGTGAAAGGTTTGCAGTTTTAAGACTGGACACGCTTGCGCTTTCTGCTCCCCTCAGGTTATTAACAGATCCATGTTGCAGAGATCCTCTGTAATCTGGTCACATTACTGGTGACACCGTTAATCCCGGTGCCCGTTCAGCACACCCCACCTCCCCCTTTCTCTGTGTCCTTGAAACTTTCTCAGAGTCCCCTGTTATCCGTCTCTCTTAGACGCTCTTCTTCCAGAGGTCGGACACGGGCAGTTCCCGTCAGAGCCTAATTATCCCCGCCACCGTGAGATAATCGCTTCTGACAGCACAACCCATCACATTAGATCCTCTGCCCTGTCCCTCCACTCTCGACAAACCAGATACACCCTTCCCTGTCTCGCCCTCTGTGTCTCTCTCTTGGCATTTGTAAATCTTTTCCCAGGTCTTCTCATGGGAACCCGCCCCCCACCTCTCAGACTGACTCAGTCATTTGCCAGAACAAGTCTCGTCTGTGTCGTGTATGTCGTACAGTATTTTATTTATTTTGTATTCATATTTCTGTACATTATATTTTTACATAATGTTTGAATTCCATGACTGAGAGTGTGTGAGTCTCTGGGAACTGATGTTATATGACTTTATTTAATGTGCATTTTACTTCTTTGTTTTTTCCCTGCCAGCAGCACAACTTCTCAGAAAGGTGTTGTGTAGTCACTCATAAATGGAAATGACGCGTGTGTGCGTGCGTGTGTGTTTTCTCTGGAGCTGACTTGGGTAATATTTACGATAAGGGCACAAAACACATGCGTTATTATTACGCGCTTGATTTAATGCGCTTCGAGTTCCTGCTGCTTACCGTTAAGAAATGACCGAGTCGGTGTGAGTGAGCACCCGATGGGTTGTCAGTAAACAGTTTAATGAAGAGTTGCTGTAGATATTCGTTGAAATATTGTTTGATTCTGTCAGGAATTTAAAGGTTTTTCTATTCAAGTGGCGGTCACGTGCAGGTTTGGGCATTTTTGCTGCTTTGGCCAGGCGGAAGAAAAACCGTTCAGAGCCTTTAGTGTCAAAAGATTTAAAGCTTTTTGCCGTGTTCCCACAGCTGCCTTTAAGCTTTAGCTCATCTCAGTGAAACATTAACCCTTTAAGACCTACCATAGAACCAAGTTCGCCAGAGCTTATATTAAATTTTTACATGCTGTGGAGCCATTTTTGGGAGCATTTCAAGTTGCTATACATCAATACAACCATTATAGCCCAAACTTTAATAATATGTCTGCATTAGGTGCATAGTAATTACATAAATTGCAAAAAAGTGCAATAAACTACAAAAAAATTGAAAATCGTTTTTGTTTTTTTAACATATATTTCTAGTTAGAGAAATTTAAGAGGCTTATCCCTCAAAACTGTAAATACAAAAAAGTTACACAAACTAGTTTCCCACCACAGGAAATTTATTTTGAGTGTCTTCATAGTTTTATTTTTGAAATACACCAATTTTTATATACTGCAGGAAAAACGAAAATAAATATTATAGTGCAAATTTGCAAAATAACAGCATATGCATCAAAATAAACTATTTCCAGCAGTGCAATATGAGTCTTAAGCATCCCAGAAACGACACAGAAAGTCATAAAGTCAAACATAACTTTTTAAAACACATAACAAGTAAAACACAAGCTCATAAGGCCCCGATCGTAAAAAACTACATTTCCGCAAAATGACGTCACTTCCGGTTTCGGGCAGGTCATGCGGTCATGTGATAGTTCGCGCTGATGGAGTAGGAAGTGTTACAAACAGCTGATGGATCGGCGAAGCGTGTTTCTGGAATATCATGTTTTTGTTGCTGCAAGTGATTTTTATGCAGTTTTTGCAAAGCTATATGTGGAAGGAAACTGTGACCTAGGACAAGCTGATGGCATAAGATGTAAGTACAACTCCTCCAGTTTCATATGCAAAAAAAATTATTGCGCTAGCTTACTTGGTTGCAGAGCTACCAGGATTTAAAAATAGTTACGCAAAACAGAGCGTGCCCGCTCCGATCGGCTGTAAAGGGTTAATCCCCCTTCAATAACAACAAGAACCTATAATTTAAAAAAAAGAAGAAAAAGGTTCAAATTGACAACAGAGGTAAGATCACCCCAACCCCAGCAGATCAGCTGATTTCAAAGCCAGGCCCAGTCACCTGAAGCATCTGCAAGCCGCTTTGCAACCCACCTTAATCTCAGCTCCATCTTTAACACAGCGCCTGATGTAATATCACATCTCCAGTTCTCCATCTATGTGTAAGCAAGGAAGGTCTCAACACAGAGCCACAGCAGCAAAGATAAATGATTGCAGGAATAAAAATTTAAAATTATATTTTGGATTTAGTGATCCTCTCTTTAACTGCTGTTTAAGTTTAACCACCTTGTATTCTGTCAGAGTTGCTAATCTTGTTTCAGAAAATAAAAGTGCGTACACGTTTTCTCTGTTCAAAGAAAACGTGTATTCAAACGGGATTATTTGTTATTCTCCTTGTGTTTTTAATGAGTACAAATTAAAAAACAAAAACAGCTCCTCCATCTTTAAACTGTTTGGGTGGGGATCTGCATAGTGTTTTGCTCCAAGTGCTAATTTAATCCTTTGATACATGGGATCTTCCGCAGGCAGTTTGGAACATTTAGAAAATCCATCAATCGATGCACTTCTCTGATTCCTGGAACCAGCCTAAAAACACCTGGTCATGTGCATACAGGCCTGTCATTAAACCAGATTTCCACTTCACGATTGACGGTGATTTTATTGTTATATTCGGAGAAAACGAGGTGAAAAGCTACTGCCGATCAGATTAATCTGTCGATCTGTTTGTGTGTTTTGTGGCAGGATTTTCAGATTGCAGAGAGTCTCCAACCATAACCGTAGGCAAAGAGGAACCACATTATTTATGATATTATTACCATTATGTCAATATTTAACTTTGGTGGGTTGTTTTGTTTTGTTCTTTTGATGGTTGTCACCCATGAGAACCATGTCACGTAGGCAGGAAGCTGCATGCGAGAGCATTCGTTGTGGAAATCGTGTGGATTTCACTCCCAAAGTGAACTGTTGCTGTTCGCTTGCGGCTCAGGCTCGGTGAGTTGATCGTTTCTGGGCAGCAGGAACTACGTGAGCCTGTGCGTTTGTGCCTTTATCTCAGCTCCCCTGGCTTGCTTTGCTGGTGAAACCTTCGGTCCTTCACGTTCTCTCACGTCAGTTTTATAACTAAGCAGCAGTGTTTGGATACTTGATGAGGTGGTCACAGTAACTGAATGAATCCCATCACAGTCTTAATTTATTGAAACGTCTGTCGTGGCGCTCGTTGGGCAGCAGGTCACGATGGCAACATGAAGTGGGAGAAGAGACCGTGTTGAATGTGTTTGTGGTGAAGGCGGGGAAAGGTCCGATCCAACTCCACCTCGTTTAGGTGTCCGCTGCTCCCTCCTCCTGTGGTTTCATTCGCAGCAAGTGTTTAGGGCGAAGCAGTCTTTATTGAGCTGGGTTTATTTCACTCTAACAAACAGGATGGATAAGCACAAGGTCGCGGCTTTCTCAGTCCCTCCTCAGCAACACACACACACACACACACAGAACATGTGGAATAAGGCCACTTTTGTTTTTTTAAAACAGTAGTTACTCCTAAGTGTGTTTTCAAAAGTACTCCACAGTCAGCCTCGACAAGCAACTCAACTCTTTGGTTGTCATGACCTTAAACAAAAGGGAAAAATCAGCGACGTGTATATTATGTTCGTGTGGAACACTGAAAACTGAAAGATTCAGATCCAGACATGGGTGTTTGATGTCCGTTTGTATGCTTTTGTGCGTCGATTCAGAGCGAGAGAATAAAATAATTTATATATTTTTTAGAAAATGGAAGCTGTACTATTATTTAAAAAACAAAAACGAACCAAAAAAAACAGGGAAAAGAAAAAAAATACGACCGTGGCCAATAACGAGTTCCACGCTATGAAAACGATATCAAAGTCAGACTTGAGACGACATCTGCACTCACTGCCTTAAAACATTCACAGGTTCTGTTTCGTGGCTCCAATCTGGAAAACAAACCTGAAAGGAGGGAAAGGAGAAGACGGTGTACAGTTAGACCCGTGTCAGTTTGTACAAATATACCAAGTGGGAAAAAAAAAATATTTATTACCTGCATTGGACGAAATTGTTTACTTATTGAATGTTACTTGTTTATGTAGAAAAGTTTAGATGTAATAAAATGCATTCTGCTATTTCTCTTGGTGAGTTTCGTCTTTCTTCTTTTAATCCTTTTAGTTCTCCTCCCGAACGGAGGGCATATGTAATCGCTACTGTTTGTTTGGAAGTAGTGTAGGCGGTAGACTGACGGTAGATACCAGTAAAAGCTCAAGATCACAACAAATAATAAGTTAAAAGATTTAGATTACTTACAGTTTGATCATCTTCAAACTTTACAATAATATGCTAGGCCTGGGGTACATGAATACCTAAGTTGGCTTAGTGTTTGACCTTCACTGTTAGCACCTAAGGTCAAAGTTCATCTTAAAAAAAATTTCAACAAATCATATTGAGTAATATATGAAAGGGCACAGAGAGCTGTGCAACGCTTTTTTTTTCAATACGTCACAATGACGCCATAAAGTTTTACAAAATCACACACTGCACGAATATATCTGAAAGTCTTATGTTTTTACAGCTTATAGAAGACAAAGATTTCAGTCAGTTCTGCTCCAGTCATATGGGCAAAGATAATAAAACAATTTAAGGTCAAAGGTCAGGGTCACACAATTAGGAAAAAGCTTTAGATCCATTGGATGATCTGAAACTTTAAAGCAGTATAGTAGTCACTGGGAGACATAAACACTGTCTTTGGCTCACTTTTTAAAATACAGCATTTTATGACATGACCATTTCCGTATTAACACTGCTGACGTCAGCATAAAACATCAAAGTTGTAGTATAGCTTCTGCCCTATCGGTGGGGTGGAGTATTAGGTGCCACATTTTTATATATATATATATATATATATATATATATATATATATATATATATATATATATATATATATATATATATATATATATATATATATATATGATTACAGTTGTTTCAAGACAAGCTGCCACGGTTGCTGTATCGCGTGAGTTCGTGAATCGATTCTGAAATCACACTTCAGAATCGGTGTAGTAACAAGGAAGGACATGATTTCTCTTTTAGCTAATAAGCACATTGTGGTGATCATTAAGGACGCGGAAAAGAAGGAAAAAACACAAACTTGGAAGAGTTGGCCGAATTTGTACAAAATGAAATGCTCTGTCATGGACAGATGCGAGTTTATTGATGGTTCCACCCTCGTGTAATAAAGAGCATGTATGTTGTATCGCAAGACGGCTGATCAACTTGTTTCACAAACTCGTGTACACAAAGCATTTTGTAAAGTATAAGCTGTATGTAAAGTAGAGCAGCCGTGACAGATTGTCTTGAAATAACAACTGTAATCTGCACATTTCGACTTTATTCAAAAATGATCAATAATATATATGTTTTCTTAATGTGGCCCTAATACTCCTCCGCACGAAGGGAGCTCTTGTTTTCTCTGCTGGATCATGGTGCATTATTTTATCTGAACACTGGGTGGCGGTGGAGAGTCGTCTTGAACTTTTCGCTTGCTTGTAAATGACGGTCAGAGCTTGGACAGACTCGCTCGGTTCCGCCGGTGACAAAAGCGCAACCTGACAGGAACATTTGATTAATTAACATAATTATGAAATGATTAACTGCACGCGCCTTCCGGGGTTTGATGAAGGAGCGCGCTCTGATGGTCGAACCTTGAGCTCGCCAAACACTTCGACTCCACCTTCCGGTCGAGAGGCGGAGGGTGGAGAGGGGTGGGGTGCAGTAGCGGTTTTAGATACGGGCGACACGGGTGGTTGCCCGGGGGCGGCATCGTGGTGGGGGGCGACATTACGGGTATCGGTAAAAAAAAAATTTAAAAAAATTGCTCGTACTCATGCTGCCCCGACGTCAGCCAGCGCATATTGGGAATGGCATAGGCACCGATCGGTTTTCTATCGCCCATTTGCTGGGAGTAAGGGCGCCCTCCGTTTGCGAGGTGCGCCTGCTGCTTGCGGCGCAGAGAGGAGAGGGCGGGGCGGCGGGGGATTCTCTGGCTGGCTGGAGCAGCATCTAATAACCAACTCGCAAAATAAAACAAAATAAAAACAAACCAACAAACACGAAAACACCAGACATTATAATACAGACTTATAATTTGCACTGATGTTTTTTCGAAATTCTATACACGAAAAGTGAGCGCGAGAGCCCTCGGTGCACCTGCTTGCTGCTGAAGTCAAAGTAAACTTTGTCATCTCCGCTACAGTCCAGTATATAGAGAGACGAGACAACGAGGCTCCAGTTACAGCAGTGCAAGTAAACAAACAATATATATAAGAAGAGTAAGAAAATAAATATACACTTTAGGACTAGGGATAAAGGGATCAATAACAATTTAAAATTTACAGTTTGATGATTTAAAGTCTCACACACAACCCGTCGAAAGGGGAGGAGGGGGCGGCTGCTTCCAAATAGAGCGCATTTCATTCATAATGATGTAAATCCAAGCCCATTATGTATTCATGATTTGAATCCTGGGTTGTGTGAAATCTCAGAAATGCACCCTAGACAAAGTGAATCTGTGAACTAAGGTGTAGGTGTGTTAGATCATGTTGTGGTGATCCTTGGGTTGAGGGATGGGTGTTCATACTGCAGTGCAAAATTAAAACCAATGGAAGATGGACAAGAAAAGTTCAAAGCCATCAGGTCCTCAGTTTAGAAAAAAGAGAAAAGAAGAGGAGGAGAAACGAGCAAAAGATACAGGTAAGCAGATGTGTCATTGGATAATGGCAGGTCATCCTGAAACAATCAGAATACTTTATTAATCCCTAAGGAAATTATGTGCATTACAGTTGCTCCAAGAAGAAATGGTAAAAATAGTAACAGTAACAGACTAAACTCCAAACAATACATTATGTTACAGATTTTAATATTAATTAGTCATTGTCAATTGTTGATTTGTCCTGTTCTCATTGTATGACGAATTATGATGGCTGTTTGGTAGCGTTTGCATACTATGCATACTCTCTCTCTTCATATATGTGTGTGTGTGTGTGTGTGTGTGTGTGTGTGTGTGTGTGTGTACAACAGCTTTATGTTAATGTACAGAGAGTGTTCGCCCAGGGCGCCAAACAGGCTAGGACCGCCACTGGTGGGGTGAGTGGTCCTGTCGTGCTAAGGAGAGCGGAGATGCGGGATGATGATGCACCTTGGAGAAAGGAGCGAGCGAGGGGAGGTGATAGAGACAGATGAGTTTGTGGCACTCTTGAGATGCAGCCGTTTGGATCTAGCTTAAGAAAAAAAGACTTAAGAAAAAAAGTGTACACCTGCATCTAGTTCATCCCGAAGTGTCTGTGAGCTGCTGGCTGGCATTATGAGTGAAGAAAATGAAAGCTTTTATTTGAACAAGTCAGTGACCGAGATGGAGCTCTTCCAAAACCTCGTGGACATAGACGTGACCGCAGACCGGACCCCGCTTCTGAGATTCTTCATTTGTCTGGTGTATTCGGTCGTTTGCGCTGCGGGTCTGGTCGGCAACCTGCTGGTCCTCTTCTTTATCAGGGTCAAACAAGAAAGGAAGAAGTCCAGAGTGAACTTTTTCGTGTTCAATTTGGCCGTTACGGACCTGCAGTTTGTTCTCACCCTGCCTTTCTGGGCCGTGGACACCGCGCTGGACTTCAGCTGGCCGTTTGGATATGCAATGTGCAAAATCATCCTGTCCGTCACCGTGATGAACATGTACGCCAGCGTGTTTTTCCTCACCGCCATGAGCGTGACCCGCTACTGGTCGGTCGCTTCTGCCCTGAAGAACAGAACCGCGCGGAGATCGTGCTCCGCCAAATGGGTCTGCGCAATTATTTGGACACTGGCGACTCTGGCGACTGCGCCCACGTCGATTTTCTCAACAGTCACCAGCGTAACTGGAGAAAAACTGTGTCTGCTGAGGTTTCCAGGTGGACAGTACTGGTTAGCACTCTACCACATACAGAAAATCGTCGTAGGCTTTGTTTTGCCCATGTCAATCGTGTCCATCAGCTACATCATGCTGCTGCGCTTCATCCGCAAACGGAGTATGAAAACCAGCAACCCCAAACGCAGATCCCAAGTTACAAAATCTATCACCATCGTCGTGCTGTGCTTCTTTCTTTG
Organism: Copadichromis virginalis; assembly: GCF_057382275.1. NCBI lineage: Eukaryota > Metazoa > Chordata > Actinopteri > Cichliformes > Cichlidae > Copadichromis > Copadichromis virginalis. The sequence goes on from NC_140618.1 coordinate 29,912,924, forward strand.
CTGGATGCCAAATCATGCCATGACCTTGTGGAGCGTACTGGTCAAACTGAACGCTGCAAACTGGGATAATGCGTACTACACGGTTCATACGTATGTGTTCCCACTGACAGTGTGTCTGGCGCATACCAACAGCTGCCTCAACCCAATCATTTACTGCCTAATGAGAAAGGAGTTTAGGACCAAACTGAGAGGTCTGATACACAGAGGATAGTGGGTGTTTTGTCGAGTCCTGCCGATGATTTTACGCAGGGCGAAAGGTGTTGGCAGACAATGACGCGCTTAATGCGCACGCAGAAAACGAGCCAAAACAACCAGAATAAGCAATCAGGCCGAGCAACATCGTGTCAAGACTCAGAAACTTTTAATTTTGATGAGTGTTTCTTGATTTTAAAGTCTACTACTCCATCTACTTTTTTAAAGCGTAATGTGGCTGAATCGTTTAGCTTGTAGGGCTGGGCTCTATAGAATCACCTATTTTGTGTAAAAACTAGTCCAAATATGAACATTATGGCACAACAGCTGTTCACCAAAATGATCTATGATGTTTGTGAGTGTCTCTAGTTCAAAGTCCGCACGTAATTGCGCATGACAATATGCTTAGGTGTGCTGGTGGTGTTGAGTGGCTAAACGCCTTTTACATCCTTCGGTGAATGTCTTGGCAAATACTGTTAACAGCGTACACACAACCGCACTTAAAGTCTTCACCGGCTTGAAGCAAAGAGGTGAAAGTTGCAGGTCACGTGTTTCATTTTCTTTTTTTAGACATCAATCATTTACAGGTGCAAAGAGACACAAAAGACAAACTGAAATATGATTGTTGGAAATACCGAGAAAAATGTATGTACTCTTTGTGTGTGTGATAATAAAACTGTTCTTCAGTTGTCACGTGGGTCAGTTATCCTCACAACTAATGAAACGAGTGATCTGATTAGCAGGTGTTTACCGGTTTGACTCATGAGCAGCTGATGTGACGGTGAACAGAACATGGAAGCTGGTGATCTCAAATGAAGCGACTTTGTAATGGCTTTGCGTCCTCACTTACTCATCAGATGAAAAGAAGAGCCTCTCAATGAGCAGGTGTCAGGTAAATACAAGTTACACATTCATATCAGAGATTATGGTCTATTTTTGGATGAGCACTGGACAGCTGCTGACTGAATTGAACTAAATGTAAAATGTCGAATTAAAAAGAGGGAGACAAGTTTTTCTTTAATTTACTAATGCGTGTATACTTTTTTTTAATAATAATAATGGATTGGATTTATATAGCGCTTTTCAGGGCACCCAAAGTGCTTTACAATGCCACTATTCATTCACTCTCACATTCACACACTGGTGGAGGCAGCTACAGTTGTAGCCACAGCTGCCCTGGGGAAGACTGACAGAAGCGAGGCTGTCATATCACGCCATCGGCGCCTCTGGCCATCACCAGTAGGCGGTAGGGTAAAGTGTCTTGCCCAAGGACACAACGACCAGGACGGAGAGCCCGGGGATCGAACCGGCGACCTTCCGGTTACAGATACGCTTCCCAACCCCCTGAGCCACGGTCGCTAAGTAGCTAAGCTTTCCTAGATATTTCTGTTCTATTAAAAAGCCAGAAATGCGACACGTGATCCTGTAAACAGAAATATTTGTCACTCACTGTGCTTTCAAGAAAGCGAGCTGTTTTTTTAAGTAATATATGCATATATACATGCAAATGAAACTTCGATAACAATTAGAAACTGTTCATTTCTTTGTAAGTGAGAAAACTTCAACAAAATCAGGACGGGATCAAATAAATAATTGTTTTAATAAACAACCCAAATCTCAACAGCATATGAAACAGTTATCTACATTACTGCTTGTATAAAATAGCTACAGGTACAAAGATAAAATTGGGAAAGAGCCCCTTTTCTGCATTTGGTGACGTTTGCTTTTATGAGCAAAGATCTTTGACTATGCATAAATCCAATAAACTTCAACAAAGTATTTTTAAAAAGACAAAATAACTCGTTTAGATTTATCACAATGATGTAAATGGCAAAAAGTTTAAATGTATCAATCAAAGCATCTTTTTCCTAAAGTTTAAACAGGAAGTTCTACATGTTTTCCTTACTCCCCCCACTTCACCACCATTACAGGTACACTGATATCATACAAACGGGTAACAGATGTGTCTTAATTGGCATTACTCATATTGTGAGGACCTATCATAAATATGTCACCATATTTTAAATGGTAAATGGCCTGTATTTATATAGCGCTTTACTAGTCCCTAAGGACAGGGCCCTAATCAATCTGGCGCCCTAGGCAAGATTTTAGGTGGCGCCCCCCTACATCAGCAGTGTAGTGTAATGTTGTAACAAATAATATTTCTATTAAATAAGCTTTACTTTGCATTTTAATTAACGTGGGATTATTTTTTGTATTTAGAAATAATAGTACCAACTTTTTTTTTTTTTTCAACATTTGTGGCACTGGCGTGGCGCCCCCTGATGGACGGCGCCCTTAGCATTTGCCTATACGGCCTATGCCACGGGCCGGCCCTGCCTAAGGACCCCAAAGCGCTTTACATATCCGGTCATTCACCCATTCACACACTGGTGATGGCAAGCTACATTGTAGCCACAGCCACCCTGGCAGAGCCACTGACAGAGGCGAGGCTGCCGGACACTAGCGCCACCGGGCCCTCTGACCACCACCAGTAGGCAACGGGTGAAGTGTCTTGCCCAAGGACACAACGACCGAGACTGTCCAAGCCGGGGCTCGAACCGGCAACCTTCCGATTACAAGGCGAACTCCCAACTCTTGAGCCACGATCGCCCCTTTTAAGTTTTAGTAAGTAATTTTAGTAAGTAAAGTCAGCAGAAAATGAATGTAATTTCGATGTCGTTCACGAGCTGACACCTGAGCTGGCATACAGATGCACTTCTCATGTACACATGTAGTTTGCATGGTGGTGAACTTGGAGTCACCACAACATATGCTCAGTGGGAATTTAATGGCCATAAATCACTGAGTTTCCCACCACCTGTTACAAAGTGTGGCAGCATGGAGAGCAGCGGCATTGTTAGTCAAATGAATGACTGCTGGGCGACTAAAAAATGTCTTTGTTGTACTCTGAATTATATCAGGAAGTCGTAGGCAGGGATGGAAACATGAGGCAAGCAGAGCTGTGAAAAACCAGAGATTACTGTAAAAAAGAACTTTTACTGGATGTTCAAATGAGTAAGGTTTCTAACCATTGTGTTTAGCTTATGATAAGATGATTGATGATGATCAATACGCTGTCACCAAATATCACTATTATATTAAAACAAGCATTCCCTCTACACAGAATCACCCAGCCAGTTTGATTTGCCAATACTTGATGACTCCTCCAATAGAAGATTGTGTCAAATGAGTGAAGAGGGTAAAGTGCATAACCCAACTGAATAATGAACAGTGTTTCTTTATGAAGTCTGAACATCCATCCATTCTCTTTAGCGTGTCCTTATCAGGGTTGCAAGGGGTAGTCTTAAAGGCTGAACACCTCAAGGTAATTATGCTGAGACTGAAAAGAAAGCTCTTTCTTACATTCGTCCATCAAGCCTTGGAACAAGAAATCTTTTCACTTTTTTCATAAGTCACTAAAGTCCCATCAGTCTTTGTTGGTACTTTAATCACAAAGAGGTTCTGCAGGTCTTGCAAAGGTCATCTCCTACCATTGGATGGCTTTTCACAGCACTGACATTTGGGAGGAAAACACAGTTTTTTATAGCGCTAATCAGTGTTGCAGAAACAGTCTTCTGTGTACCTGAGAGAATGAAAGTGAGAAAAATCTCCAGGGCTGCTAATAAATTCCAACCATTTCACATAAAGAGATGTGTAAATGTTTCTTGCCATTATGTCTTCTTGCTGAATAATAATGTCCCTGCCATAATGGGCCTTAATCAGGGAAACAGATGAGGACCAAGGTAGAGTGAAAAAAGGTAGCCATAACAACGGTATTAAAATTCCTTCCACCGGTTTCTTTGTGAATTTTAGACAGTGAACATGTCACCTTAATGTTGCTCTCGTCTTGTTCTCTTCTCTTTTATTTGACATGCTGTAAGGACACAGATAATAATTCTTTCCATTCAAAGTGCTGTTAGTTGGTTGATAACAATTAGAGATGAAATATGCAGTACTGTGTCTTATTGAAACGTGCAAGCGTACATGGAAATACAGTATTTAAGTATATGGATATATAAATATTTGAACGTAAAACAGAGTATGTATGATTGTAATGAACTTAAAGGTCAACATTTGATATGACCACCTTTATTCTTCAACACAGCCTGAACTCTCTTGTTCAGCTTTCTTCTAATTTCTTTAGGTTGTCTTCAGGAATAGTTCTCCAGTCTTCTTGAAGGACATTCAAAGCTTTTCTTTGGATGTTGGCTGCCTTTTGTTCTGTTTTATGTCAGGATGATCCCACATTGTTTCAGTAATGTTGAGGTCCAGGCTCTGGGGAGACCAATCCACGACTGGCAGTGTTACATTATGTGATTTTCTATCCATTTATGCTTTTACTCCATTTTCACTGGCTGACATTCAGCCTGAGTCCATGACAGAGCCTCCACCGTGTTTTACAGATGGCTGTACTCACTGATGTCCCCTCCTGACCTCCTCTCTTCTATCTTCCACTTGTCCATTTTTTTCAAATTGCACACCATGCTAAGATGTGCCAAGCATTCAGCTAACTGCTCTTTTGGAATCATGGTGTTGGTAAAATAATTCTACTTTATGCTTGTCAAACTGTGTCATCTTTAACATTTTTCATAGATTCCTTTAAAGAAATTGGAACAAATTACATATTGTTTCTGTCATGACTGTGAGCAGGCAGGCAGGAATGGTGAACACAAGAGCAGGACTCGCAGAGGCAAAAGTGAACTTAAACAACTCAGCTTTATTGCTGGACAGCGGGCAAAACAGGGAAAGTAACTAAACTAAACAGGCGGACAGAACACACAGTGGGGAATGAGGGACAGCACGAATGGAAACAAAATATAACGACATGAGATGTAACAAGAGATATGCACCGTATTTTAATATAATATGGTGCACTAAAAAGTATTTGCCCTCCTCCTGATTTGTTTTTTTAATTTTTTGTTTTTGCATTTTTGTCCCACACATTTCAGATCATCAAGCAAATTCAGATATTCAGACATAGATTCTGATATAGACAAAGATAACCTGAGTAAATACAAAATGCAGCCTTTATTAAATGATGAATTCAATCCTGTTTGAAAAAGTAACTGCCCACTAAACCTAATAACTGGGCGTGCCACCCTTGGTCGCGAGAACTGCAGTTAAGTATTTTAGATAACTGGCAATTAGTCTTTTGGAGGAATTTGACCCACTCCTCTTTGCAGAATTATTTTAATTCATCCACACTGGAGTGTTTTTGATCATGAATGGCCTCTTTTGGGGCTTTTTTAAGCCATTCGGAGTTGGACTTGCCGTTTGTGGATCATTGTCGTGCAGACAGCAGAATTCATGGTTTCATCAACAAAAGCAAGCAGCCCCAGACCATCACACAACACCGCCATGTTTGACTTGGTGCAAACTGCAAATAAAAGACCCCACAAGAATTGATTGTTGCTGTTCATCAGTGCTTTCCAGTTCACCAATGTGTACAATCAAACAGCAAACTGAGGGGTAGAAGGAACTGTCTGAATGCAGTCCAGTTGAGGCTCTTTTTTTTTTTTTTTTGTTAGAATTTTTAATGCTGCTATTAACAGATTTCACTTAACTGCAGCTTAGACTCAGAAATGCCATTACTGTCAAATTAGACCTTTATAATAGCTTTTCACACTGGAAGCACTTTAACATAAAGGTGAAGGCCAGTCCTTTGGTAATTTATGTGGGCTTTGCTGCATTTATGCCTGCTCTTGGTGAATTTGATGCAATGGAATGAAATTTATTACTTTTTTATTCTTTATTTATTTGTTAGGTTGCTTTTTAAAGACTTTTAAGAGGCAGAGAATGAGTAATTAATGCAGTAAGATTTAGCTCCAAGATTTTGCTTTAAAAAATATATAAGTGATCAGAAAAAGCTTATAGGTTTAAACATTTAAAAAAAAACCTTCTGTCTTCTTTGAGTCTTTTTTAACACTGTGTTATAATTTTCTGTTGTTTCTCTCAAGTATAAAAATTTAAATATGAACTCACTTTACCACCACACAAATGGATAAACACCATTAAAGGTTTGCAAAGATATTTATTGGTCTCGGAAGGGTAAAAATACTGTAATGAGTCCTGTAACTCTCTGTCTGCAAAATACAGTATATAATGAGCAATGTTGGGCAATTAATTATATAGTTACTTCTTCAAAAAAGTAACTGAGTTATGCAAACAACAAAGTTGTTTTTCTTGGGGGGGGGGGGGGTTGCCTGTCCCGTTTGGCTCTTTTGCCATCAGAATTGTTGTCTAAAGGTGAAGAAAGATGCCCAACAGATTTACTTCACCAAATTGACCATCCCAGCCTTGCCATAATGATCTATTTGATTCACCTTTTATTGTTTATTTTATTTTATTTTTTATTTTCACTTGCTAGATACGGGACAGACTTAAATGAGGAAAAGAAAAGGGAGAAAGGAAGAGGGGGGAAAACAGCAGAGAAGAGGGACGGGGATAAAGGGCAAAAAAACAAAAACCAACTAAATAAGCAGACAAAAAAATAAATAAAAAAATAAAATAAAAAATACATATATCAATCACCTGGATCACCTGTTGAGAAAGAAAAAAGAAAACAAGCAGAAGAAAACGAGAGCAATACAATAAACAACATCACGATGATATATGGGAATATGACAGTAAATACTAAATATTAAACATTATTGTGCAGCACATAAGATCGACAGCGTACAGTGTGCTTTGAGGTAGGAGCCAAAAAGGGTGTAGTTTGTGTGTGTGTGAGCACCCGTGTGTACACCTGTGAGCATGGACGCGCTTGTTGTTGTTTTTTTAAAGGGTTCCTTCATGTAATGATCTGCTGGAGGGTGTGGGGAGCCACAGCCCCGCCCTCCAGGGCGTGAAGCAGGTGTGGAGGAGATCAAAACTCCAGACATCCAGAGGCCCCCAGAACACAAGAGACCAAGGAAGACCAACAGAGGGGCAACTGCGCCACTGTCCCAGAAAGAGCTGAGGGGAGCCCCAGATGGGGGATCACTCAGCGGCCGCAGAGCAGAGGCCAGGGGGGGTTGCAGTGACGTGCCCGTGAGCTCCGCCGGCAGCCAGCTGCGCCAGAGTGACCGAGCCTCAGGCCGAGAGGCCGGGGGCACCCTACCCCCGAAGTGGCCCGAGCGATCCCCAGGCTCCAGGCCCCGACAAGCAGCCACCAAGGAGTGAGCCGGTGTGTACCTGGGCGCCCACCCCCGGACGCAAAGAACCACCAACGCACCGATGTCTGAGGGCATCTGCCACTGGCAGGGGAAGTGGTGGTGGGAGATAGGCCTCCATACCTTAGAGGGCCTGAGATATCCCGAGAGAGGTGGCGTCTGATACCCAACCTGACATATAGACACAGACATACAGGCACACACAGATACAAACATCCATTCCCACCCTCATGCTCTCATATGCAATTACTCCACACTCAACCAACGTGGAGACAGACATAGAGAAACACTGTACACCCAATCACACTCCCCAAGCGTACTCTACGAACCGGGTCTAGGTACCTTTGCCCCTGGAGGGGGAACTGCACCCAGACCCAGGTGGTGTTACCCTTTTCCCTGCGGTGGGGAGAAGCAGACTGCCCCGACTCCGCAGCAGCAGGGAGGCCCCACACTCCAGACCCCAGTCGGACAGCCAACTCCTCCTCCTAGCCCCCCGCTCCAGCAGGTCGCAGAGAACGGGGGTGAGAGAAGACTCCAAAACCTCCCTCCGCCTGCTCATATGTAGTGTTGATGCATGTGTGTTCTAAGGTGCATTTAAAACCCAGGAGGGCATGGAGCTACCTGCCAGAGAGCAGCAGGTAAGCGCACAGCCCCTCCTGATAGCCCTCAGTGTCTACGTGTATTTAAAATTGAGAGGTGGGCAACGACGCCAGAGGTGAGGTGTACACCCTGATGGTCTTTTGGAGTCCGTGTAGCGTGCCCACCCCCTAGATCCTATATGTATGTGTTATGAGAGTGTGAGTAATGTGAATGTCTAAGTTGTGGGATAAAATTGGGGCACAAGAAGCCAGAAGGGGACAGAGGGGGGGATGCCTCCCCTGCACCCTGGTGACACACCTTTACCCCAAGGCCCTGCATGTGTGGGTGGTTGTGGTGGAGCGGGAAGAGGGAGGCAGCTGGAGAGGGAAGGAAGGGAGGGGCAAGTGACCCCTCCCTGGGGCCAGCTCCCCCGCTGACCCCAGTAGGCACCCCCATACTCCACAACCCGCCAGGGAAAGGGGGCCCAGGCCCATCCGGACCGGGGCCAAGAACAGCAGCGCCGCCCGGCCCCACAGAGCCCGGGACAGCCCACCCAACCCCACCACAGAGAAAACTGCACCCACCCCACCATCCACTCATCTTCCAGACTACATAAGACAATAAACACCCAGGCTGAGATCTTCCTCCACCTCTCCTGTATCTCCCCCTCCTGCAGAGTGAGTTCCTGAAGAGAGGAGAGCTCCTGCAAGATGTAACAACCCCCCCCCCCCACCACCAGTTGAAGAGCCCCCCAGGTGTCTCGATGCACTGGCGGTACCCTGCGCCAGGGCCGGGCCCCCATACACCCACCCGCCCACAACCCCAGCAACATACCAACCAGGACCCAGTCCCCGGACCCACCCAGGGGCAGCCAGGCTACCTGGTCAGTAACCCACGTCCGTCAGCACAGACCCTCCCCTAGCCCTGCTGCACGCAGCCACGAGGAAACCGTCACCTAAGAGCCAACAGAGCCCCTAATAGGCCATGACCGCTACCCTGGGTTGAGCCCCCCAAGGAAGATGCTCCTGGGGAACCCCCCGACGCCCTAAGCCTGTCCCTACCCCCACACCAATCACAACAGCGAAGGTGGGACCAACTATGACCCCCCACCCCCACTAGGTGATGGAGGTAATCAAAGGAGCCCAGAGCAATTGATCTGATGTGGTGGCAGAGGCTGTATCAAGACTAATGTAATCTAATAGATAATTTCTATATTGGTTAGAATTAAGATTATTTTTATTTTTCTAGTTCATGAGGACTGTTTTCTTGGCTATGCATAGGGCAGTGAAAACCATATGGGCTATATTCTTATCTGAAGTGACATTATCGAAGCTGCCCAACAAACACACTAAGGGGGAAGTTGGAATGTTACATTTCAGACACTTCGATAAGTCTTCACATATCTCGCGCCAAAACTTCTGAACTGGTGGACAGAACCAAAGAGTGTGGATGTAATTGTCCGGTCTATTGGTTTGACAGTGTGAGCAGTTGTTGGTAGACGTAAAGCCCATCTTGAACATCCGATGACCTGTATAGTGCACTCTATGTAATATTTTGTATTGAATTAATTGAAGACTGGGATTTCTGATTAGATGAAAGGTTTTTAAGCAAATCTGAGACCAGAAGTTTAGGTCTAAGTTAACTGATAAATCTGCTTCCTATTTTGCAATAGGAAGTGATATTGATTCATTTGTTTTAGAAAGCATTCTGTATATTTTGGATAGTAATTTGGGGGGTTTAAGAGTAAGAAATTGAACCACACTTGGTGGTGTTTGTAGTTCAACTTGACCCGGTTTAAATTTCTTTTTTACTATGGATTTAATTTGTTGATATTCTAAAAATCTTTTCTTGTTGATCCCATATTGTGTAACTAGTCCGTCAAATGAAATAAATTCTGTTCCTTCTAGTATATGTTCTAAATATTTGATTCCTTTACCACTCCAATCTGAAAAGTTTATCATATTATTGTTTTGTAATATGTCAGGGTTGTTCCAGATAGGTGTACGTTTGCATGGGATTAATGAAGACTCCGTGAATTTTAGAAACTCCCACCATGCTGTCAGAGAAGAGCTGATGTTGATGCTTTTAAAGCATTCATGTTGTTGGATGTTTGAGCTGATAAATGGTAGGTCTGAGATCTCTAGATTATTGCAGAGTGCTTGTTCTACATCTAGCCAAGGTTCATCTAAGAGGGTGTGTTTTAGCCATCCTGAGATAAACTGAAGCCTGTTGGCTAAGAAGTAGTGCTGAAAGTTAGGTAGTTCTAGTCCTCCTTTATCCTTGGTCTTTTGTAGTGTTTTTAAGCTTATACGTGGGGGTTTATTTTTCCAAAGGAATTTGGACATACATGAATCTAGAGATCTGAACCAATCTTGTGGCGGTTTAGTTGGGATCATTGAGAATAAATAATTTATTTTTGGTAAGACCATCATTTTTATAGCGGCAACCCTTCCCATGAGTGATATGGGTAGACATTTCCACCTAGCCAGATCATCTTCTACCTTCTTTAAAAGTGGGATATGGTTTAATTTAGTTAGATCTGCAAGCTTGGGAGAAACATTAATACCTAAATATTTTATATTTCCCGATTGCAGTAGTGTAGAAGAGGAATTATGGAGGGAGCAATTAATCGGTAGGACTGTAGATTTTGACCAGTTAATTGAGTAATCTGATATTCTTGCAAAAGAGTTTATCAATTCAATCACCCCAGAGATATTGGTTTGTGAATTTTGGAGAAAGAGTAACACATCATCCGCATAAAGGCTCATTTTATGCTCCACGTTCTTGCATTTTGTGCCCTTAATTACTGAATTCTGTCTAATTGCTGCTGCTAGTGGTTCAATAAAAATTGCAAACAGTGAAGGGGAGAGTGGGGATCACTGCCTGGTGTCCCTCAGGAGACAGAAGCTGGAGGATGTCTGGTCATTTGTTCTAACACAAGCTGTTGGGGAATTATATAATATTTTTAACCAGTTTATGAAAGAGGATCCAAAACCAAATTTGTGTAAAGTTGCAAATAGAAATTTCCAGTTAACTCTGTCAAATGCTTTTTCTGCGTCTAAAGAGAATATTGTATTTTCTAGGTTTTTACTGTATGAGTAGTCTATCAAATTAAGTAATCTACGTGTATTTGTTGATGAGTGCCTACCTTTTATGAAACCAGTTTGGTCAGGATGAATTAAGAGGGGGTTATTTTCTCCAGTCTCCTTGAGAGAGCTTTGCAGATTATTTTAAGGTCTACATTTATAAGGGATATTGGACGATAGCTTGGGGGATATACAGGGTCTTTGCCTGGTTTTAGCAGGAGATTAATGTTTGCAGAATTCATATTTGATGGAAGTCTGCCCTTTTCTTTAATTTCCAACAACGTTCTGTAGAAAACTGGTGCTAGAATCATCCAGAATTCTTTGTAGAATTCTGCAGGAAAGCCATCTGGACCTGGAGCCTTATTATTGGGCATACTTATCAGGGCTTCCTGGAGTTCACCTGGTGTCAGTGGTGAATCCAGTGCCATTGCTTGAGTGTCCAATAATTTTGGAAGAGTTATGTTGTCCAAAAACTGATTAATTTCCTTTTTAGATGGGTTTATTTGTGGTGAATACAACGTTTTATAGAAATCCCTGAAAATGTTGTTTATTTGTATCGGTTCATATAATGTGTTCCCAGATGAATCTTGAACAGCACATATAGTTGTTTTTTCCTTATTTATTTTTAGCTGGTTTGCTAGAAATTGACCGGATTTATTACCATGTTCATAATTTTGTAAGCGTAGTCTTTGTAATAAGAATTTTGTTTTTTTTTTATCAATTATCTCATTTAATTCTAGTTTTGTTTTGCGTATTTTGTTCAATGTTTCCTGATCTTGGTGGGACGCGTAGGCTTCTTCTAGTGATTTGATGTTTTTTTCTAATTCCTGAATATTTTGGTTTTCTTTTTTCTTTTTATGTGATGAGAAAGAAATTATTTTACCTCTCATCACAGCTTTCCCTGCTTCCCATAGAACAGAAGCTGATGTTCCGGGAGTGTCATTATAGTCTAAATATGAAGTCCACTCTTTTTTAAAATATTTAATAAAGTCTTCATCTTTAAGTAGTGATATATTAAATCTCCAGTTTTTACTTGCCGTAGTATTATTCTTGTGCATTAGTGTTAAAGATACAGGAACAACAAAGTTTTTTGCAGCTGTTTACCTAAAAATGCAGCCAAGGCGTTTTTTTAAATAAACATTTCAAACTATTTACAGAACAATCAGCTGTTCTGCGTCAAATCTGATGCCACACAAATTATTTGTGCCACTCCAAAAAAAATTTTCTGTCCACTACGAGATAAAGGAGAACAACAGCCTGATACCTGCAGGCCTGACAACAGGAGATGTATCACTCCTGTAACACCTGTAACATTCAGCAGTCGCCTCATTGTTCTGACACACACAACAAAACTATTGACTACACTACACTCTAACTACACAAGATTTGCGCTAAATGTCGCAAATCTCTCACATCTCAAAACACCGCCGTCACTCCTAAACAGAGATGGCTGCGTTACTGCGTTACTTGTAACGCGTTACTGTAATCTGATTACTTTTTTCAGGTAACGAGTAAAGTAAGGGATTACTATTGCAAAAACGGTAATTAGATTACCGTTTTTACCTACTTTCCCGTAGGAACGCTGCGTTACTGCGTTACTAAAACCATGATTTTTTTTGCAAGAATGTCCCATGACAGTGACGTAAGCGAGTGCAACGTTCGTGACAACAGCTGTGTGCAGATCAACAGTGCATCATATATTGAGTGCAGAGAGAGTATGAGCATGCAGCGTTTAAAGCGTGGAAGTACTGACCTTATTTTGAGTTTGATTCCATAAAAAGTGACAAAAACATTAGTGTCCGTTGTGCGTGGGAAGAAAACTTCTTTTTACAGCGAAAAAAAACCCCTAAACTTCCAAGCGAGCACCAAGTGTGCTACAACGTAATGGGAAACTCACAGAGAAACTCGCGGATTCTTCCACTGACCGCTGCGGCACACCTGCACCAGGGTAAACCTCCGCCTATGCCACTCCTGCTTTACAGGTGAAAATAGAGCAACAGGACCGCTAATCTTTGATGTTATTTATTTTCTGCTGTGTTTTATTTGCATCTATTTGAAAGACTGAGTGTAAACACACAAAAAAAATATATTTTATGTGCTGGAATGTGCAGAAAATAAGTTTAAATGTTAAACAAATTTCTTCCAGTCAGAGAATGTTGCATATAATTTAATTTTTGCTTGATGCATAAAGTTAAAAGATTAAAACTAATAAAACAAGTTTTAAAAAGAGACGTTTCCATTTGATTACATTTTGTATGATGGATTATGTAGAAAAAGTAGAATTGGGCTGAAAGATCTATCGCTTTATCACCTCTTCAGGTTGTAAATCGTGTTTTAAAAAAGTAACTAAGTAACTAAGTAATTAATTACTTTTGAAAATAAGTAATCAGTAAAGTAATGGGATTACTTTTTTGGGGGAGTAATCGGTAATTAGTTACTGATTACTTTTTTCAAGTAACTTGACCAACACTGCTCCTAAAACTTCCCCCCTCCCTAAACAACTAAATGCCTTGTTGCCATATCATTTTTTTGGATTGGTGACATGGTACATTTTTCGACCAATAGGAAAGGGAGGGGTTTTTTGGCTTTGTTTTTGCTCACAGGTGGAGAGCGCTTTTTAGGTTTTCCTTACAAAACACCGTTTTTACTGTTTCTTCCTGCAGTAAATATAAACAACAATAGTATTCAGGAAGCACACAAGCACAAACACACAAGATATCATTGGAAAGGCCAGAATGTCCTCTATTGAGCACAACAGGACTTATTAGGGTAGCTCAAATAAGTCAAAAATATATATAGACCATTAAAAAGGATAGGCTGGTTCTCAGGAAGTAATTTTGCTTCCAGGAGCCAGAACGGTTTGTCATTTTTAAAGTGTTCTTGGGCAACAGTCTGCCAAGATTTCTGAAGGTCTTTCAAAGTTTTTCTTTGGACATTGGCTGTTTTTCACTCATTTTCAGTCCAGTCCTTGATCTGGACTATTTTCAGAGGAATGTTTTGTTTGTTAAGCTACTTGCAACTGGAAAGTCAGTAGCAACAGGTATTATGGAGTGATGAATCCAGATTTGAAACTTTTCTCATCATCAATGTGTACGGATGAGTTCTGGAGAGAAGTACAACAGTGAGTGTCTACAGCCATCTGCAAAGGACGGCGGAGGCTGTGTAGTGGTTTAGGCCTGCATTTCAACCAGCAGTGTTTAGGAAGCTTGCCAAAATGATGGCATAATGAACACAGAAAAGTACCATGAGATTTCCATCTACTACTTGGAGATGGTGTGATTGGCAACAGCTTGTTCACCATTATAATGATCCCCAAAACACTGCCAGTGCAGTCAAAGCATACCTGGATAGGTATGCCAATCCAGTTCAGTCATGGATTGGCCTCCCCAGAGCTCGGACCTCAACATTATTGAAGCAGTGTGGGCTGATCTTAAATCATCAGAGAACAGAACAAAAGGCAGCCAGCATTGATAGAAGAAACTATTTAAAGAAACTTTAATGTAGCTTGATTAAGAAAGTTCAGGATTTGATAAAGAATACAGGTGGTCTTATCAAATATTGACTTTACTATATTTACATGTATCTTTGTCCATGTTTCAACAAATAATAGCACCTATTTGATAATTTACTAGTACACTGAAATGAGAGTGACTCAGGACTTTGGCGCAGTATTGTATTGCATGAACTTCCCTGACCTGCAAATGAAAACACTTAGAATTTGGCACATTTTATCCTTGCAATTAAAAATACATATATCTCATATGATGTTGTGATTGCAGTGTGACAACTCAGAGTTCATGAGAAATATGTGGCCCAAAAATTGTTTGCCAGCCAGAAAAGGCTAAAAACTCCTGGCACGCTGAGGGCACAAAAATTTCATCCTTCTTCTGTCTGTTGCTTGACAGAAATATAACTACATTTACGATGTTTAGAATCTGTTGGTTTGTGGCTATATAAGACCAAAAAAATTAAAACTTGAAAACCTACAGCTGGTTGAAGCCAGCATGTGACTGGGTGAGCACTGCCCCTGATGATGTTTTGTGCTCATTTGAGGTAGGTGGCAATGCCCTCCAGGGATAGCAACTGGCAGCCAGTAATCTTTCCCTCTGTTTTTACCACTCCTTACATGGCATACAGTCTGGATACCACACTGGTAAGCATTAGAAATTATTCAACTGCAGCACCATAGAAAGAAATGAGCAGTCTCCCCTAATGACACCTTGAGAAATTTAAACGCTACTAATACTGAAGGGGCTGGGTTTTTCCTGCAGACAAATCACCTCTTGGATGTTAGTGGTGTGTGTGTGTGTGTGTGTGCGCGCGCGCGTGTGTAGTAGATATTTGCATATTTATGAATATACAATCTTTAGTCTGCCTGAAAGTCAGAGAAAATCATTGTCTGTACGAGTTTGACGAGGAGCATTTGAACGCAGCACGCCCCCAGGGGCTTGACGGTGGTCAGGTGACCCGCAGCAGGCAGGCCATTCTCGGCTTCCCCTGGCTTTGGCTCCAATGTCGGAGGTGTTTGTGCCTGGAAGAAATGGACTCTGGCAATGCAAGAATTTAATCATTCAGAGGTCCGAACAGTTGACTCCGTGAATGGCGCCAAAACAGGACCCTAAACCGAAATTTCAAGAAGGTCGGTAGGGGGGAAAAAAGCACCGATGATGCCCAGTTAGCGGCTGGAAGGGGGCGGGTTTGTTGTTGTTGTTCTTGCAGCTGCAGCTCGACGATAGTGATCCCTAGGGAAGGCGAAAGAGGCTTTATAAAGCTCAGATATCAATGAAAACATAGCTTACGTTGACGTAACATCGCAATGAAGCGCATACAATAAAGCTAGCTCAAGCTTTACAGACGCTAACGGAAGGCTAACTGTTAGCTAGCTTTGCTGTTCATGCTCTGCGTTAGCGGCTCGTTTGATTACATTAGTTGTGGGTGTAATGAACATCATAACGTGCTTTTGACATTAGTTTTCCCCTCCTCGTAGGTGAAAGAGTCCTGTGCTTTCACGGGCCATTGCTCTATGAAGCAAAGGTTTGTCCCGATACTTTATGAGGGTCTTATTACTCATTTATTCCCAGTTAAAAATAAACTGATCCAAGGCCTGTGTGTTTTCTCGCTTTTACAGTGTGTCAAGATCAACGTAAAGGATAAGCAGATTAAATACTTCATTCATTACAGCGGATGGAACAAAAAGTGAGCAGCTTGAGTTGAATATAGGCTGACATTTCTCTCTGTGCGTCTATTTGGATAGGAATTATAACACTGTGATGACGTTTGAGAATCTGTGATGGGTTTTTTCTTCCTTTGCAGCTGGGATGAATGGGTTCCTGAAAGCAGAGTTCTCAAATATGTGGACAGCAACCTTGCCAAACAAAAAGAGCTTCAAAAGGCCAATCAGTGAGTTAACCTCTTCCCACACAGACATGACCAAGAAGTGTTTTTGTGAGTTTTCGGTTCTTCCTAATGTCCAGTCAGCTTTTTAGAGTTTCTGTCAAAGAAAAGCAGCGAGAAGAAAAGTAGGGGGCCGTTTGTGCTCTGTTTTGGGCATGACTGGATAAATTTAGAATTTGCAGCTTTTAGAGTTGACATTACACGATATGGTCTGCCCAATCGCATCCAATTACAGATTCTTGGGAGGTAAAGTAAATAAGTAAATGCTATATCAATATATTGATCAGTATTTTTGTGTGGATACATACGTATATAATCAGATTTTCACTATACTGTTTTTGTGATATCTTAATGTTAAAATCAGCTTTATTGCGAGTTCCGTAGTATTTACAGGTCATTTTTGTTTTCCCGTGAACAAGAATGAATCAAAAATAAGATAAAATGGAGAGCTATAAGAATATGAGATGCATATGTTAAAATAAGTATGAAATATCAAAGTATAAATATGAATTACACAAGCTATATTAAAGCTTACATACAGTTGTATAGTTGTTACTGTCAGTGTATATAAATATAGTGTGTACATGGATTCTTATGAAGCTTATATGGATTATTCTAGTCTGTGTATGTTATGGTGCAAATGAGGAAACTTCAGTGTGAGACTGAATGTGTAGGTAGCACCAGTATTGTTCTCTGTACACAAGAGCAGCAGAAAAGTCCTTTAAGTAAAGGCTGAACGTTCTTTATTCTGTTTTTCAGATATTTTCAGAAATCTCAGATATCATTAGATATGTGTTTTTGTGATTAACATGAACTTTACTGTCAGTTCTGCCATATGATATACATGATACGTAATATTAGACATATTTAACACATAAAGTTATGTTGATAGGGGAAAACGGCGGGGTGGTTTTTACTTTTCCAGAAGAGATTGTACAACTTATTGAGCAACGTGCCACGAGAACACTGTCTGACTCCACATCACACACCACTGTCTGCAAATGGAACAGAGTGTTTTGTAAACAGGCTACACAGCAGGTAGCTATGCATGTTAGCAGTTTTTTCAATGCCAGATGCCCTTGGTGATTTGTGTCTCCTCCCAGAATCGACCCAGGGATCTTTAACTTATTTGTAAACCGCTACACTGTGAGGCCACTTTGGAAACAGTTAAGTCAGTGCTGCAGACAGTGTATTTCTAAAATACCCCCCCACCCCCAATCAAACAGCAAGGCCGTGTCTGCATCACCACGGTGTGATACATCACTACAACTCAACGGTGGTCAGTAAAAGTAATTTAGATACATTTCTATAATTGTGCTCTCTCTTGATTTTTTTCTGCAGGGATCATTATGTTGAGGGAAAGATGAGGGGCTTAGCACCAAGCAAGAAGATTGCTGCTGTGCAGCAGAAAAATGTTGATCTGTGAGTGTCCAGCTTCTTTTCCCTCCTGTAATAATTCATTTAATAACTCAGTTCTTGTGATGCAACCTTGATGATATTATTTATTAGAGTGCTATATGCTCGCATGTAGTCAAAGCAATGAATTACATTAAGACAACTTGAGGTATATGTGTCAAATCATAAGAACAATCATGATGTCTTTTTTTGCATTGTAGGAAAGTGAAAAAGGCAAAACAGAAGAGTAAGTCAAATATTTGTACAAAATGTTTATTGAATTTTGTAGCTTTCTTCCAGAATATTTTTTGTTCTTATAGTAAAGATCTTTGGTGTTGTGGCTTCATGAGGTTCAAGTACTGTTGTATTTATGGAGTCTGATGCGATCTGAGACTTATTAATAAACATATTCACCTTTTATTTCTGTGTATTATTTAAGCTGTCCTTTTCTTTTAGCCCCAGGGCCAGGTGAAGGTACCAGCAGCGGCGAGATGCCCCAGGGGCCACGAAAGAAGAGGGCTCGGGTTGATCCCACAGTGGAGAGTGTATGTATCATCATGTATTGGAACTGGACTTTTTATAAGAATAACAACTGAGCTTCTTTCTTGAGGTGTGAGCAGAATGAGGAAAATACTGAGATGTTGGGGGGGGGGGGAAGGTCCACACTCAAGGCAGTACAAAACATCCTGGTCCTGTATCATTTCTTCAATAAGCTTGTGAAATTGTTCAAAGAGTCAGTTATTCCTGCATGAGTGAACCAGTCTACCCCGTGGGTGTAAAACCCACACTTGCTATCACAAATACACAAAAACTTTTAAAAGCAGCAAGGTCATATAGTGTGTGTGTGTATCCAGGAGGAGATGTTCACCAACCGTGTGGAAGTGAAGGTGAAGATCCCAGAGGAGTTGAAACCCTGGCTGGTGGATGACTGGGACCTCATTACCCGACAGAAACAGGTGAAAATAAAATCACAGCAGGTTTCACTTGTTTCCTTCATATTTATCCATATATTTATGGAAATGCGATGGCTAGAAATGTCAGGTTCTGGACCACTTGTGCTCGTTTGTCTCTGATTGCACAATGGATCCCAAAATCTTGGGTCAAACTGACCCACCCAATACGTGATATAGTGAAGCAACACTGCTAATGACAGCTGGACCTCTGGCTACCGCTCACATCCTAAACTGCAGTTTCTAATGGACAGGTCTGAAGAGAGCGCTTCAGCCAGAATCACTATCTGGAGCATGCTCATTTGTTCTTCTCATTTCAAAGTCAGAACATGCACAGGATGCTCTGCAATGTAGGACTGAGAGTAAATGTTACAGTTGAGTTTGAAATGAGTTGATGTCTGGATGTTTTTATTGATGGAAATGCTTGTGTAACATTTCTGTTGCTTAGTTATTTCATCTGCCAGCTAAGAAGAATGTAGAGACCATCTTGGAGGACTATGCAAACTACAAGAAATCAAAAGGAAACTCGGACAATAAGTAAGAGTAAACATCCTGACGTTCTCAGAATAATGGAGGCGTGAGGAAGCACTGATATCCTGTGATGAAAATGTTCAGCGGCACAGCATCTGTCAACCACATAAGACTTAAATTCCTTCCACTTTACAAATTTGCTTTTAATAGAGATACTTGTAAACACTTACTAACACATATACCATTAGCTGAACTATATTTTTAAGGGCACAACACCACTGATCTCACTAAAACTGTAAGTTGTGCATTTTGTGCATTATAGCCTTCACAGTAAGTCAAACAGTGCTTTTAAACCACAGGAATTCTTTTAATTATTTTGGATACACGACTCAATTTTTTCCCTCTCTCAGAATTGTGGAAACTGGGCGCTAACTCATTTTTTAGGCTCTTTTTTAAAGCTTTTTTTTAGGCATCCTTTATCTGAGTACTTCTTTAAATATCACAGCATGCTGCCTTTTTGCATCAAAATAAAAATACACCAGAATAAGTAAGTTTTTGTAGTCTTTTTTTCTTTTTTTTAATAGTCTGTAGCCAGTTATTGGGGTGGCAGTTGCTGTTACCAGTCTTCTTATAATAGTACTTGTGTGCTTTCTCACATTTGCTGCATCACAGCGCAACAAAAACAACTTTGAGAAGAAGTAAGCCCAGTGATTTCTCTCATGCAACTGTTCAAAACTGTACTATTGACTGTTCTATAGAGAGCTGACCTCTGCTGTCTCCAGTTATCTCTCCAAATACGTGACTTTTCTCTTCTCCGTTCGCTTAGGGAATATGCTGTGAGTGAAGTGGTGGCAGGGATCCGGGAGTACTTCAACGTCATGCTGGGCACTCAGCTGCTTTACAAGTTTGAGAGGCCGCAGTACGCCGAGATCCTGGCCGAACACGCGGATGTGCCAATGTCTCAGGTGTATGGAGCACCGCACCTGCTGCGTCTGTTTGGTAGGAACACGTGAAACATAGACAGTGTATCCGGAAAGTGTTCACAGCACATCAATTGTTCCACATTTTGTGATGTTACAGCCTTTTTCCTAAATGGATTAAATTCATTTTCACCTCACAATTCTACACACAGTATCCCATATTGACAAAGTGAAAACAGTTTGCTTTAAAATTCTTGCAAATTTATTGAAAATATAACATTTGCACACGTTTTTACGTATTTGTTCAATACTTTTTTGAAGCACCTTTGGCAGGAGCTTCTCCCACTTTTCTTTGCTGAACCTCTCCATCTGGTTGGATGGAGAGGATCACTCCACAGCCATTTTTAGATCTCTAGGGGTGTTCAGCGGTGTGAAAGTCTGGGCTCTGGCTGGGCCACTCAAGGAAATCCAAGAATAAAGCCACTCTTTTGATATCTTGGCTGTGTGGTTATAGTCATTGTCCTGTTGGGAGATGAATGTTCTCAGTCACCTCCATGACTAAGGCTCTTCTTTCCCAATTGCTCAGGTTCGTCATGAGGCCAGTTCTAGAGATGAGGAAGGCCAATGTGCTCAGTGGAAGCTTCAGTGCTGCTTCAGTTTTTCTGTACCCTTCCCCAGACCTGTGCCTCAGTACAATCCTGTCTCCAAGGTCTACAGACACTTACTTGGACTTCATGGCTTAGTTTGTGCTCTGACATGACCTGCAACTATGAGACCTTATATCGACAGCTATGTTTCTTTCCAAATCATGTCCAGTGAACTGAGTTTACCACAGGTGGACATTCAAGCTGTAGAAACATTTGAACAGATGATCAGTGGAAACAGGATGCGGCTGAGCTCAGTTTTGAATGTCATGCAAGTTTGCAGACTGTTTTTTTTTTTAACTTTGTCATTATTCAGTATTGGAAAAAAAAATGTAATCCATTTTGGAACAAGGTTGTAAAATGACAATGTGTGGAACAAGTGAAGGACTGTGAATACTTTCTGGATGCACTGTAAACTATATGAAGCGTAATCAAGTTCGCACTTGGTAACAAGAAAAAAACAGAAAAAAATCTTAAATAAATTTGGTCGCTGTTTGCTTCACAGATGCTTGTTTGGGCATCTCAGACTGTTTGTGTTCGAAAGTCCTGCTCCATGATGAAATGATAACTCTTGTAACAGGGCGGACCTTAGCGGCTGGAAACGCAGTGAGATGGACCAAGGCAAGAGTAGTGGAACAAGAATGCATTTATTTCCTATACAGCTCTCCTTACAACAATTAACTTGTCAAGCTTCTTCACAGCACAAAAAAATCCACGCTCTAATGACAACTGGCAGCCTTAAATATGTTCAGCTGTCACAGACTTAACCATTATTCCACTCTCAGGTAAATTCTTAAATCCCAACCTTCCCCCACAGTATACAATATATCAATAAGAATAAATAAATACATAAATACATATTTATTAATATGTAAATGTGAAAATTTCACACTTTAATGTTACACCAAACCCAATATTATAAAAACCCAGAAACCCAAGCACAAAAAGATTCACCACACTCTTTACCCATGGTCTCTCCCGGAACCTTTAAATGGTGTCTGGACCCCCAGGGAAACATTTGCCCAAACACCTTGAAGAAGACACAGGCAAGAAAGGTGAGTAATCATTATCTTACAAACACCTATTTGCACCACTTTTATCCCTAGATTTCACACACACATTTGCCTTAGTTTTCCTTACTGGTAAACCTTAATCACAATCTCAATCACCATTCTTCTCTCCTGACAGACAACCACCACATTCCTTGATGAGGAGCAGCTGCGCAGGATCTGAAATAAGGCCACCAACTGATTTTAAAATTCCCAATAAATAGTCAATAAATATTTAAACTGCTTGTGTGCAAATCCATGCTTAAAGTGCAATGCTCATAAAGTGCTTGATAAGGTGCTTTTAATAAAGTGAAAGGTGTGCTCCAAAGTGCTATACATATAATATAATATAAATAAATGCAGTAAGGGAGTCCTCTTCCTTACAACTCTTCATTTTCATTTTAGAAAAAGGAGACAAAGTCACAGAGAGCCCTAATGAATGTGCTAGGTAGAGTAAGTGAGAGCAAGATTGTGTTGCTGTAACAAGGCACGTCCCACTGTTAATTTCATTTACACTGAAAACCACAGGATGATACGGTTAAACTCCTCGTTGGCTTTTAACCTGGGAGGACAAAAACCTGGGGACTCGGTGCACAACTCCATAAATGCTGAGCTAAAGGGAGAGAAAAAAGTGGTCTCACTCTACTGAAGACCTCTGTTTGGTCTCAGTGTCCTACCTGAAGACCCAGATCTCATTAGCAGTGATGCTCCTCCGCATGAACGTTGCTTCAAAGAAGTTGATTTTGCTCTCAGTGCAAGTTTAAATTGCAGTTGCCAGTCAGATCAGAACTTCCAAAGACAGAAAAATAGTAGGAATGCAGTACAAAGTGGCAAAATTTGAAGCTGGAAACATTTTTTTGCTTTTCACGGGCACAAGGCCCATTAAAAGTATGTGTTCCTAATCATCATGCTTCTTTTTACATGTCGCAGCAGAATTTATATCTGCTCCTTTCAGTTCAGTTAATTCAATATTTCTGGTTCACCTTTTAAGCAGTTTTGTAAATTCGTGGATGAAAGTGCTAAATAGGCTCGAAGAGAAGTCCCAATGTAAAAGGATTGAAGTATTAGTTATTGTACACAAAATAGCTTTATGGCTACTTCAACTATGACGACTCATCTGGATTGTTAGACGTGACTGAAATTAGCTGAAATTTCATTTTATTATTATTTTTTCCTAACAGTCTGGAAAAATGTCAGAGGCCTCCACCTGTAAAACCATTCCTGTTTTGGGGGGTGTCTCATTGTTGCCCCTCTAGCTCACATGTTGATAATTTCATTCACACCAAAGCACCAGACAACCCCCTCTGCTACTGAACTAACCAGATTAAAATCCCACATTTAACTGACTTTATGCTATACTCTCATTACAACTTGGTCCTTATTCCCTGATTTTCTTTTAAGCAGTTTATTTAAAGTATTATTTATTTAGATGTTTGTAGCACCAGTCAGTTTATTTGAAAAGTAGGCTTCTCCCCTCTTTATGTCACATTTTTCGATTGTGGTGATGTTATAGAAATCTTACCTCAATCTCCAAATTTACCGTATGCAATGCTGCTCATACGCTGTATGTTGTCCTCCACCAACAGTTCGTATTGGAGCCATGCTGGCCTACACTCCCCTGGATGAGAAGAGTCTGGCTCTGTTGCTCAGTTACCTCCAAGATTTCCTCAAGTAAGCTTTTAACTCCCAGCACAACACCAGTCACTCCATGTCATGTTTGGCCGATTCTCAAATGTCATGTTGTATTCACATTCACATTAGTGCAGCCAGGCTTGTTGCAGTTCCTCAAAACATAAGCCATGAAATCGATTTTCTGCTCTGGAAAGTATTTTTCTTGAGACTAACCGTACACGTTGCAGCGCGTTATGACAGACTGAGGTACCGTGCCGTTCTTTGGGACTGAATCCAAATTGAAATTGGTCTCTTAGATCACTTGTGCGTGATGTTTAGTTGTTTTGATGTGTGAACAGCACTGCGGATACATCTACACCAACTGATACAGTGGTGACATAACATGACTTGCAGATATGGTACGGTCTATATGGTTGGCCTCGGGCTGTGTGAGAGACATGATTGAGAGAGAAAGTAATTCTGACCTCTCCCCTCTTGAACAAAAAAAGACCTGCAGGGCGGAGACACTCCTTTTTTATATATAGAAGTCTTTTCAGCTGAAGGACAGGAGTGTGACAGGATAAAGCACCCATGCACACCTAACCTGTAGGGCCATGACTTCATACCAAGGCGTGTTTCAGAATGGTGCTCTATGAGTGAAGTACAGCCAGGCAGGGGAAGAACACATTTGCAAACCGCTGTTGTAGTGCAGCAACATTCACTCTCTGGGCCTGTGTGTCATGGTTATCACAATGGAGGGAAGCAAGAATGATGAAATTTGGCAACTCCAGCCAAAGCTTATCTGAAAATTGGGTGCAAATCCACCCAGCCAATAAAATCTGGCCATTATTCGCTCCAGAGTTTTGTCATATCCCAAATGCCCTGCCATGGGGTTATAATGAGGCGCTTGGAAAATCGTTTCTCGGCAGCTTTTTGGCACCAGCACCTGGTTGTGTTCCTCCTCTGTGCGACTCACTCGATAATGCTTATACTTAGTCAATACAAAGTGTGTGTAGGTCAGCACTGTGTCAGGGCGCACCATGTGACCATCAGTTCTTATCACTTGGTCAATGGATAGCTTAGGGTGTCATCAATACACTGCTCTGATGGGAAATCTCTCATAGAGTGAATTACAAGGCCTTCTTGTGAGGGCCCTGCCAGACGGCAGCATCGGACAACCCACAGATACTACATGCTCCTACAGGTCGTGAATGCATCCCCACACACTACCTCAACAGGTTATTACAAGTGCCCACTCTTCCTCGGGCCAGCGAAATGCCTTTGTTTTGGCCTGAAAGATCTCCATTAATCAGAATCAGAAAGACTTTATTTATCCCCAAGGAGCAATTAAGATACAACAGAGCAGCATGACGTTGAAGATAAGGACAGGGCATAAACAGGCAATAAGAGTGAGATAGTAAATACACAGAATATACTGTATATTTTAAAATTACACAGTTTTAAAATTAAAGTGACTGAGGGGTCATTTCCCTTGCCCAGTGCAATGGAGGGAACCACAGGGGGCAGTGGGAGCAGTGGTGAACCAGCCGAAACCCCACCCTGACACCACACACTGCTCCACCCCTCCCCTGCTGCTGAGCCACAAATCTCCCCCCTACACAAGTACATATGGAGGTTTTAATTTCTTAAATGCACCATCTTACTGCAGTTTCTTATCCTGACTGTTTTGCATAGAGAAGACGAAGGGTAGACAAAAATGCAGACACTGCTGTCATTTCCTATATAACTTGTAGACTTATTGAAGTAAAACACTGGTGATTTAGCTTTGAGCCTTCATCACCGATCCAAAGCGTAGTCATTTCCTTGATGCTTGGAAAGGTTTTTTTTTCTTTATAAGAATAAGAAAACATAAACATTCTCATTGAGTTCTCAATATGACTTTCCCATAAAGTTTTTTTTTTCTGCCAGTTTGTTTACATACATATAGAATCAAACTAAACTCGACTTTTATTCAGAGTTGTAATTTGGCAGCAAAGCATCTGCCACAATCTAATCTTACTGTAACAGTCATTTTGTAAATGCATGAGCCTGACGACTGCTGAACAACACACTCTGCACCAGGCGTTCCTGCTTCCCTCCTCACTGACAGTCAGTTGTTTGTTTCCTTCAGGTACCTGGTAAAGAATTCATCGACCCTTTTCAGTGCCAGCGACTATGAGGTCGCACCCCCAGAGTACCACCGCAAAGCTGTGTGAGAGCTCTCAGCAAACCTCTTTCCTATTGAGACACCTCAGCCCACTCTCCCAGACCACAACTGAAATATCCGTGACTACCCTTTGGATCGCAGTCTTTGGCGATATTTTTCACTTGAACTGATTTGCTTCCCCCGCCAGGGTCTCAGGAGCTCGTCACGGTTAAGAAGAAAAAAAATTTGTGAAACCTTTTTAACTAAGTCACTTTTCTTTTTTCCCCTTTTCCTTTTCATGTACCTTTTTTTTTTTTCATATAAAAGTGTAGTTCTTCATCGTCCGTTACCACAGAGCAGCTCTTCTGTGTTTTTGCATTCCAGCTGATAGATATTTGTTGCATGTGGGTATTTATTGGTGTTTCTTCGGCCAAATGAGGTGCAGTTTAATGCTGGTCCTCAGTCAGTGTTCAGCAGTTAATGTTTTTGTATCTGTATCTTGTGTATTTGTATCAGTTTGTAAAAAGAAAAAAAAAATATATGTTTATACACAGTATCCAGCTCGTTTACTGTGCGTTCTTTTTCACATCAAGTAAATTATTTGGTTTTATCTCTCTCCTTTCAAGACATATCTTGCTGTAAATGTCGCTTATAATTAAAAGCAGCAGCAGGAAATGAAATTGAAAACAGAGAGCCATCCTCCTGCTAAGTTTTGGTTTAGTATTCACCTGACGAGACACAGGGTCAAAGTATCTTTCAATTACATGTGTTGACTGTTAAAGTACAAATCAGTTTTCAGTGTTAATCCTGCAAATGTAAAACATCCAAAATGCCTACAACCAGATTTTGACACCACATGACAGACTACAACATACATATCCCCACATCAGCATGGGAAAATTACCAAGGAATTATTAAACATGATCCAGTCATGGAGTCTGATTCCTATATATGTTGGTGTGTGTTTGTAATTTGAAATGACTTTTACTGGTCAGTAAATGGAGTTCTGTGGACTAAAAAATGTGCCCTGAAAAATGTTGTATGAGAGTTAGAGAAATATACATATCATAAACAGTGCTGTGCAGATGTCTTGAGCCACCCCTCATTTCTTTATATTTTGCTTTTTTACATTTTTTGGAGTGCCTTTGAACAATAGTTCTTCAGGGTTCTTGGAGGTCTTTTTTTATGCAGTGGCTGCTTTTTTACTCATTTTCAGTTCAGTCCTTGTACCTGGCCATTCTAAGAGATAGGTTTGTTTCTTTAAGCATAGAGTCACTCAGTGTCAGGGGTGAACCAGTGCTGTCTACAGACAAAGAACCTATTTTAAAGTATTGTTGGATACTTTATGATGCACACTTGGGTGGACAAAAAAAACTTCAAGATATGAGTCTGTAAGTTGCTTTTACTTGTCTGCACAGAAACACAGGCACTTCAGGTCAGCGGAGCTGCGCTCTGCAGGCTGTCAGTGCACTAAACGAATCAGGGCCTCTATGACCAACTCTAAGGACGCCCAAGCTGCCCCAACCCTTCCCTGTGCGAGCTTCACTCATGGGAATCATACTTCACCTACTCAAACATATGTCCAGAATAATGAAGATGTAAATAAACGTTAACAATAAGTAACCCAATAAAATAAAATGATGCCCAGTATCTATGAAAATACATTCTTCTGTGTCCCAACATTCAATGAGTCCCACATTTACTAGCAGTCTGTCCTAAAAACACATCATTTTGTCCCATTTATTTTGTTGATTTTATGAAATAGTCCAAAAAATTCACAGTTTGACAGACACAAAATTGGATTTTTGCACCAACAAGGTGATTCCCAAAGAGCTATCAGCCCAACACTTGGCAGTCTGTGCATGCTGTGCAGTGTGTCTTTAAAATATTTGCTGGTCTCAGTGGAAGGGTGGCTGTCAATAAGTTATTCTTAAGTAAGGGAAACGGGGAGAAAAGGCTGAGGTATGTCAAAGTGGGTAAGAAATCCTCAGAATTGTACACTTCGGTCCTGAAGCACCGTTTTTGTCTGTACTACATTTAAAAGTTGCATGTGTATAAATTTTTGTGTTTAATTATAGTTGTACACAGCACATCTGGAGTCAGGATGGAACCACAGGAGCAGCGTGTTAGGGACACACTGCTTCCATTCCAAGGACTCTTGCAGGTTAATCCACCTATGATACTGATGACAAATACTGCATATAAATATGGATTAAACACTACCATTTTTTTTATCTGCGCATGAGCTGTGAATGCGGGCACACTGTGGGTGTGGCAGGTAAAAAAATTCCTGACAGCGAGCAAATGCTGACACCATGACACCTGCCTCAGTTTGTGATTTGCAGTCAAACGTTTAATGCCAGGTCACTGCACGCGGGTGCGCACACACCCAAATGTGTGGATGAGAAATGCTCTCCAAGGAAACGTGGCTGTGGTAAGGGTGTTGCCATGGGGACGTAGACAAAGGAAGAGACACGCAGCATCAAAGTCTCGGTCTTATAAAGTCTTGGTAGCTTTAAGGACAGTGAAAAATACAATATGAGAGGAACACCAGGAAATCCTCCTCTTGGGAATAATTCATGAGACCTGTTAATAGATGTTAACTGTTATTGAGTAGCATTGTAACAGTAAGCCTATATACCAGCTGTTATGTTAGTTTGCCTGTTTATTTACTGGCTGATTCACTTAATCACCCTGCTCTGGGTGACCACAAGAGGGCAGCCTTTTCCCTTCCCCCAATTTGCTATTGTTTTTCCCTCTTTGTAGATTTTACAGTTGAATGCACTTGATATATTTTTATGAGGCGAAATAAAGGGAGAGAGAAAAGAAGCATAAAACAGACTGTAAACTGAAGACAGCAGGGAGCAGTCTGCTAATTGAACACCTTATACTGACTATATTTGGATACATACCCTCACTGTTTAATAATTTAATATTTAATCAGTCAACCACTGTAAACTTTGGCCTAAGAAAGTAATTTTCTTGTGACACACATTTGATATTATATTAACTCAGTCGTGTATCTAAAAAAACCTTTAACATAAAAGAGTCGTTTAAAGACTCTTCAGAGCATTCCAATTCCAAACATTCCTATTCCAAATAATGGCAAAATAACAGCTTGTAGAGGAAAATCGATTTCATCACTGGTGTTGCACTTGCAAAAAAAAAAACAAAAAAAAACAAAACTCTTACAAATGCTTTATGCTTTTGTTGTTGCTGTTTTCCTTTTTTCTTTGCAAGGTATAAAGTTACCAACCCTTCAAATAGGCTCATACGCGGGTAAACTGGTGAGATCTGTGAGGTGTTTAAGTGCACATTTCGATACAATACGTTGGACTTTGACATGAGGGCAATGACAGGTAAACGCACAGTTATTATTAAAATATGTTTCGGGGCACTCTGGGGAGGAGGGGGGATTAGAGGATATTGTGATGTTTAAACAGCAGATAGTTGTTTTTGTTTTTTAAATTCAGTTTACATCGATGTTTACAGGTAACTGTTTGTAGGTGTTTCATTCTTCAGGTAATCCTGACGTCACGCCGGGTTCTGTCCCAGGACGACTCCAACTATTCCCAGCGGCCACTCTCCAAGGAAGTCCCGCCCTCCGCAACTGCCCATTGGATTAAAGGTGAACAGAACGCGGTTGGTTTGGTTTGATTGGCTCACAGGTTGTCAGTCGCAGTGCGACGGGAGTTTCGGGAGTTTGAGGTTAGGCGTCAGGTGAAACCTGCTCTGTGAGGAAAACGGCGCAGATTAAACGTACTTTGCGACTACCTTCAGCATTGCTTTTGCACTTTTTAATGAACTTGTCCAGTGCGGGAAAAGTTTAACACCGGAGACCAACAACTTTAAAAGATGAAGAGCCTCAAGTATCGATTGAAAAAGCACGAAGTTACCATAACAGTAAGTTGATCGTTTGTTTTCTCGGTTTTGCTCATTTTCCCCGTTTCCCACCACTGGAGCGGTCAGCTGTGAGTTCATGGACGGCGCTGGGACCCGACGCTGTGTTGTACCTCCGCGGGTTGCTGTCTGTAACCCTCGCCTCTCTGTCTTAGCGACCACGCTAACCGCGGTCATGTTCCCACGGTGGCTGCCCGCGCGCTCCCCTGGAAAATAGACACCCCGCCAGCACGTTCAAGCACCTGCACACACACGCGCGCGCGCAAGCGGAGGTCGTGGCCTGCTCGACACAGATTATTATACTGCAGATTTAGGCCAGGTTCAGATTGTTATAACCTGGCCTAAATCTGCTGGAGCTGTGCTGTTGTTGTTGTTGTTGTTGTTGTTGTTGACAAAGCGCGCTCTGGAAGAAAGCACCACAATTCAATACCACAAAGTGCCTGTTCTGCTGTTTTTTTTGTTTTATCACAGGGGACATTTGTGGTCATTAAAAAAACAACAAAAAAAAACGCTGTCGTGCACTTTGACCCACCTTTCATTTCTGTCTTGTGAACACACTGAGAGCTTTTAAATTATGTTTGTTTTTTGGTTGTTTAAATGCACCAGTGTGTTCTCTTTACCAGCCTACAGCTACTGAAACCATGTCCGTGAAACTTTTCTGTAGATCTGTTTAAGAAAAAGTCTGTAATCGTCTTCAGGATCCCGCTTGAACAAGGATTTAGTGTGGTGGTGAACTGCTTGTGTTTCTAATATTTTGTCCATCGTATTTGGATCAACATGAATGGTAGACATATTTGGAGACTGGAGCTTGGTGTTCCCCATTCAATGCTTACATAATGTAAAAGCAGGAAAAACAATGGTGCCTGTTTTATGTTTATTTTGTTTAACAAAAGCAGCGCATTATTATTTTTATTAATACACGATTAATTATTACAGAGCAGCAGACCTTCAAACTTGAGGACAGGTGGGCCTAAGTTGTTTACCGTGAAGTACGGCATGACATACATGACAAAGTTGGAATTGATTGGGTGGAATTGATTCTTCACAATCCAGCGATGACGTATGAACTTTGCTGAATAGACAGCCATCACAATTCTGCACAGTTCAGCATGCAGTGGGTGTCTGGCACTGCACTCTGTTTTCGGCTCCCAGCAATTACCATGAGAAAGGCACAAAGCCAGAGGAGCTGTGTGTGGTAAACTATCCGGCCCCCATTGAAATAAAAGGAGAGAGGGAGCGAAGAGAAGAGAAGCCTTTCGAGATTGAAATGGTATTGTATGTGTATTGACGGCTGTCTCACCCCCTCTGACAGAAGTAGAGACACCCTTTAAAAAAAAAAAGAAAAAGAAAAAAAGAACCATGAAAACCAAAAAAGCTTGCAGACTTTATGTTCCACTTGTTTCAAAGCACCCTGAGGAAAAGCTCGATGTGGGCTGTGTTGAGGAAACAGATGTGACATTTACACTGGGCTAAAATTCCCGTTGCATTCCTCTATGAAGGCAGAAGAGGAAATATTAGCACACCTACAGATAAAAGGTGTGTTTAAAAAAAACTCAACAAAACAAAACATGGGTAATAATTTAAAATGTTTAACAAACCTGTTCTGCTTCAGGTAAGATCTTTGTGCTTGCACTGGTAAACAAACACATAGAAGAAGTATGTCATCACCACCTGTTGCACTTTGAAATTTGTGAAACGCAAATCAACCAGTCAATCACTCACTGAGGCATTAAGGTGAACGGCATTAAGTGCTAAACGTTTTAGATGTGTGCCTCGCTCACTGGCTCACAATGAGGTGAACTTGCTTGCTCTTTCTGGGTAGCGTGACTAATCATTAAGAAATACATGCACATTTTTCAAGTAGGAGAGGCAATCATGGGGGTGGGGGGTATTGAAACTGTAACTCAATCCTGGCCAAAGAAAACAAATCCATGGAGGAAACTCCATCTTTCCCCACTCCTTTTGTAACTGTATCAGTTGTGCTCCCTGTTGTTGAAATTCAGAGAAAAAAGGTTTTGTTTTTTAACAAAGAAGCCATAAGCATCATATTTAGTGTCATTACCGTTGTCTTCCACAGTTGCCTGCTTATTGGCTAATCAGGTTTTCCTGTCACGCATTACCAAGAACTTATTTCAGCTGAGGAATGCTGACTATGTTACCAAACAAAGCTGAAAACTTAGTATCCAGGTTTCAAAATGCCATGGCATTCCCTTAATACCAGCTGTAGATTAAAGACAGGATGAAGTCTGTTGGTTTGGCTCACGGTTGCAAAAGGCAAGCCTCCAGTTTCAGTTATTCTTTTGTGTAGAGGCCTATTCTTCTGTGGAGAAGCGTGATTAACTACAAGGCTTCATACGACAAGCATTGTCATGTTTAAATGCCATGATCATGTGATGGAAAGAAGCGACACAAGATTGTTTTTTCTGTCTGACAGTATGGGGCTGTACCTGTTCCACTCAGTTTAGCTGCTGATATTTTCTGAATGTTGAAGTTCACATGTAATCATTGTCTGTTCCTAAAAGACATTCCTTTGTGGAAAATAATATTGGGTTATGAAAAGCAGATCCCTATCAAAATAAAAATAAATATAAAGCAAAAAGAAAATGTGCCTAGGAATGTCCTCAGCAAGATTCCGATCAGCATTCCTCAAACATTTTAGATAACCACATACTCGGATTGCAAAAAAAAAAAAAAAAGTGATATCTGTTTGTTTCAGGAGATATCGGTGTGCTTTGAGAGCCGAGGCTACAGAGGTATGAGCAGAAAGTTATAACTCCAGCAGGGTAACCAGAGAAAAATGATTTCCTGGTTAGATTTGAGATTTGGCTGCACTGTCGCAGTATCTGCTTGTTGTCACAGTAAACATCCATCGTGTCAGCTGGATTTTGTGCGTTCAGTACAGCCCGTGAAACTGAAATCACTGAGATGCACAAATGATTTGGTTATCAGAGAAGGAGACACTAAACCTGTCAGACATCAGTTTGAGTGCCTTGATGATAGAAAGTCTTTCTAATGCAGATTCATCCATGAGAGCCTTGTAAGACCAGGATGAGCAAAGCAAAACTGAGGTTTGGGTTTTTTTTTCTCGAGATATGGCTGTTAGAACCAGCTAAAATGTTCTGTGTTACTTGCCTATAGTTGTTTAATTCATTAGGGCTGCACGATTTTGCATAAAATGAGAATCACGATTTTTTTGCTTAGAATTGAGATCACGATTCTCTCACGATTTTCTTTTCCAGTATAAATATTTATTGCACTTATTAACTGCACATCAACTTCGTAACAGTTGAGACTGAACATAAAAACAATAAATAAACATAAAAACAACAAATGTCTCACGTTTTGTTGTTGCCGCAAAATGTTGTACTGCTTGAAATTCCGTCTCCACCGTTGCTCGACGCTGTGTGTATAGAGCAGGTAGTGCAACAATAGAAAAATAGTTGCGGGACGGCACTGTGTAGCGTTTGTCTAGGGTGTTGATCATTTTCCTAAATCCCTCGTTTTGCACAGTGTTGATGGGAGCCATATCTTTGGTCAGGTGATAAGTAATAGCCTCCGTAATTTCTTTGTGCCTGCGGGAGTTCGACGGGTATAGGGAAGCGCTGTATAAGGTTCCCGTTATTGATGTTTGGGTGGTTGACCGGGACGGATTTTCTCCTGTCACTTTCTCGTCATCCCTGATGTGCTCTCCGTTGTTTTTTTTAGCAGCCAGCTTCTGTATCACGTGGTATAAGGCTCCGCCCTTGTTATTTGTTGAGCAGGAAGAGTGAGCGCTTGTTTTCATGCAGATTACGTCCCGGATCAAAATGCGGTACAATCGTTGTCGTCTTTTTTTCTTTTTTTTTCTTTTTTTTTTTTTAAATCATTGTCATTTGGAAATTAGATCGCACATAAGTATGAATTGAGATTGCGATTTTCTAACGATTAATCGTGCAGCCCTATAATTCATTGTATTGTTGTGGCAGACACCCCTCCTGGTCAGTTCTTGAGAAAGGCTTCTTTTCATTGGCCTCTGTTAAATCCACAATCAAATTTAGGGACCTTCTCCTCACAAGGTTTTGAATAATTAGGCCCCATCTTATCTAAAAGATTTCGTAGTACCATATCACCCGAATAGAGCACGTCGCTCTCAGAGTGCAGGCTTACTTGAAGCTCCTAGGGTATTTAAAGGTAGGATTGAAGGCAGAGCCTTCAGCTTTCAGGCCCCTCTTCTGTGGAACCAGCTCCCAGCTTGGATTAAGGAGACAGACACCCCCTCTACTTTTCAGATCAGGCTTAAAACTTTTCTTTCTTAAAGCATAAATTTACAGCTGGATCAGGTGACCCTGAATCCTCCCATAGTTACGCTGCAATGATACACTGAGTATTCCTTACTCACCTTTTTCCACTCTCTCTGTTTATACATTACTCTGCATGTAATCATTAGTTATTGTTAATCTCTTACACACTTCCTGCTTTACTGAGGCCTAAAGCCAGATCTGTACCTCTGTCAGATCTCCTGTGGATGGTGGCATGTTGGGGCACCTACCTGTAAACAGCAGATATACAGGATACAAGGCTGTGGTATATGAGTGGCTAAAAATCACTGCAAAATAGAGTTTCCGGGAGAAAATGCAGTGTGTAATAATAAAAAATGCAGCTTCACTTAGTTTTCCTTGTGATATGTGGTGAAATGTGGCTGCCCTACTGTATTGGGTAGGTATGGCAATGTTTTGCAATGTCAAACAAATCAAATCAAATAAAACATGTCTGCTACTGTTGGATGATTGTCGGTTATGCTACCACTGAGCGATGACATCAGTGCTTAAAGATGCTCATCTACGTTGTCCTAAGCCGTCATTATACACCTGCACCTACATCATGTGTCCATGATCCAATATCATTAAAAGTCTGCTGAGCCCATCGTAACGTTTAGTGTAAGGATAGGAGAAGGAAAGGTCAGGAAATGAAATAGTCCAAGGTCTACATGTAACATAGTAACACAACATGTAGACGTTGTAATAGATTATAAGAAGTGTGAGTGGGCTGACGTCCAGGTGAAGGACTGCGTCTTTTTCTCTAGCTTTCATTTCACTCGTACGAAGCAAAGTATTTTGCTTGATGTTAAGAAAACTTAGACAAGTTTCGGATGTCTGTATCTGTATGTTGTTCAAATTCAGTCTGTTCCCTGACAGTACAATTTTTCAACACATGAAATTTTATATCTGTGTTTTGTTCTGCTCTATCGTCCATCTGTCTTCTATGACTGCTTAGTATTTTCTACATGACGTTCGCTTGAATTGTGACTTATTTGTCGGTGAAATCAGAGGAACAGTAAAACTCAAGTTATTGTCTAAAAGTTACAAAGTTCAGCTAGGCAGACTTTAAGTTCTAGCATATAATACATTATATGGTTATGTTTTTGCTTTTGCACTTGTTTTTCATCATTATAATATCACCTATAGGTCTGGGTGATTACTTGGGTTTTGGACCCAGATCACTTCGCAAGGCTCCTGATTACGGTAGCCGTAATGCTCCAACAATCCATCAAGCCGTGCGGCTTTGTAGCTTACCAAAGTTGTACTAAAACATTTTTGACAGATTTCTGCACGCCATGTACCACATAAAATCGGTTCGAGGTCAGTAAACACAACCAGAATTCATACATAAGGCACACTGTCGATTTTTGAGAAAATTAAAGGATTTTGCGCCTTGTAGTGTGGAAAATATGTTATACAGAAGAATGGAATATATCGCGATATATATCGTTACCGCACATGCTTCAAGTTATACCTCCATATGGATTTTAGGCCATATCGCCCAGCCCTATGAAAAACATAGATCCAGTTTATGACCTGGTGATGGCCCGATAAGTATGTGTTTAGATTTTTGTCTCATTGCTTCACTTGTGGTTTTCGGCACGTAGCTGGAGGCTGTATGTTTTGTGAGTTACAGGACTCGCGTTGAATTCTTATGACATGACTGCAACTGTAAAAATGCCTCTGGTTAGTTAGCACTAAAGGTATTTTTATCACCAATAAATTTTATGGTGGTGAATGGCAGTCACTCTGCAGCTCGCTGTAGGTCAGTGTTCATGGTCACTGTAGTTTTTTTTCTTTTCTATTTTTTTCTGGCAGTTTTGTTTTTGGATGGTTTTTGCATTGTGTACGAGCCATATTTAAAACATGAAGAGGGAAGCTCAGACCTGTCAGTTTAATGACTGATCATGAAGACCCCATTAGCCTCCTGACAGGTTGAACACTAATGAGAAGCTTCCTTTAGGCAAATTTGTAGCAGCACACTGTAATGAAAGGGTATTTGCTGCTTTTCTAGTATAACCAGCGTTGTTCTTGGGCTTTGATTATGTTAAGGATTTCAGCAGCAAGTGTGACTGAACGCGTAAAGCTTATTTATTAAATCTGTATCTGACTTTAACATTAATCTTGATGTTTAAAGGTTTTTTTTTTCATTCACAATGATATGAATTTGTGTCCCAACTTTTTATTGTTATATTCATAAATCCCTCCTTAAAAAAAAACCTATCAACTTTTATATTCTCAGAGTTCAGGTTTTTGAGCTTGGGAATGAATTTAATTGTTAAGAGAAATTAGTAGTAACATAGTACTCCATATTTCCTGGCGTCCTGATCACACGCAGATTTTTTTTTTCTCTCTTCCCAGGGCTTGCATGTTCAATAATGGTGAAATGTAGGATCCTCCCTTACCCTTTAAGTAGTGTTATTTTACAAAATAGAGAGCGGGATTGGGAGGTGTTGTTGATGGCAAAAGTACTGTGGGACAGTGGAGGCACATGCAGCAGGAATGTTTTGTTGGGAAGTTGAAACGACTCTGGTTTCAAAGTTGTTTTTAACAAAAGGAGGGTGTGGATGGGAGAAGGGAACGTGATGGTTCCAAACCTTTAGGCAGTGATCGCTATCAGCTTCTTTAGATGTGTCTCTGCTCAGGGATAAAAATGGTGATTGTGATAAAGTCTCACAATGAGCTCGGTGCAGATTTGACTTTCCTGCTTCTTTGTTTCGAGGCTTTGTTTGAAATTTCTTTCTTTTTTTCTTTTTCTTTTTTTGGAAGGTCAGTTAGGTGATAACAAAGGTTTTGTATATTTTATTGTGTAGTTAAAGAAATCAGTGTTACGTGCTTGCTTTGCTGGACTGCAACACTGTCTATCTCACTGAGTGACAAAGGCCTCAAATACATTAAGAAAACTACAAATTTGGCTAACAAAAATAAAAATAACAATAAAATAAATTGAGAGTATGCTTTTTTTTTTTTTTTTTTTAAACAGCCACGCACTTTTCGTGTAGCTCAAGCCAGGGTGACTAAAGGAAAGCCTTGAGTCAACATGATCTATCAAAGAGCTGTCTTAATAAAACCCTCGTGGTTTCAAAGATGCTGTGGAAGGATTATTTGTTACCCGCAGCTGCTTTTAAGTCTAGGCACTTATCTTAGTATCTTGGTACTGACCTTTTCAGAAATGGTACCGGCTAATTACTCATTAGAATTGAGCCTGTGTGAAACCAAATTTGCTCTTTTTCCCACCTGCCTGGTGTCACATGCTGAGGTTTGTCAAGCCTGCGGTTACTGTCACTCCTTGGCGATCTCTGTAAAGATCTGCTGCTGTGTTTTTACCCTCTGCAGAGTGCATTGCGGGGCATTGAGGGAAGTGAAGTATATTCTGTCTGCAAGTGCGTGTTTTGTCTGGCTGTGCCTCGGTCTGCAAGGCAGGACAAATAAACAGAGAATTTATAACATGCCTGTCACTAAGCCAGGTCCAGCTTTTTAGTACATATTAGACTTTGTTCACGTAGAGACAAAATGCTTGCTGAAACAGAACCCTGCTTTTCTAAACGGCTGTGTTAGAGGAAGATGAGATGTCTGTTTATTTGTACTGATAAACTGTTGCCTTTGTGGGGAGCTTGTATGTTTTACAGCCTCCTAAACCCCCCAGGAATTTCTTTCTACCCACTGAGCGTTCTTAAACTACCTACTTATGAAGCTCCTTTATCAAGTTTAGGCTGCAACTTGGAGACACCCAGCAGGCGTTCTTAACCTCTGCTGGAGGGGGCGAGATTTGATTAAAATCCTCTTATCCACCCTGCTTAATTTTCACAGTGTGTGTGGTGTTTACTTTTTGGGGTTCAGTTTGGATGGACTGAGTGTTTCATTTGAGCTAATCCTTGGTCAGACTGTAAGGCTGTTTAAATCTCATGAGGAGTGCCTGTCTGACTAAATGCTGTGTATGCTTGCCTGTTAGATAGCAGGCTTTGCTTCATTATGAACCTCTCATACCAGTAATCAGGACCTAGTGTTTTGTTGTTTTTAATTTTCCATTTTGCTATAGCTGTGCGCGGTTGGAATAGTGCTGTGCTGGGTAATTTATTCAGACATGCTGCCTCTTAGTATTATTTTATGAGGAATATTTATGTACCAGTGCACAAGACATCAAAGCCCCGTCTTATTCCCCCATTAACAGTAATAGTAATTGACTGCGTTGACCAAAGGAGACAAACTGTGAAACAGACTCATCGCATGCTTTAGGCTGGATGTTGTATCGGCTGTATAGTCAGTGGCAACACAGTGATCTGTTGTTTCAGGATTAACGTCTGGCTCCATAAGAGCGGCTGTGAGGTCATCCCAGCAGTGTTACCCATCGGCGTTCCCATGCTGTGCTCCCTCCCACTGCTTACATGGAGCAGAGAGCTCATCCTGTATTGCATCAACCAGGGAACATAAATTTGTTTCTGGTGGTTAAGTGCATGTGTCTTTTTATTGTTGTTGTTGTTGTACAATGTTTGTCATGTGTGAGCTTTGCATTCAGTCGGTTTGTTTATGTGTAACATGAACTGTGAGTGTGTGTCAGGGCAGCGATGGGGAGGTTGGCATGTGAGAAGGGGCTTAGTTTATTGACTGACTTTGGGTGGGCTTCAGCTGACGTCAGAATGTACGTACACACACACACACACACACACACACACACACACACACACAGTCAGTCAATCAGTCATGCTGAGCAACAGAGGGACAAAGATTCTGCTGATGAAGGACAAACTGCTGTTCAGCAGCACGGACTAAGCCCTATCAAGCTGTGCTCTCTCTGTTTGTATGTTTCTGTCTGTCTGCAGATTAGATACGTGCCTCTGCCGTATGAAAAATGTGGAGTCACTAACATAGTTGGACGGTTTTGTTACTTTTTCAAAAAATCACTGTTCCCTTTGTCGTCACGAACAAACAAGATAGTGAGAGAAACGAAGCGGTGCAGCCAATTAGTGCCTTTCGCTTCAACACCACTGCTGTGTTCAGCTACAGGTGGTCACTGGAGATCTAGACAAGTCTGCTTTTTATGACATTATACAGTCATTTTATTATTTTTAAAATTATACAAATGCCTTGTTAAGGTGAAGTTCATTCACCAAGCAGTATGTATTATTTGTGCAACAGCCACTAAAAGGTTATAGACTAGATGGAATACCTGCTAGGACTGGACGATATATCGAGTTTTTTAATAATATCAATATATTTTTATACGAGATATAAGATGTGACAATATCGTTTATATCGATATAGTATATGTTACGTTATAATTATACTTGTGGAGCTGTAAGTTTGCCTCTCGTTTGTCCACTTTTGTCTCTATGCAGCGTTACTGGGCCTCGCCTCTCCTTCACTGAACACAATTCCCCCTCCCCCATAGTTTCACCTGCAGGCAACGACAAGATGGACACGGCAAATCTCCTCTAACGAGTTACTGCGGATCGCCCCGTGCGTGGGGCTGGACGGCGTCAACGTGTTAACGAGCTAACCGCGCTAACGACATGCAGCCCACAGGGGGTGACTTTGGGTGGGCTTACTCAATTTATTTTTGAGTAATTTCTTCATGTACATCTACGCTGTATGTTAATAAAAGTGCCTGTGTGACATCTGGGACACAGCTTTGACTAAGAACTCTCTTTTTGTTCTTACCTTATGGTAAATATCGAGATGTATATCGTATATCGCCATCCAGCTAAAAAATATCGAGATATGAATTTTGGGTCATATCGCCCAGTCCTAATACCTGCCACACAGAGCATGCTGTCTTTTGCTGTATATCTCTTTATGGTGGCGTGTTTTTGTGCGTGTTGATGGAAACCTGGTGCAGCAGAGTTAACTGATGCTCTATTTGTGGCGTGAATGTGCATCTGCTGTGTTTTGAGATGTGGAAATAGACTTTTCTTGGAAGAAGGTGGTCATAGGAAAGAATATGTGTGCATTGGACAATGTCAGAGGGGCAAGCCAGTGCCTGCTTTGTAACAGGCATGAGTCAGGTGTTCTCCAGAATTAAATTTTTTCTGATAGTTTTAGTCATTGTAGTAATTGTTAAATTATTGTTTATTGGATATTATTTTGTTACATACATTTATGTTACTGTTTTTGTTTGTCAGAGGTCTTTAGGTGCAAGACTAGGGAGATTTTATGAAGTATGTTTACTGATGTTTTGGTGTGTTGCATGATAATCCGATTGTTAAGTGATGACATGACGAATCCGACTTCCGGGCCTAAAGTAGTCTGCGTTTAATATGGCTTTTGTGTTGTTAACATGTTTAATGTTATGTATTTTCTTCTATTTAATCTCAAAAAGCTCCTAAAACAGTCAGTGATCACTGTTGACCTCCCTCGGCTTTTATTACCGCTAATCATTTATTTAAGCTCAGTTTTTAAAACCTTAGGATGTAACTACAGCCCAGCCCATGCAGCAGTATATGAATGACTAACCTCGTATTGTGGATGGATTATCTCAGTTGTTCTCCTGGCTGAAGTTTGGTCCTTTTACAGCATCCTGCCATGCGATTACATTTGTTCCTGACCACCGAGAACACTCACGTTAACTTTTATCGAGTGGGGAAAAAAGTTAGCTTGTTTATATTATGCTAACATAGCTGTGTCGCTAGCGGTCACATAGCACATCATTATATACCAGCTAGCCCAACTTCAGTAACCCTACAAACGTCACTGCTGTTTAGTTTTCTGTCTTCATTTATGCTGGAAGTGATAACAGAACTGTACGTTTTAATTTGTTTCCAAAACCCCGCAGTCAGGACATGCTATATTGTATTTAGATAGAAGCTAGCGAGCTAACTTCCTGCTAACTTCTAACTCCGTTAAATGTCATAAATTCCGTTTTTATGGATGCCTGGATGTTAAACTCAATTGTTACACCTGGTAGAGCAGAACGCTGATCATTTTATTAAAGATGAAAGACTTTAGACAGTTTTTCAACTCTCAGTAATGCCACAGTGATCGTTTGATATATGGACCTGCAGCGGAGTTTAGACCCAGACACGGCTAGTGACGTCAGACTGAACAACCGGATAATATATATGGAAAATTAGTGAGCTCGTATTTACAGTAAATATACCACATGTAAGTGCATTTCAGTTGTAGTATTTCAAGTTTTACACCAAAGTTTGTGTGTGTGTGTTCATGTGAGAGTGAGTGACTGAGGGAGTGAGAGAGAGACAGAGAGAGAGAGAACCGACCAAACAAGTGTCAACATAGTATTTCTGCCCAAGTACCAGCATGCCCAAAGCGTTTCTTGCTTAACCACATACCGCCATTAGAGACCAAAGAATCCTGTGGTTTTTACTATGCTATTCTACACATACAGTTACACAAAGGATGGAGTGGCGTGGGATCGCGTTAACAGTCCATTAAAATTTTGGATTAAATCCACCAAAGTCAACTTAATGAGTTTAAGTGGGATTTATATTATTAGCATAAAGGTAGTACAGTGTAAAGATTTCAAATATGACACATTTGACCTCTGACCTCTCAGGTCATTTGATTGATCTGAAGGTGATAATAACGTGTTAATAATGATGTATAGAGCGATTTAAAGCAATGTTTCTTACTGCCATTGTTGCGCTTTTGCCATTCAGGGAATTGTATACGGGGATTTTAAATATCAGATATTTGAGATATTATTTTATTATGACTTTGTTATGTACATTAGAGTACCAAATTATTACAATTTAAATACATAAAAATTTGAATATCATAACACTTTTATTGACCCATGTACTAAAGTCATATAAATATAAAAGAATAAAAAAATAATTGTACTTAAATCATTTCAAGTATATCAGAATGGGTTTATACAAGGCAAATAACAAAAGCCTGCTCTTTGTACTTGTTTTTACTGAACTGCAAATGTTTTAAAGTACGTTTAAAAATACCAAATAACAAAAAAAAAATGAGTATGTACAAAATCTCTTAAAATTAAATACTACCCAGAGAATGAGCTTCCTCGTGGAGGTTTGTGCTCTTCGGGTGCTGCTTGTTCATAATGCTTCCTTCAGCAAAATAACACTAACCTGCTGCTGTCCCACAGATCCTCCTGTGTGTTTTTCCTTCAGGGGCTGAAAATGTAAATTTTAGGAACATTTTTAAAATATACTACCTCTTTAAGGAAGTCAATACTTTTTTAATTTGCTGTAGTGTTTCTGCATTAGTGACCCAAGTATTCCCTCACTAGCAGCCCACCTCACTGGTACTGCAGTGAGGTGGGCTGCACCCTTTCTTTTTCTTGCATGGAGCTGGAGCTGCAGAGTTGTGGTGGGATATTGTCAGTGGCAAGTGGCAGTGACTTTCTTATAGAACGTGGCTTACTGGTTTGTCATTAGACTGCCTTTCCAGGTGAGTTGGCAGGGGCAAGGGCCACTGGGTTTAGGGAATGAGGAAGGTGATCCCGGGCCTGGCAGCAGGTCACGGAAGTTGAGGGAAAATAGCTGGGAAACGTTTTGTCCTCTGGGTCAAGTGTCATCTAAAATGGTTTGACCTAATAATTGGGTTGACTAGTCTCCATTTTGGGCAGCACAAGTAAGAATATCTTTGGAGGATCACCAGGAAACTCCCAGAAAG
Source organism: Copadichromis virginalis (assembly GCF_057382275.1). NCBI lineage: Eukaryota > Metazoa > Chordata > Actinopteri > Cichliformes > Cichlidae > Copadichromis > Copadichromis virginalis. Next base: position 29,955,308 of record NC_140618.1, read on the forward strand.
CCACTTTACCGTATGGGCTTTATTTTAGTTCCCACATGGTTAACTTTACGTAAGTGTCTTAAACCTTCACACTTTATGCAGATTAACAGCTCACTTTACTGCACGCTAACAGATATTCAGAGCTTCACACATTTTTGTATCCTGATCTGTTTCAACAGTCACTGCAGAGTTGGCATCATGTTTCATTTTGTGTGTGTCATAGTGCAAAGGCTGCATTCTCATGCAGTTGGTAAATTTGTGCTTAATCTAAGTCAGTATTTCCTTTTACTTTCTGTTGTTTCTTGAGCACTGAATGCTCAATAGATTCACAGCTGCTGAGAACAATAACCCATGACAGTGATCTTATATAAGCACCTGGCACTGGCTGCGTAATGGTAGTTTGTACTAATGATTGCTAGAATTTTCTCATACATACTTGTATCTGTAATAAATTTTCTGTTATTTGGAGAATTACTTGTAAGATACAATTGCTTTGGATTCTCTTTAGGTTACCATTGTGTTATTAATGCTTTTGATGCTTATCACCTATCCTCTTGGTCAGAGCATGCAGATATACATTGACTTGTTATTTTTCTGCTGACCACCAGAGGGCGTTTCTGCCTGTTCTTATGCATCCAGACCTGGACGAATGACTCTGTGCTTAGCAGCTATCCAGACATGCTTCATATACATTCCGACAACCAGTGCCTCGTTTTCTCCAGACACCTGGCTTGAACCATCAGTGTCGGCCCAAATGCGCGAGGGGCTTTTACTGTGAAGCATCAGCTTACCTGTTCCAAAATGACAGATTGACTGCAAGCATGCTGCATCTTGTCACTTTCACACCTCCACCCCTCTCCTGTCCTTGTGTGTTTGGCTCACACACTCCCAATCTTTCTCTCCTGCACCCTTTCTGTTTCTGGCCCTCAGGGGTTTCAGTTACACCCTACATGCTCAGACAGTTGCACAGCTCACCGCGTTACGCACAGGTCTGTGGTCACAGATTAAAGGGATGTGTGCGATGGTATGGGCGCTGGTGTAAAAACACTCCCGCCTCAAACTGCAATGCCTGAAAAGGTATGCCGGAGAGCTGCATCTATTCATCAGTAACAGAGAAGATTATTATAAAGTGTCCCACTGAGTTACTAACAGGATTTCCCATCTTTCCTTCATGTTCACCTGACTGTTCATGAAAACTGCTCCGTGTTCCTGCATTGTTTGTTTACGTGCCACTTCGAGAGATTTCTGTGGCACAGTTTCTGATATTTAAGCTCTTGAGGGTCTCGTTTACACTGACCCAGCTAGAGTTTTGGCTTTTTAACTGCCACAGCATATCGCACCAATAAATCAAATTGTCATTGAGATATTCACAAAGCATGCAGCTATTTTAATGCCACAAACAGGTATCTCTAGGGATAAATGATAAAAATAGTAGCAGAAGATTGGTGTCCTGTTTGGACATGTTGCTAAACCAAAAGTACAGATTTTATGTTAGTCATGCAATATATTGGTCATCATCTTCAGGAAGCTCTACTTTGTTTGAACACATGTCATTTAGTTACTGTAACGTGTGTTTATCTTAATTATCAAAGAAATGCAGCAGTGCATCATTTTCTCAGTTTTGCTATGTAAAGCAAAATTCAAAGCATGCTCTAGTGGTTGTTGTCCGATTGATTGGACCAGTACGCACCATTTAGCCTATGTTATTCTTACTTGTTTATTCTCTATGAGGTTGCAGGGGCTTGTAAGGTCCTCTTAAGGTTTCAAACAAAAATGCACAGCTCACACACAGAGCTGCAAATATGTTGCCAGTTGCCGGTGGATGTTGTTGAACTGATGGTGGCTGGTTAAAAACTTAAAGTGTGTCAAGAAAATATTCCCCACTCCACCATCACCAACTGTTTATACAAAGCTGGATGGATTTGTGCTTTTGTGTCGTTTACTCCAAATTCTGACTGTACCATCCAAATGCTGTGGCAGACCTCGAGGCTCATCAGACCATGCAACAGTTTTCCAGTCTGCTTTTGCCCAATTATTAGTGAGTTTGTGCAAATTGTAGCCTCAGTTCTTGTTCTTAGCTGACAAGTAACCCAGTGTGGTCTTCTGCTGCTGTAGACTCCCTGCTTCAATGTTTGGTGTGTGTTAGGGGTGAGCAGTATAATCTTATAATTATATCACAATATATCAAGAATATTTGTGAACACAATATTTCTGATGATAAAGGGAAAACCCCCCAGAACATTTTGTTGATGTTTGCAGGCAGCAGCATTCGGAAGTGTACGTTAATGAACAGGATTTTTCAACTGAGCTACTGTCACTGATGATATACTTCCTAGATTGAAATGTGACTCTATTGAAACAAGGTTCCAGCAGTACAGCAGCAGAGCAAGATTAAGTCAAATATAAGCACAAAAGTAGCCTATGTAGTGTTTTCCTTGGAAATTGTATGTGAAAATAATTCCCAATACTTCACTTTAACAAGACCTAAAGTATCACAACCTTGTACCTCATCAGGATATGCTCAAGAATGTCATATAGTAAAGCTAAAAAACTACCTGGGATGTTGTATCTTCCTCAGTGGAGTCATTTGGGCTGCACATCTACGGCTGCTAGCACCTCTTAATTCACAGACTGTTTGCACTCAGCGGTGTGTCTTTTCCACAAAATATACAAGCAAACAGCTGGAGCTGTTTTCTTGTATATTTTGCAAAAGTTGCACTTTGTTGGAGGTTTTATAAGAAACTTCATATGAACACATATGAACGTACTAGATCATCATTGGAGGTTGACACGCAGCTCTTATGCTCTGACATGCCTGGGCTAGTCTCACTGTTACACACAGCAGGGAACGTAAATGAATGATATCACAACTTGACATTTTTATATCACATAAAAATGCATACAGTATTGTCACAGAGGGTATGATACAGCACAGTCTCTTCTGCATGCCTCTGTGGTTATTTGAGTTACTGTTGCCTTTCTATTAACTTGAAGGAGTCTGGCCTTTCTCCTCTGACCTCTGGCATCAGCAAGGCATTTTCCTGCAGAAAACTGTGGCTCGCTGAATATTTTCTCTTCTTCAGACCATTCTCTGTAAACCCTAGAGATGGCTGTGTGGGAAAATCCCAGTAGATCAGCAATTTCTGAAAAATCCTCTGGCAAAAACAACCATGCCATTTTCAGAGTCACTTCAAACATCTGCTCTATTCTGATGCTCTTTATGACCTTAAGTTAGTCATCTTGACCATCTCTGTATGCCTAAATGCACCGAGTTTGATTGGCTGATTTAGATATTTGCATTAATGCAGAGTTGAACAGGTTTATGTAACAAAGCAGCCAGTGAGTGTATATGTCTCTAAACTCTTACTCATGTCCTCTTTAAGCTACATTTCGACTGCATTATTATATCTTATTCTGAAGCCTCAGTTTAGCTTCAGATGAATTTTGGAACATTTCTCCATTTGAGCTCACATGAACCCCTGTGAGGAAGATCAATGCATCCATTGAGTTCACCCATGTGCTGCATTACATGTCTGACTTCTGAAGACTTCTGAAAATCTGAAGCTTGAGATAAAGCTCTAAATGGGAAAAAGATTCTGCCTGTATTTACAGAGACACATTTCCTATAAATTGTCAAAGGGTTATATTTCATGGCTTAATGTCTGTGTCTTCGCAGATGACATTTATAATCAAGAGGATCCACGTAGTGGATATCATAAAACTAGATCTGTAACTGCAGTTTGACGTTGGACACAACTATCACTTACCATATTGGTGTAAAGCTTTATGTTGTGATCCTGACTTCAGTCTCTTATCAGATGACCGCTTAGATATTTCTTGCTGGTGATTTCATCTGTGAGGATATTGGAGACCTATTAGTCTGGCCAGCAGCTGAGAGAGGCAGGAAACCGAGGTGTTGGAGAAGTGACTGAACATCTGAGCTGAAGATGGCGAGAGTCTCTAAGTGGCATATTACCAGGCAGCCAGAATAATTTGTGCAGACAGGTAGAACGGTCTAACCTGTCTGATCCAATGTCAGGTGACGTCTTGTCCTCGAGGTCACTGTGTTAAAATAGAAGCTTTAGCAGAATATTGAGTCAGTAACGTCTTGTATGCAGGTTTAATACAGACACTGTAAAGCTGGCTGCTCCATGCCTATTAAGGTTTTCTGTTCAGGACTAATTAAAAAAATTACAGAGATAATTTTTTTAACTTCTGTGTACATCTCTTGAAGTCTCACTGTGGCTCCAGTTACAGCAATGCTAATGAGCCCTGCCTTTGTGGAGATTACAGTATCACAAGTGTTCAAGTCATGTGTGTGGATGGGCTTTTTAATGGTGTAGATATTCAGCCCAGCAGATAAACATGACCACTTTTTTTACTAAATGACATGGCTTTGGGTACCAATTAGGAATACATTTATTCAATATTTGGATAAATGGGATGTTGGGATGTTGGTCCGATCCAAAATGATCCAAAGCTGGACTTTTTTTTTTTACAGTCAGCCTATGGCAGTTGCATCCAGTCTGTTTCCTATAATACAGGAGTGATAAATGAGCATATCTGCTGCTGTCTGCACAGAAATTCACATTTAACAGAACCAGCTGGCAGCCAGTTGAGTCTCTTCGAGTTGTGCTCACTGACATAGACTGATGGCAATGTGTTGGCATGTCTGCATGTATAAATTCGACAGCAGTAGTTTGCAAACGTGTACCCCCCTCGCATGAGCCAAGGTGTGAAAAAGGTTGTGGGTCATTATCAGAGGTTTCAGGTGAAACAATAAGACAAGGTCTCACCCTGTGTTAAGGCCCCTGGGATGGGATCTCAAGCTCAAAGAATCTATAGATAAACCTCAATCTGCTGCTTTATGTAGTAGATTCAAAGAACCACTACTGTCAGGATTTACAAAAGAGGTGCGGGGAAAATGTAATCATGTAAAGCAGCGGTCCCCAACCCCTGGGCTGCGAGAGTTGAGGCTGTGAAATTTATGGTTTTCAGGGTTTATGTTATTTTTTTTTTTATCGTTAACTCTGTTTCCCTGGGTCTTTTCCAGTGTGTTATTAATAAATCTTCTCTTTTTTTGGTATCGGTACTGGTTTTATTTTGTTGTATTTATCCGCGACACCTTAAATATTGTTGGACATAAATCGGTCCGTGGCGCAAAAAAGGTTGGGGACCGCTGATGTAAAGCCATGGACTCAGTTATTTCTGCAGCTGGTCTTACTGCATATTTATTTGTAGGAGTTTCCCCTTCAAAACGTCAAACTTTAGGGAGGAGAGTATTTAAAGGATACAACTGTTTATTATTTAGTACTGAAGAAAAAGGTCCTAACTCTTTTCCACACAACTGCGATTAAGCAATTTAAAATGAATCACAGATGCCATTCAAGCTGCTCCTCGGATGTCAGATTAGTCATGCGGTCATCCAAACAGCTTGTTTGCAACCCGTTAATTTCAATAAATGTCAAGTAAATGCCAGGTCATTTCAAAGATGACCTAGCATTCAGGGCAGGTCCAGTGTCATGGAAAAGCAGAGGTGTTTCCAGAACACGCAGTTCTTTGTGGGTAGATTGTTTTATCTCACTGGCAAAAGCAATGGATTAGTCCTGGAGGGAAACTCCCACGTGAAGCTTTTATCCTCAAGAAAATAACTGGTGATTTTCTGACTATCGGTAATTTAGTTGGATGACTCTGCTGCATTTACTTCAAACAGTGCTCAGACTGCTATAAACAAAAGTGCGATATCTCTAAATTAGCCAAAACATTACTTTTTTTGTTCTGTTAAAGTATAGGGAGTATTTCCCCTGATCCTGGTAAATATGTGTCAGCAATGTACAATTTGAGATATGAAAGTAAAACAGGAAGATACATTGATATCATGTTGGCGTCATTAAATGTAACTAGATATTGTCATCTGTTGCAATCATCATCCTTTAGCTCGTAAAGGAAACTCATTCACGTTTAAAACCTTTGACTGCTCAAGAAAGTGGGAATCATATCTGGAACACTTTTCTTAGTTTCCCGTTTGCTGTTCTGTTCAGTTTGCAGATAGTTTAAGTCACATACGTTACAACAACAAGCACAGATGATCTATTTCTCCTCACAACATCAAGTTATTATATGTCGATCAGCTCCCCTTGAAAGACAGGGACTACTGCGGTGGCACCTCTTGCTTGCTAACAGCCCTAATATTAACTAGTACATAAACAGATTCCCAAACAAATACACACAGCAGCAAAGCAGTGTGAGATATTTACGTGACCGACGTATGTGATGGCTAGGTGCCATTTTGGCGGCTTTGTCTCCATGCGAGGGCGAGCAGCTTTCGTAAGTTGACACCTACTCCTTATGATACGACATGTCATGCGGAGGAGGTCTTTCTGCATGTTTGTGGATATCAGTGTTGCTCTGTTAACGCCAGTCTGGCAGCGGGCAGTAACATGAGGAGCTGATGTAGTGTGTAAATTAAACGGGTCTCCTTGTATCCTGTCTTCCTCACCATAGATTGATGTCTGTGTGTCCCCCTTTTTTTTTTTTTAAAAAACTTCTTTTTTTCTGTGATGTTTTACTCAGTAAGTTAAAGTTGTGCTTTTAAAGTGTATCAGTGAAAGCGAGGAGGCAATATAGATGCAGGTTTTGGAGGGGTTGCAGTCACAGACGGTTGTAAAAAGGCTGTCGTCTAACCCTGCTGCCGCACTGCAAGGATCACGGGGCTTTGGAGCCACACCACCCCGTTTAGATGGATGGGTTAACAGCAGCTTTTACCCCGTAGTATCCTTTGAGGGTCAGTGCCAAGACCACTTCAAAATGTGCAAACCATAATCCCCCTCTGACATTAATATTTTCAGATGGGAGGCAAGCAGAGAGCATGGTGTGTGTGTGTGTGGGGGGGTGTCGATGTAAGCACGGTCTTTTTGGCTGGCCTTGTCGCATGCTGGCAGTGCTGATGGACATTAAAGCCATTACTCATGCTGGAGGCATGTCCAGAATGTATTCTTAGCCACTGTCTTCCTATCAGTCACTACAGAAAGGTTTGAGGGTCAAAAAATAAAGAGGTAACCAGTCTGCAGGGCTGTCTGCACCGCTGCTGTTTACCAGGGAGGGGGTGATATTTTAAACCTGTGAGAGTTCACATATTTACCCCACTGAGCCTGACTGACCTTGCCATTTGGTGGGGTGAAGAAGCTGGAGACCACTGATAGAGAAGAGAAGAGGCAGCGAGAGAAACCCTTCATTACTACTCGACAAGAAAGAGCGTTGAGTTTGTTTTTTCAGACAGAAAACAGCAGGAAGAGTACCAGAAGAAAGGGAGACTGAGTTGAGGAAAGGAGGCGACGGCACTTGAGGGAGGTGAACGGTAGCCAGGCTGAGCTGACTTCCCCCACCAGAGGAGGAGTTGCAGTTGCCGGCCAGGGCAGGTCCCAGGGCTGGCAGGGCTGGCCCTACTGCTTCTCCACCTCTGTTCTTTTCTCCTCAATCACTCCTCCTTCTCCTCCCTTTAACGATCAACTAAACTGCTGTGCAGTGATGAACTTGCCGGAAGCGCTCATGAGCAACAGAGGAATGCTTAGAAAAATCTTGCGAAATGAACTTTTTTGCCGCAAGTGAGAAAGATTCCTGAGGTTAAACCTCCCATAAGAGGACCTCCTCTGCATTACAGACTCTCACCCTTCTGTCTTCTCATCCTTTCTTTTTTGTTGTTGCACTCACTGGTTGAGTGCACTGAGAGACTGGGGGGATTTTTGTACTGTTTTTCTCTAGTTTTGCTTTTGTAAACCAGAAAAGTGGCAACTTTTTCAGTAGCACGGTGCAAGGACCAGCTCCACTCACCCAAGATGAGCCGCTGGCTGAAATGCACCTCCGTGCACTTTGTAGGTATTCATTGCCAATAATTTTACCTTGTCACCACCGTTATTGGAGCTCTGATTTCATGAACAGTGTGAATGTAGCCGAAAGCTGTGCTTTACAGAAGCAGCAGTGCAGTGGCAGAACTCTTAGATCAGCTCTCTGTGTACACATCGCCTGTTTTGAATCTTGGTTATGATTAAAATTTGCACTTGCTTGTTTTTGCTTTGTCTTTATTTTGACTTTCAGTGTAAAGAGCCACATTCTTATCAGGAGGTTTAAGAGTACTGTTTCCTTGCTTTGTAGCAACAACTCATGAAGCGTTTTAAATTCCTGGCACATTAAGGTCTATTCTTGTCTGTTATTATAGCAGAAAAGGAAAAATGACTCAGAAATGGACTTTGTTCTATGTGTGTTCGTGCCCGGCTTGCGTTTGGTAGTCAGCTAAAACTCCTGGGGACCAAATTATAGCTATTACTCTCAGCTGTTAAACTAAGTACAGCCTTGGTGAAATACATAACTGTTTGGTTAGAAATGTCTGATAGTTTGCTATCATCATTGACAGAACACAGACTGGAACAAGTATGATGATCGGCTGATGAAGGCAGTGGAGCGTGGCGAGGTGGACAAGGTGTCTGCTGTTCTCAACAAGAAGGGCATCATCCCCACTAAGCTTGACGTGGAAGGACGCTCTGCGTAAGTAAACACAGGCGCATGCAGACACACATGCATCCATGTGCAGTATGTTGACATGTATAGTCAGAGCTTTGAGCTTCAGCAGCACACACGCGTACCACACGAAGTGTAGTACAGTGAGATGACAGTGTACAGATCAGAAATCACTGAAACGTTTGTGTTTGTTTGAGTCCAGCATGGATTGGCAAAGATTTGTAAATCTAAAACCAGCAACAGCAATTCCAAACATTGTGGTGACCTCCCCACCGCGTGACATTCCTGACCTTTTTTTCCAGATAAAGCTTCTCTAAGATTCCTTCACAATTAGGTCACTCTCGCTCCAGAACGTCTTAAATAAGCACCACGTTACCCCTGCATGAACCTCCACAAATATAAACACAACAAAATGAAACGAGTGCAGTACATGATACTGTCTCCATTTTTTTATATCCAGAAATTTCCCTTTTAGTTTCCCTTTGACCGGAGGTCAGTGTGGGAGCTGGTGTAAAGAATGTCCGTGGACACGAGGCTTGACCACATTGTCCGGAGGTGGTTTATGTAGTCCCTACAGGAAATGACTCTCTGCAAATTAAGATTAGATCCACTGTGATGCTTGCAACACCAAGTAATACATTTAGGCCCTGCTGCAGGCCATTACCACGATTTCTTGACATCTTGGAGGAGGAGCATGTTTTAAGTGAGAACCTGATATATTCAGAGGTTGTTGTTTTTTTTGCCTACTAACTCGATATGCACCCTGCAGTGTTAACAGGGCAGTAAGAAATAGAAGGAAAATAGGTCAGTCTGAAATGTGTATGAGGAATTCTCTGATGTTGCATCTCAGCCATCCAAAACCACAGATATGAACACATCTCCCAGACAGACCTTTAATGTAGTGCTATTATTAAAAATGGTTCAGCCTTGAAAAACAATACATTGACCTGTTTTGTTTTTTTGTTTTGTTTTTTTTTTTTAAATGAGGTGCTCTGTTTTCTTCCTAAATTTAAACAGATTCTGACACCAGTTTTTCGGGCGGGCAGGCGCCCTCGGTTTAATCCTAGATATATGAATGAGTCACTCGTCTCTGGCCCGTGCTGCGCGTTTATTTTGACAAAGCCTTTTTTAAACCATAAAACTCTGGAGCTCCAGATCCCAGACTGCAAAGGTGCAGAGTATTTTCAGCAGTGTGTGAAATTCTCTTGTGGCACCACCGCATAGACCGATGTGCACATGCATGCGAATAAACACAATTATACACACATCCTGATAAATGCCTGGTCTCATAATAAGGTGCTAGAATTTGTCAGAACTAAATCCAGAACCACAGCCTGCAGAGGTTGTTGTTTCCAAACACAGTCATGCTTATCATTCGCTGTTCCCCTGTGGATCAGAACCAGTTAACTGTAAAATGAATGAATATTCGAGGGGGGGCCAGAAGAGGTCACGATTTTGCCACGTCTAACCAAAACAAAAGTGAACCGCAACTCAGCCAGGCCACTTATAGTTCACTGGGCCACACACACACAGACACGCACACATGTGCATATGGTATTCTGGCCTTTGCAAAAGCCCACAAAGGAATGTTGAATGGTGATTCCTTATAATCATGGACCTCTGAGGGGAAACTAATTACAAGCTGTTACCCCCAATATATCATTTGGTGTGCCCTGGATTAGCCTCGTTGTGTAGAGCTAATGAATTCAGCCCTGAGTGTTTCTATCGCACCTTCCAGCTGAGTAAACAGTTTGCATCTCTGCTGTGGCTTTAGCTGGATCTCAGCGTGGTAAGCCCACCCATCACTAACGCTCATTCTGTGCAGACAAGGGCCTAGTAGCAAAAGTAGTTCTCATGACAGCATGAGCATACCACTAAAGACAGTCAGTCAGCTAAACCTCCAGCACAATCCTGGCACTGAGTGAATAGCTAATTTTGTGCTCAAGTGCTTTTGGGGGGGTGCTTTTTTTGTTTTTTTAATCTAACTATTGTAAGATCTGAATTTCGTGTGTGTGTGATCTTGAGGCCAACTTGATGATAGATTTACAGGAAGTAACACTAAGCAGTCGCTGCCATTCTCTTTGTTATATATCAAATGTATTGCAATGTTCTCCTTGTCTGGCTACCAGGCAACGACGTTGACCTTCTCATTTTGATACGATGGATGTTGTGACTTACCACTGGCATTAGAGGACTTTCTTAAAACTAAGCGCAGCAGTGATTGACAGAGCTTTACAGAAACGAGTAGAGCAGCATGTTTTTGTGCACACATACCAATATTCACTTTCAGATAAGAGGGAGCTAAATGTAAGATATGAACATGGACTGTTGTATCCTCAGAGACGCACTTTGTCACACATGGTTCAGCTAGCGTCATACTAGGGTTTGATAGAAAACAGAAACAAGTGGACTCTTTTAAAAATAGCAGCCATATCCAGTAGACTGACAACCTGAAAGCTCCCCAAGGAGCAGATGTGAAAATGTAATGTGCTCTGTTAAAGCCAGAGCCATTAGTCTCCAAAAAAAAATCTTGTCTAACCATTTCACTGAGGTCTCCATGTATTTATAGCATCAGTCCTTTGCATTTGTTGAATATCATACTTTATTTAAGATGGATTTTTGGCATTTTTGCCTTTATTTTATTATTGTAGAGACAGGAAATGCCAGATTTTCAGGCTTGGCCATTTTGGCTTTGAGTTATATTTGCCGTCAAGACAGTCATCGCTCTCTATTCTTCAAAGTCATGGGGAAATGCACTCAATTAATTGCACTTATGTACCTTTAACTTTATTTCAAAGCATTCTTTGAGTTCCCTTATGGAAAGTGATGTAGGTTATGAACTTAGTGAGGGGTATCACCCCACTTGGATAGCTTTACTCTGCTTCCCGTCTGCTGTTTGGCCTGGAGAGCCCAAGACGCCACTGCTCCACAGAAGATCAGCATCTCCTGGTCATCAACACTGCTTTTAATACCCACGCCAGCGTTGAGGTGACAGCCGAGCTGTCTCCTTGGCAGATAACTTGGGGTTAGTGTATGAACGGGCTCATGTGTCCGGGTGGGTGTCAGACAGAGATTAGCTTACACACAAGTGCTCCGCAGTCTTGCATGGAGACTAGCAGCAGTGCTGCTGTGGGTTACATTGGACAAGCGCAGCTGGAACGTTTCCAGTTGAAGGTGATGATTAAATACATGTTGGCAAACACGTGCAGTGGGAAACGGCTTAACTAAGTAGGCAATTAACGAGGGAATATGTGCACTGTGTAGCAATCGTGCATTAAACACTTTCGCTCCAACTTGCACTGAGTATGTTCAGTCGAGTCACATGGTTCTCATTGGTCGATAGATTTGATAATTTGGCTTGGGTATCCCAGTCACAACACTTGATTGATGCTGTAGATATCAATAAGCTTACTATTCATGTCTATTAACTATTAGCTATTACCATGCATTCAACATTTTTTGTCGGTAGACACGTTTTTTTTTCTGCAAAATAAGCAAGTTTGTGTCGCTCCTAGTTGTCACTTAGACCTCACAAACCCTGAGGGCTCTCGTTATGTTTTGAGAATGCTGATCCTGCTGATAGCTTGGAGCCAGGCATCAGTTTGCAGCCCCTCTCTTGTCTCTCAGTTTTACCCTCTCCCCTGTCTCTTTACACCCTATCACGTTTTCACTTGCCCTTCTCAACTCTGTGCTCTCTGCTCTCTGCTACATACCTTTCACCCATGCCCTGTCAGTCTTTTCTGGCTTTTTTATTTCTTATTTATTAATTTTTAATTAATCTCCATCTCTCTCTTGTTTTCCAGGTTTCATTTGGCTGCAACACGAGGACACTTAGAAGTCCTCAATCTCATCCTGGGACACAATGTTGATGTGACTGCGAGTGACGCCGCTGGTAAGTTTGTTGCACCAAAAGCCTTGTGCGTGATTGCTTTGATTGCTAGCAGATCGTAGCAGTCACTCAGAGTTTGGATAGAAGACACTGACTTGTCTGCAAACGCTCTATGAAATGTAAAAAGCGCTATGGAAACTGGAAAAAGAGCATGATCACCTTCATAGCTCAGAACCATTTAGCATGCACACTCACAGACCCTTAAAGGCGCAATATATTTCTGCAGCTGTGAGTATATGTTGCTTGGACCTGAGCAGACCGTCATAAATTTTATCCACTGGTGACAGCAGTTCTCACTGCTGAGCGACTAAGGCAAAGAGTATGCAACCTTCAAAAGAGTGGTAATGCTAAATACTTTGAAGAACAAATGACATCATGCTGTTACTTTCCACAGACTGAAGAAAACGGCAATCCCATCCCTATAAAGGGCGTAACAAAGGTTTTAATACTAAAATTACAACTGCTATTATAGCAACAATGAAATTACTTCATAATCTAGTTTGACTGAAACAAATCTGTATGCTGTATTTACAGAAATATTGCATTTCTATTTAATATAATGAATTAATCTAACATCATTTGAAGTCCTCTAAACAGATTAAACGACACATGTACTGTAAACACTTGTAGTATGTGCATCAGATGGGGTAATTGCATGTTGTGGCGTGTTTCTCTAAATATGCATACATGCAAATCGTGGGTTGTAAATTAACTTTTTTTTGTTGTTGTTTTGAAATTGCTTTTGTCTCTTTCAGGTAAAAGTGCTCTCCATCTAGCTTCGAGAAATGGACACTCTCTGTGTGTGCAGAAACTCCTGCAGGTAAAGCGCAGCTGTCATTGTTAGAAAACGTATGCCAAAATGAAATGACATACTACCTTTTTATTTGGTACAGTTTCACAGTCACTGGTCAGTCAGAGGAGATTCCCTCTCAGCCCCATTTAGATTCTTTTTGCCAAACAGCTGTGGCTGCTGAGGCCACTCCATATCGGTCAACAGTAGTGCTTGTTGAGTCACCGTGGCCCTCTGGAGGATTTATGTGTTTACAATAAGGCGGCTGTCTCTCTGCAACATTGTGCTCTCATTGTCTTGCGTCCCTTCCCCCTCATGCCCCCCTCATATCTGGCATGGCAATGATCTAATGGAGGTTGTGGCTCTTGGCAGGGGGTTGTCAGAGCTGTTGACAAGCCTACCCTCCTGCAAACCTGCCATCCATTCTTAGTGCCGTCATCACACCAGACATAGCAGCTGGATGCCCACCACAGCTACTGTCTCCCTCCGTCAGCCCAAACCATCACGGTATAGGATATCCCACCTCCAATGCGCTACCTTCAGCTCCCATTGCTGTTCTACGCCCCCTCTTCACTATGTCATTTGAGCATGCTGCTAATTTTTGGCCCTTGTTGCTAGAGAGAGTGGAGTTTTTATAGTGGGGGACAGATCGTACTGTCAAGCTTACCCAGCAACATCAGGCTCCTGTTAGCATAGAGTCCTGCAGCCCTCATCACCACAGCACTACAATCACTGGAGCCCAGTCAGTGGAGTGGGCTGTGTGTAGATTTCACAAGCATTTGAGCACAGCACCACTTATCCTAATATGACCTTCCTTCTTCTGCCTTTTAGTTTTCACTGCCAGCTGCTGGAAATACATGATATTTAGGGTGCTCCTGTTTTACACACCTGCAACAAGGAAACCTAATTAAACCACTGCTGGACAAGTAGACTGGCATAAGAGAACCTGAGTGTCTGTACTCCACTGAAAACACTTTGTGTCCCTACATAGTTACAGTGCATGTTAGTAATGACCAAACAGAATTGTTAAGGGGTCATTTCTTTGTTATTTGAATCAGATTACAGCTTCTGCCTGGCTCTGTGTCATTATACTATAATACACTGAAACAGGTCTGTGCTAACGAACCTGTAATGTAAAGTGTGAGTTTACCTTTTTATATTGACAATAAGTCATATTCTTTATTTGTTTTGATACACGCTGTGTAACAGTTTCTACATTTTCTTTATCTGAGTTTATCTTTGTTTTTAACAGCACAACTCTCCAGTTGGAAATGTGGACCTGCAAGGAAGAACGGCTCTACATGATGCTGGTAAGACTATTCTACGGCAAGGCAGGGAAAAGTTATTTCACACAGCAATTCATTAACATTTGTAGTTCCAAGGACTTTACAAATATTGTAAATTTCAAGAAAATGATAAAATAACAGACTGAAAAGTAATGCACCATAAAACCAAAAGAAGAATACAAAGAATAATAAAAAGTGGCGTGAAAGAGGTTACAGCTGATATATCTGAGATCCAAGGGGAGTCGATTTCAGCATGGGGTACTACAAACATTAAAAGCCAGTTTGGCATTTTGAGTTTGAACTCTGGACACCACCCGCTGTCCAATCCCTGCAGACTTGTAGAGCAACATACAGTGCTGACCGCCTGTCATGAAAAGAAGGAAGCACAAATAATTTAGAAATCTCTAAAAAATAAAGAATTCAGTTAACTGAATTTTTATATCCAAATTTGAGCCAGCAACCACTAAAACCAAGTTTTCTGTTCAGGAATGATTGCTTAATTTAAAAAAAATAATGCACTTTACTATTTTTTTCTTATTTTTTCTAAAACCACAAATTTTTAAGTTATATAACAACGATGATTATATTTTAAGAATTTGCACATAGTGATGTATTAACACTTCTAGGAACATTAAAAAAGTTATTTTGGCATTTACAAGTACTGTTAATTTATGGCAGCTGTGGTATAAACCATCCATGGGCGGTTAAGCACTGTACACTATATGGACAGATGTATTGGCCCACACCTTTCAATGTTTGAATTCAGGTAAAATTTGGCCTTTGCATACATTTGTGATAGTATGAGTAATTCTAAAGAGCTCACTGAATTCGAGCCTGGTGCTGTAATAGGATGCCACTATTGTATCTCATGAAATGTCTTCCCTCCTAGATATACCACTATCATAAATCAGTAGCATTATTGCAAAGTGCAAGTGTTTGGGAAACACAGCATCTCAGCCATGTCTGTGTCCGACCACTGAGTGCTGATGCACACTGACATTCTGCTGAGTTTCTGGCATTGGCTCCCATACCTGAACAGCTCCTGTAGGTGTCCTGTGTTGGTGGCCCAGTAGTGTATTTTGCATTTTGGTCTAAGAAAAAAAAGACTCAGTTCAAAGCTTTAAGTAGTATGCTCTCTCTCATCTAATGTTGAGGTGACATCACTCTGTTCCAGCTCTGATTCCACTGCAATAAAGTGCTCAGTGTATTTTAAAACTCTATTCTAGTCCACTGTAGTCCTGATTCTATTATAATCTACTAGTACTAACAGCAGCAGTAGAAGATTATAGTAAACAACTATCCTGCTGCTACTAAATTATAGGTGTACTACGGTAAAATAGAGCTGGTACCCTGTGCAGTAGCACAATAGTAACTGCTGTAGCATCAACCCAATTGAGTTCTATTCAAGTACTCACTCTACTCTGTATGTGTGTACTGGAGTAAACTCTACTCTTTTCTCTCTTTGACTGTTTTCCATAATCAAAGCCTACGCATGCGTGCATATGGATGTTGATGTTTGAGACATTATAGAAAATAAAATTCAGCAGTTTGTTTAAAGGCGGTTTGCGTATAGCTTTGATGGTACTATTTTCAACATCAACAGTGTCTGTGCTTGTTTTTCTGTGGTAAATGAGATGAAATGATTGCAGCGCTCTGTTCTTTTTCTCCACAGTCATGGCGGGCTGTGCCTCCAGCGTCAAACTTCTCTGTGACAGCGGGGCGGCTGTGAATGCCACCGATTTTGTGAGAATTGCTTTTGCTCTTTGTTTTGCAGTATTTTTCTGAAAAAGCCCAAGCCATTTTGTGCTTGTGTTTAGTCCTTGAGTTTGCCTTGTGTGGAGGTCTTAAACTACATTTAAAGTCATGTTAACCTAGTTTACATAAATGCTCTTTGTGGATCAGATCATGAAGGAGTGTACTCACATCTGTAGAGGAATGTGAATGTTTTTTTTATTTTCTTTCTTCAGGATGGGAGGACACCTCTGATTCTGGCAACCCAGATGTGTCATCCCCGTATTTGTCAGCTGTTGCTGGAGCGAGGAGCTGACATTACTGTCCGGGACAAACAAAACAAGTAAGATACACTCCAATTTGCCGAGCGGGCCTGTTAGAGCAGTTTCAATTGAAGTGGAAAGCAAGATTTGGACAGATTATATAGTTTGAAAAGTTAAAACAAGTCTCATTTCTTCTGGCGTTTTTGTGACATTAACATGAAACCAGTTTAGATTGAACAGGCAATAAAAGTTTTGTTTTTAAAAGGGAAGCAAACAGAATCCAACACTGAAAAATACAGCCGTAGTAAGAGCTCATGAAGGCACCACCAGCCTGAACCCCTGTTATAAGGCAGGATGGATCCATGCGTTCATGTTGTTTACACCAAATTCTGAACCTGCCCTCTGAATGTTACAGAATTTAAGATAATTTGATTTGACAGGAGTCGCACACAATGTGGTCTTCTGCTGCTGTAGCCCATCTGCATCAGGGTTTGAGCTGTTGTGTGTTCAGAAATGCTCTTCTGCACACCTTGGCTGCAGTCAGGTTACTGGTACATCCCCATCAGTTTGAAGCACTCTGATGATTCAGCTTTGCCTTCATTATAAACCGTCTCTGACGCCTTCAGGACCGCGCTGATCCTCGGCTGTGAGTTCGGCTGTAAGGATGCAGTGGAGGTGCTGCTGAAGAGCGGCGCCGATGTGAAGACTGTGGACGGCTTGGGTCACGATGCACATCACTACGCTCGCTTCAACAAGGACCAGGAGCTCATCACGATGGTCAAAAGTTACATCGACAAAGCCAACAGAGGTCAGAGAGCAGGACAAGAAACAGCTATTTCTAAATTTGCTTTTGGAAGAAAATAAATAAATAAAACTTTCCAGACTAACCTAAAGATAAAGGAAAGGTCTAAACCTTAGTGTCACACTATTTATTTATTTCTTTTGTTACTTGGATACTTAGTGGCATAAAACACATCAGCGTGACTGCTCACCAGATTATTTACGTACAAAGTGAAAGGTGATTTTTGTAAAGACTAACAAAAGTGTAGCCTTTAGGCTACATGACAGTACTATTATTACATATGCTATCAATAATGACAAGATGCTATTTAACTTTAAGTATCTGCTGGCTTCGAATCATAAGTATACAAAGTTATACATTTCAAATCCTGTGTTTTGTTTTTTTGTTCTACATGTCTTACAACACTTTCACAGCTGCTTCCTTTTGCCTTCCTTGGTTGCGTTCTCTCTGAACGTGTTTTTGTCTTATCCTGATAACAAACAGCGGAGGAATGAAATGTCACCTTTCGCTTTTCTGGTTGTGTTGCAGATAAAGAAGCCGCAAAGATAGAACAGTGGAAGCGACAGGTAACGCTGAAACATGCAAAAATCACATCATCTTTAAGTCTCTTTAATATAATAATAAAGAGCATTTGTTATTCTCCACATTTCACTCATTGTGGAGTATGTCATGGTGACATGTAGCCTAATGGAAATGGTGCTGAAGCTCTATATTTGTTAAAGATAACGGTGGTCAGAGTTGCTTATATTTCCAGCACTGTAACCTCGCCCTCTCCTGCTGCTCCCTCCACATCTCTCAACATCTTTTTTGGTGTTGTTCAGCACACCGTTTATACATTTCAGGCTACATAGATCTGCTCAGTTGTGCAACGCTGCCATCTAGTGCCTATAAGTGAGAATTGTTCTGTGATTTCATGACTGTGGTAATGTTAAATTAAGATCCTGTCTTATCCTCAGCATTCAGTGGAGAGAACAGAGGCAGCTGAGATTAACAGAAAGGACCAGATCATACATGTAAGTGCTGTGTAACGTCACCATACTCATTACACACAAACAGTCTTTTCTATTTTTGATTCATCATTTTAATTATTTGTTTAAAGTTTTGTCTTTTTTTGCTGTTTGTTATTCAGGATCTGGAAAGGCAGAATGAGACTCTGCAGGAAGGCCTCAGGAAGTACTACCAGGAGCAGAAAGCGCTCTTAGATAAAGTCAACATGCTCCAGCAACAGCTCACCCAGGTAAATCCAGGCTAATGTATTCCCACAGTGACAGAGCCCCTGTGCACAACGGTACAGTAAAGCCTTCCAGGCGTCTGGCTCACTTTGTTCACTGCACCTGCCGGATGGTTTTGCACGTCCTTCTTAGGACTGAAATGATGAATTAAAGTAAAATGTAATAACAACAGCTAAGCTGAGTCACGCTGCTTTGGCATAATGTCTCCTTTTCCTCTAACATAAGGAGTGTAATTTAGGAAATGTGTGATAATTTTCTAACCCTAGGTGTTGAGGAGGAAGAGCTGGCTTATAATTATATTAAAAAAAGGGAGACTTTCTTAAGTGAGCATGATAGCTGCCTGCTATTAGCTGCCAGAACAATTTCCAATATGCAGAAGGGCAAGGAAATTCAATTAAATGAAATCAGCTGTCATTTATTAATCTCTCATGTGAGTTGACTTGTGATCCTTTTTCATCTGCAGGAAAAAATGGCCGCAGAAGACTCTCAAAAAGAGGTATGATAGAAAAATAACCACTTACTCCTGCCTGTGGTTCATTCACAATGTTCGCTTTTATCCTTCATTATAAACTGCATGCATACGTAACTTGAACAACAAGGAAACACTTTGTATGACAGTGCTGGTTAATGATTGTAGCTTGCTCTTTGTGAAATTGTGTCCTGTGCACAGTGAACTCTTTTCTTCCAAGAGCTCTTCCCTTTTTTTAGGTTATCAGCATTTAATAAATAAGGAATAAATAACAGTCACTTCAAAGTAAAAGGAAATTGTTAAACTAGTCTATAAATAAGCGTGAAGCTGCTCGCCCTTTAAAGCCATGGATGTCGAGGTGTTTTGTGGATTTATTTTACCGTGCGCGGATCAGTGTTTGCCTGCAGCTTAGTATCTTGGGCGCAGGAGCAGTTTTGTCTCGTAAAGATGTGCCAACCTGCAGACCAGATTTCTTCTCTTCGGGACTTCAGGCCTCACCTCCCTCCCTTTGACTTCTGCTGCCTGTAGAAGCATTCGTTTTTCACTCTGCCTGCAGCACATCCAAACGTCTTCGCTAAGCCCCTTTAATATCTGATGCTGTTAAAACTTTTTGAATTAGAAACATCAGTGGTGATAACACAAACTGTAGCACACATAGGGAGTAGATGCATTTAGACATATGGTTAGTAGGTACATTATCTGATATCTGTGTTTTTCATGTTACGAACTGTTTCAGAGTAAATTGTTTGATTGGTTTGGCCTTTTCTGAGCATTTCATTTAAAGTGTTGAAGTGTGAGTTCTTACCCTCACTGCTTTTAACATTCTTCTTCTTCTTCTTCTATTAGAAGGAACAGTTGAAGATGTTACTCAGCACCAAAGAAAAAGATGAAGGCGCTCGAGGGCAGGAGACTGTCAAGGTCCAGCTCCGGAGTACTTTGGTTAGTGAATTTATGCATGTGTGTGGTCTCTGCTTCGAGGTAATCCTTATGAAAGTAAAATGTTTTCGGATTCAAGTTTAACAGGCATGTGCAGCCTTCTGATTACAGCAGTGTTATTTTATTTGTATTTTTATGTATTCTGTCTAATCGGTCAGTTTGTAATCGATTTGTCCATCTGTGTTTTCACAGGGGGAATACTCTGGTCAGTCGGTTATCAAAGGTCAGCTTCCTGCTTATTTTGGGCCATAAAGAAAAGACTGTAATTTCAAACTTTAGCAGCAGAGTTTGTGTTTGCTTTAGTTTTACGTTTGTGTGCTGTTGTGTTGCAGGTAAAGAAAATGTTTTTGTCAAAGGTCACAGCCTGGATTCTGATCAGGTATTTCCCCCCCTGTGAACAGTTTTATATGTGCTGCATGTGTCTGGTGTCTATGCACGTCTTTCTTTCATAGTTTACATCTAAAAGGTTTGAATGTACAGTGGTGGGTGGGGCAAAGCTGTGAATGACTTTATTGTGCAATATAAACATATACTATACTAATTCAGCATCTTTTTCCTATCTCTCTCTAAAGATGCTCAGAAATCCTCCCCTCTCACGTTCATTATCCCGACCGCTGGAGAAGGGTCTTCCTGGTGAGCTGGATGCGCTCCGAAATGAACTTGAGGCAGTCAAGAAAAGACAGCAGGCAGCTGAGGAGGAGACGACACGGCTTCAGTCTGCACTGAGCCGTAAAACCAGAGAGTGCCAGGAGCTACTTCAGAGCCGAGACACCATCCAGAAACAGGCTGACCAGCAGGTTCAAGAGCTCGAGGACGCCTTGGGAGACGTCCAGAAACGGATGCTGGACTCTGAGTGCAAGGTCAAACAGCTGCAAGCCCACGTAGTCGCTGTCAAAGAACATTTAGGAGGCCAAGCGGCAGAAGAACTGCGCACTCAGCTCCAGGACGTCAAGGCCAAGTATGAAGGTGCTTCGGCCGAAGTGGGCCGCGTTCGCAACCGCCTCAAACAGAGTGAGAAGGCCTTGGAGGAGTACAAGAGCAGTGAGAGCCAACTAGCAGCTGAGACGGAGAGGCTGAACCATGATGTCCAAAATCTGACTGCAGAGCGAGACGTACTGAGAGAAACACTTTTAGAAATGGAAACCCAGCTGAAAGAGGCCCAGACTAAACATGGCAACACCGTACCGGCCGAGAAGTTCGACAACATGAAAAACCTGCTCACCAATGCAGTTGACGAGAAGGAACGGCAGCTCGCCGAGCTGAGGGAAGACTACGATCGGGTGCTGGAGGAGGTGGCGGAGCTCCATCGAAAGCTAGACAGCCCCTCCTCACAGGGAGGCCCGAGGCCGTTGTCTGCTGAGGAGCAGCAGGTCTGGGCAGCACTGGAAGATGAGAACGCTACCCTGAAAAAGACATTGGTGGAGGTGACTGCAAAAAGCCAGGCTCTGATTCATGAGGTTGAGAAGAGTGAGGATGAAAAAGACATGCTACAAGAGCAGCTGGATGAGCTTAACAGCAGGATTGAGGTGGACTTTATACCGATACAGAACCACGAGGAAGTTCGGAGGAACATGGTAACGGCTCTGGAGGATCTCGAGGACAAACTGGTGGAAGCCGGCGAACGTTGCGGAAGAGCAGAGGCACAAGTCCAACAGCTTCAGACCGAGAGGGGCGCGTTGCAGAAGAATATCAGCAGCCTCAGCAGCACGAGTGAGAAACAACAAAGTGAGATGGACACTATGAGGTGTCAGAATGCCGACCTGATAAAGAAAGTTGAGCTTTTGCAGAAGAGATGTGAAGACAGAGATAAAGAGTGTGTGCAGCTGACCACACAGAGTCAGACTCTCAAAGAGAGCTTGGAGGGACAGTATGTTCCCAGACAGCAGCACGAGCAAGTGAAAATGGAGTTAAGTTCCACCTTAGAGAGCGTTAAAGCTGAGATGTTAAAGTTGGACACAAGTCAAAAAGAAAGTGGGGAAGAGTTGAAGAATGTGAAAGAAGGAAATGAAAAGTTAAAAGAAAAGTTAGAAAAAGTTCTGCTGGAGATGAAAAACGACTACATCAGTGTAAAAGACCACAGAGCTATCACAGACAAGCTGAATGCTGCCGTGGTCGAGGCAGAGAATAGAGCAAATGAGGCGTCTGCAATGCATGCGTTGGCTCAGGATGAAACTGTTAAGCTTACTCACGAACTGGAGGCTCAGAAGAAAGAGCTTGATACCATACAAGAGGCTATTCAGTCTAAGTTTGTGCCTCTGACAACAGCTGAGGAGAAGGAAACCTCTTACAGCACCCAGGTTAAAGAGTTGACAGCAAAACTGTTGGAAATGGAAGAGAAGTATGACAAAGAAAAGACTGCCAGAGAGGGCAACAGACAGGAGGAAAAGAAACTGAAAGTTGAGGTGGAATCTGTTCAGAGGAGACTAGACGTCGCTCTGGTTTCCAGTGAAAAGCACAAAGAAAATGAGGAGGAGTTCAAGGCTAAATGTGAAGAACTGACCCAGAAGTTGGTCAACTTAGAGCAGCAGCTCGACGAGGTAACACTTCAGAAAGCTGAACTTCAAGAGCAAAATGCCCTGTGCAATGCTCAAATTCAAAACCTACAGGAGCGTCTGAAGTCAGAGCTGACACGCATATCGACATACGATACCGAGCTCAAAGCCCTCAATGATGCCTTACAGCAAGCGCAGGCTGATTGCAAGAAAGCAAGAGAGGCGCAGCAGGCGGAGGCCCAGAAGGTGTGCGCCTTTCAGAAAGAAGTGCAGGAACTCCACCGGGAGCAGGAGTCTCTGCTGCAGCATGCCGAGGCCAAGGAAGCCCTGGAGGCTGAAGTGGCTAAGCTACACCTGGCTCTCCGCGAAGAGGAGGAAAACAACGCCCAGAGGGCGGAAGATGTATCTGCTCTGCAGTCAGAGCTCCTTCAGGCTACTCAGGCTCTCGAAGAGATCCGCTGTAAGGAAGACCAAATGAACGAGCTGAAGAAGGAGAAACAGCAGCTGGAGGAGGAGGCCGCCAGCCTGAATAACAAGCTGCTGAGCTTGGTAGAAGAGCGTGAAAAGGTCCATCAGGAGGCAACAAAAGCAAGAGAGGGCGAGAGCAGGGTGAGGACGGAGATGGAGGCAGTCCAGGAGAAGGGGCGCGCCATCGAAAGGGAGATCAGAGAGCTGAAAGAGAGATACGATGAGTCCCTCACCACCATCTGTGACCTGCAGAAGAGGATTCAAACATCAGCTGAGCAGACCGAAGCCAAAGACAAGAAGGTACAAAACAATTCACAGTATAGTCTTAATTGTTCCCAGTTTCATTTGAGAGATTTTGATCAATTTTACGCGTGTTTCACATAAACTCTAAATGCCACTGTAACAATGAAAAGCATGATAATGACCACTGAGACGCGTTTGTCATTTATTTTGATGAATAGAGGAAAAAGATTTTTCTGACATTTTTCCATTTCTACTGTGGAAATCCTTGATCGACGTTAAATGATCTTTAACGTCGATATTTGTCCTGCTCTTTGTCTGTGTGACAGATCACAGAGTTGCTTACAGACGTTGAGCGATTAAAGCAGGCGCTGAATAGTCTGTCCCAGCTGACATACACAAGCAACACACCCAAGAGGCAGATGCAGCCCATCGACACACTCCAAGCTCAGATCAAGAGCCTACAGCAGCAGCTGGCTGTAAGTGGACACACATCACATGCTAAAACGTGTTCTAGACAAACTATATAAATATAGACCGCCAAAAGTATTCGCTCACCCATTCAAATAATTGAATTCAGGTGTTTCAATCACTTCCACAGTCACATGTGTATAAAATCAAGCACCCGAGCATGCAGACTGCTTCTACACACCTTTGTGAAAGAATGGGTCGCTCTCAGGAGCTCAGTGAGTTCCAGCATGGTACCGTGATAGGATACCACCGTGCAATAAGTCCACTCATGAAATTTCCTTGCTACTAAATATTCCACAGTCACTGTTAGCTTTGTATGCTTTGTTATAGTACCACTATCTTGCACAATTTCATGCTCCCAACTTTGTGGGAACAGTTTGGGATGGTCCCTTCCTGTTCCAACATGATTGCACACCAGTGCACAAAGCAGCATCCATAAAGACATGGATAGGTTTGGTGTGAAAGAACTTGACTGGCTGACTTCAACCCGACAGAACACCTTTGGGGTGAAATGGAGCGCAGACTGTGAGCCGTGTCTGACCTCACAAATGTGCTTCCATAAACACTCCTGAACCTTCCCCAGAGGAGTTGAAGCTGTAATAGCAGCAAAGGGCGGGCCAACATCATATTAAACCCTATGGACTAAGAATGGGGCATCACTCTAGTTCATACATGTTTGAGGGCAGATGAGTGAATACTTTTGGCAATATACTGTATTTAGTTATTATTATTATTACATATTTATTTTGGATAACTGAATTGATAACGTAATGAAAAGCTGAAAACAAGAAGACGTGAACAACTTTAGAGCAAGTTGGATGCTGCTCTTCTAACATCATAACATACAGCAGCTGGAAGCTGGAATACAGTCAATATTAATTACACTGTCTAGCTGTTAAAGACGTGAAACAAAGCACAGTGTCACTCACGTCTTCCTCCTTTCTGCTTCACAAGGATGCTGAGAGGCAACACAGAGAGGTGGTTTCAATTTATCGAACACATCTGCTCAGCGCAGCCCAGGTAAGTCTTACTCATTAATCTGTGGAGATTACTGCACAGTGAGATTTGTCTGGTTTGTCTACGAAAGAAAGTTTGCAGCAGGGTTACTACAGAATATCAGATGATGATAGTCTAATGTTAATATCTGATGTTATATATGTACCGAAGCCCTTCTTCTGTTTCTCCCACAGGGCCACATGGACGAGGACGTCCAGGCCGCCTTGCTGCAGATCATCCGCATGAGACAGGAGTTTGTGTGTTAAAGCTTCAAAACCCTGCTGCTACCTGCTGACTCAGATTCACTGTTTTCATATCCCCTGCTGTAAAGTGTTCCTGCTGTGGCCCCTGTGGGCGCCCAGTGTGTGTCTGCTGACAGGCTGTTAGAAAACACATTTTGCTGCATTTAAAGTCTAAGAAGTCTCCAAACTGTAGATGCAGACGAACACCAGCAGCGTTTTCTTTTAGATACACAGACAACATAAACTCAGCAGTTAAAGCCAAATGTAATCAACTACCTGTATGCAGAAACACTTTGCAGTTGCTGGTACACAGTATGTAAAAACAACAAACTGTTTCATACATTATTTTTCACATCTTTTCTAATGATGGTGAAGATCTGTGGATTTTATGCAACTTTTACACATTATATTCAGTGATGTGAAGGTTATTTGAAAATGTGCATCCCTTTCTTGGATTACTCCTGAAACACTCAGCTAACTGTAAACTGGACAAGCAGACCACTTTTCACATTCCCGCCTGACTGTCAGCGCTCGTGCAGAATGCTTCCATGTTTAACACCGACGTTTGCTGGAGTTTTAATGGGAGGGGTTCACAGTTTCCAGCTCAGAAGCTCAGAGTTACTGGCTGCTGTAATCATTGTTTTCTTTGATACATTTTCAGCTGCTGATTTATACACACACACACACACACACACACACACACACACACACACACACACACACACACACACACACACTCAAATGAAGCAAAAACAGAATAGCAACAGTAGCAATATCAGAAAGGTACTTTAGGTGTACTTTCATGTCGCCTATCTGTACCTGGCCAGTGTACAGAGTGGCAAATCGTGCATGTGTGTTATCAGCCTAAAGCTAAATGACTATTTCTTGTAGTGTGCTAGCTCCTGTAGGTAAACCTTTTTGTTTTACATAGAGGGAGTCTGAAAACTCTTTTATGATTTTCTTCAGCTTGCAGGCGACAACGCAGATGTTGAGATGAGCCATCAGTTTTTTTTTCTTGTTCTTGCTAAGATCTAACTAGTTTAAGAAGTGATAATACTTTTAGTACTTGGTCTTAAGTTGAACAAATGCAATATGAGATCCAGCTGAATGATTAGTATTTACTTTGGGGCAAAGGCTCCTTTTGCCTGCCTGTTTCCTTGCAGAGCTGCTGGGAGTGCACGGTGACATGGTGAAATCACAGTAAATTTAACTGTGGGGAATGAAGCCTTAATATTTCCATTTGTTTTTGACTCAAAAAATGATTACAGCTCCCAGTAAATCAGTCAGTGTACAGACGGGCTGAAAATCAGATGAAACTACGTGAACCTGTCCTTTAACTTTCACTCGCGTTCTTTTAAGTCAAACTCATTTTGTGGCACACCTTTCTTCTTCTTTTCTTCTCTTCTGGAGGTCCAAACTAATCGGATGCCAAAGACCTGAAGTGGATCCAAATCTAAAGCCTTCTTGCCGCGCTTGTAGACAGTTGTATGAGGTATATTTGGGTGAGTGCTCAGTTATCTCACAGTCCGGTTACACGAATCTGTGCACTGGTCACGCAGGATTCGAATCACAGGGGTGTGAAGAGGCGATTTCTTGCTGTGTCCTACAGTTTGCAGTGGCACGTCGTCTTTTTCTTTAAACCAGAGTGTCCTCTAGTGGTGAAACTTGGCAGGCCAAGTTGGTAGAAAATGTAATAATCACTGCAGACCAGGGGTAGGCAGTTGCTGCTTTTGGAAGCTGTTACAGCTGCATGCGTTTACTGAACACTAGTGGCATTTATTAGAAATCTGAGAAACGCTAAAAATGTGCATAAGAAACTAAAGTGATAAAGCTTCATCTGCTAATATCTGCTGCTGTGTGTTACTGCTTTTTAAACCAAACCTCTTTAAAAACCGCTAAAACTCAACTTTATAGAGCAGCTGATTCATGCAGCTATCCCAGAGCAGCAGACGCGTACCCCTGAGCCGGCTCTTGATGGTGTAGTGTGGTGGTGTTGTGATTGTTGAGCGAGTCTCTTGTGCCTTTACACTGATATATTTTTCATAGCTTTGTACTTTAATTACTTTACTACAGTGTGACATTATTCAGCAGGTCTGGAAGTAGAACGGCACAAAACACGTTGAGGTTTTACTGTAGGATACTAATTTGATAAGAACAACCCCTGAACGATTACTCATCTGAAACACTCCTCTTTACCCTTCCAGCTAATACGCTTTGTTTTTATATTTAGCACACACACACAAAAAGCTGTTTACACCCATCAAACCTTTTCTCTGTTTTGTTCTGCAGATTTTTTATTTTTAATGGTTAACACAAACTTTTTGGATGTTTCTTTTTCTTTTCCCTCTACCGTTTAAAGGCTAAAGTATGAATCCGTTTGAATCTTTAAATGTTACTGTTTAACCAGTCTGTTTAACTTGGCGGAGGCTCTTGGCAAGAATAGTTGTATTTGTGAATCAGTCATACAAAATCAATAAAAGTGCCTAACATAGAAAACTATATTGTGTTGTGTGTGTGTCTTTTGTCATCACAACATTAGCACTGCTGGTACTGTAGCACAGCTGAAATGCCTCAGTGGCTACAGGATGAGGATGTGGTGAAGACATTTGTGTTCTTCACCGGATCTTTTTGATGATTTCCTGACTTTGTCTGGCACCATCAGCAAGTCAGATTTTGAACTCATGCCACGTGTTAATCTCATCACCTGTGTGTGTATGGTTTATGAACAGCTGTACTTTGGAAAGAAAAGCTGGGTTTTTCTCACATGGAACGAACTTAAAAAAAAGAAAGAGTTGGTCATACATGTGCTTAAGAGGATCGGTGTATGTCCAAAACAGGGAAAGCACTATATTACTCAATGTGCTGAAGACGGAAGACAAAAACTGTGTAGGTTGCCTTAAGGAAGTGAAAGCAGCAAAACAAAAACACCTGTTAATTGTTGGACTGTGTGAGTCAAAAGTTCTTGAGCCTGTTTTTGAATGTACGCACAATAAGTAAAGACTTCTTTATCTTATTTATTTAAGAAATGATTAATAAGTGTTTATCTTTGACAAGTAAACTGCTCAGGATGTTACACATACGAGTCATGCATAAAGAAAAGTCATTTCCAAGTCTGTGTTGCCCTTGTTACCTCCCAGTGAGATGAAATGATCGACTCCAAAATACATATATACATACACAGTATGGGGTAGTGAGGCCAGCTGTTCGCTGCACTTCTGCCAACACAAACCACTCGTCGTTTCACCCGTCTGCACATATTTTAATTTAGGGGTTCTAAAATATCTTAATAGGTTTTTCCAGCAGAATTTCTCTCCAGGCACCTGAGCTGGTGAATGTGCTGCATCAGACACTTATTCTGCCAGTCGTCCTTTGCAATCGAAGCCCCAGACTCTTTCTCCCATTTAACTGTGCTTGTTTTTGTAGTAATTAACACGTTAGCGTGACAAAGTGCTAAATGGTGAACAAATTAAACACTCCACTAACATGATAGCTGAAAAATCTGGTGATATTTCTAGTATGGAAAGGAATGGTCTTTAAACGCTTTTCTTTTGAAAGGCCAGCAGGGGGCGACGTCTGTGGTTACAAAAAGATTTCCAGTTGTATAGTCTGGCAAAAACAACCTTTGCCATGTTCAGAGTTTCTCAGTCACATCCATCCCACACTCATCACATGAAAATACCAGAGATGAAAATTTTGTACTAATCAATAGGTGGCGCTACGACGGTCATCTTTTCTGTACATTCTGTTGGAAAGGACGATACTATGATTCTGGCCATGTGAGAGGGAACCACCCTCCACTCTCTGAACTTTACAGAGGGCCTTTCAGACCGAATCAGGTAGTATGGAGTAACTTGACTCTGCAGTTTCTGGAGAAATTGCAGTGGGATTGTTGCTACTGTATAGGTTTTATAGAGGCTGCTTCAAAGTCAGCTTTATTGTCAAAAACCATATATACAGATCATACACGGGGACTTGAAATTGCAGTGCTCCCTCAGCCCTCGGTGTTACACTAAAGATGGGCAACAGGCCGCAGGTGTTCCATAAGGTACAACAGCTGCTCTGTACCTTATGGAATTGCTTAGAGTTTCTGCAATCAGAGTGTTGGGGGACATTTACGTTAGTGTAATAAAGCTGTCTCTCATTTTGTACACAGATATCTGAAAAGTGTGTGGATGTTTAATACACAGTATAATGAAATCACGAAAAGTGTCCAGTGCTGTGACTGAACTCCTAACCTTCAACATAAGTAAGCGAGCAGTAACTATACCAAGCCACTGAAGGAGATGTGAGATGGGGCAGAATTTCCACTCAGAGTCACTAGAGCTTTATCAGCAGAAAAAGTGGACTATTTCAGAAACGGTGCACAATTGAGCTGATGAGGTATGAATGGAAGTGTTTTACTTTACTGCAAATTATGGTATCGATCCAATACCAAGTAAATACGGGGCAGTACTGCCAGCACCGATACTGATACCGATATTTTTATTTTTTAATCTTTTTAAAACTTGGAATGTAAATGTGTCTGTCTTAAAACAGTTCACTGGGTTACATGCTCAGCAGTCCTGCTCAGATCCCGTCGAATCCCAGGGATAGCTCAGAGTGACCCTATGAGTAGAAGGTCAGGGGTTCGAATCCACTGACCGGCTGCCCTAAAGTACCCCTGAGCAAGGTAACGTCCCTACACACTGCTCCCCGGACACCGGATTGGTAGCCACTGCTGCACTGAGAGAATGGGTTAAGTGCAGGGAAGAATTTCCCCACATAAAGCAAACATTATTATTACTGAGCGCTCCTGTGGCGCTAGTATCAATCCGATCTGATACCAATACCAGCACTGGTATCGATATCTGGATTTATTCCCCCACATCTAATGAACGCCGGAGAGGAAGAGGGGAAAATGGCCTACGAGAGTAATATATGCTGCATAATAGTGAAGCAATGAACTGTCCATTTATTTCAGCTTCTGATTTTAGATTTCTGCTGTGTGAGCTTCACTGCCACAGACTGCACTATCATGTTTCCAGCATTAAACCTGTTAAAGTCTGATTTTTAATATGGAGATCCTCATAAACTCACGGGTCGGAAGAGCTGTGATTATTTTACATGTCCGATTTGTGCTTTTGTTTATTTTATTATGCTGGACTCAAAATGTTCACAATGCGCCAGCCAAGATCACAGCTGTGTGCGCGTGTCAATCCAACCCAATCAAACCACACCCACTCAATCTGATGAAGCATTTTGTGGCTCAACTTTAATGCCGCTCATTTAGCCACAAACAGTTAATGTAACAGAGAAGGACCACGTCCCCCCCTCCCCCTCTTTTTTTTTTTAGGTGCTGAAGTCTGTGTACTTTTAGCTCCACACACTCTTACTTCCTCTGTGGGAGCAGCCCACTTCATGTGGTTTCACTTTAAGCACAATCAACCCAGGAATGAGAGAGCGAGTACAGCTCTTTGGCGCACAGCGCTCGCTTTTATCTTTCAGCCTGTGCCTCTATTGATTTGTCTGTTGCTCTTTTTCTCTTCACAAGATTTATTTTTCATTAGAGCTCTTTTCAGCGGGATGCTGGGAACCGAGGGTCAGGGCCGTATCAGTTATCTCGTTTTAGATATATTCATGCGCAGGGGGGATTTAATGTGGTGGAATAGAGGAGCCTGCCTTTAAAAATAATCAAGATTACTAATAATGAAAAAATACTACCTTAAAGCAGAGCTCTGAGTTTACGACTGAGGGCTAATCCATATGCTATCCTACCCCCACCCACCCGTTTTTTAACACAAACACGCACA
This sequence comes from Copadichromis virginalis, assembly GCF_057382275.1. Lineage (NCBI taxonomy): Eukaryota > Metazoa > Chordata > Actinopteri > Cichliformes > Cichlidae > Copadichromis > Copadichromis virginalis. Next base: position 29,985,897 of record NC_140618.1, read on the forward strand.
CACCGTCTAATTGACACAAGACTTGTCCTGGGTTTGATTTCTTTGAGCAAAGCTTGCTGGTTTCAAGTGGCAGTCTCCCTCCTCCTCCTCCTCCTGCTCCTTCCTCGGTTTTATGGCTCTCTTTTTTGCGGTCTGCACTGAATAAGCTGTTCTCAGCAATTATGGCAAATACAGTTCAATCTGTTGGTAGAGCTCTCTTTAATCTCATTTCCAGAGTCCTAATCAGTCCCATACATACACTTGTGGCGTTCGGTTAACCATTGTAACCCCCTTTTCCTCACCGCAAAAGGATCCCATCTTTATAAAATTCGTCATCCCCAGGAGGATCAGAGGCATTATTTATGTTGGACTGAGCCCCGGCCGTCCACTGCATGCCTCATGAGTGCTGATCCGACCGAGGAGCCAGGCGGGTGGTTTTATACACATCAAATACACGCCCACATCTTTGCCTGCAGTCTCCCTGGGTTGTGGTGAACGTTTGTTATCGCACGCAGTAGTCTTCCACCTCAGCGGATGCTCCTTTCTCCTCCCGACACTTGTTCCCCAGAGAAGCCGCTGCGCTCTGTCAGCCACGCAGCACCTCAGAGGCCTCTCCTCCCCGTCTTGGTGGAATTGTGATAACTTTTGTTGTGCCTACTAAATGCACTCACTTTGATCGTGTGGTTATTGCTTCTTGTCTTACACACAGATTAAATTATTTACTTGGTCTGTAAGGGCAATTTGGTGGTGCTGTGTTGCCTCACAACAAGAAGGTCCTGAGTTCAACACCACTGGGTGGGGGCTTGGAACACAGGGAGAACATGCAAGCTCCCTGCGTGGAGTGTCCATGTTCTCTCTACGGGAAGCTACATGCTCCCTCTGTGCTTCTGTGGGCGCTTCATCCCGCTGTCCAAAAGCAAATGTGCAAGGTTTACTAGTGCTTCTAAAGTGACAAATAGATGAAAATGATTGTCTGTCCAGGCAAGTTTTAGTATCTATCTGATAAAAAGTAAACACAGGGCCAGTATCACGATCAATCAATCTGCACACCTCTACCAGGGTGTGTATTTCACCCTGTGACACAATGGGCCAACTTCCTTTGCCCTGTGATAAGCAAAAGAAGATGGATGGACTCAAGTTTATAAATGCATGCTATTTACCCTCAAGGAAAGACAAGTAACGGGCCTCAGATCCCTGATAACATCACTTCTTAAAGACTAAAGATCCCTGCTTTGTTTTTTCTTACATTTTCTTACTTGTAGTTTTCATTACTTGTTGGCTGCTCACTAGATTTTCTTTGGCTCTCTCTGGAGCCACAAAAAGTTTCATATACAGTGGTGCTTTCCAAGACTTTGAGGCGTAAAATCAGTGGAGTTCCCCTTGAAGTACAATACAGATGGCACACTTTATTGGCTGTTTTTTTCAAGTTTGCGAGGAAAAAAAAGGCAACTTGTAATCTCTCACTGGAAAACTACCAGCCACGATGTTTCTCATTGAATTTTTCTTTTTTCTTGGTGCTTTATATGTGAAAATGCACCGTGAGAGCATAAAAAAGGAAACCACAAGAGGACCCACAGGGGCTGCCATTACTCATCATTCGTGGTGCAAACACTTTACCGTCCACGAAAGTCCACGTCATGCCACCAGCACTGTCCTAACCACAGTATGTTGTAATGTCTGCTGTCTTGTCTAAGGAGCGCATTTCACCTCTCATCCTGTGACAACTGGGACAGGCTACAGGCCCACCACAGTTGGTGGTTAAGAAAATGGATATATAGATGGACACTGCCATCAGGGTTTCAATATTTAGATTTTGCTGCGATATCAGGGCTGCAAACACCCTACACGCTTTGCAACTAATGAAATTATGTTAAAACATGTTGGGCTCCTGGTGTTTCCCCGGGGCAGTTGCTCCCTTTCCCAGTCATCCAGCTCTCCTTTCCTATTTACTCCTCATTTTTCCTCTCTCTCCCCCCTTCCTTCCTGCTGTTTTACCTTTTGTCTCCCATCCTTCCTTTCTGGTTAATTCCACGGGTCAGGTCAGTCAAGAGGTCTGTGCCGTATTTGTCTTCCTGGTGTAATTGCTAACTATTTCTCTGTCACTAATAGGCCATTACTCAGGCAGCTTGCGAGGCTACACCGAGGGCAGCGAACACGAGGCCAGGGGCCCCGCTTTTTTTTTTTTTCATTAGTCCCTCGAGGAGCCGGACTCCTCTTGGCTCCAGGCTGAGACAGGCGAGGCCCCTTTAATGTTTTTGCAGAGCTCCAAAGCACTTTGTTGCCTCAATAAAGTTCATTTATGGGATAATAAGGCTCTGGAGGACACATGGTGCTGATTTGAGCCGAATGGTTTCAGCATGGCTCACATTCCCCAAACCAGCTCTCCCGTCTCTCTGCCTGCTCTCCATCTCGTTCTTTGATTTCGTCTTGTTTCTTTTCCCTGCCTCTCACCTTACTCTCGCTCCTCACCTCACATCCGTCCATGCGCTTTATCGGCAGTCATTTGTTATTCTTCTTTATAACACTTTGGCAGCATATCGGTCTGATCCTAAAATGACCTGGGACTTGCACACCTGGGAATGAGTAGCAGCGAGAGGGCAGGAGGCCCTCTCATTTCCCAGGATTTATTCCAGAGCTTTGAGGAAGAAGCTTGTGAGGGTAGATGAGGAAAGAGAGGCGATCAGTGGAATGAAAAGCCACAAACCCCAAACCCTGGCAGATGGATCGGGTCTTACATGCCAAGGCTACGCCAGAGCCAACCACCGTGGAGCTCTGCTGTATCAAAGGTGTGGGATGCATGTGATAAAACAGAATCCTGCACTCGGTGAATGGGTTAAAAAACATCGTGCACAGATATATTAGAAACAGGCCCCAGCCTCCTCTTCTATTTATCCCTTTGGTTATTACACACAGGGCTTACGTGAGTGTTGGCCATCTTTCCCTGAAACCCAGTAAGGACACTGTACACCCCTGCCTGCTAAACGGTTTCATCTGAGTTCAGTGTTTTTCTTTTTCCCTCATTAGTAGTTGGTTAACCACTAATGCTTGGTGTATCTGCTCAGCTTTTCTTCCTCCCTTCATTGAGTTAGCAAGAAACAGATGGGGCCCAAATCGCCACAACCCCCTCCCCAACACTCTCCCCTTCTGACTGTCATCCTTCCCACCACTTCTTTTACAATAATCTCTCCCTCTCAAACGGAAAATCGCCCCAGTTTTGCATGTCTGCTCGCGGTGCAACGCATGAGACAACGCATGCGGGTTGCTTGGTGCTTGGAAATACAGCTGAGGCCACACCTGGCTGCTTCAGTCATCTTAGAAACATTAGCTTATAAGCCTGAGGGTGTTAGCGCGAGCTTGTTAGTGTGGTTAGGAGTGGCCGTGTTTGACTCGATGATGAGGACTGGATGAAAAGCTGCGAGCCTGGAAGACTGGCACTGATTTGATGTTGGCATTTGGGAGCTGCTCCATTTTTCACTTGCGGTATCTTGGGATGGCACGCTGGTTGGATAGCTAGTTCAGCCGAAACAGACCACTGACACCAAGGCTTACTGTGTGTCATAAGTATTATATATATTTCTCAGGTATAAGAGTTAGCGATAGAAAACTGAGTCTAGGCTTTTGACTTCTTTGGACGATGATCAACAGCCTTTTGGCACCAGGAGGAGCCTGTTTTTGGACGATGGATGTAGGTTTAAGCTCTGAAAAGCCACGAAAATGCCATGACCCTGCAATCTTAGCAAAACAGCTCTTATTGTATATAATTTTACGAGATAATGAACCTTCTTCTCACTTGATTGATTACCTCAAAAAACATTTTCCAGTTGCTAGTTTCAAGTCACACTTAATACAACATGATGTTCATTAGGGCACCGTTTAGACAAAAATAGACAGTAAGACAGGGGATGCTTTTGACTGGCAAACCACTAATTTATGAGCAAACAGCGTTCTCATTTTCACTGTAACATCCACCCATAGACTCTACAGAAGCAGAGATGGCATAACCCAGAAGCGTCGAACATAAAGCCTGGGGGCCAGAATGGTCCCAGCAAAGACTCAAATCCGGCCAACTAGACTGCTTTGGAATATGTGGCATAGATTTTGGACTTTTAATTTAATTTTCATACATTTAACAGCTTTGCTGATTGATTAAGAAATCTCCATTGCCATTCATACGACACCAAAGCTGATAGCAATTAAATGACAGAATAGTTCCTGTTTTTCCACTATCAAATATAGAAATTGTTTTTTCAGTGGGTATAAAATAAAAAAGACATTTTCTGTGAATTAACAAAAAACAGTTATTTGCTTGTGCCGATAGATTTATTTCATTTACTACAGCAAAATTTTGTTGTAATGTAGAAAAACTGAGAAATTGCACTTCTTTTTCTTACATTAACTGGGATTTAATGTGTAGTTAAAGGGCTTTAGTCTGGCAGAAAAGGGAGTTTTGCAAGTTCGACCCACTAAAGACCAAAGTAGGCTGTGTGTTGGCATCATTGTAAGTTTGACACCACTGACATGTCCAGTGGTCAGTGAAGCCTTAAGCTGAGCATTATGGTTGTCACCATTTCATTGTTTAGTTACCAAATAACAGGAACTACAGGTGGATCAGACTGTGAAACCAAGGGACTCATAAGGTAGATCACATCAGGGGACTCAAAACTTAAAACTGCACTGAGCTCCTAAATGAATCAGGGAGATGTTTGCCGAGGTCATAGATGAGCAGACTTATGATACTTCCACACAGTGTTTCGGACCTGAAAGCCATGTCCATCCTTTGCATACAGTATTAGATCTATCTGGCATATGATGTCTGTGTTTTCTGTTCCTCTTAAAAAAGGATGGCTAGCGTTCAACTTGAGAGAATCCACAAACATGAAAGACCAACCACTTGCAACAAAACTGAATGAAAATAAGCGTCATTTGCTGTGAAACCATATTTCTGTTTATTAAATTAAACTAATGAGGAGTTACATATTAATTAGGGACCTTTCTAGGCACTAGTTTCTGCTTCTACATACGCTAAGCTAAGCTAATCACCTTTTTCATCTGTTTTAACAGACACTAAACACAGAGAAATGAAGGTGTATTTATTTTCTGATCAAATCAAACTCTGGGCAACAGATAAAATACATAATCATGTCACATCTGCTTATGTAGGATAAATATGAAGCTATGACAGCAGCAGCATGTCAGGCCGCCGTAGCATACAGGCTAGAAGCAGCTAGCTCAGCTCTCCCCAAAACAAACCTGTTAACTAATACAACACGTTTTAGCTTCTTTGATGAAAACTGACTAAAGTTTCATGACGCTTATAGGTGGCATTACTTCAAGATTAACTGTCCTTGGAGAACAAATATACAGCACATAAAAATCCCCCTGTTCTCAAAGTGACCGACCAGCAGCCTCTGTTTTCATTTTAAAGACCACAATGAGACTAATTTAGAGCATCCAGCTCTTGATGATGATATAGTGGCTCAGAGGGTTCATTTCCTCAACAGAGCTTGGATTCAGTAGCCAGGAGATCAAAAGGTCAAGCACTCAAAACCTCTTTCCTGCTTGAGCAGCGGTTTCAGTTGCTGAGTTATTGTCATGCTGGATCGTAGATATTAACCGAGTTGGGTTTCAAATCAGCTTTATAGGATGGAGCTGGCGGTCAAGAGCTGAACAACTTATACAAGGCTATATTGTCACACCATCTAATAAGACACTTAAAAGGAAACCCTTTTCCTGGGGCAGGAGTTCACAAGATGTAAACAGGCTGTAAAACAGAGACATCTGCATTCGTTTTTTCCTTTTCCTCCACATTTGGTAGTCTTTAGTCTACGCAGCTCAGAATAAAACAAAAAAAAGAACTATTCAGGGCAAATTCTGAAAAGCAAATGTTTGGGTTTTTAAACTTTAGCAGTGTTGATTGGGGTTGTGACAAATATGCAAATGTGCAGCGCTGGAAAGTGCATAACCAACCGCAGAGACCTGTGATCTCACACCAACCATATAACAATCTCATAAACTATGCTGCACTGTCATACAGTAAGCTGACAGTTATATATATAGTAGCTCCAAATCACTTTCTCACTGCAACAAATGGCTTTATTAATATATAATAATAGATAGCACATCACGTATATGCACATTATTTTTAAAGGGCCTTTCTTTATCTTGAATATATTAATTGTGACATTTTAAATGCACTTTGCTGATTCCAGCTCTCAGTCATACACAGCTTGAAACAGAAAGATTTTTGTTGTTCTTCCCATTCGACATGCGCTTTGATCGCACAATTCAGAGCTCAAGGTTGGTTTTTGGTGTTTTTTTTTAATTACTGTGAGGTGTTCTTATTCAGTTTCTCCCCTTTTTTCTCATAGACGAGTTCAGTGTCTTGAAATGTGTATTAAGAGCGTTCTGTCATTGACGTGTTTGCATTACATCCGATGTCTAGTGGGAAGAGCTCTCATTCGCCTGATCAGGGTTATTTAGTTTTGACGATCTACAGAGAGAGGTATGTGTGACAGAGAAGAGAGCATTTCACTGCAGACGTGTGTGTGTGTGTGTGTGTGTGTGTGTGTGTGTGCGCGCGCGCATGTTTGTTTAAGCATGCAGGCAGCTCGCAGCCCTGACTTTCATGGCCTCACTTCAGAGAGAGCTTTCCCTTGGCAAGATACCTCGCCCTTGGTGAGACCAAAGGGAAATATTTATAAATCATCCGCACAACAAATATTGAAGCCAACCTGCGAGGGCAAAGCCATTCAACAGACACCCTCGCCAGAAATGCGCAAATACACCTCCAAGTCGGCCTCCTGACCCACCGGAGTGTTTCTGGAACCACATCTATGACCCACTTGTATATCTCACACACACACACACACACACACACACACACACACACACACACACACACACACACACACACACACACACACACACACACACCATTCTGACCTATTAATACCAGCACACTCCCTCTGGGATTGTGAACTGCCACTTCCTTCAAGATCAAATGTAAACATCTGGTACTTCTGTGACTTCCAGCATCCAGCAGCCTTTCTCCACCACGCTGTGTCTGCTCGCCGTTGTTTCTCTCGTTGCTGTTAAACCCATTTTACTTTCAGCTTAATGTAAGTTCTGCTTTCTATTAAATGGATTTAAGCATGCCTGTGCTTTACATCCCCCTTAGAAACCACTGCCTTATGACAGCTGAAAAAATACCGCTTGCACTTGTGTGCTTGCAGTTTCACTGTGAAGCTCAGAAACTTATGAGAAGTATTTCTGAGGTGATGAGAGGGGTTTTTTCTCCCTGTAACTTTGTCCTCTTCCCCAAATACAAGTGAAGTTTAAAGGTCGTCGTTTGCACTAAAGATGATCCTACACAGACTGCATATGCACAAATCAGGGAGAGCAGGAGCACCTCAAAGGTCTGCAGCGTTGCCCAAATAGAACACTTTGAAGGGGACTGAAGCACAAAGTGGAATCAAATATAATCTTTGCTCTTTGTCTTTTTTCACGCGTGGAGTTGTGGAGTTTTATGATCGCAACTGATATACATTAGATAGAGAAGAGGAGACAGACACAAACAGATTTAATAATACAGTTTGAGTGATTTTGTCTGTTATACACGAAGCCATTTTTGGAGTGTGAACTAAAGAGACGAGATCTTTGTGTTTTGGAAAGTATGACTGAGTTAAATACAAAATTTATTTTCTTGTCTCATGAAATTTTCACATACAAAATATGCAAATAAAACATAAATAATGATACAATGTTCTTCAAAAAGGATTATAATACTACATTTTTATGTCCAGTCCAGTTTTGCAAGTATTAAACATCATAATGATTATTGTATTCCTGATATTTTCGATCATATATAACCAGCATTAATTACCACACTTTGCTGCATTTTCAAGCTGCTATTCATCTTAAGCCAAGGCAATCATACAGTCATTATGCTGGTAGTTTTATAGGACCAGTGCCTTGTTTATGCGCAGCTGCTGGGCATTTTAGGGAAGAACAAGGCACGTTCTTGTGGATGTGATGCTCTAAACTTGTTTATTGGTACTTTTAAGCATTCAGTGCAACAATATTTAAACAGTGGTAAGTCCTTTCTCCTACACTTGTGCATTTACTACTTAGTTCATCAAAGAGAGCACAATTAAGACCTTCTAACCAACACAAGGTCAACTAAAAGGACCAATAGACTACATGAGGTATAACAAACTGTGTTATTTATGTCCATCCATTCAAAGATCCATATTTTTGTCACACATAAACTAGCTTGTAAGGTGCTAAACAGAATATTTTAATCCTTGTCCAGCAAAAAATTACATTCTAATATGTCAGTTTGTTCATATGACTCGTTTAAAAAAGTGGGAAACAGAAAATTAATTTAAACTAACTGTTCAAACCCAGATTTAAAGAAAAGTCCCAACAGTTGAAGTTCGAGCTAATCTCTGTCGTCCTTACAAGGAGAAATTTGTCCACACATATGGATAGCAGTTGAGTTTAATCAGATATGAATGTTACAGTCAAAGAGTTGTTTGTTCTTAATCCTTCTTGGTGTATTTGTGTGCTTGTAAGGTTGCAAACTTTTTCAGTTTATCACAACTGCAACATCAGTTCTGACCAGCAGGGGGCAGCAAATTACCATCTCTCTAGTGCTGGTCTCAGTGGTTGAGATCTCTTTGTAAAAGCAACAAAAACAAATGCACTTTGCAATCAGAGCCACTCCCCTCCCAGAAGGTTGTGTTTTCATGTATGTGGAAACTACTGCCCATTGATATAAAAGCCTGTTATTAATCTCTTTCCTTTTTTTCACCGCCGTCATCATTTCTGTGCAGCGTAACCTACTTCTTGCATGAATTCTTTTTCAAAATATGGGACTGATTGGGTCATTTCAGCATTCTTTCTTATGCCTGTCTGTTTTTGAGCTCATCCATTTAAGACCGGTTGTTCTGCGCACGTAATGATACATCTGTGGAAGCCATAAGTAATGAGGCCTTCTTAGAAACAAAATGCATATTAATCATTTCTGGATAGAGGATAGAGGAAGAGCAATGCAGGGGTTGTGGGTAGAAGTTAAAAAAACAAAACAAGAAAAAACAGCTGAACACCGAAAATGAGAAGAGACTTCTTGTTTTCAGCACTCTTGTTATTGCAGCCTGGCTGTTGGAGGACCAGACTGAACCCTGACCTCTCTGCTTGCAGCATGAGGAAGTGGTTAGGCAGGCTCACAACAAGACGTGGTGCAGCTGAGTTTTTCTTTTGTTTTTTTGGCACAGCACCTCACACCAAAACCGCGGTGCTGTGCCTCGCAGACTCTCTCTCAGGCTGCTTACCGACGATCGGGCCTCGTGTGTGAGTTTCTGTCCCTAAAAAAAATCGCATCTCCTCTTCCTCAAAGAGCAAGTGACCTCGTTGTGTGTCCCAGCACCGCTCTCTCATGAGGAGAATGGCCCCCAGTCCCATTAATCTGGCCACTCTCCACTGACCATGTGGCTGAAGTGCGGATGCATAAACCAGGCTGCTGCTCCACTGCACTCGGGCAGCTTCATGCTCATAAACACAGTCAGGGCTCAGTGAAAGCACACTCATCGTTGAACTCCCGCCCTTCTAATCCCTCTTCCTCTGTATGTGTGTTCATTCACACACACACATATGCACAACCTCAACAGTCTTGAGGGGACATGCCAGATGTCAGTGCTCCGTCTTGGAGCAATTAAACCGGTTGTTATGATGAAAGAATTTACTTGCCATTTGTTTCTCCTGCTCGGATCTAATTGAGTGATTGAGATCTTAATTAGATTAGCTCCTTTTTTCACCTCCATTGTTTCTCAGCCTCTTTAATCCTTCATTTGTGCTTTAATTCTAACCGTTGAAGTTCTAACTGGCTGATCTGTGAGGAGCTGGAAAGCAGCTAATTGCATGTAAACACGTACTGGACTGTGTGTGTGTTTTATTTATGCTTAAATACGCTTCCATCATTTAAGCTTCCTCCGCAGTTTTACCTTTTTCTTTCTTTCTTTTTCTTCCTTTTTTTTAAATGACAAATTACACATTGAAGTCACTTGCAGTTACAAACCCACAATGAATTACAACCAAACTTCCTCTCGACGCTGCGAAGCATCTCAGCATCTCTCGCCTCACAGCTTTTTGGTTTTGCGAGTTGCAACTTCACTTTTTAGGTTTAGTTTCACTGCTCTAAACGTGTTCTACGATAAAACCACTGCAGGCGGGCCTGAACCTACATCAGAATTCCCTTTTATTTCAGCCTGGCGTAGTTCCCATTAATGTGGCTGTTGCGGCTCTCGCAGTCGTGCTAACTGTGCACTCTTCACCTCTTGTTGCAGAGCTTTAGGGAAACTGTATGAAAGTTAAAAAGAATAGATTAGCTGCCTGGCTCCAACGCTTTCAGGATCAGTTTGTTTAAAAACTGCAAGAAGGAAACTCACACTTTTAAGCCCAACATTAACTGCTTCATGCAGTCTTTACATCTGAGTGCAAAGTTAGTATGATCTATAACATGCCCTGCTGAAATAACCTCGAGTTATTGCTCGCTTTACACAGTTTTCAGTCCACCCACAAGTCCACAAGTTCATGTGGTGTAAAGTATGGAGTCCACTGCTTAGCAATGCAATGGCAACATCATGTAAAAGTCAAAGCACGAAACGTTTCTCCAACTGAAAAAACTACGTCCAGATAAACAGAATCAACTTTTCAGGAGACCAAAAAAAGAGTTTAAAATAGAGTGATTGATGGCTTCAATCAAACCACCTTAAATGATTGCTAGTGATCCTCCACATCTCATCAAGAACAGGAAACTGTAAGCAAACAGCTTCACCATATCAGCCTCAAAGGAGCGACTGGCGTTGGGTGTGCGGGTTCCTTACACTAACCTGACCACAGGTGTAGTATCAGTGCCGATCCCAAGCCCAGAAAAATGGGGGGAATCAAAAATAATAAGATTTCTATCTGCTGTGACAGGAACTGTAGCAGCTGAAGGAGGAAGTGGTGGAGCTGGTTTACGCTGATCCTAACTGAAAAAACAGAGAATGTGATTGAACGTAAGGTATTTACATAATCTATTTCACATATTGCGAGTGAGACACTTGCACTGGTGAAATATTAAATTAAGCAGAGCATGATCAATGTGACAGTCTACATGTGTGATCACTGTTGTGGCGAAAATGAAACAGTGCATACAAATCCGGATAAAGCTGCTCTCCACTTATTGATGTCAGCTGTATTTCAAGAAGTTAATGATCTTGAAACAGTAACCCATGCCAAAGATGATTTTTCTTCACCACCTGTGAAAAGGCACTGGACTATAAACATTAAAGGCAACGGTCTGTTAAATATCTGTCGAAAACAGGTCACAGGACAGGGAAGGGGTTCAAAGGTTGTTAGCGGGGTTGGGGTTGGGAAGGGGGGTGTCATTGTGATCAGAGATACAAAAGATAATATTAAGGAACCACCTGCAATTACCTCTGCCAATGAGGTTGTGCTTTTGGTAGTGTTTGCAAGTGTGAGTGTCATTATGTCTTTAAAAAGTTTGTCGGGTTGTAAAGTGGGGTCACTTTCAATAAAATTTGTCGTAAATACAGCAAAGTCTTTGAGATCAACTGCATGATTTATTGGTCGAAAATGGACAAAAAATCGTATAACTTTCAAGTGTGGTGTGTGCTGTCAACATACAGAATGTACTGTCGCATTTCTGACCTCTCCTTCAAGGTCATTAGAATGATCTGAAGGTCAAAGTGAAAACAATGCTATATAGGCCTATTTACGACTATGTTTCTTAGTACCATTGTTTGGATTAATACTATACGGGCATGTGGCGAATCATATATGATGATTCTAAATATCACGGTACCAGTGTTGGAAAGTTACTTTTAAAATGTATTCCACTACAATACACGCCCCAAAATGTAGTTTGTGACGTATTCCGTTAAGTTACTTAATGTGAGTAACGTATTCTGAATACTTTGGATTACTTAATATATTGTCATGCTCTTTATAACTACATGAATGTACTATTGCTGCAGAGTTTTAGACTTGATGGATAGCATTAACAACCTGCTAGCTGCAAATAACCATGTGCAGTTCTGAAAGCAGTGGTGCCTGTCACTACCCGATCCGTACTGGAAACCCGATCGGTACCCCGCATGCGCGAAAGGTTTCTACTTCCGGTCGTAGTGTTTTACGATAGTTACAGCCCAGAGTATCTGTTAAGATGTTAAGAATAACAAGTATATCTTAAAATGTTTGCAATAATGAAGCATTTCAGTACAATGTAGACAAAAATGAAAAATAAAAAGATAGTTACGGATCAGGACTCCCCGATCCTTACTGCGCATGTGTAAAGTCTGACCGTACAAATCGGGTCTACCCGATCCGTACTGCGCATGTGCAGACGTTTTCTTCTTCTTCTGTTCGTTTAATGGCAGTGTACTCCCCAGTGTACGAGGATACCGCCACCTGCTGACCGAGCGAATAAACCCTATTATAAACTGAATTAGCGTCATTACAAACGTGTGTTAAATTTGATTTAGCGATAGTCGAGTGTGTTTATGCTTGTCTGTGAGGAGAGGATTGTTGGAATAGTGATGATGATGTGCGCTATCACTGTCAATTGTCAGTAAACACTTCATCTGGCTGATGAATCTACACGTGAGATATTACAAAGTCTGCATTATTAACTCTGTAATTAGGCGCCATTCTTCTTATTTTACGGCGCTGTTGCTCAATCGGGGGACGCTCTCTGTTGAGGAGAAAAGCATGAATTTCTTTGTATACGGATTATCCATTGTTTAAATGTCCCAGGCAGTCGAAAAGAAGGCAGAGCAATTGAGAAATTTTTTATTTTTTATTTTTTTATTGACAAAGCACAAAATACAAATATACAAATACAAAATAGCAAACACAATGTCAGGGGGTTCGTATAAAAAAGCAAAATAGACACAGTCTATTATAGAATCACATGATATTGAACAGGGAACATAGGTTTATGGTTTTGACAGCTTTTTGATTTTGAGAATGTTGTATGGTTTTAACATATTGTTTGGTTTCATTTAAAAAGCACCGAAAGGATGGTTTTGCGTTAGAAAATTTCGACTTATGTATATGAAATTTGGCCAATAATATCAATAAGTTAATCAAATAAAATTCGTTTGCCCTGTGCATGGGGTACTTAAAGAAACCAAACAATATTTTCTCGTAACAAAGAGAGAACTCAGAAAGGATAAAGGAAACAACAAAAACAAAATTGCCAGAAAAGATTTGTGTATAAGCATGACCAAAATAAATGAGAAATATCTTCCTTCACACAACTACAAAATGTACAGTTAACATCAATGTCCTTTTTATAACGTACAAGAAAAGACCTAGTTGGGTAAAAACGATGAATAACTTTAAAAGATATTTCCTTTACTTTGTTATTTAATAGAAATTTCGATGGTAAGGTCCAAATCTTCTCCCATTCCAGGTCCTGGTATAAGTTATTCCAGTAGGCGACAGCCGTTGGGACACAAGTTCTGTCTTTTTGAAACAGAGTTCGTATTTCACGGTTGTTTTTCCTCCTTACAGAAGGGAAACACACCTGACCGACATAAGTAACAGCAGGATCCAGTGGTAAAGGGGTCAAATCACTAACAACAAGATTTCTAAACAACATTAAGACCCCAGCAGGGATAGCATCAAACACTATGGCATATTCCTTTGGTGGAACAGGAAGACCATATGTATTCAAAAAGTCTGAGTAAGAGAGTAAACCTCCAACAGGATTTATAAGTTGTGCAACACGATGAATCCCATTATCAAACCAATTACTTAAAAACACAGATTTATGTTTGTATAAAATAGCTGTTGAGAAATGCTAGGAGCTAACTGGGCGCTAACCGCATCATTCAAATATATTGAATGTCGCAAAGAGAGGAAGTGACGTAAGATTTGCGCATGCGGGGTACTGATCGGGTTTCCGGTACGGATCGGGTAGTGACAGTGCCCTCAGCTAATGCCAGCTAACAATGTTAGCTTGGTGGCGAGTAGCCTTCAGTAATAGTAATAAATCACACAGCAATAGTACGTCGAAGATATTGAAGTGGCACATAGCCCAGGTAGCTACCACAACTAAAATAAGGATAATTTTAGTTTTTAAAAAAATAACTTAGGCTACGCCCACACTAATGCGTTTTTGTTTGAAAACGCATCGTTTTCTCTTCGTTTTGGCCTCCTGTCCACACTGAGACGGCGTTTTCCTCATGGAAAAATGCAGTGTTTTGAAAAATGGAGCTGTCCCATCACAGTGTGGACACTCGAAAACGCAGACTTTCTAAAACGATGACGGCATTTTAGTCATGTGATGCAGTCATGTGACCAATTAAACAAAGATAGCTGAGTGCGTTATACAGCAGTTGTTTTGATTGCTCTCAATTTTGACAGCCCTAAAAAAGATTAATATCAGTCTGTACATGCTCCAGATAGCTTTTCTTCAAATTCTTTAATTCTCACTCGCTTTTGCAACTTTGTACTTTTGTGTTACTTGTAGCAACAACTCCACCTCATTGTTAGTCCATTTAAAAAAAACTCGGTGCTTTTCCTCGATATTTTGCTGTGATGTTTCACAGAGCCGGAAAGTAAATAAATGGCTGACAGAAATGAGGCAGGCCGAATCTTCTTGCGCTTCACGCATGCGCAGTACTGGAACGTAAGCGTTTTCAGCCATTTCAATGTGGACTCACAACTCTGTGAAAACGACTGAAAACGCTAGTGTGGACGCGGAGCGTTTTCAGACGAAAACACCGTTTTCAAATCTATCCGGGCTGGTGTGGACGTAGTCAGAGTTTGCATTGCACCGTAAGATTTCGCATATCCCTTTCTTTTTTAAATGTGAAGTGGTGTCAGAATTTCCAAGTAAGAAATGAATTCCTGCCTGAGTACTACTGGTTCTGTTGTGCTGGCTCAGGGTGCCTTGTGTAACTGACGCCACCAACAATAACAAGACGCATTAGAGCCTCTTATTACATGTTTTGTTTGGGTTTGGGGTTTTGTATTTTAAATACGTAACACATATATGTATTCTGTATTCTGTTACTCCCCAACACTGCACGTTACTTTGGACCTGTTATTTGACCTTCAAGTAGAAGTCTTTAATAAAACTTTAATAAAATCTCTTTTATTCAGAAAACTTTAAACTTTACTGCCTTTGCTTGTATTGGGAATATTTCTAACATGATCCTGGTCTACGGGGGTTCTAAATATCAGTTTGCATCCAAATATCATGCCACATTTGACCTCTGACCTCACTTTTACATTTTATGCCTGTCTTTCAAAGTGACTCCAAAATGTGATAAAGAAAGTATTGTCAAGAGGAAGAGAATGAGCTGCCTCGTTAGTTAGAAATATGGTGTAGTATGATATTATATAATACGTTTAAGTTATTCACGTCCATTTATTTACAATTCAACACCTGCCATTCATTACCTACTCCTACATAATATTTATGTCACCAGAGTAAACATCTGTCATGCTACCCTTATGACCCTAACTCCTCATCGTTGTTTATAATTTAAGAAAATATGAAATATTTGCAGAGCCGAGCGTCTCATACTAATCACTGCGTTGGGTGTTAGCTGACTGATGATTCATCAACACAGCACCGCATCAGTCTTGGCCAAAGGAGGGAGACTTGTTCTTGAAATCATCCCTCAATGCCTCAGTTTCCTGTCCCACAACATCTGCTCAAATGGTTGTGAAAAATACTCAGCACAGCACCACGGGGATTGGAGCATCCATATGTCGGCCGAGATGGAAGTAAACACTGTGACACGATGCTGCCCTTGGAGATAGCCGCGAGGAAGACTTTTTAGCACAGGATTTGAGAAATTGCTGTAATGATTCGCTGTGTTTCGCTCACCATGGCACATTATTAGATGCTTAAAATTGTCTCTGTGCTCTTACAAATTTGTTTTCCTTCTCCCAAAGTTTGTAAACAGCTCTCTGCTCCCGAGCCCTGCAGAATCCAGCCGAGTTGTTTTCCATTCTTGTTCATAGCCAGGCAGCAGTTGGGTAAAAGCTATAAATTATTTATCCGCTGGTTGTTAGCAGAGATATTCTGGATGCTAATAAACTCCTGCGATGTTTGATCTCCTCTGTACTTTGTTCTGAAAATAGTTGATTGTGACTGAGCTGTATTTCAAATGAGCTCCTTCATTTGCTGTCTGTTTATTGATGTAACAGGCAAGTGGTGTGTGTTTGCTTTGTTTTTTTACATTCAATCAAACATTCTGATAGCAACAGCAATGATTGAGTAAAGCTTTGTGATGTTATACAGAAGGTAAAAAGCTTTGACAACGTGCGTGCATCTGTTGATGCTGAGTAGCTGTTAGGTTTTGTAAAATGGTACCTAACCAGTGATTATTACCTAATTATGTAATGCAAAACAGAGAGAGGAGCATGTTTATCTGCTGAAAACCTGACAACTCCTTATTGGACTTTATGACTCACATCATATTGGCTGTACAGTATATGGGTTTATTTCTGCATGGTTTTCAGGAGGGGACGGATTTTACAAAATTTCTTGTGTTATATATGTGTGGTGTAAACATTTCGTTAATGCTGTATTCATTTGTCTATGTATTACATAAATTGCAGTTCTGATGTGCATTAGCTCTTACAAAAAGCAGAGGGGCCAGAATAAAAATAATAATATAATAAAAAAATTAATAAAGAAATATGAGCCTGTTTTGCCACAAAAAACAAAAACACATGAATAAATGAAATATAATAAAATATTGAATAAATAAATAACTGTCCTGTTATCTTATCAGTAGCGGAAACGAGCTTCCATGAAATAGTATAACAAACGCATTAAAAAAATGCTTTTTGTTGAAATGTTTGAGTAATTTACTTCACTGCAGTTTTTACACTTGGCATAGGACTGAGGTACACCGGGGTTTGGCGTTCCTATTCTTAAATTAAATAACTAATTGTAAAAAAACAAAACAAAACATATTTTAAAAAACTGAGTTAGTCGTGCATCAGGCGAGCTGTCCAAGGATAAGTAATAACATTTGTTTAATTAATTTGTCGCATAGCAACGTTTTTGGCATTTCTATTGTGAACAGGGGAAACAGCGCCTCCTTTAAATGTAATGTCGCTCCATTTCATTCTGTGTGGTGAAAAGCGGTACTGCGCTATCACACTGGCCCTAAAGGTAGAAGACGTTCCGTAAAAGTTCGGGTAGTCTTTATATGTAAAAACTTGTATTATATTTATCATAAACGTCAAATATTGCCAGCAATACATTTTTAAATTTTTTTATTTATTTATTTATTTTTATTGTCTAGCTACCGTGCAGCACCTTAGCTGGACAGAAAGGAACTAGGAATGTTAGCTAACCGGCTGCTGTGAAACCTGCAGTGTTGTTTGCAACACGGTAGTCCAAGAAACAAGTAACTTGTCAAGTCGGCATCTAAAGCATGTTATGATTCGTGTTCCATCATTTCCCTCTGATTCTTCTCAGATACTCAGGTAAGTGTTTACAAGGACATTATTACACTTCTGTTTTGTTTTTTGTTTTTTTACCTGTGCATGTCCTGAGGCATTTTAAATGTATTTAATTAGACATAAGAGTAAGCTGTATCATCACAGTGTGGGCCTGTATGAGATCTGTGATTGATTTTCTTTAATCACTGCTTGTTGCTGTTTTTCATCCTTGCTTGCTTTGATGCTGCGCTGTATAATGAGGAGGTTCATTAGATTTACAAAGTGGTGTGAAGAGACGAGTGTTATCATACATGCAGGGATACTTAAAGAATGTGCATGATTTGGTAGGTTGTGCTTCGACTCAGTAGGCTAGAACCATTGTTGCATATGATAAATATAAAATGGAGCTGTTATATACAGTCATTAAAAATGTTTTCACAGGACTCTGTGCACTCCTGTAGAAAAACTACACACTGTTAGTGCTTTCATAGGAACATGGCAGGTAAAAACCCAGGTCCTGTGTGAGCACCTCTATAAAATCCATAAAAGCAGAGGTTTTGGCAGTGTTTTGGAGCATTCAGGTGTATGTTAACACAACACCACAATCTTCCCAGGAGTGGACACCCCAGCAAATTCCCCTAAAGGTCGGACCATGCAAAGAGGTACATCTCAGTCTCAGAATGGGTTATTTGGAAGAGTTGCGAGGAGAAAGACATGTCTGAACAAACCACAAGACATAAAGAACAATATTTTTTAGACAGACAGGACCTAGGGTGAAGATGTTTGACCATAATGAAGAGCCGAAATCAACAACAACATCATATCTGCACAAACATCTCATACCAACTGCCAAGCACGGTGGTGGAGGAGTGATGATTTGGGCTTTTTTTGGAGCCTCAGGACCTGGGCACATTGGAAAAGTATAAAGTATATCACAGTATTCTACAGTAAATGTCTGGCATCAAAAGTTAGGTGAAAGCTGGGTCATGGAAGAGCATGTGAGCAAATCTACAACATAATAACTAATAACAGATCTCAACCTAATTGAAATGCTGCAGAGAGAATTGAATTAACAAATGTCCACACGCCTTAATGAACTGAAGCAAGTTTGGAAAGAAGAATGGGCCAAAAATGATGTGAGACCGATAAAGTGAAACAGAAGAGGAGCTCAGGTTATTGCTGTTAAAGGTGGCTCTACAAACTAGTGGTATGAGGTCACGAGGTATACTTCGTTTTTTAAAGGACTGCATAGAGTCCTTTAAACTTTCTTTTTCATATGACTGTATTATATTAGGGATGTTTTCAACCACTTTGGAGAACACCTGAACGTTACCAAAATACGCAGTGGTCCCAATTACTGTCAGTGTGTTTGTTGCAAGTGCTTTGTTTCTTTTTACAAAATGATCATTCCTTTTTTTACTTAGCACTATTGAAAACAATGTTATGAAGGTCGTAACAGACAAAGGACCTATTTAAAACAACATAAAATAACCAATTAAACGGACATAAAAGCAAAAGAAAACCAAAAAACAAAGCTCTGAAAAGAAGACAAACAAAAACAGCTAAAAAGGGCAGGGAGAGCACCTGTCAGTCAGTTGTCGTCACTGTCTAGTGGCTCGCCCATCAAGCCTCCAGTGGTGGGAAGTGAGGCGATCCCATGCCTCCGTGGACACGTGCCACCAAGCGTCTGCTTGCTGCTTCATATTGGCAGCTTCCATTAAAATGAATGCGTAGGGAGACAGTTTTTGTCACGTTTTTTAGTGTAAATTGCACATTAGTGCTCAGCAATTTTGGTGTCAGTTCAATACCAAGTTAATACAGAGTTAAGTGCTCTAAACACAGTAAATAGAGAATAGAAACCAAGTATCAGTATCAGCACTGGTATCGATGCTATCGATACTGGAATCAATCCGCCCACTTCTCTTGCACGTAATGTTGTCAGAATTTATAATGATCATTTCTCAGTTGCTGTTGTGCTGAGGGTTGTGTTAGTTTGTGGTCAGTCTAAATAATAAATAAAAATAAATACAATTTTATTTATATAGCACCTTTCTAGACAGAGTCACAAAGTGCTGCACATAAGATGACAAATAATAAAAAGGTAAAATAGACAATATAAAACAGGCAAAAATGAACCAAAAACTGTTTTAAAAAGGAGAGTTTTGAGTTGTTTTTTAAAAACAACTACCGAGTCCACGGTTCTTAATTTATGAGGGAGAGAGTTCCACAGTCTCGGGGCCACAGTGGCAAAAGCTCTGTCACCCTTAGTTCTCATCTTAGTCTGTTTTATAGCAAGTAAGCCCTGATCAGATGACCTCAGGGACCTGCTACGGACATAGGGCTGTAGCAGATTGGAGATATAGGCTGGTGCCAGTCCATGCAAGGCTCTGAATGTCAAGACCAGGATCTTAAAATGTACTCTAAATTCAACAGGAAGCTGGTGTAGCGGAAATAGCAATGGTGTCACATGTGATTACTTGGAGGATTTTGTCAACAGCCTAGATGCAGCATTTTGCACAACCTGCAGACGATCCAGAGAACCTTTGCTTAGACACATAAACAACGAGTTACAATAGTCCAAGCGTGAGGAAATAAATGCATGTATAGCAATCTCCGGTTCAGGGCGAGATGAAATAGGGCTTAACTTAGCCAAAATAGGGCTTAACTTAGACGTATTCTGCATTTACGGAGTAATGTTTTCCACGTGAACTGGCTGAAAATCATATTTCCATACTTCAGAAGTGTTTTTCTAAGTTTGCGATAACATCATGGCACACCCTCCTCCTGTGAGCCCCGTCACTCAAAACCCAGGGAATACTGCCGCAGGACCTTGTAATGGACAATCAAACCTTTCACGCTGTGTGAACTTTGATGTTAGTGTTACAAGGTTAATGTCACAGAGGGCCAGAATTCAAAAATAGCAATTCGCTGCAGGCTGCGAATGGATTCGTCAGTAGAAACCACATGCTTAGTGAAGCAGGTCTGCATAATTGCCTGCTGACACACAGCCTGTTGGTGAACTCTGCTGCTTTCTGCAAGAATTTTAATGGGAACAGTGAAAAAAAATAAAAATAAAACAACAACACCCACAAAAAGTGTATTATGTGTTTAGCTCAGTCGCTCAGCCTTCGATCACCTATTGGGGGGAAAAAAAGCAGTATCAGAATTGGGGGGGGGGGGGGGGTATTGTCAGCATCTGGTCAATTGTTATTGTAATCATGTCAACACATTAACACCCCCTCTACCCTTCTACACATGTTCTCCCACCAGCTGCATCCTCCACCGTCCCCTCAAAGTCTCACTAACACTCATTTTCAGCCCAGTCACACTGGCTTAATACTTCTACCATCTCCAGGGGGAAATTACTTGCAAGCTTTTTCTCTTCAGCCGGGTATTGGCAGGCCTCCACGAGCAGTGTTTTTCCCATAAAGGTGCATTACTTATGATCAGCGTGTTAAAAAAGGGGGAATTACTGTCATTAGAAAGAGCGAAAGTTGTCAGAAGGAGTAAAAGTGAAACATTTCTGCTGTGAACGGGTGCTAGGAGACTTATAAAACCATTCAGCTTTTTTTTTCACCATGTTCAGAGGTTTTTCACAGCAGAAGTCGGACAGTAGCACAGGCTCTGCCACCTCCACTTGGCTACTATGCGTTAACACCTCTGTAAACACATGACAGAGCACAGTAAAGAAAAAAACCTCATTGTGGGGTCTGTCATGTGTCAGAGTTTCATGAGGTGTGGCAGGGTTCTGCTTCCTGGTGTAATAACTATCCAGAGGCACTGAAGGGCCTCAGAGGCACTGAAGGGCCTCTGAGGCCGCCAAGAACGTTACTGCAAACACTGAGTACCACACTGCTGTAAAGAAGCAGTCATTTTTTTGAAAAGTATAAAACTAGTGCTGCTAAAAAAACATTTCTGACTTTATGTGATTGAAACCATTCTCCAGATTTTTCCACTTAAAAAACATTCTGCAGTAATTAATATGAAACTTCCAACGTGGCAAAATTTACCTTCACTGAGCATGACTGAGTTTTAGTGAGCAGTGGGACAGTGTTAGGGACTTTTATGTTTCTACTTGTGCCCGGTGCACTATGGAACACTATGACCATACTGGAAAAGTTATCAAAGGGAACCTACTGTGCTCATTTCCCACTTCATGTTGTTATTCTTGGACTCTAGAATAGCGCTGGAAGATTCACAGTTTAAGAAAGTCCCTTCTTGTCTTACACTCATTGGAGCAGCCCATGAGCTCACCTTGCCTTTGAAGCAGGCCAACTTTCTTATGAGTGTCTGCCCCTCTCAACGAGCAGGTTTGCCCAGCATGTAGTTGGAGCTGCTGCACTCACATCCAGAGCTGTGTGCCTGAGATGACCATATTAGAGATACCTGTACTTATACCTGATGCTACACAGATCCAAGAGGAGAAAACACTGTTAGAAACCAAGTGTTTAGAACAGTCTAAAGTCTGAGCGTCTGTCTCACAGGGATTGCTGGTACATACACTGATCTCATTATGTGGAACTGTAATGAGCATACACCATTGTAATCCTGTGTGTATATATATATATACAGTGGGGCAAAAAAGTATTTAGTCAGCCACCGATTGTGCAAGGTCCCCCACCTAAAATGATGACAGAGGTCAGTAATTTGCACCAGAGGTACACTTCAACTGTGAGAGACAGAATGTGAAAAAAAAATCCATGAATTCACATGGTAGGATTTGTAAAGAATTTATTCGTAAATCAGGGTGGAAAATAAGTATTTGGTCAATAACAAAAATACAACTCAATACTTTGTAACATAACCTTTGTTGGCAATAACAGAGGTCAAACGTTTACTATAGGTCTTTACCAGGTTTGCACACACAGTAGCTGGTATTTTGGCCCATTCCTCCATGCAGATCTTCTCGAGAGCAGTGATGTTTTGGGGCTGTCGCCGAGCAACACGGACTTTCAACTCCCGCCACAGATTTTCTATGGGGTTGAGGTCTGGAGACTGGCTAGGCCACTCCAGGACTTTCAAATGCTTCTTACGGAGCCACTCCTTTGTTGCCCGGGCGGTGTGTTTTGGATCATTGTCATGTTGGAAGACCCAGCCTCGTTTCATCTTCAAAGTTCTCACTGATGGAAGGAGGTTTTGGCTCAAAATCTCACGATACATGGCCCCATTCATTCTGTCCTTAACACGGATCAGTCGTCCTGTCCCCTTGGCAGAAAAACAGCCCCATAGCATGATGTTTCCACCCCCATGCTTCACAGTAGGTATGGTGTTCTTGGGATGCAACTCAGTATTCTTCTTCCTCCAAACACGACGAGTTGAGTTTATACCAAAAAGTTCTACTTTGGTTTCATCTGACCACATGACATTCTCCCAATCCTCTGCTGTATCATCCATGTGCTCTCTGGCAAACTTCAGACGGGCCTGGACATGCACTGGCTTCAGCAGCGGAACACGTCTGGCACTGCGGGATTTGATTCCCTGCCGTTGTAGTGTGTTACTGATGGTGACCTTTGTTACTTTGGTCCCAGCTCTCTGCAGGTCATTCACCAGGTCCCCCCGTGTGGTTCTGGGATCTTTGCTCACCGTTCTCATGATCATTTTGACCCCACGGGATGAGATCTTGCGTGGAGCCCCAGATCGAGGGAGATTATCAGTGGTCTTGTATGTCTTCCATTTTCTGATGATTGCTCCCACAGTTGATTTTTTCACACCAAGCTGCTTGCCTATTGTAGATTCACTCTTCCCAGTCTGGTGCAGGTCTACAATACTTTTCCTGGTGTCCTTCGAGAGCTCTTTGGTCTTGGCCATGGCGGAGTTTGGAGTCTGACTGTTTGAGGCTGTGGACAGGTGTCTTTTATACAGATGATGAGTTCAAACAGGTGCCATTCATACAGGTAACGAGTGGGGGACAGAAAAGCTTCTTACAGAAGACGTTACAGGTCTGTGAGAGCCAGAGATTTTCCTTGTTTGAGGTGACCAAATACTTATTTTCCACCCTAATTTACGAATAAATTCTTTACAAATCCTACCATGTGGATTCATGGATTTTTTTTTTCACATTCTGTCTCTCACAGTTGAAGTGTACCTCTGGTGCAAATTACTGACCTCTGTCATCATTTTAAGTGGGGGAACTTGCACAATCGGTGGCTGACTAAATACTTTTTTGCCCCACTGTATATATATATATATAGTAAAAGCATAGCAAGTACCTATAAAACAATCCACATTAAAAAAAAATCTCACTTATGTATGGAATTGCTAAGTTGCTAAAAAATTCATTACAAGAGGCACAAATATATTTTTTCTAAAGCTTCTTTGCACAGTTGAAATGAAGGTGGTTTAGTTATGAAGGCGATGACTGTGAGTTGGATGTGACATTTTTGGTCAGATCTTCCTATATCTATGATAATGCCATTGATTTGTAATTGGGGTGTCTTTGGATACAAAAATCATATTTAAACTATGCCAAGTTTTGGAGTTTGGTTTGTTTTTGTTACAGCAGACAAAACTGGAGAAATTAATAAATCTCCATTTTTGTAGTTTATTTCAAATGATGTTAGTGTTGTGGCTGTGTTCACTGTATTCTCATCACCCCCAACTGGTCACGGCAGATGGCTGCCCCTCCCCAAGCCTGGTTCTGCCAGAGGTTTCTTCCCGTTAACCCTTTAAGACCTACCATAGAACCAAGTCCGCCAGAGCTTATCTTTATATTTTTACATGCTGTAGTGCCATTTTTTGGGAACATTTCAAGTTGCTATACATCAATACAACCGTTATAGCCCAAATTTTTGTAATATGTATGCATTAAGTCCATGGAAACTGAATAAACTACAAAAAAGTGCAATAAACTACAAAAAAATTGCAATAAACTATAAAAAAAATTGAAAATCGTTTTTGAAAAATCGCTTTTGTTTTGTTTTTTACATATATTTCTAGTTAGAGAAATTTAAGAGGTTTATTGCTCAAAACTGTAAATACAAAAAAGTTGTTTCTTCATAGTTTTATTATTGGACATACACCAATTTTTATATACTGCAGGAAAAATGAAAATAAATATTATAATGCAAATTTGCAAAAAACCCCAAAAAACCAGCATGTGCATCAAAATAAACTATTTCCAGCAGTGCAATTTAAGTTCTAAGTATCCCAGAAACTATTCAGAAAAGCATAATGTCACGGATTGCCGGGGCAAGCCGTGTGGAATGTAGGAAGGACCCAAAAGGCAGCAGCTCTGGTGCAGGTGAGTGTTTATTAACAGGGGTGGGTAAGTACAAACAGCGGTGGCGACAAAACATGAAACTGGAAACCTAAACTGGGTAAACTAATAAGACAAACCAGAACGAGGATGCAGGGAGGTCCGGAGAAATACATATGGGAAGACGCAGGGAGACCAAGGGGAAACAACACAGACGAACCAGCAATTACTAAGACAGAAAATACAACTTAAATACACTCAGAGAACACAGGGAGATTACACACAGGTGGGAAACACAGCTGGGAGTGATTAACATAACGAGACTAGGGAGGCAAACTGAAAACACTCACATAAGACGCAGACCTTCACAATAAAACAGGAACACACGGGCAGAACAGAGTAAACACTAAACAAAGGAAGAACAGAACCAAAATCGAAGAGAAAACACAAAATGCTGGGTCAAAAGGACCCAGGATCATGACACATAAAGCCAAATATGACTTTTAAAAACACCAGTATAGGCTTATAAGGCCCTGAAGGTAAAAAACTATTTAGAAATTTTCCGCGAAAATGACGTCACTTCTGGTTTTGGCCAGGTAATGGTGGACATACGGTAGTTCGCGCTGACATCTATTCCAACCTAGGAAGTGTTGTGAACAGCTGATCGGATCGGCAAAGCGTGTTTCTGGAATATAATATAATATATAATGTTTTGTGTGGGTTCTCTCCGGGTACTCCGGCTTCCTCCCACCGTCCAAAGACATGCAGCTCGTGGGGATAGGTTAATTGGATAATCCAAACTGCCACTAGGTGTGAATGTGCGAGTGAATGTGAGTGTGAATGGTTGTCTGTCCCTATGTGTTGGCCCTGCGACAGACTGGCGACCTGTCCAGGGTGTACCCCGCCTCTCGCCCTATGACAGCTGGGATAGGCTCCAGCGCCCCCCGCGACCCTGAAAAGGATAAGCGGAAGCGAATGGATGGATGGATAATGTTTTTGTTGTTGCAAGCACTTTTTATGCAATTTTTGCAAAGCTTTATGTGGAAGGAAACCGTAACCTAGGACAAGCTAATGGCATAACATGTAAGTACAACTCCTCCGGTTTCATATGCAAAAAAAGTGATTGCGCTACCTTACGTGGTTCCAGTTCTACAGAGATTTAAAAATAGTTATGCAAAACGGAGCGTGCCCGCTCCGACCGGTTTTAAAGGGTTAAAAAGGGTTTTTTCTTTCCCACTGTCACCAAGTGCTTGCTGGTAGTGGGTCGTTTCATTGTTGTGTTTCTCTCTCTTGTTGTAGGGTCTTTACAATATAAAACACCTTGAGACGACTGTTGTTGTAAATTGTCTCTGTACAAATAAAATTGAATTGAATTCCTGAAATCAGACATCGTGATTGAGGGTAGATTTGACCAAGACATGCTCAATATTTATATGGTAGCGACCTTTCAATCACACCACCAATACAGCATGCTCTGTGGACACTGATGAGGATTTACAAAATGAACATTGCTGTATACGATGACTAGTAGGGCAGCCAAATAATCAGTTTCCTATTGTCCTTCATACAAAGTTTTCCTGCCCATTAGAAAGAATGCACATTAATGGCAGTCTGGTCATCTTTTATATACAGTCTGTGGGCAGCACTGGCTGACTGTCAAGGCTAACCTCAATGAACAACAGCTGCTGTACTGATGAGGAAGCTGGTGTCTTCCTCTGTGAGAAGGTTTTCTGTGTTTCACCAGTGTAGCATTCCCTACAGCTGCCACGTGGGATGTCATACATCACTACATCATGTCATACATGTCAAACGTCGCTCTCAAGCAGAGAGCTTGAAGTCTTCACTAGATCTTGTAGCAGTGCAGCCGTGTGACCAAGATGGATGCTAAGGTGCCTCCTCTTGTCCTCGCTGAGCTGACTGAGTCTGCCTCGGTATCGAGTTGGATTGACTGTCTTTACGTCTTCATTCCTGTGGTTACACAGCATCACCCATGTGTGGACTCTAGCAGAAAGGGAAAAATGAGTTAAAAAAACAATGTGTGAGACAACATCTCCAGGTGGCTTTTTTTGGACACATATTCACTTTAATATTGAACGCCTCTCCCTCTGTCTGTATTTGTTGTGAATTTTCATGCTAAGTAAAGCTTTCTTTTTTGGAAAACAACTAAAACTACTGGATAAAATATGAGACCCTCAGTGACGAAGGGAAAGTAATGTGGTCGTTTTAAAGTTTTATTCCACTGACACATTGTGGAGGTTAGAACAGTGCTCAAATACTATCTGGATATTTTCTAATTTGCTTATTGCAGACTTTGGTCTCTTGGGGATATGAGTGTATATTGCCTTCATGGATTATAAACATTGCATTTACCTTCTACACCATCTATTTATGATATTTATTAATATCTAACTGTGGCTTGTTGCATTTTACTGTTTGTAACCAATAAACAGATCGCAGCAGGGTGATTATTGCATCACCTTTCATCAGGTCAGATGTTACAGCAACAAAGTCTACGGGCATTAGTGTGTGCAACCTGTGATTTCACCATTAAACTGTTAGAGGTAGAGGAGGAGGAAACCTGGAAACCTTTTAAAGTTAAAGGTGCAGAGAGGCTCAAGAAAGAGAAGATTTGAGCGTGTTTTGGTTAATGTGCTGTTTGAACTGCTGTTTAAATTCAGTGCAAATGGCCGATTTGGCATTCAGCTATACTGGAAGTCGGCCTCCTGAGTACGATCTGATAATGAAAAAATACAGCCTTAAGTGATTTTTACTACCTGTCAACTCTTTGTTTGATTAAAAGACTGAAGTTTGATTAAACTCGGGGAAAAAACCCGAGCCGGCTGAGCTGTTGGTGTCTGAGCTGCAGGCATCTGGAGACTGCGCTTCATGTTTGTGCTCTGGATTTGTATAAACTCTTATATGCTACTCGGCTATTACCGCAGGGGGCCATTTTGTTTATGGGCCAAGCTGAGCAGACCACCGCGCCTGTGTTCGCAAGCTCCTTTCACCAGGAGAGTTGTAATAGCCCAGAGCTGCTCCAGAGAAGTTTCTGTTTTGTGTTGAGCCCCAGACAGGAAACGGCACTCTGGGGAACCACAGGCATCCATAAATATTCAAGCCCAGAGAAGTTTGTAGAGTATGTCGTTAAGGATTTATGGCAGGCTGCAGAAGTGGTCATGGTACAGGGAGGGGTTGCGTGAAGTGGTGTATGAACCTTGTTGTAGACAAACTTGCACGCCAGACTCCTCGGAGGGCAGGTGCTATGGTTGAGAAACGGAAATAAGTGCGAAGATTCAAACTTTGAGAGTGTGAAAGCGATTTAGCCCGGTGTCATTTGAAGGGTTTAATATTCTTGTCAAGCGTGTTGGCCGATTTCCCTGTCCTGCATTCCTCTCCCTGTTGTGAGGAAAACGGTACTGCGGATCCACCATCTGTTTAGCGTTTTAAAGGGTTTGGAGGAAAACCCCAGGACAACGGGTTGCCGCGTGTATCCACAACATAAACAACATTTTATTGATGCATTTGCGGCATAATTTGACATGCTCTCACTTTAGACGATTTAAGGGCTAATATCGGCTAGCTTCAGGAGTGCATATGCCTCTCCAAAGATGTGAGATAATAAACAGAAGCACCGGCGGCAGCACGTTCACATTTTCGTGACATTAAAAAAAAACAAAAAAAAAGAGGAACATTACACGCACGAATCAGTCAAACTTGAGTTTTCGCCTCTTGCTTCTGTATGTTTTTCTTGTAAGAACACGAAACCGCTCTTGACTTTTGCAGAACATCGTGGCTTCGGGTCAGCACATTTGTGTTTCACAACCTGCTTTCCACTCGGCTGAATGCATGCCCTTGTGTGCTCACCACAACCACATGATGCTTCAATTAATACCCAGCATAATGACTACTTCATCTTACATTTCACACCTAATTTTTTTCTCATCTTCCTACTTCCCCTTTTTCATTTCTCTTTTTGACGCCTTCAACTTTTTCCTCACATCGGCCCAGCTATGAGCCACTGTCTCTCTCTTTTCTCACTCCATAATTTCATGGCGAACTTTCGGCTATTTTCAGAGGTCTCTTCGCAGCCTCAGCTTCTCTTTTTTTTCTTCTCCTCCTTTATTCCCACAAGCCCGCTCCTGTCAGTTAGTGCGTCTCTAGGCCGCATTGTTACACCATTTCCCTTTAAAATCTGTGAGTCATCTGTGTCTCCGCACAACACCAAGATAAGAAGAATTTCAAAGTAAAGGTCCCAGAGAAGCAATGCTAGGAGTGCGCGATACAACCTCAAAATTAGATTCCAAGGAAATTAGACATGTAATTATATTTCTGTTGAAATATAAAAAAAAAAAAAACCCACAGAAGAAGGTTTAATCTGGCATTTATTAACAAAACAAACAAAAAGAAAGGCATTTTCTATCCTTTTCCCATGAGCTACTCACACTGGTGAGAGACTACACCGCTCAAAGTATGAATCTATTGAAATGAGTTGCGGGCAGGAGCACCATCATATCCAGTGATATGACAAAAATCAAATGGAAGCACAGACAAGGTGTTTTCCATGAAGGTAAAAGTATCAAAGACCAGCTTAACTAAATGATTTAATTTAACAAGAACTAAAGTACCTTAACTGACTGACTTGTAATAAGCTGCATAATATTTTTAAATAATAAAACTGACAAATATGTTCTACCTGGTGCGTTGCATCTTGCGTTGACCTTTTGAACCAGCTGCTCAAAGCCCTGCTTTGCCACCATGTAACCGCATCAGTAATTTCCATCCACCGTTTGCTCTTCCTGTCATATGGAGTCCAACTAGCGAGCACCAGCACTCAGTGGAATCATTTGTTTACGTTTGGTCGCACATCACCAGCTGCTCGTATCTCCTCCTTGCACGCCATTATAACCTGGGTGCCCTTAACAGCGTGAGTTTTTAGCCTCAAGTGGTGAAACACGTTTCTTGTTTCCACAGGAAACAGTTTTTTTCTTGTGTATTATGGAAAATACTTTGCTTTGTTGGGGGTTTTCAAAGTAGCTCTCTTTTTACTAAATAGTCAGGTGGACACGGCGCTCTTGCTGTCAGGTCCTGTCTCACTAGGGAGTGTAACTACATGGCAGTGCTGCACCAAAGATAGAATCACAGCATCAGTGTCACAATGAGTGGACTGGTCTTATCACTGATAGTGAAAAGACCAGTCTAAGGTGATAGTGACCGTTTGGGAGTGTGCTATTGTTCAGTTGTTGTATGGCTTCATCATATATATCAACTGAATTTTGTTTATGCAGCTTCAAATCATATTATGAGTCACCTCAGGACACATAGGGGTGAGCATATTGTTGACCAGCAGTGATGGGTAGGTGGGTTGCCTTACTTTTTGTGTTAAGTTTAGCCGATGTTTTCTTGGTCATAGTTGTGATATACCTGTGATTAGCTAGCATTAGCTGCCAGCATTGTTGACAACCTTCATCTTTGACATTAAATCTTTCTCCTATTGTGGAGAAGCATTGCATTGTGCCACACACATCATCAGTCTGCTGACTCAGTCGTATTTTTGTTGCTTATGTCTGTTGCTTAATGTTGGTTGGCACACAACTTATATGTGGTTTACCAAGCTAGCGGCACTAGTATAAAAACAGGGGAGAATATATATAAGTGTTTAATAATTTGTCTCATATGAAAATCATGATCATTAGTATAAATAAGTTGAATAATAACCTTATAATAAACTAAAAATAACTCAACAATTGGCCCAGAACCAGGTCAGTTGGGGCAAGCACAAAGCAAATAGAGAAAAAAGAGAGACATCACGCTTTGAGTATACTCTGCTGTGGATATGGACAGCTGGAGACATGAGTAGTTATTCCTGTCATACTTCTTTGAAGTCCGCCGCCTGAGGTGCATGTGTATGTTGTACATTGTAATGTAAATTCTCAGCAGACAAGTTCATGCAGGCACAAAAATTGGCAGGCACGCTGACATCCACTCAGACCCTCGCTTTCACCGTCTGATGACGAAATTTACATCACTCAGTCCCGAGCAGACGCACAAGATATAATCAAGGCTTCAGGCATTAAACATAGAGTGGATTCCTCAGACCAATAAACATGCACCGAGAGGTTCCTCCAGAACGGTGCTGAGAGCGTGTCATTGCAAATCACAGAGATCCTCTGTTTACAAAACAAGAGAAAAAAGAAGCAAATCTACAGATTTGAAATTCACATCAAAACTATTTAATTTTGTATTTTCTGACAGGCGATGTAGTGTCATTTAAAGGTAATACGAATGTGTTACGCATTAGGTAAACAAAACATTACCGATCAACATTATTCAAAAACAGGCGGCCCTCATGTTCACATTCGGTATGTCTGAGGCAGCTGATGAAATCGTGAGGGTTCGCTTTGCCCTTCTGCAAGCCACACATCCCCTGCAGTGTCATGTGATCCCACCAATAAAAAGCAGGAAGTTTCATTTCCTATCCTGCCAACAAATTCCTCATCCATCCTCCCATATCTTCACAAACACTCAGACCTAAATGAAAGAAGACACCGAACAAGGCTGATGTTACACGAGAGTAAACAAGGGTGTCATGTGAGGAATACACCAGCATTTTGGCAACTTATGAAAGGGGAATTGTTGAAGTCTACTCCTGTGACTGATAGGGTTCCAGTAAAAGCAGGGCCAAAGGTGAAGGGCTCGTTTGATATAAGCAAAGGTGAACTTATGCATTTAAATGTGGATGCTGTGGTATATAACAAGATGATGCCTCAATTGTTATTAGACCAAAAAACCCACAAAAAACATGCACATGGTATCAGCGTGTGTTTTCTTCTTGGAGCTGCCATGTTAAGAGGAAATGTGTGTGTAGCGTTGATCTGGCGCTCATTAGTTCTTGTCTTGATGCTTGTGCAAAGCAAGCGTGCACATGTGTGGGCGCCAGTTTGTTTGTGTTTGTGCTCGTGCTTGCGAGCGTTCATGCGTTGAATCGAGTAATCCACTTGAGTTTGTGGTCAAATGGGTTTGCTAACTGCCAATTTGGTAAGAGGGAGCATCGGTCTTAAATAATCTAGTGTTTATTACACGAGAGAGCGAAGCACTGCTGATTAAGGGCAGCAGTAGCCCCTTAATGGGTTAGCTTTATGCACAGCAAAATGGCCCTTAGCAACCTGAGCTAAAGGGATCTCAGGCTGCTGTGTGAAAGGTCTCAGAGTTTATTATTAATAAAGCTAATGGGACTAACTAGAGGGCTGCTTTCTCATGTGTGTCATTAGTTCCTCTTACACAGGAGTACTGAAAATAAGCCTTTTCAGCTTTTCATTATTTATTTTTGTCTGGCAGCCCACAAGTGAAAATAAGATATTTAATGTTGTTTTGCCGTCTGCGCGTCTGTCTTTCCTTCACCCACTCTGCCATATCTCATTCACGCACATCTACAAATGTGCACCCACACACGCCTCCTATCTGAAAGACACACACACACATATACACGATCATAGAGGGGAAAATCAGGCAAACCGCCCTCATGAATTCTTATTAAAGTGAGATTATTGAAATGGCAGTCCTTGCTTTTCGATGTCAATCACTGCACATTATGCCGACGGCGATAAAAGCATTTATTTTCCATCTGGCTCGAGGTCCAATTACTCCTGCAGTTTACTGCGCACACAGCGGTAAAATTCAGGTTCTCGGAGCAATCTGGTCAACAGCATGTCGCACTGTCTGTCAGGATTTAATATGAGATGTCAATTAGGACTTGCAGGAGTTTGACGGGATATCTCAGACTGACAACGCCGCTACTTTCTGGATACCCTGTGCATTTCTCCAGAGATACCCCTACTTATTCATGCTTACATTTGTTTGTTTGGCCAGGAAAAACAACAAAACCAAAAAGAAAACTTCGCTGACCCCAAAGTATTTAGAGGACTTGATTAAAAGCAAAAAAGGGGGCATTTATTAAAGTTTATTTGCATGTTGAAATGTGAATGTCAGGTGATCAGCTAGCCTGAAGATGTGGCTGACAGGCTGTAACACAAACCCTCTATCCAGCCAACTGTTTTCTTAACCACTTGAGCCTATTGTGAGCTGACAAAAAGGGGTTTATCCAGAACAGGTCACCAGTCCATCACAAGGCCAACACAAAGAGAGCCAGACAATTCTCACTCACACCTACAGCCAAATTAGAATCAGCAGTTAACCGAACTTTTAGGTGAAGTGGTTAATCCACCTCACAGCAAGATGGCCCTGAGTTCA
Organism: Copadichromis virginalis; assembly: GCF_057382275.1. Taxonomy (NCBI): domain Eukaryota; kingdom Metazoa; phylum Chordata; class Actinopteri; order Cichliformes; family Cichlidae; genus Copadichromis; species Copadichromis virginalis. The sequence goes on from NC_140618.1 coordinate 30,018,796, forward strand.
AACAGTGTTGGCTGGGTGGGGCTGCGGGACCCACAGTCCAGACACAGTCCAATAATTTGTGGTTGTGTAGTCCTAACATAGAGGAAGAAGTTCTCAAAGCTTTAAAAAAAGAGAGGTTTGTTAGTTCCTGCTGTTATATAAATGTAAAATCTCACAAGATAACTGATCGTTGTGGAGCTAGTCATCACTTACTATTAAATTTGAAAGATTTAGAAAGTTTTACATGTAAATTGTCCATATAATTTGTTCTTATAAGTACAATGTAAAAGGACATTTTAATGTATTTGATGGGTATACACTCAGTTTATACTAAGTACATGTTCCTTTGAATAAATACAGTTTCTGAAAAATTTAATCTGTCATTTTTATATATTTCAGTCTCATTACTCTAAATTATTGCTTCATGTTATTTGAGGGTGAAGAATCTCTTTTTGATTTTGTGTGGATTCATTATTTTTACTTTTGTTTTGTAGGTCAGTTGTGCAGGGGAAAAACCGTAGAAAAAAAAAGACTTTCAATTATACATCTTCCTTTTTTTTTTCAGCGCCGATAGGATGAGTCATTGCTCGGCGTAGTTGTGTGGCCACTTGAACCTCTGATTGTGAGTGTGTTACATTAAATTTTATTACTCCTGACAAGCTCAACTCCAAACTGACATTTAAGACTGTAGGTTGATCTCATGAAGAGTCTTTCAAGTTTGAAAATAGAGAAAAAGAACCAGCCTGTGTATACCTTCTTTCTGTGTAATAGCTCTCAGTCTGTCAGACTCTGTCTGCACATCCATCAATAAGTCAACATTACATCTCCGTGTTAGTCGGTCTCTGCTGATATATTTATAGGGATTTCCTGAGGCTTTCTTTCTGCATGTTGGACGCTTCTTTCTGGTGCTGGGCTGTCAGGCCCTGCCTAAGTGTTACTGGGTGGCATCTGGCTGAGCTGAACGTTATATCTGAGTTATCTGTTGTGACTGTGCACTGTCTGATGACATTTGTCAGTATTTACTCTTCTAGGTGAACAAAGGCTTCTTTTCTCTTCCTGCCTGTGACTCAGGATTGACAAGGTTGCAGAAAGTTCATCTTCTGTTTGTTGGGAGCATGACCAGGGCCCAGACAGACATGTATAGGCTGTGACAAGTTGTCTTTGTTTAGGCTGGACTGATACAGACATTTCCCTGTGCATGTCAAAGGGCAACTTCAGGTGAAGTGCAATTCTGTTTTGTAGCCCCACTTTGTCTTATTTTCTCCTCTTCTGCTTCTTTTTACTGCTTCTGTACTCTATGTTACATTTAATGACAGCTTAGAGACGTAATGACGCTTCTCTAGATGACAATCAGGGAGCAAAACCTGAACACTAAGACTTCGCTCAGAGGACCCTAAGCTTCTGCAGTTCCTGTAATTTGACTCGGATGTACCGCAGCTCAACTTGCTCAACTGTAAAATGGCAAAAAACAGAGAGGAAGTGGAAACGATGTTAAAATGCTTTAGCTGAGATTAAGCTTAGTATCACATAGTAGTGATAGTAGTACTCATTCAATAAAACTTACAGGACTCTTGAGCAAATTAAGCCCATTTCAGACACCCAGGTGACTTTAACTAGATCTGACCCAGTAACAATTATTCATCAGTTTCAGCACAGCAGCAGTGTGAACGCAGCATGAAGCATTCAGTCACATTACCAGATAAGATTACTTGCAGACGTCTGTCCTGCAGCTTGATCTGATTAGCTCGCTAAAAAGACCAAAAAGCTTTAACGTATGTTTCGTTTTCTCTTTTTCAGTGCGATCAGCAGTTTCACTCCAAGCTGAAATGTTTCTAAAATGTCATTTTCTGGTGACAGGTCAGGTTAACAAAATAGTCAAGAGTTTGGCGTTTCTTAAACCGCAGCGTGGCGACAGGGGTCCTCGTTCTGCTCGGCAGCCTCGGTGAGCTCAGTGTGGCAGCGCGTGGAGCAGTTTTCCACCTGCTGCAGATTTTGAGTCCCCTCAGCTTGCAGCAGATCTCTACAGCAGAAGGACTGCAGCCGGCCGGTGGAGTGGGAGTTTGTCGGACCGTGAGATGAAACACTGTCTTGAGAGGCAGCTGATGACACTGTGGATCACATCATCAGCGATTTGGTCAACCTGCTGGTAGAGAAACAGGAGTCCGGAAGCTTGCTGTTTAGCAGTGATAAAATAAAATCGCAAAATATACTTGGGTGTCCATTATTATACTTAGTCGTTAGTCGTTCTCTCTCGGAAACACTGCTGTCTGGCAGTAACGCAAAAATAAAAGATCCACCGTATGATGTTCGTGGTTTCAAAAAAGGCCCTACATCAGTGATGAAAGACAAGCGAGGACCTTTTAACAGTACCAGCAATAAGAAAATCTCTTTGGCTTTCTTGCTGCACATCAGCTCCGTTTCTGACTATCCACTTGTAGGCAGAGGTCACTTTCACCCCCTCCCCGACCGCACCAGGTTCCCTGCGAAGTCTCATTATCCTTTTATCTCAACATTTATCTGACAAGAGACCGGGGAGGGAGGATCCAGGCCATCTTTAAAGATTAATAAAAGGCAGTGAAAAGACAGAGCTCCAAAAAAAAAAGAGAAAGAAGGGCGCTTCAAACTAGCAATTCTGTTTAATGTCTGCATGTGATAGGGTTGACAGAATTATTAATCAGGAACTAAAGAAAATTCAGACCTTTGCTCTCAGCTGCCTCACTTAGAGTCTTTAGTTACCACCATTACATAGCAACTGAAGGTCGGGAGGTCTGCCACTAATTGGTTCTACAGGGTTTTGAATAACAATGAGAAGAGCCCAATTATAAAATCACTATGAGACACCACAGAGGAGTAAGAGAGAGTGTGCGAGAAACAGAGGGAGGGAGCATGAAAGAGTGAAAAGGAGTGACGAGGGACCCGCTGGACCAGCGATGGGAGAGAGGGACTAGAGAGAAGAAAGACAGAAGTGAAGCTGTTTCATCACTTTTGCTTCCCTTTCCTCAGCAGCACGCTATTAATAAAATTTATAAATCTGCGGTGGCATAAATTTTAATAGAGGGCTGTGGAAAAACAGTCAAGGTCTCTGAAGATAGCTCCACCTCATTTGAAATTCCATTTGCATAAAAGATTCACGTAACACAGGCAGATTTGGAGGGACTCTTTTCTTTTTTATTGTGTGTTCATTTATTAGTAATAGGACCCTTTTTACATGGCGGGATCTGACACGAGCACTTTGGAATATAAATCAGTGTCTTTTTAGAACAAGTGTCTCCTACTTTTTTCTTTTTTTTGTCTCTCCATGTGACAAAATACATGTGTATGTTTTTGTCTAGTTCTTTTTCTGCTATGGCAAAAGCATCATTGGGGTATGTGCGTGCAGATGCTCTAATGCGTCCACGCTGTGTTGCGTTTTGTGTGACGAGACATCAGCGGGCAGGTCCAGCAGCCGCCCGGTGGCTCTGCTCCTCTGAGAGATAAAGGAACAACTGCTCCCTGTATTAGCGCTTTGTTAGGTGGGTGGAGAAGCTGTGTCAGGTGCGGAAACACACCTCCACCACTCTGTTTGACTGACTTTCACACACACCGCTGGGTATAAACTGGAACACTACCATCTGCTTTGTTTTGTGGTGTGTGAGATTTAAGGTTATATGGCTTCATAGCAATAATGGAAATTGTTTTTCTGCAGAAAAAACACAAAAGAAAACCCACTGGACTTTCGGCAGAATAGCATCTGCTACCGCTGGCTTTGATCATGAGTCTACTGATGGCTGTGGAGTGGAGTGGGCACATGATAAAAATAGTAATGATTCACTTGTGTTTGTCCGCGGAGACTCTGAGTCTGACCGGGATTATAGTCAACCTTTAATCAACTTGGAGCAGAGGCCACGTCCTGCTAGCTCACCTCAAACTCTCTGCCCCTGATTGTATAAGCAGTATTGACTCAGATTATCAAACAGAGGTTCTCTGCGTACACCTGGGCCATTACATTATTTGATTTCAGCTAGACTTCCAAGCACGAAGTCAGATTTAATCAATGAATTGACTTTAAGCCAAAGAAGCCACCCTGCTTTGGATTTTTTCCCTTTAATTTGGGCACAGTGGTCAACAAATGCAAAATTGTTTTTTTATTCTTATTTATAATCTGAACCTTTGGGACCTTCGAGTTAAAGAAATGTGTGATTTCACTTATTTTCACCTTTTGATGTGTTTTCCATAGAAGAAAACAAGGATTTTCTTAGTTTTAGTAGTCATTTATCAGACAAACTGATAATGATCCATGGTTATTACAATAGATAATGTGCACTTCTTTGCTGTTTTAAAGCAGAATATAATTCGATAAATATATTAAGATCCGTGAAGCTATAATCTGAATTTTCAAATGCACCTGTTGTGCCTGTGTGATGGCCGGACCTCTTTAAAATGTATAAACCAGCCAAAATGTAGTGGCAGCTATCTTGTTGTCAACTTCCCCATTTGTTTTGTCACCTAATTAAGCAATTAATGTCTGCCATTTTGATTGTTTGCTGTTTGCCTTAGTGCTGCCATAATAGCATCGCATTTGTCTGTTTGCAGGCAGAAAGGATTGTGCTGAATAATGCATGGCACATCACCACGACAGACAGTGTTGCCATTTGAATTATGAACACATTGGGGTGAGACACTAACTCGCTCTGACTAGCCTGAGGTGAAAAGAGAGAAGAAAGGCGGAAAAAAAAAACATGAGTCTCATCCTTAGCTTTTGCTGCTTCACCTTCATTGGATGTGATGGATGAGAGGAACAGTGGACATCTTGGATACTTTCATGAGCCTTGTTAAAACACTGTGAAACCTGAAGGCTGCCAGCGCTGCCTGAGGAACGTGCTGCTGTCACCTCGCCTCATAAAGCACGTAAATGCTTCTGATTTGCAGTTGAATTGGACTTTTTCTCTTTTGATAATTCGTGAAAGTGTGTGTGCTTGTACATGCGTGAAAGTGGAAATGATGGGTATAAGGCTTCCAGTGTGCCTGCCTCTTTTTGGCACTTCCTTTTTCTTTTTTTTTCTTATATAGAGTTAGGCTCCATCAAAAACCCAGCATTAGCTGCCTGGAAATGTATTAATATAAAAATGAAAGAACAGTCCCTCAGCTCAGTTCTACTTATACACTAAGACTATAAGTTACAGTGTATCATACAATTCGATAATGAAAACCTGAAACGCCCATATCATGATAAGTTATTGCAGTGTGAGCTCAGTTTAATTATTCAGTTACGAGTAGTTTAGTGCTTCTGCAGCAATCATGGTAAGCAGCATGAATGAGGAGGGCACTGAGAGGATGGGTCTATGCAGGTCAGACTTTGGAAAGTACCCCTCATGTCTCAGTGTGTGGTGAGTTCACTGATCCACTTCTTTACCTGGAAAAAGGTCTCTCCTGTTAGTCTCCTGCAATCTAACACAGATATTTTTGCACTTTTATAACTGTAACTACATTTCTCTGAGAGTGTACTATGCATGTATGGTTGTAATTATTCATAGCGTCTGTGAGTGCAGGCTTTTTTTTTCTTTTGGAATAGTAAAGTGACTTGAGCCGAATGCCACCCTGCCATAGTTCATATGGTTTGCTGCTGACTCTGGAAAAAGTCACTTTCTAAATTTACTCCACGATATAGCAGAGAGAGATTCACAAACCAACCACAAATGGAACATCACAGGGAACTTTCTAAAATGCTCTAAAATCTAAAGTGCTACCTTAATGATAATAGATGGCTAGTATGGCTATTGGGTAGGGGTGCAACGATACACAAAATTCACGGTTCGGTTCGATACTTTGGTGTCACGGTTCGATATTTTTTCGATACAAAAAAAATGTTCATGCCTTTTTAATTTGTCATTTATTAAAATTATAAATATATATTTTAACTCAAAAGTACAGTTTTTAAATTTAACCCTAACCCTTGTGCGTGTTTTTTATTTTGACAGCGAATGCGCACCTGCGGACCACTTATGTGCAGCCCTGGTTATTTAGCTCATCATATCGCAGCCACAGAAATTATTTTGTCCATGAAACCATAAAGCTGCACTTTCTTTTTGCCTTATAGTCTGATTTGTCATAACTTTTCCGTTTTGTGGTAAGCTTTTCTTTGGCTGTCACTTCTTCACCCTGACCTGTCTTATTTGGCTCAGCAGAACTAAAATATGTATCCTGCTGCTTTTACACACACACTCACATAAGCTCAGCGATTCTCTGCGCGATCAACCTCTCACATGTTTAAGCTGTGGGAGATTTCACTTGTCATGTTTGCATAGTAAGCTAACGATTAATAAGACGATGTCAGAGGAATTGGTGCACAAATTATCATCACTCACCAATCAGTACTGTCGCTCTCTATACACAGTTCACGCGATTGCAAAGTGAAAGCAAAAAACAAGCGCAAATTCAAACGCGACTTCAATATGTCACATATTGACAGTGGCTCACCGATGCCAATGACATAATTACCCAGCTACATTTCCGAAAGAATGCAAAAGCATTGACATATATTTTTCCTTCCTACAATAGCCCGACGGGCAGGGCAGAGATAGATTTTGGTAGCCCGACTGGAAAAATCGCTAGCCCCAGGACGTCGGGCTAGCGATTTTGCGAGCCCTGTATCTGATTGAGGAATCACTCATCTTTGGAAAAGAGAATTTATTACAGAGAAATGGCTCTTTCCAAAATAAAAGCTATACTATCCGCTTCTTCTGGGCTATATTCTCAGCAGCATATTAAACATATCAGGTCCCCATAAGGAGAATCATGTGCTAACAGCTGTCTAAATGACTCGGGTAAAGTTTGTAGCATGCATGCTTGTTGTTTTTGTCTTTGCACTAGGATGATGTCGGCGTAAATGTGCAGTCATATTCGTTGTGTTCCCACTAGTGCTTTCAGGGTTAAAATGACCTTAACGCCACAACACGGCAAATCTCCGTTAACGAGCTACCCCTGATAGCCCCGTGCATGGGGCTAGACGGCCAACACGTTAACGAGCTAACTGCGCTAACACACTAGCTCCCACCCATGTAATTGAGCATTGCGTGGCACATCCAACATACTGTTTTACTTTAGTCCATGACGCGCTTACCTTCAGGGTCATACGTCACATGAAAACCAAAATAATTCCAAACGCCAGATCTGAATGAGGGTGGGGGAGGTTCAATTTGCCATGTTAAAAGGAGAGCTTAACTTCTGTCTCGCTAGCTTGCCCTGCGCTCTTCCTTCTGACTATGCTGTCTGTGTGGAGCGCTCAGTGGATCTGCGCTCAACAGTGCAGCCTAGGCGGAGTAGTCGAACGCAGATTCACTGAGCGCTCCACACAGACAGCATCGTCAGAAGGAAAGTTGATAAAATAAATTACAAATGTTGTATTGTTCGATACATATGCGTACCGAACCGAAAGCACTGTATCGAACGGTTCAATATCGATACGAATATCGTTGCACCCCTACTATTGGGTAATTGCTAATAATTAAACGGCTAATGGTAACATCTGCTCCAGCCATGCTAACATTTCTTATAATTGTTTAATACGTAACTGTTGCTGAAACTGGAATTACTGACCTCTGAAATTCCTCACAAAGTGTTGTTGAGTGTTGCAAACAACGAATACAGTTCATGTGTTCAGCTGCTAGTGAAGGGAGGGGCTGTGTGAAATTGTGTACCAGCTGGAGGAGGCGAAAACACCACTGTTGTGAATGAGTATCTGATAGTAATTTTTAGCCTTTATTAGTATCTTATTGTCATTTTTTTATAAACCTACTGTGGATTGACACCTGACCAGCAAAAATGTCTTATAGATAAGTTGTGAGTTATTCATTAAAGGGTCTTTAGTCTTTAGTGTAAAGCTCCTTGTTGGGATTTGGTGCTATACAAAATAAAATGGAACTGAATTGAATATTTAAAAAACAACTACATTTCAGAATGGAAAATGGCAAGCTCTGTGCAAGCGTGATAGCGGTGTCCCCTTCACTCTTTTGGTGGGTTGGTCGCCTCATTAATTTGATCCAGAGGTCTCAACAAGCATTGGATGAGTTATTTTCGATATTTATTGTGGCAACTCTTTATGAAGAGTTCATTTCCTCACATGCATTCATGCTTGTCAGCATTCTTTGTTTTTAAAGTACAAGAAATCCTAACAATATTAATGAAAAAATAGAAATAATAGAACTGAAATAACTGAGGCTCAGCCCAGTACTTTGCCTGTGGTGATCATTTTCAATCTAGGATGCTGCCGATATCATACATATGCATAAACTCAGCACATTTAGTTAATCCAACAAAAGGTTTTAGCTCAAGTAAACATTCACCTAAGAAAAAAAAGTGTTCTCTGGCAAATCCACTAATAGTACACAGTTGCATTTGCATCTACAAGCGATTTATACAATCCCCTCTGGCAGGTCATCCAGATCTTTCTCTTGTAATCATTCCTAGCTATTCTTTGATAAAGTTTATAGGGATAGGATGGTGTTTGATCTGCGTGTGCTTTGTACTGAGGAAAGTGTTAATAAGACACTGGGGCGCGCTTTAGGGGCGAATTGGGTTAAAGCGCGGCATACCATCTGTCACCTTGAAGAGAGGCAGGATGTGCAGTTCAAATCTGCAGGGAGCAGATCTGTCACGAGAAAAGCCTGGGCATTTTTCCCCTGGGTGACAGAGGAGGGAGACAAGAGGGGCTGTGGATGAGAGACAACATGAGACTGTGAGAGAGAGGGTTTAGGCTAGAGGAATAATGAGAAATTGTGTGCATGTGCTTGTGCCAAAATCCAGAACTGCCTCCGACAACTTATTAGCACATTAAAGTAAAAAAAGAAAAAAGAAAAAAAGAGGGGGGACAAAACTAAAACAAAAACTTACTGAAGCTGATGCAGCTTTTAAGGACATTTTGGACCTTTTTCTGCAGTGATGCATATCCTAAGCAATGCAAATGAGCCTCACTATTTGCCTAGCTTGAAAAAGCAGCGCTATTATTATTAACAGCAAAAGAAAAAAGTCTGACTGGGGGTTATTTTACCTCTCCCAGCGGGGAGCCTGCAAATTAACAAAAAGAAAATTGAAAGCAACATTTGCTGCCTCTGTTATTTCTGTATTTTCCATCTCCTTCCCCACATGAGAATGCAGCAGCCTCTAAATTAATTAGCTCTGAATATGTCTTAATGATATTTATACATTTTAGTGTAATTGTCTAATTGTGCTTTTCTAAAGAAACATATACAGTATGTTTTAGAAGACAAGCTCTTTGCAGCTGAAAATAGGGAGAGAATTTCCCAGCTTATTAAGGATTTTTTTTTTTTTTTTTTTGATGTTCAGCACATCATTAAGTCCGCTCCCATTGTGATTGTGCCTAACCAGCCTCCTCTCTCCTCCACGCTGCTGTTTCTCTGGGGATAGATTCTGCACCAGGCTGTTGGTCAATTAGTCAGTGTGTGTAATTCAAAGGCTGGGAGATTATGTGTTTTCTGCTCCGTGTATGTGTTTGTTTCAGTGAGGCTGGTAGCGTTGGTCATAAAGGGCAGGAAGAAAAAAGATTAGGACTTAATAGGTGTTAGGCCCTCGAGGTAAAATATCTGGCCTCTTCAAGTATGGGTAATCTCTGGCTGTCATATAGTAACATGTTTGTACAGAACAAATATACATGAATCCACAATGTAACTACATAATCAGTGTCTTCCAATTTGTATTTGTATTTATTCTTATTATATTGACTTTTAAACATAGAAAACTAATACAAAGACCTGATTTCCACATAATGAAATGTATGAACATGAAGTAAACACATTAATTAAACAGAATGAAATTAAAAACTAATTTTTTTAAATTACTGTTTGTGCTTTTGTTTAAGTTGGATTTGTTTAATATAGTGTATTTAACCACTGTGTACATGAATTTACAGCCATGTGGTTCTTCTTCATCAATGTGTATGTGTGTCCAGACAGGAAGCAGTTCACAGTGACGTGGCTGTATGACTCACTGTCATTGGACAGTCTGTAGTGAACCACAAAAACATGAACATCTTACTATAATGATCACATCATATATACATATCAACACCCTACCTCCTCCTGAATGGGTGAGTCAATCTCGGTGAAACTTTGCATGAACTTTGTCATGCATACAGTGATTATCAACATCTGTATGTTTTTCAAGAATATTTATTATAAGTGCAAATTCTTTTTAATTTCGTATTCATTATCACCGAATAGATCCGATGTGATATTCTACATTTGTGTTTATTTCATGTGTCAGGTAAATTGTATGTCCCTAAAATTTGACATGAACACCAAATATGGAAAGAAATACAACTGTTTACCAGCACTGCTGGTAACATTAATACAAACAGGCCAGTTCAATAAAGATTCATCCCACAAACAGCCAGCCTCAAGTGGCCATTGATTGAACTGCAATCTTTTTGCTACTCGGGTGTTTGCCCGTTTTCTCACTTATTACCTTTCTTCTTTTTAAATGAATTCTCTGCATTCATTCAAGCACTCAGCTCTCTGGTGTTTGGTTAAACTTCCTACTTTTTAGAGATTTGTGGATGGTTTAGCACAAGTGCTTGGCCTATGTACTGTAAAGTCTGGATTATAAAAATGTTTCATCAAACTTCAAGTCTGAGAGAAAGGCTAATGAACATTTTTGTAGTTGGATTAGGGATCTCTCTCACTGACAAGTTGCGGGCTGATCCAATCACACTACTGTTGGTCACCTGTTGCTTTCGAAGTGTCAAGTAGCTGGGGACATCAGGTATGTAGTAGTGTCTGGGAAATTACATTTAGGGATTAGTTTGCATCTCTTCTTGTTTTTCTTTGTGGCTTTGGTGAGCAGTTGAAGACCCCTGTTTGTTCTGATCCTGGGTGTTACGTGCTGTACCGCCGGCCTGCATGGGGGATTTGCAGGAGCAGGCATATGCAAGTCAGGGAAAGTTTGGTCTCGGTTCAAAGATGGCAGCTCTTTCAATAACGTGCCCTGCATTCACTCTCGACCAAAGGAAATCCTGCCTTCACTTGCAGTGCTCACCTGCTCTTTTCATCTGTGCACCACAGATCAATATTGCAAAGCCTATAGCTGCTACCTTCATCCTCTCCCCTCTTTCTCTTGTTATCTGTGCATCCCATCACCCCAAAACACATTCACTGCTTCACCCCCCCCCCCCCCCCCCACCTTCTCTATCCCCTCCTCTGCGCTTGTGGATATTGCTTTTCTTTTCTCCATCACTCTTGTTTTCTCCACCGCTCCATCTCAATCAAGAATGCAGCAAGTTTTATGAATTCATCAAAAATGATCATGGACAATCCAGGGAGGCATGCAGGGAGGCAACAAGGCGAGACGATGGCAGTCTGAACAGACGGAGGAAAGAGAAAAAGACAGAGGGAGGGGAAAGAGGAGCAAAGTGAGGGGGGTGGTGGTGGGGGTAGGTGTTGCTGTACTGCTGAATTTTAATGAGTACCAGGGGGAATTTCTTCTTCACATTTTTTTTTCCTTTTCTCCCTTTCCATTTTTTTTCCCTAGGATGCACCCATCTACAACACAGCTCTATATCACTGTCTCACAAATGAGCTTTAACACGGCTTCACGTTGGCCTGGAAAGAGCGTGTCACTGAGTGAGGCTGTCGGCTACGCACCGAGAAAACAGCGAACCAAAAGTTCTAATTGAACTGCCAATTTGTCATGTTTATCTTTGCTGTCTTCCACCAGACACCAAACCGCACATGCGGCAGCCGCCACATCCCCTTCCTGGAAACCGGCGCAGATGTAAGCAGTGTTTCTTTCCATGACAGATCTGCTGCTCATTAGTGAATTATGCATTCTCTTCATTAGAGTCTAACAGATAGCATCACAAGCGTCCAGACTTTGTATTTCTATTCTTTGTGCCGTTGTCTTGCTGAATTTTTTGGGGGTGTTTTTTTTGCCCCCAATTTTTTTCCCTTCTTCCACCACTATGTCCTCGTGGCCTATGGCTCCTCTGCACTATCTATGCCTTGTCTCTTTCTCCGTCTCTGCTCTCTCACTCTCTCCTGGGAAGACTTTATTATGATTTGCTCTGACAGCAAAGTACACAGATAAAAGATAATTGCCTGGCTTGACTCCTCCATTGATATGAAAATAGGATTTAAATTATTCACAGTGGTTTGAAGGTTAGTTGAAGGTTATTACTGGGAGATAGAAGTGGAAAAGAACAAGGTAAGAATAAAATAAATAAATAAATAAAAGAGGGGGAAAAAAAATCTTGTGCGTTGCAAGCTGTGGCCGGAAGGTGAGGTGCTTTTCTGAAAGACTCATTTGCAATGCATGCAGTGGAGACATCTTGCGAACAAACCACAAAAGCCTCTCAGGGGGATTTGAACATGGTGGTGGAAGTCAGCTATTAAGCAGCAAATTAAGGGTGGCTTCTCCACAGCAAAACATTGTCAGTTGTAAATAAGGCTGTATCCGATCCTTGCCCACGCTCTAATCCTTTTCATTCGTCTCCTGTCTAGCCTTGCATAGCGTTTCATTTTTCATGCAAAGCCATCGGTGCACGTTAGGTAATACACCGCTCCTTTCTTGTGAAGACAGAAAAGGTTGAAGTGTTGGGTTTAAATCGGGGCCAGTTCTGTTGGGAGACTGGCTTGTTTTGCACTGGACATGATAGACTCAGGAGGGGGTGAGGCAGAATTACCTGCTCTGTTGTTGTTGCCAGCCTCCCCGAGGACACGTTCGCCGATCAAAGCAGGGGTTTGTGGGATAAATAGAAGAGGGGAGAGGTTATGAGGAGTCCTTTTTCCGCGCCCATTGTATTACCTCTTCAGTGGCTTGTGTGTCTGAAGGGCTTTGTGATGCCTGTAGACAGGATTCAGACATTTCTTACACGGGAAGGCTGCGGTAGGTGGTCTGTAAACAAAACAACGCTGCTATCATCCACAGATTTGGCTGCCAGTACCTGTCTGCTTCCATCTTCCAGCTATTAGACTCCATATTGGATTTGATGGTTGAAGATGGTTTTTTCAGTGTAACCACTACAATTACATTGTTTGTATTATACACAGATTTCTTAAAAACAAGAATGACTCACACTAAATGTATATGAGTGCAGCATTTGTTATCTTTTAGCTTCGCTTTCGTTCGCCACCAGCTCCAAAGCTGCTAAATGTTCCACTGTGTTCATTAGAGTACTCACTAACTTTGTCATCTTGTGATGGAAAAGTAATGTTCACAGAGTTTATCTGAGGAACTTATTTGTCTCTGTGGCTGATCAGAACAGGGTGAGCTCGCAGATAACAGCTGCAGACTGGGAAACAAACAAAACAAAGAACAAAACTGTCTAAACTGAGCTAAAGAGAACCATTGGGTAAATGTTAACTGGTGGTTTGCTGCCTTGACTTACAACTTCTACAATAGACTCAGCCATGTGATCCATCAGCAAAGCTTTAAGTTTTTTTTTTTTTTTACATATCAGCTGTTGGTATCAAAGATAGGCAGTTAGCTTATTTTAATCTTCTAATCTTGTTACAGTAAATGTCCTACATGACAAATGTTAGTTAATGTTATAAATTGTTACTAAGACGAATATGCATTAATATGCTGGCATAGGAGGAGATGAAGTCAAGGCTGAAAGCAAAGAAATCTGTGGTTTATCCACAAAGTCTCATTTTTTGCAACATCTCCCTCTGCATAATCTGTGCATCACCGAGCTCCTGTACTGAAATATCATTAAAACGATGGTAATTTTATTTATGAGCCATCATGTCATCCATTGCAAGCAAGGTCGTGCTTGCCTGTTTTCTATACTGAAGGAGTTCTGCTGAAAAAAACAGTTGCTGACAGAACAAACTGATATGTTTCTTTGTAATTATTGTAAAACTAAAATGTAACTCTTAAGTTAAAAAAGACAGCTGGAAGTGTCTTCAGGAAGATATGACAAAGAATAACAAAACAGATAAGACAAAAACAGATAACGTGCTCAGCTGTGCATGGAACCATGTGACAATTACCTGAACTGCTCATGAGGTTGGTGAATACTTGAACCTATTGTGCCTGATCTCCAGAATTCTTGTCCAATTGCTAAAAAATAGAAATAGAGTATAGAGTGTATATTTGTCCATTAAGACTTGAGAGTGAAATGTGTCTTTGTTTTTCTGGTGATCTTTGTGTTGTTGGTTAGCTGTAGCTTCATTTATAATCAAGATATCCCAGGAAGAGCATTTTACATGGCAGTTATTATAAAGAAGAGCTGACCAACACATGGCAACATCCCTCTGGTCATTTTAGATTTCATATATCTGTAGTCGAATGGTAACAAAGAGAGGGAAGGTAGTCAGAACTGAGGGGATTGAACTACCAGAAGGCAACATTGCAGACATAGAGGACAGTTACAAGTACCTGGGGATCCCGCAGGCGAATGGGAACCATGAAGAGGCCGCTAGAAAGGCTGCAACCACCAAGTACCTGCAGAGGGTCAGGCAAGTCCTGAGGAGTCAGCTGAATGGTAAGAACAAGATCCGGGCCATCAACACGTACGCCCTGCCCGTGATCAGGTACCCTGCTGGGGTAATAGGCTGGCCAAAGGAGGAGATAGAAGCCACTGACATAAAGACAAGAAAGCTCCTTACCATGCATGGAGGGTTTCACCCCAAGTCCAGCACCCTGAGGCTGTACGCTAAGCGGAAGGAAGGGGGCCGGGGACTGGTGAGTGTCAGCACCACAGTCCAGGATGAGACAAGGAACATCCAAGAATACATTGGGAAGATGGCCCCAACTGACCGAGTGCTCAGTGAATACCTCAGGCAGCAGAAACCCAAGAAAGAGGAGGGAGACGAGGAACCATCATGGAAGGACAGGCCCCTGCACGGTATGTACCACCGGCAGATAGAGGAGGTGGCTGATATCCAGAAATCCTACCAGTGGCTGGACAAAGCTGGACTGAAAGACAGCACAGAGGCACTAATCATGGCAGCACAAGAACAAGCTCTGAGCACAAGATCCATAGAGGCTGGGGTCTATCACACCAGGCAAGACCCAGGCAAGACCTAAACATAAGATGGCGCCGGTGAGGTCGGCTGCCGTCACGACTGCTCCGACCACTTTTTCTTTGTCTTTGTTTTTTAAGTTAGTTTTCAGCGTTTCTAAATCGGCAAAATCATCACCATTGGGTACATTAGGTATGACAGTGACACTCTTGTTTCTATTGGTATACAATGTACTCACAATTCGAAGTTTTTAACTCCGGATCTGAGCTGGCCGAGTGAGATCTCGAGGGAGAACAAAGGGAAGCGGCGGCGGCCTAGAGGGAAGCGAGCCGGCGTCAGGAACAGGCTGAGAGCTCGTGCACACCGCACACCTCTGCCTAGCATCCTGCTCGCCAACGTCCAGTCACTGGAGAACAAGCTTGACGACCTCAGGGCCAGGATAAAGTTCCAGAGAGACATTCGGGACTGCAATCTCCTCTGCTTCACCGAGACATGGCTGAACCCAGCGGTGCCGGACCACGCCATCCAGCCGGCCGAGTTCTTCTCGGTTCACCGCATGGACAGGACACGGGACTCGGGGAAGTCAAGGGGAGGCGGCGTGTGTTTAATGGTGAACAACAACTGGTGCAACAGTGCGAACGTTGTTCCTCTCACACGCTCCTGCACACCAAATCTGGAACTTCTGTCCATCATGTGTCGTCCTTTTTATCTACCTCGGGAATTTACATCGGTCATTGTAAGTGCCGTTTATATTCCACCACAAGCGGACACGGTCACCGCCTTATGCGAGCTGCATGAGGCACTCACACAGCACTAGACACAACACCGGGACGCTGCGCTTATTGTGACTTATTACAATGACGGGGGACTTTAATAGCGCCAACCTCAAACGCGCAGCGCCGAACTTTTATCAACACATCACCTGCCCCACCAGGGGTGAAAGGACACTGGACCACTGCTACACTACGGTCAAGGACGGCTACAAAGCACAATCCCGCCCCCCGTTTGGCAAATCTGATCACGCCGCCATCTTCCTCATGCCAAAATACAAACAGAGGCTGAAACAGGAAGGTCCGGTTCAGAGGAAGGTCGCGCGCTGGACAGATCAATCGGTGGCCGCGTTACAGGACGCACTCGATGACGCAGACTGGGGCATGTTCAGAAACAGCTCCGACGATGACGTCAACGTGTTTACGGAAGCGGTTGTGGGATTCATCGGGAAACTAGCGGATGATACCGTGGAGACAAAGACTATCACAACGTTTCCCAACCAGAAGCCGTGGGTGGATAAAACCATCCGCGACGCTCTGAGATCCCGCACCGCTGCCTACAACACGGGACTCATGACGGGGGACATGGACCCGTACAAAGCCGCGTCATATAACGTGCGGAGGGCGGTGAAAGAGGCGAAGCAGCGCTACGGGAGGAAACTAGAGTCACAACTCCAACAGAGTGACTCTAGGAGCCTGTGGCGGGGACTAAGGACAATAACGGACTATAAAGCACCAACAACCGGTATGACGAACGCGGCCGTGACTCTGGCAGACGAGCTGAACACTTTCTATGCTCGCTTCGAGGCTGCAGCTAAGGACTCCAACAATGCTAGTGTTAGCGGCGCTAACGGCTGCAGACAGGAAGATACTGCCAGCACCGGAAACGTGCTCGTCATCTCCGAGCATGAAGTAAGGAGAGCCTTCAAGAGAGTGAACACCAGGAAAGCAGCAGGACCAGACGGCATCCCAGGTCGTATCCTAAGAGACTGCGCATACCAGCTAGCTCCTGTGTTCACTGAGATATTCAACATCTCTTTATCTCAGTCGGTGATCCCCACATGCTTCAAAGAGTCCATCATTGTTCCTGTCCCGAAGAAACCCCACCCTGCTTCTCTCAACGACTATCGCCCTGTAGCCCTCACCTCAGTAGTGATGAAGTGCTTTGAACGCCTGGTCAGAGACTTCATCATTTCTTCACTACCAGACACACTGGACCCACTACAGTTCGCTTACCGTCCAAATCATTCCACAGACGATGCCATCTCTCATCTCCTCCACACATCACTCACTCACTTGGACACTAGAAGGGGGAATTATGTTAAAATGCTCTTCATAGACTACAGCTCTGCATTTAACACCATAATTCCCTCCACACTCACCACCAAGCTGGAGCATCTGGGACTCAGCTCATCTATGTGTCAGTGGATCTCCAACTTCCTAACTGGCAGACCACAGGCAGTAAGGATGGGCGGACATGTCTCAGCCTCCACCACTCTCAGCACTGGAGCCCCCCAGGGGTGTGTTCTGAGCCCCCTGCTGTACTCTTTGTACACATATGACTGTGTGGCCACTACCAGCTCCACCACCATCATCAAGTTTGCTGACGACACCGTCGTGGTGGGCCTGATCTCTGATAACAACGAGACGGCCTACCTGAAGGAGATTAGGAATCTGGAGAACTGGTGCCAGAGGAACAACCTCCTTCTAAACGTCAGTAAGACAAAGGAGCTGATAGTGGACTTCAGCACTAAGCAGGAGAGGAACTACCAGACCCCCGTCATCAACGAGTGCCCAGTGGAGAGAGTGGACAGCTTCAAATACCTCGGAGTTCACATCACGCAGGACCTGTCATGGTCCTGTCACATCAACACCGTGGTGAAAAAGGCCCGTCAGCGTCTCTACCACCTCAGACGCTTGAGAGACTTCCAACTGCCCTCCAAGGTGCTCAGGAACTTTTACTCGTGCACCATAGAGAGCATCCTGGCGGGAAACATCTTAACCTGGTTCGGGAACAGCACCATGCAGGACAGACGAGCTCTACAGAGGGTTGTGCGGTCAGCTGAGCGCACCATCCGCTCCGAGCTCCCTGACCTGCACTCAATCTACAGCAGGCGGTGCTGGACCAAGGCCAGGAAGATGGTGAAGGACCTCAGCCATCCCAACAACAGACTGTTCTCTCTGCTGAGGTCAGGAAAGCGATTCCGCTCCCTGAAGACCAAC
The DNA here is from genome assembly GCF_057382275.1 of Copadichromis virginalis. NCBI lineage: Eukaryota > Metazoa > Chordata > Actinopteri > Cichliformes > Cichlidae > Copadichromis > Copadichromis virginalis. Next base: position 30,036,725 of record NC_140618.1, read on the forward strand.
ACAGAGAGACTGAGGAGGAGCTTCTTCCCGCAGGCGATACGGTCTCTCAATCACACCACCACACAGTACTGACCCACACATATGGTTCTTACACACACACTGGACTTTCTGGACTTTGGTTTTGCACAACACTGGTCACTATATTCTTCATTTCCGGTTAATACTTGTACAGCTGCTGTTATTGTGTATATATTTATTTATATTTAGATTTCTTCATACATTCTTATATAGTTCTATATTGTGTATTGTGTATTTTGTTGTACAGTTATTTTATTTTCAACTTTAATTTATATATTTATCTTTATCTTATTCTTCCCAGTTAAATTTACCCTTCATTCTAATTTGTGTTGTACAGTTATTTCATTTTTAACCTTAATTTATATTTTATTCCTTCCTAGTTAAATTTACCCTTTTTAATTTTTCATATTTATTTCCTATCTTATTCATAGCCTTTTCCTTTTTTGTTTTCTTTAGGTCACGAGCAGTTGTCCAAGCATTTCACTACATATCGTACTGTGTATGACTGTGTACGTGACAAATAAAATTTGAATTTGAATTTGACCCCCGGTGCAGGCTGTGTAAAGATGCCCCAGAGACAATCCAGCACATAACAGCAGGGTGCAAGATGCTAGCAGGCAAGGCATACATGGAACGCCATAACCAAGTGGCCGGCATAGTGTACAGGAACATCTGTGCCGAGTATAACCTGGAAGTCCCGAGGTCAAAATGGGAGATGCCCCCAAGGGTGGTGGAGAATGACCGAGCTAAGATCCTGTGGGACTTCCAGATACAGACGGACAAAATGGTGGTGGCTAACCAACCGGACATAGTGGTGGTAGACAAACAGAAGAAGACGGCCGTAGTGATCGATGTAGCGGTTCCGAATGACAGCAATATCAGGAAGAAGGAACACGAGAAGCTGGAGAAATACCAAGGGCTCAGAGAAGAGCTCGAGAGGATGTGGAGGGTGAAGGTAACGGTGGTCCCCGTGGTAATCGGAGCACTAGGTGCGGTGACTCCCAAGCTAGGCGAGTGGCTCCAGCAGATCCCGGGAACAACATCGGAGATCTCTGTCCAGAAGAGCGCAGTCCTGGGAACAGCTAAGATACTGCGCAGGACCCTCAAGCTCCCAGGCCTCTGGTAGAGGACCCGAGCTTGAAGGATAAACCGCCCGCAGGGGCGTGCTGGGTGTTTTATTTATATATATATATATATATATATATATATATATATATATATATATATATATATATATATAGTTAAATTTACTGGACAGACCACAGCGACCTCCCTGAACAGGGTCCAGTAACCATCACAGTGGCAGATATCCAAGAAAGGGTCTCCAGTATGAAGAGTTGGACAGCACCAGGGCCCGACATGGTTCACGCCTACTGGCTGAAGAAGCTGACTGCACTCCACGAGCGTCTGGCAGCACAAATGAACCAGCTGCTAGTTAACGAGAGACACCCGGAATGGCTAACTGAAGGCCGGACGGTCCTGATCCCCAAGGACCCCAAGAAGGGACCGGTCCCCTCCAACTACCGACCAATAACCTGCCTCAGTACTACATGGAAGCTCCTGTCAGGCATCATATCGGCTAAGATGAACAGGCACATGGGTCAATACATGAGCGGGACACAGAAAGGAATTGGCAAGAATACCAGAGGCGCAAAACACCAGCTACTGGTAGACAGAACAATCAGCCGAGACTGCAAGACCAGACTGACCAACCTGTGCACTGCCTGGATTGATTACAAGAAGGCCTATGACTCAATGCCCCACAGCTGGATACTGGAATGCCTAGAATTGTACAAGATCAATGGGACCCTAAGAGCCTTCATCAGGAACTCAATGGGGATGTGGCGTACAACACTAGAGGCCAACTCCAAGCCCATAGCACAAGTCACCATCAAGTGCGGGATCTACCAAGGAGATGCTCTGTCCCCACTGCTGTTCTGCATAGGCCTGAACCCCCTCAGTGAGATCATTAACAAGACTGGCTACGGATACCGACTACGGAACGGAGCAGTTGTCAGCCACCTCCTGTACATGGATGACATCAAGCTGTATGCCAAGAGTGAACGAGACATCGATTCACTGGTCCACACTACCAGGCTATACAGCAATGACATTGGAATGTCGTTCGGACTGGAGAAGTGTAGTCGGATGGTAACAAAGAGAGGGAAGGTAGTCAGAACTGAGGGGATTGAACTACCAGAAGGCAACATTGCAGACATAGAGGACAGTTACAAGTACTTGGGGATCCCACAGGCGAATGGGAACCATGAAGAGGCCGCTAGAAAAGCTGCAACCACCAAGTACCTGCAGAGGGTCAGGCAAGTCCTGAGGAGTCAGCTGAATGGTAAGAACAAGATCCGGGCCATCAACACGTACGCCCTGCCCGTGATCAGGTACCCTGCTGGGGTAATAGGCTGGCCAAAGGAGGAGATAGAAGCCACTGACATAAAGACAAGAAAGCTCCTTACCATGCATGGAGGGTTTCACCCCAAATCCAGCACCCCGAGGCTGTACGCTAAGCGGAAGGAAGGGGGCCGGGGACTGGTGAGTGTCAGCACCACAGTCCAGGATGAGACAAGGAACATCCAAGAATACATTGGGAAGATGGCCCCAACTGACCGAGTGCTCAGTGAATACCTCAGGCAGCAGAAACCCAAGAAAGAGGAGGGAGACGAGGAACCATCATGGAAGGACAGGCCCCTGCACGGTATGTACCACCGGCAGATAGGGGAGGTGGCTGATATCCAGAAATCTTACCAGTGGCTGGACAAAGCTGGACTGAAAGACAGCACAGAAGCACTAATCATGGCAGCACAGGAACAAGCTCTGAGCACAAGATCCATAGAGGCTGGGGTCTATCACACCAGGCAAGACCCCAGGTGCAGGCTGTGTAAAGATGCCCCAGAGACAATCCAGCACATAACAGCAGGGTGCAAGATGCTAGCAGGCAAGGCATACATGGAACGCCATAACCAAGTGGCCGGCATAGTGTACAGGAACATCTGTGCCGAGTATAACCTGGAAGTCCCGAGGTCAAAATGGGAGATGCCCCCAAGGGTGGTGGAGAATGACCGAGCTAAGATCCTGTGGGACTTCCAGATACAGACGGACAAAATGGTGGTGGCTAACCAACCGGACATAGTGGTGGTAGACAAACAGAAGAAGACGGCCGTAGTGATCGATTTCTGTGCATTTTTTTTTCACACTGCATCAAATTAAGGTTGATTACGTTGATTAAGCATCATGAGGTGGAGCGTGAGGGGTGGTTCCCTATTTTTTATTTATTTATTTTTGTTGTTGCTGGGAGTTGGAACCCTATTAGTTAGGTTGCTTAATATTTACGCTAGGTACCCTTTAAAATACCAGAATAGGGAGGATGGTGTAGGTTTAAGTTTATTAGATTGATCAGTATTGCTGAACTATGAATTTTTTTTTTTTTGCATATAGGTATAACAGAATAGCTTTAGTGTAGTTGTTGTTTTAAACTTGAGTATGAACTTGTACAAAATGCAGCAAGATATTTAAAAAAAACAGTTTTGTTGATTAAAAAACATTATATCGGATTCATATCGGTATCGGCAGATATCCAAATTTATGATATCGGTATCGGTATCGGACATAAAAAAGTGGTATCGTGCCATCTCTAATATATATATATGTTTCACTCTCCTCTGCAAGCCAAATTTATTTTAAGTCAAAATTCAAAAAGTGAAAATCCCTCCTTGTGACTCCCACAGCCCAGGGAGCCTATTGATTACCTGAAGCCAATCACTTGATAGCAGCCTGTCCCCAGAGAGCAGCCCAGCACCATTTCCCCTCTTATACTTTAATTAGCGATACAACCCGTGAGCGCTAATCTATGCGTCCCCCCTCTCTGATATTTCTCAGATGTGCACCGCTTTGATTTCTCTGACCCAACAAGGAGCATTGAGATTGGAGTGCGCTGCAGGAATGCTAATATGTTCTTGGAAAGGGAGATGCTGTCAGCCTGTTGGCAGACAAGAAAAGATCAAGCAAGACTTTCTTCTCTCCATATTCACACCTGTACACATCATCCCTTTCAAATAAATTCCAATTTATTGCCAATGCTGGAAAAAAGCTTGGTTTAATACCCAAATGTTGGCAGGTGAAGAGTATGCAAAGAGGCAGTAATACAGAAGCAGATCTGAAGAGGGTCCTGGAAAGTCATCCTGCACTATCTTAACAGGATGAGGGGGAGAAAAAGTGAGGCATAACCATCAGTCTGCATGAACTTGGATATAGGGCTGCATGTTTTTTTCATGCTGCATTATGTGCTGGTATTTCCTGGAATGTTTGCCAGTTAAATAAAAAAAAATTAGAGACAAGCTCACTGTGGATGGATTTTTACCTTGCTTAAAACATTTTGGCAGCTCGCTGATGGATGGGTGTTTCTCACTCTGTCCCCTGCCACTGCCTTGCAGCTTCATTCGGGAACTCTCAGTAATCAGCTGTAGAGTGAAGCTCCTGAATAAATCAATCAGTGATGTATGACTAAAGCGAAGGTAAGACTGCCTGGGCATCCCTTTGATGAGGCCAGATTTGCGTATCAGTCATAAGCCAGTGCCACTACCTAGCACACTTCAAACAGGCTTAGTGCTAAGCCAATTAGCATGACTTTCCATGGTGTTGATCTGCCTGTGACATGGAGCAGGCTGGGCTTAATTGCGTTTTGCCACTAATGCTAATTTATAATAGCCTCTAGGAAAGCTGAGCCCTGAGGTAAACAAAGCAACAGGGCTAATATGTTGTTAGTGCCGTCTCTGCACCGGCTGAAACGCTGCTTATCTGCTTATACCGAGCAGCGCCGAGCGACACGGCTTCAAGCTATGCTCTGGTTTTTCTGTGCCCAAAATAAATGTACATCTGTCACCGTTACTGTACGGCTACAGTAGCTTGTTTAATATTTATTACCGCCTTGCGATTAATCTCTCACGTGGATCCAGTGATGACAACTGGAAAATTACTCACATGACGTTCAAGAATGTCATCTCGCTCAGCAGGGTCGGCTTCAGTCGTTGTGAAGCCGTTACCATTTAACACCTCTGGTAGAGGAAGGCTGTCGTCACCTGCTGTAAGGAAACCGTATCATCTTTCATATAGCTTTGTACAGCAGTGTTGTGCTGGTAGGAGCCATATCAGTGGACATATTCAGTCAATAGCTTTATCCCATACCACTCCTATATCTGCCAGAGTTTTCAGTGTGGGTGGTGGTGGCTTACATGGCAGAGTGGGTTGTCTACAAGTCTTAATGTCGGAGCATTGATTCTTCTGTCTTTGTGTCTGTAACAGGAACAATGAACCCAACCACGTAGTTCGCACTTTTACACTTTTTAATCCGGTTGATGTTTCCTCCAAACCTCGGCTGCAGCTTTCCAGCTACAGCCACTCCGGTGTGTCTCAGCCTCCCATGAAGCCGTGCCCAAGCCACACCCGCCACAATGTCAAAGTGTCCCAAGACGAGATACTGAGCCCTGAGTTACCCCAGTGTGTGTGACTGGGAGAATTAGACTTGTACTGGGAAGTGCTATGAGTGCTCAAACTCAGTAGAAAGCAGCACTTAATTTACCTTATGTTATAGTTTATGTTTTCAAAAAGTCTTCACCGTGAAGACTGAGACTCCCCCACGTATTTATACTTTGCCAGGAAAATGAGAAATTGGTGCAGTGATTTATTGAAATATGTCTAAAGATGGAAATATATGAAATACATGGAATGCAGTATATAAGGCAAACACACTGTTCTAACAATCTAATGATCAATCCATGACTGATAGTGCTCCACTGTGTGTGTTTTGGGAAAAGTAAATTCAATTCCATTAATTTTGACAAGATCTCTGTTATGTGTAGACACAACCGTATCCTTGACTCCTTCATGGGTTGGCGTTAAGTGGTCTAACAAACAAAAATGTGAGAAAAATGACCAACATTCACAGAAATATTGGAGAATTATTGCTCAAAACTGCTTTAAAAATGACAAGAAAGCTTGTCTCCTGTGAAGCGAAATATGAAGAAATGAGGGGTGGTGCAAGACTTTTGCATGCTACGATGCATACATAAAATATTTAACAAAAAAAAAATGCATCTAATGTTATTTATTAACAAAACTTAAAGAAACCAGAACTAGGTATAACATTTACATTTTACGTGATTGAAATGAAAAATAAAAACATGATAACGAACTGCCTGTTAAGTGCAAATGCTTGTTTAGATATGATTATTAGTCAGACACCTTCAGTACCGATGCTGAAATCTTGCCCCCTACAAACACCCTGCGCATAAGGATCATTAAGAAAACTAAAAGTAACACTGAAACTGAGAAAAACTCAAAGAAAACTGCAGGTGCACCACTGCAGCCAATAAAATATTAACGTTTGTTGCTCTCTGGTAGCAAATGAGTCGGTAACCACAGAATATGTGCTGATACTGAAACATCCAGAGATGAAGTTATTGGTAAACAACAACACACACAAGATGCACACTAATGAGCGCTCCTCTGATCTGCACTGATAGGTCAGCAGTGGAAGTAAAGGATAAAAGTGTGTTTGCACTGCTCTATGTGTGTGTGTGTGTGTGTGTATGAATGAGTATGCGGGGTGCAGTGAGGGCAGCCGAGTCTCAGATCTGAGGAGGCCTGCAGGAATGTTCCCTGCCTTTGAAGAGTCTGCTGTCTGTGCTCAACAAATATCAGGCCCAGAATGAAGGGAATGTGGCTTCACAAGGCTCCATCCAGCCCTGTTTTATTAAGGGATCCCGCTCGTTTTTTTCATCCTCCTGCCTCTGTTGTTGTTGGGGATGAAGAGGGCACATACATACTGATGAGGTGAGCTGGACTCCAGGCTGCAGCTCAAAGAGACATTCGGGCCGACCGAGTCCAGGATGAGTGGATCACAGTGAAACTGAGGTCTGTGGGTGTAATGCTAGTTTTTTTTAAGGGAAGGTTTTCTTAAGCAGCAGGTCTACATATCTAAAAGAAATATGTCAGAGAGTAAGATATAAACAGCCCTGAGGAATGCTGATATAAGTTCAATACCTTGTAGTGAAAGTCCAGGTTAGGATTTAGATGAAGCCAGAAAAACAGCATTAGTTATTCATTTACAGGTTTTAAACAACATATATTTGTGTAATCTGACAAGCAATCACTTTTTAACAAGTCTTTTCTCAGTAGCAAATGAGGAAGACGTTTATATGCAGTAATAAAAGAGGAGTGACTCAACACAGTAACCTAAACTGATTTGCACTGAGAGCTCTGATGAACTTGTGAGCTCCTGTGGTCGCCTTTTTAACAGTCGCAGCCACAGCAGTGGCTGTAGTTACATTATTATAACTTTAAATAAATGTCACACATGCTTTCTTCGAAGCTGATGGAAAATGGTTTAATGTGTGAGTAACTCCTTGGGGCTAGGCTCAAAGGAGCGCCAAGCTGCTGCTCACAGAAAATGAACTAGCGTACAGTGTTTTCTTGGGTGGGCTGCCCACGTACATTAACGCAACTCACTTTCCCTACAGCGTGCTCGCCAGCGGCTGTCTTATCTCTGCAGGGTGGATACTCTCCTGCGGTTGGACCAACTCCAGCTGCGCCTCCTTGGACTGCAGGAGTTGCTGTTCTGCTCTGGAGAGCCACTGTTGACCGGAGGGCCTCTCTAACTAGAACCTGCAGCAGGTGGAGAGCTGGTTCTTGTGCAGATGTGCCAACCTCACCGAGGCTGCAGAGCAGAACACTACCATCACTTACTGCTTTCCAAGTCAGAGGAGTCGACTCGCTGGAGAGTCATTATTGCTTTTTTGTGTCTGTCACAACATGGGCCTACTTACAATATTTATTCACTCTTTTAAGGATGGCATGCACATACTACACACATCTAAAACTTGCTCAAACTCCACTGATGTTGCTGAGAATATATATATTCATATAAAATTAAAACATATATGTATGTAGACTTAAGAATGCAGACTACATCAGAACTAATCAGATCTTTTTTCACTTCCAAACTAAACTTAGACATCTTAGGGGATTACACCCTAGCTAGAGATGAGTGGAATTAATTCTAGGTGAATTTCAGAAGTTTTTTTTGTCTTTGTGAAGAGAAGAGATTGCCGTTAAGATAGGGCTGTTCGATATAACGATATATATCGGATGACAATATAAAAACATCTATCGTTTCATTTTATGCTATCGTTTGTTTCGTGCTGTTGCAAAATAAACTGTTTACAGCAATATTTTTTCATTGTTTTGATGGTCACTGTAGTGGCTATATTAATTTCTTAAAGTTCTCTCTTTCTCTTATATTTAATATAACCACACTACACACAGACAAGCGCCTGTTTTTATGTGTTGTCGTTAGCAACAATGACGGTAAAACCATCGCGTGGCTCCACTGTCCGCTTGTTTGTTTTCCACGTAAAACTTTCCCAATAAAGCTCAGGATCCTGTTGAGACTTTTCAAAATAAACTGAATCACGTGAAAGAGTATGCAGCGAGTTTAAAAAAAGAGCCACCAGGTGCTAAAAAAATAAATCTTAGACTCAAACTGTGAAAGAAAATGGCGGCCGTTACAACTTATGTCTAAAAATGTATAATTTCATACACTCGAATCCAGGTACAGGACGCCCAGCTGGAAAAACTTCATGCAAGTCGAGCTGCCCGAGATTCACAGAATTTACAGAAAATGTTGCATTTTTGTGATTTATATTGTTGTCAGGACGATAAATGTCTTACATCGGGATATGAGATTTTTGTCATATCGCACAGCCCTACGTTGAGATGATTAGAGGTTAACTGGCACGGGATGAACACCTCTTTAATATATTGTAATATTTTAATTATTTTGAAACACTTTAATTCAAAGCAGTCCCAGGTGAATAGTTGCTGACACAACAACAACAACTGCATTGCTATAAGTGAGCAAGTGCCTCATTTAATGACAAATACATGTAATCCTCTGCACTTAGCACGGAGAGAGAGTCTTCCTGTACAGCTTCCTGCTGCCATGTTACTGCAGCACCAGTTGGCCTGAACATATCTAACTAGAAAATAGCTGAAAACATTAGTCATCATTTCCATGCAGGAAACTGATGTGAGTGTGGGTAAATTAAAAAGCACTGAAATCTGGAGTGCCGTAACCTGAAAAGTTTCCTGACCTTCAGGATGGATGGTGCTTGCTTACACTGTTTGCTTACACCTTCACCCCTTGTCTCCTCCTTCCCTCCATCTCTGCCTACAGCGCTGCATTACTTACTCCTGACTCCTGACTCAGCGTCTCACCAGCTCAGACACCAATATTGAGTGCTTTTTATCGTAGCTGCACTTTTTCCTCGTTTGAAACAATATAGCCTGACTGTTGCTATTGATTTTAGTGGATTGTGCTCTGGTAAGCACTCCTTCAAGCCCCGGCTGCTATATTAAGCAATCGTTTCCCACAATAGATGACACTCTTTCTCTGCCTCCTGCAGCAATTTGGTCAGCTCTAATGGGCCTAGCATTACTCAAACTCTGCATTGATTGCATGGTAGAGGATTTTAAAAGGAGTGGTCGAAGTTTTCGTCAATGTGGCTCTCGCAAATGAGCCTGTTTTTAGATTTCTGGGGATTTTTTTTCCTGTGGACTGGTTCAGCCTGACAGTTCAAGGTACTCGTGCCATCAAATGATATTCAAACATGCTGTGATGTAAGTTTGAGAGCTGTGCAAAATGAAACTCAATAGGCTACTATGAAGGCTCTTGGATTCAAAATGAAACCTTGAAACAGTGATGTGCCTGGGATGATTCCACTGGCCCAGCATTTATTTGCATGTCTTTGGGTCTAATGTGATGTGACTACATTTCCCTGGCAGGCACCGAAGCCCTCTGAAGTATGTCTCTTTAAATCACTGGGGCCTTGGGAGTGCAACTGCAAATGATTTCAGACGCTAGGCTGCTTTTCACATCAGTTGTGGTGCATTGGAGTCCCGCTACGCTATCTGCTATCTCCTCCCCATGTCACTGAGCGTCAATAAATCAGTCGAGTCTACAGGCAGACCAGGGAACATGTGGGGAGAATAACATGCCCTGTAGTCACGCATATTTAAATATACGAGGGCTCCGTGTTGCTGATGATTGGGCCACACATCACAGCCTGACGCACCCGAGACAGTGGAAAAAATGGTCGTTTGGGAACACTTAAGTGGTGAAGCCATCTAGCATGTGACTCACTGATGTAATCTAATTGGCTTTGGAGAGCAGTTTGTGTGATAGTATGTGTGTGCCTCTGCGTCCTTTTCTTTCACAGAGCAGTGTGTGTCAAATTTTAGGGATGAAAGAATTTCACACTGTGTGTTTTCAGCATTTTTGTGGAGCGATTTTGAATATAATACCACCAGTGTGGCCTATTTTATTCACATATAACAACTAAAAATAACTTCATCCATCAAAGTTATTGATGGATTTAATTTACTGATTGCAAGCTGCAGATGATATGTTTAAATGCCTTGTTTGCTCATCCAAGTGTTGAAAAGCCGCATTCTGCTCGCTATTATATTTAAGACAAGCAAAAGCTATAAATATTAAAAGTTGAAAAGTTCAGGCTGTGTAATGCTTGGAAGTGACCTAAGCAACCTCTGATAGCATTATTGCACAATATAAGAGAATGTTTAAAGAATACTGCTACTATTATTTTCGTCAAATTACTTAAATACGCACAAAAAATGCCTTTAGACTGCAGGCACATCTGTCTTTGCATCTGTCCTGTTCAACCAGCAGGAGCAGCAAAGTTTTTAGGACTGCGTTGGAAATGTGAATGAGCTGCTCGTGTTTACCACCTTTCTCTCCGAGTGGTCATTTTACACGTAAATATAGCACAACTGGCATCACTATGTGAGGATTTTGTCAGACGTTGTCATGAGTTACAAGGATTTTAGCAGGGCAAAGCAGCAGCTTTGCAAATAGCTTCTAAGTGACTGCTGGTGAACAATATAGTCTAAATGGGCTCTGGCAGAGTCAGTATTTCATACTAGCCCCATTGTCTGACAACAAGAACGAGGAAAAATATGTAAATGAGAACAGCTTTACTGGAATTTTTGCCTTGTTAAAATATTGGCTTAGGAAGGAACGAAGCTAGTGGATCTAAATGGTTGACACTTACTGGCGTTAGGCAGGCTGCACATATGATGCAGCCACGTCATAGATATGTTAATTAGTGCATCGTGTCATTCAAGCTTTTTTTTCATTGAAAGTTGGCAGCACTTCTGCAGCACGGAGGGAGGCGGCACATTTCCAAACATGGAAGGAGATCTAATCTGTGCATTTTGTTGAAATCACAGTCGGCTTTTGTCGAAGTGATTGTGTCGTCTCAAATGTGGCCTTAGGTTGCTGTATAAAAAAATACCAACGTATATGTATTTCGCATTGTTAGTGAGCCAAAAAACAGATATGTGGTGAACAGCCGGGTTTCTTATATTGCATATGTAGCACTTCAATACAGGGAATATTTTGGGCTTCACACAGTACTAACTGCAGATTTCAGCGTGGCATTCATCCACGTTCCTTTTGTTTTTAAGGTGCCGAGTTAACAGTCTCCTGATGATTTTGTGTTGCACAGAAAGAAAACTGACATCAGGTTTGCGGTGGGTGGTGTGAATGTAACAGTTAGGACTATGTGGCGTGCATCCACGTAAAAGGCTATGGTTGCCCACCCAGCTGTCTGTCAACATCTCTGAGGGGACAACTGTCAGATTAAGAGCCCTGTCAATAGATCACAATCTGCCTCCTGGCCTCAATTATATTGCCTCTCGTCCTCCAACCTCCCCCTGGTGTGGAGAGAAGTATTAGTTGTGAGCCTCATCATGTATTCAGAGCTGTAATGGCTTCTCCGTGCCTGCACTGCATAGATTAGCACCAAGGGCCGAAGGGAAGCTACATGTTGGCACAGGCTTTATGAACATTGCCATGATGGATGTCGGGCCCGAGTGTCATTAGTGCTGTTGTGCTGTGAATTCAGCAGTAGATTGCCAGAAAATCCTCTCAGCATGGCTTGATATCCTGTTAGTGTGGCCATGGCATGGGACACGTGCACATGTGCAGTGAAGACTAATTAGCTAATGGAAAATGCAGTGTATTTGTGTGAGAAGCCGTTTAGTGTTTTTGTGTGTGTGTGTGTTTTTGGGGGTTTTTTGTTGCTGTTTTTGTCTTTTTTTCCCCCCAATAACTACTTTGGATATAATATATGCTGGTGTTGTATTAAGCAGTAGGCTTATTCAGTGTGGAGAGGACTGGACACACATACACAGTCACTATTTTTTTTATTTTTTTTTTTACCATATATTGCTTTTACTCCCCCACTCTTTCACACATGGCCAGTCCCTCTGGGCCCACCTCTGCTAGCCAAGGTTTATTATCTATTTGACAGAAGGGCTGGCGGAAGGCATTTGAACACCCCATAAATTGTCATGCAGGCTGCAGTGTGATGCCTACCACTTTCATTCCCTCAGCAACCTGGCATATAACCTCCGTGCCAGCCCATCACGCTGCCATTTGCAGATCCAAGTTGAAACACTGCAGTGCAATTAACAGCATAGATCATTTACATAGTGGCAGAGCTCATTTTCATAATGTTTCCTTTATTATCTGAGGAAGAAATTAACCCAGGAATATATTTACATACCAGCCGCCAATGGTAACAGCTTGCTAATTGCCTGTTAGATGATTAATAAGCTTACAGCAGATGCTAATGAATCGAGCACTCATTGTTTCAAAGGTGCTCATGTGGCAGTGCTTGTGTTGTTGGGGTTTTTTTTTGCAGCTTAATTACAGCCATAATTATGCACTTGTTGCATCTGTGTGGAAGTAAATACAATCAAATAATGAAAATGATATATATCTGAGTGAATGGATGGTTAATTGTGCTGGAGAGCTGTCATTTAGCAGAGCAGTAAACCAGAGTTACATTCCCTGACATTGCTTTAATTGATGACACTTTCTGGAGACCTGGGATATTAACTCAGATTGATGCAATATTGTTTTTATACACGATGCGGCAAGAGCTCGACAATTTCTTAATAGGCCGGTGTCACCGCTAATTGTATTAGTGCTTGTGTATCAATGGGTCATTCAATTGCTTTGTGCCACACTAGCAGCACACCTTTGTCTTCCCTTGACTTTTACCTTTATCATAAGTATTACACACCTGGTATTTCATCACACAACTAAAAAAGACTGTACAGGAAGTGGGTTAGGAGGAAATAACATGCGCATTTCCATGACAACTGTTTTATGTCACGTAGTGTGTGCCATTAGGGACAAAAAAATGATTCTCCTTCTGGGATGCTTTTTAAGATGCCAACTGAGAGGCTAGCATGTTCAGTTTTAATTTTCACATGTAGCATGATGGTTCTGTCATCTCTGCGAGGTTGACCAATAAGAGCGCAGAGCATTCACTCACTCCAGCAGACACTGAGTTTGGTTAAGTCGCTCAGCTGTGTTCCGTTCTAAGATTATGTGAAAGAAGACAGCGGGCAGAGACTGTGGCACAACCAGCCGTGTCCAAACGACTTTCTGATCTTGTTGCCTTTGAAATGGATCTTTTGAGACCAGATCTGCAACTACTCACAGTCAGCTGCCATCTTTAAAGTGTCATGGTCCCCGTGCCTCACCAGCTGATTCTGTATTAGGCAACATGTTTTCTCTCTCTCTCTCTCTCTCCTGCCGGGGCGATGCTCATTATGGGCTCCCGCCCCTGGCCCACGCACCTGCTGCCGATCGGGATAATCACAAGGCCGATTTAAGACAGCAGCACTGTGTCACTCGTCGCTGGATCGTTGAGTTATCAGTGTCAGTCGCTCAGTAGATTGTAAATAAGGATCTGTGAGTTCGTTCCGTCTGTTCGCCTCTAACTATTATCTCTGTGTACAGATCTATCCCGGACCTTTCCCTGCCTGCCTGTCATCCCGTGGACGAGTGAGTGGATGGTGTTTCCCCAGTGTGGGGAGTGAAGAGAGAGAGCCTTTGGAGGACGTCAGATTCCCGTCTTTTCCCTCACATACCCCGGAACCCTGGACCCCCCTCCCCTCCCTCCAGCACTTTGTAAATAGCATCACCTGGTGTCGTTGTGTAAATAAAATCTGTAAATCCTGTAAGGAGTCCCGGTCTGCGCCTGAGTCCGTTAACTGAAACCTGACAGAACGATCCAGCCATCATGGACTCAGCAGGTCGGGACCCAGCCGCTCAGGACCCTGTCGCTCAGGCACTCATCGCTCAGGGAGCTGCTCTGGCTCGACATGAGCAAATGCTCGAGCGGCTCCACCACGAAATGGCGGCGCTTACGCAGGCGGTCGCTCGCTTAACACCTCTGGAGAGTGATCCCCGGCCGGCGGCTCCCGCCCCCCAGGAGCCTGCGCCTGCCGCTGCGAGCACACCTCCGGCACCTCTGCCACCCTCGGACGGACCCCTGCCCACGCCGGAACCTTTTACGGGTGAGTCGGACAAGTGTGCTGGTTTTCTGGCTCAATGTACTCTTGTGTTCCGTGAGCAGCGGCGCTTCCATAACAACGACGGTGCCAAAATAACCTTTTTTGTCCAGTTGCTGCGGGACCGTGCTTTAAAGTGGGCTCAGGTCGTGCTTAGCTCGGATCCCGGGATTGCCTATGCTGATTTCCTGTCTAAATTCCAGACTGTGTTCAATAAAGGCTCAGGCGCTGAAGTCGCCGCGCTTCGTCTGCTGAACTACAAACAAGGGAAGCGGAGCATGTCTGACTATTCTATTGATTTTTGGATTTTGGCTGAAGAGACAGGCTGGGGCCCGGAGGCCTTACGGAGTGCACTGCTCAATAATGTTCGTGAAGAGGTGAAAGATGAACTCATTATGCGAGATCTCCCCGACTCTCTTACCGAGTTAATGGCTTTATGTATCAAGGTGGATGACCGGCTGCGAGCTCGTCGTCTGCCGCGGCACTACAATTCCCAGGAGGCCACGGGGCAGTGGAGGGCTGGCTCCACCTCGGAGCCCAGCTCTTCCCGGCAGGCAGAGAGCGCAGACGGAGGAGAGCAACCCATGCAGATTGGAGGCTCGCATCTCTCCGCCGCGGAACGCCAGCGCCGTATCTCTGCCGGTGAGTGCCTCTATTGCGGCCACAAGGGACATGTGGTCGCCTTTTGCCCATCTCGAGCAAAAGGTCGCGCCCACCAGTGACGGTAGGAGTGCTGGTGGGCGGTCTCAGCCAAGACAAATCTCCTCCACGGTTAATGCTGTCTGCCCAGCTCACGGTCAACACCAAAGGTCATGTTCTCTCCGTTTTGATAGATTCAGGGGCGGAACAGAATTTTATTGACTCTGAGTTAGCAGACCGCCTTCAGCTAGGGCAGGAACCTCTTCCCCACACTTTGCATGTCACTGCTTTGTCCGGCCAGCGCCTACCTGACATTACTCACGTCACTGAGCCCGTTATTCTTACTCTGTCTGGCAACCATACTGAGGAAATATGTTTTTTTGTGTTTAAGGCCACTCGGACGCCGCTCGTTCTCGGGCACCCCTGGCTTCGTCAACACAACCCGTGCATTAATTGGCTTACGGGACGCATTACGGGGTGGGGAGAGGAATGCCATATGACCTGCCTTAAATCCGCCTCACCGCCTCACACACCAGCCTCCCTCGCCAAGTCGACCGCGCCCTCCGATTTGTCCGGAGTGCCCCCTGTTTATCATGATCTCGCCGAAGTGTTTCGCAAGGACCGGGCCCAGTCGTTGCCTCCTCACCGACCGTACGATTGCGCTATCGACTTACTCCCTGGCGCGCCATTGCCTACTAGCCGTCTCTACAGCATCTCTCTACCGGAGCGAGAGGCTATGGAGTCATACATCTCAGAGTCCCTCGCCGCCGGCTTGATCCGCGCATCCTCATCGCCCGTAGCAGCAGGGTTTTTCTTCGTCGAGAAAAAAGACAAGTCTCTCCGCCCGTGCATCGACTACCGTGGATTAAATAACATAACCATCAAAAACAAATATCCACTCCCACTTCTGACCTCTGCTTTTGAGCTGCTCCAGGGGGCGACAGTTTTCAGCAAATTGGACTTGAGGAGCGCATATCACTTAGTTCGGATCCGAGAGGGCGACGAGTGGAAGACCGCCTTCAATACTCACCTTGGACACTTTGAATACTTGGTTATGCCGTTTGGCCTCTCTAATGCTCCTGCAGTTTTTCAAGCACTCGTTAATGATGTTTTGAGGGATTTCATCAACAGGTTCGTCTTCGTCTACCTCGACGACATCCTGATCTTCTCCAAATCACTGTCAGAGCATGAGACCCACGTCAGAAAGGTCCTGCAACGCCTGCTGGAAAATCGGTTGTTCGTAAAAGGTGAGAAATGTGTCTTCCACGTGTCCACAGTTGCCTTCTTAGGCTACGTCATCGAGCAGGGAGACCTACGTCCTGACCCAGCTAAGGTGAAAGCCGTGGTGGAGTGGCCTGAACCCCCCAACCGACGGCAGCTGCAGTGGTTCCTCGGCTTCTCTAACTTCTATAGGAGGTTCATCCGGGACTATAGCAAGGTAGCTCTGCCTTTAACACAATTGACCTCTCCCAGGGTTCCTTTTCAGTGGAACGATGCTGCCCAATCAGCCTTCCTGGAGCTGAAAGAGCGATTCGCCTCAGCACCCATTCTGGTCCAGCCCGACCTAACCCTGCAGTTTGTGGTGGAGGTGGACGCATCCGACACGGGAGTAGGAGCGGTCCTCTCGCAACAGAGGGATGGTAAGCTCCACCCGTGTGCCTTTTTCTCCCGTCGTCTCACCCCCGCAGAACGCAACTACGACATTGGCGATCGGGAACTTCTTGCCATCAAGCTCGCCTTGGAGGAGTGGAGGCACTGGCTGGAGGGCACTGCCCAACCGTTCATCGTTTGGACAGACCATAGGAATCTGGCATATCTGCAAACCGCAAAGAGGCTTAACGCCAGACAAGCAAGGTGGGCTCTGTTTTTTACGCGGTTCCACTTTTCAATCACTTACAGGCCAGGATCCCGCAACGTCAAGCCGGACGCCCTGTCTCGACAGTTCTCCACCTCCGAAGACCCGGCGGACCCTGCTCCCATCCTCCCGGCCACCTGTGTGGTGGGGGCTGTCTCCTGGGAAATCGAGTCGGCCATTCGCGAGGCTCAGAGAGCCGAACCGGATCCAGGAGGCGGCCCTGCGGGGCGCCTGTTCGTTCCCCAACCTGTCAGGTCTCAGGTATTACAGTGGGCACACACAGCCCGTTTCTCCTGTCACCCAGGAATACACCGCACAATTACTTTCCTGCAGCGCTACTTTTGGTGGCCCACCCTGAGCCGGGACGCCAAAGAATACGTCTCCGCGTGTACAACCTGCGCTCGAAACAAGACCACAAACCAGCCACCCTCGGGTCCGCTTCATCCCTTACCCACGCCTACCAGACCATGGTCCCATGTTTCTCTGGATTTTGTGACCAGCCTCCCGCCATCTGCAGGTAATACGGTCATACTCACGATCATTGACCGCTTTTCTAAGGCGGCTCACTTTGTTGCTCTGCCCAAGCTGCCTACAGCATTGGAGACTGCTCGCCTGCTCACCACCCATGTCTTTCGCCTGCACGGCATTCCAGATGACATCGTGTCTGACCGGGGTCCTCAATTCACGTCCTGTGTGTGGAGGGAGTTCTGCACCTCATTGGGATCTAAGGTCAGTCTCTCCTCTGGTTATCATCCGCAGAGCAATGGCCAGTCCGAACGGGCGAACCAGGAGTTGGAGGCGGCCCTGCGCTGCGTCGTCTCTTCCAACCAGGCCGTCTGGAGCGAGGAACTGCCCTGGATCGAGTACGCCCACAACAGCATGACCTCCTCCGCCACGGGCCGGTCCCCTTTCGAAGCTTCTCTGGGGTTCCAGCCACCTCTTTTTCCCTCCATCGAAGGCGAACACTCTGTGCCATCCGTCCGGGCGCATCTGCGTAGGTGTCGTCGGGTGTGGAAGGCCACCCGGGCTGCGTTGTTACGCACCAAGGACCGCAACAAACGCTTCGCTGACCGCCGCCGGTCCTCCGCTCCCGCCTATACTGTTGGGCAGAAGGTATGGCTTTCCACACGCTTCGTTCCCATCCGGGCGGAATCCAGGAAGCTCTCTCCTGCCTATATCGGCCCGTTCGAGATCTCGGCTTTGGTTAACCCTGTGTCTGTTAAGCTCAAGCTGCCTCGCAACATGAAGATACACGATGTTTTCCATGTGTCTCAGGTTAAACCTCTCCGGTCCAGTCCTCTGTGCCCGCCTTCCAGGCCCCCTCCTCCCCCCCGGCTCGTGGACGGTCTGCCGGCTTACTCGATCACCCGTATCATGGTTTCTCGGCGGCGGGGGCGTGGCTTCCAGTACCTGGTGGATTGGGAGGGCTATGGCTTGGAGGAGCGGTCCTGGGTCCCTCGGGCGGCCATCCTGGACCGGCGCATGCTGCGGGCGTTCCATCGTCTGCATCCGGATAAGCCTGGTGGGTCGCCGGGGGGCTCCCGTTGAGGGGGGGGTACTGTCATGGTCCCTGTGCCTCACCAGCTGATTCTGTATTAGGCAACATGTTTTCTCTCTCTCTCTCTCTCCTGCCAGGGCGATGCTCATTATGGGCTCCCGCCCCTGGCCCACGCACCTGCTGCCGATCGGGATAATCACAAGGCCGATTTAAGACAGCAGCACTGTGTCACTCGTCGCTGGATCGTTGAGTTATCAGCGTCAGTCGCTCAGTAGATTGTAAATAAGGATCTGTGAGTTCGTTCCGTCTGTTCGCCTCTAACTATTATCTCTGTGTACAGATCTATCCCGGACCTTTCCCTGCCTGCCTGTCATCCTGTGGACGAGTGAGTGGATGGTGTTTCCCCAGTGTGGGGAGTGAAGAGAGAGAGCCTTTGGAGGACGTCAGATTCCCGTCTTTTCCCTCACATACCCCGGAACCCTGGACCCCCCTCCCCTCCCTCCAGCACTTTGTAAATAGCATCACCTGGTGTCGTTGTGTAAATAAAATCTGTAAATCCTGTAAGGAGTCCCGGTCTGCGCCTGAGTCCGTTAACTGAAACCTGACATAAAGTGAATGGAGTAAAGTTGGAAATGACACACAGTCTGAGCTAATGTGGCAATTAACCGTTATAGATCTGGCAAAAATCACAAATCTCTTGTCGTTTGTTGCAAATCTGTTGCTGTCTGGATACAAATTTTTTTTTTTTTTGCGTATACAGAAATACAGATTAACTACTTCAGTGAGAACATCATGGATTTGAAATTTAGAATTTAAGAAATTCCACCACAAATAGCGACATGGTTTCTGCAGGATGGCGATTTTACTGCAAATGACATACCAGCTCTGCAACCTTGCAGACACAACTAGTTGCATCGAGTCTCCTATTGTACAAAGATGCATCACGCATGAGTTACACTTATTGCTGTTTCAGATTGGTTGCAGTTTGTTGGCAGTGTCTGCATTTATAAACCAGGCTGTGATAAAGAGTGATTGCAGTCAGTGTGAGTTGCAACATGATTGTTTGAAAGCTGGTTACCTCCCAACTGATGACCCGTGTAGTCACCTTGGAATCGAAAAGTGACTTCTGGGTGACTAGTTGGAAATAATTGCAAATTGTCGTGACTTGCAGTCAGTCTTTGACAGCAAAAAAACAGTTCAGTGCAGTGACTGGGGAACGGCTGATTTTTCTCCTAGTTGTGAGGAGGTTGCTGTTCTATGACTGAGCTGTTAACTTTGAAATCGAGTAACAACAGACAGCGAACTTCACTTAACATTTTGTGTTTGCAGTGTTTTCACTTGCTAGCACCTCCTTCACGCCTGACTTTGCTTGTCATAAAAAATGGCAATCAAGTTTGATTAGAGCAGAATATTTTTTATAGACGAGCTTTTATGACAATAATTGCCTGATCTGTGACCACTGACACAGACAAAAATATTAGCTTGTTTTTTGCACAAAGTATGAAGCAGCTATTAAACTGTACTTTCTGCTTTGGTGCAAGCTATCAGCACCGGTTTAACGCCAGCCTACGTGCCAGTGTCCACATTCGCTCCAACTTGTTGCACAAAAAGTGCTCTAACAGTGCATGCATCCTCCAGTTGAACTAGGAAATAGGAACAACTGTTTGCCCATGGAGTCCTCCACTGTACGCATGCATGTTCCCACCCTTGCACTGAAACCTTCCTGGTTCCTAGACCTGTCTTCACCAAGTGACTGTCCATCCAAAGTTTACTCTTCACCTTTGTTTCCTCTTTAAACAAGGGACTCTTTTCTTTTGTCAGTTTTCGCCATTTCAATTAGCTGGAAAAACAAAAGTGATATCACCTTCCAGTTTTTCATGCGTAATTGTCTCAACTTTCCCAGAAGATATTGTTTCCAGTAGCATTTTGAACTGCATTGTGAACCAGTCTAACCACAGATGGTGCCAGTGTTCTGTAGCCACAAAGCACATTGCACATTGTGCAATCGTCATTTACACCATTATGACGTTTTGGTATATTTAAAAATGCTTATTACCTGCAAATTAAATATTAACCTCTTTATCTCCTCTGTAGTATGTATTGAACTCAATTATTTTTAGTAGATTACCTTTTTATTAGCATTAATCTACTTTGAATCAAATAAACAAAAAAAGGGAAATTATTCTATTTTTTGTTACTTTTAACCTAACGTCACTTGTCACTTTTAACGTGTCACTTTTAAGCTAACGTTTAACACATCTTAGTGTTTTAAGGATACAGCTGACATCTTCTTTACATACACTTAGCGTGGTTTCAGGAGTAGGGTGGGTGGGTGATATAAACTCAAAATTATATCATAATATTCCAAGGTAATACTTCAATAACATTTCTCACAAAATGAAAATCTTTGTAACATTTTATTAATAAATAACACATCAGGAGCTGCACAGTATTATCACATGATAGCAAAAAAATATTTTCTACCTTGAATGTTGTGACTCTGGTCAAGGTTTAGCTAGCTGCTGAAAGTCCTGCTTTTCCATCATGTAACCGCATCGGTAATTTCCATCCATTGTTTGCTTTTCCTTACATATGACGTGCAGCTCACACAGCTCTTGAGAATGGCTGGTCTTAGTGTTGTGCGCAGTAGCGAACATAAATGCTGTTGCTAAAGCAGAGAGCGATTACTCTAGTCTGCCGAGGTCAATGTAAAAGGCTCACTGTCCATGTTGAGCTGCTTTGCAGTGATTCAGTGATGAACTCTACTCAGTAAACCCAGTTAATGTTGTCATTTCTGAACACAATCTCTCTGCTCAGTCGGCTCACATAGCATTAGCTTTAGCATTACCATAGACCAGCATCAGCTTATTTCCTTTCCTGGCTCATCTTGATTAGTTTGGTTTGTTGACACTTTATCTAACTGTACAACAATGATTCAATTCAATTCAATTTTATTTATATGGCGCCAAATCACAACAAAAGTCGCCTCAAGGCGCTTCATAGATACAGAGAAAAACCCAACAATCATATGACCCCCTATGAGCAAGCACTTTGGCGACAGTGGGAAGGAAAAACTCCCTTTTAATAGGAAGAAACCTCCGGCAAAACCAGGCTCAGGGAGGGACGGCCATCTGCTGCGACCGATTGGGGTGAGAGAAGGAAGACAGGATAAAAGACATGCTGTGGAAGAGAGACAGAGGTTAATAACAGATATGATTCAATGCAGAGAGGTCTATTAACACATAGTGAGTGAGAAAGGTGACTGGAAAGGAAAAACTCAATGCATCATGGGAATCCCCCGGCAGCCTACGTCTATTGCAGCATAACTAAGGGAGGATTCAGGGTCACCTGGTCCAGCCCTAACTATATGCTTTAGCAAAAAGGAAAGTTTTAAGCCTAATCTTAAAAGTAGAGATAGTGTCTGTCTCCCGAATCCAAACTGGAAGCTGGTTCCACAGAAGAGGGGCCTGAAAACTGAAGGCTCTCCCTCCCATTCTACTTTTAAATACTCTAGGAACAACAAGTAGGCCTGCAGAGCGAGAGCGAAGTGCTCTAATAGGGTGATATGGTACTACAAGGTCATTAAGATAAGATGGGGCCTGATTATTTAAGACCTTGTATGTGAGGAGCAGGATTTTGAATTCAATTCTGGATTTAACAGGAAGCCAATGAAGGGGAGCGAAAAGAGGAGAAATATGCTCTCTCTTTCTAGTCCCTGTCAGTACTCTTGCTGCAGCATTTTGGATTAGTTGAAGGCTTTTCAGTAAGTTTTTTGGACATCCTGATAATAATGAATTACAGTAGTCCAGCCTGGAAGTAATAAATGCATGGACTAGTTTTTCAGCGTCACTCTGAGACAGGATATTTCTAATTTTAGAGATGTTGCGCAAATGGAAGAACGCAGTCTTACATATTTGTTTAATATGTGCGTTGAAGGACATGTCCTGGTCAAAAATGACTCCAAGGTTCCTCACAGCGTTACTGGAGGCCAAGGTAATGCCATCCAGAGAAAGAATCTGGTTAGATACCATATTTCTAAGCTTTTCAGGGCCGAGTACAATAACCTCAGTTTTATCTGAATTAAGAAGCAGGAAGTTAGCGGCCATCCAGGTCTGATGTAGATGAGGCTTTAAAAGAAATGCTGTCATTAATCCGAACACAAAGGGTATCCAAATGAAAGTAACGTTAATCATTGATGAAGTTTGCTAAATGTCAGCTACAGACTGAATGTTCTCAGTTTGCCTGATCGGTTTTTGCTGCTTTTTCTCATTTTGTGAGTTTAAAACAGTAATTTTTCATGTTTGGAAGTAAAGCTTTTTTCTAATATTTTTTTATTGGCACACAACCTCCTAAGTCCATTTTACAGTTTGCTCACATCTGTTCTATTTTCAGTCACAAATGCCGGTGAAAGGCTCCCACTGTCAATGCAGCGGTATGGCTGCAGAGAAGCGCGCAAACATGACATGCCCACATAAATGTTTGCGCTTGAATTCAGCCTCTTTTCAATCCCATTGTCTGGTACAATATTATCATACCCATCCTAAGAGACAGATAAGCTTTGGTTTATGGAATAAAGGCTGACTCACCGGTTGTGATGCAGAACCGAATAAATCTCTTTTCAAATCCGCTGTTTTGCATCAGTTATTATTTCAAATATCCCCTGTGCTGTTTTAAAGTCTTGAGCTTGAGAAGCAACCCCATTGCACATATACACACCTACACAATCTCGGTGCCCATGTTACACATTTAGAAGGAAAATATATCCCTAATCCCTATCTCTTTTTCTTCCCAGGCTTTAGTTTACAGTGTAATAAATGGCTGTGATTTAATTGTATCACAGCGCAGTGCTCTCAGTGCAGCGAGTGATTAGCACGACACTGTCTCCTAAAACCCTGTGCTGCTGTTTATTTAATTGTCCCTATGATGCTGCGGCTATGCTCTATTTATTCTGCTGCTTAACTAAAACAAAAGGCAGGGTTCAACTTTACTGGAGGCTCATGCAATATTGAGCAGAGTGGAAGGCTGCACCGCACTCTAGAGATGTGTCTCCCAAACACGGCGCACAAAGCCAGCAAGTGCGTACTGTGTGTGTGTGTGTGTGTGTGTGTGTGTGTGTGTGTGCTCAGTCGTGTTCGTTCAGTGTTTTTGCCAAGCCTGCGAATAACACAACTTTCAGACTATGAATAATTTCCTGTGTTTATGCTTTCTTTGCCCCCTGAGTTGCTATTTCTTTTTCCTCTCCTCTGGCTTTTTTCTTTCCATTTCGAATGCAGATTTCTTTCCTCCATCTCCCACATTTGTCTCCCTTTTACCTCGATGATCACTCGCAATTATTATGGAGACATTTGAATATATTTTTTTCCAAAATACGTCTTGCCGTTTGCCATAACAACATTATCGAGTCAGTCACGTAGTTTAAAAGCTGAGTAACTTTTCCATGTGTTGGAAGTAAAAACAAGAAAGGCTGAAGAGCCGAGAAACATTTGACTGCATTTAGCTGATTATTTGAGCTCCAGACTGCCTTAAATAATGTGAGCAATATGTAGATCTGTGCACGGCTTGTGTTTTGCTTCTGATGACTGCTGGTATTTTAAGTAATTCACCTCTGAACTTTGTAACCCTTGAACACCAATTTGTTTGTCGCTCACCTACTCCTCACTACTTTCTTTTCCTGTTAAAATAGGGGCTTTATCAGTTGTAGGAGGACCGTGTAAGTATATCAGGGTTTAACAGCACATGCTCAGTTTCATCTAAATGGGGGTGGCACTGCTAAAAATGAGTAGAACAAATCAACAGTCAAAAGTTGTGTTATGATAAGCTAGTTGGTTTTTTTTGTTGTAAAGTGAAGTCTAGCTAGATTAACACCCACTTTATTCTGAGGTATAACTCAAAAGCGAGTGTGGGCACCGTTCCACTAATGACATGCAGGGAAAGTGTGAGCTTGCACAGCTACGGTAAGTACAGTAGGTTAGTGTATAACCAGGAAAGCAGGGTGTAAACAGTGGATGTTTACAGCCGGGCGCTCGGGTTGTAATTCTGCTGTTCTGCTTGGGTTTCTCTTTCAGATGAGTCTGATTAACTTGAGGTTGTGTTTACACCATGCTCGATCGTCTGAACTTGTTTCCCCTGGACCTGTTGCTAGATGCTTTCAGTTACTTTGGAAAGTATACTGCACGAAAAGAAAAAACAAGCACATACCTAACTTCCTTTGTGTTTCTGTTATGCTGTAAAAGACTGACTGAATTCTTTTCTCGCCCTGAATCAAGTTAGGTTAATGTCTGAATTTCATACCATTTCGGTTCTTGAGGCTATTTGTTTATCTTCATCGACAGAAAATAAACAGAGTCTGTGGCGGAAAAGGAAATTCCTTATACCATCTAGAAATAATTATCACTGGTCGGGGGCCCTCTCTGCATGACGTGTGTTTCATCTGAGGTCTTCAGGAAATTGATAATTGCCTCATGATGTTTGTAATTTTAGAAGTAGCTCTGAATGACTCTATTGTTACCAGAAGTGCCCGTGAGGCGAGCTCACCACTTGCCCGACAACAGCTCCCCGCGATGACAGACTCACCTTCACCTTTTGATTATTACAAATTATTGATCAAAGAAGCTTGAAATGGTCATGAAGATGTGAATACCTTGGAAGAACAGGTCGCCTCACGCTGAAAATCTTTGCAGAAAAATATAAAAACGTTTTAAATTCTAAACTGCTATTGATCGCTGCGAAGTGTTGAAAAGCACTGGATTGGTGCCTTGGATTGAGATAGAAAAACTCCCCATGGAGCCCGACCATAATAATTGAAGACATTTGTCTGTTTTAGTTTTGATTTTTATGTGAAGGTTAGGGAAAATCCTGGTATGCACCTTTTGCACTACATCAACCTACCACAGTTATATTAATGCTCTAATATAAGAAGAAAAATCACCTCTGGTATGTCTCTTTTAATCTGTTTTAAAGTTTAATGAATGACTGATCTACTCCTCAAAGATTAAACTGGAGTCTTGTCTCCATACGGCTGCCTGTTTCCCTTCTTCAAGCCAGTGAAGCTGGTCTTTTCCGCCGTAGAAGTTTTGAAATAGGGCAAGCTGTGCATACGTGATATTAATCCCCGATTTCTGTCACCAGGGGAGCGTGAACTTGGCTTTCATTGATCTTGTATCTGACTTTAAATCTTTTTTGCAGTTAAGAGAACATCTCAGGGAGTTTATTTTAAGGCTGCTTGGAAAGAGAAAATATGAAAAGAAAAATAAGTGAACCAGATGCACACACACACATGGGTCATACGCACCCACCCAAATTATACACACACACACACACACACACACACACACACACACACACACACACACACACACACACACACACACACAAAACACAGGTCATTCTTGTGATACACACCGCATTAGCTGTGAATGTTGGCAGGGGATCTTGTGCATCCCCAGCTCATTAATTTCCAAAAGTTGGCAAGAGTCTGCAAAATCTCGCTCATAAAATATTAATATCAACAAATCTTCAAGGGATCTGTAAGAAAATATCATAGAGGGACCAATTAGGCAGAGCGCCTGAAGATTTTTACAGTCCTGTTGCGTGGAAGTGTGCACTGAGCTTTGTATATACTTACATGGTTAACACTTAGAGAGGAAATCGTGCTTTGTGGATCAACACATTTTACCGAAGACATGCCCTCTATTTGAAATGTAAATTTCTTATTAAATTTAATGTCTCTAGTTAGTCATATAATATTAACACGCACATATGCACACACACGGGGCCTCACGCTGAGCCGACGCTCAGCCCGTATGAGCACATACGTTATGTACTTGTCTCTCTGTGTGCCTTTTAAACTCTTGTGTTATTCATCCATTTACTCAAACAGCTACTTACTCACAGCTACACGGCTTTCGCCATTAAAGGGAAGTGTGCAGTTATTTAAACAAAAATAAAAACTTAAGTAGGCTTACTGTTTTGCTGAGCATATTTCCGTGTAATTTTGGACATTTGTATTGCTTAAAGGGCAATTCAGGAAAGTGATGCTAGATTAGTAAAGTGCACACCCTCTTTTTTGTGTAATTTTGTGTGTAAGCTTCAGCCTGTAATATTTTGGCCCTGTTTAAACTCAACTTGTGTTTTAGCTCTCAGCCACACAGGCCTTGAGAACTGTCGGTGACCACATGGCAACTTCTGATCACTGGGGAAAAATCTGTGTTAGCTAGCAAGTGGGTGCTGGATGTTGCTGGTGCGGCACCAGAAACCACCTTGGGATTGCTTTGATTGCTAGTGGATTGTCCGTAGTTTGCACAAAAGACGCTTTTTGACTTTTGTGTCTGCAAAGACTTGTCAACTACTTGCTAAGTGTTGGTGAAGCTGGAAAGTGTGTGGCATAAACAGGAAACAGACAACGTTTGCCTTACCCGAAATCGTTTTTTAAAGGTGTTGCTTTTACTTTGAAGACAAACAACCCTCGCGTCACCTTGCTCACAGTCTCACTATCACTTGGCAAGTGTTTGCAAACAAGTTTGAATCTTCCATTCAAACTTGGGGCAACTGCGGCAATCTCAAGGTTTTTGGTGCGTCACTGTGTACTCCTTTTCGACCTGTTTCACCTAGCAGCAGTAAGCAACCAACGTAACCAACCAGTCAGGGAAATAATAATAATAATAATAATAATAATAATACATTTTATTTATAGGCGCCTTTAAGACCCTAAAGGTCACCTTACAATAGCACAAGAATAATAGTAAGAAAAAGAAAAAAAAAAGCATAAAAGTATAAAAGCTGAGCAACGTAAAAATGGACTAAGACAGAATCAGGTGTATGCAATTTTGAATAGATGGGTTTTGAGACGTGATTTCTAAGTAATGAGAGAGTTTGTGGTCCAGAGATCTGGTGGAAGTGCATTCCAAAGTCTTGGGGTAGAACAACTAAAGGCTCTGAGTCCCATGGTAGTCAGGCGAGCAGGTGGAACAGACAGAAGGGAAGCTGAAGAAGAGCGAAGTGTACGAGGGGGTGAGTGTGTATGGAGAAGATCAGATAAATATGGGGGAGTATGGAGGTTATGAAGCACTTCTAAAGTAAGAAGTGGGATCTTGAAATTAACACGGAGATGAACTGGAAGCCAGTGGAGCTGTTTAAGAACAGGTGTTATATGTTCAGTGGATCTAGTTCTGGAAATAATACAAGCAGCTGTATTTTGAACTAACTGCAATTTAAGGAGAGATTTATGAGGTAGACCATAGAGAAGAGAATTACAGTAAGAATTAAGTAATCTAAACGAGATGTGACAAGAGCATTGACAAGTATGGCGTTATTGTTTCATGAAATCACAGCAACCTAGTGACCAGTGGCTACCACAGTGTCATTGACCAGATTTTAGCAATTAATTTCACAGCAACCAGCAACCTATACCTATATATATATATAGTAAATGGCCTGTATTTATATAGCGCTTTACTAGTCCCTAAGGACCCCAAAGCACTTTACACATCCAGTCATCCACCCATTCACACACACATTCACACACTGGTGATGGCAAGCTACATTGTAGCCACAGCCACCCTGGGGCGCACTGACAGAGGCGAGGCTGCCGGACACTGGCGCCACCGGGCCCTCTGACCACCAGTAGGCAACGGGTGAAGTGTCTTGCCCAAGGACACAACGACCGAGACTGTCCAGGCCGGGGCTCGAACCGGCAACCTTCCGATTACAAGGCGAACTCTTGAGCCACGAGTGCCCTTTGCCGATATGTTTATTACTGGCCATTCTGCTGTAATTACTCTTCTTGGCCTTGTATCCTGATGTAAAAACTGCTGTATTATGATCTAGTCTTTGGCTATAAACAAAAGTAAGGAAGTAAGTAAGACCACCAGTGACGGCCTTTAGTCTGGTAGATAAATCCCTTTTCCAAAAGACCTCCCAAGCAAATATTCAATGCTATTTGTTGTCAAACAACAGATCTATCTGCCTGTTTGAGAATAACAAGAACAATCAGAATCATAAGATTGCAGCATTTCTTAGGACAGTGTTCGTTCTTTCATTAATAGCTGTTATAATCACAGTCAAATCACAGTGTGTGTGGGTATTTTAAGTTTCGGTGTGCTGATCTGGGTTTGTATTCACAGCAGAAAGTGTAGAGCTCCCACAGAGCTGTTTAGAGTTAGGTTGATTACACTTCTGCTCAGACTCAAGTTGGTATATTTATGCTGGGATGTAAATGATTCACTGGACTCTGTGTACTAATGTTTTTCATGTTTGACTTGTCGTTGCAAGACAAGCACAGATCATCATCATTAATGATGACTCAGCTGCATAATGGCTCGGTCACCCCAGATTTAAAAACAGCAAAAACAAAATAACAGGACAACATCCTCTCTGCAACTAAGAAATCGGCAGTTGTTTAGTGATTGTGTTGATTTTTTTTGGCTGTGCAGAGGTTGAGCGTGCAACATCGTAATCATCTGCACAGCCACTTTCAATTGCAAGGTGATTGTACAGTTCACCAGGTTGGAAGCAACGTGTCTGCAAACACATGCAGACTCAGATGGACTGGTAAAGGTTTGCAAATAATTAAATTGCTTATTTAGAAATGCAGACCAATTGCCAACACGATGCATTCACCCTGAGTCAGTCTGTACACAACTCATCTGCTATGCATATCTGTACAATAGGAGACAACTCAGATAGTTGTGTTCTGGTTATATTCCTATAAAAAAGAAAGGTTACTGAAAGCCTTTGTCAATTTGCAGTTAAATCACCCTGCAGCAACTATATCACTATTTGTAGATCTGTGAGGTCTATGAGGTTTTGGCTGGACTCTGATTATAAGGCATGAAGTTCTGTATGTGTAAATTTCTCTGTATGTAGATGGCAACAGATGTATCACTGCCTAAATATCATAAAAGTAGTGCATGTAATTGCCAACTGACCCTGTTCAATTGCAAACCAACTCTGTGTTTTTGTTATCTTGACACTACAAACTTGCTTTTCTGTTTTAGTTAAAAGTTTTTGGGATTTTTCTGACAGAATAGTGGAGCTTAGCCAGGAAAGGCAAGGTGAAAGAGAGGAAAGACACAAAGCAACGGGCCCTGGATTGATTTAAAACCGAGGCTGCTGCATTGAACCTTGCAGCTTAAAGTCACCTGCTCAACCAGGTAAGCTAAACTGGCATGTACCAAACACACATAAGGTGGAAACTAAGATGTCGCAAACCCGGTCCCCATCTTTGAAATAACCATTTTAAATGCAAGTTTATTGCATAATGTCACAATAATTTTAGTTGTGCCAGGGTCTGCAACAACTCCAGTGAGACAGCTCCAACAATAGAAAGCCCATTATCCTACTGTAACACTACAGAGTGCCATGAAAACCGTCTATAAACCTTTTTTTGACATTTCACCATTGAGAAAGCACAGGTGTAATTAAAGATGAAGGTCCATAAAGTGTTGCATGACAGTGCAGAACCTCGAGGAGTGAAACTCTGCTGCTTTTTCCCACTGCAGCATTCTGTGAAGTCTGAACTTTTTCTGCAAAAAACATGTAGTTTAGCCAGTTGGCCAGATAAGAAGTGTTAGCAATTATTCATGTGTCCCCCAAAATGATGCTCATCTGGACGTAGAGTTTTCAGTGGCAGAAACGTTTTGTCAGTCATCGCCTTCAGTCTCAGCTGACTGCAGGTTTCCCCAACCTTAGAAACAGTACCTTTGCACAGTGACTGAAACCAGCCCACTGAATGATCAATGGGCTGCGAGGTCAGTTTCTTGATAATGTAAATTGTCATGACCACTGGTCAAAAACCACTGGTCAATGACAGTTGATCAATGGCCAAGAGTAGCATTCACAGAGAATTGGGGAAAGGCTGCAATCACAACATTGTAAGATGTTGAAAGAGGTACTCTTAGGCCCCCTTCTCGATTCAGAGATGGTCTTTCCCTTTTCATGTAAATGGCCTACTTGACTCCCCGCTCAAACCAGTGTTTCTTCCAGGATGTGTACATACTCATCACTGAAAGCCCCTCTGGGTCTTCACTTAGGCAGGAGTTGATCTCTTTCTCCACTGGATGAAAACCCTTAGAGATCCAGTATGTTTCAGGAGTACTGAAACAGCTGAGACACATTTTCACTAATCACTGCATCTCTGTGGCTTTCAAACTCTAAAACACGCTGCGTCAAAGATTGGTCCAACCCAAGGATTGGGTCCTCTCGACACAAACAGAGTAATATAGTGTACACTGTTAAGTGCGAGGAGCATTGCTGTGATTTATACATCGGGGAAAACAAACAACCTCTGGCGAAGCGCAAGGCAAAACACAAAAGAGCTACCTCATCAGGCCAGGACTCTGCAGTCTATTTACACCTACAGGTCAGTGGACACGCCTTCAATGATGAGGATGTACACGTATGGACAGGGAGGAACGCTGGTTTGAGCGCGGAGTCAAGGAGGTAATTTATGTGAAAAGAGAAAGATCATCTCTGAATTAAGGAGGGGGCCAAGGGTACATCTTTCACCATCTTCATATGCTGTGATTGCAGCCATTCCCCAACTCTCTGTGAATGGCACTCATGGCCATTGATCAGCCTTACCTGGATGATTGAGCATCAAGACATTTATTCAGGTGATTACTTTTTTTGTTTTCTTGCTAAAATGTGAAACTAGAATAACAAAGTCAGCCCCTCCTGTGAAACACAGCAAGATAGGAAACATTTAAGTGGAGCCCTGTTCGGCCAAGTATAAACACCTGTGTAAGTGGACCGTGAGGCAAACAAACTCCACCATTAATTACATTATAGTCTTCGGAAAATAGCTTCAACTTTTTGAATATTTTTGCTTATCAGTACTATTTAATACCAGGAGTCAGTTTTAGACATTTATGACAGTTGAAGTTTGAGAAGAAAGAAAGTTAATTGTTTGAGAACAATGTCTTTTTAACATTGGTTGTCCACACCTAATATCTTGGTTTATGACTGCTAATGTTTGCATAATATGGCGTTCCAAATAAATTTGCCTCCTAATCACAAACATCTGCCAGTGGTATAAGCTAAGTGATACTAAATGGCTAAATCTGTAAAACAAACAAAAGTGGCTGACAAACCTATTTTGTCAGCGCAGTAAAACCCACTCAGCTTGAAAGCCATAACGTCCTCAGCTGTGCACTTGGCCCACTCCTCAATCAAACCTCTGACACAGTGATCTGTCTGCCTCAGTCTTAATTGCTTACGGGAAGGAGCCAAGCACAGGGTTCATTCTCCACCGGCTCTATGTCCTAATTATAGATATTGCTTTGGCATCATCGCCTGATCATTCAGCCGTTGGGCGCCGGTGCCATGAAACGCTAATGGGAGGTTTGTGTGTGCTTACAGGTATTGTAACGAGGCCTATTGGCTTGATTGTGTGTGTAGGTCAAACAGTATGGCGTCTTTCCAAGAAGTTAGATGTCTTCATTTGCTTGACTTTGGGATAAAATATTAGAGCAAAAAAAGCATGATAAGCAAGACTTTTTCACAGGTAGACATACTTTTACTCAAGTATTAGAACGTTTTTGTGGCCCCTCCTGATAAATGCAATCCTATTTAATCATATTTAATAATAATTCTCCCTTTAAGACTGTCTAACAACAGAGTTTGTACAAGGCAAATAATTTAAGGACAATATTTTTAAAAAATGATTAAGTGACTACATATAACTATGACCTCCTGGCTTTGTGCACAGGCGTAAGACAGGTGCTTGTACCGACAGACATCTATACAGTAGTTAATATCACAATAATCCTGAACATTACTCTTCAAAAACTGGCTTTTGTTGAAACATAAATGTTTTGTACCGTATGTTCGGCTCCATTAGTGCTGTGAAAATGTAATGGAATCAGAAGGTGAGTACAAAGTCCTGAAGAATCTGCTTTTTCGAGTCGATCATAACACTGAAGCCCTCCATCAACATGCCTGTGAACGCTTTAACGAAAGCAGTTCAGTGCAAATAATGGCGCCAAATACGATTCTTTTTCCTGGTTTGTTACATATAGACCACCGCAACAAATCCAACCTAGTTAGCACATGAAAATACAACATTTTAAAATGACATTTTTAAACCCAAGAAGAACATTTTTTTAAATATACAACAGATGTAACACAATCATATTATGTGACATTACATTTGTACCTATGTGAATGGAAACAGTTGTGAAGGAAAAACTGACATGTTGTGCGATGCTGTGTGGCGTCGCTGGCAGAACGTTATCGGCAGATAAGCGGTTTAACATATAAATTGCAAAAAAGTTGCTGTTTATCACATGTAGCACAGAGATAAAGACGGCTTACATCAGCTGTACTCTCGCTACTGGAAATGCTCCAGTTTCAGACCAACCACTCATAGGAGGGCGACTCACCAGCAGTGAACTAACCTGTGTTATTATCAATGCAAAATGGAGCAAAATGGATGTTGCACAGTTTTTGGACTAGAGAGTCAGCTGGTTTAAAGACTTTTTAATGTCTAATCCATTTGCTAACATGCACCTTGGTAAGGTCATGTCTAAAAAGGCCGAGGGACACAGTGCATAGTGTGAAATTGCTATACTACATTGCAGAGGTGTGGACTCGAGTCACATGACTTGGACTCGAGTCAGACTCGAGTCATTAATTTTATGACTTTAGACTTGACTTGAAAAAATGTTCTAAGACTTGTGACTTGACTTGGACTTTTACACCAATGACTTGGGACTTGAATTGGACTTGAACCGGTTTACTTGAAAAGACTTGATATTTTACCCCAAATATAAAATTTAACATGCATATATAGAGATTGAAAATGTGACGTCATTCACGGGTAGAACCGCAAAGGATTCTGGGAACTCGTGGCAAGCGGTACTAGCGCATGCAGGCTTTCAATTAAAATCAGTTATACAGCGATAAAAAGAAACACAAGAAGCTGTTGTATTATTAACTGCAATAGCCGGTCGCATGACAGCCACGGGAAGCCGACGGGTAAAGAGATCGGTTGTTATCGGATTACGTCGTTGAAGAGAAATTGTTCGAGCCATGTTTCCGAAGTAACAAAGAGGCGACTGGATTGCAGCCATTCAAAGATCAAATATAACGTCCCAGAACACTCCAGCTCACAGGTTAGTCTGCTCCAAGCATTTACACAAAGGTCAGTCTGCTGTTGTAGTTAATGCGTCATTTTCATAACATAATTAGTGATATAGGTTACAAGCAAGTCTGGCGCTGAACAGAAATGGTCGCGCTATGCTCCTTTGTTTATTGTGCATAAATAGTGAATTGTCCTGACACAATATTGCGTTTCGCTTCTGTTATTATGGTACATTGACAAAAACATATACTTTTATTCACAGGATAAAACAGGTTTTTTGTATCACTAATTGTCCAGTGCGATTACAGCATACAATATTATTGTCACTGCTACATTTCTGTGATGCTACCAGAAATTATTTCCACTACTAATTAATTACCGTTAAGCTCAAAGGTTATATTAATAAACGGTTAACGAATGTGTATTTATGACGACGATTTGTGAGACTGGTAAACTTATGATACGTACGATGGTCTTTACTTTCTACACGGTGCATTTCAAGGTCCTGCACCCATCCGTCGGTAAACTGTACCTGGGCTTGTTGCAGTGACCGGAAGTTACTAAACTTCACGAGTGTATGCACTCACTCCAAGAGCCGTATAATTATAAATATGCATATAAATATGCTAAGATGAGATAGCTGACTTCATCTAACTAGCAAATGTTGTCCAGGCTACGTTGGTGATGCAGTTTTTTTAATGTATATGATATTTTTGTCATGCGATTTTAAAGCCGGTGTTGTGCCAAAAAGTGATTGTCTGCCAAAAACTGATTTCCAGTGTTTCTGTGTATTTTTTATGTGTAATATCTTTACGTATGTTCGTAAATAGACTTCGGTGAACAGGGGATACAAAGGGGTTACATAAAGAATTAAAAAATTATCTGTTTTTTAAGTATCTTTACAACTTGTACTTACATTATAACCAATCCGGTCCTTTATCCCCACTTAAAATATTTTTACAGAACTATTGTAATATTTGCTGCCATTTCTGCTGTGCTCTTGGCCAACTTACTCTTACAAAATACATTTTTAATGTTAATGAGATTTTTTTTACTGCATAAATAAAGGTTATATAAAAGTCGCTGCCAAAAACTGATTGCGGCTTGTATCTTGCTACACGAATGTTGTTTGTGGCTCAAGATGACTTTATGTCATCCATAAGGGATGCATTTGACATATGTTTAACATATTATAGCCCAACAAGTTACTTATAGCACTTTAAATATGAGCAATCGCTTTTTGGCAAATACCGGAAATCAGTTTTTGGCAGACAATCACTTTTTGGCACAACACCGGTCCTACAACCGCATCCAAGAATAACATGCAGCTTATCTCAGAACTGTCGGTGAAAATTATTCTTGGAGCTAGGTTTAATTGAGCTGCATTTTAAAGAGGTGCAATTTCACAATTTGTGTATATTTTCTAAGTTCACTATTTTGTCATGTGTTGAGAAAAACACAGATTTAAAAATTACATGGTCTAATATTTACATTTAGCATAACTGCAACATGCTTTTTTTCGTTTTTTTTTTAAAGACTCGAAAGGACTTGAAATTCAAAATTTCAGACTTGTGACTTGACTCGGACTTTTATACCAGTGACTTGAGACTCGACTCTGACTTGCCTGACATTACTTGAGACTTGACTTGAGACTTGAGGATAAAGACTTGAGACTTACTTGAGACTTGCAAAACAATGACTTGGTCCCACCTCTGCTACATTGTGCAGTACATTGTTGTTCAGTGTTAGAGCAGAAATGTAAAGTAATAAAGCTAAATAATGAGCCGGTGTTAAATGGATATAGCGCATTTTGATCTTTCACACGAGGGTTGAAAATGTTTTTACATTTTACAAATAAACACAGAAAGAAAAGATGTTATTAAAAAAAAAAAAAAAAAAAAAGATAAATGCAATCCTGTGGAAAAACTATGTGCAACCTGACCAATTTCATAAGACTTAAGTAGCAGCCAGGAGCTGTTAATCAAATGCACTGCTTAACTGATCTTTGACATGTGTGAGCACCTCTATAAAAGCACAAGTTTTGCCAGTTTTCTCATCTGCAGCATTTAGGTGTCTGTTAACACATTGCCACAATATCCCATCAGGCCGTGCAACGATTAAAGAAACTCACTCACACTCTATAGGCCTCAGTTAGTATGTAAAATATTAAACGTTCATGACAGCACAATTAGATTACACGACATATCATTACAATCGCCTGCTTCATAGCAGCTGTCAAGCATGGTGGTGGAGGGGTAATGTTCTGGGCTTGCTTTGCTGCCACAGGACTGGGCACGTTGCGATCACTGAGTCAACTCCTTTCTAAGTATTGTACAATCAAATTTGAGGCCATCTGTCCGACAGCTAAAGCTTGGTCCAAATTAGGGACAAGGATGTCAAAGCTCACTGGCATATCGACAAAAGAATTGCTGAAAAAGAAAAGAAACCATAATAGACCCATTTCTGTAATATACTCACATATCTATATTATTGCTAATATATATTGTAATATATCTATATCACTAAAGCACTTCTGGATGGATGCAAACTGCATTTCGTTGCCCTGTACCTGTGCATGTGCAATGACAATAAAGTTGAATTCTATTCTATTCTATTCTATTCTAAACAAGGTGTGTTACAATGGCCCAGTCAAAGTCCAAACCTCAACCCGATTAAAACACTGGTGGGACCTTAAGACAGCTGTTCCTAAACAACTGCCCACAAACCTCATTGAACTGAACCAATGTTGTAAAGAAGAGTGGGCCAAAATCCCCCACAACAGTGTGATAGACCGATAAAGACATACAGAAAACTGTTATTTCAAGTTAATGCTGTGAAACCTACTGAATCACAGGGTATACTTTGTGCAGTGCTGTGGAAACAGTTTCTTTTTCACATGACCATAGCCAAGGTGGATGCCATAAGGGTGAGATGTTTACAGCACTTCTTTAACTGTTACGAGTACATCATAGTGCATTATGTGTTGCTGTACCTGTCAGCGGGGAGAGAGTAAGTACACAATTTAATCCACAGAGACCATGGTAGCGCTGATCTGTCTGTCAGTGAGTTTGCATCTCACCAACTTTTGCTCCAGTCCTCCCTCCAGTGCCACAAAGAGGTTAAAGTTTTTCATCTAGAACAAAGTGTTTTTAATGCTTTTGAATGGATTCCCAAGAGTTTTGTTGATACATTCATGCTCCCTAATTCAGAATGCATTCTGGCTTCATGCCATGCAGATACTCACTAAGCTAATTACCATCGCTCTCATTTTTACAGACTTGACGAAATCCCCGTAGGCTATGTACAATTTAAAAGTGGGCTGGATGTTGTGTGTGGTTTTAACTCAAAGTTGAGCACTAAGGCAATCTGAGAATTTAACTTTCATTGGTTGATCGCCAGGTTTATAAAATGATTCACCGTCCTGATGTTTCCTCTTCTTGGCATGGTGCCGTCTATTACTGTTATTCTTTGGACTTTTGATAGTTTAAGGTTGGTTTGTTCTTAAGTATCGAGCGAGCTGACATCACCAAGGTTACGCTGACAAGTGGGAAATAAACCCTTTCCACATGCTCCCATTTTGACCTTGGCTCTCCTGACCCCCGTGTGTCTGACAGCCAAGAAAGTGTGCGTGCGTGTGTGTGATCTTCGTTCGTGTGAGTCGCTTCAGTCACAACCATGTTTTTATGAACTCTGTCACTGGCAGCCATGATGGAGACACTTGATGAGATCTCTCCTGCTGTCACATTTAACTTGGAACATTCTGGTTTAAACAAACACATGTCATCCTCTCTGTTCCCTCTTTTCGGGATCTTGTAAATCTTGGAGACTTTTGCTCTTTCACATTTCGACATCTGTAATTGATTATACCAATTTATAAAGTCCACAACTTTGTCCAATGCAGACCTGTCTTACTGATGTCTTCCAGGCTTTTAACCCACGCTTCACAAATTCAAGCTTTTTTGGTCTTGCTCCATAAATTTAGACATCTCATTGATGTTACTGGACACAGTGCAATCATCTGTAAGCTACTGTTCAATTGGCTATGAATTTGGAAACTTCCAACACTCTTGAGGCCTGTGGAGTCGTAAACACTGTCATGTCACTTAGGGAATTGGGGCACTTACGCAGATGTCAGATCTGCACACTGTCTCCATTAAGCAGCAGAGGGGGGGACAATTATGTCAGCTATCCAGCGGAGGACACGGGCTCCAGCTGTACACCCATTACTTTGATTTGCTCGTGTCTGTGGGAAGAGGAAGTGAGTAGGAAAGGAGAGATAAAAGAGCAGAGGGAGGTTGCATTAGATGCCTATCAGAGAGGCAAAATGGCAGGTGCCAACTTCTGGCTCTTCTGCAAATGTCTCTCTGTGTGTATTAGTAAGTGCAGCTGGCATTTCTCCAGGCCCCTCTGCCCTTGGCTGATGACAAATCCAAGGCAGGGGGTAGATAATAGCTTTGCAGCACCTGCTTATTCGTCCAAAATCCTTCACTTAAAGGACGAAGGAGATTAAGTCCCGCTCAGGTGTCCCACTTCCCCTAAACCTGCTGACCTTTGCTGATTGACTCGTCAATACTGAGCCAAGTCGCTGCTTTCGAAGTCAAACTACCCTGCACAGCAGAACAGAGTGGCTCACCTCTGACAAATGAAGACAAATGCATTTTGGAAGGCAGCCAATTTAGGAAATGTTTTTTTTTTTTTGCTCTCCCTCTCTCTTTCCTTCCTGTTAATCACTCTGAACAACAAGGATTTCACTGTCTCTCTGTGAATGTTGAGTGCTAAGTGGGAGCAAATGTGCTGTGGCAACAGCTTTTTTTTTGGAAAGTGAAATGCAGCGAATATCTCTGATGTGAGGCGTTCTGCTAAATGTGTGAAAGTCGCTCATTGGGGGTTCTGGTTGTTGGCTTTTTGCCACAGCTCATTGGTGCTGACATTTTGGGATGATTGACTGTGTGTCCAGCAGGATGCTTGTATTGGCAGTGGAATAAACAAAGGCGGAGAAGCAAAGAACCAGGTGCTGAGAAGCTTAGTTAACTGTAAGTGAACTGAAACAGATTTCTTTTTCTTTTATTTATTCCTTAATTGTGTTTTTGTTACATGTTGTGTGTAAGATTTGTCTTTTTCCTGCTTCAGTGAAAAACATTTCCGTTCCAAAATGTTTATTAGGAAACATAGAGTTGCTGTGTCTTATATGCACACACATATACACACATCTCTTTGAGTGTGATAATATCATCTTGTCCTTGGAAGCCCCTGACTACAGCGAACAATGTTGGGCTTGCGCTCTCTCTAGCATCCTCTGCAGTCCCTGGGCAGCTGCTGAACCAAACAAGCTGTCTGTAAGGCTGCGAATGAAAGAGACATCCTCATTGCAAAGTCTGGGCACAAGCAAACAAGGAAATAGCTTGGTGGTGGTCGAACCTGAAAATAATGGAAAAACGCACTTTCAATTTAGCCATTCCTGAGTTGTTGTTGTTTTTTTTGTTTTTTTGTCTGTTTTTTTTTTTTTCTTTCATTTTGGGAGAGGGAGTGCTATATATGGCCTGAGGCAGTGCAAGGTAGATAGCTTGGAAGTCAACTGACAAAATATCATGGAAAAATGGAAGCAAGCTATAAATAAACAAGCAGCAATATCCTGTGTTATGAATATATAATTTCTGTCTTTAATAACTATTGAGGCCTGAGGGATAGTCTACAAACGGCTCAGTGAGCACCGATATTGTGATTGCGAATAAAACTTGTGTTGAATTATTAAGGCACCTGCAGACGGGTACCCCTTTAGTCAGGTCTGCTCAGCTCAGGTGTCCACTGACACCTGTTTCGGAGCCCGGAGTTATGTTTAAATCCTATAGTGTGCTCTGTTGAGGGAA
Organism: Copadichromis virginalis; assembly: GCF_057382275.1. NCBI lineage: Eukaryota > Metazoa > Chordata > Actinopteri > Cichliformes > Cichlidae > Copadichromis > Copadichromis virginalis. The sequence continues at coordinate 30,076,135 of NC_140618.1, forward strand.
ATGTAGAGCAACACGGTCCATCTATTAAAAAATCAAAGTAATTTAATTTTGAGTAGCAGAGCTAGAATGGAAAAAGCAACGATTCTGGTTCCTTTTTAAGACAGTGTTTAAAAAAAAACTCATTTACTAAATTTAATCTAGCAGTGAGAGAAGAAAATAACCTTAAGTTGCAGCCATAGTCACCTGTGTACTCCTGGCCTAATCGGAAACTGCAGCAGGGGGATACTGCTGCTCTGGTGCATCTAATTCAATAATTGTGTGCAACATATTAAACATATGCACCTGAAAGGAATGCCAGTCATGGCAATGTGTGTGTTTGAGGTCCTGCCCAAAATCGATCAGTTCATTTTTAAAGTTCCTCTCCAAGTATTTATTAAAACCACCAAAATCATCTGTGCTCATCTAGAGGTTTTGGGGTTTTTTCTCATAATGTTTCCTTAATGACTTAGATGTATCTATACACTGTTGCTTTTTTTGATATGTACATATATCTGCTTATTTGCAGCTCACGTTGTACATGACGCAAAGGACACTTCACGTGGTGCAACATGTATGAGTATACACAGTGTTGGGAAGCTTACTTTTAAAATGTATTCCACTACAGATTACATGCTCCAAAATGTATTTTGTAACGTATTCCGTTACGTTACTCAATGAGAGTAACGTATTCTGAATACTTTGGATTAGTTAATATATTATCTTGCTTTTTACAACTGTGCTGTGTGATTTATTACTTTTACTGAAGGTTACTCGCCATACCAACACCAACTAGATTTTTAAATCTTAATATAAATGAGTAACAGTAGGGTGGACATTAGGTAAGGCTGCACTTTTTGCAGCGATCTCATATAGAAAACTATTCCGCGTGAATATAAAACAGGTCCTCGGCTCCGAATCGTAAAGGCATGAAGCCGTAAAGGGACCTCTGGCTCATACGTCGGGTTCCGTGTCGGGCTCGTAGCTGAAAACTAGCTTTACTTTGTTGTCTGGGTCAACTTTGCATATATATATTATATATTTACATGCTTCTATCTCCCGTTTCTGGTCAGATTGAGACACAGACATGAGAGCCTCTTAATGCGTGTTTTGTTTGGGTTTCCACCGGTGTGGACACCAAAAATATAGAGTTCATAGCCTTATGAAACAGGAAAATACCGCTGTGTAATCCATTCATTTCAACAAAGTAACTGTATTCTAAAAACCACCTTTTAAAACGGTAACTGTAACGGAATACAGTTACTCATATTTTGTATTTTAAATATGTAATGGCGGTACATGTATTCCGTTACTCCCCAACACTGAGTATACATGGGCAGCATGAAGCCTTCTTTGTCTTTAATGAGCTATCAAACCGCTCATAATGTGTTGCTATACCTTTTCTTATATGCTGGAATATTACCTCCACCTTTCATGATTGATTATTTTGTTTTTTATTTATATCTAAAACCCTTGATGTATTAATCTGTATATAAAAAACTGTCACTAAGGTGAAAATGTTCCACTTGCCTTCTAGTGGTATTCATGGTTTAACACTTTTGTCATGGCTGTGTGCAGGCAGGCAGGGAGGAAGGACCCAAAATGCAGGACTCGGAGGCAGATGTAAACTCAAAACACGCAGCTTTATTGCTGGGCAGAAAAGGAACATAAACTTAACTAAACTAAGAATACAGAAATAAACTAAGCAGACAGGCTTGCAGACGGAACACACAGTTAACTTGAGGGTAGAAGACGTTAACGACGCGACACCGAGTAGGGGAAGACACAGACACTAAATACAAGAGGTGAACGGAGCGAAGAGGAAACAGCTGGGAGACACAGCTGACGCGGACTACACTGACGAGACAGGGAGAGCACAAAGCTGAACGCACTGACATAGGACACAGACCTACAAAATAAAACAGGAAGCACACGACAGACAGAGACACAGACGCAGACTTATAAGCAGGCATAATGACATCATGGACAGACAGGGGGGACATGGACGGAGGGACCAGGACAGGGACAGAACAGAAACCTAACAAAATGGCGAATAATATTGGAATACCTAATCAGAATAACAAAAGCATAAAGAAACACAAAACACTGAGTCAACAGGCTCAGGACCACCACAACTTTAAAGTCTAACTTTTTGCTGTATAATAATTGAAGTTACAGCTGGTTGTATTTTGCATAGTGTTTGTGGCTTCATAGTGTAGTGGTTTACACACAACATAAGGTCCCTGGTTTGAGAAGGGGGAACACATCACATTAAGGTTTGCATCTGGTGCAAAATCAAACACGCGAAACCTTGTGAATAAGTGATCAGCTGAAAGTAGCTTTTTATATTTCGGGTTTTGCATAGTTTGCATATCCTTTATCAGCCTTATCTTTACTCTGAAATGTCAGTAATGTACAAAATTTTGTTTTTGTTGAAAGCAGATGGACTTCCTCTGCTTTCCACAGCAATTGACTGACGCAGCATGTGCGTCTGGTTCACCTCTCACTGAGTCATATATATTGTTTTATCAGTGTCGAATCATTGTGAACAATTTCAGTAGTTTGTGACTGCCAATGCAATCTTAAAAATTTCCCAATGATCAGTTTGGCTGTTTTTTCAGCGTTGCGATAAATCTCACACCATTTAACCTCTGAACAAAACTGTGTGAGATGATTAATAAGCGTATTAGCTATACAGTAAATAAAAAGGGAGGGGGCAGAACTCAGATAATTTAGTGCCTGCTAAAGCATTTGAGGAGTATCTGTGCTGCTTATAATCGGAAATCACCGCTGGATACTTAGCTTGTGGTAACAAATGATCTAATGTACTTGCTGCGTTTCCACTTCCTGCCTTGCTAGTGGTTGCTAATTTCAAAGGGTTTTTTCCCACCATGATAAGCAAATCAGTCCGCTTTTGTTTTTGCTGTAGTAAGCAAACTGCAAGCAACACTGAACAAGGTTTCAGAAGCGCACTTTAACAAATCTTGACTTAAAATTGAAACATTGAGATCTGCAGTAAGCAACAGCTAAGTGTTACAGGATTTTAATAGTTAAAATACCACTATGTTACTTGTTTCAACAATAGAATAGAATAGAATAGAATAGAATAGCCCTTTATTGTCATTGTATATGTACAATGACATTATGGGTGCACCACACCAACTGTGCAAGAGTTAAAAAAAAGTATAAATAGTAAAGGCATCAGGAACAAATAGCAAACAGAAGAGATACATACCTTATAGAGAAATATACATAAATTAGAAGAATATGTACAAAACACTCGAAGGGATCACGATGCAGAGCAGCTTATTTATTTTGGGGGTGGTGTTAATTACCCTCTGCAGAACCTTCCTGTTCTCAGTAGTGGCCCCTTGCGTACCAAACACCCAGGCAGTAGGAGCGCACGCGCTCCACTGAGGAGCCTAGGTAGAAGGCCAGCAGTAGCTTCTTATCCAGGTTATTCTTCCTGAGGACACGGAGGAAGTGCAGCTGCTGTTGGGCCTTCTTTACAAGGGTGTTGTGGGTTCAGGTGAGGTCAGTGCAGATGTGGGTGCCCAGAAACCTAAAGGTGGAGACGGATTTCACCCGTTCCCCATTTATAAACAGAGGGGATGGACCTGTCTGTGCCTCCTGTAGTCCATTATGAGTTATCTTATTTTACGGACTTTCAACTTCAGGTTATTTTCTGAGGACGTTCTCTACCTCCGCACTGTACGCTGTCTCTTCTCCATCAGAGATGAGCTCAACCATGGTGGTGTCATTGGCATAATTGATGATGACGTTGGTTGGTTGGGTTGGTATACAGACATATGTGTACAAGGCGTAAAGTAGGGGGATCTGAAGGTGGTCCAGTTTGGTGGTGAGGATGTCTGGGATTATGGTGTTGAACACTGAGCTGTAGTCCACGAATAGCATCCTCACGTAGTTCTTCCTGTTCTCCAGATGGCTCAGCGCTCTGTGAACGGTGATGATGATGGCATCCCTCGTGGACTGATTTGCTCAGAAGCAAACTGGCGGGGGCCGAGAGAGGGGGGTAGACAGTCTGTGGTGACAGTCTCAAACTAAGCAAAGAAGGTGTTGAGCTCCTTCTGCGATTTTGAGGTTGGGGGTTTATGTCCTAAATCTGCTTTACTTTGTTTTATACAGATCGGTACCAGGTGAGTGCAAAGAACCATGACATAAAACTGCATATTTAGATTATATGCATTCATATTATATCTCCTTATCCACCTGCAGCAGTCAGTTCCAGTTAGGCAATAGTGCTCTAAGTATTTTTCCCTGTGGATTTACCTCATCGGGAATATCTTTCTCTTCACTTAACGTATAAAAAGTGAAATGAAACAGAACTAAATTTGTTCAAATGCATTAGTGACCCGACATTATGCACATTTTATGATGAGAGTTAATGGTAGACTTTACAGCTTTGTTAGTCACTGAGGCCCACAGTGGAGCAGCCCATTGATTCTCCCTGGTGCTCTATTGATCCGGGATGTTTTCCTTCCACTGCAGCCTGCTAATCGCAGGTCTATTAGGAAGACGGGCTGAGGAACTACTGTAAATCCACCACTGCCAGCATACGATGGTTGTTTAAGCTCTTATGAGTGATCATTGCCCATTTCTGTTGGTTTTAATGGTGAGTCCTAAATCATTGCTTTCAGTAATGAGTATTCAGTGTCGCTGGGTAACATTTGAAAGCTAGCATGTGAAGATATAGATGTGGACGAGAAAAATGATGACGTGTTTTTAATTTTACTAATTGCTATCAAAGGTCTTAAAGGTTGTAAATATTAAAATGGATTACTCCCTGTGATCTAAAGTAAATGAAAGCTACACCCGCTTTTAAAGGCATGCTGAGTGTCAGTAGTATGGGAAGAGCAGGAAAACCTCCTGTTCATGCTCATGTGACATCTACCAACAAACAGTGCATATAGGGTTCCTGTTCAATAAGTGAACTTACAGCTCGCAGCAAGCGGAGACTTGTGCAATTTTTCTGGAGGTTTTTCAAACATCACCTTTTTATCAGCGAGATGTTAGAGCGGGTCAGAATCACAGCTGGGAGGCTCAGAGGTTTTTTATTTTTCCACTTGTATTTTTGGTCTGAATGCTGGGACGTGAATGTGGCCATTTTTCTCACCGATAACCTCTGCCAAGGCCGCTCAGCTGGTGAGCTAACCTTTCCTGATGAGCTGTTGGTGTATTACAGACGTGGAGCATGGGGCAGAAGAGCGGGACACCACATCCTACTGAAGTCAGTGCCAGAAGTTAAAGGACACTAGGCATACAGAACAATATATTGCTTAACGCTGTGAAAACTGAAAGTAGTCCTCATGATGCTCGATTGGTTTGTTAAATCTTTCTTTTATGATCAAGTTTACAGTTAGGGCTGGATCAGGAGACCCTGAATCCTCCCATTTTTTTATGCTAAAATAGACCTCGGCTGCTGAGGGTTTCCCATGATGCACTGAGTGTTTCTACTTCTTCTTTTCTTACCCATTTTCAATCACTGTGTGCTTAAACATCACTCTGCATTCAGTCACCAGCTATTATTAATCTCTGGCTCTCATCCACAGTGTTTCTTCGTCCCATCTTCCTCCCCTCACCACCAACCTGTCGAGGCAGATGGTCGCCCCTTCCTGAGCCTGGTTCTGCTGAAGGTTTCTACCTGTTAAAAAGACCTTTTTCCTTTCCATTATCACCAAAGTGCTTGCTCATAGCGGGTCACCTGATTGTTGGGGTTTTTGCTCTATAATTGTAAAGTCTTTACCTCACAATATAAGTGCCCTGAGGCTCTGTTGTTGTGATTTGGCCTATATAAATAAAAACCGAACCGAACTGAATAGAATTATTATTGTTTGATTTACAATCCACTGAGGAGATGTACAGAGGCAAAATAACTGTATCTCCTAATTAGTGCTCAGTAACATATAAATAAAATCCGTGAATTTTACTCAACAAAGCTGGAGCTCAAACTGGCCCACCATGAGTCATTACTGTAATCACATTACATTCTAATGCATTAACGTTCTAAATTCTGTTCTAAGGTAATCCCATTACTATAGTCAAACTTTAATGTGATTGCATAAGTTCTTCAATTCAAACGGCGTGTAGCCATTTGTAGCTAGAATCTGATTTTTAGTTTTATTTGTTTTTTGGTAACATTTTGTGTTCATTTTTAAACACTATAAGTTAGATCCAGTTTGTGTCCTCATTAGAGTGATTTGTGTGTAGGACCATAACCTAAGATTTATATTGTCAACTGGTGGTTATACGAGGCCATGTTACAGTGTAATGCAAAAGTAATGTGACAAGTAGTGTAACAAATTACTTTCCTCGGGTGCAAACAATCTATGTAGTATATATTGATATATACTACATGTAAATCATTACTTCTTTGAGTAACAACCTGACAGTGTTAACCACATGGCAGGTCTAGTTACATATCTCAGATGAGCAAGGGGAAGCTCAGCAAACAGCTGCTGGCTACAGCTGCCTGTGTCGGCATCCGCCTGTCAGTCACAGTGGTCATGCCACTAATTGAGTTTCAACAAAACAAAACACATTAGTCACAAAGGTTTAAATTAGCTACAGTACCAGGCTATAAATACATTTACATGCACTGTAAAGTTAGTCATTTTAAAATGGGAGACACTTTTGGAGCTTCAAGCGATCCTAAGTGGCCTATTGTTCTTAACTGCTAGACCAAAAGGATGTTATGATTTAGAATGAGAGTTTTTTCTCTCATTGTTAGATTAAACTACCCTACAAGACCATAAGCAGTGCAGAAAATGTTCGCTAAAGTAAAAAAAAGAACCACAACAACAGCAAGCTATAAGCCCAACAGAAAATAATGCTGGTAATGTTGAAGGCTAAAGAAGGCTAAGGAGGCTAAACCTCAGGTTGTCATATTAAATGCCATATCACTATCAACAAATCATGTTCTTGGTGAATAACTCTTGGAAATTAGTCTAAATTTCAAAGGAAAAATGCATCCATTTACAAGCAAACACTTCACCAGAGGACCATAAACATACTGCTGCATTCTGCGCCTTGCTTCAGTTCACAATGGGTCATTTCTTATAATGAATTGCTAAATTATCTGGAGTGTTTTCTTGTCAAATAGGAAATGGTAATGATGATGACAAAAGAACAACAACAGCATAAAACAAGTTGTATCTTGCCCTGCAGCCAACAGCAGTGGTTTTTTCTCTCTGGTACACACACACACACACACACACACACACACACACACACACACACACACACACACACACACACACACACACACACACTTCCCAAGTTGATAATCAGGCATTTATTCCATAAACAATGCTGGAACTGACTTGGGATTTGCCTAACAATGTCTCATTACTAGTGTATGAGCTTCTTTTTTTTCCTTGAGCTAATGCAATTCGTCAAGGAGAGCAGATGAGGGAGGGAGCGAGGGTGCTGGAGAATGAGGGGCGGGGGTGGAGCGAGGGGAGGAGGACAAAAACACTTATTAATTTGCACGAAATGGAATTAGCAGCGGGGAGTTAGAAGCAGCAGAGTTTCTAATTTTACCCTTGCCCCTGTGCGCTGATGGTAAATGGAGATTTGTCACACTCCACTTGGCTAGCTCCCCAGCTTGATGAGCTGTCTCTCTTGCAAGCGCCCTGCTCAATCTCTAGCATTAGCCACAATGCCAGCGCTCACATCACCGCCGCAGCACCACAGAGTCGTTGGGGAGTGGGTGGAAGTGTCATAAGATGCCACATTGCACTGGTGACACTGAATAAAAAGGATGAAAGAGGCAAGGGGGCTTGTGAACATTTTGTCCTTTGCATCTTTTCTGCAATTATAGTTTGGATGGATGGGAAGATAAATATGTGGTTGCATTGAATCAATAGACGGAAGAGGTGGGAGGCAAACGATTTAAAGACGATAATGGTAAACATGTTGTGTTGTCGTACAGTCGCATTGCTGAGAAACATGCAGAACCAGTGACATCAAAAACACAAATCTAGGTCTAAGTATTTATATAGAAGGGGCACGTACATAATATTGATTTGCTGTCTATAATTGAATAGTTAGATTGCAGGGATGAGCGTTCCCTTTAAAGGACCCTTTTTACATTAGCACAAACATGGAGACATTTCATGGCTAAACAAACAGCATTTTACCATGCAACACAATTAATCATTGTGAGCTTGTGTATTAGCTGTTTAGTAGTGAGGTAACTATTTGAATCATCTACTCATCAGTTAGCCTAGTGGTTGGAGACCACAAGACTGCTGTGTGCGAGGAACCTGCGATTTTGTTGCCTTTGAAATGGTTGCTGCAAACATGGGGACCAGTTTCTGTCTTAAAAGTGCCATTGCGTCATTGAGACAGTGATAAAACAGCAATAAGACAGAGTCAGTCTGCTATCAGCTTGCGATTGAATGGGGCCAATTTGACAATTACAGGCCATTTGTTTGTGATACTGTAAAATGGGCTTCAACTGTGATAAACTGGCAAAAATCGCAAACCTGTTAGCGTTTACTTACACAGATATTCACATTAAACAACCAGTTGGCAGTCAAATTAGTTAAGTCCTCTACATCAAAGTGATGGGTTGCAGATGAGTTGTTCCGTCTAAGCAAACAGGCCCAGACTGATTGCAAGGTCTGTCTGTGTTTATAAATTGGACAGCAGGTATTTGCAAAACTTTACCAGTCTGTCTGAGAGTGACTGCAGTCAGTCTGAGCTGGGCCATGATTGTTTGAGCCATTAAGTAAAAATATCAAGCATGCAGTATGCATGTATGATTTTTAATAATGTGACATTTTAACAAACATAACATCCATACCTTCTTAATCCATGACAGCTGGCCTCTATCCCGGCCGTCATAGGGGAAGAGGCTGGGTACAACACAGAGACACACAACCATTCAGAATCAATTTAGAATCACCCAACCCAATATCACTGCAAAGCGTGTAATAGACAAACCCATACACTGTCTCCATTTCACGCTTTGCCCCTAAAATGTGAAATGTGCACACATGCAGAAGTTACAGCAGGGGGAGATATTTTATTTTAAGCCTACATAAAAATAACACAGGAAAGTGTTTAAACAGACATGCATATAAATATTAGCTGCCTCGCTTAATCGTCATTTTGCTCAATACCGACTTTGTGGCTAGATTATCTCCCCCTGCTGGTAATGCAACTAATACGTGTTTGTCCTTTTCACGATTTGGAGATGGAAAGCGTGAAAAGGACACGGTTGGCCGGCATGTCTATTCCACATTTTGCCGTGTTGGATCATCAGTTAAACAAACATGCTTGTCTTTGTCTTAAACTTTGTCTGTGCCAATAAAGGAAGAAAAAAACTGACCTAAAATGTCATCAGCATAAGTGCATCGAGTCATAAACACCAGGAATCGATCGGCAAAGCATTCAAAGAAATACCTCAGTCCCAGGTAGCATTGTTCTCTGGCTTTTGGTATTTCAATAAACAAATCAGAGAAGAAAACATGCACATCCACATTGTTGAAAATCAGCCTTCTTCACAAGAAATATTCAAATCTTTTGTCAGGTTGGAGAATACACAGTGCAACCTCAGTTTATCTTGTGATTTTTTCGTTATCTTCTAACTTAGAATAATATAATTTTTCAGACAGCATCACTCGAATCTAATGGATGGACGAACAGGCTGACAGTTATTCATCGGCACACCGCCAAATTCCAATAATGCAATCCACGGGCACCCACAGAGCAGCAAGCATGACAAACAACATGCTGTTAAACAGGAGCGCCGATCAATAACACACTCCACACCACACACTCAGTGTTCCCTGGTGACAGCATACAGGAGAAAATAGCCTCCTAACACCTCGCCCACCCTGCAGCCCTGGCTCATGGGTCTGTTTTTCCCAGAGTTCAGAGGGCACAGTCACTGATGATTCTGATAACAAGAGCTGAGCTCTGCTCAGATGAAGTGCTGCCTCTCCTCCTTCTCCCGTGCCTTTGATACATTGATCGATATATCTGTGATGATGTGATCAACCGTTGGCAATCCGCGATGCAGTTTGGAAGCTGTTATTATCTTTCAAATACCTCCTTCCATCTCAAGCAAATCTGTGTTTAAAATGTGTTTATTGATTTTGGTCTGCCTGCCAATATTTGGCTCTTTGTTACCACACTCCTTCGCATCTGCACCAGCTTATGCTAAGAAAGAAAAGAGAGAGAGATAGGGGGGGGGGGAGGGGGAGAGCAGGGGTGGATAACAATGTCATACAGTGCTTTAATTGGAAGAGCGGGTGTGTTTATCTTCTGGATGTATTTCTTTTTTTCCATGGATATGGTTTGTTTATCCATTTGCCAAAGTTCCTCAAAGCCTGGGTCAGGTCAGTCTGGCTGCAAGGCCACATCCCTCACTGATTAAAAGGAAACCACACACACACACACACACACACACACACACACACACACACACACACATACAGACACAAATGTACACATACACACTGTGCCTGCAGCTCTTTCCTGGCGATAAGGATCCCGATGTGTCTGACAGCGAGGCTGACTGCAGAGTGTGAGGGAATTAGAGGGATTAGGGGGTTATAGAGTAGCGTGATAGCCTCTGGGATGACGGAGGGATTAGCCCGATTATCTCACTCTCTCTCTCCCAGCCAGGCAGGCCTAGTCTGGAACTGAAAGCTGCCAGATGTGGCACCTACAGATAGAGAGAGGAGGAAACAACCTGAGGGAAGAGAGAAGGAGGAGAGAAAAAGAGGAGCACGAGAGGTAACGAAGGAAGGAGAGAGGGGAAACAGTGATGGGGAAGCGCAATAAAGATAGTCGGTAAAAAGGGGAGAATGAGGAACAGGGAGGGAAAGAGGAGGAAATTGCGTGGGGAGTGACAGGCAAGGTAATGATAGTGGAGAAAAAAAGAGGGAAGGGGGACGAGATAGGAGGCAGAACTCCCTGTTGGCTTGGCTTCACTCTCATTCCCTCCAGTGCACACCGACTCCCTGCTCGGCTTAATATGGGATTTCATCAAGGTGGTGCTTAGACCAGCTTTACATTTTAATTTGGGGATTTCGCTGGCAGTTTTCGTCCATACTGGGGGCTGTGTACAGTATGTCATCCTCTGTTTGTGCATTGCTAATCAGCAGGAGTATGATTCTGGGCCACACTTTGTACCACTGTCAACTTATTGTCTACTGTTTGGCAAATAGCAATTGTCTGGCATTCATTCATGTGCAGAGTAACTTAATCTCCTGTGACTGCACGCTGCACATTTTTAAGAATATGATTTAACTTGAGAGTGAAGCAGTGAGAGCATTCAGAAGATGTGTAGAAAAACATAGATTTTATGTCCTCGTGCATTAAGTTCTCACTTCACATGTATTAATGACTCAAACCCAGCATAAAAAGTGGTTAGAGCATTTAAAAAAATCCATGAGATCTTTAAATGTCGCTGTAAGTTCACGTGAAACTACTCTCCATTTTCACATTGCTAAAACACACTGTGGTCTATTGTAATTTACCTCATTGTACTTCCATGTGTCTGTAATACCAAAAGCAGTCTGTGTGACAATAAATGTAAGAGGTGCTGCAATAATTAGGTGAGTATCTGATCAGCTAGCCTACGCTAAATTCATACCAGTTACCTTCTAACTGCAGCTTCTTCAGTTAATTTTTGATGCTTGTTTTGAGAGCAACAGTAAACTGATTTAATTAAGATTTGGAGCACTGGTTGAATAAAACATGCAATTGTGAATGAATTACCTGATAAATGTGACATGGCGACTGCACACAAATAAAGCCAGTAACCCCCTGGGACTAACACCATGCACACTGTGACACTTTTTTTTAGTTTTCTGACACACGTTGGACCTTAGTGAGCGTTTCCATCAATTTTGTGTCAGTCATTAGTACAGGTGGCTCGTCTGGCCTCAGCTGACTCTGTGCTTGATGTAGCCTTTACAAAAGTACACTACAATCATGATGGCAGCTACTTTATTTCATTTAAAGTAATAATATAGTCAAATGTTACTTTTAACTTTAAGCTCTTCAGCTGAAATCCAGACGCTTATGTGGAGTAATCATGTTTACCGAATGCTAGATCATTCGTTGCTGTATATTTATTGTGATTCGGTGATCTCGTTCTGGTGCAGGCTTTAAAGTGGGAAATAAATTCATGATCTCTCTGTAATAACACCCAGTGTGTATGTAAAGAAGCACTGAGTCAATGACTCATAAAGTTGCATTGCTTAAGTAGAGTATTAAAAAGCTCCTCCCCACCTGGCAGTGCTGTTAGGGTGAATGACTTTTCTGGCAGTAACTGTGTAAATGACAACACATAATCCTTGTACAGAAGATCTATATTAGATTATATTAGATCTGACAAACCTCGTGTTTTTATCTGTTCTAAAGTCACCAGAATTAAACTGCTTTATGAGCTCAGATGCTCACATGGGACAATCTAAGACTTTAACTCATTGCACAGTCAGTGTGTTAACTGATAAAATAGAAATGTCTCATTATTTGTTGGTGAAAACAATCAATAGTTGCAGTCGCCTGTTTTGGTTTGTGTGCAGAAAATTAGATGCAAGCTCTAAATATGTTGATTGATTGCAGAGATGCGTATATTGGAAGCATAGGTGCTTTCAAAAATCATCCTCACTGACTTTCTACATTAAGGACAAAAAGAGCGCATCCTGGGTGCCGTTGTATTTTTTTTTCAATTTGTAAAAAATATTACAGTTTGTAAAACAAACACTGAAGACATTAATGAGGTTCTTAAAAGTTCAGGAAGCCCCAGGAAATGAGGTTATGCTGTTTGCTGCTGAGCTCCTGCAGTGTTATACAGTATGTCTGCTGCCCATAATGAGCTCATTAGCAAGTCAACTCAAAGTATGGACAGTCTTTCTATCATGTTGCTCGGTCGTTTTCTTTAAAAACTGAAACTGGTTTGCATTCGTCCGAAGCCGGGTTAGTTGATGTATGTTTTTGGGGGGTTTTTTTGTCTTTCAGTGAAAAACATTAAATGGTCTCCCCGTATCTGTACGTGCGAGCTTTGTGTTCACACTGAAATGCCTCACACAGCAGCACAAGTGAGCTGCTAATTTACTGCAGCTACTAAACTGCTGCTAACTCGCTCTGACAATTACAGTGTTGTAAAAACACCACAAAGCTTGTGAATTATTGCATCAACTACTGACAAGCAGGACTCAAAAAACAAGTTCAATATGACTCGTGGATGTTCATGTTGTTAAGCTCTCCTTCAAATGACCTTTCAGTCAGATAAGTCACTTTTGAGATGAGTCATATTTTATGTCAGCAGTTAGAGTTTGGTGTCTAGGCTCTGAACTCAGTCCCTACAAATATGATGCACGCAAAGGTTTGGCAGTGAGAAGTAAATATCCTCAAACATCCTGTGCTGGAGTAAGAAAAAAACTTTTAAATGTATTTATTTTGTTTATTTTTTTGTAAATTCCTGTCATACCATACAAACATATTTTTTTAACCTTCCCAAATTAAATTAGACTGTCAGTTGAATATGAAAAAAAAAAACCCCACTCTGACTTCATGCTCCAAGGATCTCTGTTGTGCTGGAGAGATGTCAGCTGAAATTAAACAAGTGCTTGACTGCACTTTCATTTAATACTGCTTTATACCACCAGGTGGTGCATCGAGTGCTCTTTTGGTTTACCAAGCGAGTCATTACATGTGCTTTCATCTTTGCAGCGGTAGTGTGGGAAGAAGACAAGCCTCTTTAGGAAATGGGGGTAGCTAAAAAGCAAAGCATCAATATTTAGACAGCAACACACCTGAAAGCATCTCAGCACAGCCATAGATAAAATGCTGCCTCCCGGTGGTGGAAGTTTTGAAGGTAGCCTAATTTAACCTGTTGCTGTAGCTTTAACCTGAACAAACAGATGTGTTGTCACCTATTAGTTGCCTTATAAGCACTTTAGCAGCTGAATAAGCAATCAAAGATAATTCAGACCTCTGGGTCCAGGTCTAACTCTCAGCTTGTCACTCAGTTGAGGCAGCAGAGGCGCTGTGAACAAAGCCAACAAGCACAGATTCCTCGACGCACACGAGGTCGTTTGATCATTTAAAGCAGTGCACATCTGATCTGGATTTTTTTTTTTTAAACCGGGTGAGCACTGTGCGTCTGCATATGAAGTGGTTTGAATTATGAGAGACTTGCAAGACAGTATTGAGCATTAAATTAGGGAATAATGAAGCTTGTGTAATAATGTTTTACTACTCAAACAAATCAATGTGTTGCCCTGACAGAGATTTGATATTTAATAGTTTGCAGGGAGAGCCTGTAAACAAACAACATTTACATTATAGAGGTTTTGACATCTTTACTGAGATGATTAAAAAGTTTAGATGTGAGAATTATTTAGTTTTTTTTTTTTTTTTTTATAAATGTTTTATTCTACTCCTTAATAATGGAAAGATGACCATATTTAACTATATCTTGTTGTATATTGAATAACATACTAAAGTGTTCTTGCCTGGGCTGTTATTCTGAAAATCTCACCTTATTCATGCAACAAAAGGTACAGCAGGACATCGCCGTGACTATTTTTAAGGCCTGTTTTCTTTTCTTTCTTTCTTTCTTTCTTTTTTTTTTTTTTGTTCTCAGCACATCTTCTGTTTCACAACCCCAGTGGTGGCTTACATGCCCTAAATATGCTGACAGGGAAACTGAACCGTTATATCTTATACAAAAGCCCACAAACCCAAAAGCCACAAGTAGCAGCCTCTCTAAACCGAGCTCTCTCCTCCTCCTCGCCTTCCTCCTCCTCCTGCACTGAAACAATCCATGCTTCAAACGTATCTACCGGAATCGTTTTAAGGAGGAGTCTGCACTTTGCAGCCCTTTTGCACCTCCGAAGCAAACGTTAAAGTCTTCTTATCTTTTCTTTTAGTCTCTCATTGTGTTACAGGGCTTGTTTCAGAACGGATGTCTGACGTAGAAACTGTAACACCGCATGCAGTTGTGGGTTACTGTATCTACACAGGATGTGCCGACAGAGTTGCTTGAAGGTTCTTTTGCGGTGAAGGGGATAGATTGTTTCCGTGCAGTGTGTGTGTGTGTGTGTGTGTGAGCAAGTCTGTGCTCTGTAAACAAGATTTGCTTCTGCCCTCAAACCATGGCCGACAGAGTCCTCCTATGTGTATGAGGCTACACAGTTTTTTTTTCCATGGGTTATTGGGTATGGTGAGTTGTCATGGCAACTGGTGAGACGTTGTTCACAACGATTCTTTTCCTCTTTCTTCTTAATAAAAGAAGAAGCAGGATGTAAATTGACTCCCCCTACCAGACAAACTAAATCAGATGAATGTAAGTGGAACTAGTTATAAATGAGGGGGTTCTCGCTTATCCTCAAAGCAGACGTCTCCCACACAAACATAATGAGCAGAACCTGCGAAGAAATATCTATTTTCCTGCCGATTTGTGCGCTTATGTTACATTGGATCTACTCAACAACTGAGTGCAAAAAACCCCCAAAAACCTAGGAAAGCCACAAATTACTGCACAGTAAGGTGGTACATTTCCATTTATTTTTGGGTCTATCTTCTGTTTTGGAGCGTTCCATTTCCTCGAAGCAAACTTTCGTCCTCTAAATGGCACAAACGTATCGATTATAAGCAGCGCTGAGCGCCAAACACGTTTGCTCTCTCCTCAAACATGTGCCATCTGCATGTTTGCTCTCCTTTCACCTAAACTGAACTCATCCATAATCTCTCATCTGTGCATGTGCAGGAGCATCACAGTTGTCGGGGCAATCTAGCTGAGAAGTCAGAATGGAAGCAGATGAGTTGGGCCTTATCTTCCCACCGCTGAGTGCTGCAGTTTGTCTCGGTGCAAAGTGTCAGAACGCTTTCACACATACACACATGCTTAGGGAACCATACTATTAGGTTCACACACTACTTACATGTTTTATATCTGATGTGTCTGTCATATTTGTGTGTATGTGTGTGGAGGCATGTCTGCAATGTGGTCACTGATGTGTGCAGACAGCAGACGTGCTCTTCTTGTCTGGCTGACGTGGTTGGAAGCCACTGGCAACCACATAGCAGAGCTGCAAGTAAAAACTACAAACCAGCAGGCAGAATTGACAAAAACAATCATCAGTCATGCATTAACCATAATATGGTGGACCGCTAACAGTCCTATGTTACGATGGTGTCTTTTCAGCAGCAAGCATTTCCTTTTCTTTTCTTTTTTCTTTTCACTTTTGTAAGGCTTGAATCGAAGGTGCTGACAGGTTAAAAGATTCATTAAAGCAGTGCAAGTGTTGCAACTCTGAACAGGAGTTCATATTTTGTGTAATTCTTTTTGGAGGGGGAGCATTTCCACCTTTATTTGATGCGACAGTGAAGATTTTTCCAGACAAAAAAGGAAGACCGGAAACGGAGCGGAGTTAGCATTGAACCCAGGCTACTGCTTCTAGCCATTAGCCTTTGGTCACCTGCTCAAACAGGCGAGCAATACCAGCTTTTCAGGAAGTGCTAGTTTAGCAAATTAAAATTCATTGTTCAGCTATTTAACTATCAGAAAGAGAACATTAAAAATTAACAAAAATGCAATGTATTGTCTTTACATAGTCTAAAACAACATTTTCAGGTTGCAGATTCTCTCTGACCATTTAGCCAGAAGAAATTCAGTTTGTCAAACACACCACAAACAACAGAAACTGACTATTAAAACAACTGCTGGTGGATTTGCAGTCAGTTAGCGGACGTTGTCAGTTAAAAGTGAACTCTGAACCTTGTTTTGGGGCAAAACTTCAAGAGAAGCTGTATGAGAAAAACAGAGCGAGAGAGGAAGAAATAAAAGCAAAAGAGAGAGAGAGAGAGAGGTGTGGAGAAAATAGGCTACCCCCCCCTACACAATTGCATAACTGTGACCTATAATACACCGCAACCAAGACGAAGAACAAAAGTGGGATGGAAACTCACTCATACACACACACATGCACATTTGTGGGTGTGTAAATGTGCATCGACGTGCAAGATGACACACTGTATTTCAGATGTGTAAAATAGAGCAGGGGAGATGTGTGTGTGTGTGAATGTGTTTGTGCACACCTACAGGGTTGAGATGTGTTGGTTTCCGTCTTTTTTTTTTTTTTTTTTTTGCAAACAGCGCTTCATAGAATGCATCGATAGCGCGTTGTTTTCGAGCTGCAATGCTCGCCCACAAACCCACAATGACAATCTCATGGCCAAGTTGTCAACATCGATACATTAGAGGGATTGTTCGTCATATTGTTTTCTGATCAAGATGGATTACTCTTCATCAGCAGCTTGCCGAGGTTTTAGGTTGGGAGATATGAAATCACGCTGATGCATTTGATGGAATAGTGAGGCTGAGAGATTTTAGATTGAGATCTCTGTGCCTTATTGAATTTCTCAGGGGTAGATCAAATTACTTTTTTCTTTTTTCTTTCTTCGTCAATGCACTGAACAAGCTGTAGGCTCTCGCCTTCTTATTCCTCTGTTTGTGTTATTTGTCTTGTTAAAACAGAATTACATTCTCGCTGCTTTTGTATCCATAAAGGGGCCTAAAGCACAAACATCACAAAAGCCAGTCTACTCATCTGTTTTAAATTCCTTTTAGAAAAAAAAAATCTTTACATTTGCCTCTCTGCCTGTGGATCCCTTTCACTTATCCTTTCCTTCTGAGCATGTTCAGTTGCTGCAGAATAGAGAAAGGAGAGCAAATTGAGCCTTAAATCTAAACATGTGACATCAGAAGACAAAATGGCAGCGCAGACAGGCCCCGGACCACCCACAGGCACGGCGGCTTCCCTCTAACTGAATATGGACTGAATTAGACGCTGCCTCAAACCGTTACCCCAGAGCTTTTATTAACCACACTAGAACCAAATGCATCTGCGGCCTGTTTTTGACTTCTCTTTTTGACTCCATCTAGTGTGTGTTTTCAATATTGAGGAAGTGGTGTGTTCGGACTAAAGGCTTAAAAACGGAGGGCAAATAACACGCCGTATGCATTAAGATACACAGAGTGCAAGACAGAGTTTGTCTTGTTTGGGGTGGAGTGTGTGATGCATGAGTGTTTTTTTGTACATGCTCCGCAGCCCTGAACGTTCACAGAAAGCAAATGCTGCTTATTAGAGAGCCTGAATGTTAACAGGAGAATATACTAAGAAGCTGGGAGGGGAAACTGCCCTTGCCCAGGCTCTGCCCTTCACCTGGATAAGGATACTGCACATTTTGATATCGAACCGATACCAAGTACATACAGGGCCAGTATTGCCGATACCAATACCGATATTTTTAACGTACAAAGGCAGCTTATGTAGGGGTGAACAGTGTGTCATGATTTATGAGGTGAATCATCAACATGTTTTAATGACCAGTAGTGTTTTTTACTTTGCCGCAAGTAAATTTACACAATTCAGCGAGCTTACAGTATAGTAACAAAGTATCCATACCAGTACCAACATCGGTATTGATATTTGGATCTGTCCTCCAATGTCTAGCAGAAAGCATCTGAAGCTGCTATTTATTAATATCAAATGAAGACATTTATATAGTGTGCACATATTTGATCCACTTGTTAAAATAAAGCTTTCTGTGTCTGTGTGCGTGCTAAACAGAACACAAGTAGGCAAATCTATCCCACTCGTGTCTGCGTTCGCCAGAGACATCTGCACCACAGACTGGGATCAAATCTGCTTCACATTTACAATCACATTTGCATGTAAATATGTGCACCGCAAATGTTTATTTACAAAGTTGCACAACACATGTGGATAAAAAAAATTAATAAGATAAATGCAAACTCAGGAATATAGGCTCTTATGGGTACACACACACATGCTGCACAAATACACAAATGCACACGCTAGCTGTAGTGGAAAATTACCAGACTCCCATGCACGGCTGTATGGTTATGGGAGCCACGGAGAGAGGGAATGGGCTATTTGTGGTGTCCTGCTGACTGGACCAAAGGAGAGCAGGCCAGAGCTGTGGTGAGGCTTGAAAGAGCAAAGGAGCGGGGTGTCATTACACTCGAGGCCAGACACCTCCATTTAGTTTCTGTTCTGTATCTCTGTCGGTGTGCTGGAGAGCCACGCTGCAGGTGGTATCTGTGCTGGACACCCACTCTGCTCAGGAGCTGCACTTAACCTCAGATCACACAAGTGAGAAAGCAAAAATGTTTAAAAAAAAATCATGAAAGAGCAGTAAGCGGGGGGGAGCTGTAGCTTCCAAAAATATTTGGCATTGCAGCGTGCTCGACATAACTAAAGTACTAAACTCACATTTAACTGGTGTTAGCTTTTTTCTTTTTATGCAGATAATTTTTGCAGGGATTGTTTTTGTTCCAGATTCGAGTCCAAGACCTCAGGGCAGTGCCCATGTGTTATAGATAAAACTGTTTCCAACTCTCGAAACTCTTGACATAACTAAAGAAATAGCGGTCGGATTTCTTTTGTGCTGGTGCATGCTTGGCCAAATCATCTGATTGTCACAGAAGAGAAACATGTAACCTCGATATAGCCGACACTACATTGCCCATGAGCAAGGATCCCACGAGGCTGGTCCCAGCTCCGTCGGATCCCAGGTTTGGGACCTATTCAGGGCCTTAATGTAAGTATGTGTCAAGCCTGGGCTTGGACGTCTCTGTGGGAAAAGTGAGTTTGATGATTTCAGAGGCATTTCTAAAGCTAATCCAGATATACAATATTCATAACCGACTTTTATTCCAAGTATATAGCACACTTTCATTTTTTGAGATGATGCTCTTGATCCTGAAATCTCCCCTCTCCTCAGATAACAAATGAGCGGCACCAAAAGCAGCAATCCTGCAACAGCGGTATTGATTTTAATCACTGTGGTCGCTGCAACTGTTGTGCTGCTTGGCCTCCTTTTATGAGCAGCCATAAAACAACACTGAGGAGATGGCCTGGATGCTTTCCATGTATTACAATCAGAATTTATAAATTGCCCCATTACCCACCTTTCCACTGGTTACTCTTGGAACATTAGCAATTATTTTCACATGGGGTCACACTCATAAAACCAATAATCTAGTGATTTAAAGCCCTGGTAGAGGAGATGGGCCGCAAGCTTTCTGGGGAAAGAGGCCTTTGGCTTTTAGAAATTGATTTGAGGCTGCTGTTAGACGGGCTTTGCAAGGACAAATTGCTTCTGGGTTTTTCTAAGGAGAGAGATTGAAGGAGATAGAGAGACTGACATTGAGAAAGAGGAGAAGGAGATCATCCCAGTTCAAGTGTGGGTGTCTGGTTAAGAGGAGCAGGTAACCCTGAGCTGCTGTGTTGTGTGCATTTAAGTCGCTTGGTGTTGCTTTCTTTTTGAATAATTTTTCAGCGTATCAAGCAAGTTTCATAAATCTGCGCCTTCACTGTGCGCTGCACCACTTTCTTTGTGGACCGGAGTACGTGTGCGGTTTTATACACCAACTGAGTGTCAGTGGATGAATGTGGGGCTGGGAAACACTGAGGCGGGCTGTGGCTTGCCACTCTGTTTGTGCTTATCGAGATGGATGGCTGCAGGAGGTGGTGGGAGGTGAGAGAGGCCTCTGGCTGCATGGCAAAACTCCTGATGACTGCCCACCCACTAATCATCCTATTACTCCTCTCCGGGGAATGAAAGAGAATGAAAGAGCGAGGCATGGCAGGGGGAAGAGAGAAAGAAATGATTCAGGTCTCAGGGTGAAAGTGATGGAGAGAGCTCATTGAGTAGATGGTCTGTAGGAAATTGACATGGGGGGTGGGAAAGAAGAAGGAACGGGAAGAGTGTGAATTCACAGATGGCAAAGTAGTGCAGGTATAAATGAAGCCTAAGTAAAAGGATGGAGAGAGGCAGCGGTGGAAGAAGTATTTGGATAAGTAAATGATTAGTAGTACAGCATAATGTCTGGATACTGTACCGTGTTTTAGGGTAATAGGACATCACACATATATTGCTGTTTAAAGTAAGTGTAGGCTTTATCCTCCTCTAAATGTGTATATTAATAACCATAATTAAAATAACAAAATTCTGATCATACTAATTCCAAGTAATCTGCCATGTACAGTGGGGCAAAAAAGTATTTAGTCAGCCACCGATTGTGCAAGTTCCCCCACTTAAAATGATGACAGAGGTCAGTAATTTGCACCAGAGGTACACTTCAACTGTGAGAGACAGAATGTGAAAAAAAAATCCATGAATTCACATGGTAGGATTTGTAAAGAATTTATTCGTAAATTAGGGTGGAAAATAAGTATTTGGTCACCTCAAACAAGGAAAATCTCTGGCTCTCACAGACCTGTAACGTCTTCTGTAAGACGCTTTTCTGTCCCCCACTCGTTACCTGTATGAATGGCACCTGTTTGAACCCATCATCTGTATAAAAGACACCTGTCCACAGCCTCAAACAGTCAGACTCCAAACTCCGCCATGGCCAAGACCAAAGAGCTCTCGAAGGACACCAGGAAAAGTATTGTAGACCTGCACCAGACTGGGAAGAGTGAATCTACAATAGGCAAGCAGCTTGGTGTGAAAAAATCAACTGTGGGAGCAATCATCAGAAAATGGAAGACATACAAGACCACTGATAATCTCCCTCGATCTGGGGCTCCACGCAAGATCTCATCCCGTGGGGTCAAAATGATCATGAGAACGGTGAGCAAAGATCCCAGAACCACACGGGGGGACCTGGTGAATGACCTGCAGAGAGCTGGGACCAAAGTAACAAAGGTCACCATCAGTAACACACTACAACGGCAGGGAATCAAATCCCGCAGTGCCAGACGTGTTCCGCTGCTGAAGCCAGTGCATGTCCAGGCCCGTCTGAAGTTTGCCAGAGAGCACATGGATGATACAGCAGAGGATTGGGAGAATGTCATGTGGTCAGATGAAACCAAAGTAGAACTTTTTGGTATAAACTCAACTCGTCGTGTTTGGAGGAAGAAGAATACTGAGTTGCATCCCAAGAACACCATACCTACTGTGAAGCATGGGGGTGGAAACATCATGCTATGGGGCTGTTTTTCTGCCAAGGGGACAGGACGACTGATCCGTGTTAAGGACAGAATGAATGGGGCCATGTATCGTGAGATTTTGAGCCAAAACCTCCTTCCATCAGTGAGAACTTTGAAGATGAAACGAGGCTGGGTCTTCCAACATGACAATGATCCAAAACACACCGCCCGGGCAACAAAGGAGTGGCTCCGTAAGAAGCATTTGAAAGTCCTGGAGTGGCCTACCCAGTCTCCAGACCTCAACCCCATAGAAAATCTGTGGCGGGAGTTGAAAGTCCGTGTTGCTCGGCGACAGCCCCAAAACATCACTGCTCTCGAGAAGATCTGCATGGAGGAATGGGCCAAAATACCAGCTACTGTGTGTGCAAACCTGGTAAAGACCTATAGTAAACGTTTGACCTCTGTTATTGCCAACAAAGGTTATGTTACAAAGTATTGAGTTGTATTTTTGTTATTGACCAAATACTTATTTTCCACCCTGATTTACGAATAAATTCTTTACAAATCCTACCATGTGGATTCATGGATTTTTTTTTCACATTCTGTCTCTCACAGTTGAAGTGTACCTCTGGTGCAAATTACTGACCTCTGTCATCATTTTAGGTGGGGGAACTTGCACAATCGGTGGCTGACTAAATACTTTTTTGCCCCACTGTATTTATCATCTCACTTTAGCATTTCAGCACACTAACTGAAAAAACAGCAAAGGCTGATGAGGATGTCATAACTGCACAAAGTGAAAAAAATGTACCAATTAATTCTTTTAATTTATTATGCCGCTACAAAAAGTCACAATTAATTCTTCCCCAGAGGGAAATGAAGTGCTGTACCACATTTCATTACAATTCACTCAATAGTCATCAAGATAATTCACTGTAGACGCAAAATAAGATAGAAAAATGCCAAAGTCAGTAGGTTTTCTCCTCTGGGGACCATTAATGTCTGTACAAACAAATGCATGGCAATTGAGTTAATAGTTACTCAGATAATTTAGTCTGGGTCAACGCTTTGCACCAGTCGAGCAACCCACTGACAGATCAACACTAATATCCAGAGTGACGCAGCTAATGTAAGCTAAAAAGTCCATTAAGAAAAGAGCAGCATGTTTATAATGAACTTCAATCAACCATTAGCGACAGCTGTGCTTCGTAGGGTTTTCTTTAAAACATTCGAAACTGCTTTTGCCAGAGAGCAGCGTGAATATGTGCCAGCTTCTCCTGTGACCTCACAACGCCTCTGACTCCGTTTCAGGCTGTGATCCAGGATCATCGTTCGGTCTGCCACTCTGACAGGCAGATGGACAGAGCGACAGATGGACAGGCAGACAGGGAGTGGTGCCCCTGCAACGCCACAGTGGCATAAACGATGAGCTGTCAAAGCCCAAGGGTAAATTGCTGTGGAGTAAATATACGCTCCAGCTCAGTGTAGGCCTTGCCAGGTCATTGTGGTGGGTGTATTGTGTGTATGGAGGAAGCCGCAGTGGTTAAGCAAGTCTGTGTGTGTTTGTATATTTGCAAAGAAGTGTGCCGTGCCAATGGAAAGTGAGAGGAATTCACGTATGTTAATAGTCCAAGCTCCACTTTGAAACAATTTAGGAGTGTTTGTTTTTCTGGAAACACGGTATTCGTAAAGTTTTCGTCTTGGACTCTCAGCTTTTTTGGAGTTGTCTTGTTTGTGGCGAGCTCCACTCATCAGCAAGCCAGGAGACCAGCGTGAAAGAACAGGAAAGGCCGCCTTTGCCCTTTTGTGGCACCAAATAAGTGATGGCCCTACTTGGTGTCCCACACTAACCACATCTAGCGCAGTCCTCCTCAAACCTCCAACCTTCGCTTTGCTGGATTAGATCTCCTGACCATCCCACCCAGTGACTGAGGCTTGGGTAGCTGGCGAAGGCGAGGTGGTTGTCTGAATGAGACCGCAGGCCGACTTGGCTGACTGCTCCAGCCTCCTTGGTAGACCTTCACTGAGGCTTCATTACAGACGTTGGAGCCAAGGGCTGGACCACACTGTGTGCATGTGAATGTGTGTGTATGTATATCCGTGGAGATCTTTGCGTACATATAACTGTTTGCTTATGTGTGCTTCCTGGTGTGTGTCTTAATTTCTCATGCATCCATCTGTGCATGCACATTACGTATTTTAATGAGAATGTGTGTCTTCTGTGTATGGTTTTGTGAACGCTCCCCACACTTAAAGGCAAATTAAGAAAGAAAAAGAAAGTCCCGCGATCGTTGAGTCCCCACAACTGAGAGACTTCTTCTTAGTTTCAGACCCCGAGTTTCAAAAATAGAATAGTTATCTTTAAATAACCACCAGCAGGAGATCGTCCCGTGTCTTTCATGGACCAGAAAAAGACTCGACTCGCTTCAGGCTTGAGTGAGTGGCAGTTTTGGGTTATGCTGTAGTTCAAGGAAAATGCATGATGCATCACCCGACTGCTTCGCTCTCTATAAAAAAGGAGCCCATAGAGAAAACGTCAGAGCGCAACCACCAGGCCCCTCGGGCCAAATGCTGACTTGGTCACATCTTTAATGTGAACATGTAAACTGCACATAGATACAAACACGTGGAAGGAACACAAAAAGCAGGCAGTGGTGTATAACTAGTCAAGAATGACCTCCAAATGGGGTGTGTGTGTGTGTGTGTGTGTGTGTGTGTGTGTGTGTGTGTGTGTGTGTGTGTGTGTGTGTGTGTGTGTGTAGTCTCCCATGTGCCTTGCCTGTCACACAGTGCTGTCGCTCAGTGTAAATGAGTTTGCTGTCGGTCCAAGTGCGTATTTCTTTTTCTTCCCTTCCTCCAAAAATGGAATGTCTTAAGTTCTTATCTTACTAATTGCACTTATCTTAAGTACAGTTACTGTATTTTTAAGGACAATTTGAAGGCATGTACTTCAGTATTTAGTGAACTTCTCTTACACCACTTCAAACTGACATCTGCGATTAGATGTCAGATTAGGATTTTGCAGACACATAAATGAAAATATAATAATACATAATGTTTACATTGTTCTGCACAATATGCAAAAGGTGCAATTAGCTCAAACACATTCTGTTCCAACAGGACAATGCTGCTCATAATACAGAGGTGTTATTAAATAGCACTGCCCCTGAAAGCATTAGCTGAAGAGCCCTGATTTTACTTCATTCTTTGAGTCATTTCCTACCCAAAATACCCTGCTCTTGTAGATAACTGATGGGGGAGCTGAAATCTGAGGGGATGTGATACTCCCCGCCAGCTAATCCATTCCCTTAAAGGAACCTGTGTATGCGATGTGGATCCTGTTGTTGCAGGAAGCGAAAAACTTTCACTCGTGTGTGTAACCAGGAAGTAGCCACAGCCACTGTAAAGGCCAACAGGGAATCATTAAGGTAATCATAAAGTTTTTACAAATACCCCTAGTTTCCTTGTAGCAGCTATTCAAATGTTTTAGCATGTTCACTGCCTTTAAAAGGAAAGAAGGCCCAGTCTGTGGATCTGTGTGTCTTTGTGTCTCCCCATCATAGATGCAAAGTTGGTTCAAATAGTAAAAGCTACCAGCAAACCAGCCAGTCTACCTTAAAGTCACAGCAGCACTCTAAACTTGTTAAAAACTGTAAAAGAGTAAAAACCAGAAAGAAACAATAATATACAGTGGGGCAAAAAAGTATTTAGTCAGCCACCGATTGTGCAAGTTCCCCCATCTAAAATGATGACAGAGGTCAGTAATTTGCACCAGAGGTACACTTCAACTGTGAGAGACAGAATGTGAAAAAAAAATCCATGAATCCACATGGTAGGATTTGTAAAGAATTTATTCGTAAATCAGGGTGGAAAATAAGTATTTGGTCAATAACAAAAATACAACTCAATACTTTGTAACATAACCTTTGTTGGCAATAACAGAGGTCAAACGTTTACTATAGGTCTTTACCAGGTTTGCACACACAGTAGCTGGTGTTTTGGCCCATTCCTCCATGCAGATCTTCTCGAGAGCAGTGATGTTTTGGGGCTGTCGCCGAGCAACACGGACTTTCAACTCCCGCCACAGATTTTCTATGGGGTTGAGGTCTGGAGACTGGCTAGGCCACTCCAGGACTTTCAAATGCTTCTTACGGAGCCACTCCTTTGTTGCCCGGGCGGTGTGTTTTGGATCATTGTCATGTTGGAAGACCCAGCCTCGTTTCATCTTCAAAGTTCTCACTGATGGAAGGAGGTTTTGGCTCAGAATCTCACGATACATGGCCCCATTCATTCTGTCCTTAACACGGATCAGTCGTCCTGTCCCCTTGGCAGAAAAACAGCCCCATAGCATGATGTTTCCACCCCCATGCTTCACAGTAGGTATGGTGTTCTTGGGATGCAACTCAGTATTCTTCTTCCTCCAAACACGACGAGTTGAGTTTATACCAAAAAGTTCTACTTTGGTTTCATCTGACCACATGACATTCTCCCAATCCTCTGCTGTATCATCCATGTGCTCTCTGGCAAACTTCAGACGGGCCTGGACATGCACTGGCTTCAGCAGCGGAACACGTCTGGCACTGCGGGATTTGATTCCCTGCCGTTGTAGTGTGTTACTGATGGTGACCTTTGTTACTTTGGTCCCAGCTCTCTGCAGGTCATTCACCAGGTCCCCCCGTGTGGTTCTGGGATCTTTGCTCACCGTTCTCATGATCATTTTGACCCCACGGGATGAGATCTTGCGTGGAGCCCCAGATCGAGGGAGATTATCAGTGGTCTTGTATGTCTTCCATTTTCTGATGATTGCTCCCACAGTTGATTTTTTCACACCAAGCTGCTTGCCTATTGTAGATTCACTCTTCCCAGTCTGGTGCAGGTCTACAATACTTTTCCTGGTGTCCTTCCAAAGCTCTTTGGTCTTGGCCATGGCGGAGTTTGGAGTCTGACTGTTTGAGGCTGTGGACAGGTGTCTTTTATACAGATGATGAGTTCAAACAGGTGCCATTCATACAGGTAACGAGTGGGGGACAGAAAAGCGTCTTACAGAAGACGTTACAGGTCTGTGAGAGCCAGAGATTTTCCATGTTTGAGGTGACCAAATACTTATTTTCCACCCTAACTTACGAATAAATTCTTTACAAATCCTACCATGTGAATTCATGGATTTTTTTTTCACATTCTGTCTCTCACAGTTGAAGTGTACCTCTGGTGCAAATTACTGACCTCTGTCATCATTTTAAGTGGGGGAACTTGCACAATCGGTGGCTGACTAAATACTTTTTTGTCCCACTGTATGCTGATACGCTACACCCGATATACATCAGCACGTTAGCATTGTCACTGTGACCATGCAAAACAGTCTCTAAGCAGTTAGTGCAAAGTTGCCACACAGTTTAAGGAGATATCATGAAATTCTTATCTAAATAACTCATTAAAATACAAAATTGTGACTAATAATTCATGTTAATGAACATGTCACTTGTCCTTGTCATTATTAAGAGAGAATATTTCGAAACCCACACGAAGCAGTGTTTTGTTTTCTACTTATTCTTTGTCATTACTCATTCTTGACATTTGTTGTTTTCATTTTTTTTGGTTTGGTTTAGCCAAGAATAAAACTGCTCTGTTGGTGTTAGGCACCAAAACCACATCATCATGTCATACCACATTATATTTTAAAATACAGTGATTCCCATTCATTTTAGTTTTGTCTGTTTCCTTCTTTCAATATAAATGGGGGGGCGGGGGATTAAGAGGAAGTTTTAAAAATATAAATTAGAACAATGTTGGTTCATGCAAGTGTTTATTTTCTGTGCTTCTGGTGACTAGACACCACATTTCGTTGGTAATGTAGGCTGTTGCTGCTTGTGTCTGGTTGGTTGGTAGACTTTTCTTAGCTTAAATTTGGGACTTATGAGAACCATAACACAAACATAGGCACAAATAATTGTGTTATCCTGTTAAATTAACACTGTCTATTAACTATAGGTGGGACTGATAACACTTTATTAGCCTTAGACTTAACAGATGGCTAATGTGAGTAATTGCTAATAGTTAAGTGGCTAACGTAGCCAGGTTCATGAAAACTGTTCAATAGTTGAATTTTGTTGAATCTCCAGCTTTACTGACCTTCTTCATAAACACTGGGCTGTCAATCCTGAAGATGCTTCAGCAAATGTGTTATAGTACTGTTCAGCTGCTAGTGGTGGGAGGGGCCTGTGCCTGCCTGTCTAGGTGCTGTGTTGAGTTGTGTGTCAGAGGAGGCAAAGAAGGTGCCTTTAGTATTGATAATGAAGCAAACGAGTATCTAATCACTTAATGATTTTAGTACTCTTTTTTCCTCCCACAACATTACTGTATATACACCCTGTCTGCACTAACAACAGAACTGAAAAAATAAACAAAGGTTTGCTGCATTTTCAGAATTTTGGCATCTAAAGGTTTGGTGACATTCCTGCTCTGAGCTGCAGCAAGTACTTTTCTTTATACTTTAAAGCTCAATACATGAGGCCCTGTCGTGCTGACTGTCATGAAGAAAAATGAGAATTTGTATTATTGTAAACAAATAAATTTATTGCATTTTTTGATAATTTTACCATTTCTTGTGAGCCCATTGAACTACTGGCAAGTATTATTTTCCTAATATGCAGTTTGATGTCGACAGTATACAGCACTTCTGACATATCGACATATCCACTTTTTGTGCTTTGAATTTTTCTCAAACATAATATAATATTTACATTTTTCAGAATATATCACAAAAATGTGATCTTTTGGTTTTATGGAGAGACACGTGACCCTAAAAGCTCCTACCCAAAACGTCTGACTTCAAAAGCTTGAATAATATGATGTTGTCAACGAGTTTGCAACACTTCCTTCTCTTATTCCTTCTTCTTTTGTGAGCCGCAGTTTTAAATTCATCATCTGTACCGCTACATTGTAGGTTGATGTAACAACAGCACTGAACATGCCTGAATGTCTTATTGAAGTAATTAGGCTGCCTTAACCTTTAATCTCACTAAATTCCTCCACCTCACTAGATGAAACGCCCTTGGCCTCGCTCAAAATTGTCAATTACGCCTGTCAGATGGAGAATGGTAACCAAGCCAATTTCCTCTCTCCCTCTCTTTCTTCTCCTGAATTACTTTGTCTTTCTTTTCACTCTGATGTTGTTCTGCCCTCTTTTCATTCTCCCGCTGCTAGAGCCGAAACAGCATAGAAGGCTGCTGCTTTTGTGTGACTATAATTGCACATTTCATAATGACACTAAGCAGACATAGACACAGATAAAGAGAGACGGATAAGAGGGAGAGCTGCAGAGCGGGAGATTGTGTCCCCAGAGTACCCTGTGTTTCCAGCTTAATTGATGACAACCACAAGTGAAGTTTGGAACCTCTGAGCTCCTTTCTGTCAACATTTCAAGGAAGTGAGAGAGCACGGACTCCATTGTATTGGGATGATGTTAAAGTAGAAGCTATGTTTTGTCCCAATCCCTGCAGTTGTGGGGCTGGAATGTTTTCTGCATAGCAATCTGCAAGAAGCTAATTTAAAGACGCCCGTTTCACGTAGTAAACAAGGCATTTACAGCCTGTGTGGTAGCATTCAACAAGTTGATCCCAGTGCCAGTTACAGTGCTTAAGATTTAAAGGCGGCACATTACGATGGTATAATCACACAACAGGTACCCAGTCTTTCATATGGTCAGAAGTGGAGGGTAAAGTGCATAGCGACAGCAAGTGCTCCCAGCTATGAATTAAAAAGGGAGGGGAAAAACGAGTGCTCTTTGACTGCATGTTGCTTCTCTCTTTCTCTCTCTCGCTCTCTCTGGGATCTGGCAAGCCAAGCCCGATGTTAAGTGGCTTCTTGAGTTTATCCAGTGAGGTCAGAGGGAAAATAAAAACATCACGCGAGAGCTACAATTACAGCCCTCGAACATGACAAGCGTCTGTTTTTGTGCTTTTGACTAAGGGCCCACTTTTAATGGTTGGTTCTGACTGCAAGATAAACAAACAGTCAAAGGGTTAGCACAACCCCCGTCTACAGGCGCTAGCCAACCCCAGCCAGCGAGAGAGCCAGAGAAGCTAAACTCTGCCGCAGCGCTAGGCAGCAACAGCAGAAGCAGCAGTGGTTTTGGCGGCAGGGTAAATTACAGCATGGAGCAAAGCTGTGGTTTGTATACAGCATACTAACACACTCACTCGCTTTTCCTTTCACTCTTTCTCTGTCTCACACACGCTCAGAGCCGCTCTGCTCCTCAGTCCCCTCTGAGTCTTTTACACAACCCTTCAGATTAGACGCGCAAACGCACACGCGCACACACGCATGCAGTCACTTGGGTGGGCTCTTCCCACAGGTGTCTCCAAAGCAAGGCCGGCAATCAACATCGCCCCTGGCAAGACATCCAGCCTACAACCCTACTGATCTCATCAAGAGACCAGTAATCTCCTAAATTAGTGGTTCCAAATCCAGTGGGAAACTCTAAGCTAATGGGATCTCATTATACGGAGAATAAAAAGAATCCCATCAGGTGACATTTACATGTTGCATCATTCTGTATTCTCAGCCAGGCAGGCCCGAGGGACTAATCAGAGATCAGTTCAGCTAGGTTTCCTCTTAGACCGACACCCCATTTGGAACAATGAGATAAACTATGGCAAACGTTGTTTGTAGGGTTACAGCGGTGTCATTACAGCTCAAGTTCTAGGTGATCACATTGTGAATAACAGACTGGTGCACTTGGTGCTCACCCAGGCCAGCTCTATTTATTAGTGGAGGTGGTTAATGTGCACATTATGCTAGTATAATCTTCTGTGGGTTTTACAATAACAAACTGATTAATTTCATTCCACAAAATGTTCTCTTAGGACACACTCTAGCATGTTTAAATCTTTGCTCGAATTGGATCAAATATGCCAACCAACATTGACGGTGATCTGCTTGAGTAGCTATGCTGCTTCAGCTTGCTGTAGGCACCAGGATGGAGGGTGGCTGGAAGGAAGTTTGTAAAAGTGTGAAACAGAGCTAGGCTAAGAAAAAACCCTGGTTGCTTGTAACGAGCTTCAGCCACTGTTGCATTTACCATGTTGCTATAAATGCATTACCTCGTCATGCGCGATACAGCATGTTTCCATTCAAATAATTGGTTTCAAATAATACTGTGTACCTACTAGTGGAAGTGAATAAATTTTGACAGAGTCAAATGAAACATTTACTGGAAGTAGTGTTTACAGTGTTGGACTTGGAGACAAGATGGCAATCACTAAAGGTAGCAAGTATCTAGTGTTCCATTTATTCATTTATTATATTCATTAAATACACTATTCAGGTATTCTTAGTACACATTATGTTGCTGTTCTTGATGGCATGAATATACTCAGAGTGGCTTGTGTAAGTTTGGAAGTGTACGGTTTGGGACACAGGAATAGACTGTAGGACAACATCTATCTCTCATATCAGACTGAGGGCAGACTGGATGTGACAGGGGCTTAAACGTACCCTTCATGTATAGGGTTGTAATAGGTGAAGGTATAGTCTGATGCTAGCTGGTTAGCATGCTAACAATATCTCTTCAATACAATACCCTCTGAGGAACCAAGGAAAAACGGTCTTTCAGTTTAACTTTTTTAGTTCACTACAGAGGACACAATGAATAGGCTCTGAGACAAAGTTGTAGTTCTTACATCTTCACATTTTGTTGATTGCTTTTCCTAATTTTTGAAAATTTTAAACTGTTTTAAAAATAATAGGTGAACTTCAATTTGATCTAACAAAACAGAACACAACTGAAAAGATAATTTTAACGTTGCTCTGGTCTTTTTGACAGTAGCTAGAATTATCTTTGAACTACAAAATCACTGCATTCAAAAGTGATACTAAGTAGTGTTATATTACAAATGTGGTGGTGGGTTCTGTTGCAGACTAAGCTGAAGACATCAGCTATCATCCAACTTGATCCTATTGGGAGAACTCAGTCTTCCCTGTGCCTGTTGACGGTGACATTAGATCACAGACAGAACTACACAGAGTGGTATTTCTCTCTCCAGAGTGATTCATGCCGCTGACAACTGAGTCATTTCGTTGTGTAGGTAAGGTTAAGTCACAATACAGCTGAAAAATTCTGAAAATTAGAAGCCTGCTGAGAGCATCGATCGTGTCTCACACCCTGTACTCCATAATCCACAATTAACGCGTGTCCCTTTAACGGTAACATTATATTATTACAACCTTACATTGTTGAGTAGCAGTGCAATGCCCGACTTGGAGAACATACAAAGAATTCATTTAGAAGTGTGGCTGATAGAAGTGAAAATGGCTAACCCACGGTGTACTGAGGAAACGCTGCAGTTTGAGCTTCTCCTCCCCTGTGCCTCATTGACTTTGAATGTGTAAACAAACTCGTCTTTGAACACGCTTTCTCTGTCTTTGTGCTGTGTTCACACCTGCTGCCGAGTTCCTGTAACAGATGCATCCATACTTTAGGGTCATTGTGCACACTCCTGCACAGTGTCGTTAGCACACAGCTACATAAGCACAGGCATGCTGTATATGCACACACACACACACACACACATACACAAAGTCACCGCAATTAACCGTGTGTTATTGTGTACATGTGCACACAGCAAAAACACAGATACACACAAGTACGCGCTGGCAGAAACACACCCAAACACCCACACACCTGCTGCTTATCCTCCTCCACAGCCCCTTGTGTTAATGGATGGGAGTCTAATTACTACTCGCACACTAGGACTACTTTCTCCACACTTGTCTCCCAGGACATGTGTGCATGTTCGTGTGTGTATGTGTGTACGAGTGTGTCTGAGAGAGCGGTGGGGTTAGCTGCTGTCAGCACGGAGCTCTCACACACACTGCTCATTAGCAGACTTCTTCTCATTTCACACAGAAACACCCTAGACTTCATACAAAACCCTGTTAAACATGGCGCAGTGCTCAGCTGAGCATCAAAACACGTAGTAGCAGCTTGGCTTTGCGTACACATTTTTATTTTAAGATGCAGTTTATTTCCTCTCTCCCCTTCTGCCTTATTCTCTCACAGAGATAGCTGGAGAAAAGAGGCAGAAAGAGATGATTGGTGTGCCTAAAGCAAGACACAAAACCAGACAGACACTTCCTCATTCAACCACCACAGCACTGGTTAAAAATAACGACAAGGAACTGTGAGCTGCTGACTCCCTCTCTCACGGTACTAATGCACACATCTGCATGTGCACACACACACACAGCGCTGGTGGTGGCTGAGGTATTCTGAGTCTGTGTTTTGACACGGTCTCGTCTGTGACGCAGTCGGTGTTGTACCATAAACTGTCTCTGTACTAGAGTGACCTCCCCCACCACTTCCTCTGTGCCTCTGTGTGTTTCATCTCCCCTGTGGCTTTCAGGCTCGAGGTCTAAGTGGAGCACAGAGAGCAGATAGGTCTTCAGAGGAAAGACTGCTATTGAGAACAGACGTTCTCAATAGCAGTCTCACAAAAACAAAAGCCACCTGGCTCCTAGCAGCAGGACGGTGTCACAGTCGGTGCAAAAGATTCCGAAGCGAGACGCACTGGAAAAAAAAGTTCAAAGACTTCAAATAATTAACACTTTTTCATTCACAACAGATTCGAATTTGCAGCTTTTTAGTATGTTAGCAAAGTTGGTGTTCAAATAGTCTCAAGTCCACGTGGTCATATGACATAAGGGTTCAGTAAGGTCACAGGTTGCAGGCATTGGTTGGTGGTGGTTACTTTTATGGGTAAAATTGCAGGTAAGACACGTGTATTTACTGGGAGGGATTCTCTTCTTCTCTGCAGGCTCTTGTGCTGGTAAGGTCTCTTGAAATCCACAGGTGAGTATTTCTTTGTGAGCTAGAGTGGGTCAGGCAGGTTTCGTCAGAATCTTTAATGAAGGAGAATAAGTTGGGTCAACTGGTTAGCAAGTAAACTAAGAGGGCTAGCTTACTCTACCACACCATGCAGCTTCACAGTCCCGTGAGGAATGGAGAGGAGAACCACAGGCCCAGTGCCGGTGGAAACTGGGCCTGCCATGCCCACTTGCGGGAGGGTTACGCAGAGTTCATACTCTACACATGTGCACATGATGGAGAGAGTAGAGATAGAGGTAGAGGTTAAGAAGGTTAGGGGTGACCATGACAGACAGAAATCTGCATATGCTCTGTGCTACGTTGCCAAGCACATGCTCATAAAAAGGTCCACACTGGAGGCTTAATTATCCTTTTAACTAATGCAGTTCTAATCAATTATGAATACTGAGAAACTCTGATGTTTATATTTTTGGTAAATGGGTATGACCTGTGTTTTCAGTCTGCCACGCCGCATGGTGACGGACGCATTAATGCAGCTCGTATTAATAACTGTTGTAATAGCAGGCTTGACTCCAAGTGATCCTGCTAAAAATAATAGTTATTATTATATCAACTTCACTTTCAAATGCTCACATTTTGCAGCTTAATGACCGAACACTTCAAATGAGATTCTGTCAGAACTAATTTTCTCATCCTCCACGGTCGTTAGCGGGGTTTTTTTTTTTTTGTTTCTTTACACCTGTACCTTTTCTCTTTATTTTTGTGTGAAATGCCCAATGAGTCATGTATTCTAGCCAAGAAAATAAGAGTTATTTTCATGTACATAATTTACTTACGCCCCATTACTAAAATGTATACTTCGTGCTTTCAATTCACTGCCGTAGAGAAGGCAGTTGTGGCGAGCAGCAGGTTTACACTGAAGATGGCTTTGTAAATTCAGTGTTGCCCAGAAACGTCCCAGTCAGAGTTCTTGAATTCTCCATTTAGCATTTATATACTGGAAGTTAGTCATTGGTGGAACTTTGGGTAGTGACTGAAAGAATGAGAATAGTGGTAGGAAGTGGTGGGAATAAGCCTTCTCCAAAAGAGCGGTTGGCCTCTCTCTTAGGGTGAAGAGTGCAGTGATTTGAGAGGGGCTCAGAGTACAGCCGCTTCTCCTCCACATTGAGAGGAGCCAGTCTAGGTGGTTCAGGGATGTCTTCTGGACGCCCTACTGGGTGAGATGTACTGGGAAGAGGCCCTGGGGTATACCAGATCCACCCAAGAGATTACATGTCTCTTGGTGTTCCCCCAGGTAAGCTGGAGAAGGTGTTTGGGGAGAGGTCTGAGTTTCTCTGCTTAGACTCCTGCCCCATGACTTGGGCCAAGAAAAGCGCAAGAAGATAGATGGATGGTACTTGCCAGTTGAGGTGGTTTAGAGATCTGGCAAGGATGCCTCCTGGGTTTTCATTTAGTCTACTTAGTACAGAATAATCAGCCATTTTTGCACAGGCAGCAGTCAAGTTTTCAGCTTTAACTATTTATGGTGTAAATGTTGTTCTCCCACTGGTTACAGGATAATGACACATCTGTATTTAGATTGGCTCCCTATAAGCCTCGCTTTCACTGTGCCACTCTGTCTGCCACTGAGTACCAAATCTCCCTGAAAAGGAAGGCTGGTTGTGCAACCAAGACAGGAAGATGACAGCGCTTTTGTTTTCCCTGGTAGCTACTGGTAGCTGGGATGGCGGATGAAACAATGAAAATAATTGTGGGAAGCAGGAAAAGAAAAAGAGTCCGAGGAAGCAAGGAAGGCAAGGAGGAGGAACGATAAAAACCGACCTCAGGCAGGCATTCAGTCAATAAAGAGAGCTCTCGAAACTATTCAAACACTGGATTTGATTAGATCACTAACTTAGTCTGTTTATTACTGTAGTACTGATTGTTCTTATATGGGATGCCATCCAGTCTTTGGGACAGAGGCAGAAGGAGTGCCACTTTAATAATGATAACATGGTATTCTTGTGTTTGTAGAAGTTTGTTGATGGGACGACACATTTGATCTAATTTGAATCACAAGTCGCAGCTTTAAGTACTTCATAGTCATAGCTTTTCTGAATAACTCTTCCTTTACTGCTTCCTTTCTGCTGTCTCATACGCAGAGCTGCAGCTTAGCTTTAGCATCTCTTAAGGATCCCTCAAGTGAACAAAAAGCTGCCAAAGTCACAACCTCTGAATGAGTCGGTGGTACAAAAAGCAGCAGTGGCGGTGCACAGTTAAAGAATAAAACACAGGGATTGAGTCTTACATACGGCTGTGCCAGCAGAGTATAGATTCATCTCTGTCTGACTGACCTCATCAGCTACTCGCTGTTGATCGGCGATGCAGAAGGAGGGGCAGACGGAGGGTGGGCAGAGACCAGCACCCGAGTGGACCCCCGGACCGCTCGATTGCTCAGCCAAGTCGAAAATGTGTTCTCAGATCTTTGCCTGACATGTTGTCCTCCGGGGTTAGGCCTCTGCATTTGTGCGTTTGGTGTGTTTTTGTGCGAGTGTGTGTGTGTACATCACAGAAGAGAGGAAGCTGTGTTTGGCAGGGATTCACACTGATCATCCTTGACTGCTCTGTGATCGTGTGTGTGTGTGTCTGCGGTTTAAAGGGCACAGAGGTTTGTTTGTATAAAGCAGAGCAATTTGACAGTTTTACACAGGCCTGCTGCAGACATGAACTATCAGATTAAAGGGTCATGTGACCATCATACCTAACATCATAGGCACTTTCATATTTGTACACAAGTAAGACATTTAAAGCACGCTCAGCTCGTGTTCACATGTGAAAATCTGACCACTTTAATTGTTGATGGCAGGAATAGAGACCATGTGATTACACTAACGTGCTTAAATAAGTATGTGTGAAAGGTAGGAAATAGCTCAGGTGCGTGTGTGCGTTTCAAGTCAGCGTGGATGCAGCGGAAGCATGATGCCTCCCTTGGCCTGTTTCCAGCTGGAACACTGTGTCAGATTGAGCGACCTTCGGCTGACAGGCCCAGGAGTTCACTGGACCGTGCATGTGTGCGGCAGAATCCGCGATTGTACAGTCATGCATGTGTGCGATTGTGTGTTGCGAATATGGGTGAATGCACGCACGTGTGATTCTGCCTGTGTGTTTGTGTGTCACACATCCATTGTGTGTGCATGTGTGCGGGCGAGTCTCCCAAGGTAGCAATCCATCTTGACAGTCTGCGTAGCCCCATCAACATCACTGTCACGCCACTCTCTCACTCGGACAAGTGATGGAAGGAGTCCAGAGGGAGAGAGGGGGGGGGGGGGGGGGTGGAGTGAATGACGGAGACGGACGACATATCACATCGGACTCATCGGGAAAAAGTGCTGTGACACACAAACACTCCTCTATGTAGAGAGAGAGGAGGGCGGCGCGTGGCCGTCAAGGCGAAACAAAACAAAAGCGAGTCAGCCTCCATCTCATCCGTGGATATTGGCTTAATTGGAAGCCTCCGCTGATTGGATTTCCTCAGAGGCAAGTGGCATGCAGCTTCAATTTCCACGGGTTTCAGCGGTGAGGAAAGATGAACTTGTGCATCGAAGTGATGACAGCTTCACCAGCCCCCCATCTCTTTTTTTTCCTCTGCAGACACAAAGCTTTTTGCTGAAGAGACCGCCAACAAAAGCTTCATGTTAGATGTCATTTGCAATCTCAAGAAACCCTTCACACCAAATTATTTCTGCTGACTGCAAAGTTAGCTTCAGGATAATCTATAAAACATGATGTGGATTTTCCTGCATTGCTTTGTCTGTAATGCTGTCAAACATACCTGCACGCAGTTTAGTAGATTACATTTTGTCCATAGCGATGAATGTTTTAAAAATCGGTTTTGCGGAAAGTGTACACCAAAGTTGACCCTGTGAAGCAGAGCGACTCAAGCTAGAGGGGGGAAACACTTGTCTGAAGACGGCAGCTTTCGGATAACCCCAGCGGGGTTGCTGTCAGAAGAATGAGGCTGCCAGATCCTGGGCTCCGTCAGCTCGGCCTGGCTCGAACTTGTCATGTTAGAGGCTGTTTTGCTTACGTATTTGCTTGAAAATCAAGTTTTAGTTCACTGTACGCCCCTATGAAATGGGATGATATGTTGACTGTCTGGACAAATTTCTGAGGTCTTATCTAGCTGACCTACTAATAACCTTTGATAATGTCGGGAAAGTGGATTCCAGCTATGATACCGGTTCCTCACATAAATTGTTTTGTATTGATTGAGACGAGGTTGAATCTGGGAGATGGTGAAATGACATAACATGAGAAATCTTATTAAAACAAATATCAACGACTTATCTTGGGATTTAACAGCAGACATATGCCAGCACGCCAGAAGAATATCCAATTAGTTTTCTCTTAAAGAATTAATTAACAATTAACTTTGTTGAAAAACGCACAGTGTGCAGGCTGGCTTTGTGCTGAATACCCAGCGTAGTTTACAATTCTCCAACTGATGCCGTTTTGCTGCTACATGTAGCGATAAGCTTCAGCTGTTTACAAAGACTGAATGGTTTGTCTTTTGGATTAGTATGGTATTAGTCTCAGAGTACCATTCTCGACTATTCAAGAGTTATAGATCATTTTCTTTTTAAAGGAGATAAATAAATGTAAAATTAGACTGCCAGTGTGCCGTAGTTGTTATTCAAGTACTCTGAAGTGCTTGTTAGAGTCTTCATTACAGCCTGTAAACTTTGAGGAAGAGATGTAGTTTTTGAAACTGTTTGTCTTTCTGTTTTAATGAGCTTTGGGTGCATTGCTAGCAGGGCCAATATGGGATCCACTGGGACATCTGTATAATTATATGATTGTCATGAAATTTTGACTGTTTGAACTGTTGTTCAGCGAGGACAGACGGACACTTAACAGAAAGATATTGAAATTAAATCCTTTTGGTTTTAAATCTGTAAAATTTGCTTACTTACTTGTGAATTATCTTGGCAACATCGCTCTATTCCAGTGATGGGTTGTAATAACTTCCCTGACCTTTTATCATATGACTCGTATTGCAATCACACCAAGTATAACACTTGCTAAACACCAGCATGCTAGCACGGTGACATTGATCCTTGGCATGGCTGTATGCACCGAGCTCTGCTGATTCTCAGAGGTGGTCTGTCTGTTCAGATCAGTCACAGGGTTGTACAGGAGGAGGTATTCCCTAAGCCTGTACTATTTCCTGATCTGTTCACTGTTGAGTGAACTATCTGCGCTGATATTGTTTTCCTCCTTTGTGCATTGTGTTTTTGTGTCAAAGCCTCCAGACAGCTGTGAAACTATGGCGACACCTGTGCAGATTTCAACGGGGACCCTGCTCGCTCAGCCTTGGCAACAGGGCTAAGCACCGTAGCTCTCAGAGGAAACCAAATTAAAGTATCGGTGAGGACTTCTGAAGGGAAGTTAGCAACTTGCGCCGTTTAAGCTCCCAGTATCCCGATGCTGAAGAATTTCTGCCATGCTGGGATTGTTTATTTTTTTCGTCACCGCTCGGGAAAGTCAGTCTCATAAATTGTCCACAAACTCCACAATCATTTGACGAAATCCAGCCACGCTCACTAATATGAATTCCTTGTATCGGAGATTGAGGTTTATGTTTCCCAAACGTGGTGTTTGGCCCGGCCTGCTCAGCGCTGTGCCAGAAAATGTGATCTTGCTTGTGTTTCAGAGTAATGATTTACGAAATTGCACGGTCTAAACTTTCATGACTTCATTTCCTCTCCTGGTGTGTTGTCACTCAGCTGTAAATGTAATCAGTTCGTTGTCCAATTATATTCAAACCCAGCCTGTCAGTGTCGTTCAGAAGAGCAGGACTGCAGTTAACGGAGACAGTGGGGAGACTTGGCTTGTTCGCCTGGTGAGCTGCTGCTTTTAATCGAATATCTTCTGAATAGCATCCAGATTGCGCCTGCACTTCTTCATCCAATCCTTTCATGTGTTTAGCTGCTTACGGCCCACAAGCAAAATCTCCTTGATACCCTTGGCTTTTTCAACCTTTGCTCAAAATGTGGAGCACAGATGGTCAATCCTGGAACCACGCGTGAAAAGCCCCCCCCCCTCCTTTTTTTTAATGCTAGTATCATCCAGAAGTGCAAGAGAAATAAAAGAGAATGAGAGGAACTCAGCATGAAATCTTAATACGCCATAAATTATTCCCATCAGCCAGAGGACTATATTTAAGTGGTCTTTCCAGCCTTCCTTTCATCATAATTGCTTTTGTTTGTTTGGTGTGTGAAAGCGTCGCG
Organism: Copadichromis virginalis; assembly: GCF_057382275.1. NCBI lineage: Eukaryota > Metazoa > Chordata > Actinopteri > Cichliformes > Cichlidae > Copadichromis > Copadichromis virginalis. The sequence goes on from NC_140618.1 coordinate 30,116,157, forward strand.
GTGAAGCTGTTTAACAGAAATCTAGCGGCGCAGGCGCATAATTCAAGCACTGTAGGGAAAACGTATTTGAGATCTTCATCAGCGTAGACAAGCAGGAAAATTGCAATCGCACGCTGTGATTTATTAGTTTCATTAATTTATGTTGATTTGCTTAATCACTTTCAGAGTGTGTCAAGCCCATATCACACTGATGTTTACAGCCCTGGCACTCGGCAAGGCGAGGTGTTATAATACTGATGTCAGATAATTAAACTGGAGTGCTGAATGTGTAATGAGGTTTAATTGGAAACAATGAAGCACTGCAATCAACATTTTATCAATCAGGAATCGGAATGCATCGAGAATTGATCCAAGGAGAAGAGCGCCGGCTGCCCTTCTTTCATGTGGTTGCGAGCAGAGACGTGAGGAAAGCAGCCTCTTCCTCTTCGTCGTCCTCACCAGACAGATTTCCATTTGGTCCTGATTAAATTTGCCACTCTTTGAGTTTTAATGTATTTACTCTTTCTCTCCTCCCATCAGCTGTCTCCTTCCACTTGTATTTGTCAGTGCGGCAGCTGGAACAAGATGCTGTTCTTACACTACATGCTGCTAAAGAAGTGAGGGTATTTTTAACTAGAAGCTCTGTGTCAGTTGCCAAGCACTGAGGGGCTTGTGTGAAGTCTTGTGCCTGGAGGGGCTTTGGTTGTATCTCTGTGTGGCAAAAACAAGTAGAGAAATAGTGGAGTAGTCAAAGGGAGATGACTTTTTTTCTAGCACGGTTCTAGAGTTGACACTTAGAAATGTATCACAGGGGTGCCTCCAGAGACACCTGGCTTTTTCTTCTTCTTCTTTTTCTTTGCTCTATAGGCAGATGTGGGATGGTTCGACGTGTGGGTTTACTGCTACTGTTGCCACAAGAAATGTTCCCCCCACCAACCTTGACAACAGCTCAGCATATTAAACATCTGGAATCCCTGCAGCATGTTCACACTCGCTCCTTCTCCATCTCTTAGTGTGTTTTAAAGTTTTTTTCTGTCCAGTAGCATGCCCGTGTTCATATGAGATATACACCCACCAAACACTTTATTAAGTACACCTTGCTAATACTGCGTTGGACCCAGTTTTTCCTTCAGAGCTGCTTTAATTCTTTGTGGCGTAGATTAAAGAAGCTGCTGGAAACATTGCTCAGTGATTTTGGCCTATAATGACATCATAGCATCGCACAGTTGTGACATCCCAGATCTCAAATCTATTGGATTGAAACTGTGGAAACCAACAAGAAACCAGTTTGAGATGATTTAAGTTTTGTTGAGTTCTGTGCCGCTCAAGTAAGTAAATTTCCCCAGTGTGGCATTCTGTGTCACATGGCAGATCATCCCATGATCATAAAGGGATGGACACGGTCAGCAAACAATTCTCAATTCCTACTAAGGGGCTGAGAATGTGCCATAAAGAAAAATACCCCTATACCATTACACCACTGCAACCAGCCTGAACTACTGTCAGTTCAGATTAAATTCTGACCCTACGGTCCAAATTTCACAAACCAAGATTAATCAGATCATGCAACATTTTTCCAGTCTTCTGTTGTCCACTTTTGGGGAACTGTAGCATCAATTTCCTGTTCCTAGCTGATAGAAGTGGCACCTGGTGTGGTCTTCTGCTGCGTCAAGGTTTGATGTGCTGTGCAGAGATCCTCTTCTGCATACCTTGGTCATAACAAGCGCTTATTTGAGTTACTCCTGGTTTTCTATTAGCCCGAAGCACTCTGGCCCTTCTCCTGTGGCATCTGCCATCAAAGAGGGATTTTCACCAAGAGAACTGGATATTGGATGTTTTTTGCTTATTCAGACCATTCTCTGTAAGCTTTGAGATTATTATGTAGGAAAATCCCAGCAGAACAGCATGTTCTGAAATACTCAGACCAGCTTATCTGGCAACAACAACAACAATGCTACGTTCAAAGTCAGTTAAATCACCTTTCCTCCCCATTCTGAGTCCCACTTTAAGCTTCATTGCTTTGAGTTGCTGCCATGTGATGGGCTGATTAGATAGTTGCACGAAAGAGGAGCAGAACAGGTGTTCCCAATAAAGTGCTCATGAGTGAGTATTGAATCAATTTTATATTTGCTGTTTTTTGATGAATGTTAATATTCTCCCTATTATGTAGACACTGATTCGACATTTTCAAAACTCTCTACTTACCTGACTAAATCAGATCACATTAATGGCTTCAGAATGCTTGCGCTTTCTATTTTGCTAATGGTTTCATGAGAAACATATGGTCCCACAAATGTATCTTTAGCTGCGTCATTTTATCATATTGAAACATCTGCATTCAAATATTGAGGATCGCTTTGTTTGCATAAATAACGGGGGTGGCATCTACAGTCATTTTCAGTATCAATTCATTTTCCAATTACCTTTTGCATTTATTAAATATGAATATATATGAATGAATGATGATTTATTCTGAATCACTGATGGTATATTCTTAACAACTATTCAATACCCTGACATTCTGTTTATTTTCATATGAAACAAAGAAAAGAAACACAATTGTTGCTACTCCACCACCATTTCAATTAACCACCTAGCTTATTAGCTACTGTAAGGTCCTTCTGGAAGATGTTTTGATGTTGGAAGTTGTTTTTCATAATAAAACTGAAATGAGTGGCTGAATCTTTAATGATTTTGTGTATTTCACTGAGGTTAAGAGGAAAACTAAAATAGCATTTTAAAGAAAGTGTGTAGGTTAGTAAACAAAATGAGGAGCTTTAGTGATTAACAATGTTGTTTTTCTTGAGAGGACTGTGTCATTTTGACCGTGTCGTCTTACCTCCGAGCATATAAATCTAAACCATTTAAAAGAAAAACACAGTCATCTTCAGCTTTTTTTAACCACGCAACCTGATATAAGGAAGCCAATGAATGCTCTATTCATTTTAGTATATGACTAATTCTGACATGTGTGTTTTCACGTACACCGAAATCACTGACACAAAAGCATCACCCAACACTAATTCTGTTTTCAGTCAGAGCTGGTGCAGCGTGTCTTCAGCTCTATCCGCCTACTTCAGCTGGCTACTCACAGCTTGATCGCAGTTCTTTAATCTCATTAACCGCTATCGCTGGGAGCACATCTAAATGACTTTAAGGCAGATGATGCGGTTTAATAGAGATTGAATAGTTGTAACCTCTCTCACCCCCCCAGCTATTGTAACTGCTGTCTTAGCTAAGAGCTTGGCAGTAGGGCCAAATCTTCCTTCTCTTGCTGCTGTCTCTTTATTCAGTCTTCAACTGAGGCCTTTGGTATGTGTCACTGTATGAATATAAATGAGGTTTATGTGGATCTGTTTGACCCTCTTTAGCCAAACTCGAAATGTGACTGTAGGGCTGATCTTCATGGTCTCAGTCAAAACTGAGACATGCAAATAATGATAAATTCAATTTAGAGCAATTATTAGCATCCTATACTAAACTACTATTGTGAACATGGTCATAATTATACCTCCTGAGTGCAACCAATGAAATGAATGTGGGACTCTTAACCAACTGTTCAGGCTATTGTGGACTCTTTGTTGGCACCTTTCTGCATCATCAGCATACATGTGGCACGCTGCTTCTTTACAGCTATCTGGTGTCTCACTAATATATAGTAGTGGTCCCAATATTGAACCTTGTGGAATTCCCATTTTGCAATTCTTATGTTACACTTAGTATTTATGAAGTGTACTGTGTACATCCACAGTACTCACCTGCAAATCTCAGGCGCACATCTTCTGCACATTGTAAAGATGTCAACTGCTAAAGCCACTTAAAAACAGGCTGACCCTGGATAATACAGTGCTCTGTGTGTGTGGCTCTTTGAATGACAGAAATGTCTGTTGTTGGAGAGGCACTTCAGTTTCTAAAACATATTTGTGGGTGATGCTACAAAGAGCACGGAGTAACGTACATACTCTTGGAGGTGCTAAAGCCCCGCATTGTGACCCCTGAGAGGCTGTTGATCACGTTTTGTAACAATCTCATCTTCTCAGGCCTAGAGGATGGAAAGGCTCAAGTGGTTGCTCTGTCATTCACTAACAACCACTTGAACCTCGCTACCAAGGAGACCCAGGTACTCCCCAAATCCCAATTAATGAGAGAAAAGCTTGAAGAGGGTGTTCTTGACGGTAGCTGTGACAGCTTAATTGTGATTTTGGCAAGGCCCCTCTGGCAACAATCTTCTACACTTGACAGTTCTGTGCTCTTGATTTAACTGAAAGCCCCTTTTTTGCATACTAATTTAGCTTCAACTGAAAACAGTGTAACGGTGGAACATATGTCTGATGAGAGGACATGGGCAGGTTATTTGAAGGCAATAGGTTTCATCTACTCAGCATGCTTGCATAGTGCAGAGAAATCACAAACATGCTTAACTTAGTTGTATTTTTGTCCAAGCTGATTAGTCCTTGTATATGTATAGACTCCTCATAATCTGCCTGACTCTGTATGTCTCAGTAACAAGTCAGAGTAACACACCAGATATTTGGCAGTTAGTGCGCATAGCACAGATATTCCTCAAGTTTCAATAACATGTACACTGCTATCACAGTGAGGTGGCTGTGTTAGTTTGAACAAGCTAATGTGGACACTATTAAAATTGTGTCTTGAACAGTATCACAATCGCACAGTTGTAATTTCTTAACTTCAGAATATGAGTGTATTGACAACATGTTATAATAGTATGGTACTATAGGTGCAAGATGATGTATTCAGCTTTAAAAGTAGCAATGGAAGAAGGGATTAACACCTCTGTCCATGGATGTGGGGGCTGTGAGAAAAGATTCGCTTGACTGCTGGGCCTTACTCTTCTTGCAATAGCTTTGCACTTAATGGTATGCAAGGTTAATAGAAATATTGACGATAATAGCAAAAAAATAATTATATATATATATGAACATTAGAGATGTTTTTTTTTATCTTGAGCAAGATTCAGTTCACCTTGTCAAAGCAGATCTACAATGAGAGTGAATCAATTAATCATCAGTTGTACTGCTTTCATACAGATACTAATTGTATGCTAGTGTAAAATTTGTATCTGCATGCGATCTGCTGACACTGAATGCTCATTTAATACCGGTGCTCTTTATTCCATTACAAAGAGCATCATTGACTATTGCATATACAAAATCATCTTTATGTCGAGTTAACACTAGGCCATGGATTGCTACGGTGATAAAAACTGTGACTTTGTAAATGATTGTGGTATCCTATGATGGCCAATAAATGATCCACTAAGTAAAGTCATTATCTGCCCTCCTATCTGACATACTGCATCTCTACTGCATATTCTATCTCAATCTTATCATATTAAAACACGATGTGACAAGTTAAAATATCAGTTTAATCAGCTGAAATAATCAGTAACATTTGGCAGTAAGCCAAAGTGGTAAAGCCAGACGACCATTAATCACACGGCTGATTGTTTAAAACTTTGACTATGAGTGTGTTGATGAGCTCGACAAGACCAGCATTTCTCTTGATATGTGTGGAGAAATTACAATTAAATCGTTGTGTTCATGGAATAAAATGGGTCTTGTGTCTCAGACTGATCTGCTGATGTTAGGCCGGAAACCAAAAGTTGTCCCCCAAGTTTTTTGCTTTTAATATAGGAGAAGTGAATGTGTATTTATGCTTCCTACATGTCTAAGCACGTGCATATAGAGTACAGTCATTGCAGTACGGTTATGAGATATTTTGAGAGAATGGCCTCAAAGAAATTGTAGTTTCATTGTAAGCCTTTTGCAATGTAACTACATTTTCTGGATATTTAACTTTAGTGCTGTAAATGCGGAGACTTCTCGGTGGATGGAGCTGTGATAAATGCACAGCTGCTGGGTATTTGATGTGCATAAATGGTTGCAGTGGGTACGTAAATGTGGGATACTACTTTTGAATCAGGCAAACTCGCTTTCTTTGACTCACATAGCAGATAAAAGCAACCAAATGATCAGGGACATGTATTAAATTAAATCCGGCATTGTTTTTATTACTGAACTCATAAACAACTGACTTTGAGGTCTGTAGATTAACTATGGTAATCATCACAAATAACTGCCTGTTTAGGTTTAGAGTCCCAAAACTCAAAGTTTTATGCACAGATCTATTAAAAAAAATGGTAAATGTTGTTGCTACTGCGGCTTTATTGTCACATATATTGTCCTTATGCATGATGGTTTACATGAGAGCACTGAGGAACATCCCTTATTTCAGATCAACCCATCAATCCATGGGGAAAGGATGCATGATGCATTACCAATTTTTTAATATTTGTGGGCACTTAATAAAGAGCACTGTAGTCCTTATTAATGTAATATTAGCTTTGAGCAGACCTAAATGCATGCTTCTTTGTGAATAATATAAGTAAAAGAAACATGCTGTCTTCCACACGTCTTTTGCACACACAGTCCGGCTTTTTGTCTCTGAAGTAGACGCCTCTAAAAGCCTTTCTTGGGAGAGTGCAGTGAAGTGGACAGCAAAGCAGAACAAAAGGTTATTTTGTCGAAAGAGGCAGAATGGTGACAAATTATGAACAACTCATTACACTGAGGTGGCACTTTGTCGAGCAGTGAAACACAATCAGACATGAAGGGTGGATCTCTGGGGGAGTGTTGGAGGGTGCTAATGGCTCTTTGTCAGTGACAACATGAATCACATTAAATTTCCCTAAAGACCAAAAAGCCATTAATACTTTAGTGTTTCAAGTTTTAGGCGTATTTTCTGTGGTAGTTCTACTCTGATAGGTGTGTGGTTTCATAAGTTTGGGAAAACCCTGTGATGGAAGCAAGAGCAGGTTTGTGTTTTTATGTAATATTAGTTCTTATGTACCACTCACTCAATCCTGACAGTAACTGTCTGGACTGTGCTTTTTACTTGAGAAGTTCTTTTCTTTCTTTTTTAAGTTTAGAAACATGACAAAACACAGGACTTCTTCACAGGGGGTCAAGGTTTGAGTCCTGCATCCCAAATGTGAAGGTATTAAATTACATTAAATTACATAACAAAGCAAGACATTAATGAAAACTTATTACATTTGCCTGTAACACATTAATCTTCTATTTTTCTTCTTTTTTATTCATATAGCTTCAAATCACAAAACCGGTTGTGTCAGGGCGCTTTAAATTGTAAAGTAAAGACCCAATAATAATACAGAGAAAACCCCAGCAATCAGACGACCCTCTATAAGCAAGCACTTGGTGACAGTGGGAAGGAAAAACTCAGTTTTAATAGGAAGAAACCTTCAGCAGAACCAGGCTCAGAGAAGGGCAGCCATCTGCTGTGACTGGTTGGGGGTGAGGGACAGGAGAACAGACACACTGTGGAAAAGAGCCAGAGATTAATAATAACTGAACATATGCGGGATGGTGAATAAACACAGAGTGAAAAAAGATGATGAAGACTCAGTACATCATGGGAAAGCCCCCCCAGCAGCCTAGGCCAATTGCAGCCTAACTAAGGGAGGATTCAGGGTCACATGATCCAGCCCTGATTATATGCTTTATCAAAAAGGAAAGTTTTAAGCCTAATCTTAAAACTAGAGAGGGTGTCTGTCTCCTGAATCTAAACTAAGAGCAGTTTCCACAAAAGAAGGGCTTCAAAGCTGAAGGCATTACTTTTCCTAAATGCATTAATCACATAATAGTTATTGCTATGATGTGTTCCAGCCTACCCACAACACTGAATTGGGTATGTGATAAAGAAAATGGATGGATGGCCGTTATACAGTAGCTACTAATCAAATAATTGCATCACTTATGCTAAGTCCTCCAATTATCTGGATGATGGGCGACATAAAGAAAGTAACTACTTTTGTCCCATCTTCGGACTCAGGACAGAAATGGCAGAATGTTTTACAGGGGCGAAGATTTAGACGTTCATTTATAAAGATAAGAATGTAACAACATGCCCTCCTTATTAGGAAAATGATAGGTATAGCCACATGGGTGGTTTAGCATTATATTATCAAGCAGCAATTATATGACACATCTTAGGCCATTTTGTGGAGTAGTGGAAAGAGTAGTGTAACAAATTACTTTTTAAAGGGAATAAATAGGTGAGGAATGTATTTTTTTTAAAACAAAATAAGTAAGAAGCAGTGTTTAATGTGTACAGGAAATACAGTAACAACTCAACAGGTTATTGTTGGATTATGGTAAAGGTGTTTTATGTTGCCAAAACATAACCATAAAGACTAATCGTGTTGTTCTTAATTGTGGAACAGCAGGTCAGAGATGCTTAAGTTATGTACAGCCATTAAAGGTGTTTCCAAGTTATGCACAAGACACAAGGCCTTAGAGCTAAAGTCATGAGGTGATAAGCATAACTGAGTTCAAAGACTGGAAAATGGGGACAAAGTTTATAAGATGAGTTAGTCATTTGACCTAAGATTTTACATAATATGTAAATGAATAATTGTGGTTTCTTTAACCCAAGGACGTGAGGATCAAATTGTATTTAAGCAGCAGGACTGTTTGCAGTTTTGCTAGTTGTGATTGATAGAGGAAAGCAAATGAACAGACCATGAAGAAAAAAACAAAACCAAAGAACAGTACAGTGGAAGAGAGCTGACAAACATCGACTGTCTCCATAATTGTCGTGGAGTTAAATCGTTTGCTTCTCACTTGCCTCTGGCGTGGCTGTGGGGTAAAATGGTACGAGCCACTTCTCATCTCTTGGATATAGTTATCAACTGTTTGGATGCTGTGGTGTTAAAGAGAACCGCTGAGTAGGCCAGCACATGTTTCCCCGGTGGCATCATCAAATCCCTGTGGCTGGACTCCCCACTTTGCTTAATATCCCCTGTCAACAACTGCTTTGGGTTCAGTTCCTGTCACTGGTATTCTAATCAGTCACTGTTACGGGTTAAACAGCTACAGTGGCCCCGAGGCCAGCTGCTGGGCATGTTTGGATGTGTTTGGATGCACGCCTGCATTGCAGCAGCCTGCCAGCTTGGGGGCAGCACTGTTTGACAGACACACGTATACACATAGTGACATGGAGAAAGAGACTGTCATTAATTATGGAGTTTTCAGTTTTGCTTTTTAATGACAAGTAACATCACACTGCGGTAGATGGCTTCTAATATCCTCAGACCTGGATAACTGCATGGCTAGGTGAAAATATAAACTCACTATAAATATTTGCTGAGTTTGTGTTAAATGTCGGATAGAAATATTATCAAAAGACGATTAAATTTAACAAGCTGTTTTCTTCCACATTTTACATCAGGTTCCTTTATGATGGCGAAACAGGTGATGAAAAAGGGGGTGAAAAAGCCGGGATTGTAACTGATAGAAGATTTGTCATGATTTAGACCAGGGATGTCAAACATTAGGGTTGGGGACCACAAGTGGCCTGGCAGAGTGTACAATCTGGCCCAGTGGATGGCTTTGGAAAATATGAAGGTGGACATAAAAAAGCACACACACACATTGCATTTCATACTACAACAAAATAATTTAGTGATATATACTATAGAAGGGTTTGTCTGTTTGTTTTTTGCAGTGCATCCATGGTTTAAATAAACACATTTTCTAAGGATTAACAAAAAACGTTGTATCTTAGAATTACAGGACAGTCTGGTCGAGGAGGTTTTTATGTAATTTTACACATTTATCATCAGCAGTTTCACTGGTCGGGCCAACTTCAAATCAAAGTGGACTGCATGTGGCCCATAATGTAAACTGAGTTTGACTAACACTAATATTTTTTTTAAATAGTTTTCAGCACATATAACAACGCTCTCATTCTAAACTGTTGACTTTTAAACCTGCAATTATATTTTTGGGATATATGTGTGTGGCAGAAACATGAACGGACAAGGGTCAAAGTCTGAGAAGTGCCTTTTTCTGATGACTTTATCGGCTCAGGTGCTACTTTTTTAAACATCAGCTTGGATAAAACGTCAAGTCCATTTTGTAAATTATGGCAGTAGTGAGCATACATTTTAAAGAATCAGCTTTGAACTTCTTAATAGGGCTTTACTAACCACTGGGAGTGGTGAACTTGTTAGCAAATAGTTAGCAATGTTAGCAATAACGTATTTATTTACCCACAGGTAAATATGATCAACATGTTAGATAATTTGTGTGATCATTTAATGAGAAATATAAGTGCACTGTTCACTCCTTTTTTCAGCTCAGTTTTTATTCCCCTGAAAACCACGACCACAGATAAGGGGCCAAAAAAACAAATTGCTTCACCTCTGTTAGCTAAATTTGCCCCATCTCCCTCTGTTTTTAGAGCATCTCTGATAATAACAATTTGTTCAATTAGTCTGTACTCCAGTTTTTGCAGTGAGTTAAATTCTAGTAGTATTTGATTACTTGTGTCATGCGCCCAGCAGGATATTGCTAATACAGCTAGCTAGAGGTAGTTTATATCTTAGCATGCCAGCCAAATAAAACAAAAAAAAACCCTCCAAACTGTAGTTCATAAACTACAGTTTCTGAGTGATGAATTCATTGGTACATTCACAGTTTAGTGTCTCTGCCAAATTTGCAGCTGTTTAGCTGCTAAATGCTTCACTGTGTTCAACAGCTAGTTGCTTACTGTATCTGTCTCTGTTGGCCAGACAGCTGAAAATGAGCTGAAACTCAAGCTGCAGATTCAGGTGATAATTCCTCTTTCATATTCTGACAGTGTTTCACATGGTTATCACAAAAAATATGTTTTTTCAGAAAAATAAAAATAAAGGTTTTAGATGTTCAAAGTTTGGGGAGCTCTCTCATCTTTGTTTAATATTAATATTAATATTAATATTAATATTACGATCAGTATTGCATTGCTGTATAATTTGAACATAACATTAAAGTTAGTAACACTTGTTTTTATGGTCTGAATAAGAGACTGAAAGACAGAAAGTGATGGGCGGTGGGCAGTATGCCAGCCTTGGTGATAAGTGGACCACTGCAGCGTTATAGGCATGGAGAAACCTGATAGCAGGATGGCAGCACTCAGCATGTTGGAGGTCAGGGACAAAGGAAGGGAGCGTATAACACTACAACAGCACTGGCTCTTAAGTGGACGGCTTGAAGATATTAACACGAGATGCTGTTGGACCGAGTGGAGTGTGTTAATGTCACATCAAGCCAAAGTGCTGCTGAGAGGAAATCTAAATAGAGCAGTGAGTGAAGGTGAAACTCCATAACAAAGTCCCAGGCTTCCTTTTTTGTGCATTGTGAGAGTTTTTTTGTTTCAAATCCGGTGACGCGTCTGAGAAAACAAAAAACCACATCTGCAGTTGGAGTACTGTATTTATTTTACAGCAACTTTCTGTTCTGTGTCATAACCTGCTTTAAAAGTAGCTTTGATCGGTAAGAATTTAGAAATATCCTGTGATCCTTCTGTCATTGGTGTGTTTAGCTGGTAGCTAACCCTCATGTTGGCAAACATACACACATATTGTGTGTTATTTAGCCAGAAAGATGTGTGTCAGTGTGTTTTCAGTTTCCATCCAACTTCCATTTACTGGAACTTTCTCATGTTTGCAGAAATGTTATATTGTGCTAACTGTGCTAAGTCAGAGTCTGGCTGGATCAGCTAGTAGAAACTGGTTGACACCGATATAGATTTGAGTCACAAAGTGCCTGACATTAAGGTAGTAGACTGAAATGACCAAGCATCTGTAAAAGTATATTTCCGCCTGAGACTGTTAATTTAGTGCCGTGCAATCAGCGATACTGTATTTCCTCACTCCAGTCCTATGAAGATAGTAGAATAGTTTCTGAATTCATTACGGTGGGTGGAGCGGGGTAATTAGAGCTATTGATTTGGCTAAATGATAGCTTTCGCCTCGTGCTGAAGGGCATGTGCTCAGCAAGCCCCAGTGTTATCTGATGACCCATAAAATCAATGGCCTGGCTGCAATCTCCCTGGTGATTTAGCTCATTCCATTTATCTCACAGGGCTGACTGGGTTCACACGCATGAAAACAGAACAGGAGCCTTTGCACTGGATTGCATGCTCCCCATAAACATCCATAAATGCTACACAGTCCCCCCTGAGGTATACAAGAGTGCCAAACACCAAATCTTGCCTGTAGTCCTAAGGCGCTGCCTGTAGGGGCTTGTTCCCTGGAAAAACACATTCTGCTCAGGTCATAATGAACTCAGTGCCTTTGTAACCTGCTGAGCGACTGATAAAAAAACATCACAACATGAGGGAGACATTTGAAATGCCACCAAGATGTCAGACTGCTTTCACATACTTTATTCAGCCCTTTTTTCCTTCCTCTGTAAAGTTTAACAAGGAGCGTAGCTCACTGTAAACCTCTGCTTATGATTAACAACGTCTAATTTGCATTGTTAATCATAACCTTGATTTTTTTCATAACCAAGTATAAACATTTTATAAGATACAGTATAATAGTGAACAGTGGAGACATATTGTATAAAAACAAGATGTTCTATGTAAAGGATCTTGCAGCTAAATCAAGAGTCTGCTAATTCATTCTCCTACTAATAAGGAAATGAATGGTAAGCAATGGATGCCTGAACAATGCTTTTTCATCCCAAGCCATCAAATCCTGCAGTATTATCATCCAAATCTATCAGGTTTGCTTATAAAAACATCCTGGTTTCAATTAAAATGTGTATAAATGGGCACTTCAGATGTTGAAGTAGACCCGTGTCTCCAAAGGACACATTCTGGTTTTTGGAATTATTTTTCTGATGTACACATATATCCATGTGTGACCCTCTACCATATGCCATTTCCTTAATGCGTAATTTATGAAAACTTGTGAAGTGTACAGAGGTGGTTTCCAATCACCACAGTAATGCTCCTGTGCAGTCCTGCAAAATCCCAACTGCACTGTGCACCGGGCAAATGCTGACTGGTTAACAAGTGGGCTGAAACAGGGAGGGTCCGACAGCATCAGAGATTAAAAAAAGAAGAAGAAAACACACTGGATGGAAAGCAGAGCCAGTGGCTAAAGTGGAGACTTTTCATTGTTGTAACTCAACGTCCATGTTATAACTTCACTCTTCTCCACAGCTGTCTGGTGGTCCAATAACAGCACAACCAGGAGTAGAGTAGCCCGTAGACTGATTGCAATAAATACTTTGTACACTGCCTCCATTGACAGCTTGCTACCACTGCTGAACCATAATTTCAGCACAAGTTGGCAGTGCCTTAGAACAGCGGTCCCCAACCTTTTTTGCGCCACAGACCGGTTTATGCCCGACAATATTTTCACGGACCGGCCTTTAAGGTGTCGCAGATAAATACAACAAAATAAAACTAGTACCGGTACCGAAAAAAAAGAAGATTTATTCATAACACACGTGAAAAGACCCAGGAAAACCGAGTTAATGATAAAAACGATAACAAAATAATGCTAAAAACCCTGAAAACCATACATTTCACACCCGAGCCCGGTACCAAACGATTCACAGACCGGTACTGGTCCGTGGCCCGGAGGTTGGGGAACGCTGCCTTAGAAGTATCCCCCTGTGAAACTTGTTTCATATATTATTAGGTGACATAAGACTTTTAAAAACATACAGTGGTAAAAGACATGAATATTTGCTGTGTTATTTTATTCCAACCATACGGATGAATGCCCACCAATTCCCACATTTGAGTTTCTCAACAGTGAGATAGGGGCTTACCCAGGTCACTAAAATTGCCATATGATGGCCAAAACCAACACAAAAATGGCATACTTAAAAGCGCGATGAAAACCATGTTATTCATTTCCACGTAATCATGCTCATTCACTTGCTAAAGGCAAAGTAGGCCTCGCTGTCATCACTAGGTTCTCTTTCACTCTCCAGCTGAAGGACAGGATAAGGTCACTTTGTTGACCTGCTTTTTACAGCAGCCACTTGGATGATAATCACAAAAAATAACACCAACCCACTAAAGAGCCATACACGGTGCTGGCCTGTAGACCAGGTCACAATGAGTGCTGTCTAAATGAGCTTATTAATCACAGACAGCACCAGAGGCAGAGCCATTGTGAATTCATTAATGCTCAGCAAAGGAGTGTGAAAAAAAGGCTCAATCATGTTTCCACTATCAACAACCGTGGACCCATTTCAAATTGAAACTGCATGCGTACGGCAAACACTCCAACTGCACGAGCGCTTAACATCACATTCCAGGGCAGTAGGTCCACAGAGCAGCACTACAGCTAACTTGCATTTGCAAAACTCGGCAATTAACGAGTCAAATTCAGTTATTAAAGCAAACCACTGTTAAGCTGTGATCAATATACAGTATTACTTCAGCGCTTTTAAAGCAATTATTCATGAACTCCTCACTAGAAAAATACTTTTCCCAAGCAGTCTCGGAGCTCGGAGTGTTTAATAACTCCAAGCTCCCTGGAAAGACGAGAACAAAAGGAAATTGGTCAAGGCACTACGACGAGCCTCCCGTCTTTCCTCACTTCTTCACCCATGTTTACCTTGAGTACCTCAACAAATTGCTCTGATAGACAGCTGTGTTTTCAGGAGCCTTTGCAAGTTTTCTGTGCCTGCTTTCAAGGGCCAGTTGCAGCAAATCACCACATCGGATTTTACAAACAAAAAAGAATTCCTCAAGATCCGCTTTATGTATTTGAAGTTCGCTTTTGTTTAACTTAGTTTCTATTCTGTCAACGAATAGAAGAGACTATGGAGAGTATTTTACACCTGTTTTCTGCAAGTATAATGCAAATGTTTTGACTGTTTTCGGCATTTTTTTGTGTGTAGACATATGCAAGAAGCCACTGCTGAAATACCTGAAACCTGCAATAATTTTAGAGGTCAGCAGGGGGCGACTCCTGTGGTTGCGATTTTTATAGAAGTCTACAAGAAACTCCCTTGACCTGTGAATTCTGATGAATTCTTATTTTTATGTATTATTTAATACAATGATGTTCATTTTATAACTTTTTGATCTGTTAGAGTTAAAAATGGACCACAAAGGGGGGTATTATTTAGAACGGGCCTCACATGTGATGTCATGTGCTCAGTACATGCAGTTTCAAAATAGAAAGAGGACCCTGACCCTGTGGATGTCGTTACGGTGCCTACATCTATGTTTTCAACACAGTCTGTATCAGATTGACAAACAAGCTAAAGGTGGGGAAAAAAAGCCTTTGCTGTTTTTTTGTAGGACTGTTCAAGTCTGTGTTTGCCTCTCTTTCTAGTGTCCTCTCATCTTATATGCGTTGATTACAAGCTGATGAGTCACAGCGATACACTTAGGGGCCTATTCATGTTTAGAGCCCCCGCGACACACACTGGATCCTTTATTCTGAGGAATGTCTCCTTTCAAGGCCTGAACTCGCCTGTGAAAGCATGTCAATAATCCAGAGTCAGTGGGTGCTTCACAATAGTGCCGTGACCACCCCACCAACCACCCCACTGCAGAAATGGGCCGCAATTCTGCATTCTACCAGTGGAAAGAGACCCGGGTGGTTCAAAGAGGGAGCAGTTGAATGGATGAAGTCATTAATCTGATGGATGCTGATAAATTCACAGCTTCACAAAGGTGAGGCCACTCTTGCGGGGAACGTGTGTGCAGTCTTTATTCATTTCTAATGTCACGCAACCACACCAAGTATCTTGAGAATAGCATCCTTGTTTTCACCCGACAGACCCCCGAACGCTAAGTTGAACGTAGTTAGTCCTCTCAGGAAGTATCGGGGTGTTGGTGTACGGCAGAAGCAGAAACCAAGCATTGGTTTTCTGTAGAAACTGTGGTTTTGGTACTGAGTATTTGTTTGAGCAGAGAATCTGATATCATAAGCAGAATAATTGGGATTTGAGTCTTTAGTGGTCACTAAAGCCATTAAAAATATACATCTGTGATATTTATTCTAGAGCTGGTGTGAGTTGGCCGGTGGGGGGGTTTGCAGTAAAGGCTTAAGGAATCCATTGGCGAAGCTCTTGCAGAGATGGTAGTGGAAAGAGCCAATCATTGCTCTGTAAAGAATTAAAACCACCTCTGCAAATAGCCTCAATATTTGTGCAGCGCCTCAGAGTGGGAGTTTCACAGCGTCTGGGTTTCCAGTGCAAATAAACAGTGCGGAGGTCTACAAGGGCGGACTCCCCCCCCCCCCCCTTATCCCAGAGGTGAAGCCTGCTCCTTTGTTGCTGCTTAATCTAGGCCACTCTCTCTTGAGCGGGATGAAAAGTGAATCTTTGTGTGAGTGTTTGTGTGTCACTGTGAGTGTGTGAGAGAGACACGTCCGGGGTCCTTGATGTGTCAGATGAAGCTGTACGATAATGTCTGTTTGTATGTGGTTCTTGAATCAGAGTCCCGGGCCTGTGGAGACCACCACTGTGTTTGCCAGTTCCCAGATAACCCACATCCTTACACCGGGCCTACACATACCGATCCCAGGATGCTCAGCGCAGAGCAAACTGACAAATATCAGCATGCCTGACCAGCAGCTCTGCTTAAATCAACAGTACATGCCCACTTGAGTACAGCTATGATGAATAGGGGATGATGCAGATATGCTAGCAGTTGGTTTTGGACTGTTTAAAATTCTGGCTGTTGCTGCAAAGCTCGTACACTTGGTCCACTCAGTTCCTTCATACTTAGATCAGACCCAGGATCAAACCTGGGAAGCATCTACATTAAATTAAATGTAATTAGCATTCGATTGGACAGTAGTTAATGCTTTTGGGGATTCTGGGTTAAATACCAAAGCATGTTGGAGTACACTGCCCGGTGATTTGGTATGTAAGAGTTACAGGAGAGAAATTAGTTTTGATGTAAAATAATGCACCTGAAACTGCTTCCTGTGTTGGTGTTCATACACCATCTCTTAGGTTCTGTTTGTTGTGGATTTGACTCTTCTTGGGTTTTTTGTTGCTAAATTATCAAATTTTTATAGGTTTTTTATTATTATTTAGACCTACTGTAAAAGCATTATAGTACATAAGACCATGTAGATAAAACGTAATAAAACAGTTTTTCTACAAGGAATGTCTTGAGTAAAACCTGAAACACAGTGAGCCCTTTATCTGATAGCAAAGGCTACACAGAGAAGTAGTTTCTGAACGTGAAACAAACTTACCCAAACTGTCACGCTCCTGTTTTTAATGTAGACTTGATGAAAATGATGATGCGCAAACAGTGCCTTTGGGAGGCAACTTACACATCAATTGGCTGTTCGTATTTCTGAAGTGGATTAGAGTAATACTTATTTTCTTGAGCACTTTACTTAGACTTTTGAGAAAACTGTGCTTTAACATCCTACATAATAACAGTGGGTAATTTAATCAATTTAAGAGTCACAGTAATTTGTATTTTCTTGCAGAGCACGTTAAGATTTACCTTAACAGCCTTACCTATGGGGAGGGGGGCGTAAGTCTCTAATACACCTGGTTGGCTTGTTTCTAGGATGTACTTAGAAACTGCAGTAAGCAGTGCAAATACACACAGAGCCTGTGAGGTGAAGCCACTCGTGCCGGCACGCTTTTAAACTAAATAACAGGGCTTACTCAGAGTTGGAGGCTAAATGAAACCTGAACTTGTGTATCTGCTCTTGTCTGGATGCGTTTGTTCTGAAACATGCAGAATGCACTGGTACAGCCCGCAAGTTTGTGTGATTAAGGTCAAAGGTCAAAAGAGAGGAGAGGCAGAGAGGAAATTGCTCCAGTGGGTTTTTTTCTGTTCTTTTGTAGAAAGATTAGTTGATAATTAGAATTTTTCCATAACTCAATAATGAACTTTTAATGCTTATTATTAAATCATATCCAGCAGATTAAAGATTAGAACCCATCACGTCACTTAAGCTGTTTCAACAAAACTTTAGGAAGCTTTCTTGTGATTATGTGCAGCAGTTTTTAAAATGTAAGACATTGTATGTTTCAGACTTTTGTTTTTCCTCATCAGCCTACACTCAGTACATGATGACCATGCTAAAAACATTTTTTTTTATATGTTTTAATATGAAATATCTCTTTTATGAAGGACACCCCTCACAACTACTTAATTGAAGTACCTTTGTGTGCAGTCTTTTTGTGAATGGCCTTAAAGGTTGGGTACATTTAAGCACAAGCAGGTTGCAGCCATTTCCAGGTCCTTCCAGAAATGATTCTCTGTTGGCTCCAGATGTTGACAGATGAGGTTTCTTGATGTTGTGCTTTGGGTTTTTGTCTTGTTGAAATGTAAACCTTCACCCAAGCCTGAGGTCCTGAGCTTCCTGGAAAAGGTTTTCAGTCAGAATGGATTCATATTTCTCTGGATGCATCTTTCCCTCTGCCCTGATTGGTCCCTTGTTTTAGGGACTGTCGCTGAAAGGCATGATGCACAGTCTGATGCTGCCACCACCATGTTTGACTGTAGGGACGGAGTTAATGAGGCTGGTACTTTTCAGCGCTGCAGAAATGGTTCCCCCATAGGTCTGTGCACTGACACAATGCTTTCTCGCAGGTCTGTGGAGCTTATAGCTTATTTTTTCCCAGCCTTGATATGACCCAATTTCCAAGTGTACAGGTGTCTCAGCTAAACACCTACCTGTAACCGGCTATGCTTTGCATTCTGGGATGTACCACAAATGTGTAGATAAATAAATAGATGATAGCAGGCCGAGCTGAAGATGCTCAGGTTTTGAGTGAGTGATCAGGATGGACAGGAAATGAGTACATCAGAGGGACAGCACAGGTTGAGCAGTTTGGAGAGAAAGTTAGAGAAGCAAGGCTGAGGTGGTTCGGACATGTGCAGAGGGGGAATAAGTGGATATATTGGACAAAGGATCTTGAAGATAGAGGTAACAGGCATGAGGAAAAGAAGCTGAGCACAGAAGAGGTTTGTGGATGTAATGAAGGAAGACATCCAGCGGGGTTGGCATGACAGAAGAGGGTAGGGTGAGATGGAGACAGATGATTCCCTAAAGGGAGCAGCCGACAGAATATCTATTAGTCCAGAACACAGCACCTTCTTCCTGTTTTTACTTTTTGTTACCGAGACACATCCATCCAGTAAGAGGACTGAACGTCCTTATGCGGTTTGTAGTGACGACTTTTGGATCACCTCGAGGTCACTTAGAGCGTTCTCTGTGCAAAAAGAAACCAAACCAACAGGAAAAAGCTACAAGTTTACAAGCTCGTCGGCTAATTCAGACCAGAGTAGCTAGAAAATTGATGACCCTCGGATAGCTGTGGACTCGGGTGAATTTTTGGAGGCAGCCTTAAGGACCACTGACAGAAACAGGATGCATGACAGCTCAATTCAGAATTTTTTTTATTTTTTTATTTTCTTTACACATTTGATTGATATTCTGTATTTGTGTGGTTGTCAAATTCTATGGAACATAACAAAATAAAAGGGCCTGAAAACTTGCAAGGAAATTGGCACAATTATTAAATCAGATTGGAAAACATGACAGAAATGGTTTTTTCCAAGAGTGACTTTTTCTTTCTTTTTAAATAGAATAATGGGAGGCCGTTGGTATTACCTGTTAATGGGTTACGAGTCAAAGTGTCTGTCAGAAACACAAAGCCAGACAGCGGTTGTTCCTGGCTGAGAACTAACAGTTCCCTCAGGAAGCTCAGATTTGGAGAAGTGCAAAGAGTTTGCATGTAGTTTAAGTGCGTTCCCACTCAGAGTGCCATGATTACAGCGAGGACTACAGATAATTCATCATTAGGAGAAGTTCTGTGCAGGGGGGAAAAAAAGGGCCTTCTTTAAAGTCTGCCAGTGTGTTGCTCACTGACATGCCCTCAGTGCATGAGTTATTATCCCAACTGATGTCACCACATCTGCAGGAGGGATACATTTGTTGCTTAGCAACAGCTAAAGCTCTCAGCATGCTAGCTGCAGTTCAAATTTGATATACTTCTTGACTTTTGGCACTTAGTTATGCTACAAATAACATAGAGTATTTCTCACTATGGTCACCGCAAAGTATTATTCTGAAACAGTTCACATTTCCCCCCCTTTCTCATTTGTTGTCACAGCAGTTTCCTCTTAAATTTGCTCTCGACATGTGGTTAAGTGTCATACATGCTATCACCATTATTAATGCTAGGATGCATTAATTTAAAGTGTAATATATAGCCTACATATACGTACACACACACACACACACACACACACACACACACACACACACATACATACATACATACATATACATACATATATATATATATGACTACTAAATCTAGGTGAAATGAAACAGTGGGGAAGACATTTCACAGCATGCTAATATATCAGTCAAAGCATAAATGTCATGTGGGTCAGGTAAAGCCAGGCCACAAGCAAAAAGAAAAATCTGGTCCCTAAATTTAAACATGCAGGGGCTAAATGGACACCCAGGTAAACAAATGAATCTAGTTTTAGAAGAAAATGAGAGCAGAAGCAGATGAGTGAGAGAATCCAGTGTTTGAGCGAGGTAAAAGCTTTGTTTTGCAGCAAATGTTTTCATGGAGGGGTTGAAGAGGAGAGGGAGGGGGGGAATCAAACTGATATTTAGCCCCTACTGGCTTTTTTTTCTCCTGCTTTTGTTTTATGCAGGGCTCTTTTTACCACATGGTAGTGACAGATTGTTTGAGCTGAAAGGAAAAGCCATTCGAAGCTAATTAAGCAGCCATTCCAGGCACTGTTCGCAGGCAGGAGGGAGAGTAGCACAGGCATTTGTCAGCGCCGTACCCAACGTGGGTTTAATTGACAACTAGGACTCCTGACTGACAGCTTTTCCAGCCCCTAGCCAATGGTGAGCCGCGCAGGAAGACAGCTGCGAGATCATTGGATGAAAGGCGGTGAAGTGGGGGGAGAGGGGGTGGAGGGAAAGAGGGAACCCACGTGGGGCAGGGCATAGTGAGAAACACGTGATAGGCTGAGGCGCAGACGTGTTGTAGCCTACCTAGTGCTGCTGATAGGAAAGCTTGTAGATGCTTGAGGTCTCGTTAGAAATAGGTCGATCAATTCAAGTCACTCAAAGGACACTCTGCTGTAGATGAAGGGGTATTCACATCTGCGCACTTCGAGTCTTGAATGAAATTCTATGAGCGCGTATTATTCTTGGCACAGAAATAGGACGTATTTCTTTTTCTTGGCATCTCTAGCTCTCTTTTTCAACCGAGAGCGCAGTGAAATAGTCAAGCTTCAAACTATAACCTTCTTTTTCAGGGTCACGCCAGCTTCAGTTATAATTGCTCATATAGTGAGCAGATTTTGAAGGCGAAAAGCTTTTATTAAAATGATCCCTTCTATTTTCGGGGTGGGTTATTTTCTCTATTTGAGAACGAGACTTGTTTTAAATTGTACAGCTCGTTGGTACATACCGTGTAGTATTGTGAAACACTCGGGCACCCGCTGCAGTGCACGGCCATATAAATTATTACCTTTGTTTTGAACAAGTTGTTGAACGCACCGAATGTCACTTCAAATCCAAAATGGCGAACATGCGAGGTCACATATCGTGGCCCAATCAGGACGCGACAGTGCTGTGTACCCCACGTGGGACTGACGCGCTGTGATTGGTCTTCGGCGCTAAACTCCTCCGGAGAACCCAATTGGTTAGCGCGAGGCCCCTCTCTCGGCAGTCGGGTCCTCGTGTCAGTGCACAGTCTGTGTGTGGTACAGCGCGCGGCAGAGGAACTGGGTACCCAACTGCAGGCTGGCGGTGCGTTTCACAACGGCCGACATTTTAAACAAGAAAAAAAAAAAGAACCGCTTGAGTCGCAAAATAATAATCCCTGGACTTACTGGAAGAGTTTCGAGCTGCTACTGGATCTAACAGAGGCTTTCTTTGAAGTTGTCTGCGGTCAAAAACTCGTCCCAGTCGAGGGGTTTCCAGCGTCCGAGCGGACTGAGCGGCGCTCTCAGTCTCGGGAATCACCGGGGCTTTTAAAGGACTCTCAAGGGGGCAAAGAAGAGCAAAGAAGTGTATGAAAAACAGAAACGACGACGGACAATTGTCTGCGGTGAACGTTACAGATTACCGGATATTAAGCTTCGTGTGGATAATATTTTTTTCATATACATTATTCTTACCTGTGCAGAGGAGAGGAGGAGGAGAGGAATCAGTCGAGACAAAGGTAAAAAAAAAGAAAAGAAAAAAAGAGGGGGGTTACATGAAGAGAGCCGCTAACAAGACGGGTGGTAGTAGTGGTGGCGGTGGCTTTATGGCAGCCGACTTTGAAAGCAGCAGCTCCTTGTTTTCTGATCTTCCAGGACCACCAAAAACAACAGTTGCGTGTTTTCTTTACCCTCTAGTGGAAGACGACTCGTTAGATTTACGAGGAAAAAGCCAAAAAAAAAGCGCATCGTGTCGTTGCGGGTGTGATCAAAAGTCTAAACTTTGGGATTTATTTGATCCGTGGCATCAAACGCATTTTGCTGCCACTCTTGGTTTTCTTTTTCCCTTTCTTTTCTTTTGCAAATCTAGACGAGATTTATGTTTTGTGGTACACACGTTCAGAGAATTAGTGGGCAAAAAAAAAAAGAAAACTACTTTATTCTGCATTTTGCACAAGGTGTATCGGAGAGTTCATAAAGCTCTACGTTCGTGTTGCTTTGAGGCGCTGTGAACGTGATCCAGCTGTTTTCTGTTTGTTTAGGTACAAAAGAAAGGAGCTGATCCATCCGCTGGGCTGGCTCTGAGTGTGCGCCTCGCAGCCGAGAACGAGGCTTTGTCCGCCGCCATCCTGCGCATATCGGGGAGGGGGTGGCGGGGATTTACCGCACCTTCACTGGGATTACGGAAAGAAAGCACGAGAAAAACAACACACAGACTCCCGTGTGGAAAAAAAGACTAGACATGTATCCACAAGGCCGGCATCCGGTAAGTCCCCCGTCTTTAGTCGCTGCTTGTAAATTGATGCAGAAGCGCTGCCCTTCAAAATGGCCTAATTAGCTCGTCAGAGTGAAGCTGCTGATCCACACCTTACTATTTATGGTCTGCATCAGTGCTGCTGAGGGCTTCACTGTGGCAAGGAGAGGCACGGAGAGGTGGTGTTTATTGGAAACAAGATCTGAGATTGTGTTGAACTCGTAAAGTAGATCATCAGTGTTTTTTTTTCTTTTTACGGTCCTGAAAGTTAATTGTGCAGTAAAAAAAACAGCACTGTGTGATTTAGAGACTCTACATGGCAAACGGATAAAGTCACATCTCTGTCACTGCACAAGTTGAGTGAAAGCAGCTCCCTCTGCCAGTCCAAGACTCAAGGGAAATGAGAAGACAAACCGTTAAAAAAGGACTGAGGGGTGTTATCAAAAAAAAAGAATAAAATAAAGGAGAGGAGGAGGTGCCAAGAGAGAGAGCTCAGCTATGTGATGATGTTATTTACACCTGTGGTATCTCCAATCTCACACTTTTCAGGCTCCTCACCAGCCAGGGCAGCCTGGCTTCAAGTTCACAGTAGCAGAGTCCTGCGATAGGATCAAAGATGAATTTCAGTTCCTGCAGGCCCAGTACCACAGGTAATGACTAGACTACTGTAAAAACCAACGGCTTCCTGGAAACATGAAGCAGAAGCCGTTGATGTTTTGTTCCCTTACTGTAACTTTGTGCAATCATAACGTGGCGCACAAAAACCAAACGTTTTGCAGCGGTGTACCGATCCTTTTTACAAACGCAATGCTTTTTCTTCTCCACCCAGCCTTAAAGTAGAATACGACAAACTGGCCAACGAAAAGACGGAGATGCAGCGTCACTACGTCATGGTGAGTACTACAGCTATTAAGCCGAGAACAGGATTTGAATGGCGTTTCCTCCCTTTCGCCTCAGGTGGTGAACAGTCACAGGTGCTGAAAAGAACCTGGTTGTTTTTGTAGAGCCTGTGTTAAGACTGTTGACTCACGTCTGAGTTTTCATGGGATAAGAAGGGAGGGGGTGTGAAACTCTAGCCGAGGTCAAACGTCCAACTATTGATTGTGGGGTGTGACCACCCCCCCTACCCCTCCTCTCAGTGGCTCTGGGGTCCTCTTTATGACCCTCCACCACCCCTCCCTAACACACCCAGCATGGCCCACTGGGGGTTAATGACTGGTCTGCCGTGTGTGTGTGTGTGTGTGTGTGTGTGTGTGTGTGTGTGTGTGTGAGAATCAGACAGCTTCCTGT
This sequence comes from Copadichromis virginalis, assembly GCF_057382275.1. NCBI lineage: Eukaryota > Metazoa > Chordata > Actinopteri > Cichliformes > Cichlidae > Copadichromis > Copadichromis virginalis. Next base: position 30,140,194 of record NC_140618.1, read on the forward strand.
GTGTGTGAAAGTTTTAAATCTTAACTCTCCCAGAGTGAGCCATGTGGTCACACCCAGAGATTTCTCACATATTGGGAGACTTTGTGTGTTTTTCCTTCCAGCTGCAACGATAATGAACTACTTGTTGGATAATTACTTGTTATTGAAATATCAGTAAAATCTATCTCTCTATTAGTAAAAAAAAAATGGATGGAAAATGGAAAAAACTTACATTTGATAATCAAAGTAAGAAATGGATTTAGGTCTTCTCCTCCCCCCCCCCTGTCTGTAAGGGTTTCACATCGCCAAAAACACCCAGGGGCATTTACTAGATGAGTAGCTTTTAGTCGCAGCTTAAATCACGTTCGAAGTCAGAGAGCAGGAAGTTAAAAATCTGACCCTGTGTACTTGCTGCATGTCATTTTGCTTGCTTTGTGCACTGCATGTGTCAGAGCTTTCACCTTTTAATGGAAACCACACTTGAGAAGTGAGATAATACTTGATGCTTATCAAAGTGCTGCAAAGGGTTAAATGTAAAACAGTTCCAAGAGTGCAGTTAAATCTTATTATAGTCAATTCAGAGCTCTCTGATGATCAAATGGGAGACAAAGAAATCTGTGCCTCTGTAAAGACAAGCCAGCTCAAAGCTTCTTGCTAATACAGGAAAGGCTTCATTGTGTGCATGGCAAGAAAAAAGAGAAAAAAAGAACAATCTTTATCTGACAAGTTGTGTAACTTAGACCTCACACTTGTGTATGTGCGTGCTTATCTTGTTTGTACATGAAAGGAATGACTTTAACCAAACGCAGCAGTACGTTTGTTAAATATTATTTTCCCTGTGAGGAACCAGAAGGTGGTGGGAGTAGCTACAATAAATGGAAGCTGTTTGCTGTGTGTTTGATAAACAAGGCAGACAAACTACTAGGCTTTAGTTTGTATCTGTTGGTGGGCTTGCAAGCTTTTTTGGCAATCAGCAGCAGATAATGTTGTTTTCAATAATAGTATTGGCTTTCTCCTTGCTGTCTGGACGGGGTTTGCGCTCAAAGACGAGGCCGTGCCAAGTAGAAGTAAACAGGCGCTGCAGCCAGGCGAGCGTCTGCCGCGGCTGAAAAATGCACGTTGAGATGTCAGCCTCGTCGGCTAATGTCAGTTCGCCCGCGCTTCAGTTGTTATTCTACATGTGATTGACTTTCTTTTATTCTTGTTTGGGTGCTTGAGGGGACCGATAAGATGTCACACCAGTTAACCACTGTTTGTCTTGTTGCACAAGTTCTCTGTGCGTTCAGAGAAAAGTCTAGAGCAGTTTGGACTGTTTTGCGTTTTGCTCAATTAAGAATGGTGTCATTATGTATAAACATCTGTCTCTAATTAATTCAACATATGAATTCATTTAAGTTTATAATGTCTTTTTCTGCTCTCTCTCTGTTCTTTTACAGTACTATGAGATGTCCTACGGGCTTAACATTGAGATGCACAAACAGGTATGTAGCCATATCAGAGATGCTTTGTGTACAGCCAAAACACCCCCCTCCCCCATCCCTTCCTAGTGATTAAGAATATAAACACATACACATGCATACCTGATCTTAGTTTCTACCCTCATCCCTAAATGCTTCTGGGAGCGTACACATACTGGCTTCCTGTAGTGAAAACGCTGACAGGCTAAACAACACGAAGGGCACGCTGCCTGATGTGGATGGTTTGATAAGATTAAAGTGAAGTATTTGGCGCAAATTCTGAGAAGATGGTGCGTGTGTGCGGTTTGCCTTTCTGAGTGTGTGAGTGAGCACATACGTTGCCTGCTTTATTCTCCAAGCCTCCCAAGTGCCATTTGAGCTAAAAGCTCATTAGTTCAGCTGCCACCCAGTACTGGGCATCATGCTGTATCAAAAATGTCCACAGTTCACTCCATGTCACGTTACCGTTGAGTTAGGTTTAGAAGCGCTGGCCACATTTGTTGGTGTACTTCCAGTTGATCTTTGGTCTGTCATGTCCAGACTGTTTGAAGCAGGTTGGTGGTTTCTTTTTTTTTCTTTTTTTTTTTTTTTTGCTTTTCTGTTTTGTTTTGTGGAAACCGTCCCGATAATGGGATAGTAGTGAAGTAGTCAATAGTGAATTGACTTACTGAACAGTCCTCTAGCAAGAAACAAAAAGTTGAGTAACTCCAGCAGTGCTTTGATGGCCTGTGTGTGTGTGTGGTTTTTTTTTTTTTTTTTTTTTTTTTTTTTTTTTTTTTTTAAATCTATAATACTATAGAGTTGCAAATCTAGAGAATTAACATGAATAATGTTTTCAGTGGGGTTGGGGTGTTTTGGACTGGCTATTGGACACAATTTATTCCCTCAGAATGTTCGTTTGGGCTCTAGGTTTGTTTTTTGTTTTTTTAACATGAATCCAGAGAATAAAAATAGCTGTAAGTTGTGGCTTCTACCTGTAAGATGTCTGTACTTGTTCTGAGAAATCTCACCTGATGAGTTTTGATGCACGCACAGGTTGATCTGGACTGTATGCCAGAGAATTTTTGGAATAGTTGGAGTAAGATATTGTAATCACACACATACTGTAGTCACCAGAGGCCCAAATAAAGAATCAACCCTCTGTAAAAGTCAGATTGCACCTGAAGACAGCACAGCAAAATTGCTCCGTTTAGCTAACGATGTGACCCGAGGCTGTAGTCAGCTGTGTGAAATCACATCAGCATAATGTTTTTATTCTGTTTACTTTAAAAGGAGAAGAACAAAAGATGAACATAATCTCCAGACTGCCCCCTTTTTATCTTCCTGCACTTACATTTCCATTTGCTCTGATTCACACTTGCTTTCTGTTTCCTTCAGTCGCTTTTGCCTCCCTAATTCTCCTTCTCCACCTCCTCTTGGCGCCCTTATGTCTTTTCATTGCGCCCTCCTCCCTTTTCTGCCCCCGCCGCCCCAACGATGTGATGTGAATGATGGTCCTGTGTCATTAGCTGTGTGATATGATGTATGAGAGTGGGAGTCTGTCAGAGGGGGAGAGAGAGAGATGGAGAGGGGTGGGGTGGAGGCTTCATGGCCCTCAGATCCAGAAGGTTAATGGCATCAGTGGGAGGGTAGCCCAGTTGGAACAGCAGCACACTGCGCAATTCATCAAGCGTAGACATTTTCTGTAGGCACGTGGTGTGTGTGTGTCTCTGTGTGTGCATGCGCGCTTACTAGGTGTGTTTACAGTTTATCGTGGAGCTGCCCACCCCCCTTCCTTCACGTTGCTGAGCGTTTCTCTGTAAAGCAACAAGGAGATTGTAGTGATGCAGGGTGGGGGTGGAGCTGGTTGTTGTGGTTAGATGATGGTGGCGGTGGACAAAACAAGTGGGTAAAAAAAGGGGTGTGGTGGTGGGGTAAGGGGTGGAGACAGGAAAGAAGTGAGGGCCTTCAGGGTAAATGGGTTAATCGACTTGTCCTCTCCTCTGCATCTCCTTTGTTTATCAATAAGCCCGGTGGAGACGACTGAGATCTCTGAATAATGCATGCCCCCCCCCCCCCCCCCCCCCCAACACACACACACTCTCTCTCTCTCACACACACACACACACACACACACACACACACACACACACACACACACACACGATCTCCCATCCCTGGTGAACGAGTGTCTGTGGTGACATCAGCGAGTGGTAAACAGATGCCCCTCAGCTGTCCCTGTTATTGGTGCGACCGGAGGGAGGCTGGATTATTGGATGCAGGCAGGCATATTACTTCGCTTGTGCTGAAGATTTATTGCAGTGTGGCAAAGAAATGATAAACTAAGAGCGCGATTGAAAAGAGAGGGGGAATAGGTATAAACACGGGGCGCACATAAATATCTACTCCCCATCCCTTACATGGTAGCACCAGTTGTGTCTTTACACACAAACACTGCAATTCAAGTTCCCGCAGATACAGTTTCCCCTACTGCTGCTGCCGAGCTGAATAGTTGCTATGAAAGGGATCTGTGCGTCTGCCGGGGGGTAATTTGTTTTGACAGTGTCTCTTATGATGGCAAAGAGTGCAGGGTGGAGGTAATCACCCTCGCTTGCTGTCAATAAGTGATTTTAATTAGTGCAGCTCATTAGGCTGCCTCAGCATCGTGCCCTGCTGACTTTGTGGTGGGGGATGCTTTGTGTTTTTTTTTTTTTTTTTGTGTTTTTTTTTTTTTTTTTTTTTCGCTCCCTCTGTTCTCTGTTGTGGTCCCTGTTTATCTCTCGTACGCTTGCCTACATTTTGATTTTTTTTATTCTTTTTTTTTTCTCTCTCTCAAATGTTCTCTCTTTGGCAAAGTGAGTGCCACATGATTAGAAAGCCTGATGAATAAATTCCTCTATTTTTCTACTGTGCTGCTTAACTTAGTTGCACCTTGGGTAGCCATTTTGTGAATTTGCTCCACATATCCATTTCCTCACTTGTTGAATGAATGAGGGAAACAGAGAAAGTGCTTTGTCAAGGAGAGTGAAGTCCGTTTCCTGGAGGAAGAGGGTGAAAGGAGGAGCAGAGGGAGGGAGACGGGAGAGCTTGTGCAAATGAATAATTTATACAGGATTCCTGGAATTGTTTGCCAAGGTGATGATGGCCGATCTTTCTCAAAGCCAAAACAAACTGACTATGAGAACACACACACACTGTGTGTGTGTTTGTGTGTGTCTCAAGGGAGCTTGACGAGGTTACCGGAGGCTGAGAGACCTGCTTTATTTTGATAGCCAGGCTAGAAGGACTGGAAGAACAGTATTACACAATGAGTGTGTGCGCGCTCGCTAAAACCAGCTGATGACAGGCCTGTCATGAATATGTGTGTACATGTAAACTACATAATTCAGAAATAAGAAGCATAAAAAAATGTTGTGTATTTGATGATTTGAGCGTTAACAAAATCAGATGTAATCTGTTGGAAAACAACCTGTTTCCATATGCTCCCCCTGCAGAAAAGTGTGTGTGTGTGTGTGTGTGTGTGTGTGTGTGTGTGTGAGCTCAAAATAGAATGACATGCACATGCAAAATATTCTTCATGCATTTGTAATGAACAAGATACCTCTAAGTGCCTCTTTTTCTCTGCTCTGGCTGAGAAGATAATTCCCAAACAGCCATCTCTGCGCCCCCCACCCCCCACCATCATATGCCACTTGTTTTCCTCACCAATTGAATCCTCGTCAGAGACTCAGCTCTCCACTCGGGGGCTAATGCCTGGAGCGACAAACAGCCAAATGGCTTTCAACGCACCATTGACCGGGGGGGCAGGCAATGGAGAGAGAGAGAGAGAGAGTGAGAGTGAGAGCCTCTCCAAACTCTGGTGCTACTAGACAACCCTGAGTACCTGTAATTGTGGAGCTGCAGTGAAAAGCTTCTGCCGGCTCAAAGGCTTCTGTTTTCAGTGGCTTTAAGTGACAGTAAACTCTTTCCAGTGCCCATCTCTGCCACTAAAAGCACTGTGGAAAATAGTGCCTGCAAAGTAAAGTGGGAGTCGTTACGAGCGCTGCAAGTCATTGGATTTGTTATCAATGTGTGCAGGTTTTTTTTTGTTTTTTTTGTTGTTGTTGTTGTTTTTTTATTTTAACCCTTCAGAATGGCTGGCTGTCAAAAAGACGTGCAGATATGCCATCTGCCTGTTTTGCTCTCCTTAACGCATGAACTCTGTCTGAACAGAGCTGAGTGACTAAATACGACACGGAAGGATGAGATGTAGCTGGCGGCATCAGCGATTCGGTTGAGGGGTTTACAGTCACAGGTTGACATGCGAGCCGTGTTTGCCCTCATGATCTCTTAAATCAACGGTCCTGTGTGACACTGCAATAAATTGGGCCCAGAAAGTACAACAGAAATGGATGCAAAGGAAGTCTGCTCCATTGTTTTATTTCCTGGCTCCAAAGTAATATTTAAAGTCGAGGAGGGGTGGGGTGGGGGGTATTTCAGAGGAAGCCATGGGTTTTGGGAATATTTAAGTAGCTCAGCTCTCAAAGCACCTGGTGCTTCAGCTCATGTTTCAGAATGAATTGTTGAGAGAAATCTGTGTTTTTTAGCACAGTACTAAACAACTCAAAAAAAGCAAAGGTGCACCTGAATTCAGTGAATTTTATTTATTTATTTTTTTGGCTTAAAAGTGGTGGCTCTGAAGTGGTGATTTGCACCGAACAAATGGATGCCTTTCTGCGTGAGGGAGGGTTTGTATGGTGGTTGCTCTAATAGCCGAGTGTATCAGCACAACGCCGTTTCTACAGGCCCCATGTTGCTCCCCTTGCAGCCATTTCCAGAGAAGTGGTGTGATACTGAAACACTCTCACCCTACCCATGTGTCATTGTATCCAGCCTCCGCTAATGATGATGGTTTATGAGTCTCCGAAGAACCCCACCACCATCACCACCCCCATTTCCAGTCTCCCAGTTATCCCTCATTAATTTCCCGTGCTGATCAGATCGACAGGCCAAAAATTCAATTTAATGACCTGCCTCTGTGCTGCGCCTAATATGATTTTACAGGCTGTTCTGGTCAGAGCCCCAGCCCAATTTACATAACGATCAGCCGTGCCAGATAGTGTTGCCCCAGCAACAGAAGAGGGGGGAGATGAGAGGAAGAGGAAGGAGGGAGGGCAGAGAGAGTAGTGGAGATTAGCGTGAAGGGGTGCGAAGAAGCATTTGGAGGAGGAAGGAGGGGAGAAAGCACAGTGCGTCTGAGGTCAGACGGGGGTTGTGAGATAATTCCTGACAGGCCAGCAAAGGTCTCTCTCCTCCTCTTCTCTCCCTCTTTTCTCGTTTCTCCCCCCTCCTCAGAGGCTGTGCAGAAAGCTACTGGCACCTCCTCCCTCCCCCCCTTTCACAGTCAAACAAGGTTAAGGGAGAAAATGAGTGAAGTGCAGCATCGTATAAAACGGCGGGAAGGACCTCTTCAGCCCACACACACCTGCTGGGCCTCCACCCCTAATCTCTCAGAATCAATTAGTTCACCTCCCCCGGTCCAGTCAAACCACATTACCTTAGTGTCACATCAGAGGGTTTCACTTCACCATTCATCACCCCCACACATACCCCACCACTTCTCTTTTATTCTGCTTTCTACTTTTGTGTTCCTCTCCTATGCATCTTCCTCATCTCTTTCTATGGAAAGTGCAGATTCAAAAAAAAAGGAAATGGGCTTGGGCAAAATGTCTAGGGACCTTCAAGTGCGGTAGGCGGGCAGCACAGCATATCCATTTGACCAAATGCAGCACTGTAAAGTGCTCCATGTATGGTGAGCCCTCCAGTATCAGCTTACTCTGCCAGCTAATATTCTGTGGTCGATACCAAAGATGCCTCTGATAGATAGGGCCAGAGTTAACCTGTCTGCTTCAGCACGCCCTACCCCCCTCTGTATGGGCCGTAATTATGAAGTATGGACCTCATTAGGGTTTCTCCAGCCAGATGGTATTAGCATATTTCAGGCCTTAATGAAATAAGGCCTGAGCTTAATGGAGGCAGGAGAAAGGGGGAAGCAAATTTGTTCTAAGGCGGTCCCAGTTTAGTTAAGAAATACATGGTGTGTCCGGATGGACACTGCAACATTTAGTGCTATGTTATTGGCTATTCTGTTGTCTGAGGCATGCAGTATGCTGGAAGGATGTCATTCTAATCATTTCTGTCTCTTCTCCTACAGACTGAGATTGCCAAGCGCCTCAATGCAATTCTGGCTCAGATCATGCCATTCTTGTCACAAGAGGTGAGTGTCAACCCAGCCAGCAGCATTTCAGGGATGAGACTGAGACTCATTTGTTTCACATTCTGCTGTTACTGTAGTTGTGACGATGACTATTGTGCAGATAATCTCTGGGGAACAACAGATGATTCACTGCACATAACAATGAGGAAACCCTTTTTTTTTCCCCCCCTTCTTTTTTTTAAATTGACAGTTTTAGCCCACTAAATAATGTATTTGACTCAAACGTCAAACAACTACTGACCACTTCTAAAAATATCGCCCCTTTTCGAGCTCATCCTGTCAACATTGAGCAAATAGTCAAACATAAACACATAAATCAGTTCTTCTGAAGGAACTGGCTTTCCTGGAAAACTGAGATGAGAATTAATGCGCAAGGAAATGAAATGAAAGCAAACCTTCAAACGCCTCAAGCGGCAAACCTCCAGACAATGGATTTCAGTTTCAGTGTTCCTTTGATTCACTCTGACCTGCATTTCTATAATACATATAACACATATAATACAGAGTATTTTTTTATGTCTTGTTTTACCTAGTAGAAGATTCTCCTATTATGTTGAGTGCTATGTAGTACATTGATGTGTTGTTTTATTGACGATAAGTGCCATTAAATGACTATCGTGCATTATGGAGGCCCCCCCCCCAAGCTTAAGTGTCTACTTGTCTAGATGAACCATCAGGCGGGAACTATTCTTCTCCATCAGTGATCTAATCTTTGTTTATGTGTCCTGCAGCATCAACAGCAGGTGGCTCAGGCTGTTGAACGGGCCAAGCAGGTGACAATGACTGAGCTGAATGCTATCATCGGGGTACGTGGACTTCCCAATCTGCCTCTGACTGTGTGTATATCCCCTCTTCTTCCTTCATTTGACCCGAGACCAGAGGCAAAACTGCATACGTGAAGGAGGACCAGCATTCAGATAGAGATATGTAGATTATTGAAGCGTGCTACATTTTGCTCACGGGTGTATTTGACCTTTCTAAGCTTTGGCCGAAGTGTCGCATGTCAAGAATAACCGGGGAAAAGGGCAATAGATTCACAGGGGAAATGGGGGTGAAAAGGGGATAAAAGTAGCTTAGCATATTAATCTGCAGCAATTTTCTTTCACCCGTCTGTGGCATTTGAGTTTTTAGACTGAATGCAAACTAGTAACATCATGTCCTCTTCACTTGTACAGACTTGCCCTGGTCTCAAGTGGTTTATTATGTTTTTATTTGAGTTGACAATGTTTGCAATGTGCTGTCAGTATGGCGTTTTTTTTTTTTGGCTGTAATTTCTGATTGTTGGTTAACCATGACCCGTCAGCACCCAGGTTGCAGCTCCGCTCTGATTTTCCTCCTCTCAGCCAGAGTCAAAGAACATCTGATATATAGTAACACAGTCCAGACTGGGAGATCAGATCATGGTGTTTCTCAGATTTCACTTTGGCTGCACTTTAATTAGATAAAAGGACCCAGCCAACAGGCTTACCCCTACCTCTGACCCAATAGCTCGAGGAATTAAGAGTGGTCAGGTCAGGACAAGCCATTGTGATTACAACAGAGATTACAGCAGCATGAACTTAGCAGGTACTAAGCATTTGAAAGGTGTAGTGGATAAAAGATTTCGGCAGTTGTGGAAGAATAGGGAGAACAGGAACATCTTTTTTTCCTCCCTACTGTTTACTACATTGTTCCCTGATGGTTGCCACAGCTTCTATAATTAAGTCATGTCATTTAACAAGCTTAATTTAGCTATTTATGTTGTTGCTATGGGTAAAAAGTGCAACAAGTTTGTTTGTTTGTTTGAATTATGATGACAATAAATAAAGTTTTCATTTCAGGCGTTATTTGTTACAATCCAATATTTAATGGAGCAAATGATTGGGACAAGCTGCAACAATGTTTTGCTTTTAATTCTTTAAAAAAGTAAGCAGAACTAAATTGTTTATTTGTAAAGCTGTTAATATGAACAGTAGGCGAATAAATCACATTGGTTAACTTAACAGTTGGAGCTTATTTCTTTAAAAAAATCAAATAAAAATCCCAGATGTTTAAATCTAGCAGACAGTACAGGGAAACTCTTTCCCCAAAAAATCCACTCTGAAATATAGCCTGTGCACTGCCCGGATCTTGCATTTGCTTTTCTTAAAAACATACATGCGTATTTGGTTTTGATAGTCAGGTTACATGGTGATCGGAGGCTGTCGACTGAGCAGCGGATTTTAAAATTCGGTTTAGTTTAATGAGCCAGGAGCCGAGGGTAATTATCCACTATTGGCGCTTCTATGTTTTTTTTCCCAACGAAGTCCTTTCCACAACAGGAGTTGACCCTGCCTTCATTAAAGATAGGCAGGGCTAGCCTGAAACACACACACACACACACACACACAATAATACACTCAGGAAAACAGGCTTAATTATAGGGTTGAAAAGATGGCAGGTGATCAATCTCCATGCCCCCACAGGGTGGGTGAGGCAGTGATGCTCTAGCGTCTCAACATTAGAGCCTCAGAAACACTCGGAGCATCAAACTCAGGGAGTGTTCACCTCAGTTGGATCAGAAAGTGCATTTGAGACATGCATAAGTTAGAGATTTGCCCTGCAGGCACCACCTGCTGTACTGTCAGGTTGTCATGTAAAGACAACCTGACTGTAAAGAATCCATACACACATACTGTATGGAGTACGTAACAGAACCACCCCACCCTCTCTTAATAGCTGTTAGTGACTGAGGCCAAAAACAGTTTTTCTTTCAATGTGGGCCTCACTCATAAAAACAAATCTGTTAGGTAGCATTATGCCGTAGGAAAGCTGATCGGTCAATTTTCTAGCTGGTTTGGTAGTGTAGTTTATTAAAAGTCGTTCCTAAATAAAAGGGCTAAAAATAATTAGATTAGCATAATTTTTACAGCATCATAAGGCTGGTCTCTACTGGTCTCTCCCCTATTTTGCATGAGTTTTTGGCCAGAAGCAGCGTATGATTGAGTCTGATTTGACAAGTGTCAGAGGTGCAGACTCATTTCCATGTTCCTACCCTCATTTCCATGAATTTGACACAGGGCGAGATTGTAGTTGGGATAATGGTTAACAAGTCAGTTACAGCCGGTGTGCTCCTTATCACGTATCATGTAAATGCTAATCCGCAGAACACGACATAAACCTTCACAGCGTCAAGTTTTGCTGTTGTCACTCCAGTAACAGCGATCTCCTCTCCTTTGCATGTTTTATTTGGCTATGCGTATGTCTTTTATTACAGAGTAAGAGTGTCTACATTTACATAGTGTGACTACAGTGTCCAAATTTACACATGCTTTGACTTAACATCTCACAAAAGCCGGTGATGTCTTCATCCGATTTGAATTCATCACTTGGGGCTTTTTGTCGATTTAATGAGGAAAAATAAATGATTGTATTAAAAATAGCCATCAGGTGCAGCCCTACCTCTGAATCTCTGCTCTCTCCTCTGACCCAGCACCTGCACCCGCCTCGTGGCGTCTACCCAGCCTTCACGGTCAGTGTTGAGAGGAGGGTTTTGAATGATTAGCTTGCAATGAAATGTCTGTTTTTTGTGAAGGGGAATGATGCCTTTTGGAGACAAAGGACTGCTTGGGGCGTGTCAGGTTATTTTTGGCCTCTACTCTGCCCGACTCTGGTGTTGTGCATTTGACAGAACGTTATCTCTTTATTCGACGACTAACCTCAGAAATGTTACCCCCGTTCTTCCACTGCTGTATTCTGCTTCAAACATAGGTTGTAATCCAAATCTTAGAGTCTTTGTTGTGACGACCGAAGAAGATACGATGAGCTCGAAACTGTTGTAAAGCACAGAATAAGTGGGTAATGTGGCGATCATTGCCAGACTTATTAAGCCAGGGTGCCAGCTGGTTTGTGCTGGTGCTGTTGATGCTTGTTCCACCTGACAGTACTGTTCTGCAGGGAGCCAGCTTCGCCTAGTTAACTTTAATTGCCTGTTTCCTGTGGAAGTTGCCTGAGCTGCTGCGGCATTTACACATAATGAAAAAAGATAAGTGTGAAAGGAAGCCAGCTCTTTATCCATGAATATTGAATTGGAGGCAATTTATTTTCTGAAATTTTTTTTTCCCCCTCTTTTTTTTTTTTTTTCTCTCTTCTCTCTCGCTCTCTGCACCTCACGACTCCCTTCCCTCGTCTCTCCTCCTCCTCCTCAGCCATAGCTCGCTAATGAGGCTTCTTGATAATGATCCCTGCACGCTTTTCCTCATTAGGCACACTCAATAGGGACGTCCCTGCCTCAATCCCTCGCTCACTCTCTTTCATTCTCTTGTTATTTTCTGATTCTGCCTCTCCCTCCTTTTCTTGTTCTGGCTGCCCCTTCCTCTCTCTCTCGTTTTTTCTTTTCCCCCTTCTCACTTTTTCCCTTTTTTCACAACAAATAGGCTGCTCGGCAAAGCAGTACAATATCGATTAACAATGCCACCCCTCAGTTGCTTATATCCATTGTGCGATTTCAGGTCCAGCTCGGCATAATGAGCTGACTGAATAATGGCCAACTGCTAAATAAGCCTTTAAATGTGGGAAGTCACTAGATATACCCTTGTCTAGTTTCTCCATTTTATGTAATGAATGTATGGATGAGCTTATTGAAGTTCTGTCTAGCAAGCAGAATAGCAATCATGTTTTTTTTTTTTTTTTTCTCCCTTTTTGGAGAGGCAGTTGATGGATGTGCTAAGTGTTATTTAACCTTGTTTTAAAGCACTTGCTTCCCTCTTGCCTGAGTGGCTATTTAACTCCTGTCTATCTACTCTCTCTCCTCTCTGGTTGCTTCTCTCACAGACACATTCAGGGCGTCATGGGAGCCGTGTGTGTTCTCCGCCGTCTCTGCTTAACAGCATTTTGCTGAAGGAGTGCATGCTTGCTTGGTTTTCCAGAGTGTTGAAAGGTTTTGAGGTTTTCAAGTGTAGACCTATTGATTTTTTTTTTTTTTTTTTTTTTTAAACTGTCCCAGCTATGATTGAAGCACAGCGGTTTGGGAGTGAACAAAAGCGTTGTATCGTTTTTGGCGACCACAGGTGACGTGTTATTGAGTCAAACACAGTTGTCAGATAAAGGTCACGTACCAAAACAATGAGCAATTTGTAAAGCTTGCAGTGATAAGCGTATCAGTGTGGTAATGAGTGCAGAGCGTGATTTTTAAAGAGAACCAGACGTGTAGAACAAACGTGAGGTCGGGGTCCTTTCAGAGGAGGAACATTATGAGTCATCTGTGTGCAAACTCTGCACGGGTTTGCTAACTTTTACATCGCTGGTGAAACAGCCTTTTTGGGGCAGTTTGTAATTCAAGTGTTGCTCAAGCCTCAAATGGTAAATATCATGTGGCTGCAGCTCCTCCTTGTTCTGATTTGCTTTCTTTAATAGGAATTTAAATTGAATATCTTTATACTCAAACACCTGTCAGTTTTTCTGGGAAGTAGTGATTGGTATTTCACACTATTTCCTGGTGGAGCTGGATCCACATGTTGGCGGAGACTTGCAGGCAGCTATTACGCATAAACTGTTTGGCTTTCAACTGAATGTCGTCAAAGCCAGCTCTAATGCAGCAGAGTGTGCTCATTCATGGATCCACTTCCCAGCCGACCCACTTGTCCTCTGTCGTGTCTCTCGTCTCTCTGCGTTTGTTTGCAGCAGCAGCAGCTTCAGGCTCAGCACCTCTCTCACGCTGCCCACGGTCCCCCGGTCCAACTGCCCCCTCACCCTTCAGGCCTGCAGCCGCCCGGCATCCCCCCCGTGACGGGCGCTGGCTCCGGCCTGCTGGCTCTAGGCGCTCTTGGCAGCCAAGCCCACCTGCCTGTGAAGGATGAGAAGAACCACCACGACCTGGAGCACCGAGGTGAGGAGCAAAGCCTGCCACACACAAACACGCTGCCTATGGCATTTTAGGGATGATGGCTAACTGTAGCTGCCAAGCACTGCTTTCTCCAGCCAAATATATTAATCAGTGAAACACATCAATATAGGTTTTTAAATGTTTTTGTACCAAATGCTTGTGTGACAAAAAATTTTTTATATTAGATTTTAGATGTTTTTCTTGTCAATCCCTTGATTGTGTCAGCATGAAAATAGTTTATTCTGACACAAGACAACATAAGTTGTAATCATTCCTTTACCATTAGTATTAAGGCTTTAAAAGCCATTAACATATCAGCAATTGAGGTATCAGGTTAATAATTGTTGATCTTAAATATGAAAATTAAACATGTCTTCCAAGTGGTATCAAAATCAATACTGCTGAGTTGCTGATATGAGTAATCCTGGTGACACCCATACTAATTTGTGTTTTGCTTTTCTCTCTCCTGGCCCCTCATCTTTTCACTCGCCCCTGGCCATTCCTCTGAAAGAACGCGAGTCGAGCACGGTACGTTGACTCTCCGTCTCCTGTGTGTCGCTCTCTTGCTTACTGTGTTTGGTGATTAGGTGTCTTTACATAGACGACAGCCCTTTGTTCAATAGAAACTCATGTGCGGACACACACACACACACTGCTGTAGTCACAGGGGTATAAGCTGACTGAATCAAATAATTACGTCTGGCCAAATAAGCCAGTGCCATCTAATCCAGGTGGAAAATGACTCCAATCACTGAGCAAGGATTAGTAGTCAGCAACCTCCTTTAATTTCAGCACAATTAAAAGCGACTTTGACTCTCCTTCTCTTCATCCCTAACCACCTTAAAGGATTTACTGGTTGCATGTGTCCCCTACCTGGCTCTTTACATCCCCTCTTATCTACCTGTCTCCTTTTCTTTTGCTAATTCTATTATTTTTCTGCTCTGTATTCTTATCTTAGTCATTCATTCCTTTCCAGCGCTTTTTTGATTCACCCTCCAGTCTCTCGCCGTCACAGTCTCTTCCTTCTCATGTTAAGGTCCTTGTTTATTGGGCTAGCTTAAAGCTCTCAGTTAGCCAGAGTGCAACGCTCTGTTGGATCTGCTTGGCCAGATTGAGTTCCCATTGACTGACCATCCTGAATGGACCCACTCATGTCTGAAGGGAACCCAAACTCGTCCCTCTTCTCATGTGGTGACGAGCGGCTGCCAACGCCACCTTACCTGATCTCCCCGCCACAGTCTTCTCCCTCTCTTTTCCAGTTTGCGCACACAGTCTTCCTGTCCTTTTGTGTCAGGTCATCTGATACTGGAGTTGGAGGCAAGTGCAGGGTTATTGAGTCTAAGCAATCCTTGAAAGGCTTCAGACTCAGATACACAGACAGGCTGCAGTAGATTTTTATCGGTCTATCTTTGCACCAAACCAGATTAAAACTCTTCCACAGCAGCAGCTGAACCTGAGGAGGAGGCCAAAAGCTGCTTGGTTAGCGTAAATGGTTGGGCAACTGTAGTGGAAGTGTATGTTGTTAACTCCTCCAGCACACTTTTTTTCCTCACACTCTCCTCAATTTAGGAGGTTTTTATCTCACTAGGTTTTCAAGCTGTTACCTTTCTATGCTGTTCTTTCTTTTTGAGTCAGCCAATATGTCAGAAACCTCCCTACTGCCTCTTTCACCAGGCCTTTCTGTCTCTGATGAAGGCAGGGATTTGTTGAGCTACCTAACAGTGTGGGCTATCCTCAGGGTGTTCTCGCCTACACTTCCTCCCTCCTTCTCCCCCTGCCTTTTGGCCTGTTTGGCAGTGCCACCCCACCACACCACACCAGCGCCCAGACTACAAAAACCCTGTTTGCAGCTTCTGAGAGAGTGCCAGCCTGTCCGAGCATTCCCACTAGTGGGGAGGACTCATTGCCACACTGCTATGCTCTCATTGCTTGCCAAGTTCCTTTCCTGTTTTGCTCTCTTGTCTGCCTTCATTTTCTTTTCTTTTCTGTTTTTTTTTTTTTTTTTTTCTTCCTTTCCCCTTCATTTTCTCACTCTCTCTTTCATGGCTCTTTTCTCTGCTGGCAGCACCCTCTTTCACTTTGCTCTCTGGTCCAGGTTCCCTTAGTGGCCTCTTTCTTTGCTTCCTCTTTTTTAAAAACATTAGTTCATTTTCATGAACTCTACAGTCAGTGTTTTTTCACTGTGACCTGTCACATTACAGAGATAAGCACACATACAGGAGCAGCAGCCTTAGACTTGGTTTTTGTGGTCAGTTTTGTTTTTATTTGCATGTACTTACTGTTATGCAGTACTGTTATGAATGTGGCTTGTTGAGTTTGAGTTGGTAGCGTGTTTCTGGCTTTCTTGTGTGTGTGCATGCTTCAATTTTTTTTCCTCTTTGCCTCTGCTCTTTCATCACCTTGTGTACCACTCTCCCATTGGTGTTCTCTGTGTTTATGCGCTAGCTGTTTCCTCAGTCTAGGACTGTTGTCCAGTTAGCTTTGCACCCAATAGTGTTACTGGTCTGACAAAGGAAAGGGCACTAGAGTCCTCTCTGGGTGAAAACGCACTGCTCGGTAGCATGCGCCTCTCATCAAGGTTTGTCACCTGCTGCATTTAAACTACAAAACAGTGACTTTGCTGAAGGGCACAATCTGGCAGAAAAGAGTTTGCTCTACATCACAGGCTCCACTCAACCGATAACTCCATTCATTTGCAATATTGGGTTGCCAAGACAGCAGCTTAAAGTGCTGAAAGATTGTTTCAGAGATTTATTAAAATGCAATTCTACATAATGCAACACACCGTAATGTCCTCATAGCTCTCTAAGCACATATAGTTCAGGATATTTATTGTTTTAAAGAGACTAAAAGGGAACTGGAGACTGATGTGGTCTGTCTGCATGTTCTTGTTGGCAGAATAACTCAGTTTCGCCATCAGACAGCCTGCGGGCAGCAAGCGAGAAGCACCGCAGCTCATCAGACTATGGTCTCGAGTCCAAGAAACGCAAAGTGGACGACAAAGACAGCATGAGCAGATATGTGAGTGTTTGTTTACTTTTCGTCCAAATAATAAAAAAATGATGATGTTTGTAGCCTGTTTCGTTTCAAAATTTACCTTTCAATTGCTAATTGCGGTTTTCCTGGAAGGGTATACCTGAGTTTATTCAGTTAGCTTAGTAATGAAACTTACTTAACGCTAAATGCAAAGTTTATTATGTGCATACTGTTTCTATCCACAGACTTGTCTTCATATTAGTTAAAATTAATGCCAGGTTGCAAAGTTCTCCCAAAGACACTTCATTGAAGATGTAAATATTAGAAACTGTGGCAAAGTGTTACATTTAGCATTTTGAACTTTTCTCTGTGTGCAGCAAATAACCCTGTAGCTCATTCATTCTCAGTCTTCACATCTGGTAATTTATGGTAATTTTGGTAATTTTTGCCGTCCCAGTGAGCTAACCCGTTACTCCGTCATTTCAGGACAGTGATGGAGACAAAAGTGATGACTTGGTGGTGGATGTCTCCAATGAGGTAAGACTGCAATTAAACTGAGCTGCTCAGTCACATTTTTCAGTGTGAAGGCTGAACACAAAACTAAACACAGCTCTCTTTTGTCTGCCGAAGCCTCAACACCTTTCCACATTGCCAAAAAGTCTATCAAAATATTGGTTGTGTGCGATGAGTGTGTGTTTACTTGCTGTATTTCTTTTGCCACTCATGCAGAAAGTGCGACAAAGAATACAAAGAAAAAGGGGGTGACAGGTGAATGAGAAGTGCGTGCATGTGTGTGTGAGAAGGAGAATGTGAACGTGCATGAGTATATTTATCTGTGTTTGCACATGAGGCCCCGGTTTGTTTGACCTACATGTACATGCCAGTGGCTTTCCTCCAGTCTGTTTGCTCAGTCTCGCTCTCTGTCTGTCTCATTTAACTCTGTAGGATCCGGCCACCCCTCGAGTTAGCCCCGCTCACTCCCCTCCTGAAAACGGGCTGGATAAATCACGAGTCCTGAAGAAAGATGCTGCCCCCAACAGCCCCGCCTCTGTCGCCTCTTCGGGCAGCACGCCGTCCTCTAAAGCTAAGGACCACGCCCATGTGAGTGTCAGTGACATGCTGCAAGACTAGAGAGAAGCTGAAATAAGGAGGTTACAGCGGAAGGGCAGGGGAGGCTGAACTGACACACTAAAGAGCATTTGTCAAGTGAAGTGGATGTCTGTGTGAAAGACTAATACGCAGGCTTAGCAGTTAGCTCTTATGCGGGGCTTGCGAGGGCAGAGGGTAGATGCACTCTCAGGAAATCAAACCCTATGGCTCAGCCCTCTCAATCTCCTTTATGGCTTACCCAATAAATGGTCATTTCTACCTCGGCCTCAGGCTGTAAATAACCCAGAGACACAGCAGCGGGGGAACTGCTGTCTCTGTCTTTTTATGCTGCAACTCATCTTCTCTCCTTCCAACTCCCACTTTCTCTAATACTGAAGTGTTCACTGACACGGCTATGTTAGTGAAATGTTTTTTGTAAAGCTAAGGATTAGGATAGCTTTTTAATCCACATCATCTCTCTCCACCTATAATGTCACTAGGCTAAACCCCCACTTCTTCAGCCTCCCATTTGCCAAACATTGAAGGATTTGGATTAATTATAAGAGGTGTTTGGGACATCATCTTGAATGTCTAGCCACTCCTAATAAGCTTGACTTCTAAGCAAAGGTTTATATCCGTACCCCCAAACACACAAACACACACCATGGCTGTAATGGAAGTGTCAGTGTTAGATTGGATTACCTCAAGCCGTCCACTCAGATTGTCACTCTGGATTTTCCTGCCAGTGAGGGTATTTTTGACTCTGTGGGGGATTTTGAACTCTGGTATGGATGCTGTTTGTGTGCCCATGTGTATGTGCACGCACATGTGAACTTACAACTTTCAGTAATAGGATCCAAATCACACTGAGGTTAAAAGTTGAAGACTATCTCTGTTTTTTAGAATGACAAGTCATCTACGCCAAGCTTGAAGTCAAACACGCCTACACCGAGGAACGAGGCGCCGACACCTGGAACAAGCACCACTCCAGGACTACGGCCTCTAACTATGGGCAAACCGTCCGGCATGATGGAGGCATTGGGTGAGTATCTGCAAGATACTGTTGTTTGTTTGTTTTTGTTTTTTTGGGGGGGGGGGTTGTAATCAAATCATCCAAATGTCACATCCAGTCATACAGGCCCACAGGCAAGCCAGCACCGACTGGTTGTTAGGAAAAATGTATAGTTCCCAGCACCAACCACCATAACAACTAATAATTTGAATTTCAACTGAATTTGACTGGGGTCTTATTGGACCAAGGGGAAAAAAAATCTCCTTCACATTTAAAGTTCATTTTAAAATTTGACAAAAACACCTCACCCAAAGCTGCTCCCAATTCCTAACCCCCTAACCATGTAATGTAATGCAATTTTCAATGCAACCCTGCGCTCACTGTAACAAATCATTGTTTGATGCCTAACAGAATGAATGATTCTTTCTTCTATGAGGTTTTTATATTTATCTTTATCTGGGTTTTTTTGTTTGTTTTTTTTGTTTTGTTTTTTCTCTCCGTCAGCCGCGCCAGCCCTGCGTACCCCCCTGTCCATCGCTGGTTCTTATGCCACTCCCTTTGCCATGATGGGTCATCACGAGATGAACGGATCCCTGACGAGTCCTGGCGTGTATCCGGGTCTCATTTCCCCACAGATGAGCGCTGCAGCCGCCGCCGCCTACGGACGCTCGCCAATTGTAACTATTCCAGCTTCTATAAAGCATTTATTAGTGAAAATGAGGATTTATCACACACATCTGAATAAATAATGATTTGCCCGTTAGATAACGGCAGCCCTCGCGAACAGCTGTATTTATTATCCGCCGCTACAGTAGGTTGTGTTTGCAAAATGACTTTGAGAAACTTGAGCATTCCTTCTGCATTTCCATAACTCATTGTGAATATTTCTGCTTGGCTGGCTGCAGCTTGTTGTGTGTACATAATGAGAAAGTAGAAAGACGGCCCAGCTCCTTTACTTTGATGTTGGCTAGTTAGCATTCTAAAGACTAGAGAAAAATACATAAATCTTGGCCTCAAATGCATCTCCATGTTTGAAAATCTCTGAGCCCTTCATTAGCATTAGCATGTGGGATGTTATAGCCTTGTGCAAAGCTCCGCTGTATGCAGTGAAGCTCAGTCTGTGCCTTTCAAGGGATTTGCCTGGAAACAATGGTACAAGGGTTCCCCGAGGCGTAAGCACCTAAAGCAAGGCTGCAATCCGAATGCTAGCTTAGCCTGATTTATCTTTGCAGGTTGTTTGCTAACTGTTCCGCCGTTTTGTTCATGCAGGCGGGCTTCGACCCACATCCTCACATGAGAGCCTCTGGGCTGCCAGCCAGCCTCACTTCCATTTCTGGAGGAAAACCGTGAGTATTTAGGTTTTGTGTTTAAACTAGATTTGCATTTAATGGATTGCTTGAACTTCTAATGAGCTTTTCCATTCCTCTCTGTTCTGCAGAGCCTATTCTTTTCACGTAAGTGCAGATGGTCAGATGCAGCCCGTGCCCTTCCCTCCAGATGCACTGATAGGGCCAGGCATCCCACGGCACGCTCGCCAGATCAACACACTCAGCCACGGGGAAGTGGTGTGCGCCGTCACCATCAGCAATCCCACACGTCACGTCTACACCGGTGGCAAGGGTTGTGTCAAGATCTGGGACATCAGCCAGCCAGGCAGCAAGAGCCCAGTGTCCCAACTCGACTGCCTGGTAACTTTGTTATTTCGTTAGAAGTCTCAGGAGGAGAAAGTGTGAAATGTGATTTAGATGCGTGTCATTAGACTAGCTGGTGTAAGGCTTCCAACCAGAGCACAGACATAATGCATTCATGTTTCATGAAGTCTGTGTGATTGGTCACTTCATTAAGAGTTTTCTTAAGCATCAAATGTAGCCTGACCCCACATCCCCCAGTAGCTTTCCTCCTGATCCCAGCAGACACAGATGTGAATAATTCAGCATAGTGTCTCACTGCTGTGCTGAAATAATCCTTGGTAAGGGGAGGGGGAGGGGGAAAAAAAGCCTGCTGAGTAATGATGTTCTGATTGGCCAACCCTGTCTGCCATTACCCAGCTCATTACTTCCTCCCAACTGCCTCCCGTTTCTCATTTTGATACTGTAGCTTCATGCAGTTATACTCGTCTGGCCTCCAACACCCTTAAGGTTCGTCCAGAGTGCAATCGGGTCTTATAAAGTCATCAGGGTGCTGTTTTAATTCCACCAAGAGCTCCCACGGTCCTATTGATCTGTCTTCTTGCTTTCTCGGAGCCTGGCCAACAGCTGCAGCCCCACACGTTCTTTCTGCATCTCTTGTTAACGCTGACATCCACATATTCGCTGTATCAGAAACAAGAGTCGGCTACAGTGTGAAAACTTGTCAAAGAAAATCTGCTTTTGAGTTTAAAAAAAGGAAGCCTTAAATTAATACACTGATGTGCGTCGCTGATGTCTTTGCTTTTCAGCAGAAATATAACCGTCTTCTTCAAATCACTAATTATGCAGATATTTCACATGTAGGAAAAAAAACCACAACACACAGATTATATCCAGTCATTAAGATTGGGGCGATACCCTGTCTTTGTTTATGCTCCAGAACAGAGACAATTACATCCGCTCCTGCAAGCTGTTGCCTGATGGCCGCACCCTAATAGTGGGTGGCGAGGCCAGCACACTGACCATCTGGGACCTGGCCTCACAGACGCCCCGCATAAAGGCTGAGCTCACTTCCTCTGCCCCAGCTTGCTACGCACTGGCTATCAGCCCTGACGCCAAGGTCTGCTTTTCCTGCTGCTCCGATGGAAACATCGCTGTGTGGGACCTCCATAACCAGACCCTGGTCAGGTCAGTACTTTGGAGCAGGGGATTTGTTTTAAACACTGCATTTAACAAAACGGCCAAACGTCAACATAAGACACCTGCATGGAGAACTTTCTTTGTTCCTGGTCTAATTTTTGGCATCTTGTTGTTCCAGGCAGTTCCAGGGCCACACGGATGGAGCCAGCTGTATTGACATCTCCCACGACGGGACCAAACTGTGGACCGGAGGACTCGATAACACGGTCCGCTCCTGGGATTTGAGGGAAGGGCGACAGCTCCAGCAGCATGACTTTACCTCACAGGTAACAAAAAGTGGGGGGAAAAAACTTTTCTGTACATCCAGTTATAGTACTGAGTAACCTTTCTGACATGTCTTAGGCATTCAGTTTAGAAGTAGCAGTTAAGGGTTGTTTTAATGATTCTGGTTAGGGGATTCTTGGCTGCTTTGATGTTGTTGCTGATCCTGCTCTCTGCTTGTTGCAGATCTTCTCATTGGGCTACTGTCCCACTGGGGAATGGCTGGCCGTGGGTATGGAGAGCAGCAATGTGGAGGTGCTCCACCACACCAAGCCTGACAAGTACCAGCTGCACCTGCACGAAAGCTGCGTTCTTTCACTCAAGTTCGCCTACTGTGGTAAGTACTAGAGGAAGAGCTGTTTATATATTACAGACCTGTGAGCAAGAAAGTTTCATTTCACTTTTATCTGGCAATTATAGTGTTTAATGTTTGAGTGGCGCCAGATTTTGGCATGAATCCTATACTCCCACACGAAGGACGGCACGACCAAATGAGGGATGTACATGAAATTGTGTGCTACTCGAGCTGATGACAACAATGCTTCCCTACGTGTAACAGAACCTGCAAGCAGGGACAGACATGAAGCAAACAGACATGATGATAGCGAAATGTTATGATTGTGCTACAAACAAAAGCTAATCATGCGGTGACTATACTTGTCTTTGCTTATAGTGGACGTGTACTCTAACATAAGTACCTGTAGAGCAGCAAGTGTAGTCATAGCAGCAGAGAGGATGAGTAATACCAGTGAGCTGCGCTCTCCATCCTTTCTCTTAATGGTTTATCCAGTTAAGGGTCACGTTGGCATGGAGCCTGTCTCAGCTATCATAGATCCACTTTAGAAATGACCTAGCGTGCAGGACTTTGGACAGCACGCAAGCACCACAAAGAAAAGGCAACTGTTGGATTCAAACCGCAAACTTCCTTTCTTCAAGTGGACAGTTTTCACCACTGAACCATCATGGCACCCAAACAGAGCCAGTTCATTTATATAAAAAAAAAAAAAGGAACTGGCTTGTTTTTTGTACAAAAATATGTTAAGCTATTGTAATCTTCTTGTGTGTGTGGCAGGTATCACATACCTGTCGATGAGAAGATGTGGTCTAGATTGATTCTGCATTCACAATGAGCAACCATTGCTGATAACGGGGTTTTGGTACCAACAACCAGAATTGTATATAAAAAAAAAAGTCAGCTTGGGAATGCTTGCTTTAACATGTATTAGCAATGTTAAGAAAACATAACTGAAAAGTTAAACAAATGCATAAAATGTGAAATATTTAGAGACGCTTGGTGGTTAGTCTGCTACTCTATAGGTTTTTTTTGGGGGGTACTGGTGAGAGAATTTGGACTCCTGACCTAACATCCCTGACCTGGCCGCCTGTTAAATGTGGTGAACATGGATTTTTCCGGATCTTTAACTTGTCTTGACAGCCGCTTGGGCTCGAAACCACATCTTTACACACTGCCTGGCCAGGATTTTGCAGTCTCTGTGCAGCTGGTTACTACTCTCTGTACTATAAAAACAAACAGGACCACCATTTGTGTAAATCCAGAAATGACTGAATGTGATTAAAGTGCTGTTTGTTTGCTTTTCAGAATATTTTTATGAACTCTTAATGAGTGCAGCTTATTTGTAAAAAGTGAAATGTGACACTTATGCAGCTCACATGACTGAGTCTGAATTTCAGGGGGTGAGGACTGTACGCGTGAACATGGGAGAAGTTACTTTACAAACAGGATCATTAGGGAAATTTGTTAATGCTTTTTAGCGAGGATCACTGTGCCTGTTAGGCAGACCAGCTGGTTTCCAGTTTGAGGCTGAGACAAATGAGGTTTTACTGCTGCACTTCTCCTAGAAATGTCCATATTCATTTAGTCTCCGAAGACCCCCCACAGCACCGTCTCATATCTCTGCCGCCACAGAACTAGTTCATTCAAATAAAGCTCACTGCTTCAGAGCTCGCGCTGTCACTAATTAAATCATTAGCCAAATAGTCAATTGGGTAATTAATCAGAGGGTGATTAAAATAATTATCTAAGAGGAAGTGGTGCGAGTCTCCTTCATTATGGGCATTTTATGATTGCTGGTGTAGTGGCAATTTTTCCCCTTCAGGTTTTTATGGCCATTGATGATGTTATTACAGTCACGTGTTGGCTGTGTTCTGCACAGCTCTATTGCAGGACTGAAGGACAGCAGTGACCATGTTTGTGTGTCTCTCTCAGCACACACGCATTGGATTGTACTCTAAAGAGGTGTGTTCTGTGTTTGCAGGTAAATGGTTTGTGAGCACAGGGAAGGACAACCTGCTGAATGCATGGAGGACTCCTTATGGTGCCAGCATATTCCAGGTAACTGGATAACTACGAACACACAGCTCCAGTCGAAGGTTTGGACATGAAGGAGCGAGTGTGTCCAAACTTTTTAACTGGAGCTGCAGTGCAAAGAGAGGCCGATGGGTCCTAGAATAATTTTGGCTGGAAAAATGGCTAAATTCAGATTGTTTTAATCTCACACTGCACTTGTATACAACTCATTAGTTTTGTTTCTTAATTTTAAAATGCAAGCCGAGGCTTTTCCAGTTCAGATTTCTGGTTTATATTTTGTCCTTGAGCTAATGTGACATCAGCCGATTCTTCCTGAAGGACAGTTGGGCAGCTAATTCATGAGTAATCTGACTGAATTAAACAGCTGTGTACCCACATGGTGCTGAACAAATCACATAGTTTTCTCTCCTTGTGGTTAAAATATTGAGTCCAAGACTGAGAACCTGAAAACCGACACAAAAGAAATGATGACTTGGAATATTCAGTGGTAATCCTGTTTTCTTTTCTTTCCACAGTCGAAGGAGTCGTCCTCCGTCCTGAGCTGCGACATCTCAGCAGATGACAAATACATCGTGACAGGATCCGGTGACAAGAAGGCCACCGTCTACGAGGTCATCTACTAGAGAGAAAGAGGCTCCCGCTCTGCTTCAGCACTTCTACTGAGATTAAAGTTTTCTCCCTGACCAACCGTCTGCGGGCTGCAGATTTCTCAAAGTGTACTCGTGGAAATCAGAGGCGCTGTCGGCCTGAGGATGCTTGTACTGGAAAGAAATGAACTTTTTTTCGTCCTTTTGTCTTTGGGTTTATTTTTGGGTTGCACTTTTTTGATTTTTTTCTTTCCTCAAGAATATTTGGATGTAACCTGGTGAAGCAGCGCTTCATTGTGAGAAACTCCTTCCCCAGACATCTTGTGCAAAGTGTACATATTGGAATAAATAAGACATTTTATATATATTATAAAAATATATATATTTTCATGTCCTGGGTGTACTTGTGGTGATTTTTTTTTCTCCCCCTCCCACTCTGTTTGATATTTGAGTGGGACATGAGAACTTTTTAACAGTTTTGCGCTTTGTTTTTCTTAAAGCACATTCTGCAGGCTGATCTTTTTTTGGAAATCAGAGGAGCACCAAACTTGTAGATTTTTTTTTTTTTTTTTAAATGGCCTTTTTGTCACAGTGCTCTTACGGACAAAAATCACGGTTTCTGTGTGAGATGGAGCTTCGGGTGCTTTGGACTACTGTGGGATCGAACGGTGCACTATGATT
Source organism: Copadichromis virginalis (assembly GCF_057382275.1). Classification (NCBI taxonomy): domain Eukaryota; kingdom Metazoa; phylum Chordata; class Actinopteri; order Cichliformes; family Cichlidae; genus Copadichromis; species Copadichromis virginalis. The sequence goes on from NC_140618.1 coordinate 30,165,470, forward strand.
CGTGAAAAGACATGGATGTAAATTTCATTCATATATATATAGAAATTCTTTTTAAAGTGTACTAAGTGTACTGCTCTGTCTGTGCTATCTCTCCCCTGTTTGTTTTACCTTGTTAGTTTAAGGGAGATGGGGAAACATTTAAGCTCAGCCTAACCCTTGGACCTCAGTTGGCAGCAGAAGCACAGCGACGGGCACAAACTGAATGACAATGTGCTTTTTGCTAACTTGACGTAATGTGGATGTTGAATTGCTCCATTGATTTCCTGGCTACAGACCAAACTCAAACAGTCCAATCTGTGCTATTGGAATTACTCTGCCCTTTGTATCTTATCAATATTCCTGGAACGTGTTTGTTTGGCCGTGACGGGGAGACAGGCAGACATTTGACCCGACTGACTGCGCGGATTGGTCCGTCTCTACAGACGTGCTCGATGCCTGTAGATGCTTGTTAATAATAAAAAGAAGAATGAGGAGGTGGTAATGGCACTTAAATATAAACAGAAAAACTCAAGTTAGTGAATCAAGGTGGTGTAAAATTCAAACTGTGCTCTTGGTTCTTGTCAGCATTTCCCACAAGAAATTATGAATGGGGTGAAATGCACCAGTCCCCTCTGAGTAACACCAAAGTATGTAGCAAATGCTGTCGGCACTGAAAAGAAATGTACAGTTGTTAATAAAATCAATAAAACTGTTTTTCTAGACTGGCCCATTTCATATTGTTTGACCCAACGGTGTTCATCAGGTGTTCCCGACAAGCACCCGTGCATTGTGAAGGACTGCTCCGACACGCAAGCCAGCATCGCGGGGATGGAACTTTATAGGAATGCTTTGACATTTTGGGGAATTCTGCTTCCTGATAGCACTCTTACATAAATATGATGTTACAACCCACAGACTGTTAGCTTAGCAAACTGAGTGTAAACAGGGAAACGGCGTAGCTCTGATCAAAGGTAACTGTACGCTTTGTTTGCTTTACCTGTACAAAAGGCCAAGTTTAAGAACAACTCGTGTGGATTGTGGTTTTCATGGAGGTCTGTGGGCTGAAGGTTACTTTTCTCACTGGGACTTTGTGGAGTCTTATTAGTTTTTAAAGTTGTGTTCAGCCGAAAATGATCCTTCCAGAAAACACTAGCATGTTATTTTTACATTTAAGAAAAGAAAAACCATTTTAAACTGATTTCTAAAATTTTAGATTTGGTAAAATAATCGTTGGCTACTTTTGGGATCTTTTTTTTCTAGACCTTTTTTCCCTGTCAGTATGTAGCATCCGCTCTGTATTTCTAACTTAATGGAAAAGGACTACTGAGCCGTCATTATAATTATTATAATATTCTAGCATCTTTAAGCTCAGGCATTAGAAAGTTAACGCGTGTCTAATAGTAATTCTAATGATACAGTCCAACCATAAGTTCAAATCATGGAAGTGGATAATGAGAATACTGCTTCCCTTTTTCATGTTCAAAAATATACTTCTTAGGCATCAAACCTGACGTGAATAGATGAAAAATCACAAAATATGTTTAACCCTCTCAGGCCCAAATTAAGTTTTTTGTTGCTAATGCACAACCAAGTCCTGCAGTGGTACTTCTGAATAAAAAAAAACTCATAAAATATGTATGTGGGCTAATCAGGTTGTTAGTTCTTAACTGCTGCAAATCTGCAGCGTCTGCCTGGAGAGGGTTAATGTTTCAAACCCAGTTTTCATTTGATTCAGCTGAAACTGCTGTTACTGCCCTCTTTTTTTTAACATTCAGACTAAGGTGGTTAGAAGTATAAATAATAATAATAAAGGGGCATATTGACTTACTGAATGCAAATGATATAGCAGCTAGCAACATAATCTAAAGTATAACAAAAAATGTTATTTAATCTGATTACTGCAAAATCCAAACTTGAAAAGACTACATCCTATGCTATATGTTTCTTCTTTGAATACTCTGTCAGTGCAAACAAAAATGCTTTTTTGATATTCAGCACTGAAACAAATGAGACAAACGTTCAGCACAGCACAAGCTCATGCCACCTACAGAAATACTGACACGGTTCTGCAGTGGTTGGATGTATTGGTGTGGGGCTGGAGGAGGACGCTGCACCAGTGGATGATTTTGTGGAGTGCTCTGGAAACGATCATCTATGTTTGAATGTAAATGAGACCAGTTAGATGACGATCAACTTTAGATGTAAGAGGACAACTACATGGTCAGGATGTTGATGTGGCAGAGAAGCACAAGTCTAGGAGCACTGGAACTGGAAGCCCAGCAACGAGGCTGTATACTAGAAGAAGAGCATTTCATACTTCCTAAGGATGCTGAAACCGTTCAACGTGCATCAAAATAATGGGGGGTGCTTTGCTGCGGTCTGCTAGGAGGGCAGCATGGGAGCTGGTCACACCCAGCAAATGGGATAAACTGATCGGGAAGGCTGTGATTGGCTGCACACTGGATACTTTTGAAGCAGTGATGGAGAGGAGGTCACTAAACAAGCAGATAATCCTCTGCACCGCTTACTGGACAGGCAGCAGAGCACCTTCTCTAACACACTGATGGAGCTGTGCAGCCATGACGACAGATACAGGACAGCTTTCATATCACATCAGTTATCTGTTTTTGTTTTTTTTAAAGATTCGGTTGCCATCTGAAATTCTGCAATGCTTTCCTGATTTTAAAATATACCACTTGTTATATATTATTATGATTTTTTACTTTAAGGCAAAGGATAAAGAAACACCTCAATTTTTCCTTTGCTGTCAGGAAAAACAGTTGACGTTGCTCATTAATCATCGGCTAATAGAAACAGCTCGGTTGTTCTTCTTCCGCGCTGTGCAAAGAAAAAATCAGAAGTACATACGTTTATAGAGATGTGCAGTGATTACTGCAGGTGTAATTTTTGCTCACAGAAACAGTTCAGTGTCGGTTGTTCCTTTGAATATGATTGTCGGCGCACACTTTGCTATGAAACGGTGGAGTGCGGTGGAGCGAGGACTTGTGAACTGAAGCAAAGGGCGTGGGAGAGACAGAGACGGTTGTTGTGACTTAATGGCTTTGTTTCCAGACAGGATGGTTTGTGGTTTCGGGCCTGCTGACAGGAGTAATGGTGGGAGGGATGAGACATGGAGCTTTGGATCAGTGTGGCTCACCAAACCACACACATGCACAGACATGCACGTACACGCACGGCTAGAGAGTGACTAGTCGGTGGCTTCACATGAATCACACAGCCAGCAGAGACACATTCAGTCGCACTCGCATTTCACACACTCCCACACACACACACCTAAGAAAAAGACAAGCTACTCTGGGAATTTGTGGCTTTGTACTGATATCTGAAATGATTGTTGGGCAGCATTTCTGGATAAAATGTCTCACAAATAAATATCACGCAAACACCAACAGCTATATAGACTGTCAAACTGCAACTTTTCTCTTTTTTTTTCTCATTACGCATTTTTGTCAAGTACAGGCCACAGGAGATGATTCATGATACATACTATTAATGTCAGCGTCTGAATCCTGTTGTACTGACTCACTGCCATGAACACTTGCCATGTCTTTTCTTTTTCTCCTCTCTTTCTTCCTCTCCCACTCTCTTGTTCTGCTCCCACCACAGGTGGCGAGTACATTCATTTTCACTTTTGTGGGGGTGCTGGCTGTAAGGCTGTGATTTCTGACTGTGCATGTGAGAGAAGGGGGAGACGGGGTGCTTAGGGATGCAATATGGGGTGATTTTAGCTGCGCGTGTGGGCTGAAGGCGCTGTGCATATGGCTGAGCTCATGCATCCATGGACATATTTTGTACAGATACTTCCACATCAATTACCAGCTCAAGGACCTGAAGCTAACCTCGCGTAACCTTCTGCATAATATGAAAAGTGACTGTCTTTGGCAGTATTTTGTGCAATCTGTAAATGTTACATTAATTGCTGGGTGTAACACACACATGCTGGGAGGTAGTTGGTGAGGATTGTGGACTGTCATGACTGTAACTGGCAACATCATTTACAAACCGGATTGCAAAAAAGTTGGGACACCAAACAAATTGTGAATAAAAACTGAATGCAATGATGTGGAGATGGCAAATGTCAATATTTTATTCAGAATAGAACGTAGATGACAGATCAAAAGTTTCATCCGAGAAAATGTATCATTTCAAGGGAAAAATATGTCGATTCAAAATTACACGGTGTCAACAAATCCCAAAAAAGTTGGGACAAGTAGCAATAAGAGGCTGGAAAAAGTAAATTTGAGCATAATGAAGAGCTGGAAGACCAATTAACACTAATTAGGTTAATTGGCAACAAGATTGGGTATAAAAAGAGCTTCTCAGAGTGGCAGTGTCTCTCAGAAGCCATGATGGGTAGAGGATCAACAATTCCCACAATGTTGCGCAGAAAGATAGTGGAGCAATATCAGAAAGGTGTTACCCAGCGAAAAATTGCAAAGACTTTGCAGTTATCATCATCAACTGTGCATAACATCGTCCAAAGATTCAGAGAATCTGGGACAATCTCTGTGCGTAAGGGTCAAGGGCGTAAACCCATACTGGATGCCCGTGATCTCCGGGCCCTTAAACGACACTGCACCACAAACAGGAATGCTACTGTAAAGGAAATAACAGAATGGGCTCAGGAATACTTCCAGAAACCATTGTCAGTGAACACAATCCACCGTGCCATCCGCTGTTGCCAGCTGAAACTTAACAGTGCAAAGAAGAAGCCATTTCTAAGCAAGATCCACAAGCTCAGGCGTTTTCACTGGGCCAGGGATCATTTAAAACGGAGTGTGGCAAAATGGAAGACTGTTCTGTGGTCAGACGAGTCACGATTCAAAGTTCTTTTTGGAAATTAATTTTCATTTCTAGAAAGAGCTCTGACTCCTACACATAAGCATAAATGCCCAAAAAGCAGATAATTTAAGGCAAGTGAAATTCCCCCTAAAAATGAAACAAACAAAAGACAAAACAAACAAAAAAAATTGTGATAGACAACTTAAAGGTCAAGATGAGTATTTACAGAGCTGATTTAAATGTGTGCACATCACATATTTTAAGCATATGTACAGCCACATATCATCAGCATTGAATGACTAGAGGGAAGAGAATGGGGCCTAGAATGCAGCCTTGGGGTACACCACAGAGAACTGAAATTGACTGACAACTAAAATCAGATTGTTGCAATTGAGAAATTAACCACACTACTACGCAATTAAAAAGTAAAGGAACAGCTTTAATTAAGACGATGTGATTACTGTCTATGTTTAATTCTAAATATGGGCGATCGTGGCTCAAAGAGTTGGCAGTTCGTCCTGTAACCGGAAGGTTGCTGGTTCGAGCCCCGGCTCGGACAGTCTCGGGCGTTGTGTCCTTGGGCAAGATACTTTACCTACCGCCTACTGGTGATGGCCAGAGGGGCCGATGGCGCGATATGGCAGCCTCGCTTCTGTCAGTCTGCCCCAGGGCAGCTGTGGCTACAACTGTAGCTGCCTCCACCAGTGTGTGAATGTGAGAGTGAATGAATAGTGGTATTGTAAAGCGCTTTGAGGGCCCCGAAAAGCGCTATATAAATGCAATTATTATTATCCATCCATTCGCTTCCGCTTATCCTTTTCAGGGTCGCGGGGGCGCTGGAGCCTATCCCAGCTGTCATAGGACATGCAAACTCCACACAGAAAGACCCCGGCCTGATGATGGAATTGAACTCAGGACCTTCTTGCTGTGTGGCACTATTATTATTATTATTAAAGGATTTCTTGCTCTTATACTGACACAGAAAAGCAGTGCAACAAGCTGTGAGAGTATAAGATCCACCATGTCCAAAGTATGGATGGGCAATTTATTTTCCCAAGGGGTCATATGGCAAACTAGGACTGTTGAGGAGGGCCGCATAAACTTATTGGCATGGCGCTCCACAACAGTCCCAGTTTGCCATGTGACCCCTTAAGAAAATTAACTCCCGAGCCTTGATCTAAAGTTTCAGATTTGTTGTTACTGATTTGATTTTTGATGAGAATGAGTTTGCAAAAGGATGCTCACTAACCCTCCTTCCTGCCCACGATCTTCGATTAGCGGCCTGTTCGGCACCAAATGTAAAGAGAGGCACACTGAATCAAACAGAAATAAATTCTCATGATCGGGGTCTAGTATCCACATAATGTATCCACACACAGGTCCAGTCAACCTTCACTTAGATATTTTTTTAACCTCGACATCCATCCTAGTGTGATTTCATTAGCTGTTTTATTTCAGAGATGTATGAGAAATGAGCCTGGATGTCATTTCATATTTCTGTTTTTCTTTACATTTTGTTGTCGGCATAAATTTCGATATCTTACCTAAAAAAAAAATCCATTAAAGACTTTTTCTCTCAATTCATAAAAAAGACTTCCCTTCAATCTGTGCTAAAAGCTGACTGTGCGCCAGTAAAGGCTTCTAACCACTCTGAAAGGCTCTGCCTGATGCAAGGTGTTTTGTTCTCTTGACAGTCGAGAGCTTTTCCTGTGAAGGAGAACTGATGCAGGTTGCTCTGCCTCTCTCCTCCCCATTTCTCTCCTCGGTCCATTTCAGCGGGAGGCAAAGGTTTTACTCCTCTTTACCTGACAGCCTTCTGATTTCATTTCTCTTTTATAGCACCGTGAGATGAAATGGAGAGCAAAATGATGAGCCCTTTTCTCTCCTTTCCATCTCTCCTTCCTCACTGAGACAGCCTTTTATGTTTTCATCTACCACTTCCACCACCTCCTTTCCCCCCATCCTATCTCTTCAGCAGTTACATGCCTGCACGGCTCTCTTTTCTCTATCTTCACGTCTTCTCTCCTGTGATGGCAGCTCCTATGAGCACATCGATTGGGCTGAACCAAGTAGCCTGAAGAAAAACTCGGTGTATGAGACAACAGATAAAAACAAGAGGCTCTCTCTTTTCTCTTTCACTCACTGGGATAACCAAGTGCTGGCAGAGAGCAGAGTGAGATTAAAGGGAGGTTGTGTAGAGGCAGAGAGCGCTGGTGCTTCAGCTCTCAGAGGTCATTTGAGTCCCTTTGAAAGCATTCAGCCCTCGCTCCATCTTCTGACCTGTCCTTAAGATGAGAAGCTTTCATCAGTCTCTGCAGGACACAAGAGCCCACTCAGGATCAGCGCCTCAAATTAGAGGAGGGCTTTGTGTGTGTGCGTGCATTGAGTTTTCATATTGTTATGTATAATTCAATGCTTTTACTGTTATAGAAGCCTTTCCCTTGATCTTTGATCACAGAGACTAGCGAGAGCAGTACTCAAACTGGATTTTCCAAAATTTTCTTTGCCCGGGAGGGACTGGAGGAGGCTTTGAAAGCTTTTCAGGCAAACAGAAAACAAAACAGTTGAAGAGGCCGTCCTGCAGCAAGCTAACAGCAGCCAGACTTTATACACGGGCAGGCAACCCCCCTGCCCCCCAAAAACATGTCACAACGTAATGAAATTCAACAGATCTTTGCAATGATGCTCGTGCTCAGTTTTCTGTTTCCTTGTCACGCCAACCTTCTGCTTCTTCAATACTTCCATGAATCTTCTCTCTGGTCTCCTGTTACCAGTCAGCCCCTGCAGTCACCTCCACACTCATACATGTACTTCTGTCTTACTGCCTTTAAACGTGCCTTTCCCCTCTCCTCCTCCTCTGTCTTCGCCCAATAGCAGCTGATTGGGGTCTGATCTCGGAAGCATAACAGGGTTGGGCCTGGTTTAATACTTGCATGGGAGGCCGCCTGTGAATACCAGGTACTGTAAACTTGGCTTATGATCAACCTCACCAACCCGAGCACACCCACTATTGTCTGATTTTGGAAGCTAAGCAGGGTCAGGCCTGTTAGCACTCGGATATGAAACTGCCTGGGGATAGCAGTTATATATGCCTGTAGCTCAGGAGGTAGAGCAGGTCATCTACTAATTGGAAGGTTAGTGGTTTGATCCCTGGATACACGTTGAAGCACTTTGAGTGCTCAATTAGAACAGAAAAGAACTAGTCCATTTAACACACTTTCCACTGGTCAACAGGGTGGCGGCTGTTGTTAACCCGGGCCTCAACCTATCTGGTATGAGTGTGTCATTCATGATGAATCCAAGGCTGCTTTTTCAATTTCATTTAACAGATTCTGGTCTATTTTTGTCATGTTCATTGAAGCGGCACTTCATCTTTCTTTCCCCTTCAGTGGAAAAAGTGAGACGCACCAGCATCCACAAATTAACATGCGGCACATTTAGTCACTTTTGGTAATTATTTCAGAAACAATATTTCTTCAACAATGATTCAACAGGAGGTTCAACAGAAGGCTTCATAAAGCACACAAAGCAAAACTTGACTTTTAACTCAAACATGAGTAACCCTCCACACTCCACCCTCTTATTACGAGGAGGTGAAAAAACAAAGATGAAGGGCATGTTCTGTTCTTTGTTTATTTGTTTGACTTCTGAACCAGAGAGGATGCTGGTTAATTTATTTGGCCAATGGGTTTCCATAACTTTGAGAAAACCTTTCTTCTTTCTTCTCTGATTTTCAGACATGCACAGAGTACATATAATAAATAAATCCATCCATCCATCCCTGCTTATTAAACTTGAGCACACTGAGTTTAGTTCTTAGTTTTACGTGGTTTCTGTTACATGTTCTGCTGAGACCACTTAACCCTTTGTATACAATGCTGACTTTAATGAGTCTACTAAGTGTACCCACTTTGTGGAACCATCTTGAAGTGAATGCTGTCTTCTGTTCAAGTTTGACATACTGATAGTTAATCACATTTTGTGTGATAATTCAGCCTACTCCTTTTCAAACAAATAATGGAATGATATTTTGTAATGATTGTGAAGGCACATGTTTGAAATGTTTGAAATAAAAATGAACTGAACTGAACTGAACTGAACTGATAATTAATTAGTCATTAACTTTGGGTTTCTGTCATCTGTCCCTGTCTGCCGGACACCATTTTTCTTAATAACGGCAGCTCAGACCGTTGTTTTGGGGGGTGTTGATTAGTTCTTGCACACCAATCTCTATTAATATGAGTGAAGAACGAGAAAAAAAATAATGTGTGCTTGCACGGGTGTGAGAGAGATGGAGAGATGCATTTCATAATGTATGACTGACACCCAAAAGCAAGAAATAATGACTCGATAGCTCAATATCTTTCAGCTGAGGCTATAGACTCACTGCTTTTTCAAAACCTCTCAGTTTACATCTGACCAACAGTGCAAAAAATAAGAAATCCACCGTGAATCCTCTCACCCTTTTTATATGCTGAATATTATGCTTAAAAACGAAGGCACGTGCCTTTAAAATCAACAACAATAACATATAAACCAGGCTATACTTCAGATATGAGACGACCATCACTCGTCTGCTGTAATAAACTGATTTAACATGTTGAAAACTTCACTACACTGCATTAAAATGTCCATTAAACCTTTTATCCATACTATTTCCAGGACTTTTTTCCAGGATGGGAAAACAACCTGGGTTCAACCAGATCGGAGCTCAAACCAGCGTCTCAGCTGACACGCAACTGTGACAGATCGTTAAGTTATGAGGTCTGAAGTACTTTGTGGTTTGTCGTGCATTTTGTGACCTACGGTAAGAAAAAAGCAGCTCACAGACCCACGGAGGACTCAGTTTTTCATTTCATAAGGCCTGTAAAAGGGAAACGCTAAAGCACTCCTCATAGCAATCGCTTTAACTGCCAAGGTGAATGCGGGGGTTAACAAGCTCAGCAAAGCAAATAATTGGTACAAATAAGTCATTAGCACAGTGGAAGGGCTCAGATAAAATGTGAAGGAGCACTAATTGAACATGATTATAAACTTCTTTCCTCCTAATAAGGAGGTCCTCAGAGATAATTAGGATCACAGGACAAAAGTGCCACTTAAGAGAAACTCAGAGGGAGACTCCTCATTACCGTATTTAAAAAAAAATACAACAAGAACACTTTACTACAAATAACTGTCAGGTTCACATTATCACAAGCAATATTTTTCATATTAACACTTGATCAAATTACTCGGTGTTTTGTGAAAGGGCTGCAGAGAAATCCATTTGCAAACAACCTGCAAAATTGCAGCTTTGTTTCACTTTTGTGTTGTTCAGCCTCAGCACTGAAAGCACAGGCTGCTCTTTACCTACAGCACCGGTTCATGATGCGCACCGGTGAATATTAATTCAGTAGTTATTACAGCAGCAGGAGGAGACCAAAACAGGAGCTCACACCGATCGGGAGCCTGAAACACAACATCCGTCACATAAACATGTTTCTTTATGTCCACAGCAGCAACTAAACATTATATCTGCCAATTTTCTCTCTGTTGATTGACTGGACTGGAAAATATCAACATTAATGGGGTGCAAGCTGTAAATATTTGGCATGCTTACTGGAAAAAAATGACTGAAATCAGCCATTTATTAAAACAGCACCCAATTAATTTTCTGCCAGTCGGCTAATTATCGTTTCAGCTCTAGTTTACACAAGCAACAGCTTTACCTGTGTGTGTATATAACTCTTATTTCTGTCAACCATACGTATTTAAAGAAAACACCAAATTTTAATGTAGCTAATATATTACATTTAATAAACTGGATTAGCTGAGACAACTTAATTCGCTTGCAGTAGAGTTCACAGTCCCAGCCAGAGCTCAGCTCAACAAAACTCCTCTGTATGCCACAAGATCAACATTGTAGTCTTTCATAGTCACTACGTATATGTCTAAATGTACAGTCATGTGGAAAAAAAAGTTTTCACATGACTCTCTGCAGTCCTTTGAACAACTTCCATAGAAATTAAGGGGGTAAGTAGCAGCCTGGTGCTGCTAATCAGGCACGGGCCTGATTAGCAGCACCAGGCACTCGGGCACTCGGGCCTACAGGACTACTACGGAGTAGTCCTGTAGGCCCGAAACTAGGTTATGTAACAGGACAATGATCCTGAGCAAAACAACTTTTCTATGACAAGTGGAAAAAGATAAGAATCGAGATGTTCCAGTGACCCAGTTAAAGTGTAGATCTCAGACTGTTTGAAATGCTGTGGAGCGACCTGAAGAGAACTATGCATAAACAGATGCCCACAAACCTCAATGGACTAAAACAATGTTGTAAAGAAAAGTGTGACGCTGATGTGAGACACTGATAAAATCATGCAGGAAAGAATTAGTGCAAGTTACTGCTGCTGAAGGTGGCTCTACAAGCTACAATCATGTTTTTCACAGGCCTTCACAGTTCTGTCAAACACACACGCATGACTGTACGCATTTGGCAAACTAGAAGATGACACATTGATTACTGGAAACTGACTGCATATGTCTAAATCAGGGACGCCCTACTCATTTTACATCGAGGGGTGGATGCTGAAAAACAGGAACTTTTCTGTCATTATTGTTTATTGTCATTTATTTATTGTTTATATATTAATTAATTAATTGGCGTAGTATGAATGAGCATGCTGGAGAGTCTTTGTGAGCAGGAAAAGCTGTAAAACCCATGAAAACACAGATAAAAGTCCAAAAATTGTGGCCCTGGGGTCTTATGTTTGACACATCTGGTCTAAATCTTCACTGCCAGCTGTTATTGTAAATAGTTAATATTATTTTAATCACATTCATCCAAAACTAGATGAGTTGGTTCATAAAGCATAATGAGAAATGAGCTGCTGAAGTCTCTTTGAGGGGGAACACGTCTGATGAAGTGATGGATCTTTGTGATCAGTAACAACTTATTTATAGAAAACAAAAAGATCACATTTTAACAGATGCACACAAAAGAACAAAAGATTGATCTCTCCTCGACAATGAGCCGGCCCTTAAAGTATCCTCCAACATAAATGAAGGTAAAAGCTTATGATGAGGGAGGAGTCAGACACAGGTGTTACAGTGTGTGTTCATGTCGCTTGAAGATGACGACGGCAACCTTGATTTTGTGTGAAACAGACCGCATTTGTCCCTCTAATGGACTTTTTCTTCGTGGCAACAGCAACTGTGTGATCCAACAGATAGGGCCCACTGCCCCACTGCCTCCATGTATATACCTCGACCCTCCATAATCACTACAATTAATCACTACAGCGGTGTGTCTGTGTGTGTGAGAGAGTGAGCTGCGACTGAGCACAGTGGCCGTCTGTCCTCGGTGTTTACTTGGCCTGTGTGACCACTGATATATCAGAAAAGCTCGACCTTAACGCACAACTGACAAACACACTCACTCATTGCATTCCAAGTAAATAAAGTGAACGCGGTGCGAACACACACAAGCTTCCTCAGTCTGCCCTGCACCTGCACTCGTCGTTTCTCCAAACAGCAGTAGCTGTTGCATGCCGTGTCGGCCTCTCATTAAACCCAGTAAGCTTTGTGTATTTACTGGAAGGTGGTAAATATATCTGCCTTTGTAGTAGTTATACATGGTATCATTCAGGTGTAACCGGTTAGAAAACTTCTCCGAGCTTTTCTGCATATAAGTTGTTAAAAAGGACATTTTTGAAAGAAAATGACAAAAAATGCAGGAACATCTTTAAAACTATGCTTTGATCTTTGATTTATATGGAGTTTGCGTGTGTTCTTCAGGTGAATGGGATTTATTTACCACCTTTCACTGCACTGGACTGGAGTTTAAAAATAAAGTGAGTTAGCTGTCATAAAATCTATGCGAAAAAAACATAATTAATTACTTTTAAGTACTGAAGTAACTGCTAGAAGAGAACAAGGGAAACGAAGGCTGAAGGGAAGGTTACAAGAGGTTAGAAGAGAAGCGAATTGAGGCCGGAAGGCTGACGGGGAGGGGAGGAGGCTTTGTGCTGAATGAACAGGTCATTTGTTTGGGTGGGTCACAGTGGTTAAAGAGCCAGAGGAAAGTGAGGTGCCAAGTTAATGTGACAGGCAAATGACTGGGAGCCTGTTCCTGGGATTTCTATGGGCTTTATGCAAAGTGAGAGGCGAAAGGGGAAACTACCCATTCAGTGTGGCTGTCAGTGGGGCGGCAGAGCGGAGGGAGGAGGCTGCGACCGACACCAATCCAAAGCAGCGGACGCAGGACCACACTGAATGCATTGCTACTTTGAAAACTCGGTTTAATCTGTGAGATCAGTCACATAATCAGCAAACTCTGGTGCTGATAACCAAGCCTGGCAAAGTTGGATGCTGTTGCGTTGAATGCTTATCTTTCAGCGAGTGTTAAAACCGCCACGATTCCTGAGAAAATTCAAAAAACCTTATGAGTGGACAGCTGCACGATCCACAGTTTGCGTTTAACCAACCTAACTTACTCGTGCAAATCTTTAGCTTACTAGAGGTGATGAGATTTGTATAGATTGTATAAATGCATCTCTCTCTTGGTGTTGTTCTTGCCACATCATAATCATGTTTGTCCAAGACCAACATTGTAACTGGCCAATCACGTATTTGTGATGTCAAAGCGTCAAAAATCCTTTTGTTTACATAATTTTCTCTTCTGGAACAAATGGTAAGCATTTCAAGTGTTTTCCTTACCGATTTATGCAATATAATGAATATATTATCAAGCTAGTTTTGCTGTTAGCCAAATTTATTCATGTTAGTTTGATTTCGATCATTTTTAATAGCAATAGCCAACGTCTTGGCTAACGCTAGCTGAAGGCTCAGACAACGTGAGTGGTCTGTTACACTGTCGAGCCTGGGCCAACACTGTTATGATGATGATGCAGGAACAACAGCAAAACGGAGATATTAGACCTCTTTTGAAAAGCGAGGGATGATGCTCAGGCGCCTGGATTTGGAAGCAGGGCTTTATTGACCACGTCCAGCATGTTTAACATATAACTGAATTTGTAGTCATCAAAGAGAAAAATCTTTATCTCTATGGTGACGTGATGATGAGATTGCAGGAGAAAATATGAGCCAGTTTTACTCCGGTTGTGGGCCGAGAAGCTTACAGCTAGCGCCTTGGCAATGGAGCTAGCTGTTTAGGTAACAAGTGCGCCTGTTATATCTCCTCAACCATTTTCAGAAATGAAGGAAATGCTGCTGCGACTTAAAAGCAAAAGAATTCACAGAGATTCTTGGAGAAATCTGGGCATTTCTAAGCGTTCAAGTAAGCACTAAAACACGCTATTAGCTGTGCTCGTGAAAGAAACTGCCACATGCTAACATGCAAACTGGCAATTTCAGGAACAGCAGAAACACAAGCACATCCACTCTCTGCCATGTTTCTGAGCCTGAGTTTATCCCTGTCACACACACACTCACAGACACAGCATATTCCCTCTCCCTCTCTCGACCTGTCTCACACACCATTACCCCTGTGAGGCGAGGAGACAACCTAGCCGCGGGGTGGAGGGAGAGGAGGGGCAGCATCATGGGTAATGTCAGTAGACACATGTCAAAAGTACAGCCTATGTCCTGAAAAAGCTGTGTGTGGTGTGACAGCAGTCCGCCCGCTGCAAGCCCCGCATCCCCACCACCACCAACCCCGACTCTATCCAGCTGACACAAAAGCTTCCTGTGTAAGCCCGGAGGGAGAAAGAGAGCAAGAGAGAGCAGGAGAAGAGCCAGCAGGGAGGGTCATCAGCACTACTCCGCTAGGATAAATGCTTTTCCTCTTGCAGTCTCACCTCGCTGCACAGCTATTGTCCTCAGGAAGAGTGAAAAAGGGTTTTGTGTGTCTGTGTGTGTCACGGAGAAGCAAAGCATGAGGGAGTAGTTGTGTGTGCGTCACCAAATAAAGCAATTCATGTATGTGTGTACGTGCTGTGTGTTCGTGTGTGCGTGTGTGTGTGTGGGTGTTAGGGTGGCTCTCTACTCGACGAATCTCTAAGCCTTTCTCTATGACTTTCACACCGATGAATCAAATAAGTGGATTTTTAATGAGATGGCACGTCCCTTGTCGACACATCTTCCTGGAATTTACCCTCAATAATTCACTCGTTACTAAACTACACGACAGGACATCAAGCACCTCATGATCTGCAGGCTTCTCGTTTTTCACAAGCTTCTTTCGACTGCATGGATAAGTCCGGATTCACTGTTGATTTGTCTCAAATGTGCCTCAGGTTCTTACAGTTTGTCATTTATCCAGCAGAAACTTGATTAATAATTTTTCCTCTCATACAAAAAGACAGTGGACTTTAGATTTATAACAGACTTTGTTTAGTGTTAAGACAAAAAGGATAATCCCCAAACAGCTTGGCAACACAATATAGTTAAAGACCTATATTGTGTTTACTGTGGTTTATGAGGATTATGATACCTTAAAATTAAATTAAAGGTAATCGGTTCTTCCTTTTGGCATAGGTGCCCCCAGTCCTACTTTATTAGAGCTAAAAAGCGGCTCAGTTCCAACTTTATCCCATGAGTGGTGGTAGAGTGCTTGAGGTGCAGATATCTAGAACTCCTGAATCAGCGCGACCAACTTCGAAACTGATAGCACACAGGTCTAGAGGTCGTGACTTCAGTGGCAGAAGAAATAAGAAGCAATACGGGGTTATTGCTACTGAAGATATCAATGATTAGCAAACGAACTTTATTCCAACCTTGTGGAAAACTGCAATTTTGGCCTCCATTATTCTTTAGTAGCAGAAGTTCTCAAACATACAGCCTGCCCAGACAGTTGCTGTCATGTTTCATTTCATGGTCTATCTCTACTGCTGAAGTTGGATTTTTGGAAGCACATTCTCTATAAGGCAGGTGAATAATTGTTGTGCCAGCGATGTGTTGCTGTACCTAGTCACAATGCAAAAAAGGGATATGATCAAGTTTCATCACAAGACTTCTCAAGAAGTCTCCCCTCCAAAAAACACAGGGTACTTTCTCAAAGCTGAAGATATTCAGATTCTTGTTCTTGTTCAGTTCCACCAGAAATACTGCAGAAAGAATTCAGTAACTTTACACATGTAACCAAAATCATAAAGCATTTTTTTTTTTTAGCAAAACAAAGAATAAGCAGCCCCGTGGCCCCCACAGAGTCCGGATATGAAGACCATGGAGTCATTCTGGGAATACATGTAGAGCCAGTGGGAGATTCCAAATCAGTGGAAGTGCTGTAGCAAGTTCTCAGAGAAAAAACTTGGCATCAAAGTACCATGAAAAACAAGCATACACAGATGAACTGGTGCTGTTTCGAAGGAAAAGTGTGGTGACTACAAATGGCAACTTATTGGCCCTTTGTTGTTTAGTTGTTGCTTTGTGTTTAGTGCATAAAGCTTTTGTAAGCTACTGTGTGTTTTTATTCTAGTGACAGAGCCGTGCGTAGTAGTATGACAGGAGCAAAGGCCAAGTGATATAATATGGAGTGAATGTCGGGAGACAGAGGAGGTTAGAGTGGATGGACTTGTGTGGGGATGAATAGAAAAGTATTTGACCAGCATAATATAATCTGCAGTATGATCATTGCTTTAACATTGTAACAGATAGCTTTAAGATGGCCTTAAGATGTTTATGCATACAAGTTATTATATTAATTTTGTATTCCAGGTGCAGTTATAACTATTTTATACATATTGCATATCTGTGCTTATTTGAGTTGATGTTCAGGTTCTTTAAAGGTCGTAAGCCTCACTGACGTGACTGTTCAGGTGATACATGCTGAGGGAAAACTAGAACATAGAAGGAATTGCAATACATGCTTACAAAACACTTATATCAGGTCATTTTATATTAAGGTTTTAGTAGAGGTTCTTGGTTAAAACATTTATTTAGTAGAAGACATACACATAGTCTCAGTGAGCTTCTGGTCTAGTGAGAGGCCAGAAGTGCAACAGGTGAATTGAGAAAGAGCATTTGAGGACGAGACACAGACAGTAGGAGGTGAAGAGGTGACACAAAGAGCATGTGAGGTCAACACATACACACATATTAGTTAGACTTATTTAGAGGAGAGATTAAGTTATGTCTCGACAAGAAAGAGGAACAATTCATTTTAAGATAAGAACGGAAAGTACCAAGCCATGAAAATAGAAGATGATTTTCTGGGTGAAAAGTCATGATGATGTTGATCTGATCTATGTATAAAATGTACCGGTGACGCATGAAGGGGCGTCAGTAAACAAACCCTGATGCTATAAAATATCTGTTCATGCTTTGATTAAGTCGAGGACTACTGGCTGTCTGCGTACAGAGTGTCTTCCCACACGTGTGTTCATTAAAATCATTGTTTGACCAAGACCTTCTGGAACCATGGGTGGTGTGTACTCTCCTTCCTCAATTTTGAATCTTAACACTTGTCAGTAAAACTTCTGACTTTAATATGAGAGACAGTGTTGGGGTCCATGCTCAAAAAGTCATGTATTACACATGACTTATTACTTATTTAAAAAGTAACGCATTATGTTATTTAATTATGTTCCAGACAAAGTAATTTGTCACACTACTTGATGCATTACTTTTATGTTTAATAGTATAATTACCAATTGACTATATAAACCTTAGGCTCCATAGTGGCACTAATCCCTATCCTAATGAGGACATAAATAATAGGCTGTTTTAGTGTTCATAAAGGAAACAACACAAAGCAAAATTCAAATTGTTCCAAAGAGGCGTCGAAGCTCACTACTGTGATTCTGCTGTAAAGGTAAAAAACAAGGCTACAACCATACAAGCGCAACTCCTCATACTGTCTTGTTTAGCGGTTAAAAAAAAGGCTCTGGCTGCAGGGCCAAGGTCAGCATGCACTCACCCGTAACATCACTCTGGGTTCTTTGCTAGCTTGGTGCTAGCATGCTGTCTGAGCAGATGTTTGCACAGTTCATGCTCCGTTAGCAGGGTTGGGCGTAACCTGTTACACATGACATTTTTCTTTACTAAATTCAGCAGTTACATCACAGCCACAGTTATGTTGTTACTTGCATTACAAAGGTTCTTTATCTTCTGATGTTATCTGTACAGCAGGCAGGTAGAAAGAAAGAAAACATCAAACATTCTTGCTACAATCAACTGATTTCAGTTTCTGTGCAGGCTGAATGACACATTGTCTGGTCTCAGGCATGTTTTGTACATGTGTTATTGTTTGGAGGAGTTGATGGATGGAGGACAAACCTGCTGTACAAGGAAGGCTTTTGTTTCAGATGTTCCATGTACATAAGCTAATAGCACTGCCCCACTGTAATTGCAGCATGCACGCAGTACAAAGACTAATATTTACAGCGCTCAGATTGTGAAGCACTTTTTCAAAACTATCAATGACTGCTAGCAAATCCTGTGAAGGATTTTTTTGGACTGCAAACACTTTTGCACATTTACCGTTTGCAGCAGCTACACAACCGTAGCCTATACAAATGACTACAGGTCAGTGCTTTAACAACACCAGCCTATGAAACAATTTCCGCAGGCAGCCAAAGAGGAAAGAAAGGGACACATCAATGTTTAAATCCTCAGCTGAGGATCACCTTGATCTCCATTAGTCTGCCGCGACCAAACAGAAAACTGCTTCATGTCGTGATGGAGTTTGGATGTGCTTAAGTAACCCTTCATGTTTTCCTTTCAGCCTCTCCACAGCAAGATTACAGAAGATGGAGAGCATTATAAGAGGCACAGGTAATTGCCCTCATTTCTGCTGCAGACAAAAGCCAATGTTCTGACTGCTCTTATGCAAACTGTCGAGTGTCATTCAAGAAGGCTTCAAGGCTGGAGAAAATGGCATGGCTCTTTTTTTTTCCATGACAACTACCAATCTGAGGATATTATGAGTTTTCCGTTCGGTAGTCTGCTGCTATTTCATAGACAGAACCCCCCCCCCCCCCACCTTCTCTTTCTGAAACGGCCAAATGATGATTTTTTGCCTAATTTTTGACAGGGCTCACATTGACGTCAAAGCGTTGCACTGGATGATTATAATTTCTTTGCCAAAATGAAAAGGGAGATGAGCCATTTTGTTGACTCTTGTGGCCAGAACGCTTGATGAAAACAACCTGGAAATGCTGGTTTGGATGGAAATCATTTTCACATGTAAACAGTATTTTCCGGATTGATCCACCTTAATGTGTAAACTCAGAATAAAATGGCTGTTTGGGAGGCTGAGCTCTTGGTAACTATAGCCGTGAGAGAGCAGAACCGTCTGGTGGCTTTCCACTTCACACCAAAGTCACCACAGATAGTATGCCTGTGCTCTGAGCGTGCAACCCACTTGGGAATATAGAGGGCATTAGTCGGTGATTTACGCCTTAATGAATGAGTTGCCACAGCGCGCACACACACATAGCTGTGTCCTCATCAAACACACTCTCGCACACAAACACGCTAATCCTTCAGTGAACTGTAACTAAGCATTACTCTCACCACAAACCCTTCTTCCTGCTGCAACGCTAAACACCAGTTCATGGGACACCATCTGGTCTCCTCCCACCAAGAAGAAACGAGATCTTGTCAAACCAGCGTGAGTAAGCACACAATGCTAAAACCTGAAAAGGAGAATCTAAGGCTCCACAGGCTAACTGAGGATGAGAAGCTTAGATTTTGCCCCATTACTCATCCTCTAATCTTAAATGCGATGTCCATTATAGCACGCCGACCCACTAGGGTATAGAACCAATCCTAACCCAGCTGCTTTTTGCATATGAATAGCTTCAGCCTCAGAATATATCATCCAGAGAGGTAGCTCTGGCTCTGATTTCAAGGGATATTTAGCCCCCTATTCAGCTATCAACAAAGAATGGGCATTCAGACAGGCAAGGAGGGAGGCAGTGCTTGCTGAGCCGTCACAGAGCTCATTTGTTCTCTTCTGTTTACTTTAGGCTCCTTCTCTTTTTTCCCTCTTTCCTCCAGAGGCTTCAAGCATGGATGGGTGGGTGACTGGTAACCCTCTTTCTGTCGCTCCAGCCCAATGGGAGAGATAAACAGCAATTCATAACGTAGTCAGAGAAAGGTTTTGATTTGCATGCATTTATCGGACAATCAGCGCCACTGACAATCATCATTAAACCATCAGAGGCCAGAGAATTATTTACAAATTTAACTCCTTCATCCTCTGTGTAGCTCTTCGTAGCCTGTGTCTGTGTATCTTCCCGGGAGAAAGACTGCACTAGTGTGTGTGTATGTGTGTGTTCCCTTTTAGTCTTTGCATAGTTTAAGTCTGTTTAGCCTCCGCTACGGAAAACTTGATGAGCTGAGAGGAATTCTAATCTAACCTGCAGCCTGTATTTGCTGTGAGAGGAGGGGTATTTGTAATTGTATAGGTGGATTAAAAGGTAGAGCGGAGGCCAAATGGACTAGCTTATCAGAGATGTGGGTGAGCTAGAGTCGAACTGCACATCCCTCAGGTATTGAACGACGTGCTCGTAGCTGGAGGAGTGGAGAGGGTTAAGCGGTCGGCTGTAGATTAGCTGGGTGTAGAGTAGCAGGGTAGGAGATGAAGAAGTGAAGAGAGGGAGACAGGAATCTGATGCTGCCAAGACACACGTCCTATTTGAAATCTATACAGAGGACTGCTGCAAAGGTAAATCCAGATAGATGAGGTTATAAAGGGACACTGTATAGAAACAAAGCACTTTTAAGCAAGGCTTCAAATACAGTAACAATCTGACCTCCTGAGACTTAAATTTAAGATGTTTTACAAATTTCTTGCTAATTCCCAGTTTATTAACATGTGGTTCAACCACATGCTGAAAAACATGCTAAATGTTTACAATGTTTTCTGTTAGAGTAAGACCAGAGTGATACCATCTTCAACTTATTAAATAAAGCCTGGAGATTTATAACAAGGTAACTCACTGAAAAGCTCTTTATTTCTGACACTTAGTAACTAGATCATGACACACAATCTTCACCTGGCAACTGTATTTGCTGCCTTGTCGTGACATGTGTCATACCATGCTAATATCACACAAGCTAAACTTATAGGAAAACACACACAGAGCATTTTAACCTCAGACGTGGACAGGAAAATGAATTGCCCACCTTTTATCTAGATGATAGCGGATTTAACATGGCTAAATCTGAAATATCCAGGCGCACGACACACTTAAAGTTTGTAAAAAAAAAATCATGTAAATCCACCAAAGTAAGAATATTGGCTGTTTTCTGTAAAAAATATATAAATGTCTTCTTAAGTTATCTAATATTTCTATTAGGCATTACCGCTGCTTAAATGTGATTTATCTGCGGCGACAGCAGCAGCAGCATAGCCGCTGACTCTGACTCTTTCTGTGATACATACACTGCACGCTTTGATGCAAAAGCTCAGCAAAAGTGAGATGGAGTAGATTGTTGTTTATTGTTCACAGAAGGTTCTGGAAATTCACATCAATTAATTCAACTTCTACGAGCTGCTAAGACAGATCATTTGTTTCTCTGCTTAACTGTCAGAAGGATACAAGCGAGCAGAAGACAAAGTCAAATCGTCTTCCTCTACATTTTACCTTTAATTTGCCCCCACCATCATTTACATCTTCTTTTCTTTAAATTATTGAAAGTGCAGCAGCTGCATGAGCGGTTGTGACAATTGTGACTTAAGCCATCAGACCTGCAGACATAATTTTGCCTGTTTGTGGGTAAACAAGTCACTTCACACGGTCACAGCTGATGCTTCTTGTTTGTCAGAAATGACACGTTACAAAGCATACAGACCTAACCAATGTCCATGGTACCATTTTGACTTTAGCATATAAATCCTTCAGCTTGTTGTAGTCCATACCGGTCCTTAGAAAAACCCTGACGCTGGTTAGCAAACAGCAGTTTGTTTCAGACAGCTCGGCTACATGTAGAGAGAAAATCAGTTTTCGTAGACTATGGCTTGGTTAGACATTTCAAATGTTTAAAACTGTGGGAAGAAGTTAAGCACTTGTTCGGCTCATCTTAGTTTGAACTGGTTTTCTACAAAATGGACAAAGGGGGGCCCAGAGCGTGCACTTTCTGCACGAGCAAAAAGGGGTACTGTCCATGGTGCTGAATGAGGTCCTCCTGCTAAAGAAAAGCCTTCAGCAACATTGGCATTGTGAGTGTGAAAGAGCACATGCACTGTCTCTCTCAGGAATTATGCCTCGAAAGTCAAACATGACCTGAATGGCTCCAAAAATCTCTATAAGAATATTTCCTTAACACACAGACTGACAGAATAGTGTTGATTACTGTCAGTACCAACGAAGGAGTAAAACTTGTGTTTGCTTTGTCATCGTTTGTTTTGATATAAACAGTTTCTTAAGGCTACCATAAAGAAGGGACAAACCCATATTACGAGAAAAACTGAATCTCTTAATATGACTAACCTTTGCTACCTTCCTCTCTTGCACTGATGCTAAAAGTTAAGTTGCAGCCTCCCACATTAAAAAGCTTCATTTTTGTGGCTCTCACTCCTCTGTTATCAGTAAGCGTTTCATAGCAAGCACATTTGATTCCAGAGTACTCAAATAGAGTGCAAACAAGTGCAAATCTTGTGGCAAAGGGTAGAAGGTTTGTAGTCAAGCCTCTTGTCTCTGTGCCTCAATCTCTTTATCCCTGGACTGAGCCACCTCTGGCCCAGGGCCCGCTCCCAGGCTGTGTGTGTGTGTATCTTTATCCTCCCAGCAGGGAGTAGTCTGGGGGTAAAAGGCTCACTACTGTTTTTACATAAACAAAGACTTTGGGATGAAACAGAGAAAGTGCCATGGCCAAATCCCTGTGCCTGGCTGTGGTCCACTGCTCCATGCTGATTTCACCTTGTGGACACCAAGCTGGTCCTGGTAATTAAGCAGCACAGACAGGCACCGTGATTAAACTAAGTGACACTGAAGGCCGAGGCAGCGCCACCACACAAAGACGTCACTGTGGTTTTTTTATTCGATCAGACTCTCCTTCAAAGAGCAGATTACAGTTACTAGGACTGACAGAAATGCAATATATATATGATATATTCATTCAGTGAGGGGCGGTAGCTTGAGATTAAGCACAAAGGTCAGATTCAATAAGCAATCGAAGCTCATATTGTTTTTTTTGTTTGGGGGGGGGGGGGGGGGGGGTCTTTATCCAGTGTGAAATTGATGTGCTATTAATATTTATTATTCTATTTAAAAAATGATGGCTCTAACATCACTGTTACACAGTACGAGATTAACACGAGACAAAGGTGAAGTCAGAACTTGGTGATTTGCCTTCACTCGGCTCCCACAGGGAGTCTGGCCTAAAAACACTATAATGTTCGCCAAGTCCCAAATGTTTTACTTTTGCAGTCAGTCAACGTATTTATGTGATGCTGAACCAGATTGTGACTTCCATCTGCAAGCAGGAAAATAACTTCTGCTGAACTGAACTGTGTAAAATGGGACCAGCACGGTCAGATAAACGCAGTTTAAAACTTCATACTGTACAGATGGATCCAAATATTCTTGGATGCCGGCACCAGTGTGTACAAAAATATATACAGTTATAACATAGCAACACGATGTGCAAGGGATTAAGTTGGAGATTTTCAGATTTAATTCCAGAGGGTGAACAAAAATATACGACTGCTGCTGAATTACACTATTTATTTTTATAAGCAGTGCCTGAATTCTAAGAGGCTCAAACAGTGTGGCTGTAAAGAGACAACAATTTGGTAGGCTGTGGAGGTTAAATGATGCTCAGTCATTTCTAAGGGGCCCAAAGTGTGCCAAGAAAATATCCCGTACACCATTACACCAGCAGCAGCCTGAAGTGTTGATACAAGGCAGGATGGATCCATGCTTTCATTAAGTTACAAGAGAAATCAAGACTGATCCAGTCCAGTTTTGTTAAACCTGAGTAAATCATAGTCTCAGTTTCCTGTTCTTAGCAGACAGGCAGGCACCCAGTTTGGTCTGCTGCTGCTGTAGCCATTCTGCTTCAAGGTTCAATGTGCTGTGTGTTCAGAGATGCTCTTTTGGATAAACAGTAATTAATTTTAACTTAATTTATTGTTGCCTTCCCGTCAGCCTGCCTATGACCTCCCTCATCAACAATGTATTTTGACCCAAAGAGCCCTTCGCTCACTCTGTATTTTCTCTTTCACAAACCAGGCAGTGACATCGGAGTGACGTCTTTTATGTTATTTTTGGTCAACAGTTTTGGTCCACTGAAGGGGCTGTTTTGTAACGGCTAGCAACGTCTTTTTTTCAACGTCTGCTGAACATCTAGTGTTGACATCCATACCTCCGTTTACGGGCTATTTGTAGTCCAAATGTGGTCCTTGTGGATGTCTTCTCAATGTCAAACTAAGACTTATTTTAGACTTCGTTTTTATACGGTTCAGTAGTCCCATGTTTCCAGAGGGTTCGATGACATGTTTAATATAGACTACAGCTTTGTTTACACCTTTGTATGCGTGTCCAGTTATCATCTGACAATCAGATTAAGTGATTGGAACATGATCTGGAACAGTATGCCACCCTCTGAAATGGGATTAGATGATAACAGTTATGTGTGAACGAATGCAGAGTGATCAGTGGACATATCCAAGATGTTGTGGGCTCTAAAACATACTTCCCGTCTGTTCCTGGACACCCTCATGTACTGAATAAATCAGACTAACACATAATAAATCATGTTTGCTTATAAATAATCTGTATTCACAGGTATCATGTTGATAACAACAATGTTGATGTTTGTAAATAAAAAAAGGCACCGTGCAGCAGTCCTACATTTATTAATCGTGTAAATTTCCTGGACCTGTCATAGATGTCCACAGTTCGTCTAAAAAAAATTACCCAATCCAAAGTCCAAATGTTCAACTTCATTATGACGTCCAGGTTGGGTCGTGGTTGGACATCTCTTTTCTCTGAAAACCTTTGAGATGGTTGTGTAATAGATCAGTAAATCAGTAGGTAGTAGTTTCTGAATTACTTACACTGGTCTGTCTGGCACCAACAACCCTGTCATGTTCAAAGTCGTTTTCTTGTTTCTTCATTTTTCTGATGCCCAGTTTGAACTTGAGCAGCTCACACTGAACACGCCTACATGCTTTAACATGTTGGGTTGCTGTCATGTGATTGGCTGGTTAGATATTCATAGTCTAACAGTTAAGGAAGTGAGCGTACTACTATATTTTGCTAAATATATGTTTCCTGTCACTTTAGAAAGCTTTTACTCTTCATGATTTCACGATGACAGCATATGCTCTCTACTACACTCAGTCCTATCTCCATGGGAATTAAAGCTATTTATTAAATGGCGCATCTATTTCTAGTAAATGCACCAATTATTATACCGAAACACCTTAATTATTTAGTGAGATTCAGTGTGAACACTCTCTCATTTCCCCCAATATGTTTATAAAATTCCCATTTGGATATGGAAATTTTCTTCTGTAAGTTTGAAGTCAAAATCCTGTCTGAAAAAACAAACTTATCTTTCACCTCTGTGTGCTCACCCACACACTAAATACAAGCACACACACACACACACACACACACACACACACACACACACACACACACACACACACACACACACACTGAGCTGTCTGTCAGGATGAAATTGTGCCAGCTAGCTCCCACTAAGGAAATGGTAGATGATTGACAAACATGGGTGGGAGCCATGGAAACCAGAGACAGATTATTGAACCACTAACAGCAACCCATGAATGACTGTTAGTGGGGTTATTGTGTGGTCTGCATGCACTGTTGGAGACATTGCACTTCTCAGTGTGCTTTCAAAGCCTGGGTTTCCCACTGTTTGCTCATGTCTGTGTGTGTGTGTGTGTGTGAGAGAGAGAGAGAGCATGTAGCTGTGAAATGTTTATTTGCAATACTTCCCGTCTGTTCCTGTAACAGTGTCAGCTACATCCCGCTGTATTTAGTGGCCGTTTATGTGAGAATCTACCAGCAGCCATCTGTCACCTGCTATCTATGCAAATAGGAGACCAGCACCACCTTTTTCATTTTGCATTCAAAGCACCGTGTTTGCATTTGTCACTGATCAAATAAGTGTGACGTCATAACTGAACATCCCATAGGTCTGGGGTCTGGAAAACAACACTGGCCTTCACTTACACAGCACACGTGCACTTACAAGCACTTCAGAAGATTAAGGCAAGAACGTTGTAGGTTCCTCTTACAGAAGAAAAAACTGCAATAGATATTTTATCAAGCAAGTCTTTGCATGTCGATGAGAGGGCGTGTGTGCATGTGTGTGTTTATATAAGCGGGACTGCTTTACCTGATCTAACTGCCAGTGCTGAAACAGAGGATGCAAATGATGTTAGGAAAACTCTGCAACACTAGATGTTTGCAATAGTTGCTGTTTGTGGTCTTTGTAGATGCTTGGTTTATTGGACACACCTAATACAATGAACTGAATTCCACTACAGCAGTCCTATGATAAAACTGTATCTTCAGTCTCTCTGACGCTGAGAAAAGTTTAGTTGGTACTGTGGTAATTTAGCGTCATCATGAAACTGTGGTCTGTGGTTTAGCTGTGACAGCATTATAATGAACGACGTGAAGAGTAAAACCAGTTTTTATCAGAAGAAGGCATATATCTTTCAGAGATAATAAAAACAGTCAGTCTCTGTTTAGGTGCACATACTGAGGGCAGGAGGAATGTGCTATGGATGTTTTATAGTAAAATCTCTGAATAAGATAAGCTTTAAAAAAATGTGGCTATATAACCCACATTATTTTCCAAAAAGCAGGTGTTAAAGCAGTTAAAATAAGCAAGGAGTTGGTCTTTGAATATTCATTAGACTTTATGATGCATTTCAGCAAAAGATGGCCAGTTATTACCAAGTTAGTCATTTAATATCGGGCTCCTTTAAGAGCCTTTTATCTTACTTCGGTTTAAGTTCCCAGTGGTAGTGCATTTTATGTGTTTTTGATTTTCTTCTTGTAACCAAGCCACAAAGCACAGGAAATGATTTGATAGGTTTAGTTCACCCTGCTGTGTGCACAACTTTGCCCTAGAGATGATAATGGTATGCTAAAACCACTTTGCTTAAAGCCACAATAACACGGCCTCCCTTCACATCTCATAGATATACAAAAAGATCACGTTCAATATGACATTCATTTATCAGGCTGTACTACTCAAGTCTTGGGTCAGGAATCATACTTTCCTCTAATTCCCTTTTGGCATCTTCAAAAATCCCCCCCACTTTTTTTCTTCTCGCTGATCTTGTTAAATTAAGTATGATGGCTCAGGGTGAGGAAAAAGGAAAAGAATTGAACTGCCACTCAATTTCCACCTCTTTGCAGCAGAGAGCTCTGTGTGTGTGTGTGTGTGTTTGTGGCTAAATGTGTGGCATGAAATATGCTTCTGCAGTGCTCTCTGATCGAAAGAAAATGAACAGACATCACCAAGTAGTTGACCTGATATCCTGTAAATAGAGGCTGGATTATGGAAGGTACACACACAGAGGACCTTACACTGTGCAGCTAAAGTACAGTAAATCCTCTCAGCAGCTAATCGCTCACAGACTGCTTGTCTGTAGGCGCTCTCATCCACATTGTAGGATGCTACTGACAAGGGGTTGCCTGGGAACAAAAGGACGGGATCTAGTTAGCCAGCTCTGTATGGCACAGTCGTACTGGACAGAAAATACCCGACTATTTGGCGAGAACACTCTGCCTCCGTCTGCCTGCTTCTGTCTTTTCCCCCCCTCTCCACTGAGTTTTTTCAATCTCCAGCCGACTCCTCTTGTCTACAAAGTGAGAGACAGAGTGAATCATCCAGGGGATTACTTCCCTCTCCACAGAGTACCAAAAATACCATCTTTCACATGCAGTCATTCTCTTTCACTCTTTTGTATGCTGCATCATCCATATAACTAGACGCCGTCGCCGCTGGGGAGGGGGGAGGGATATCTCGCATTTCCAAAGTTTTTAGAGGCAGAAAAGAGCAGCTTAATTTTTTTAGCTTCACACAAAGCATTATTCACTTCATCAAGTAGAGGATTAAATGGCTGCGTAGCAGAGAACTGCTTGTGAACGGCCACGGCTGGTTTTATTTGACCGAAGTGAACACTACATACACCAATGGTACATCAGCTTCATTCACTCATAAACACTATTGTAACAAACATTGAAAGGAGTGTTAAAAGATTTCTGAAATTTATAGTTGCAAAGAGCCTTTTGCTTTCCAAAAGTCGTTACACTGTACTCGACTGATTCAGCCTCACAGTAGAATCTCTCAAAGACATCAATGAAACGACACAAGGAACAATCATGAATAAAAGTTTGGGACTGTAGCCTGAAAAATAGTGCTAAATCATCCTCAGACAATAGCCAGTTGTTTTGATATTGCATTTCCTCCACTGCGATCACCCTACGTGGACTGTTTACCTACATGCAACCAAATCCTGCTCAAACCTGATTGGTCAAGGTAACAGGCAGGCAACTTGCCATACTAAAGAAAAAAAAGACTGAAAAAAAATCCTGCCCACTGCCTACAGACTCTGTTCATATGCAGAAAGATACTGAAGTGCGACATTCCTCCTATGACGTGGATAAGTTGTATCATGGAGCTATTACCGGGATCAAAGCAATCGCTCTAGATGTGACGTCCTCATATAAACCAACAAAAACACTTGGAAACGGAGGCCGATTTTCCAAAATGTGCGTATTCCATTCCTCATCAGGCAAGACGAGAAGATTTGGCGGGCATCAGCGCTTAATCTCGGGGTAAAATAATCTGTCTCAGAATGTAATAATTCACATGGTATGTCTTTTGATTTGGATTAGTGGCCTGCAATCCTCTTAGCCCAATAGCTCAGCAGAACTTCTCAGTGACAAGTTCACAAGTCCACATAGCTCGCACAGACTCCCTCTCTTGGCCATTAACTCTCAGAGCTTATTGGTAATCTCCTTATATCTGGCTCTGACAGTTTTTACATACATCCTGGAGTGATACTGTAAACACGTCCACTTGTATGCTGAGTAAAAGGAGTCGATGGACACCGTGTTGTTCTAGATTGCAGGATTTTAAGGATCTGGACTGGTGCTTGCTGGTTGAGCGAGAGCACAAAACCCCCTCAGCTCGCGCTCTAAATTTAATTTTTTCCTCATGTCACCATTTGAAAGTTGTCTCAGGGATCAGTGACACTCAGGATTACTACCATGTGGGAAACGCTTTACACGTTAATACCCAAGAATCAGAGCCCGGCCGAGGCTGAGTCCGTACTTAATGCAGGTTTGCACTTAGGAGAGAGAGAGAGCTCCATTTGTAAAAACAAAGTCTGCCACAGCTCTCGCCTGCTGCCATCTTTAAACATGATCCAGTGCTATCAAATAACTCGCGCTAAGACAGGAGGGGAAGAAAATAACCCCGAATCATTTAAATCCACGACTCAATATTCTTTATCTTTATCCTTTAAGGTTCTTTATAATTTAATAAACAGGATTAAAGTCATTGGGTAGAACAGAGCGAGGCTCGTTCCACATTTTCTGTTTTAGCCTGCACTCCGCATACTGAGTCTTATTAAGCCCTTGCAAGATTACAGGGCCTTAATCTCTGGGAACACATGTTGTGAAGAATAAAAGCAATTTTATTTGGGAAACCAGAGTCCAAGTTTAGCAGGAAATGAGCTTTCTCTCCATAATCTCATCTTTTTGCGTTTTTTCCCTCCTCGGAGTAAATGAAAAGTCGCCTGTTACAGAACTGAGCTCTCTCTCGCCTTCTCTCTCTCTCTCTGAATGTGTGTTGAGGAATTAACCGTGTATTGTGTGCAGTATGAATCTGTATTCCCTTTCTCTGACTCTTTCAATGCCCGCACACACACACACACACACACACACACACACACACACACACACACACACACACACACGCACACACACGCTGTGTTCACTAGTTCATAAATACCACAGCAGTAGGCCAGGTTTTACCCACCAAGACAGCTTTGATTTCTGAGGAATGTAAATCCACCTGTTTCCGAACAGACGGGTTTTCAGATGAATGTGTTTATTGTCGCCATTCTCCCCCAACCACCTCCCTCCTCCTAATCACCTCCCTCCTCTCCCCCTCTCCCATCATGCCCTGTAAATTCTATGCAGATTGCTGGCCCATGCTTACTGCACTTTGCAGAGAAAGCTTCATGAAGATGACGATAAGCTAAAGCTCTAAATCCCAGACTTAGCTTTCTTATCAAGAGCTGCAGGAGCGAACGGGGCGCTTTAATAGAAGACGTGTGCGGCTGCAGTTTGTGTCTGCATGAGAGTGCATGCGGGTGTGTTGTCTGGGTAGTAAATGCAAATGCATTAAGACTTCTTTATTCTCCCCTCCCTCCCTACACACCAGCAGAATTTCATAAGCGCTGCAAAGGCCTTGTTAAGCTTAAACCATTTTAAAAGAATTAAGACACTCGACTCTAATAAATTTGACTGAAGATGCACTGCCATTCTGCTGTCAGTGGTGGAATTGCACAATATGGAAATCCATCATTCCCAGATTCAGAGTCTGTATTTACTCATTTTGAGCTATAAATGGATGTTTACACAAACTTTATATGACTTAAGCGTATATTTTCTGGACAGCACCTAATGTCTGTCCTTGCACGGATGAATAATTTCGGGACTATTTTTTCAATAATGCATAAGAACTTTTTTCCTTTTTGTACCCTGTGTTGAATAATAGGACTGAAGGATGATGAGTATATAGGACTTGCTGCACAATGCTTTTTACTACAAGCCTCGTTCACCTAATCATATTAGCACTTTTTGCTGTACCCAGGCTTTGCCTCACATTCATGCACAGAGACGCATTATTGGCAATTTGAGGTTGACAGGAAACCGTCAAAGTATCCTTGACAGTCACAGTTAGCCGGGGCAGTCTAGCCACCAACCTTCTGACTGGTAGCAACACCTCCTCCTGAGCAACGGCCGCACCTGAAGAGAATAAATATCTCTGGTAATGGGTAGTTCTACTTTTGCAAGAACCAAGGCCGTTAATAATGCTGGACTGGTGTATGTTTTTTACTCCTTGTCTATTGTGGGATTCCCTAAGTATAGAGGTTGTGGAGGTACACTTGCACAAATTCCTCCAAAAAGCCACCAGCATGCTACCTGACAGAGATGATACTATGTGCAGGTGTAATGCTTATTGGCTGAATAGTTTGTTTGGGCAGAAAAGGAGCAGACAGAGATCAGTGCAATTTTCCTTGTTTTTAGCACTTGGCTTCACATCACAGCAATGATCTTTGTATATATTATCACTTCTGTCATCCCCTTATTGGAGGTTAAGCTAAAGGACCAGCAGCACAAACATAAACAGAGAAAGCCCACGCATTTCATGCCCCACATAACTTTGACACCGTCCTCTGATCACAGTAGACACCTTCAACTTTACTTCAAAGCAGACTATAGACATTCAATTGTGCCAGGACGTTACATCTTCAAAACTAGCACACATAAAATATGCACATAATCCAAGTGCAGTTTGACATGTAGATGTTTTCTTAGCAGCAGTAGCAATCCTTGAATAATTTGATTAGTAATACAATACTATACTAAACTATACTTTAAGTCATTTTCAGTTGTGGTAGCAGCAGTTGCAGTAATATTTTGGACACTAGTTGTTTAAGCCTTCATGAGCAAAGGCAACAGCAGCCATAATGTGTAAAACAACAGTGCCAAAAAGAAGTACCAACATTACGAATTTTGCTAGTTTCAGTAGCATTTGTAATTGCTGCTGCAGTACCAGTAAAAACCGAGTGGTAGAAACAGACGATCTTGTCTTGATCAACAACACACGAGGGAAAAAAAGCCCTGTTTTAAAATTATTATTAATAAGAAATAATGTTTTATCCTTCTTAAAATGAGCTCAGCAGGCTCAGCTGCGTCCAATGTCTCCAAAGTCTACTTGAACAGTGAGCTTGTGTTATTAAGTGATGAGTGAGCAGGGAGGTTTGCACGTCCCCGTCCCAGAAATGCTCATTAGAGCAGATGCCTTTTCACTTGTGGATATTGTTCTGTGTGTTTGTGTCGTCTGCATGAGCCTGATCTTAATGCATATGGGATTTGATACTAACATATCAATTATTAATGCCTACACAATTTATTGTCAATACATCATGCTACCTTATCAGCTGCTAACAGGGTTCCTGAGATCAGGTGCTGCAGAAAGGCGGCCGTAAAGAGTTGGGTTTGCTTACTCTATGCCCTGTACACTCTTCGTATTGTAGAAACAGCAAGTTTATAAAAAGCCCCGGTACATTTTTGATGATGTTCAAGTCATTGATGAACATCTGCAAAAGCCACTTCCAACAGGTTGAGCTTGTGTTTCCTCTAGAAGATCTTTGCAGATTTGGAAGTCTGCTTTGTGCTTGTATCCTGTTGTGGCATTTCATGATCCTCCCTCTATCCACGTGGCATTTCCTGGGCCACTATCAGCACCATCACAACACCAAAGCATAGTATTTCCTACTCCCACACTTACAAGCGGACAGTAATTTCTTGTAATCAGATGCTGCTCCCTTCTTCTGAAAACACAGCTTTGATGTTGATCTACCTTAGGCTCCCGATATGCCTTCCACCATCTGCATGTAACATCACATGATCAACAACTGCATGTAAACAGCTGTTTAATGAAGTTCACATTTGAAACCTTGCTAACATATACATATGTTGTTTATATGCTTAAACGCATGAACAAAAGAAGCAGTAACTGAGACGAGAGGGAATGACGTCAAGTTCATCTTATAATCCCAGTACATGAGCAGATAACTGAACTAAATCCAGAAAACATCAATTTATGTCGGATTTCTTTCTGCGTATCCACGGGCAGATTCTATACAAGCCATGCTATTTAAAGTGCTTTAGCCTGCATAGCATTGCTACATCTCATTTGCAAGCCACTTTGCAACCCACCTCCTCCTTTTATGATGTGTCTGGATTAAACAATGTCATTTGTTTTGTGTGCACATGGAAGTCCAGAGATTTAGCAGAGCAGAGTCATACAGCAAAAATACAGTGCTTTAAATTTATTGAAACAGCTGTCACAAAGTCAATCAAACAAACAAAAAAACAAAACACACATTTCATTCACATATTTTACTACTTTTCTTCTTTTATGTAACACTTTAAATTCAACAATAATTATATTTTTTGCACTAAAATATTTTTCTTAAAGAGTTTGTGCATACTGGTGGAGTAACCATTAGAAAAACATAAAAAATATTTTGGTGATTATTAATACTTTTAATTCAGGGCAGCTGTGGAATAAATTGTGCGCTGGTCTACATCGAGTAAGCATCGTCTAACTTGGCTCCCACACGTGGATATAAAAGAAGACGTGCTTGTGGTAGATCAAAGAAGCGTTATACACTTTGACCAGCTTATTCCAGATATAGTTTTTCCTGGTGACCTGAATGGACCTTTCCCTGTTTAGTAAATCTGGCCCTATATCTACATTACCTGTGTTGTGTTGTCAGGTCAAAAGAGCTTCTTCGCATTGTGCAAAACAACCCATTGTTTGTTTTCTCAATAATTCAACCTTTGGCTTACAGGTTATGATGTGCTACTTCTTTTCGGGAGACAATGATTTTTGGCCCGGCCATTTATCATATCCACTCAGGATTTCCATTCTTGTTCTTTTTGTTTGTTTAAGGACTACATACAAGGAGAAAGGCATCCTTTTTGCCTTAGAGAGTTTACAAACCTACTTTGTTTGGAAATCACCTGTCATCTGATAAATGATTTACCATGTGGACTCTCTCTCTTGCTACCTCACACAGACAGGATGTCATCAGTTGTTTTAGGATTCACTGCAGTGGAGCATACACCTCTGCATTATTTAAAGGTATTCATTATGTATTCTTCCTCTTAATCCTTCTTTATTCCTTCATACTCATTAAATGGCATTTGTATAAATATCCAGGGTTGATTGTGGTCTGTGCGTCGGGGCCAGAATGATAAGATTTTTGTTCCAGCCAAGCCTCTGAGTAATTGCTAGTTAACGTTGTGATCTGGCTCTTTTTGCACTAAAATGCTCAAATGGAACTTTTTCATTTAAATTTTTTTTTTACTGAGCACTCATCCTTTCTCATTAGAAGCCATTAATGATGCTTGTGTATCTTCTTGCTGGGAAAGATTTCCAATAGGTCGGCCTGTTCCCTGAACAAAAAGACTGTCAGACAGCTGCAGCTTAGCACTTGGCACATGTTGGTCTCTTAGCCTGGCAGCATCTCAGGGGTCAAAGCTTGTTGCTCTGCCAACCAGCCAGTTAGAGAGGCAGCCAGACAGCACTGATGTCCGCTGCCATGCTATCTGTGCTGGCACACATGGCACCTCCCTGTGCCCCACACCCCCCACCTGGGTTCCTGATGCCTGTCCTGTGCACTCAGGTGCACGTACATCTAGCATAATGAACTCCAAGGTAGACTTTATCACTTGACTGGCTCCTTACAAGACAAAATGCCAAAACAAATCTTGTCATAATTAGGCATAATCCAGCTCATTACCGTCTGCTTAATTATCCTATTAATAACACTTCCTAGGAGAGCTTGTTTGCGGCAGCAGCAGTGCGCTCGGGCAAATGTTTGTTCCTAAATGAGCAAACACAGAGAAGACAACAGCACTGTTCAAACATGGCAGCTCTGACAATGGAGGAAAAAAAAACTGGGCCAGGATTAATAACATAGCAAAGGGCTTATTGTCCCTAAGAGCCCTTGCTTTACCACCAGGGCTTTCCAGTGCAGGTAACAGGCAACTTCAGGTGTTTATGGATATGGATTTTATAGGCTTTTATGTGTGAAATGATTTCAGGGGAACTAATGCAGTCTAACATGGAAGCAGAACTCATTACTTTATTCAGCTAAATTCATAACCAATCAACACACAGTTGAAATTCACAGCAGTTAAACCTCGCTATAAACTATACGGTCTTTTTTAATCTCATAATGAAGCACACAGAAGGGATTTTCAGATGGTAAAAGGCACATAATTATTTCAGGTCACTGCCTGCATTTAGACCTGCATTCAGTTAGAATTGCAGATGGAATACGTTAACGCTGCTTTTATAGTTGTGTTCGGCTCAGATAAACAAATCCTTGTGAGAAAATAAAAAGTATAATGGTGTCATTAAGATGGCATTATGCTCGCTTGTGCTTCATGCTTACGTTTTTTAAAAAGTTTGCCACAGTTTGTCGTATTTTGATGGAGTAATTCGTCACAAGTGTTGAGCAGTTCATTCAGATACAGTTTATACTGGTAAAGCAATATTTTAGGGTTTCCTCAGTCTGTGTCTGTTCTCTCTTTCAGATTTTACACAGCTCAAATTGTAAAAGCTGTAAGGTAGATTTGAAGTATTTGTAGTTTGTTTGTTACTGTGTCACCAGCGTCGGTTTTTAGCCTGTTCAGATCTCAGATATGTGGTCATTTACTCAAAGCCTGCAGCTCATGTCCCCAGCCAGTCAGCCTACAGAGCCTTCATATCACATAAGATATAATTACTTTTGGAAGGTAAACTTAGGTCTCAAGTCAAAACTGGTTCTCCCAATAAAAATCTTCATCTTTTTAGGTGAATATCTCTTTGGCAGAGTGAAATAACAATGTGAAATGCTGTTACAGACTGCACTTTAGGCCTCTGTGTTGTAGCCGTAATTTAGAGGATAATTTTCGTCATAGTTCAATGACTTTCTTTTTTTCTGACTAAAACAAGAAAGATCATAAACTGTGGGATGAGTTTATGATCCAATCAGACGTAATCTGCTCCTGAGAAACAGGGTGGTGGGGCTCAGCTAGCTGTTACGCTCGTCTCATGAGAACACGACAAAATGTCAACGGTTTGGAGGAAGAAGAAGAAGAAGAGTAGACAGGAAAATAAGGTGCTTTGTTAACCGTGTGGAGCAACTCTCACACAAGCTTCACACTTCATCTTTTAGTCAACTGAATCAACTTCAGATTTGTACTTTTTTAGTACTCTGACTAAAACCAAAGCTTAATTTGCTGACAAAAGCAACGCTGCTCTGTTGGTTACATTGCCTCACTGTTAACTTGAAACAAATGTTGTCCTTTTCTCACAAGTTCTAATTTCCAAAAGGGAACAAGTTTATACTTGCTGCTGTCACCATTACTAGATGTCATTTCTGGTAAAACGTCTCCGTCTTTCATAGCTTTAGAATCATATTGTTGACACATAGTTAGCTAAATAAACACCAGTCCTTCTTTGCAAGTCATTAAATATAACTGATCTCAACGTCTCGGCCCGGGCTTGCATCTGCAGATTTTAAAAAGGCACCGCTGGCACTCGTTTTCCTGTTTCTCTCACTCGTCTTGCTTTCTTGCTGAACTCTGTGCACACCTTGCAGAAGCTGTGTCAACAGAGTGAGGTGAAAAAGTCTGCCAACCTCTGCAGGCAGATGCCAGCTGAGGCAACCCAGACCACATCCTGCTTGGCTACGATTGATGTGTCGGTGTTGTCTCTCAGAGTCTTCTGTGTAAAGAATTTATGCAGGTAGGCTGTTGATACGCACAAAATCCAGCTGTATGTGCACAGACTGAAGGGTAAAAGAATTTCTCAAACGGTTTATACTTATCACCAAACTCCACCGTAACACACACACAGGCGCACAGAGTGGCTTCTCTTATCATCGTCTCGAACTCTATCCTCAGGCTAAAGTTTCCCCTCTTTGTGTGTAAAGCTATAGTTTGCCCTCTGGGAGCAGAAGGTGGAGACAAAGCCCTGGCACACCAAACCATCCTGTCTCTGAGCACATAAACCCACTTTCCTCATCAACATTTAAATGCACTTATCACAGCAAAACAAGCATAAAACTCAAAAGAAAAAAAAAAAAAAAAAAAAAGCAGTTAAAAGCCGAGTTTTCCCAAAGTATACTCGGTGATGTTATCGTTGCCATGCTGGAAAACTTCCATCACTGAAAAAGGGTATTCAGCAATATCTGTAGGAGATCATCTCTATTATAATGTAGCACGTTTATGCTTTTGATGTAAACTGAATGGGAAAGCATGACAGGATGCTGTGTTTGGGACGCCTGCTTTATTTTTTCCCCTCTGATCTCTGGAGAAAGAGGGGAAGAGAGAAATGGAGGCAGACAAACAGCGAGAAGAAAGAAGGCTTCCAGTGGATACAGAAATGAGAGATTGGGTGAAGGGAGTGACAGCAGTGCCATATCAAAAGAATAAAGAGAATGAGTTATCAAGGAAAACGGATCAATGAATTCGCTTCATGCAAAAAACAGCAAACACCAGACGCACTGAAATCCTATTATGGGGAGAAAAGTGAATAATTGATGCCTTCTTCTCTTTTTTAAATTCTGATTCAGAGATTTTTCTTACAGATGGATTTACAAGTGGTTTAGAAGCACATTAATGATTTATATGTGAGTTCGAGAGCTTGCTTACCAAAAAAAAAGAAAGTATAATCCATCGGCACTGAGCGGCACAGACTCTACAGGTTCTAATGGTGTGCAAGGAAAACAAAGGCATATGTAGTAAAATAATCACAAAGGACGCATGTAGTCGCAGATTCACACTTGGAAGCTCCAATTTTTAACTTGAAGTTCTATCCCGTCTTTTAAATTTGAATCTTTTCACTATTTACAAGCAAAACAATCACAAACTTGCAAAAAGCTGTTATTAAAAGTAGTTCTGTCAAATTAGATCTGCAACCAGACTACAGCTGCAGAACAGACCAGAAAACAGATAAATACAACTTTAGGACCTGGACCCTATGTCAAAATGATTAGTGCAATAAAAGAAACAAAAAGCAAAGGTAAAGAACAAAGCACACACACCTGATAACACCAGTGGAGAATTTCCAACAGTTGCAGTCTGGTCACATCTAAGGTTCAACGGTGAAGTCCTTGCAGAGGACACATCCTGGATTGATGCCATGTAGCGCACTCTCTTCACGGTCAGATGTATGAGAGCAAGGGGACAAGAGCAATCTGACACCATGAACATTGCACTCCAGTCATCTACCGAGTTAAATATATTTTCCATGAGAAACGTAACCATCCATACATCCATTTATTTTCTTCAATTCAGGGTTGCAGAGCGGGTGTGGTCTGTTGCAGGGCTAATAGACAGACAATCATTCACACTGAAATTCCCATGTATGGCCAATTTAGAATCACTTATAAACCTAACCTCACTAATGTCTTGATTCTTGCTCAATGAATCAAGGAAATCCCAAAAAGTTGATTCTGTTCATGTGGCCGCAACGTTTTCAGTGAGAGAAACGTTTCATTACTTATCCAGGTGACTTCTTCAACCACATGGATGAGGGACGAAATGTGGCTGACTAACTGCATGTCTTTGGACAGTGGGAGGGATTCAAACCCACTGTGCTGTGAGGAAACATTGCTAACCACTGCTGCCTGTTGCTTAAATCCATTAAATCCATGTTTATCCACTTCACAGTGATAAACATGCACACTACAATTGCACATTGGCACAAAGTTTTCCTGGCATATCACCAGCTTATTTGTGTTTAAAAGGGTGAAAGGGGGGAGTAGGTGTTTATAGCTATTGAGGGATACGTGGACTAAACAATGACTCCTTGTTGCCCTTGGTAGCTGCCACCAGAAATACTGGTTTCTTAAACTATTGATCTGTTTATTGTTGACTTAGCCAGGCGTACTACCCAGGAGTGCAGTTGATTTTGCACTATGTTGCTACCCCTGCGCTAAGAGCCATAATGTAAGCTGTAAACGAGCAGAGTGGAAGGGGACATCTCAGGAAATTAAATTTAACATTGCATGAATGCTGTGACGGAATAAACTAACATAAAACCCCTCGACCACAGCGCTGCACAACCACGCTTCGTAAAGGCACATGGATAATAAGCCACTACCAGCCCTGCTAAT
Organism: Copadichromis virginalis; assembly: GCF_057382275.1. NCBI lineage: Eukaryota > Metazoa > Chordata > Actinopteri > Cichliformes > Cichlidae > Copadichromis > Copadichromis virginalis. The sequence continues at coordinate 30,204,111 of NC_140618.1, forward strand.
GTTAATGACATTTTGTTTTCTTAGCTTTAGACATGGTGATTAGCCTAAATTTCGGTTCACAGAGCGTAGCTGGAGGACTCGCTGGCACTGTTGCCACACTGGACACAGACACATCACCAGTAATCCTACGCAGTTAGCTTCTTACTATGTTTTTTTTACTAACAGTCGTCATGTTTCACAGCTCACTGAGCTCATTTGAATGTTCCATCATCAGCAGTGACTTCCCTCTCGTAGTGTTTTTATGCAACACATGACATCAGTAGATCACTTAATAAAAGAAAATTATGTTAGAGACTGGTTACCACCAATAATCCATGTGAAGAGAAATGTAAAGTAAGAATGCGATTTCGAGGAATGTTTAGCAAAACTATAAAGAACGAATAACTCACAGGTTTCTTTTTAACCACATTTTAAAAAACAGAGTATTGCAAATAGGTTTATGTGCACGTGCCTTTACGAAAGAAACTGACCAAAACATTATGCAACGCAACTATATACTTCCTCTGAGCAGGCAGGTGGCAGACCACACAAAACAACACTTGGCACCAAGATAGCAGTGAGTTGCTCACTTGGCATCCCCACCAACCTTAACTGGCACAGTGAAGAAAATAACCTCCACAGGCCAATAACAGCTCACGGGTCTAACACTGCATTTGGCACCCTGACCCACACCAAAATAGCTTCCTAACTTGTGCTGTTGTTATACAACTTTCTTTCATCACTCTTGCCTGTTTTTTGTATGCATGTAAAATGTATGATATTAATAAACTGTATTTTTACATATTAAGAGCTTCAAGTAATTTTTTTTCATTATCTAATGTTATGAGAATGTCAAGAGGATTCTGTCTGAACTTTTTAAGGTAAAGAAAAATGTAATTCAAAACTTAAATAAACAAGTTAAAATCAGAAATAAAGACCCGACCACATTTTCATGCTTTCCAGCATAATTTATTCACGGTTGCTGTTTTACAGACATGGCTGCAGCTGAGACCACCACCAACAACAACCTGACATGAGCCAGTTAAATCTTTTAACCCGGCGAGGCGTGATTGCCGATGCCCTGCAGGTGCGTTCGCCTACCCTGCAGCGGCACTGCTGACCACGCCCCGCCACAAAAGTGCTGTGCAAAAGTCTTGAGCCACCGCTCATTTTTTGCTTCTAAAGACCATCTTGTGGTCTTGAGCATTAGCTCTCCAGTTTTTCTTTCTTTCTTTCTGCTTTTTCTGGTCCGAGAGATTCATCCAACCCTTCCCCTAATCCATCTGCTGTTCACTTGTTATGGTCTGATGAATCCAAATTCAAGATTTTTAGCTAAATTATCATCACTATGTACGGAGGAGATTAGGTATAAAGTCAGTATCTACAGTCATCTCTAAAAATATGGAGGGTCTGTGATGGTTTAAAGCTGTGGTGTTGGGGATCTTGTCAAAACTGATACGATTACCCAGAAAAGTACTGTCAGATATTAATCTATGTGAAAAGCATCTGTTTGACAACAGCTTCACTTTTCAGCATGACAATGACCCCAAAGACGCTGCCATTGAAGTAAAAACACACCTGGATAGAAAAAAACAATCAGACACTATCAATCGAGGTCTAAGAAGATAAGATAAGATAACCTTTATTAGTCCCACACGTGGGAAATTTGTTTTGTCACAGCAGAAAGTGGACAGTGCAAAAGTTATATAGCAAAAATTTGAATACAATACGAATAATATACTGTACACAACTGTACAGAATAGAATAGAATAAAATAAAATACTATATACAGTAGAATAAAATAGAATAAAATATACAATGGGATAAAAATAGAACACAAATTCTATATATAACTGAGTAAAAATACAACTTTGTCAGAAGAGAGTATTGCATTCTAAGAAGCTTGGAAAGAAAAGCATCTGGACCTCTTCAAGTTGCTTGAAGACGTTTCACCTCTCATCTGAGACGCTTCTTTAGTTCTAAGGTCAAATGGTGGAGAGTCCCAGATTTAAGCCCTCTGGGAGTGTTCTCCCCCCCAAGAGGGACAGTGGACCCCCTAATGATCCTCTACCTAAGCACACGAGTGTGAAAACGGCTATAGGTCACAATCAGTCAAAATTTTGGGTGAACTTATTGTGAAATCTAGCCCCACCCTATCATTTGATTTCCTGATATCAGACAGCCCAGATGCTTTTCTTTCCAAGCTTCTTAGATTAAGATGACTGAGAACCTTCACAGACACTATCAGTCATGGATTGGCTGATAGATCCCACACAGCTTTATTGAAGCTGTGTGGGATCATCTTAAATCATCAGAGAACAGAGCAAAAAGGCAGCCAACATCTAAAAACGAGCTTTGAATGTCCTTCTAGAAGCCTGGAGAACTAGTCCTGAAGACTACTTAAAGAAATGACAAGAAAGCTGCAAGAGAGTTCGGGCAGTTGAAGAGTAAAAGTAGCCACACCACATATTGAATTTCAAGCTCATTAGAATTATATAATCTCTGTTTTTGCCCAGTATATTGTATGTTTGTACAGGTTTCATCATGTATTTTCCATTTTCCTAGCAAAATACAAACAAGTAAGGAGTGACTCAAGAGTTTCGCACAGTACTGCATGTGCTTATTTTGGACTGCTTTAGCTATCATCAAATGTCATTAATAGTGAATGAAGACCCCCAAAAATGACAGCCCTTTATGTGGGTGCAATTTCCAGCACATCCTCAATCTATTAACTGCACATCATTAAAATATCCCCTCCTGCTATTTCAAGCCACGCAAGTCGCTCACGCTAACAACAATTAGGCCCCTGAAATTACTCATCATAACGCTGCAGCTCACTGGGCAACAAAAATAAATGTGGTTATGGATCAGCTTACCCCAGTGAAGCTAACATTTGCCAAGTGCTAATGATAGCAAGACAGTGTACATAACAACAGACCGCAGTCTGCCTTCATAATGACACACATAGAAAAGGAGGCTAAAGGAAGAGATACAGTCTGCCAACAAAGGATAACAAACTCACAAAGCTTGGGCAGGATCGCCACATGCAATTTCAGGAAACTAGGCTTTAGTACAACATGTGCTGGAAGATATTAGTATGATTTATGCACTTGTCTTCAAAACTATTTGTTGCTGCAAGTGAAGGGGTGAACAGTTGGACAGAATTTTAAGGACTCTAATAGCCCAAGGAAGTAAAAAGTCATTCTGCTGTGTTTCATACGTTCAGAGAAGTGTGAAGGTCAAAGTATCTCTCACACCCACGCATGAATGCACCTTCAATTTTTTTCGCCAGCAGATTGAAAATCACTTCATCTTCTGTCTCTTGCTCTCCACGTCAGCCACAAGTTATACGGAGCAACTGGAAAGAATTTTAAAACCGACCTTATTGCACAATAATGGCAGAGACACAAATGCCAACAATTAAGACTTAAATGAGCTTTGTTGACAGCTGATCTGCAAAGGTGCTAAACAAGAGTGTGACAGGATAATTTCTGGGAAATGGCAAGGAAAGATTGTGATAATGGATGCATTTGTATTTCCTTTCTTTATGAAGTGCAATATGTTTTGTGTATGTTTTGCAATATGTGTCCAATGTTCAGTGTTCGATAATGAGTATGCACCGCTGTGCTGCTGATACCCCGGCATTCTGTGGTTGCTCGTACATTAAATTTTGTGCTACCTTGTAATACACACTGTACATAGTGACACAGCTACCACAGTTCTGCTGAAGAGGTACTGCTAATGCAGAAGTGCTGATACCCCCGCTCTCATCAGATACAAAACAGGCTGGAAACTGAAAATGCACGAGAGAAATAGCCAGACCCAGAATGCACTGGGTCTGGCAGGGAGGAAGCAGATGGGTTGGCTGGCCTTACCGGATAGCAGGGGCCCAATAGTGGCACCGGTTGTTGTTTTTGATGAGCTATGCACATAAGAAACCAGAACATCTGGTCTGACCATGTGGCACCTCCATTTGTCCAACGCCCCTTGAAACAAGTCCTCACATTGATACACAAGCACACACACACACAAAGACACACACCTTCCACTGCCAGCTGCATGCAAGCAAATGTGAACTAAATCCAATGAATGATGCATGTTATTTACAGCAAGGTGGGGAGAAGCAGGTTTGCCGGTGGTGGCGGGTGGAGGGGTTTTTTGGGGTTGGGGGAGAGGAGGGTCTCCGCGTGCACGTCATCCTTTTCTGTGACTTTGATTAAAAATCACCTCACTCTTCCCCAAACAACTCATGAATATGCAGCAGGGTAATAAGCCCTTGCTCAAAGCAACTGATTTGTCAATTGTCTGCATTTCATCAAGATTGAGTAACACCTCAAGGGTGCTATAATCGAAAGCTGTAAAAAGAAGAGGGAGGAAAGAGCCTGCTCACCATTAGATTGCTGCGTTATCTTAATCATTAGGCACTTCGGGAGCTTAATTAACGACCTGACAAGAGCCGGGTAGAGGATTTGGAGTTGATTGGTTGTCGGAGGTGTTGAGCGAGTATACAGAATGCTAAGTCAGGGGAGGAATTCTAGGGAGAGAAAGGAGCGGCTGATTCGCTTTCAAAAACCAACTCAGCAGCAGCAGCAGCAGCCATTAGACGGTTTTAATTAAGCGTAATTAGAGATGCGATTACAATGATGGGTTTGATAACCAGTATTAAACCATTCATCCATAAATGTTATGCTAAAATAGATGAGGGGAAAAATGGGAGAGAAAGGAGGGGCGGAGTGGAGGAGGAGTAAGATGTAAGGAATAAATATGTGTGAAAAGAAAGAGTGTCTGTAAGAAAGAGAGGGAACGAGAGAAAGAGAGAAAGAGGGGCCTGTCTGGCAGGTTGCCACCAATTAGTTGGATGTGCTCAATTGCAGGAATTCTCTGGTGTCGTGACTCATGTTGACAGGTGTTCAGGGTGAATTATTTGTAGTGGGGAGGCAGGGTGTGCGCACTAAACACACACGCGCACACACACGTACCATCCCATGGCACTGCTCTGATATATATCTAGCATTTATTGCACTGGTCGGCAGGAGAAAATGAGATTGGACACTTTTTCCTCTTTCTCATTCCTCCTCCTCTTCTTCCCTCTGCTGACTGGCTGACTGGGTCATTTTTAAATGCCTTGTAAATTTGTCAGCCATATTAAGTGCCCATTAAAGGGCACCAAGCTGGAAGAAGAAGCAGAAAAGAGAGGCTCATATGGCAGTCCCTGACTGGCGCTGCTCCCACATCCATCCAGCTTAATGGTGCCCGCCCACTGTGGTACTGGGGAGTCATAACTGTGATGTATTGTGGCACAGACAGACACAAGCTGAAAGAGGCAGATTAGCTACTGCAGGCCAGAATGCTTTGAGGTAACCTGGCTCGGACTGGCCGCTTGGCATCTGTTGCAGCGTGCGTGATGTGGCGTGGTGATCTGTGATCCTCGTCAGATGACAACTAACACTTTGAAAAGTGTAAAAGTGAACGGATGCAACAAAAGGCAGAGGTGAAATGTCCAAAGCGTGAACCGGTGGTTACAGCATGTTCAGTCAGCTTTGGTTTCCGGGTTGATCGACACATCTCATTGAAACAGTGAGCAGTGTTGTGCAGCGGCCTTTGAAGTGTGTTTTCCCTTGTTTACTGGGTGTGTCCCAAGTACTACATACTATATGCACAAACCTGCGCTAATAAAAGGGCAGTGTACACAGCGAGTTAGTTGCCATTGTAACATAACCGGCTGTTCAATGTAACGCCACTTCTATTTAAAAAAACAAACAAAGGAAAACCAAAGATATTCTGCTACGCTTTGTTGGAAGTGAAGCACTGTGAAGAAGACGGGTGTGGCTTGAACAAAATGACTAAGAAGGAGTAAAATTATTTTTTCAATCCCCACCCCCAAAAATATCTAAAATGAAACAAAAACAAACAAACTTTACAATTCTGTTCAAAAAACACAGGAATCATAAAGCATTCTGGATTAGAGCAACTAGTCTGTTTTGTAAATCTTGGTCATAACCATGTGTCAATGATGTGTGATTGGCATGCTATTAGCCAATGAGCAGGCAGTTTCACAGTCAGTCCTTCTATTCTGGTCACATCCTTTAAACCAAGACGGTAGCAGTGAAAACGCTAATCTCACGGCTTCGAAACAAGATTTCAATGAACAACAAACCAGTGGATGACATCACGGTAGCTTTATCCATCTTTATTACTAGCTATAATAACAAAGTACTATATCTGGCATCCAAAGCTTCAGCAGTGCTCTCAGCTTTGATAGAAACAACTTTTTATATTGTGTTTTTTTCCACCGTCCTCTAACACTTTTCCATCTCAGATTTCCTCACTTTGCTTCATTACAAGCAAGGCCTCTTTGCATGTGCATGTCCTTTTAAATCCCCCACATTTCAGTGTGATTAAAATCTGACTGGGCCACTCCATTACCCTCCATTTCTTCTTTTTAGCCATTTCTTGGTGACATTGCTGGTGCGCTCTCTGCAAACAGAGGGGAATACAAATGGATATTTACCTATAATTCCTCATCATGTCAGCATTACTGTCCCTCGATATTCTGGTAATTAACAAAGAAGAAACGGGCCTTAATCAATTCAGGCAATTGCCGTCTTTGAACTCTGCACTGCGTGTTTTGTCAACCTAGCTGCAGTCAATAAATCTTTAGTCTTATCTAAAACGAAAAAGCCCGAGTCCATTTTCTGATGGACACGATAAAAAGCCACTCCGCTCAATCAATGAGTAAGCCCCGAAAAAAACAACTCCTGCATCGAAAGAATGCTTTAAAAAGAAATAATCATGATGTCATGTTCAATATAAACTCTGTGCACACACTGTTCAGTCTGGGTCACGTCGTGTATGATTCAGACTCTACACATGTGAGTAGACATGATTCACATGATCACTGTCATCAGATTCTCTCATCCAGTGTGCTCGAGTGGAGCAGGATTCACATCAATGCGCTTTGTGGCTTTGACCCCACAATCTCTGGAGCTCAAATCAGAGAACAGACGGTCCAGATTTCACTATGGAGGTTGATGGAGAAGCTCATTTTGTGTATACTCTCAGGTAACATTGGACTTAAAAATCCATATTTTATTTACTGGGCCCAGCTTCTCTGCTGCAAGCATTGTTGCCTTACTTTATCCTGTGTAGGTGAACTCTCTTTTATTTTTGAGCTATAATGAAGCCAAAACATTCCCACAAAGTCATCACCTTCAATTCTAGGAAACATTATTTTCTGGAATTTTGTGGCCAGACCATTAAAACAAATCTTACTAGCTGCAGTAAACAGTATCAGAGACAACAGAGCAGGGAAGAAAGATGCTGTGGATTCTAGTATAGAAGGCAGAATTTTTACATTTTGATCCCACTTCCAAAGCTTTCCTATCCAGTCTATACACATTTAGGCCTTCTAATTATGCATGTATTGTTTCGCATTCACTAATATAGTTAATTGCAGCATTTTTCTCTATACCTTTAACACCCACCCTTTTTCCTCATCCTCTCCTCCCTGCAGCTTCTTTAATGAAGTTGTATGGAGTAGAATTTTCCCTATGCTGAGACTGGATATGAAAGAGAGTCCTCAGAGTCATGGCGACACAGGGCTCTCTCCCTCCCACTAATGAGCTGAGCTTTCAATGCGCCTACTAATTAGTTCATCTATAACTCTAAGCACTCAATTACTCTCCACCAGCACCAGCACCACCACAGAGAGGCGAGAGAGGCGATAAGACTGACAAATGCCTTGGCAGTATGTTCAAGAGCTCACTCACACACACACACACACCAAATCGCTTTGAGCTGTGAGGCCCAGGAGAAGTTTTTCTAAACTTCCCACGCTCAGACATGCTGTTCAGGCAAAGCACATTGATCTTCACTTTCACCCTCGTTCTCTAGTGTTTTTCCCCGTCTCTCTCTCCCTCCCACTTCCTTGATGCGTGGTTCACGGATTTACATAGATGTGCACACTGACAGATGTCCACGACGAGTGCAAGGCTTGTTAAAATACAAGTGCAGCAAGTAAGAAATGACCTCATATAAATGATATCTGTCGAGATTTATCCTGTACCCACCACTTTCCTGTATCGACTGCAAGCAGCCACCAGTCTTCACATGGACACCTACACCGCCAGGCTTCGACAAACCTTGTGGATAAAGCGTAAAATAAAACGTAGTCCTTCACACCCAACACTGAAGCACTTCTCTGCACTGACTTAGCTCAGACTTTTAAAGCTGTATTGATCAGGTTTTGGCCAGAAAACAGGAGAAAAGTATAAAACTAAGCTGCTACCACATATCACTGGATAAGCAGGTTGTTATGACTAATCTGTGAGCATATTATTGCCTCCCTTTACACACGCATAACGTGGCAGAAATTAGCCTCCTCCAAAGGGTGGCTGGCCTCTCCCTTACAGATAGGTTGAGAAGTTCAGCCATCCGGGAGGGGCTCAGAGTAGAGCCGTTGCTCCTCCACATCGAAAGGAGCCAGGTGGTTCAGACATCTGATAAGGATGCCCCCTGGGCGCCTCCTAGGCGATGTGTTCAGGGCATGTCCCGCCAGGAGGAGGCCCCGGGGCAGACCCAGGACACGCTGGAGAGATTGAATCTCTCGGCTGACCTGGGAACGCCTTGGTGTTCCACCAAACAAGCTGGAGGAGGTGGCCGGGTAGAGGGAGGTCTGGGCTTCTCTGCTTAGGCTGCCATGCCACTTATCTGGGGCCATGACCTGGCCCCAGATAAGTGGAAGAAGATGAGTGGATGGATAAAGAGAGTTTATTTAATTTTTTTCTACAGCCCTGCCGCTGTAAAAAAAAAAGAAGTGCAGACTGCTTTTAATTTGGAGAACATATTCTCTGCTTTTAAAGTAATTTATTGATCTTCTACATCCTATTGTATTGTTTTTCTTTTGTTTCACATCTTGTCCTAGTTGTCACATAGTGGCGAACAGGTTTTTTCTACATCATAATAAAAAGTCAATTTTAGAACCAAAGCTAATCAGAATAACGGCTGTTTTCTGCCAAACTGACGCTTCAGCAGTGTGACCATAACATGATATGTCCATGAAATGAAATATTAAATATTAAAGAGAGAAAAATTATTATAATATTAAAATTATTTTTGTGGACTCAACCATTCTTAATGCCAGCAATTGACATCGGGCTTATGTGATTTAGACTTTGAACGATTTTGTGGCATTTATTTTTCCGTTAAAGCTGGATTTTTCCAATTTTTGAAATACGAGTTAATAGATCTGACCAATCAGGCCGCTGCATTTAGCAATGATCGCCCTCAGAATGATGCACTGTTGCTGAATATACAATAATATGTTAATAGAAGAATAATACTATTTTACCTGTGACACGCAGGTAGATGCTGATTGATATTCCTCCGCCTTCTCAGATGTGGTTCCGGCTCTGCCAACAAGTGCTCAAACTGACATCCTGAAATATGTATGAACGCTGTTGTGATACAGCTTCAACTCCTGGATCAAACTCTAATCACTGCTGCCTTCTCCTGGGAACTGGATGAAGCCAGGATCTGTTTCTTGCGTTTTTTTGTTTAGAAACATCAAGACCAGCTCATCATGGTTTAATGTTGACTCCATTGTTTTCATAGTGCGCTTTATGAGGACGAATATTCTGCAAAAAATATATCTATAGACGATAACGTGATAAGTTTGTGTTCAAAAAATTCTGAATTTCATGTTGTTTTTTCACAACGCATTCGGTGTGTAAAGGCCTTTACTCTCATGGTTTTTTTTTTATTATAAAGTCATTATAGTAAACAAATCAACCATAACGAGTCATTACCTTTGACCTTTTCATTCTCCTAAAGAAGGAATTTCTTAGAGGACTGTCCTTACCTCACCCCTCTATTGATATCAAGCCTATAGTCAATGACCATTAATAGTCCAATGGGAACTTTTGTTGAAAACTTCCCTAAACCTATGCAAATATATAACAGGTGGAATGACCACCTCATTTGCACAGCCCAGTACCTTCCTCCTAATGCATGCACAGTCGTTTCAACAGCAAATACCCTCCACCCACAGACACACACACATCACGAACTCTGTACCGACATGCAAATCAGCGACACGGTCACCACTCTGTAAAATAATTACTAACCTACTCCACTGTATTCAAATATTACCTAAAAATGAAAGTACTTTATTCTTTATAAACAAAACTTTATTGTCTCAATACGAGATGTAGAAGCCCTCTCGTCCTCCTGACACCTGTTCTTTGCCAGCAAATATATAGCAACCAGTAATAAAAGATTAATCCAGGTGCGTGAAGGAAGCATCACAATCAAAATTCAAATTTGCTGATACAAATGTTATTATGCAAACAGATGCAAACATGTACACACATGCTTATCGCATCATAGGCAAATGTACAAGCCTCATCTTTCATTTTCTTTGTCTTCCGAGTCCCGTCCAACAAACAGGGTCTAAGTAAAGACATCACCCGGGGGCTCTGCAGCACCTCCATAAAAGAGGGCGCAGCTCAATTACCCCACCTGTCATGGACCAGAAACAGACTCAGCATGGCCACTGCTGTGGCTGGTTAGTTGAGAACTCAGTAACGCGGGTGTTAGTTAATACATACATAAACTAGTTTCACTGCATAGGAACACACTGCGTGTGCAACAGTAGTGGTAGTTAGTTGGACTTTATAGTGCGTTCACGGCTGAATCGTTTGATGCAGTCTAAAAAGTGTCAGCTGGTCGGGCTTGTTTGGACAAATGCCGGATACAGATGAACCCTAGAAAAGTTGCTCAAGCTATGAGCCAGCCACTTCATTAGGTACACCTCTGCAACTGCCTGTTCACTGAAACATCTTATCAGCTGATCACACAGCAGCATTTCAATGCATTTAGCCATGCAGACAGTCTGCTGAAGCTCAAACATCACCATCACAAGACAGGTAATTTAAGTGACTTTTAGTGTGGCATGGTTGTTTCTCCTGAGTGGAAAATCAGGATTTACACAAAATAATGGAAAAAAGAAAAAATAGTAGCAGTCATTTGAGGGAAATGTCTTGTTGACAATGGTCGGGATAGGAGCTAGCCCATACTAGGGCTGATAGGAAGGCAACAGGAACTCATATAACCACTCATCACAATCAAGATATTGCAGAAGAGCATCTCTGATTACATAACATGTTGAAACTTGAGGACTACAGAAGCCAGGTGCTAGTCCTATCACTTAAAAACAGGGAACTGAAGCTACAATATGCACAGACTCACCAAGTTAGACAAGAGAAGATTGGAAAAATCGTTGGCTGGTCAAGTGAGTCTCAATTTCTGCTGTGACATTCAAACAGTAGGGTCAAAATTTGCATAATCAAATGAAAGCATGGACCCATGCTGCCTTGTATCAAGCGTTCATGTTGCTGCTAGTGGTGTAATGGTGTGAGGTATATTTCCTTGGCACCCTTTTGGGCCCTTAGCACCAGCACCATTGCTTAAAACCCACAGCTTTTAAGCAAGTATTATTGCTGACCATGTTCATTCCTATTTGACCACTCTGTATCCATCTTCTGATGGCTGCTTTCAGCAGGATAATGCACCATGACATGGAATTCAAATAGTCTCAAACTGGTCTCTTGAACATGTATGTAAGATATCTGTTATCATGTGATAACACACCAAAGTCGCTTCCATGCCTGGGCTGTTGCAAGACTTTCAAGATTTTCCACAGGAGGTGAAAGTGAAAAGTTGATTCTTAACAAAGGTCTGCCCAATTGCTGTTTAATACTTTTATATTAACTAACAGGAGGGGCAGGGATAGCTCAGTAGGTAGAGTGGTGGCCCCATGATCGGAAGGTCGGGGGTTCGACTCCACTGAACGGTTACCCTGAGGTACCCCTGAGCAGGTCCCTACACACTGCTCCCCAGGCGCTGCATTGGTGGCTGCCCACTGCTTTACTGGGTGAATGGGTTAAATGCAGAGGAGCAATTTCCCTATGGGGACTAACACATACACATTATTATTATTAACACTTAATGCCTTGACAGCTACTGTTTGTTCAAAAGTGGACCAAAATGTATCAGTGGATAAGTGTGATTTCATGCTTAAGACTCCTAATTCATCTGTCACATGCAGTGCTTTGGAAATATTATCCAGAGGTTCCCGTGAAACTGAATTTGTTGTCATTTGAATCCAATACTCAATGATCTGAATATTTGTCCCCTTTTTTCCTCTTGTGTATTTCTTGGACCCGTGAGGCAGATATCATACCTTTCTGTCTTCAAATCATCCTGTTCTACCCACTTTAAACAAACAAAGTGCAAATGCATAAACAAATGAAAGCATGAAAGATTCACAGCCCATTTCAAGTAATTTGCCATGTTTGTTGTCATAGAACGAGACGCTGGTTTAGTTTATAAGATTGAATTGCTGCTCATGTGTTTCACTCTATTGTGGCTCGATAGCTGCTAATCTTTCCTGTTTGGACCACCTCTCCAGCAGTAAGTGAAAGAAAGAGAGAAATTGCAATGTTGAATTAACAGGACCTTTATTTCCTTCCCAGATAGCAAGGAGACATTGAACAGATGTTGATTTTCCATCTGAACCATCAGAATCGTCAGGATTGAAATGTCAACACAAAACCAATGTTGAAACAACATTGAAATACTGATGAAACCTGACACTGACATTGAAATAACATTGATTCACTGTTGTTCTGTCATCGTTGATTGTTGATCTATGTATAGTTGACAAGGTGACAACAATCACGTTGAAAAACCATCGATTTATGGTTGAGCGGGAAATTAAAGCTGCTACCACTTGGACTATTCCGCAGCACCCCTATCACATTGGTACATCCCTCCAGGTAACCATTGTCTTGTACAGTAGAGCGGGACATTCGATTTACTCTCAGCAGAATTGACCGGAGAAGGCATCAGTTCATGCACTGCACTGGCCTGCACCACGATTAGTATAAGGTAAGAATGAATGACTTTTGTTCTATTCGTTATTTCCACGGTTGCATTTGAATAACAGTAAAAAAAAAACAAAAACTTGTTAATGTAAAGTTTCGGATAAAATGTGGGAGCCTGAAATTGTGTCTACTTTCTTCTTACAATCCGGCAACAAATAAATTGCACTGCAAACAAAGTCTATCAACAAAGAAAACATTTTCATACTTTTCCGTTATATTCCCTTACAAAGCTAGCTTTAACGCTTCGAGGGTTCCTTTGTTCTTGCCGTCGCCTCGGCGCTTGACCCAGACTTTCGCTCTGTAGTTGCTTTTTAGCATAGTACTACAAAAAATTGTAAATCTGTGATATATGATTGATAAACGTAAAAGTAACTGTATAAATGTGTTCAATGACTTTGTTACTTTTAATGATTGGAGAGCACCCGCTTCGATTCGCACTCAATTCAAACTTTACGCTGCACGCTCACCTACCTTGCGTTTGCACCTTTTGTCCACACGTAAACTGCGTTTAGCATTTACGTGTGGACGAGGAAGACGGAGAAAACGCAGCGTCAAAGGTGTGCGCCTATTTTGACGCCACACTGTGCGCCAAGTTTTTGTCTCGGTGCCATGAATTCCTACAATGGCAGACTTAGACAAAATACTGTTAATGTTATTATCGTCAGTGTTTAAATGCTTACATATACGGGTTTGCTTGTAATTGTTGCCTATATACATTTTAAGCTATTATTTATTATTTAGTTCAATCAATAGATCAAGTTTTGTAGTGACTATGAAATATATTGTAATTATCTGTTTCCTGTTTATCCTAGACAGGGCAAAAAAGGACTCCAAATTAAAAAAAAAAGATAAAAATGAAAGACTGGTGCATTGTGCAGTTTAGCACTGGTGGTACAGAAATAGTCCCTAGATCATGGATAAATGGGGAGAAATTGTCATGGCCTCCATATCCTCCGTGAGACACATTCAGGATCCACGACGCAGTAAAGAGGAGAGTTCATCCTGGTGCAACATGGCTCACCTATGCACCAGTCCGACTTCTAATAAGCCATGGTGGGTATCATCTGGATTGGTGTTGTATAAATGTAACAATAACAAGTTTTTCATGTCCTAATTTATGTCTGGCCATACATTGTGTTTGTACTTCCAGACACATTTCACAAAGCAGAACGCAGTCTTCAGAAATATCTAAGTGAACACTGTGATACGTCTGACCTTCAGTCCGAAGCTGAAACTCAGACCAGTCATAAAAGAAAGCACAAGTAAAACTTTTTTTATTTCACAAACATATCTTTGATTGCTAAGAATTTATGATCTTGTCTTTTATACATATCTGTGGTGCTTCCTTACTGCAATATCACCACATAATATAGTCCAAAAAGTGGAAGCTTGTAAACTTTTTATAAATGCAAAGCCGTGTACACTTGTGCACTTCAAAAATTCCTTGTATACTGTACCTTCTTGCACATCTCCGTTTCCTGTGTGTGTTGTTATAAATTAAACTGTAACTTTAGGAAAAAATATTCCAAAAGCACATTTGTAATTACTTATGACCGTTTTCAACTTTTTTTCTTTAGACCAAATCCCCTGTACACATATAGTGACTCAGAGGATGAGCAGCCCACAAAGAAATGGTTTCCCCAGGCCCCTCGAGTGAAAATACCAGGTAATAAAATACTGTCTAGTGTCTTTGTACATATCTGTGTGTGACACAAGGAAACTTTTGACAAGTTGTCTGTATTCTTAAATACTTAAAAAAATTTATCTTTTTCTGTCAGACCTGACGAGAGCTGTTAATGAACTCCGTGAGGAGGTCAGAGCCATCCGCAATGAATCGGTAGATGCTGGGGTACTGCCTCTGGATTTGCCCTTGCACAACATTGAGGAGCTAAACAATGCAGAGCCAGCTCTTCAATCACAAGAGGCAAATAAGGCAATGGTAAGTATATAAAGGTTATATACACTTTGTAACTATAAAGTGTAATAGCTGTCAGATGTGATTTAAATACATAACAACGGCTTGTTGATTAAACACACAAGCACTTGCATACACATTTAAGACATGAGACACGCTAATTCCATCTCTTAAAATGTGTCTATAGGTGAGACGCTTTGCCTTGATTGGAAGAACCACACTGGAGGTGCGAGTCCGCCGTGTAATGGCTTATGCCATTACAAACGAGCTGGCCTCGGTACTAAACTGGGCAGGGAAAAAAACCAAGGACCAGACAAAGCAAAAAATGGCATTTAAAGATACAGCGCTCTGCAAATGCATATTTGGTAAGTTTTACTGTTTTTTTGCTATATTACTTTGTCTTTCTTAATAACAAGACTTTCATGTCCGGTTAATCTGGAGATGGAGTCTTTGGTCTTTGGCTTGTTTAGTCCTCGGGTTGTAGTTTGTACAGCCCGAGGACCCCATGTTTATTTTGTTTTAAAGGACACGGCACACCATGCTAAGACTTATCACTTTTTCCGCTCATAGCTCTTTGGGAATCAAATGCGGCAGTTTGCAGATTTACGCCTGGTGACTTTCATGTTTATCAGCCTAGGAGTTTACATACTTTCTCCCCGCTGAAGACAGTTAACAAGAGCTTATTCACGTGCTCTAATTCACTTTTTTTGTTTGTGTGTGTGTGTGTGTGTGTGTGTGTGTGTGTGTGTGTGTGTGTGTGTGTGTGTGTGTGTGTGTGTGTGTGTATTTTTGTCCTAGATGGCCTGACGCAGCAGTTAGGGGCAAACTCTATGTCCGAGTTTGTCTTTGCGCAAGCAGTGCAGAAATGGCTCCGATATGCCCCAGATCGTTTGGGTGGTGCAGGACGCACATCATGCATCCCCATCCCAGAGTAAAAAATTACAAACTTCTGTGAAACATATAAATGTAAATAGGAAACTGTCTTTTAATAAAGTATTTAGCAAACGAAACATGACTATTGACCTTTTTTTTTCTCTCTGTTACATCACATGCAATGCTTTCTTATTTTAGGATATTAATATTGACATGATACATTGTGAGACATTTGGTTTTTTTTTTATAAAGGGTGTCCAATTTAAGGAATAAGTACAATTATGTGTTTAGGTGGTTTAAGTATTGATGGAAACATGCAGTAGTTTAGTATTGGTTAAAATACCTATAAAGAAAGGTAGATTTCCAGTCATGATTTAACTGTTGTTTTAATAAAAAGCAACTGTGCGAAAGAGGTGGAAAATCAACACCATAGCTCAACAGTGTTTCAATATCAGAATCTGACATTGTTTCAATGTCAACAGTATTAGAAAATACAACGTTGAATCAATGTCAGGTTTCAACATTGATTCAACATCAAAACCTGACGTTGTTTCAACGTTAAAAAAGGGTGCAAGAGTGACGTTAGGTCAACGTCACACTTCAACGTTGATTCAATGACACAGCCTGATATTGACTCAACAGTGTTTCAATGTTTCCTTGCTATCTGGGTTTCTTATATTGCAGTAACAATGATGCACTACTTTTGGTTTTAAATTGAAGCTTATAAATATCTACATATCTATCCAAACAAAGGTTTGTAAGAATAATTTGATCACATTGTTAGCAAGCTGCTTTTCACTTATGTCATAAACTTTGCAAAACAAGGCAACTACATTACACAGTAGCAGTCACAGAGTAACGGTCTACTTCAGATTGCTATGTGTATAAGAAAGTCTACTATTTAAAAAAGCTCAGTCGAATTAGGGATCTCAGCTCATGCTTCGACTTAGGGCTGTTCCATATAACGATATATATGGGATAACGATATAAAAACGTCTATCGTTTCATTTTACGCTATCGTTTGTTTTGTCGTGTCGCAAAATAAACTGTTTACGACAATATGTTTTTGATGGTCACTGTAGTGGCTATATTCATTTCTTAAAGTTCTCTCTTTCTCTTATATTTAATATAACCACACTTTTTTTATGCGTTGTTGTTAGCAACAACGACAGTAAGCCCATCGCGTGTCTGCTTGTTTATCTTCCACATAAACCTTTCACAATAAAGCTCACGATCCTGTTGAGACTTTTCAAAATAAACTTAATCACGTAAAAGAG
The DNA here is from genome assembly GCF_057382275.1 of Copadichromis virginalis. Lineage (NCBI taxonomy): Eukaryota > Metazoa > Chordata > Actinopteri > Cichliformes > Cichlidae > Copadichromis > Copadichromis virginalis. The sequence continues at coordinate 30,221,099 of NC_140618.1, forward strand.
TATGCAGAGTGCCAGAGAGCCGCCAGGTGCTAAAAAATAAACCTTAGACTCAAACGTTAGAACAGGCTTTTCCCCGCAGCACGCCGTGTAATAAATACTCACAAAGGAAACAACTTATGTCTAAAAATGTATCGTTTCATGCTTCGGTTAAAACACTCGACTCCAGCTACACGACGCCCAGCTGGAAACACTTTATGCAAGTCGAGCTGCCTGCGATTCTCAGAATGTACATAAAATGTAAAATTTTTGTGATTTATATCGTTATCGGGATGATAGATGTCTTATATCGGGATATGAGATTTTGGTCATATCGCACAGCCCTACTTTGACTTGAGCTTCCAAGGAGCAATCCTATTACTTTCCAGTCAGCTATAGTATCTTAAACTTTCAAAGAAACTGTTCTCTGCATACAGTATGTCAATTCTTATTCATTTCAGGTCAGTGCAGACTTCAACAATGCAGCAATGTTAGGATTAGTTTTCATATAATAAAAATTAAACATAATTTTTACCACATTCTATCACTAATAGTTGTCTGACACAGTGATATTTTTGGCCACTGTAATTACAGAATAAAAATGGGATGCCAGCACCTCTGCTCACCAAACCAAACTACAGAGTAATACTGCAAAGGATAATCCTTTTGGTGTGACCTGCTGTGAAGTTAGGAGTGTGGACCATGACGCTATTAAACTTAGAGGTCTGTCATCTATAATAGTGTGCAGTGCATTGCATTGCAAGTTATGTTTATGATCTAAAGGCTACAAACTGCACTGTTGTTTCCTTTGACTCTAACTATAGACAGAATAAAGTGTGTGTGCTGTGTGCACATGGGATCAGTATTACAGTGAGAGTGTGATTGTTCTTGTGCGTGTAAGTGTGCATGCACATGCACTCAACGCACACACACACTACATGGTGTAATGGGCTACGGGGGTGGTGTTCGTAGTCTTAAGCAGAATGGATGCAAAATCCACATTACACAACACATTCCCATTCCAGAATAGAGATCCATCAAGCCCTTGCACTAAGCATCTGTACATAAACCTCAATTATGCTAATGCTAATCCCTGGGACATTGACGTAAGTAGGCAAGAAGGCTAACAGCTAAAGACTTTGATGTGTTGTGCCATTTGGCTGGGCCTCCTCAAAGACTAGCATTGGACCCCAAACTCAACCAGAGCTTAAGGAGGAAAAACCAGCCCGGCCTTGTCTGTTCCTCTGCTGATTACAAGGGCTTAGGGGGCTTCTTTTATTTACCTCTTTGGTATGGACCCAATCATGGGTGTCAGTTCTCTCCACTGCTGCTTGGCAGTCCTCCTGCATTCATTTCTTGGTCTTACTCACCCCTGTACTGTGCCAGACTTCTGCTTTCTTTTGTTTTGTTTTTCATTTTCATCTTGTGGTTGCTTGCCATGTGACACGTTATGTTGCATTTGTAGGGGAAAGAAAATACACAATGGTGTGCACTGTACCATTTTTGACATTTTATTGCTAGGGATTAATAATTTGATAGAATATAAAATCAGCTATTGGAGTGTTAATCCCCATTCATGCTGGGATCAGAAAAAAAATCCATCCTACCTGTCTTGGGCTTTAATCAAAGAGAGAGAAATGATGAACAAAAATGGGAACCGGCTCCCACCCATCTAAAAAAAAAGCATCCTTGGCTTTGGTATTGTCTTCTCGTTGCCTATTTGCATAATGGGACTTGTGTGATTACAAGTTGCTTTTTGGAAATTGAGCACGTAGCTCTAATCTCCTCCCTTATAAAAAAGAAATGGGAGATCAGACATTGCCTGGCAAACAGAAACATTGTTAGTAGTGATTTAGTTCCATTAACAGCAAGTGTTTTTTGAAGTACTGCCCTCTTTCTTACTCTTATGTTCTAATTTCTTTGAGCTTTCAGGGAAAACCCAGCCACAAGAGAAGGATTAAAGCTTATTTTCAGTGAATGAGTCAACACATGAAAATGGGAGGAAAAAACACTGCAGACAGTTTGTGTAACAAAAGAGATTATGAACATTTAAGAGGGATTTGGGGAAATAATTGCGGCTTGTTCTAATTTTAGGGGTAAGGACTGTAAAATGGTGGCAAAACCTTTTGGGTTTGGATTGAGAGAAGCAAAAGCAAAGGCCAAGCACTCAGGTTTTATGTGTATAATCTCAAACAAGTGATATGTTGAAATAGCATCAACCGGTTCTACTTGTTATATTCAGTCTGAGTGCCCATTTGTATAGTAACAAGCAACTTGAAACGTACTTTGGCAATAGCCAGCATTAACATACAATGCATCCTTCTGTAGATGGATTTGATAGTTATGACTGGTAAATATGGTGAGTTATAGCCCCTTGAATACTTGCTAATGCTGAGAATATGAAGCCGGCATATTGCTCACAACAAACATGTTCATATAAAACCAGGATCTTTCTGTATACAGAAATTTGGTCTTTCCTTAAGAGGTTTTGGCCTTCCCCCAAATCTCCTGGGGACAGACTCACTGCCAATGATACGTATTAGGTAGATCAAACCTACGAGGTTGGAACCCCCCCCACTCGGAACTTCCTTCGAACTGGATTAACTCTTCGTGTTCATAGATTCAACAGGGTGATGGAAACACACCTCAGAGATTTTGGTTAGAGTAAGTACCAGCTAAAGCATTAACTGCTAAATATTAGATTTTTTATTGTTAGTATTCGATTTAATGAAAGAAAAGTTATTCCTATTTACTATGTACAATAGGATTCCCCTTTTTCAGAAGGAATTCTTTCATTTCTTTAACAGTATGAGCTCAGTGAGCCCTTCTCATAGGTTTCTTTGGTATACTACAACAGCATTTCTTTGTAATCTTGAAAAAAAAACTGTATAATGTTAAGACTCTCAAGGATTAATGATGTAGTTAATCTCCTTTACACTGAAAGTAACAACTTGGAGGTGTATTTAAAAAAAAAAAGTTTATTAGACAAAATCTTCACTGGTCTGGCCGACTTAAGATGAAATTGAGCTGTATGTGGCCCATGATGATAAATGATTTTAGCACCACTCCTCCACACTGTCCACGCATTGAGTTGACAGAGTCAAATCACATATTGCACTAAGGAACAAAGGTATACCTACTCACCATACATCAAACATTCTTCTTCAATTTCTTCATCGCATTTGCCGATTTCTGATTTCACTGCAGGTGTAAACTTTGCATGTGACAAATAAAGGTTAGACTGATTGATCGATGTCTGATGTGAAAAGCAAAGACATTACTTTCTGGCAATTTTTTGAGATCGTGAGAAAATTCATCTAAGAATCCACCCATGTGACTGTTTTTCATAATCTCCAAGCACAAGCTTTGAAGCGCTAAAACAAGTAAATCACAACCAGAGGAAAACGGCCCTACACAGGCAAAGGTGTACAACTTAACAAAACCAGAGGGTGGTAATACAAGTACTCGCTGGCGAGAATCTAAATAGCACTCTAGGTATTACACACATAGTATTGCACATTTTGACATTTAGAATATTGGCGGCTTTCCTGTGCAGCCGAATGAAAATAAGGCTTTGCTGGGCTTTTTTCACTTTTGTGTTAATGTTGAGAGTACGGCTCCAGTATTAATTCCTTGGTCTTGTCTGTGTTGAGGATGAGGTCATTCTCCTCTCCATATTCAAGAACGTTGTCTACCAGGGTCCTGTACCTGGACTCGTCCCCCCGCCTCCTTGATGAGCCCCAGGATGGTGGTGTCGTCAGCGTATTTGATGACCATTGAGTTGTCCTGGGTGGAGACACAGTCATAGGTGTACGGGGTGAAGAGTTTGGGGCTGAGGCAGCAGCCCTGTGGAGCTCCTGTGCTGAAGGGGGGCTCAGCAGACACCCGTCCTCCCATTCTCACCACATGTCAGGAAGTCCAGAATCCAGTTGCTGATGGGAGTCAGTATGCTGAGGTCTGTCAGCTTCTTGATCATCTTGCCCGGGCGGATGGTGTCGAAAGCAGAGCTGTAGTCCAGAGTTTTGAAGGCCTAGCTGGTGCATAAACTGATATCTTCAACCTGTCACTATCCCAGGCAGTAGTCCCCCACCATCATACCAGTCCTCAAAAGACTGGACACATCCGCCCTGAATGACTTCGGGCCAGTGGCACTCACACCAGTCGTCATGAAGTGTCTAGAAAAAATGGTTCTCACACACATCAACCACATGGGTCTGGACACTATAGACCAGTTTGCATAACGCACTAACTAATCAATGGATGATGCATCAGCAATAGTCCTGCACCACACTCTGCAACACCTTGACAAACAAACACCTGGACAAACTTCCTGGTCATGTATGACTTTGTGTCAGGGTCTGCGGAGGCAGACCGTGCGGAAACGTGTGTGGTGGACCCAGGTGCGAACACAGGCGAGGATGCAGGAGTGGATTTAAACAAAAGCGAGCCGTTTATTATGGCTGATGAAAAGGAACAAAACAGAGTGAAGGCAGCATAAGAGTAACCGTTCAAACGAAAACCTAAACTGGAAATAAACTAAGGAAAAGCTATGGCTTGGAATACGGAACAAAGAGGTGGTAACACAGACGACGCGACACAGACTGTATGAAACACAGAGACTAAATACACATGAGGGATGATCAGGGGAAGTGGATGCACACGGGGAACACAGGTGACACTGATAATCATAACAAGACACGGCAGGAGTGAACGTAACACTGATGGGAGATGGGCAAAGTAAAACAGGAAGTACACAGAGGTTCAAACAGGAGGGGAGAGAGCACGGGGAGAACGCAGACATAACGGGCTGGGGAAAACATAGAATAAAACACAAAGAGAGATGAGGGCTCATAAATACACAGAGGGGCACACAGGGGGTGAGAGTCACGAAGGGAAAACACATAAGGAACAACATAACAGATCAACCCAGGAAGCATGGCCTAAATCAGGCCTGCCCAATCCCGGTCCTCGAGAGCTACTATCCTGCAGCTTTTAGATGCATCCCTACTCCAACACAGCTGAATCAAATGGTTTGATCTCTTCAGCATGCCATCATGTTTGGCAAAGGCCTGATAACAAGCCATTCATTTGATTCAGGTGTGTGGGAACAAGGATGCATCTAAAAGCTGCAGGATGGTAGCTCTCGAGGACCGGGATTGGGCAGGCCTGGCCTAAATAAAGAACAAAATACAAAAATACATGAAAACTAAGAATACTGGGCCCACATGGCCCAGGACCATGACATCACCCCCCCTAAAGGGCTGGCACCCGACAGCCCAAACCCGAGAAACAAAACCAAAACAGAAAACAACCCACCCAGGGCGGGAGGCGGGGGACCAGGACGGAGGGACCAGAACGGGAAACAAAACAAACAACAGAAAACACAGGAGCACATGACCGTAGTCCAAATAAGGTTCAGGGGGCCGACCCAGAGCCCACAGGCACAAGAGTTCACGGGTCACACGGTCGGGGGGCCGACCAGGCGGGTGGCACAGGTGGCAGAGCTGGTCCGGAGGCCGGCCGTGCGGAAGGCAATGGCGGCGGCGACGAAGGAGACGACGGAGCAGTTCAGGAGGCCGGCCGCGCGGAAGGCAGCGGCGGCGAGGGAGACGACGGAGCAGTTCAGGAGGCCGGCCGCGCGGAAGGCAGCGGCGGCGGCGAGGGAGACGACGGAGCAGTTCAGGAGGCCGGCCGCGCGGAAGGCAGCGGCGGCTCTCCAGTGTCAGGCGTGCTGGCCATGGCCCGGTGGGCACAGGACCAGACGAAGCACAGGCTGAGGCTGGACCAGACGAAGCACCGGCTGAGGCTGGACCAGGAGGAGACGAAGCACAGGCTGAAGCTGGACCAGGAGGAGCAGAAGCCGAAGACTCTGAGGCTGGGCCAGGCGAGGACGAAGACTCTGAGGCTGGGCCAGGCGAGGACGAAGACTCTGAGGCTGGGCCAGGCGAGGACGAAGACTCTGAGGCTGCAGCTGACGAAGCACAGGCTGGAGCTGCAGCTGACGAAGCACAGGCTGGAGCTGCAGCTGACGAAGCACAGGCTGGAGCTGCAGCTGATGAAGCACAGGCTGGAGCTGGACCGGGAGGAGCAGAAGCCAAAGCTGGACCAGGCGTAGCAGAAGCAGAGGCTGGACCAGGCGTAGCAGAAGGTGGCTGGATGGGCTCCTCGGGCCCTCCAGCTGATGTGGCATAATGCTGGACGGGCTCCTCGGGCCCTCCAGCAGACGAGGCGTGAGGCCGGACGGGCTCCTCGGGCCCTCCAGCTGAGACAGGAGGCTGAACGGGCCCCTCGGACCCTCCAGCTGACGTGGCATGAGGCTGGTGCGGTTCTCCTGAACCCCCAGCTGACGAGGAAGGTTGCTGGACGGGCTCCTCGGGCCCTCCAGCTGACGAGGCGTGAGGCTGGACGGGCTCCTCGGGCCCTCCAGCGGAGACGGGAGGCTGAACGGGCCCCTCGGACCCTCCAGCGGAGACGGGAGGCTGAACGGGCTCCTCGGGCCCCCCAGCTGACGAGGTAGATGGCGGCGTGGGAGCCGCGGAGTCCTGGATGAGCTCATCCGAGCTCCCAGCAGGAGCTGATGCAGAGCCAGAGAGATTTGGGACCCCTGGCTGAATGTTAAGCTGACCAGCGGACCGTACTGCTATCGGGAACTGGGCTACTGGAGCTACTGGGGCCTGCGCTACAGGCGGCACTGGAGCTACTGGGGCCTGCGCTACAGGCGGCACTGGAGCTACTGGGGCCTGCGCTACGGGCGGCACTGGAGCTACTGGGGCCTGCGCTACAGGCGGCACTGGAGCTACTGGGGCCTGCGCTACAGGCGGCACAGGAGCTACTGGGGCCTGAACTGAAAGTGGCACTGGGGACACTGGAAACTGAACTGAGGGGGACACAGGAAACTGAACTGAGGGTGGTTGCGAGGGAGCTAACTGAGCTGTGAAGGGCTGCGAGGGAGCTAACTGAGCTGGCCTGGGAGGAGAAACACGAGCAGGAAAAGGAGTAGGCTCAGAAAAATCAGTCCGAGAAATGGCAGACTCAGGGTCGACAAAAATAGCTCTATCAAAAATGAACCCGCCGTCCACTTCATGTTTTGTAGTTTTAGCATTGTCCGGTTTATGGCGGCGGGCGCGCCGCCTCCTTCGAGCAGAGGAAGCTGGCGCGATGGGCGCTGATGGCGCCAACACAGAGGGTGACGTAGTGGTGAGTTCCCCGTCGTCCGCCCCCATCCTTGCCAGAAATGAGACAGGCGAAAAATAGCCTAAGCGGATCGGAGACGGCGAGCGGCTGGTAGGCTGTGCAGCAGGTGAGAGGTCCTCCTCCGGGATGAGCCAGGGTTTCCACCGGAGCTCGTCCTCCCGATAAGCCCGTAACACCTGCTGCCGCTCTTCCTCGCCAAAGTCTATGGCTTCCGTTGTCTCCGTGCGCCACGCCGTGCGGCCAGACCGCGGTGAAGACGCGGAAGCCGGCGGGGTGCGGGCGGAAGGTGTGTCTGTGGCGAGCCTCACCGTTCCAACTCTGACCGCTACTGGCTCATGAGACAGCGGGGAAACGGCGCAACGGCACGGCTCTGGTGAAGGTGCACGCCCACCGGGCCGCTGCTCCTGCGGACGGAGTTGGAGGGTGGAGACGAGAAAGTCGCTGACGAGGGGGTGCAGCGTCTCCCATAACCAGGGGAACACAGATACGCACACCCCTACTTGGCGGGCGAACTCCTCTCGTTCCTCCTCACTGGAACAGTGCAGCCACTTGTCGCATAGAGACTCCACTGTCCGGACGATCCCCCTCCTCTGTGTCGCTGGGTCCGACATGGTCGCGTCGTACTGTCAGGGTCTGCGGAGGCAGACCGTGCGGAAACGTGTGTGGTGGACCCAGGTGCGAACACAGGCGAGGATGCAGGAGTGGATTTAAACAAAAGCGAGCCGTTTATTATGGCTGATGAAAAGGAACAAAACAGAGTGAAGGCAGCATAAGAGTAACCGTTCAAACGAAAACCTAAACTGGAAATAAACTAAGGAAAAGCTATGGCTTGGAATACGGAACAAAGAGGTGGTAACACAGACGACGCGACACAGACTGTATGAAACACAGAGACTAAATACACATGAGGGATGATCAGGGGAAGTGGATGCACACGGGGAACACAGGTGACACTGATAATCATAACAAGACACGGCAGGAGTGAACGTAACACTGATGGGAGATGGGCAAAGTAAAACAGGAAGTACACAGAGGTTCAAACAGGAGGGGAGAGAGCACGGGGAGAACGCAGACATAACGGGCTGGGGAAAACATAGAATAAAACACAAAGAGAGACGAGGGCTCATAAATACACAGAGGGGCACACAGGGGGTGAGAGTCACGAAGGGAAAACACATAAGGAACAACGTAACAGATCAACCCAGGAAGCATGGCCTAAATAAAGAACAAAATACAAAAATACATGAAAACTAAGAATACTGGGCCCACATGGCCCAGGACCATGACACTTTGTGACTGACAGTCTTTGATATTTAAGTGAAGGCTACACTGAACTTTTGTTGGCAGATGCTTTATTTGCTAAAACCAAGTTCAGTTTTACTCAGGACTCTCATCAGTGAACGTCACTGAATTTCATTGACATTTCATGGTGTCTACATGGCTGTAAGTCTGTGTTGATGCCTTTCAACAGTTGACACAATTAGAGATGGACCGATCCGATATTACGTATCGGTATCGGTCCGATACTGACCTAAATTACTGGATCGGATATCGGAGAAAAATAAAAAATGTAATCCGATCCATTAAATATCACGAAAGCACCTCACAAAACTTGCAATACGCCGTAACTCACCTCAGAACGTTAGCACGTCGGAGCAGTATGCATCACGTGATAGAGCGGCTGTGGCATGGGGACCTGTCGGTGGTCTGGATAGCATTTGGAGCTTCGCTAGCAACCCGGCATTTCATCTCCCCGAGAGAAGTAAAGCAAGTGTGTAAGTCCATCTCTGAATGTTTGTAAAGCATTCCTGCGTTAAGCTTAACAAACGATATATGGAGCGACTGCCTCTTCTTGCTGCTACTTCAATCATGAAACTGCTTAACGATCAGCTGATCGGCTTTTCTGTCGTGAGTCCGTGTCTCTAGTTTGCTTTTGGCCCACTTTGCACCAGAAAGAGGAAACCAGCGGCTGAACAACAGAAGCACGTTTAAGCTTGATCAGCTGTTGTTAGAATGTATTTAATATTACTTTCTACTCGAGGATCTTTTTCTACGTAGCTGACGCTGGTAACTGTGCAGGGGCGGATCTAGCAAAGTTTAGCCAGGGGGGCCGATAGGGCATTAACAGGGAAAAGGGGGCACAAAGACATACTTTTCTTTCTTATTCTCATTTAAAATGTCAAGCTTTTAATAAATAATTATCTGACACCCAAAGTTTTAATTTGATGCAAAATGAATAGAAGTCCATTACTGTATATAGTAACTATTAAGTCTAATATATATACCCTAGTAAGCTATAGTACTTTTTCCTTTGGGAAGGTACCATCTGTGCAGTCTGCAATTTTGTTGAAGAAAGATGTTGAATCTATTTAATATTTCTTGAAAAATAATTGATTTCTGTGCATTTTTTTTCACACTGCATCAAATTAAGGTTGATTACGTCGATTAAGCATCATGAGGTGGAGCGTGAGGGGTGGTTCCCTATTTTTTATTTATTTATTTTTGTTGTTGCTGGGAGTTGGAACCCTATTAGTTAGGTTGCTTAATATTTATGCTAAGTACTCTTTAAAATACCAGAATAGGGAGGATGGTGTAGGTTTAAGTTTATTAGATTGATCAGTATTGCTGAACTATGAAACATTTTTTTTGCATACAGGTATAACAGAATAGCTTTAGTGTAGTTGTTGTTTTAAACTTGAGTATGAACTTATACAAAATGCAGCAAGATATTTAAAAAACAGTTTTGTTGATTAAAAAACACTATATCGGATTCATATCGGTATCGGCAGATATCCAAATTTATGATATCGGTATCGGTATCGGACATAAAAAAGTGGTATCGTGCCATCTCTAGACACAATCACGATTTCTTCAAAACCCTCCATCAGCCCATATTACTTATTACGAGGGGGGTGGGGGTATTTAATATATTTGGTCTAATTCAACACACAACAGGTAGGTAAATCAATAGGCACTTTGTCAAGGGCCTAATCCCCCCTATGTAACGACAAGCCACTAAATCCTAAGCACCAGCTCAGGCTTGAGAAACAGTGCTGACAGCTTTAGTGAACTGGCTAAATTCCATAATTTGTCTCCATGTCTCTGCTGCTCTTGTTTTTAAACGCTGTCTTTTCTTGAAAATGCAGAGACTTTCTGTCCAGACTGTTTTCAATTCAGACAACTTCAGGATGGACGAGCAATATTAGTGAAAGATGATGGTGACCTCCTTTTTTAGAAAATGTACTGTGAATACTGTACGCACGCAGGCTGATGGATGAGGAGACTGAGGTGGATCTAATGAAAGAAGACATTTGTGCTTGGGTCTTTCAGAGGCGCTGTCACATCTCTCTTCACCAGCAGCAGTTTGTGTACCACCTGACTGACTGAGTAATTGCTGATTGACAGTTTGTCTGTGTCTGAGTCTCCATCTAATTGGTTGGCTGGCTTATGTTCAGCTTCCCGATGCGTTGGCAAACAATTATCCTCGACAACAGAATCACATTTGTCTAATTAATTAGATGTGTTTGCTACAAGAGCAGGTAGTTAGCGGTGACAAGAAAAGCGAGTTTAAGGCCGAGGCTGCTAGTCAGATAAATAGAGCTGTAATTGTTCTCAGTGTGAGAAAAGGAGAGGTGAAACTTGTGATGTTCACATGCAGTAAAGTGACTGTGTTCTTTTTTGGGTTTATATATATATATATTTTTAGCTCTTTAGCAGTTCTTTTGAAGACAGACATGAGGGAAACAGAACAATTGCTTAAAGCGTCTGGTCTGTCAAATCCTTAGTATGGGAAGAAAGAAAATACCTTTAGCGAGACAGCGGAACTCAGTCAGTCAGCCGCTGTTGGCTCAGTGAAGCAGTGAATCAATGCAGTCAGACAGGCGGACAAGGCAAGGAGCAGGTACCTCTGTTGTCAGCGGCACTCTCCTGACACTTATCTGCCTGGACAACCACTTTCAAACTCCTTCTCAAACACTCCTCCTTTCCCGCTCCCGTGATCAGCTTCTCAGATGTCCACCTATCACAGCTATTTTCTTTAAACGTGTCTTCAAGCTACACAAATCTCACACATCTGTCTCATCTCTTCCTCGCCTTTCTCTCAAATCTCTCATAACCATCTCTTTACGCTTTGCTTTGTATCACTTCAACCAGCCGTGGCGGGAGGAAAACGGTGAGGAAGATTGTGTGCGTTTGTGTGCACATGTGCACGTCTGTGTGTATGTGTGTGTCAAGAGGGCCTTGTATAGCGGTCCCAGCAGCAACAAGCTGTCATTAGAGTGGGCAGGAAAGAACCCTTGTGGCTTGGTTCCATCAAATTGTAATCCCCAGCACATTATTACCATAGCAGGGTCACCTCTCCACTACTGCTCTAGGGCAGGAGCAGGTGGAGCGCACAACACACACACACACACACACACACACACACACACACACACACGCACACACACATACACACCTTTCATTTGGTACCATTTCCACTGTTTTGCTAGTGTTTTTCTTGACAGTCCTTATATTACCTGGCCAGCCCCCCATAATGAATCCATCTGAGAAGGCCAGGCCGAGCTAGCCATCATGCATAATTCATTATTTACCCCCAATCCCACCCGCACCTCCAAACAGACTCTCTTCTCCATGTTCCTCATTCCTGTCATCTACTGCCTCTCGTGGGGCTTCTGCTTCTGTATTGCCCAGCCCGATGGACTTCGAAGATTGCATATGTCTATAGTTGAATGTGTGTGTGAGAAGTGTTTCTCTCTCTACACCATTAAAGTATAGGACTCTGTCTGTGTGTGTGTGTGTGTGTGTGTGTGTGTGTGTGTGTGTGTGTGTGTGTGTGTGTGTGTGTGTGTGTACAAAGAAGAAATGCATTCACCCAACTTATGGACATCTATTCTAATTTGGGCATCAACTACAAAGAGAGCCTCCTGTGACTCCACAACTCATAGTACATGCAAATGATTTTAGGTAGAGCTCCCAGAGCGGATCTTCACTCTTCATTTTAGCTGTAAACTATACAGTTTACAAAACAGGGCATAAAAGAATGTTTGCATTGCTGTGATGTAAGATTAGAGGTTGAATTTGAAACCAAGAAGCCACAACTATAAAGTAAACATCTTAGCCCACTAAGGGTTTGAAACAATGGTTTATTACTGCTAATGATCCACTAATGATTTCATACTTGATTTGTGGCCTTCAAAAGCCCAACAAACAAAAACAAACACAATTACAGTACTGTGAAAAAGTCTCGAGTTCTCCGGGCTTTGCCTTTTGGCTGTTTTTTCACTCATTTCAAATACAGCAACTGAAGATTTGAGTGTTTTTTGTTCCTTAAGCTACTTAACAATGACCCACGAATCATTCTAGCATAAGAAATCCACCAAAGTCAAGGAACCAGTATTGTGTCTACACAAAACACACAACTTGGAAAAGAACCAATCTGCAAACAAATGCCAAAAAATAACAGTTTGACAAGCCTCAAGTCTGTAGGAATTTTGCACCAGCAAAGTGATTCCCAATTAGCTCAAAACTTGGAATATATCTGCGATCTGTGCAGTGAGTCCTTAAAAAATTTGAGGAAATTTGACAAGTGGAGGACAAGAAGTTGCAGGCCTAAAAACTGTCTAGAGCAGATGAACGGTATCTGAAAGTCACGTTCTTAATATTTCACGTCACTGCAGGCCTTCAAACAATGAGATTTGAGCCTAAACAGTGAAAGGCAGTCGTGTTTTAATCAGTAGAGGATGTCGCATAAAAAGAGATGAAAGAGCAAACCATGTACCGTAGTTTTGATTTATTTATTTTTAGCACAACACCAGAACAACCCCACGTGCCCATAATTTGCGGTACTTCAGAAAAAAAGGAGTGAACATAAAAGGGAGTAAAATGTTGTGTCAGGTAATTTCAAATGCAGCATTTCTATCACCTCAACAAACACTAACTGTGTCACAGTGTGTTGCTAGCTAAAGCTCCACTTGCTGTATTTCACAGGAAGAGAAAGAATGAGAGCTAACTTCACTCAGAGATATAGAAAGAAAGAGAAAGAAACCAGGCTGTATTTAAAGGTAAGGACTGCTTAGTGATATTTGATAAAATGTAATTGTATTTTAACGGGGACATAAAGTGCTTGTCTTACTCCCTTCATCTAGCTCGAAATTACTTGCCAAGTGGTAAGGACCGTTCATGGTCACACGGTGAGAACATTGGTGTTGACTATGAAGAGATAGGGTCAGACAGGGGAGGGGCCAGTCAGATTTATCAACTCAACCTCCTTAAAGCATGGAGAGAGGCTGAAACCAGTCTCTGGTGAGCCCGGTTAAGGAAAGACATGAGTTGGTGCCTGAGATGCCAAATTCCAACGTCCTCATTCCCGCCATTGAGATAACACTCTCACACAGACCCAGTAGGCAGATGTTGCTACATTGCAGATGTGTTATACCCCATGCCCAGCCGAATGACTCTCAAAAAGAAAATTTTGCAGAAAATCAATGTGATCGCTTGGATCACTGGAATTATCATCTGGATATCTCTTGTCCTTCTTTCATTTCAGACGTCTTGAAAACAAGTTTTAACAAAGTCCTGGAGAAGTGCCCAAAGCTGGAGGACCTCCTGCTTTACCCCTGGCTCAGATAAACTCCTCTCTGACACAAACACACACACGCATACTGAATTCACATCTTGCCATACAAATGTGATACAGTAACCAACTTTCTTTCTTTCAGAAAAAAAGAAAATTGGGAGATTCAAAATTTTCCTCACCGTAATGTTTGCATCAGTCTATCAGATGAATCCCCTCCAAGTCCAATATTTACATCAGTTACAGTGATAATGCTTGGTGTCTACTTTCAGCCACCGCAGTATGCCAGGAATGAATCTCATTGAAATTGTAGTTGCATTTGCTATTTAATTTAATTGTCATGGATGATACACAGACAACCCAACAGCAAACAGAGGAAAACAATGGGCTTAAATACACAGAGGGATAAATGAGGGAATAAGACACAGGATGAGAGCACAGCTGCGAGAAATCACAAACAACAAGACGATGGGGAAGGAAAACTGAAAACACTAACATAGTCTAAGGAGCTTAGAAAGAAAACGTCTGGTCTTCTTTAAGTTGCTTGAAGACGTTCAAGCAAAGTTTAAGTTCTTTCTCATCTTCAAGCAACTTCAAGTCCAGACGCTTTCTTTCCAAACTCCTTAGACTACGATGACCTAGATGACTGAAAACCTTCACAGACATGAAAAAACTAACATAGCACACATGACTATCAAAGTAAAACAGCAAACAAGAGACTTTTACAAAGACACAGAGTTGACACAGAGACATGACTGACTGGGGAGAAATTGGGGAACATGGAAACAAGAGTGACTAGACATGACAAGTGGGACACAGGGGCAAGGCAAAGTAACAGAAACCTAAAGCCTAAGAATATGACACAAGAAGAAAACAATAAAGAGAACCAAAAACATACATAAGAATAATCAATGAATATAAATGAACAAACACAAAACACTGGGTCACAGACTCAGTACCATGACAGTTAAATGTACATAATAAATACTTTAAATCAGATGACAATGTAGCTGACACTGTGTTTATTAGTGTGTGGTCAACCACAAATCTTCATACTGTCATCCATACATGAGGTCTTTATACAAATGATGAAAGAAAATGAAAGAAACTGTTTAATTGATATGAAATGATTGAATCATATGAAATATTATGGCTTTGTCTGCCAGTGTTTTTCTGTAAACTACTTTGAACTGCTGGCAGTCAGTGAAGTCACTGAAAGGCAAGATTCTATGTTGTGTTGCCGTAGTTTCCAGTTTACTTATAAAGCTCACTTACAGAATTCAGTTAGAAAAGTCAAGCATTTGAAAGGTGCACATTTGAAGGAATATTAAGTCAGTATTAACTCATTACGGTTTACATTTTCGATTTTAAAGGGTCTCCGAAATTACAATGAAAGAGGAAACAAGAAAAATGACCACTCCAGGCGATAAGAAAGATTCAGGAGATCAAGGTAAGTAAAATAATAAAATACAAATCCTAGAACTGTTGACACTGTGTGAATCATTTTTAGAGCAATTGAATCATATGTTTGATTGAAAATAGCTTTAATACAAGATGTCTAATCAAAGAAAGGTTACCGGTCTTTTGGTAAAATAAGGTAATAAGTTTATTCTTGGACTCAACAGTAAAAACAGACCAACAAGTGTCATCAAGATCTAAGACTTAGTGAACCTAGTATCAATTCGCACTGATCAGTTTTTTTTTATCCCAAGAATAAACTTGTGATAATTTAAGCAAAAGCAATTTCAAATTCTTTGCCATCAAACTACTTCCAGTCCTGATGTCGGGGACTCTTTTTCACCACTGTGTTGTTGTCGTTTATAGATTGTAAGAGCAGGACTGCTAAAAGAAAGGCCAGTCCTGAAAAGAAGACCCCAATAAAAAGGAGGAGGGTCGCTGACCAGGCTGGTCCTTCCACCAGCTCAGATGTGGTCAAAGGAGTGAAACGCAAGGTTGTGCAAGATGAAGAGGGCACAACAAAGAAAGCAAAGAGGGCTAAACTGCTTGATCATATGAGCGGTGACAAGGAGCAAGCATCCTCCTCGTTGGACTCTGGTAAAGGTAGGCTAATTAGTTGAATAAGGGGGTAGATTAAGTGTGGTTGCTAGGTTTAAGATATTGGTGTTTAGTGTTTGTGTCTATCATCCAGTGAGCTGATGTGCTTTTGGTGTTTTCCACATCTCCAGACTTGAACAACAAACAGGTGTGCGCAAAAAATGGTAAAAGAAAGGCCACGGGAGACAACAGAGAGTCACCCAAGAAAAAAAGAAGGAATGTGGACCAGGGCAAAAAATCAGTGGCAGACCAAAAACGTAAGTAGCAAGCAGCTTGGGTTTTATATTCAGGGGAAGGGCAAAAGGAACATTTAGGCTACAGAGGAGAGTAATTTGTGTCACAGCTGTAATAAAACAAGATTTGCTGTTTTGTCTGTTCAGGTGAATTCCAAGCCAGATATGTGGAGGAGCACCAGCTCGGAGAAGGAGGCTGCGGAGCAGTGTTTTCTGGCTACCGGATAGAAGATCGTTTTCCAGTAAGTGTTCAGATGATGGTAGTAAGACAGGCAGTAACGCAGATAATGGATAATATCGTAAACTGAAACGTCTGCTGTGTTTCCACCTTTCATTATGTCATACTGAGGAAATGCTCACCAATGCTCTGTGTCTTTTAGGTTGCCATCAAACACATTCCCAAAAATAAAGTCTACTGCAAAGTGGCGGTAAGCGTCCAACACTTGAATCAGTTTTACATTACTGGATTGAATGCGGCGTTCCTCATCATCCACTTTGTTGTAACATTTCAGGATGAAAGCGGGAAGAAGCTCTCGGTGGAAGTGGCCATTATGGTTAAACTTGCAGGTGAAGCAGAAGGGTCAGTGGGAATATCAGCACCTGTGTCCTTGCTGGAGTGGTTCGACATTGGCAAAGAGCTGATCCTGGTGCTGGAGAGACCTGTCCCCGCTGTGGACCTGCAAAAATACAAAGCAGAAAAAGGAAGAACTTTACCAGAGGACAAGGCCAAGGTAGGTTGACTGGGAGAGCCTTGGACTGTACAGCGTTCAATCAAGGCAGAAAAGCATTAACTCATTATTGTGTTTTTCATCTTTTCCAGGTCATTCTGAAGCAACTAGTTGATGCTGTAAAGGAACTTGAGGATAAACACATCTTTCATCGGGACATCAAGGGAGAAAACATTCTGATTGAGACCGGCTCAGATGTGCCTCGAGTTCGCATCATCGACTTTGGACTGAGCTGCTTTGTTAAACAGCGATCTCTGTATCGCATCTTCTATGGTAACATATTCTGCTCCTGCTTTTCACAGATGTAACAATTTGTGTCTTTTGTTTTAGAAGAAATTGTAATTGTGTCTGTTTGTTAGGCACGCCTCTTCACACCCCTCCCGAGTGGTACAGGAGGAGCTGCTACAGGTGTGGACCCACCACGGTGTGGCAAATGGGAGTGGTGTTGTATGAAGCGCTTCATGCACGGGACTTTAGTACCGAGAGGTTCCTCGCAAAGAAACTGAGCATCAAAAAGCGTCTGTCCGCAGGTAAGAAAACTTCACACTTCCAGATTCACTGATGCCTTGGATCACTAGAACTATCATCTTCATCTTTTTGATCTTTTCTTTCTTTCAAGGATGCCGGAATTTCTTGGAGGCATGTTTAACTACAGTCCCGGAGAAGCGCCCAACACTGGAGGAGCTCCAGCTTCACCCCTGGCTAAGATAACACACACAAACACACAATTCACACCTTATCATGCAAGTGTGATACATTGTGGTAACTTCCTTTCTTTTTTCTGTTGGACAGGAATAGATAGGATGGGTCAATCTTAAAAAATAAATAAATAAAAATTTAGCTTTTTTGGAGCTCCTGTAACCCCCCCCCTCCCCCAGCCATCCCAGGAAAGGGGATCTCTCTTTGAATGGGCTTTCCCGAGGTTTCTTCCCATCGATCTGGCCCCCTGGGGAGTTTTTCCTCGTCTTCATAGAGAGCTTGGGCTGGGTCAGGAGCTCCATCAAAACTGTCTTTATTTGATGACTTTAATGTCATCAAATAAAGATGTGTTTTACTTAAAGAAAAATTTGATCAAAATAAAACTTGTTTAATTCATCTTTGCTGAGGATTCTCCTTCGTTACTATTTTGTTTTGTTTTTGTTTTTGTTTTTTATTACCCATGGTGCATTTTGACAAATAAGAAAACTGAATCAGGTCAAAGTGTGCACAAAGACAGTCACACTGCAAATGATCTGAAGACTTGCATCTGTTGCTCTAACCCCCAACTAGTTTAGACAGATTTCCTGGTTCTACCAGAGGTTTTTTCCTTCAAGAAGGGAGTTTTTCCTTCCCACTGTTGCTGAGTGTTTGCTCATAGTGGGTTGTAAAAGCATAAAAGAAAAAAGAACTACAAATTTGGAAAGGAATTCATTCATGTTCTTACTCATAGATGGAGTACATGGTTTAAAAAACACTCAGGAAACAGATATGAGGCGGCTGTATCAACATAAAAACATTAATACAGTTAAAAATGAATAAAAAGTTGCACGCTTAAACTTATTTCTCTACAGTTTGTACAATTAATCCATGTAACAATAGGTTCTCTCTTAATATAGTAGTTAATTAAAATATCTTTACATAAAAATACATTTTTAAGTACTCTCCGGTGGAAGTCTGTTGTGGCTTATGTTTCTAAATGACACAACCATAAAGCAGCCCACAGAATATACAAATATGTCTTTGATAAGTGAATGTTGGCTCCCACAATGGCCTGTTAAGTTATTGCAAAAATAATTTACTGCATAATATGTCAGATTAGAACATGTTTTAAGCACAAAACTGAAGGGGAAACAATAAAAACAAAAATTAAAAAACAAATACTAAATTAAGTTAAAGGATATTTCTTACTATACTATATAATTGTGTAATGTTGCGTTTGATTGCAAAAGAAAACCCACCAAGAAAAAAAGAAAGAAAAAAAAGAGAATAGAGTTTAATTTATTCAAAACATATTCTTTTCTTTTATTTAAGCTGTAGCGAGATTCAAATGGACAAAAGCGAAAGAAAAATATTACAGATTTGTTTTATTAATCAAGAATAAACTTTATTATACACAACTCTAAATTTCAGTTGGTCTTAGTCAGATGTGTTTTTAATTCAATCCTGCAACACTGTGCTCGCTGCCATCACTTTATATCTTAGTGTGCAATTCAAATATATACTTATTACAATATTTTTCCCCCTTAACTCTCAACTCGCGTTTTTAAAATGTCTGTGATCATGTTTGTCCGTTGACTTCTGTCTGGGCCTCGAACGATTCATCAGACAGGTTGGCAGCCTCCAACTGATGCTCCAGACTTTCATCATCGCCTCTATTCTGATCAACTCTTATCTTAAACTTAGTGATGAACTCATTACTGGCCAGCGCGCCCTCCTTTTTAGGGCATGTGGGCTTTGATAGTCGCTCTGCAAAGAAAATTCACAAAACATTTCTTATTTGGTAAGCTTGTTAACAAATTTTAGTTCAGTTTTGCTGCAAGTTATAGCATGCATCAGGTAAGAAGCAATTGGTTCTTAAAAAGCATATACATTCCCCAAAACATTTTTATTATGTGCATTTTGGAGAATAAAAGATTGTACACAATTTCCCTTTTTGAAGTAAAAAGATTATTAAGTCTAATTCTTACTTATTCAGTAGATTAAAGTATTGAAACATCATTATTCATAAAATATGCACATTACAAAATTAAAGTTATTCAAAAATTACTCAAGTACTTACTCCAATACTCACATTATTCAAGTAAATTTAATTTTTGCCAATGTAATGTCACGTAAAATCTTAATCTGAATAAGGGATTTGAACCCCACTGTCACGGCCAGGGGATCAGCAGGCCGCTGACTAGTAGTGTTCTCTCTCTCTCTTGCTCTCTGTCTCTCGCTCTCTCGCCAGGGCGGAACTCATGGTGGGTTCACGCCCTCGGCCCACGCCCCTCTGAAGAGGAAACACCTGGGCCTCATCAGTGCAGCCAGCATTTAAGCCAGGGAGTGGCTTCTACTCATCGCTGGACCGTTGTGTGTGACTCGTGCCAGTGCAGCCCGGCTCTGAGCAAGTTCTCTTTTGCTTCCCTGTGCAAAACCTCTAACGTGTGTTTCCTTCTGTACATAGATCCCCTGGACCCGACGCTGCATTCCCCGAGCGGATTCCCTTTTTGTGTGAGTGTTTGGAGAGAGAGTCAGAAGAGGAGCAAGTGGCTTTTCCCTACCTGGATTTCCCCAGAGCCTTTTCCCTGTCACCGCTTTGTATATAGCACTATCCCCTGCACTGTTTGTATATACACCTGGTGGAACTGTAATAAATACTGACTGTGCCTCTGAGTCCTGCTTGTGAGTCCTCAAGCGAACCGTGACACCCACACAGATGAGAGCTTAGCAGTGAAGCTCTCTCTTAAAATTTGAGTTATAAAGTCAGAAGTTATCACGGACAGAGATCCATGTTCTTTTAACATAAGAAAGAATATTTGCTGGAATTGACATTAATCCAAGCCCTTAAAACGCCATTTTGGATCAAGCATTTCCTCTTAGAAAAGTCTTCAATGAGCAGGAAGCTCCAGTACTGGCGCCGATGAGGTCGGCTGCCGTCACGACTGCTCCGACCACTTTTTCTTTGTTTTTTAAGTTAGTTTTCAGCGTTTCTAAATCGGCAAAATCATCACCATTGGGTACATTAGGTATGACAGTGACACTCTTGTTTCTATTGGTATACAATGTACTCACAATTCGAAGTTTTTAACTCCGGATCCGAGCTGGCCGAGTGAGATCTTGAGGGAGAACAAAGGGAAGCGGCGGCGGCCTAGAGGGAAGCGAGCCGGCGTCAGGAACAGGCTGAGAGCTCGTGCACACCGCACACCTCTGCCTAGCATCCTGCTCGCCAACGTCCAGTCACTGGAGAACAAGCTTGACGACCTCAGGGCCAGGGTAAAGTTCCAGAGAGACATTCGGGACTGCAATCTCCTCTGCTTCACCGAGACATGGCTGAACCCAGCGGTGCCGGACCACGCCATCCAGCCGGCAGAGTTCTTCTCGGTTCACCGCATGGACAGGACACGGGACTCGGGGAAGTCAAGGGGAGGTGGCGTGTGTTTAATGGTGAACAACAACTGGTGCAACAGTGCGAACGTTGTTCCTCTCACACGCTCCTGCACACCAAATCTGGAACTACTGTCCATCATGTGTCGTCCTTTTTATCTACCTCGGGAATTTACATCGGTCATTGTAAGTGCCGTTTATATTCCACCACAAGCGGACACGGTCACCGCCTTATGCGAGCTGCATGAGGCACTCACACAGCACCAGACACAACACCGGGACGCTGCGCTTATTGTGACGGGGGACTTTAATAGCGCCAACCTCAAACGCGCAGCGCCGAAGTTTTATCAACACATCACCTGCCCCACCAGGGGTGAAAGGACACTGGACCACTGCTACACCACGGTCAAGGACGGCTACAAGGCATAATCCCGCCCTCCGTTTGGCAAATCTGATCACGCCGCCATCTTCCTGGTCACTGGTCACTACATTCTTCATTTCCGGTTAATACTTGTACAGCTGCTGTTATTGTGTGTATATATATATATTTATTTATTTATATTTCTTCATACATTCTTATATAGTTCTATATTGTGTATTTTGTTGTACAGTTATTTTATTTTCAACTTTAATTTATATATTTTATCTTATTCTTTCCCAGTTAAATTTACCCTTCATTCTAATTTGTGTTGTACAGTTATTTCATTTTTAACCTTAATTTATATTTTATTCCTTCCTAGTTAAATTTACCCTTTTTAATTTTTCATATTTATTTCCTATCTTTTTCATAGCCTTTTCCTTTTTTGTTTTCTTTAGGTCACGAGCAGTTGTCCAAGCATTTCACTACATATCGTACTGTGTATGACTGTGTACGTGACAAATAAAATTTGAATTTGAATTTGTACTGAAAAAGAAGCCAACATCAACTGCTAAACGTGCTAAAAGTAAGTAAGTCCCTGTAGACTCCTATGATCAAAGCACATACAGTATAAAAGTTATAGGTTACAGATCTGAAAAGTAAAACAAATGTCAAAGTGCAAAAAGACTTATGGTCCCATAGAAGTCTATTCCATTTGCCTGGAATTAGGTGAACACCTTTGTGACAAATTTAATGGCTCAGTCATTTGTTTCATGTCATATTTAATAAAAGACCGACATGGTGGCATGTTGAATTGTCCATTTTGCACATATTTGGTCATTCTAAGCGTCAGAGGGGGAAAGATCATTCTGGGAATGCCTACTGGCATTAAGAGTGACTAGACATGACAAGTGGGACACAGGGGCAAGGCAAAGTAACAGAAACCTAAAGCCTAAGAATGTAACACAAGAAGAAAACAATAAAGAGAACCAAAAACATACATAAGAATAATCAATGAATATAAATGAACAAACACAAAACACTGGGTCACAGACTCAGTACCATGACAGTTAAATGTACATAATAAATACTTTAAATCAGATGACAATGTAGCTGACACTGTGTTTATTAGTGTGTGGTCAACCACAAATCTTCATACTGTCATCCATACATGAGGTCTTTATACAAATGATGAAAGAAAATGAAAGAAACTGTTTAATTGATATGAAATGATTGAATCATATGAAATATTATGGCTTTGTCTGCCAGTGTTTTTCTGTAAACTACTTTGAACTGCTGGCAGTCAGTGAAGTCACTGAAAGGCAAGATTCTATGTTGTGTTGCCGTAGTTTCCAGTTTACTTATAAAGCTCACTTACAGAATTCAGTTAGAAAAGTCAAGCATTTGAAAGGTGCACATTTGAAGGAATATTAAGTCAGTATTAACTCATTACGGTTTACATTTTCGATTTTAAAGGGTCTCCGAAATTACAATGAAAGAGGAAACAAGAAAAATGACCACTCCAGGCGATAAGAAAGATTCAGGAGATCAAGGTAAGTAAAATAATAAAATACAAATCCTAGAACTGTTGACACTGTGTGAATCATTTTTAGAGCAATTGAATCATATGTTTGATTGAAAATAGCTTTAATACAAGATGTCTAATCAAAGAAAGGTTACCGGTCTTTTGGTAAAATAAGGTAATAAGTTTATTCTTGGACTCAACAGTAAAAACAGACCAACAAGTGTCATCAAGATCTAAGACTTAGTGAACCTAGTATCAATTCGCACTGATCAGTTTTTTTTTATCCCAAGAATAAACTTGTGATAATTTAAGCAAAAGCAATTTCAAATTCTTTGCCATCAAACTACTTCCAGTCCTGATGTCGGGGACTCTTTTTCACCACTGTGTTGTTGTCGTTTATAGATTGTAAGAGCAGGACTGCTAAAAGAAAGGCCAGTCCTGAAAAGAAGACCCCAATAAAAAGGAGGAGGGTCGCTGACCAGGCTGGTCCTTCCACCAGCTCAGATGTGGTCAAAGGAGTGAAACGCAAGGTTGTGCAAGATGAAGAGGGCACAACAAAGAAAGCAAAGAGGGCTAAACTGCTTGATCATATGAGCGGTGACAAGGAGCAAGCATCCTCCTCGTTGGACTCTGGTAAAGGTAGGCTAATTAGTTGAATAAGGGGGTAGATTAAGTGTGGTTGCTAGGTTTAAGATATTGGTGTTTAGTGTTTGTGTCTATCATCCAGTGAGCTGATGTGCTTTTGGTGTTTTCCACATCTCCAGACTTGAACAACAAACAGGTGTGCGCAAAAAATGGTAAAAGAAAGGCCACGGGAGACAACAGAGAGTCACCCAAGAAAAAAAGAAGGAATGTGGACCAGGGCAAAAAATCAGTGGCAGACCAAAAACGTAAGTAGCAAGCAGCTTGGGTTTTATATTCAGGGGAAGGGCAAAAGGAACATTTAGGCTACAGAGGAGAGTAATTTGTGTCACAGATGTAATAAAACAAGATTTGCTGTTTTGTCTGTTCAGGTGAATTCCAAGCCAGATATGTGGAGGAGCACCAGCTCGGAGAAGGAGGCTGCGGAGCAGTGTTTGCGGGCTACCGGATAGAAGATCGTTTTCCAGTAAGTGTTCAGATGATGGTAGTAAGACAGGCAGTAACGCAGATAATGGATAATATCGTAAACTGAAACGTCTGCTGTGTTTCCACCTTTCATTATGTCATACTGAGGAAATGCTCACCAATGCTCTGTGTCTTTTAGGTTGCCATCAAACACATTCCCAAAAATAAAGTCTACTGCAAAGTGGCGGTAAGCGTCCAACACTTGAATCAGTTTTACATTACTGGATTGAATGCGGCGTTCCTCATCATCCACTTTGTTGTAACATTTCAGGATGAAAGCGGGAAGAAGCTCTCGGTGGAAGTGGCCATTATGCTTAAACTTGCAGGTGAAGCAGAAGGGTCAGTGGGAATATCAGCACCTGTGTCCTTGCTGGAGTGGTTCGACATTGGCAAAGAGCTGATCCTGGTGCTGGAGAGACCTGTCCCTGCTGTGGACCTGCAAAAATACAAAGCAGAAAAAGGAAGAACTTTACCAGAGGACAAGGCCAAGGTAGGTTGACTGGGAGAGCCTTGGACTGTACAGCATTCAATCAAGGCAGAAAAGCATTAACTCATTATTGTGTTTTTCATCTTTTCCAGGTCATTCTGAAGCAACTAGTTGATGCTGTAAAGGAACTTGAGGATAAACACATCTTTCATCGGGACATCAAGGGAGAAAACATTCTGATTGAGACCGGCTCAGATGTGCCTCGAGTTCGCATCATCGACTTTGGACTGAGCTGCTTTGTTAAACAGCGATCTCTGTATCGCATCTTCTATGGTAACATATTCTGCTCCTGCTTTTCACAGATGTAACAATTTGTGTCTTTTGTTTTAGAAGAAATTGTAATTGTGTCTGTTTGTTAGGCACGCCTCTTCACACCCCTCCCGAGTGGTACAGGAGGAGCTGCTACAGGTGTGGACCCACCACGGTGTGGCAAATGGGAGTGGTGTTGTATGAAGCGCTTCATGCACGGGACTTTAGTACCGAGAGGTTCCTCGCAAAGAAACTGAGCATCAAAAAGCGTCTGTCCGCAGGTAAGAAAACTTCACACTTCCAGATTCACTGATGCCTTGGATCACTAGAACTATCATCTTCATCTTTTTGATCTTTTCTTTCTTTCAAGGATGCCGGAATTTCTTGGAGGCATGTTTAACTACAGTCCCGGAGAAGCGCCCAACACTGGAGGAGCTCCAGCTTCACCCCTGGCTAAGATAACACACACAAACACACAATTCACACCTTATCATGCAAGTGTGATACATTGTGGTAACTTCCTTTCTTTTTTCTGTTGGACAGGAATAGATAAGATGGGTCAATCTTAAAAAATAAATAAATAAAAATTTAGCTTTTTTGGAGCTCCTGTAACCCCCCCCTCCCCCAGCCATCCCAGGAAAGGGGATCTCTCTTTGAATGGGCTTTCCCGAGGTTTCTTCCCATCGATCTGGCCCCCTGGGGAGTTTTTCCTCGTCTTCATAGAGAGCTTGGGCTGGGTCAGGAGCTCCATCAAAACTGTCTTTATTTGATGACTTTAATGTCATCAAATAAAGATGTGTTTTACTTAAAGAAAAATTTGATCAAAATAAAACTTGTTTAATTCATCTTTGCTGAGGATTCTCCTTCGTTACTATTTTGTTTTGTTTTTGTTTTTGTTTTGTTTTTTATTACCCATGGTGCATTTTGACAAATAAGAAAACTGAATCAGGTCAAAGTGTGCACAAAGACAGTCACACTGCAAATGATCTGAAGACTTGCATCTGTTGCTCTAACCCCCAACTAGTTTAGACAGATTTCCTGGTTCTACCAGAGGTTTTTTCCTTCAAGAAGGGAGTTTTTCCTTCCCACTGTTGCTGAGTGTTTGCTCATAGTGGGTTGTAAAAGCATAAAAGTTAATAAGAGGCATTCAAAACAGAGTTATCACAGAGGGAACTATATAGCTTAAATGTACAATTTCTACAGGACAAATTATAACTTCATTATGTATAAAAGCTCCTGTGGATAATTACTCCTATTTGTAACTTTACACAAGAGAAAGTTTGCTGTCACACTATTTATAACAGGTTGGGTTTTGTCCTCTGAGTTGAGCCTTTGGTTGCAGTTTATTGAAGAATTTCCTCTAAAGTAGCTGTTGATAAAGATTTAAAGTCCTGTTTATATACAGAAATATGCTTTAGTTCATGTTTTTTTACATGTCTGCCTCAGTGGATCAGTAGAAGATCTGGCACAGGAAACTAGATGATGAAAAAAGGGTACGAATACACATATATATCTATACCTATATAGATACAGATATATACACACACACACACACAGGTTGCAACGTAGTATTTTCATTTTTTCTTAGCATTTCTTTAACGTCTTGGTGCAAAAGAATACCTGCATTTGTGTGTAAAGAAATGTTACATATATACTAAAAACAGTTGGAAAAAAGAACTACAAATTTGGAAAGGAATTCATTCACGTTCTTACTCATAGATGGAGTACATGGTTTAAAAAACACTCAGGAAACAGATATGAGGCGGCTGTATCAACATAAAAACATTAATACAGTTAAAAATGAATAAAAAGTTGCACGCTTAAACTTATTTCTCTACAGTTTGTACAATTAATCCATGTAACAATAGGTTCTCTCTTAATATAGTAGTTAATTAAAATATCTTTACATAAAAATACATTTTTAAGTACTCTCCGGTGGAAGTCTGTTGTGGCTTATGTTTCTAAATGACACAACCATAAAGCAGCCCACAGAATATACAAATATGTCTTTGATAAGTGAATGTTGGCTCCCACAATGGCCTGTTAAGTTATTGCAAAAATAATTTACTGCATAATATGTCAGATTAGAACATGTTTTAAGCACAAAACTGAAGGGGAAACAATAAAAACAAAAATGAAAAAACAAATACTAAATTAAGTTAAAGGATATTTCTTACTATACTATATAATTGTGTAATGTTGCGTTTGATTGCAAAATAAAACCCACCAAGAAAAAAAGAAAGAAAAAAAAGAGAATAGAGTTTAATTTATTCAAAACACATTCTTTTCTTTTATTTAAGCTGTAGCGAGATTCAAATGGACAAAAGCGAAAGAAAAATATTACAGATTTGTTTTATTAATCAAGAATAAACTTTATTATACACAACTCTAAATTTCAGTTGGTCTTAGTCAGATGTGTTTTTAATTCAATCCTGCAACACTGTGCTCGCTGCCATCACTTTATATCTTAGTGTGCAATTCAAATATATACTTATTACAATATTTTTCCCCCTTAACTCTCAACTCGTGTTTTTAAAATGTCTGTGATCATGTTTGTCCGTTGACTTCTGTCTGGGCCTCGAACGATTCATCAGACAGGTTGGCAGCCTCCAACTGATGCTCCAGACTTTCATCATCGCCTCTATTCTGATCAACTCTTATCTTAAACTTAGTGATGAACTCATTACTGGCCAGCGCGCCCTCCTTTTTAGGGCATGTGGGCTTTGATAGTCGCTCTGCAAAGAAAATTCACAAAACATTTCTTATTTGGTAAGCTTGTTAACAAATTTTAGTTCAGTTTTGCTGCAAGTTATAGCATGCATCAGGTAAGAAGCAATTGGTTCTTAAAAAGCATATACATTCCCCAAAACATTTTTATTATGTGCATTTTGGAGAATAAAAGATTGTACACAATTTCCCTTTTTGAAGTAAAAAGATTATTAAGTCTAATTCTTACTTATTCAGTAGATTAAAGTATTGAAACATCATTATTCATAAAATATGCACATTACAAAATTAAAGTTATTCAAAAATTACTCAAGTACTTACTCCAATACTCACATTATTCAAGTAAATTTAATTTTTGCCAATGTAATGTCACATAAAATCTTAATCTGAATAAGGGATTTGAACCCCACTGTCACGGCCAGGGGATCAGCAGGCCGCTGACTAGTAGTGTTCTCTCTCTCTCTTGCTCTCTGTCTCTCGCTCTCTCGCCAGGGCGGAACTCATGGTGGGTTCACGCCCTTGGCCCACGCCCCTCTGAAGAGGAAACACCTGGGCCTCATCAGTGCAGCCAGCATTTAAGCCAGGGAGTGGCTTCTACTCATCGCTGGACCGTTGTGTGTGACTCGTGCCAGTGCAGCAAGTTCTCTTTTGCTTCCCTGTGCAAAACCTCTAACGTGTGTTTCCTTCTGTACATAGATCCCCTGGACCCGACTCTGCATTCCCCGAGCGGATTCCCTTTTTGTGTGAGTGTTTGGAGAGAGAGTCAGAAGAGGAGCAAGTGGCTTTTCCCTACCTGGATTTCCCCGGAGCCTTTTCCCTGTCACCGCTTTGTATATAGCACTATCCCCTGCACTGTTTGTATATACACCTGGTGGAACTGTAATAAATACTGACTGTGCCTCTGAGTCCTGCTTGTGAGTCCTCAAGCGAACCGTGACACCCACACAGATGAGAGCTTAGCAGTGAAGCTCTCTCTTAAAATTTGAGTTATAAAGTCAGAAGTTATCACGGACAGAGATCCATGTTCTTTTAACATAAGAAAGAATATTTGCTGGAATTGACATTAATCCAAGCCCTTAAAACGCCATTTTGCATTAAGCATTTCCTTTTAGAAAAGTCTTCAATGAACAGGAAGCTCCAGTACTGAAAAAAGAAGCCAACATCAACTGCTAAACGTGCTAAAAGTAAGTAAGTCCCTGTAGACTCCTATGATCAAAGCACATACAGTATAAAAGTTATAGGTTACAGATCTGAAAAATAAAACAAATGTCAAAGTGCAAAAAGACTTATGGTCCCATAGAAGTCTATTCCATTTGCCTGGAATTAGGTGAACACCTTTGTGACAAATTTAATGGCTCAGTCATTTGTTCCATGTCATATTTAATAAAAGACCGACATGGTGGCATGTTGAATTGTCCATTTTGCACATATTTGGTCATTCTAAGCGTCAGAGGGGGAAAGATCATTCTGGGAATGCCTACTGGCGAAGGATGTGTGACTGACAAGTCCAGTGTGTGAAGTTTAACTACAGTCTAAGGAGCTTGGAAAGAAAAGCATCTGGACTTCTTTAAGTTTCTTGAAGATGTTTCACCTCTCATCTGAGAAGCTTCTTCAGTTCACAATTTCTTCAGAGAACTGAAGAAGCTTCTTGAATGAGAGGTGAAACGCTCTTCAAGAAACTTAAAGAAGTCCAGATGCTTATCTTTCCAAGCTCCTTAGACTACGATGACCTGAACGACTGAGAACCTTAACAGACAGTTCTTCCCTTCATTCATCATGCCTGATTTCAAAACACCAAGATGGCAGTCATGAAAACACTCATCTTGAGTCTTCATGGGACTACGGTGAGATCAGTTATGCCTCTTATGATGAGGCATACTTTTTTGCCCCACTGTACGTTGCTGCTCCTGGAGGAGCTGGAAATGTTTCCTCTTTTCATCTTCAGCCTGCAGCAACCTGAAGGAGGGGAAAAAGGGAAGAAGCAACTGAAAATGTTAATACTTCTCATGGATATATCAGATCTCCATCACAAATAAAATAATAAAGGGCCATAATAAGAGTTAGAAATCCATTGTTACCGCTCAAGCTCCAGTCTGGCCCTCTCCTCCTCCAGCCGAGCCTGGATCTCCATATTAAGAAATATGGTGAAAAAAATCCAGCACAGACCTGACACAGGACCTGTGATCTGGCCCCTTCAGTTGATCCATCTACTGTTCACTGAAGCCTCATCAGAAATGGTGTCAGTGGATTCTTCAGGGAGGCAAAAATTAAGAAAAGGCCGAAGTTGCCCAAATTACACAAGAACTGTCACTGAAAGAATCAGTGAAAACAGGCCTGATGGAGTAAGGAATCCAAACGTTTTGCATTATTGGTTGAAATTACTGTAGCAAGTGTCTACAGCCATTTATAAAATGCAGATGGTGTTGCAAATGATGAAAATATTAACACAAAAAAGTACAGTCAGATTTTGATCCACCATGGAAAACTATGTGGAAAGCACTGGATTGGTATTTTTTCCTTATGTACTGTATTTTCATGTATGTTTGTATTTCAGTAAATAGCTGCAACATTTCTCAAGCAAAATATAAAGAAATTGAAGGTGGCTCAAGATGTTTTCCCAACACACATAATTAAAACTAATCAATTTGATAAAAATGGCACAATGAAATAATTTCAAACTACAGTGGGGCAAAAAAGTATTTAGTCAGCCACCGATTGTGCAAGTTCCCCCACCTAAAATGATGACAGAGGTCAGTAATTTGCACCAGAGGTACACTTCAACTGTGAGAGACAGAATGTGAAAAAAAAATCCATGAATCCACATGGTAGGATTTGTAAAGAATTTATTGGTAAATCAGGGTGGAAAATAAGTATTTGGTCAATAACAAAAATACAACTCAATACTTTGTAACACAACCTTTGTTGGCAATAACAGAGGTCAAACGTTTACTATAGGTCTTTACCAGGTTTGCACACACAGTAGCTGGTATTTTGGCCCATTCCTCCATGCAGATCTTCTCAAGAGCAGTGATGTTTTGGGGCTGTCGCCGAGCAACACGGACTTTCAACTCCCGCCACAGATTTTCTATGGGGTTGAGGTCTGGAGACTGGCTAGGCCACTCCAGGACTTTCAAATGCTTCTTACGGAGCCACTCCTTTGTTGCCCGGGCGGTGTGTTTTGGATCATTGTCATGTTGGAAGACCCAGCCTCGTTTCATCTTCAAAGTTCTCACTGATGGAAGGAGGTTTTGGCTCAAAATCTCACGATACATGGCCCCATTCATTCTGTCCTTAACACGGATCAGTCGTCCTGTCCCCTTGGCAGAAAAACAGCCCCATAGCATGATGTTTCCACCCCCATGCTTCACAGTAGGTATGGTGTTCTTGGGATGCAACTCAGTATTCTTCTTCCTCCAAACACGACGAGTTGAGTTTATACCAAAAAGTTCTACTTTGGTTTCATCTGACCACATGACATTCTCCCAATCCTCTGCTGTATCATCCATGTGCTCTCTGGCAAACTTCAGACGGGCCTGGACATGCACTGGCTTCAGCAGCGGAACACGTCTGGCACTGCGGGATTTGATTCCCTGCCGTTGTAGTGTGTTACTGATGGTGACCTTTGTTACTTTGGTCCCAGCTCTCTGCAGGTCATTCACCAGGTCCCCCCGTGTGGTTCTGGGATCTTTGCTCACCGTTCTCATGATCATTTTGACCCCACGGGATGAGATCTTGCGTGGAGCCCCAGATCGAGGGAGATTATCAGTGGTCTTGTACGTCTTCCATTTTCTGATGATTGCTCCCACAGTTGATTTTTTCACACCAAGCTGCTTGCCTATTGTAGATTCACTCTTCCCAGTCTGGTGCAGGTCTACAATACTTTTCCTGGTGTCCTTCCAAAGCTCTTTGGTCTTGGCCATGGCGGAGTTTGGAGTCTGACTGTTTGAGGCTGTGGACAGGTGTCTTTTATACAGATGATGAGTTCAAACAGGTGCCATTCATACAGGTAACGAGTGGGGGACAGAAAAGCTTCTTACAGAAGACGTTACAGGTCTGTGAGAGCCAGAGATTTTCCTTGTTTGAGGTGACCAAATACTTATTTTCCACCCTGATTTACCAATAAATTCTTTACAAATCCTACCATGTGAATTCATGGATTTTTTTTTCACATTCTGTCTCTCACAGTTGAAGTGTACCTCTGGTGCAAATTACTGACCTCTGTCATCATTTTAAGTGGGGGAACTTGCACAATCGGTGGCTGACTAAATACTTTTTTGCCCCACTGTATATACTGTCAAACTACAACCCTGTGAGTGCTTACTGTATTTGGGTCATTACAAGCTTGTGATTTTATTTAAACTGTCTCTTTAAATTTAACATGTAAACACATGTTACACACTGCATGTTCAGTCAGTAACTACAGAAATAAGGATATAAGGAAAATCCCTGTTGTTTATTAAGTGTGACAAAACTCATTCAGTCTGTAAACATTTAGTAAGCACGTTAGCAAGTGATTCATGGGGTGTCTCTGTGTATGTGCTGGGACGGCAGGGCGCATTTCATCATGTCATTAGCAGTCTAGCAAGCAGAAATGACTTTTTCTGCACCTTGGAGCATGTTTCAGATCAATGCCCTTGGCAGTTCTTAAATCAATGAGTGATGCTGTAACTAGGGGACTCATCTGTGAAACAGACCCCTGGGAGAGAGCTTGAGTGAGAGAGCGGCTGTCAAAGAAGAAAGACGAGAGAGAAAAAATCCACAGTTTAAATAAACAAAAAGACAACTGAGGGGACAGGAGGACAGGCGGAGGGGAAGTGTAGGTCATCTTAGTGGATATGCATGTAGTATGTGTGGTATGGATGTGTGCGTGTGTGTCTGTGTATTAAAGACCATAAAACAGAAACACATCCAGAAGCACTGACCTTTCTAAGTGCCTTTTGGTACAGCACAATGCAAACGCAATCATGTCTAAATAATTGGTTACTTGATGAGGCAGGTGAATCTCTGCACCTCCATCTTTCTCTCCATCTCGCTCTGCCATGTATTCCTGCAAAGTGTGCGCCTCATACGGGGTGGGGGAGCAAAGTAATGGGCAGGAGGTGGAGCATGAAAAAGGTTAGGGAGAAAAATCACATCACCAGAGAGAGAAACGATGAGAGTGCGCCCACCACCCAAGGCCAGATGTATTTACCTGGGTAATGATAGTCATCTGGACCGACAGGGTGCGTATATGTAGTGTATATATATGTGCATGTGTGTGCTTGTGCGCGCGTGTGTGGTACAGGTGCTGTGTAGGCTAGGTTTCTCTTTGACTGCTAGCTTGCCAATTTATTTGCTGGCGAAAACACAACAGTGTCTCTTGTTCGCCCTTTCCTCTGTTTGTCCTCCCCTCATCTCATTTTTGTTAACATTCTCTTTTTATTCCTCTCATCCCATCTTGCTTCTCCGGTATCCTCTCTCTCTTTCTACCACCATCATCTCTGCTTTGCTTGAAACGTTGCCTTTATTAATTCATAAACAACACACTCCACACACGATTGGGTTCCATAGGCACCGGAGCATGATTCAATCCCCTGCATGCACACATGCTCGCGCACTTTTTCCTTGTTTATGCACCCTATTACCTTGCCTTCCCTCACCCCTCTTCTCGCCGGCTACCTCCGCCAGACAGTTCCCTACTTCAGCAGGCATAAAGTGAAGGCTACAGCCATTTGTGTTCTGTTATGTACAAATAGTTGGCACATTGACTCGCCTCTAGCACAAAGGGAGAGAAAGCAAGCTGATGTAAATACTTCGTTTTTGCCTCGGTTGTCCAGCGCTCTTCGCCACGGGTCATGGATCTTTCTGTTTTGCTGATTTTCTGTATTTTTTATTTTTCTCGCAAACATTTTTCGTTTTGTGCATTTGCAGAAAAGAGAAAAAGTCTGTCTGCGAGTGCGCGTACACGCACATTTGATTCATTTCTTTGGGGCATGTGTGTGCACTTGACTGTTCTTATCGAGGGTTGCCAGATGTGAGCCCTGAGGTCAAAGAGGGGTCCCATTTATGCGCGTGCACGCACACACGTGCACACGGATACATAAAAACATGTACATGCCCTTTCTCAAGCCTCCCTCCTCCCCACTGGAAAAGAGTAGGAAGGAAAAGGAATGGGTGCTTGGATATGGATTGCTGGGATTGAATTAAAAACATTAGCTTGAGGCTGTACGGCTGAATTCTGATGATGAGGCCACCGGGGGAAAATGGAGAAAATGGGCTTTCGCTGCCAGGGCCTTGAAAATCCCTTACTAATGGAATGAGAAAAGGCAGATAGCAAGAGCGAGGGAGGGGAAGAAAGGATATCACACATATGAGTGTGCGTGAATGGTTACAAAGACAATGCATTCTGTTTGTGTGCGTGAGTGTGTGTTCATGTGAGAGCAAAATGGGCTGAAACAAATGGAGCAGAGCCAGAAGGCCTCCAATGAAACATCATTACAAGTAGCTCCAGAAATATTATGCCAAAGGCATAACTAGCAATGCTGGGGAGGGCAGAGCAGATTATTTCCAAGGAGCACACAAGTCACAGCACAGGCACTCGAGCGCTAACACTTGGACACAACATTCACACACGAGTTTGATGTTGTTGAGTAGTCTCAGCTTCGGACATTAAATCGATCCAGCTCGGTTTAGATGGTTAGGACTTTTGCCAAATATGTTTAAAAGATGTGCTTATTTTGTTCATGGCGGACGTTTCCATTCCTGGTGCCAACCACACCGGAGTTAAACAAAAGATCGTATAGAATAGAAGGAAAAAATGCTGAAGGCATGAAGTAGCAAATGGTAACTGCCTTCTCTTAATCGTTGTCTTTATTCCTGTTATAAACAATTCTGGACTGTAGTCTGAGAAATATGGGCAGATGGTTAATTAGAAATAAAAAGCTCTGAGTGCACACTGAAGAAATGCCTGTTTCTTTTCCTCATTTTGCCTTTCTCCACCACCATCACGGTTAATTCTCTGGTAAATTCTCCAAGCGGTGGGCATTTCAGCCCCCTCATTTCTCTGTAAAATGAATAGAAGCATCTGACATGGGCTGCCATGGGCTTTAAATGTACAATCTGGCTGTTTTTATAATGGGAACAAATTAATAAGTGAATGTTATCTGTGAGTAGCAGCGCGGGGTGGCTTGCCAGGCCCTTTTGTTCCCGTACCACTTCTTTTCATGTAAAATGACAGAAGACACAAAACAGACAGAGCTCTTGGTCTGAACTGGATTTTGACACGGGTATTGACACACTTTTTGTGTGCATGCACGTGCAATGTGGCACGCATTAAAGTGCACACACCGAATGCGGATAGGAATGTGTATTGCTTTGTTAGTGCAGCGCTATTTAAATGTGTTTGCGCGCAGTGTTTAGGATGAGACTAGTTTCAGGTTTGATGGAGAACGTGCGGCTTCCCTGTGGAAACATGAATTTTCTGAGCATAAACAGGCGGCCAGAGCAGGAATGAAAAATAAGGTGAGGCTGAATCAAGCATAGGTGGCCAGCAGCGTCTCGCTCCTCTTTCTCTCTCAATATTGGTATTGCGAAGTCACAGAGATGGCAATCAGCAGGAGATGTGTCTCGAAGATGAAAGCAGGGAGAAGAGAAACAGAAGGAGAGCGAGAGAAAGGACAGCCTCTTAAGGCACCTCTATCAGTCTGTCGTTAGGAGGGTAATGAACCCAGCACCAGTGCTGCCAAGCAACCAATGACTCACTCGCACACACACACAGCACATGCACAGACTATACAAAATAAACACACTAACAAAATGGAAATCTCTCAAGTACCTGAGACGTGTCCCTGCTACTCAGCCATTATCAGACCATCTTCCCAATTACACAATGTTTATGCAGAAAAGAGAGGATGCACACAGTGCATCATACGAGCAGGAGTAACAG
This sequence comes from Copadichromis virginalis, assembly GCF_057382275.1. Classification (NCBI taxonomy): domain Eukaryota; kingdom Metazoa; phylum Chordata; class Actinopteri; order Cichliformes; family Cichlidae; genus Copadichromis; species Copadichromis virginalis. The sequence continues at coordinate 30,256,301 of NC_140618.1, forward strand.
ATTGTTTCCATGTTTACTCAGATCCATCGTTCTCTTATATTTTTCCCAGGCTGCTCGGCTTTTGCCATATGCTGTAGGTTTTACTCCACTTGATGTGTTCTTCAAAGATCCATTTATCTCAGACAGAAATATGCCTTAAAGGATAATTCCAATCATTTTACTCCTGGGGCGCACTTATCTAGATTTTACCAACACGCCATCTAATGATTTTTTTTTCAGTTACCACACTAAAGAGCTGTTTTGAGCTGTTTGTGAAGTGTTTTGTAATTCATTCAAGATTTTTGAGTCACCCCTGATTTCTTCATATTTTGTTTAGAAATTGGGACATCGCCATAGTAATTTCTTAAACATGTGCAAAACCAATAGAAAAGCAATATACAAGTGTTCAACTCTTGTAGCTTGAAAGTCAGTATTTGGTATGACCATCTTTATTCTTCAGCACAGGTTGGACTCTTTCAGACAGCTTTTTTGTCATTTCTTTAAGTACTCTCCAGGAATAGTTCTCCAATGATCACTGTTGTACCTCTCTCCTGACGTCCTCCATATGTATTAACAAATATATGAATACAAATTTCATCACTCCATAATACCTGCTGCCACTGATTTTCAGTCCAGTTCTTGTAGAACTTGGCATCCTTGTCACGCCATTTCCCTCCCTGAAGAATGGCTTCTTGACAGCCACCCTTGCACTGAGACAATGGACAAGGCCTCAGCGAACAGTAGATGGATCAATTGAAGGATCAGATGCATCTCTCAGGTCCTGTGTCAGGTCGATTGCTTCCATATTTCTTAAGGACATGACTTTCAGATACTGTCATTTGCTGCAGTTTTTAGTCCTATTGTCCTCATTGGACACCATACTGAGATATGCCAATTTTTCAGCTAATAGCTCTTTAGTAATCACTTTGCTGGTGCAGATATTCTATCTAATGCCTGTCAAACTGTGTTACCTTCGGCATTCTTGTATATTCAGCTAAAGCAGGGGTGGCCCACTCCAAGCCTTGAGAGCCAATATCCTGTAGGTTTTAGACATCACCCTGGGTCAACACACCTGAATCAAATGATTAGTTCATTACCAGGCCTCTGGAGAACTTCAAGAAATGTTGAGGAGGTAATTTAGCCATTTAAATGAGCTGTGTTGGATCAAGGACACATCTAGAACCTGCAGGACACCGGTTCTCGAGGCCTGGAGTTGGCCACCCCTGATCTAAAGAATACTATGTATGTGTTAAGCAGCTTAGCAAACAAAAAATACTCATCTAAAAATGTTCAGGTCCAAGGACTGGACTGAAAAAGCAGCTAATGTACAGTGAAACACTATGATATAAACTCACTTAAGTGTAAATGATGCGTCTGATCAATATTCAAAGTCAACCCTACTCAACAAGCTTACACTTAATTTGCCAAATGCAATATAATGTATTCCTCCTGCTCTAGCCACTATTTAAGTTCAGCTGCCAGGAATGTATTTGTGCCTCATGTCACAAAAATCTGAAAAATGAGTAAATCACACCCACGTGGATTGGCTGCCAGAGTTTGGGCTTGTGATTCTGCCCAATGTGAGGCAAAAGAAATCTATCATCACAAAACTGAAGTGAATTCCTCCTGCTGCTGTCACTGGTCACTAGCTGAAGCTTTAAATAATACAATCTGATCAGCTCAAATCCAGGACAGCTGATTTTTCAGCCGAACAAACGCTTAAAGGAATTCCCTCAAGCTCTGCCTACGAATCTGAGGCACTGCTTCTGTTAACGTAAAGTACACAGCACAAGACGAATGTTCACATATTCAACTGTTGTATGCGCATCCAAAGCAGTGACGAAACAAATGCACATTTTAACTTTAGGAAGCACATCATGCAAGGTTGCAATCTAATTACTCAAACATCAATCACATTACTCTATCCTTGCTTGAACTCAGCCCTGCTCACTTCTAGCTCTGCCTGCACAGATTCATGTTGTGCATTTCTGCAACACTGAACCAATGTGTTTGTTTTTGGCTGCTGTGTTTACATGTCAGCAATCGTCATCAACAAGCCACCCCCCCTGAGGACATGGGTTTAACTGTCAGCCTCAGTCAGACATCACACACACACACACACACACAGTTTTTGATGTGTGTCATCTTCTCTTAAGATATCAGGCAGACATATACATGGCTCAATACCTCCATCATCTTCCACCAGAGTGAACCTGGACTGGGCTCTCCATGAAAGCGAGCGTGAGAGTTAGAAGTCAATCGTCCTCAAAGCTGGGCCTCATAGAGTTCACAAGCAGTGCCGGTTATGGCTGAGCCAGAAAGCTCCCCACAGTAACAGTGACTGGGTTAGTAAGTGACTGACCTAGTCCTCTCCCCATCACCCTCACTATCACAGACACTCAGGCCGACTGTGGTTTGTCTTATTGTCACTATGTGAGATTGCCAACGCTACATTACCAACACTCTGATTTATATATTCCAGTGACGTCTGGTACGCTTACAGGCCTTTGTTGTTCCTTTCACTTAAACCACAACAGTACTGGACGGTATCAAACCTTCATGTACACAGGCTAATCAGAATGAGCCCTCATACAGTTATTAATGTAATTACCGACAGATCATCCGTTCCCATCCTTTGTAATGTCTTGGTCTCTTGTTTATTCCCGGCCTGTTTGGTCCAGCTGAAATGGCTGTCATCTTAATTGACCAAAAAAAGGGGGAGCCAATGCCACATTTAATCGTGTAATAGTGTGAATATTATTACATGCCTAATTTCCATTAGCCAGCATTAATCCACTGAATGAAGTGGTGCTCACGGCCCGCTCACCTCTATTCAGGGACAAATTGCACGAGTCTCTAGGCTTGTTTCTGTGTCTCCACTGGTCGTACTCGCAAGTCAGCTCGGTGGCCAGACTGTGGTGCTGATTATAGGTGACAGGGACACTGCTGGCCAGAGGGACCTGGGAAAGTTGGCATGGCAATGGTGAAAGGTCATTACCACAGCACTGTCAGCATCATCACTGTGACACTGTGACAAAAGAGCCAAAGAGAACAACAAGGAGACTCCAACACATTCACACCTCCCCTTTTTGGGAAAAAGGTCTTTGCTAAATAAAAGTAAGGGTTATTTAAAAATGAAAAATGTTTTTCTCAGATTGTTACAAAGCCAATAAAACATAAAACACTGCTGAGTTAAAACAATATATCCTACAGCTTATTAAATGGCTTTAAAGCAATTATTATCCAAGCAAGGATCTGCTCTAAGTCCTCACATGACTTGCATCTAAAACCGCTACATGCTTCAGCTATATATTTATTTTTTGTCCCTCTAAGGGTGAAGCATTACCTCATTAATAAAGAATTGAGCGAGGCTTCTCGATATTATCATTCCAAATAACTTTCAGCCTCATTTGAAAGTAATGTTGCTCCATTACTGGGGCAGTAAACTCTATAAACACACATATGAGAAGATTTCTGGCAGTAAAAGCTTTCTGTTTGACGTTGGTACTCCGATTCATGGTGACTAATCACATTTAAGCAGGCTTTAGTTACATGCGTGTAAACAGCACATGTGAGGAGCAAAAGCAGGAACGCCTTTGCAAAGTACAACCTAAAAACCATTGGCTAATGTCTGACAACAATGGAGCTTTTTATTGTCTTATTAAAATGTGTGTAGAATTTAAACAATGACAAGGACAGGAAATGTTGATATTCGAAGCTACGACAGAGTAATCCCGCCTCCTCCAGATTTCTATATATTAGGGGTGCAACGATACTCGTATCAGTGCTTTCGGTTCGGTACGCATATGTATCGAACAATACAACATTTTTAATTTATTTTATCAGCTTTCCTTCTGACAATGCTGTCTGTGTTGAGCGCTCAGTGGATCTGCGCTCGACAGTGCAGCCTAGGCGGAGTAGTCGAACGCAGATTCACTGAGCGCAGGGCAAGCTAGCAAGACAGAAGTTAAGCTGTCGTTGCAACATGGCAAATTGAACCTCCCCCACCCTCATTCAGATCTGGCGTTTGGAACTATTTTGGTTTTCATGTGACGTATGACCCTGAAGTAGAGCTGGGCGATAGAACGATAACGATATGTATCGCGATATAACTTTTACTCGATAGAGAAATTAAGCTATCGCAATAGACCTCGCCGCTCTTGTCCTCTTAAAAAAAAAAAAAAAAAAAAAGTCAGCCAATCCAAATTCAGTAGCGCAGAGCCGAACCAATCACAGCCGCAGCGTCACGTCGCGTGACTTGTTACGTACAGCACAAGTGCCAAGCCGCACGTGTGTTTGTTTGGGAAGCAGCCAGCGGGTAATGGAGCCAGCGCGTAATGGAGGAAATGAGTGTGCCGACTAGAAAAATCAACCGAGCGTGACCGAAGAGAAAACCGATGATGGTTCCAATGCCGGAGAGATTGTCGAACGGAAGAGCCATAGAAGTTCCGTAGTGTGAAGGTATTTCGGCTATTTCAAGTCTGACAAAAAACAGAGTAGCGTGCACTGTAAATTGTGCCGAAAGCAAGTCTGGAAATACAATAAACTGGTGCATGCGTCACACTGTGCGCCACGTTATTGTTTCGGTGAAATGAATTTCTACAATACTGTTACTGTTAATTCTACTCTCTGCAGTGTTTAAATGCTTACATATACACACAGTTACTGTCCGTCCACACATACGACTCGGTTCTGCTTCTATGCCCCAGCTTTGTTTACTTTTTCCCACCGAGGCTTCTAGACTTCTGATTGGCCAACATTTCTGCACGGTTAGGAATCTAGCGCCACCTGCTGCTTTGGCATGTTCATAGCAGCGTTTTCCTTCATTTCTGCCTTTATGTGTGGACGGGATTATTTTTTAAAACGAAAAAGGAAAATCTCAGTTTTCAAAAATACCCGTGTACGTGTGGACGTAGCCTCAGTCTCTGACTGGAAGCGCTAATTCGTCATTCGGCTTTTGTCAGACTAAAGTAACTGTTAAAACTGTTTGAAAAGCTAAGCTATACAACAAGGAGAGATTGAGAATTTCCTTTTAGTTCTCAGTTTATTTGATATTGACAAAAGTTAGTCAGTTTTGTCTGTTCTTCTGTAAAACAAACTAAGATTTATTTTTAGAATTAATATTTTGTTTCTAAGTGGAATTGACAATTTAGTCTGTTTCGTTTGTTCTATTTTGAAACTTAAACGCTTTAGCGGCTGCCTTTTGTGTAGTTTGCAATATTTGCCTTTATTTATCTGAAAAAGTCTCATGTTCCTTAAGTACATCTACCCTGTTGAACTTATTATGGGAAATAAATATTTAAATAAAAACAAGCTGCTGATTATTTCACATTTTACTTGTGAGCAACGGCACATTTAAATCTTACAAATATAGTTATTTGGCTTATATCGTGATAGATATCGTTATCGCCTGAAATGAAAAAAACATATCGTGATATGAAAAAATCTCATATCGCCCAGCTCTACCCTGAAGGTAAGCGCGTCATGGACTAAAGTAAAACAGTATGTCGGATGTGCCACGCAATGCTCAATTACATTGGTGGGAACTAGTGTGTTAGCGCAGTTAGCTCGTTAACGTGTTGACCGTCCAGCTCTACGCCCGGGGCGATCCGGGGTCGCTCGTTAACGGAGATTTACCGCGTTGTGGCGTTAACGTCATTTCAACGAGATTAACGCTGACAGCACTAGGGGGAACACAACGAATATGACTGCACATTTACTCCGACATCATCCTAGTGCAAAGACAAGTGGAAGCAGACAAAAACAACAAGCACGCATGCTACAAACTTTACCCGAGTCATTTAGACAGCACATGATTCTCCTTATGGGGACCTGATATGTTTAATATGCTGCTGAGAATATAGCCCAGAAGAAGCGTATAGTACAGCTTTTATTTTGGAAAGAGCCATTTCTCTGTAATAAACTCTCTTTTCCAAAGATGAGTGATTTCTCGATCAGATAGATTTATTTTTTTATTACTTTGTTGTTTCAGCAACATTAAATTTAAAAACTGTGCTTTTGAGTTAAGATATATATATATATATATATATATATATATATATATATATATATATATATACACACACACACACACATACATGTGGTTCATCTCTTAAGTACTATATTTTTACCAATAAATAGCTGTAGACTGGCTTGTCATTACAGTTATTTTGAGTCGTATTTTTTGTTCCCCATTACTATCCATGAAATCCATAGAATATTTTTGTTAGAGCTATTTTTGAATTTTACTTTCAGACATTTTTTTCAGGCTCAATTCTCTGCGTGTGATTCTTTTGCTAAACACTTCAATCCCTTGGACTGCACGGCCTCTTTGTCTCTCCATTCGGCACTCTCCTTTTTATAACTTCTCGAGTACAAGTGGGAGCAGAGGGTAGGAGGAGGGAGTGATTGGAATTCATTATGGTCAAATGATTGCAAACTCTAGAAGCTGAGAGGCTTTTCTAATCACAGCTGAATGGGCTGGAGAGTTAATGTGGGCAGGCTGTGGAGAGTGGAGAGGAAAGGAGGAGCGAGAACTCCATCGTCGGTGTAGCGCTTTCAAGGGCTCTTCACGGGGCTCTAATGGTGGAATTGTTCTGACACTGAATGGATGTTTGAGATGTTGTGTTTCATGGCCGTGACTCACTCTAAAAAATGTAGTTAGGTTCATTTCTGTGCAGAGGTTTTTATAGAAATGTTTTCACAGGAAAGAAAATAGACAATTTTCCTCATGACAGCAGGTCGGTCGCCAGTCGGGTATTGATGCGTGCCCATAAGGGTCCTTTAAATCAGAGCCCATTTGGTTGGCTGCTGAATCAAAAAATAACGACAACAAACCAGGTGAGATGCAGAACTCCAGTGAACATCTATGCATCTGCACCTCAGTCGGAAACAGAAACTCCGATCTGACCCAGATTTCTTCTGGCGATTGTTCAACTACAGTCATTGTATATGCAAGAATACTATTACCTATAACTGCAGTTCAGCTTTTCATCTGTTTTCGCAAATACTGACTGATCTGGATGACTTGTATGGAATTGCTCTTTCTCTACAGTGTGATTTCATTTGTTGCTATGAGAAGAAATACAAGGACGACAAGGTCTCTGTTGAATTCATTTAACTCTGCCCCTCGAAAGTGTACGATGAGTTAACCTTGAAGCTCTTTTCAGCACTGAGTTGTTTCTGTCATATTTCTGCCTGTATATACAAAAAATGGGTTTGCAACAGAAGTTAGTGAGGATGGTCTCTGCCTGTGCAGCTACCCCTGGAAAAACACAGAAACTATTCTAATCAGAATCAGAATCAGAATCAGAATACTTTATTGATCCCTGGGGGAAATTATTTTTTGTTACAGTGCTCCATTTTAAACCAACATTAAGACAAGACAGACAATACGCTAACTAAGAATAGTACAATATATACATATATATACATACATACATACATACATAAGTCACTTATAAATAAATATTTGGAAAAGAAACATGTGTAGTTGTAGCAGCAAACAGTGTGTTAAGTGGATGCGTTGTACAGGGAGATGGCCACAGGCAGGAATGATTTCCTGTGTCGTTCAGTGGTGCTTTTCGGTAATCTCAGTCTCTCACTGAACGAGCTCCTGTGACTGACCAACATGTCATGGAGTGGGTGGGAGGTGTTATCCAACATTGTCTTTATCTTGGACAGCGTCCGCCTCTCCGACACCACCTTGAGGGAGTCCAGCTCCATCCCCACAACATTGCTGGCCTTACGGATCAGTTTATTAAGTCTGTTGGCATCTGCGACCCTCAGCCTGCTCCCCCAGCATGCAACAGCATAGAGGATCGCACTGGCCACCACAGACTCATAGAAAATCCTCAGCATTTTCTGGCAGATGTTGAAGGACCTCAGTCGCCTCAAAAAATAGAGACGAATCTGGCCCTTCCTGTAAAGTGCTGTGGTGTTTTTAGCCCAGTCCAGTTTATTGTCAATGTGTACTCCAAGGTATTTATAGTCCTCCACAATGTCAACACTGACCCCCTGGATTGAAACAGGGGTCAAGTGTTTCCTGGTCTTCCTGAAGTCCACGATCAGTTCCTTGGTCTTTGCCACGTTGAGCTGCAGATGATTCTGCTCACACCACGTGACAAAGGAGTCGACCACAGCCCGGTACTCTGTCTCATCATCCCTGCTGATGCATCCAACCACCGCAGAGTCATCAGAAAACTTCTGAAGATGGCAGGTCTCTGTGCAGTGGCTGAAGTCTGTGGTGTAGAGGGTGAAGAGGAAGGGGGAGAGGACAGTCCCCTGTGGTGCCCCTGTGTTGCTAATCACCTTGTCAGACACACACTGTGGGAGACGTACATATTGTGGTCTTCCTGTCAGGTAATCAACAATCCAGGACACCAGAGAAGCATCCACCTGCATCGCTGCTAACTTATCACCCAGGAGGGTCGGCCTGATGGTGTTGAAAGCACTGGAAAAGTCAAAAAACATGACCCTCACAGTGCTCGCCGGCTGGTCCAGATGGGTGTAGACACGATTGAGCAGGTAGATGATGGCGTCCTCTGTTCCGAGACGAGGCTGATAAGCGAACTGAAGGGGATCCAGATGTGGTCTTACTATGGGTCGCAGCTGGTCCAGGATGAGCCTTTCCAGGGTCTTCATGATGTGGGAGGTCAGTGCCACGGGCCTGTAATCCTGGGGGCCACTGGGACGAGGCGTCTTTGGTACAGGGACGAGGCATGATGTCTTCCACATCACCGGGACCCTCTGCAGACTCAGACTCAGCATAAACAGTTTATGAAAGACTCCACACAGCTGGGGGGCACAGGCCTTGAGGACAAGGGGACTCACTCCGTCTGGTCCAGCAGACTTGCCTGAGTGAAGTCTCCTCATTTGCATCTCAACCTGGTATTGAGTGAAGGTGATGGGTGGGGGAGGGGTGTCAGGAATCTCACAGGAGGCAACATGTGAAGAGAGAGGCTGGCACAGTGGTGTGGCTCTGGATTCCAGGCTGACTGCAGGTGAGGTTGTGGGGGTGGGAGCAGACACTGTGGTGTCGAATCTATTGAAAAACAGATTCAACTCGTCGGCTCTATTCTCACCTCCCTCAGCTCCCCTGCTGTTGGTTGGCCTGAATCCAGTGATGGTCTTCATGCCCCTCCACACCTCTCTCATGCTGTTCTGCTGGAGTTTCCACTCCAGCTTCCTCCTGTAATTGTCCTTAGCCTCTCTGATCTTGTCCTTTAGTAACACCTGGACCTTCCTCACCTCCTCTTTGTTGCCCCCTCTGAAAGCCCTCTTCTTGTTGTTGAGGAGGGCTTTGATGTCCTTAGTCACCCACGGCTTGTTATTTGGGTAACAATGAACAGTCTGAGCTGGAACAATGGAGTCGGTGCAGAAAGTTATGTAGTCTGTGATACACTCAGTAAGCCCATTGATGTCCTCGGCGTGAGGCTCACAGAGTGTTTCCCAGTCGGTCACCTCGAAACAGCCCTGTAGTTCCGCTATTGCCTCCTCTGACCACCTCCTAACAGTCCTGGTGGTCACAGGTTCCCTCCTCACAATTGGCACATAGCGGGGGGTGAGGTGAATCAGGTTATGATCTGACCTACCAAGTGGGGGGAGGGAGGAGGAGCTGTATGCATCCTTGACGTTAGCATACAGTAAGTCTAAAGTTTTCTCTCCCCTGGTGGGACAGTCCACATATTGTTTGAATGTTGGTAGTGTATTGTCCAGTGATACATGGTTGAAGTCACCCGAGATCACAATAAAGGCACTCGGGTGCTGAGTCTGTAGCCGAGCTATGGCAGAGTGGATAGTGTCACATGCAGCTGTGGGGTTAGCAGAGGGGGGAACATAAACAGCCACCAAGATGACGTGAGAGAATTCCCTGGGTAAATAATACGGCCTGAGTCCAACAGCACACAGTTCAGTGTCCGGGCAACAAATCCTTTCTTTGATTGTTATGTTGGCAGGGTTACACCACCGGTTGTTAACTAAAACAGCAAGCCCACCTCCTTTACGCTTACCGCTAGCGATGCTGTCCCTGTCCGCCCGAACAGTGTGGAAGCCTTCCACGGAAGCATTCTCAAACCAGATCTTTATTGAAGGATACTGAGGTGTCCAAACTAGAGATGGACCGATCCGATATTACGTATCGGTATCGGTCCGATACTGACCTAAATTACTGGATCGGATATCGGAGAAAAATAAAAAATGTAATCCGATCCATTAAATATCACGAAAGCACCTCACAAAACTTGCAACACGCCGTAACTCACCTCAGAACGTTAGCACGTCGGAGCAGTATGCATCACGTGATAGAGCGGCTGTGGCATGCGGGACCTGTCGTGGTCTGGATAGCATGTGGAGCTTCGCTAGCAACCCGGCATTTCATCTCCGACAAAGTTATCCCCGAGAGAAGTAAAGCAAGTGTGTAAGTCCATCTCTGAATGTTTGTAAAGCATTCCTGCGTTAAGCTTAACAAGCGACTGCCTCTCCTGCTGCTACTTCAATCATGAAACTGCTTAACGATCAGCTGATCGGCTTTTCTGTCGCGAGTCCGTGTCTCTAGTTTGCTTTTGGCCCACTTTGCACCAGAAAGAGGAAACCAGCGGCTGAACAACAGCAGCACGTTTAAGCTTGATAAGCTGTTGTTAGAATTTATTTAATATTACTTTCTACTCGAGGATCTTTTTCTACGTAGCTGACGCTGGTAGCTGTGCAAGGGCGGATCTAGCAAAGTTTAGCCAGGGGGGCCGATAGGGCATTAACAGGGAAAAGGGGGCACAAAGACATACTTTTCTTTCTTATTCTCATTTAAAATGTCTAGCTTTTAATAAATAATTATCTGACACCCAAAGTTTTAATTTGATGTAAAATGAATAGAAGTCAATTACTGTATATAGTAACTATTACGTCTAATATATATACCCTAGTAAGCTATAGTACTTTTTCCTTTGGGAAGGTACCATCTGTGCAGTCTGCAATTTTGTTGAAGAAAGATGTTGAATCTATTTAATATTTCTTGAAAAATAATTGATTTCTGTGCATTTTTTTTTTCACACTGCATCAAATTAAGGTTGATTACGTCGATTAAGCATCATGAGGTGGAGCGTGAGGGGTGGTTCCCTATTTTTTATTTATTTATTTTTGTTGTTGCTGGGAGTTGGAACCCTATTAGTTAGGTTGCTTAATATTTATGCTAAGTACTCTTTAAAATACCAGAATAGGGAGGATGGTGCAGGTTTAAGTTTATTAGATTGATCAGTATTGCTGAACTATGAAATTTTTTTTTTTGCATACAGGTATAACAGAATAGCTTTAGTGTAGTTGTTGTTTTAAACTTGAGTATGAACTTATACAAAATGCAGCAAGATATTTAAAAAACAGTTTTGTTGATTAAAAAACACTGTATCGGATTCATATCGGTATCGGCAGATATCCAAATTTATGATATCGGTATCGGACATAAAAAAGTGGTATCGTGCCATCTCTAGTCCAAACTCGTCATTAAGGGTACAGGGGTGGTCACGTTGCACTCAATTTTGTCTCCATCAACGAGGCAGTGCAACATCACACTCATTTCTGAAACTTCTGAATGTTCAGATGATCTGCCAGTGTGCTAGTGTTAGACCAATACACAGGATGGCTGCTGCCCCAAAACATTTGGCTCTGCTGAGATCGCTGTGCCCACTTCCTAATATCTAGGAGTAGAGCACTACTGCTTTTCAAATCCTGCTTGGGTCTCTGCGCTCCTCCTCTACCCGTCTGGGCATGTTGGCACCAACTACAAAGGAGCTGAATAGTTGGCACACATTGGGCATCCGAGGGCCGGGGATCAGAGGAGAGGAGATCACTCATCCTGCCATCAACTTGGCGCAGGCTTTTGGGACAGACTCACTACAGATTAGCCTGCAGTGCTAACCTGTGCGACTGCAGACCATTGGCGAAGCACATCAATGGCTGAGAGACTCCCCGCAGACTTTAAAGACATATGTGCACATGGCAGATCAAATTAAAATGCTGACACTGAGGTGGTTTCATCTTTTGGCACTATCTTCCAAAGAGCCACCTGGCCAGTGCAGCGTGCCTGTGCTCATCACAGTCCTCATTGCAGATAACTGCTGGTGTTAGCCTGGAAATTCCTAGCACTTGAATCCAAAGCCATATGTCTCTGTTAGCCTGCGCATAATATTGAATATATTATTGCCACTTGCTGCTGTGCCTCTTTTTTTCCAGATTCATCAAGATCCAGTCCTGTGTGGCCCTATAAGACTGAGTAATTTGTCTCAGAAACAGAAGATAGGCTATCAAGCAAAACAACATATGCAGGATAGTTAGCACCCTTTTTTTCCAACCAAAAACCATATGCACTAATGCTAATCCAGCAGGGTTTAAAACAAAATCAAATGGCTTCAAGCTGTGAAGCTTGAAGAATGACTGTGTAAGCCCATAAGGAGAAACAACTGGATTGGGGTGACAATTATCATTTAATATGTTGTTAGTTTGCGCAGGAAAGATGGAGTTGTGACGAACCATTTTAAAAGTGTCTAATAGAGTCGACAGGAGGTCATGAAGTCCTGGAGGTTTTCCCAGAATGCCTCAGCAAACGTAGATGGACATCTGCGGCGACACAACAGCGGCCTGAGATCATGTGTCTGACTTCATTACGCATTATGCTTCCGACACGTTGGCAGTGTAGGGGCTCAGGGTCTGCACAGTGACATGCGCGCACATGCGTGTCCAAACAGACGCACATCCTACTTTTACTGACAACACAAAATGACCCTGGACTATCTGCAATATCAAGACTCACGGATAGGTTGGTGCTTGTTGGATGCTAAATTAATAACGCAAACATTACTTTTAAAAACAAAGAAGAAGAAGAAGAAGAAAAAAGAAAGACATGCAACCCAAGGCACTAATCTGGCCAAGCAGACAGACTGGCTTTAAGTGTAAATCTAAACGGTGTTAAACTGCGCTGCAAATATGAGGTCCCCTGTTGCTAATGAGTCGGTTTAGCCAGAGGAGGCCAAACATAGCTGGAAAGCCTTTGACTGATCACAGTGCTAAGAGGCATTTATTGAAGCTGGCGGATCTTATTTTCACACTCCCAGCAAACCCTGACTCCTGGTGTGAATGTGCAGGGGGTGTGATATGTGCATGTGTGTGTGCCAGCTGCATTTCACTGTTGATGGACAAGCAGATTTATGGGAGGCCAGATGGGTCTCAGGGTATGCGAACTGAAATTAGGTTCATCTGGCACTCCGCTGTCCTGTGTTTGCCCAAGTAAAGGTTAGTGTCCAGACGCTTTTTGTTATCAGCCTATTTAGTTTTTATAGTGATGAAGCAAAATGAAGTAAAGAACACGAGGAGAGACCGCAGTTAACCAACCATCCACTAATTAACAGGAGAACGCGTGGCAGGCTTCCAGAACACACACTGCAATGACTGCTGATTTAATCAGGGCAACAAAAGTGAGATTATTAGTAACCCCAAACACCACCCAAGGTGACCGACAACATGGGATCCCTATGCTGCATCCTGCTTTGTCAGCACTGCTACACACAGTTAAGCTGCAATGCACAGCATACACTGTGTGGCACTTTTATGGGTACGCATCATAGCCACGAAACCGAGTGAAACAAATCGCATCTGAGTTGGGTTGGAGCCTGCACGCTCACTATATATAGAGGTGTAAATGCCTCGCACCGGTCCACCTCAAAACATCTGACGATGCAAATCTAATCTAAGCAAACATGCCACAGTTATGTCGCGCCTCATTTTAGGTTTGTAGCAGTGGCCTTTAACTGGATTGTGGAGTACAGCCACCCTTACGCTGCTTTTCTCTAAAGGGGAATAAGGGGTGGGGGCCGGGGGGGAGTGCAGATTGGCTAAGAGGAAACGACAGGTGGACACTTGGGTCATGAAACCTGGATTGCCACTGGGGGGCCTGCTGGTTGCTTTCAGCATGGTCATGTTGTCATCCCCCCTTCCCAACTGTTTGACTGCCAACCCCCCACTTTCTGGCTTCGTCCACTCCCCCTGCAGCACAAGCACCTCCTGTTTGCCCCCTCTCACCCACACGACAGCAGAGACCCCAAACAACTGGAGCCGATGACACTTGTCAGCAAAGAGATAGAGTGTCTGACTCCAGCCTCTCAGACTCATGCACACACTTACAAGCTTCATACATGTCCATGTTCACACACACGCACACGCATTTTCTGACACCTCCTGACAGTATATGTCAAAGATCATTCTAGAAAGTCAGTACGCGTGAGACGAGACTGAGACAAAGCCGATGCACACAAATGCACACACGGCTTACTGGGTGGTTATACAGACACGACGCACTGTACAAAAGCTCGCTCAGACACTTTCACTCGCACTGCAATGTGGGCACACCACTGCGCTGACATGGTTTTAAACTAACGCTGGGAATTGCAAAAGAAGTCACTACACTATCATGATACGTTACCCACAATAATGATGTATCACAATGCAATTATACAGACACTGCCAGGCAATTCTGTACAGCAGGGAGACACAAAAGGAAGAATGCAGACATAATGTGTGCAATCAGTCCACACTGTGTCGACGTGTGTGTGCGCTATCAAGTCAGTTCAGTTTTTAGCTTTTTGATAACCCTCGACTGACCACCGTTTTCTTCCTCTTCTTCCTGCAAATTCACGAAGAAGAGACCATCAACACCTTTTGAGGAGTCGTGAGGTGCTGATGAGCATTTGGTGAATATGAATCTGTTTAGTGTGCTCATGTTTTCAGAAAAATATCAATATTTTTTGCCAATGTGTTGATAAATGCATTGCAAGAGAAAGGAATCCACTATATTGCCATATCAATAGTTTGTCCTATCATATACATATTAAAGGCATAAACAAAAACTCCTGGGTTTACATCTTGACTGTGCTGAGTGCTTTAAGGAAATCTGTATTCATTATGGAACGGTTTTTAAATGACTCAATCTTCAGATTAATGAGATTTAAATGAGACGGGTGCTGTAAACATAGTGGTATTAATTGAGCCAATCAACACTTTTCAGTCTTTCTCTGCTATATCCCTAATGTTATGTCATAGATCATTCCTACAGCCACAGCAGCTACACGTTGCCAGCTGCAGCTGTTATAACAGTGGTTTGCAAAGACTTCATAGTCTTATTTATTCTCTCGCATGTAATGATTAGCTTGCACCCTGGAACTTTTGCCGTGTTTTGCATTAAGTGTTTCGGGGTTAAACAGCGGCAATCAATGCACTCGGTGAACACATGCTCGACAAACCATGTGCTGACTGAGAGGACTGAAGCAGCACGCAAGAACAAATACTTACGCACTGGTTTAAGACTGGATCGGCAATTTTACTCTGCAGATGTATCCTTTTATTGCAAATGCAAAAATGAATGACAGTTTCATGCAGTAGCGTTTAGTATATAAAGCAGCTCTCATAAGAATGTAGGTGCTGTGCTGCTTCAGCTCTGACTCTACCCTTTCACTTCTGATCTATGCAGTATTTTAACATGCTTATATGAGCTTGACAGCCTATATCCGTGTCCACCCTGCTCCCTCAGAGTGGAGAACCAGGCACAGTGTCAGATGGCAAGCTGAATTAAGGCGATGTCAACACATTCACCGTGGCATGGATGAGTTTCAGCAACTCACTGACCGTTCTGTCACTGTCATCTAAAGGTATGCATGTACTCTATGCATTAGGAAGCCGCGTGTTGAGATGCACGGACTGCAATCAAATTGAACCGAACACAAATGTGAATATTTTCAATTATGTCCGATTTTCTTGATCACCACCTGTAATGCTCACCTGTGCTTTGACAATATCAGTCAAAGAGTCTGGGCTGAGGAATAAATGACAAAAAGCTTTGTTTAAGGTCTGCTTTACTTTAATCGTTCACCAAACATTTTTGGCTGCAGTTTACACCAAATGTGTATTCAGATGCGTACTCTTTTAAATGTATGTGTTTAAAACTGTGATCACCTTTAGGTCCTTCTTCTTCCTACAACCTACTGTGTATATAAAATGTAAAAGGAAATGAAATGTAATGTTATCATCTTGCCCTTTTTTTTTTAGCCTGAAATAAAATACACTGTTTTAGAAATAAGCATCTGCATATTCAAAGCAGGAATGAGGTTTTGGTTGTCACTTGAAAAATGACAATTTTAAAAATACGTGATTTTGTTTCCCTAAAAGAAATTCTTTGTCAGTAATTCATAATGATTTGTGTCAAACACACATGAAAAGATGCTGACACGAAACAAATGTAGACAAGACCAGTAAACACCCGAGCACTATGTTTATTAATGCATGGAGGTTGCATGGATGTAGCCCAGCATGAATGAATTATTGTACATCTCTGGTTTTTATCCATATACCGTCTTATATGTGGAGTAGAAATAAAATGAAAGCAGTTGGACGTTACAAGAAAGTGTAATAAAGTAAAAAGCAAAATATGCCAAATTGTAATTTTGTCTGTTATCTTAAATAAAGATTAAAACACTGGAGCTGCATCCTTTCTGTTCAAGCTGCAGTGCTATTATTAGGAAATATACTGTGAAGTACACACATGACTAATATAACCAGCACAGGTTTCAACAGAACTTGTGAGGTCAGCGATGGTTTTGAAGTTTGACACATGACCAACTTTAACTGG
This sequence comes from Copadichromis virginalis, assembly GCF_057382275.1. Classification (NCBI taxonomy): domain Eukaryota; kingdom Metazoa; phylum Chordata; class Actinopteri; order Cichliformes; family Cichlidae; genus Copadichromis; species Copadichromis virginalis. Next base: position 30,272,943 of record NC_140618.1, read on the forward strand.
GCTCGGAGTAGGAGTATGGATATGTGAACAATGCCAAGTTGAATCCTGAGCCAAAAGCTCCTTTGCTCAAGCCTCAGCTTCCTGACAAGCTTATTCCACTTGTCAGACAGACCTGAATTATACTTTGTATTACAGACGCCTTCAAAGGAGAACTCTACCATTTGGGCCAAAAATATCTCTGTCAAAGGAGATGATTGAAAATGTCAGGATGACGCCTCGCGACAGTGACAGTAGCTATGGGGTTTTTCTTTAGCATTGAGAGGAACAAAGCTAGCTCTTTGTGGAAAAATAAAAGTTTGAGTCTGTTATGTGTGTTTGTCTGTGGGTGGTATCTGCATGTGCTGTGTTGTTTGTTCACTGTTCATATGTCATACTGCTGTATTCATGTTAGCCATGCTTACATGAATTCTATTTTTATCCTCCTCTCTAATGCACTTAGTTCAAGAGTAAATTTCCTTTTAAATCTGTGCATGAGCCCTATACATCCGCACCTACTGCGAGTCCAGCCGAGAGGTTCAGGTGCTATGTCACACCCTCGCGGTCAAAGCCAGAATCGATCATCTCCTTCCCATCCATCATCAGACTGCAGCTTGAAGGAAGGAACGTGACACTCAGAGCTGTGGCGAACGCAAACTGCTTCACCTCCTAAACAAACTTCTCACCAGGAGAGGTTTTAATTAACAAGCGAGACACCAAGGAGCAAACAAGTCAAGTGGGGAGAAATGTAAACACATTTGATAAACTCTGGTTGTTTGCATCGGCATCCCTGGCTTCCTTTTACACACAAGCCAGAGACACATGTCCTCCACTGCCCCACTGTCCCTTCCCTGTGCATCCACAGCACTTTGCAGCTTGTTAGTGGGGCAAGATGTTTGGTGCAGTGTCCCAAAGGCAGCGGCGTGAAGGTGACATCTATCACTTAGAGCCCTGGCATGCTATAAATACCAACTGGCAGGCTCCCTGTGGTTCCGCCTTGTGACAGCTATAGCTTGGAGTGGGAGGGAAACAGCTGATGGGGGGGAGGTTGGGTGATGGAAGGTGGGGAGGAGAGTTGGAAGGGAGGATTTACAGCTGAAAGGGAGGGGCTGGTGGGGGGGGGTTATGCCTCCAGTGGATGCTGTCACTACCAGGGGTATCTTAATTATATCCTTCAGACACAAATCTAAAAAGCAGTTGGTTCGTCATGACAAATCACATACACAAAGAGCTTAAGGAGACTGTTTTCATTTCCGTGCATACCTACATACCTAAATACCAGTGAGAGATGTTCTGTGCTAAAGACTTTGCATTCAAATCACAACAAAGCATTTTACGGTGACGCAAATTGAATACCAACAAAACCCAGGTATGCGTTTCAGGGTTAAAGGACTTAACATTAAAGCAGAAGGAAAGAGGCGATGATATGGATCCACATTTTTTGGTTATTATAGGCACACACTACACAAACACAAGGCTCATGAACTCTCTGCAACACCCTTAATCTGTTTAAATGTTGGGTTTTTGAGATTTAAATTGTGTGATTTCAGTAGATTATTTCCCTTTGCTTGTCATAATCCATTCGCTATAATACCTCGGCTTTATAACAGCGTCTGACAGATGCTGAACAAAAGTGTTTTTCTCATACAACCACTTAGAAATGTGTTGCTCTGTGCCACTTTCTGTCTATTCAGCTCTGTTTGTACGCTTCTTTATCTCAAGGGCTTGGCCATTAAACAAAAGATTATTGTCATCTTTTCAACTGGCGAACCAGAAGAGAAAGGCGTTTCCCAACCCGACAAGCCAAAAGTAGCATACGCATAAACCTGTCTATAAGAAAATGTGCTTAACAGTCTATCGTAGCTATGACTAACAATCTACCCATTCTTCTCTACTGTTTTCCTTCTGCCTCCTGTAAACATTATATTCACCTGTCATCACACGAAAAGCCACAAAAACCACAGCAGCTGGAAATCAGCCACAGGTATTTTCCACAGAGCAACACGTGACGCTTGTATTTACCTTCTGAGTTACTGAATTCTTTAACGATGACTCTGTAAGCCATAACTTTTCCCCCCCTATCGCACTGTCACACTGTTTGGTAACATAGCAGCGGGAAACTGTAAAAACAAAATTAAGCCGTCAAAACATTTAATGATTAGATGACATTTACACTTCCTGTTAGGTAAAATGCCTTGACTTTCTCACGAAAAACTGATAATGGCCATTTGGCAAATATAAATATTATTTAGCATTATTATGTCTCCTAAAACAACGTTTTGAGAATAATCATCAGGGTGTTACAGACTGTACATGCCTTGCGCTAAACTTGCTTGGTTAAAGGGGACCTACTGAGCTCAAATCCAACATCGTATTTTTTTATTCTTGGCCATTACTGAAGTAGCATTGTAGGATTTACAGTTCAGTATAATTATTATTACTACCTCGCCTTTGTACATGCACTTAAATTCCTCCCCAGTTTGAAAAATCTGAAGTCTTCCTCCCTTTAACTCTGATTGGCTGCCCTTGATAAACACAATGTTTGAACAGCAGGTGGGCGGGCCTTCTGCGTTTCTAATTTGAGCTGTTTGATACGAGCTTCCACAATTGTCAGAGTACAAACACTCACTGGCTACTTGTTTAACTGCTTGTTATGACAAACATCTACACATCTAAACATCTACAGAATTTGCAAACAAGGTGATTTAAGTGTGATTTACCATCCCTAGGGTTTATATTCGAATGGTCCAAAAATGAGTGGCAGCTTTCAGGCATAAATTGCATCAGAAGAGAATGGCCAGTCTGCTTTGAGATGACAGAAAAGCAAAATTAACTCAAATAACCACTCGTCCCAACGAAGGTATTCTTGAAGGAGATGGGTGACAGCACCAGAAGACTACACCAGGTGCCACGCCTGTCAGTTAAGAACAGGAAACTAATGCTACATTTTACATGGGCTCACCAAAACTGGACAAAAGAAGAATGGAAAAACACTTCAAGTCTGTTGAGTCTCCATTTCTGCTGCGATATTCAGATGCTAAGGATCTCTGATGAATGTTTCCAGCACCTTGCTGAATCTGAGCCGTGTGTCCAAACTAATACCAGCAAGATACAGTGGGGCAAAAAAGTATTTAGTCAGCCACCGATTGTGCAAGGTCCCCCACCTAAAATGATGACAGAGGTCAGTAATTTGCACCAGAGGTACACTTCAACTGTGAGAGACAGAATGTGAAAAAAAAATCCATGAATCCACATGGTAGGATTTGTAAAGAATTTATTCGTAAATAAGTATTTGGTCAATAACAAAAATACAACTCAATACTTTGTAACATAACCTTTGTTGGCAATAACAGAGGTCAAACGTTTACTATAGGTCTTTACCAGGTTTGCACACACAGTAGCTGGTATTTTGGCCCATTCCTCCATGCAGATCTTCTCGAGAGCAGCGATGTTTTGGGGCTGTCGCCAAGCAACACGGACTTTCAACTCCCGCCACAGATTGTCTATGGGGTTGAGGTCTGGAGACTGGCTAGGCCACTCCAGGACTTTCAAATGCTTCTTATTCCTTTGTTGCCCTGGCGGTGTGTTTTGGATCATTGTCATGTTGGAAGACCCAGCCTCGTTTCATCTTCAAAGTTCTCACTGATGGAAGGAGGTTTTGGCTCAAAATCTCACGATACATGGCCCCATTCATTCTGTCCTTAACACGGATCAGTCGTCCTGTCCCCTTGGCAGAAAAACAGCCCCATAGCATGATGTTTCCACCCCCATGCTTCACAGTAGGTATGGTGTTCTTGGGATGCAACTCAGTATTCTTCTTCCTCCAAACACGACGAGTTGAGTTTATACCAAAAAGTTCTACTTTGGTTTCATCTGACCACATGACATTCTCCCAATCCTCTGCTGTATCATCCATGTGCTCTCTGGCAAACTTCAGACGGGCCTGGACATGCACTGGCTTCAGCAGCGGAACACGTCTGGCACTGCGGGATTTGATTCCCTGCCGTTGTAGTGTGTTACTGATGGTGACCTTTGTTACTTTGGTCCCAGCTCTCTGCAGGTCATTCACCAGGTCCCCCCGTGTGGTTCTGGGATCTTTGCTCGCTGTTCTCATGATCATTTTGACCCCACGGGATGAGATCTTGCGTGGAGCCCCAGATCGAGGGAGATTATCAGTGGTCTTGTATGTCTTCCATTTTCTGATGATTGCTCCCACAGTTGATTTTTTCACACCAAGCTGCTTGCCTATTGTAGATTCACTCTTCCCAGTCTGGTGCAGGTCTACAATACTTTTCCTGGTGTCCTTCCAAAGCTCTTTGGTCTTGGCCATGGCGGAGTTTGGAGTCTGACTGTTTGAGGCTGTGGACATGTGTCTTTTATACAAATGATGAGTTCAAACAGGTGCCATTCATACAGGTAACGAGTGGGGGACAGAAAAGCGTCTTACAGAAGACGTTACAGGTCTGTGAGAGCCAGAGATTTTCCATGTTTGAGGTGACCAAATACTTATTTTCCACCCTAACTTACGAATAAATTCTTTACAAATCCTACCATGTGAATTCATGGATTTTTTTTTCACATTCTGTCTCTCACAGTTGAAGTGTACCTCTGGTGCAAATTACTGACCTCTGTCATCATTTTAGGTGGGGGAACTTGCACAATCGGTGGCTGACTAAATACTTTTTTGCCCCACTGTATACCTAGTAAAGTATTTGGTGATTATGACAGAAAGTAAGGGAAAGCATGATAGGGATAGGTAACTCTTTACCCTTTGAAAGCCAACTATGAGCAGCTCTTGAAGCTCTTATCATATCATTTATACTGATAACTACTGTCAAAACTTGTCATTTAGGTTATGGGGGAGGACATCATAGGGGAAGAAGTTAAAATGACAATTGGATCAGAGATATGGGAAGATTTCATTGCTGCAGTCGATGTTGCCTAATAGAGTTAGGTATAAAAAATCTAAACTCTTGTCTGTATGCTTCATATGAAAGAAAAAGACTAATAAAATACAAATAATTTACTTAATGTTTACGTTAACAGAAATCTAAAAGCCATGTGGTTAGCCAAGATGCTTTTTAACATATAAATAGAGCCTTGTTAAATTCTTTAACAGCTTTTCTAATAGCAAGACATTAAGGGCTTTACGTTTGCTATGGTAACAGTTTACAAACTGACATGTTCATTAGCTGAGGCTGGCTGAATGTAGGTTACAGTGCACCACATCAAAACAGCCAAAACCACTTTCACAGATGCCTCCAGAATGTCAATCTACAGTGCAAACACATTTTTTCCTGAATAAAACTATCTTTAAATGCAGCTCTTATGAACAATTTGAATCAGCTGCAATGTTAATAAATGACATGAACAGCCTGTGCTGACAATTTCTGTGTGGTGAGCAGTAGATAAATCTCAATCCTCATTCAAAATAATTCAGTTCTGGCATAAGTCAAACTCTGTTGTGTATGTATCCTTTAAAACCCAGAAATAGAGACTCCAGCATTGTGACAACTTAAGAAAAACTGACTTGGACAAAGCAGGGATTTGTCTGTAATGTTTTTCAGTGTCCCGTTGAGTTTCTTCCCAATTCATCTTTCTTGAAAGTTGTTTAGACATTTTATAACCAAGTTACTGGACTAAAGAACAGTTTGTTCCCTAAAGTTTTTGTTGAGTACCACCAACCATTAGTTCAAAGAAGAGAAAAAAGAGGAAATGCCAATTCTAACAAGCCTCCAGAAAAAAAGTCCATGTTTATGTTCCACTGTGCATAACCCAACTGTGTTTTGTGGTCGGGTTTTGAATAACAGCGGTCTGGCTCACAATGTTGAGGATATAAACCCCATGCCTCCACTGTTTTGGCTGAACTTAATGTAAACACATGCAGTAAAATCCATTTCATTGGCAAGCCAGCCCTTACTGTGGTTACCAAACCTGTTTATGGTATTGTCCCGTAAATGCTGGAAAAGTCACAGCATTCTCCCACAGGCTACAGTCCAAAGTATTCCCAAAATTTACAATCTACAAATTATAAAATAGCCAGTGACTAATGGGAGATTTTATTCCTCTGCTGTGTCAAATCTGTTTGTCTGACTGCTTGTCAGCAAGATAATACAAAAGCTACAAAGCTGAATTTTACAAAGCACGATGGAGAGATGGAGTTTGTGCAAATAAGAACTCATTGCAGTTTGACGCTGATCCAGATTACTTTCTTTCAAGTTGTGAGAAAGGACACTGACCTTGGCAGAGGACGCACTCTCCAAATGTACTTCTAGTTACATTTTGGCGTTGTTACTCTGCCAGTCCCTTCCGCTCGCTTAGTTGTATCCATGGGCCAGTAGAGGGGAAAGAACTGGCAGAAAAGCTGCAAAGAAATAAGTCCAAAAACAGGGTTTTTGAGACATAACTTTATGTGCATGATCTTTATCTTTAAGTGTAGTCGGTTATTCTGGCATGGATGACTTTTAAATTGGCTGAAATGAAAACACCAGACTGCGTTTGGCAAATGGATGTGGACAAGCCAGCAGCTCCAAAATTCAAAAGTCTGAAGTCATAAGAATATATTTGGAAAAAAAAAAGTAGTAATCTACATTTGACATTGTTGACTGAATATCATTAAATATTCAAATCTTTAGATCTCATAGTCAAAGCAAGAATAGCAGAAGGCTTGTTTTTTGTGCTGCTGCTACAACAGCGTTATTATTTTAGGATATCTCATCAAAAACATAAGTGTCCTCATATACTTGGCTTCTCTGCCTGACAGATTTAATGCATCACAGATACAGTCAAAAACTCATAGCAACATGAGTCAGGCGCTGCTTATGTGTCCCTATGTGATGAAAAGTGAAACAAACTGATACTTACTGTATCTGTGCATGCAACCAGTGAACACTCAAACAATTACTCGGATGTCTTAACGCAGCGGTCCCCAGCGCCGGTTTATGTCCAACAATATTTTCATGGACGGGCCTTTCAGGTGTCGCGGATAAATACAACAAAATAAAACCAGTACTGGTACCAAAAAAAAGGAAGATTTATTCATAACACACAGGAAAAGACCCAGGGAAACTGAGTTAATGATAAAATCGATTAAAAAAATAACGATAAAAAACAATAAAAACCCTGAAAACATTACATTTAACACATAAATTCAACTCTCTCACAGCCTGGTACCAAACGTGGCCCGGGGGTTGGGGACCGCTGCCTTAACAGAAACCACAACTACAAAGACATCTGTAGCCACTGCATTGGTCATCACTTATAACCAGCAGCAGTTATTTTTTCCAATGAAATCCATGTAATGGATCATGAGAGACATGCCAAGAACAAAGCTGTACCTTTAGCTTTGTGCCTCTACTTTGACTCTAGAACACTTTGGTATACAGAGGAGTTCAAGGTCAACTCAATGAGTGCAAGGTGCTCACTGTGTATCTGTAAAACAAGCCTGAATCACCTCCTCCACCACCGTGCTTCTGGTATGAGGGTTGCGGTTATGCCGAGTTTGTTTTTTGCCACACGTGATGCTATGCATTACAGCCAAGCATCTCCATTCCCGTCTCATTTGTCTAAAGGACCATTGTTCCAAAAGTCTTGTGGTTTGTTCAGATGCAACTTTGCAAACCTAAGCTGTGCTGCCATGTTCTTTATAGAAAGAAAATACTTTATTTTAAACAAGCCATACTTGTTCAGTCTTTTTCTAACTTAACTGGCATGAACTCAAACATTTAACATGCTAACCGAGGCCTGGAGAGTTTGATAAACAAACTCCATGAGAGACCAGCAAACTGCCAAAACGTTAGGCTTTTATAGAGGTGTTAACACTTGCTGATGATTAATTAATAAAGTGCATTTGATTAGCAGCACCTGGCTGCTATCTACCCTCTTAATTCCTGTGGCAGCAGTGAGGGTGTATAGTTGTGGGAAAAGCAACTTTGGAGTGCAACCAGATATACAGACAGCTTAGTAGGACAGGGCACTCATACCATGAGCTGGAATAGTCACGGTCCCTTTAAAAAAAATGAAATTAGCCATCCAAAACGTCTCACAACATAAATACATTTATTCTTCATCCTCAATTGTAATTGAAGAGAGATTTTCATATCTGTTTGATTGGCTTAACAAAACAGCCAAGCCAACTCATCCTCCTAAATCTCTGTTCTGGGTCCCGTTCAATAATTCATCTGCAGTGGAGAGCTCAGGATGTCACCTCCACTGCTACAGGCCTCTTGGCCAGGCTACAGTCTGGTTGGGAGGGCTGCCTTCTGCCATTAGAATGGCTCTGATCAGATTAACAGTTGGCCTTTTGCCAAAGGAGAGGAATTAGTGGGGGGAGAGCTGTGCCTGGCATGGCTTGGATATAGCACAGCACATTTAGCAGGCTGGAGTTACCACTACACTTAGCACACTGCCATCATGGTGACACAAGTGGTGTGATACCCCTGCCAGGAAAGGGAATCAGTGTAGGTTAATCACAGCAGCAGTGCTGTTTATTTGGTTTCATTACATTAGCAGTCACCACCCCGGTAACTTTATTCATTACTGTATATCATTTGGTATGCTTTCTATCATACGGCAATGTTTTCTGATGACTCTGAAATAGCAGTGCTAGAGCCTGCTGACATACAAAAACCCAGTAATGGAAAGAGGCGGCTACGAAAGGTTTCTCAAAAGAAATTCAATATTAAAACAAAATGTCAAAGAGAATAAAAACTGCCTAAAGATAGAAGAGGGACAAAACCGTTGTAAAGGACAGAAGGTATAAAAAGAAGAAGGTGAGGAGTGACAGACAGTGTTACAAAAGGATGAAGTGGAGAGAAGGAATAAAGAGTATGTGTGTGTGTGGATTGATGGCCGCCCTCCCACAGCTCTACCTGTGGTGAAACAGATTGGACCCGCCGCAGAGCTTTCTGATTGCTGTGTCGACCAAGCATCAGCTGACAGATGGCTGCCTCCGAGCACAGGGCACCAGGCCGTCCACGGCTTGCACTGATTCGAAGTCCATGCACACACAACACTCCTGACACCCACATGCACAAACTGGTGGCCTACGAAAATGGAAAGGGGGAATGGAGGACACGGCTGTTTTGATCTTGAAGATATTGGGCATTTTGACTCTTGCCATTCTTGTAAACAAGGATTGACCACCTCCAAAATAAACACAGACAAGCCGGGTCATACATTGTTCACAATCAGGGAAGGGAGAGAAGCAATGAGTGTCATTATATTTTTTCCTTTAGAGTGTCTATTTTGGGGGGGATTAAAATCTATGCATTAAGCACTGAGCAATATAGACAGAGACTGGATAAATAACCACAGATCCATATCAATGTGCATGAAACCTAGAAGAAAACATTCATATAGCTCCCAGAAACAGTCTTTCCAAGTTACTCCTGTTAATGTGTGTCAGTGTGTGTAAAGGACAACTGCTTTCAGATACCTACAGTAAACCCACAATGATAGAAATATCAGGGTACTAAAGCATTTACAGCTGTGCCTCAAAGTACAACAGTATTACATATTCACAGGATATGCTCCTCTACTTTAAGTTCTGATGAATCTAAAATCTAATTTAAAAAACTAAAAAGTTTCCAGTACCAAAATATATGGTGGCCCTGAGAGGCCAAACGGACTGCAACTTAAGAAAACACCAGCAATAAGAAAAACGCTGCAAAAGCACACAAAGCACAATGGAAATAGGAAAAAGCTAAACAGAAATAGAAAAAACAGAAATAGGAAAAACTGATTTCCAAAAGCCAAAGGGAAGTGTTTCTGGGGAGGCATTAACCCGACAGACCAGTTGCAGGAACCCAAAACATGCTAGGTGTCTTTTATCATGATTCATATAATACTGATGATGGATTTTTAGGCTAATAGTTAGGCTAACACACTTACCTCTCATCATTTCTTTCCTAGATCCTCTACTTCTTTTAAGTGTCTCCCAGTGCAATTCTTAGCATGTTTTGGTTCCTGCAACTGGTCCGTCGGGTTATTGTCTCCCCAGAAACACTTCCCTTTGGCTTTTGGAAATCTGTTTTTTCCTATTTCTGTTTATTAACAGCCAACAACGGGAAAAACGGCAGCTTTTCTAAAAGAAAAGTTGAGCATATCCTCTACAACTCACTCCAATATCACTATCATCAGAATAAAGTGAGCTTCACTGACGTATTGTTAGATGTTAGACTATTTTTACAAAGTTTCACAGCGTCCTTCATATTAAAAAGATGTGGCTGCCTCTTACCTAGCATTGACAGCTGAGGTAAATGGTGAACTGACCGCAAACCCAGAAAGGAGTTGGGCCAGATCCAGTCCAGAGTCCTTTTGCTATCTAGCTACAGGTGGCTGGCTGATGATATTATTCGAATATGTTGAAATATTATGTGTACACAAATATTTTTTATATAAACAGTAGAAGGATCACGTCTGTTTGGGGTCTCATCTCATGTTTTTGAGCTCTCTGTTGACAGCAATCTGCAATCTACTGACATCTAGTGGTGTGATTTTGCACACTGTAACTTTAAATAGAGAGGATGGTCATTTCTAATTGAGAATGTGAAACAAAGAAGTTCTTGAAAAATTTCTGTCACACTTTCATTAACACTATAGTAATAAGCTTTGCCTCAGATTGAAACTACAAAGTAACGAATATTTGTACTGCATCTGCAAGTGACATGAAAACCAGCCTCAAGCCCCCCCCCCCATATGATCTTGCCTACATTTTTCAACCCAGTCAGACTTGTGTTAAAAACACCCTCATACAAGCCAGTCAGCAAAGTCATACAAGTGTGAAATAGACAATAATACAGCATATCACAGCAGCCATTTCCCTACGCAATTCACTTTCTTTCCGCACCATTTACTCTCTCTCTCCTTCTCACATACACACGGGCATTGGATCTCTGAGGCAAATGGGTTGCGTGTGTCTCGCACCTCCTGTTGCCATAAATATCTTGTTATGAAAGGCAGGTAATGAAAAGCGCTGCCTTGGTAATCCGTGACGGAAGGCAGTTTCATGCTAGTTCAGCTTCCATCACCCCCCCTTGCTCCCTCCACAGGCCCAATGACACAAGTCCTTGTCTTTGGTACACTTGTCCTCTCTCATCTCCTCTTCTTTGTCCCTTTGCAGAGAAACGTCACGGGTCATCTATCTGCAGGAGCATTTATGAATATTATATGTGCATTCTGTGTTTGTTTTTATTTCGTTTCTTGGCCCGAAATGGAGCGCGAGAATAACAAAATTGGTTTATTGATCCACCCTGCTTTGTTTCACTTCAGGATATTTGAGGCCCCGCCCCCACATATGATGATGGATGGATGATGATTGTTGTGATCTTTTTAAACTAAGATTCTATGATTATGGCTCAACCATGTGCATTTTGATTACCTTGATTACACATTGCTTTGTAAAGCTAAATGAGCCTGAATTTATATGTTGAGTCTTTGCACATAGTGTATAAGTGTAAACTTAATTCTTTTTATTCTAAGTATGAGGCAACAAAAAGAGCTCCTTTTTTGACCTTGTTCTCTCTGCCTCACAATCAGTGAGGCAGTTGGCTCCTGAGAGCAAGCAATTGATCAGGCTGGATTGCAGGAGACAGTGGCTCAGAGCTGCAGTCCTAAGAGGAAGACCCTCTCATACATGCTGGCAGGCCTTCCAACAGAATAGATAATTCTGCAGCAGCCGTTCCCACTTTCACCTCGTGCCAACAAATTTACAATTCAAACATGGAACAAGGTGTTGAAGAGGGATGATCGAAAACACTTTGATTTGTTTTTATAAGAGATTTGACAGAGGTTGGACAAAGGAAAGCCCCAACAGTGCAGGTCCTGAAAGGAATTTAAATCACCCTTTACGGTGATTTTATCTGGTTATAGTGAAGTTTTGATGCACATGAGCTCAAGATCAAAAGAGAGCAAAGCACGGTTAAAATGTGTTTTAGCATTTAAATCAGCATTATAAGCACAATGTTAGGAGTAGAAGTCCATTCACCCACCCTCAACAAACAGTTGGACCTAATGTTACACAAATATGGTTGCATTTGAAATGCACAAAAGTTTGTCCCCAATATCCAACAACCTGAATCAACAGTCAGGCTACAGCAACATTTAAAAACGTATCACTTTCTTACAGAGCCACTGCTTTCTTTCTCACTTCTCATGAGTGAATGAGTCACCCTAACTTAGTTATTTTAAGTAAGCTTTGCATAGTTATTTTACATCATTTGTTTAAGTTCTGGGAACAAAGATTTTACAGTGCCTTTTCTTTACTCTTACTGAGCACTCAAAGTGGTATATAAATGTAAATACGTTATATTATATTATTATGCAAAACATAAAATTGAACCATGAATAGCTCCAGTTGACCTTAAAGTTGGTTATCTTGTCCTTCATTTCATCAGGAGTTGAGAGGCTTTCATGAATTGGATTTTCTGCCAAAGTTGTCATGTTTTTCAGCTCGTGCAGATGCAGATTTGTCTCTTTTGGCATGCTGAGATCTTACGTAAGAGTAACTTACCAAACCTTTCCTTGGTGTTAAAGCGCCATGAGACAGGTTGACAGTCTAACTTACTTATTAATAATTAATAAACCATTTTTTCCCTGTCATGCACTTAATTTAAAATGTAAATGTTTTACTTCATTTTAGAGTCCAAGCCAGCTCTAAATTTTAGTTAATAATTCTATGGGAAACATTTGAGTGGAACAAGTTTAATTTTTAAACATTGTTTTCTGCTAAAAATGCCAGTATGCCAAACACGTCCAAGATACCGAAGCATATTATTGTCATTTCACATAGTCGTGAAGTGAGCTGGTACAGCTCCAGAGTCTGCAGTGTTTTATTACTATCCCAGTACATTAGCAGAAAAACAGAATAGCATCGCACAAGTTTTTTTGATATACAGACTCTTTATAATATACCTTTTCCATAGCTCAGACATGTTTGTATTTGCATATTGTTGCACTATGTTTATCTTGGACTCTGTGCCTCACCGCCTTTAGGCATGATAGCTCAAGTTCCACTGCCCTCAAAATTAAAAACCTCATCAGGAGATAATTCTGGGAGCTGCCACAATGCCAGCTATGTGCGACTGTCACCTTATCTTCCAGGCCTTTGCGAGCTGCTTCCCTTGTCTGTACCCTGGGGAAGACAGCTTAGTACCCGTTCTGGCTGCAGCAGAGAGGAGCAGGGCAGCGGAGATCACTCATTTTAATAGGCCTGTCACATCTGTTTTTAGAACCTGCAGAGGTCTCCTGCTGCAGGCCTCTGAATGAAGTGACCCCAAAATGATGTGACAAGCTGTGATGAGCTCAGGGAGGGGAGCTTTGGGGCAGAGGACTAGAAGAAGGGATTAGATACAGGGTGAAAAAGTAAAGGGATTACATCAGAATCATAAAATCTACCACAGTACTGGTTTTGTCACTTTCTAACACTGAAACATTTTATGTTTACTGAGAATTCACTATCTTAGGAGTTAATCTGTACTAGTGGATTCTACATTTTGTCATGATTGTTCTTCATTCATGCAATGTTTCATATGTCTCAATCAAACCTTTCATTTTTCTAGAAATCTATGTTAGAGACTGCAGTGTTTCATCCTTGGGCAAAATGTGCCCATACAGACACTGGCAGCAACATGCCTGACTCTGCTCTCCCAAGTATAGTAAAGCGTGTAAGCTCTCAGATATCACCGCAGTTTAAGTGTTAGCTGAGCTGTGTTCAGCCACTGTGTAAACAGCATTTACTGAAGTCTCGGAGGACCCCCTTGTTCTCGATGCAAAAGAGCCAGATGCAGGTGCAAACTAGACTCAATATGTTACAACAATACTGTGATGTTGCAATGCCGTGCTCATTACCCTCACAATAAGGTTATTTTCCATATTTTCAGGCACAAGTGGCCAAACATGCCATTATTCATTTGTGCATGGAGTGGCCATCAAAATCAAACTTCCTGACACTGGTTTGCAAGTGACCCTGATTAACAACTCAGCATCAATGCATATTCACCTGACGTGGCCACACAGAGGAAAGCACGTCACAGAAAAATGAGCCGACATTTGCACTGTAGAAATGAATGCAGGAAGAACTGCTAAAAATCCAACTTCATTGTGTTGGCCGGGGTCAGAATTACTCTCAGAATTGGTTTGGGCTTCTTTTGCTGCTAGCTTTGTGTGTAAAAGAGAAAGGAATGATCCTTTTGCAGGTGTTTTGATGATGCATGGGGTTTTCTTCTGCCCATATGGCCACTCCTCGTAACTGATAGATGCCACCGCCTCTTTTTTGGTCCTGAAAATGTCACACTTGCTTGACCATCATGAAGATAGCTGAAAAAAACTGTCCAACGCAAGTAGTAACATTGTTGTTATTCTGTATGTGTAAAATATTTATTAAATGCAATGTGATGAACATATTAGGTAAGGGAGTGCTACAGATAAATGTAGTGTGTTTTATTTTCTGATTTTGAGAGGAGAAATAAGAACGAAAAGAAATATTGCACATGGAGCAGAAAAAAATCAAACCCTCTCAGTACCATATGAGACTGTAGTTGGATGGATAGCCTCAGGCAGAGGTGTTATCTGTTCCAGAGGCCTGGCTGACAAAGAAAAGGGAGGTCAAGACCGCCGGGCTCTGTAACGACCTGCCTGAAGGAATCAGCTTGTCGGAGTCAGTAACATCTTTTACATCACATTTAACATCCTTTAAATAAGATACTTTTAAGCTTTCAGATTTATTTTGACAGCTTTTATTTACTTTTACTTTTTATTCGGCCTTTATTCTCACCAACTTTCGTTATGTCTGATTTTGTTTTGAACTGGTGCCCTTACTTTGTAACTGCACAGACTTCTTTCAGCACCTCTTGGCAGATTATGGCAGTTCATGATTTTAAAAAAATGAGTTATGTGCTCTGTTAATGTGTCAACACGTGCCTAAGGTAGCCACGCAATATTATGACAGACGGTTTTGTGCACTTACAAACTTCCTAGTCAGTAATTTTCACATTTAATGTCATTTTGATTGATTGTTTTGAAGAAATTGAGTGGTTTTAACAGAGTGTTTTTATATCATCTTAAAGTAAATTAATTGCAGTGACATAGTTACAATGCATATTTAATTTCGCCTACCCTTTAGCATTTAATTTTCTTTTTTCAATTTTTTTTTTACAGCTCCTCGTTTTAAAAATCCCTACTGTAGCTCAGTTGTCCTTTTGCCCTTTAACCTTATGTTCTCTACAGACTTTCAGGTTGTTGTCTGAATGCACCCACATTAGTGCATGGCTTCAAAACATCAATGAGAGTGCTCTTGCATGAAGGGTTATGCAAAGTGCATAAGAACATGTCTGAAGAGGTAGCATGCTTTCAAGCATGCAGGAACCAAGAAGAAAAAAAAATTAGGCACCTGATGCAATCCCATATTGAGTCCTTGTTTTCCACAGAAACCTGTGTAGTGCCAGTATTTTCTATTGCTGTGTTCAGTGGGTGAAAAAGTTATTTGACCCCCTGCTGAATTTGTAAGTTTGCTCATTTACAAAAAACTGTCTCTAATTTAAATGGTTGCTCCATGTTAATGGAGGGAGCGAGAATAGCAATAGTGCTGTGTCATTATGAGCCCTTACAGTACTATGGGTCCTTCTCATGTTTGTGCTGTTTGGATTTAACAAATGTATGAAACATTTTCAAAAACAGAGAGCTGACTATATACTGCAAAAAAGATTTTCTTAGTTATAAGACAAATGTAGTTTTACTGGAGCTCATACTGCGCAGATGTACAAAGATGCTGTTATGGCTACCATTAAGGCAGAGAATGAAACTGGATGAGACGGCTAGCAATGTCAGTGTCCTTGAGTAAAACACTAAACAGACTCATTCAGCTGTGAACAGTTTTACAAAGCAGCTAAATGCCTGACACTGATGGCTCGTTACAATGGATATTCAATGGTTACAATGGATGCTTGTGTTGATCTAACTACTCAAAAAGTATAGCAAACCTTTCCAGTGTGTTTTTACACTGTCAGTTCACCATGTTTGTATGTGTGTGTGTTTACCTGGTGGTGACAATCATGTGGGCGAGTGTGTGATCTGCTTCTTTCAGGGTCAAGTAAACAGCCATCAGATAAGGGCAGCCACTATTTTGGTCTCATCTGCCATACAAGTGGCAAAACAACACTTGCTTAATCATAGGAAACAAAAAATAAGAGGAAGGGAGTGACTGCTGATGTTTATCTCTGCATGTGAGGCACAAACCCAAGGGCGCCGACTCATCTGTATCCCAAGCTGGAATTTGACAACAATGAGACGTATTCCAGCCATTTTGTACCATTTGTGGTTTAGCGGTAGCTAACTGTGTGGGCAGCAATGGAATCTGAGATTCCCATCTCTGAGATTCCCATCTCAGATGGAATCTGATGGGAATCTCAGATGATGGGCGAAAAACAAACTACAAATCTAAGATTATAAAAACATTGGAAAAAAGAAAGAAATGGTAATTACAGTATCTTACAGTTTAATGTCATCAATTGTTTTGCTTTAATGTATAATAATAATGTATAATAATAATAATAAAAAACAACAATTTCAACTTATATTCGGTTGGTTAGCTAAGCATACCATGAAAACCTATGAGTTATTAATAAATGTATATTTTATAATAATATTAAAATCTACATTTTCAAAAATAATTACTTACCCAACCTCAAAAACAATGACTTGAAATTGAACTAGCAGTTTAAATACAGATTCCCTGTTTCCATTTAAAACATACCGGAGAAAATGAGCTTCATCAATAAGCGTGGCGAATGGGTACGTTTGCTGGAACATTCCTGTTTGCTTTTTACCAGTGAAGATAAATGGTAAATGGCCTGTATTTATATAGCGCTTTACTAGTCCCTAAGGACCCCAAAGTGCTTTATATATCCAGTCATCCACCCATTCACACACTGGTGATGGCACTGGGGCGCACTGACAGAGGTGAGGCTGCCGGACACTGGCGCCACCGGGCCCTCTGACCACCAGTAGGCAACGGGTGAAGTGTCTTGCTCAAGGACACAACAACCGAGACTGTCCGAGCCGGGGCTCGAACCGGCAACCTTCTGATTACAAGGCAAACGCCCAACTCTTGAGCCACGATCGCCCCACCACACACAGATGTCTGGTCAAGCTTTCTATAGAACAAAAAAAGGAGATATTTTGTATCAGTTTTAATTTGCATACTTTCTAAATCAATTTCACAGTTAGCATAAAGCATTCATGTTGCAAAAAGTGAAACTTACATATGACCATCATAAGCTTCCTGCTGTTTCCGGAGCCTGTAAGAACCTCCTCTTTGCTTTAGTACTTTCACACTGTTGATATGAAAGCTATCAGGATAAAATATTGATCGCAAGGGGGGGGAAACCTACTCAATAGAAAGTTGAGTTCACATCTCAAATACCCAAAGTGAGCTCAAAACAATAAGTCACACAAAGGAAACAACCAGTTCATAAATATTTGTCACCTAACGTGTGTTTATCAAAAGTTTGTGAGTAATAAGATAAGATAAGATAAGATAAGATAACCTTTATTAGTCCCACACGTGGGAAATTTGTTTTGTCACAGCAGGAAGTGGACAGTGCAAAAGTTATGAGGCAAAAATTAGGATACAATAAGAATAAATACAGTACACAACTGTACAGAATAGAATAAAATAAAATACTATATACAGTAGAATAAAATAAAATAAATATACAATAAGATAAAAATAGAATGCCACACCATTGTACATACTGTGGCTAACAGAGAGACAGTATTGTGTACAGTTGCCTTCAAGTGGCTCTTTGGCTGGGGTGATGTGGTTTTGATGGCAGTGTGTTCAAGGTGTAGGCTAAAGCAAAGCTGTTAGGAGAGCTGTCATCTTGGGGACAATAGACCTATAAACTCAAACCAATTCTCTCAGCAAGAGAGCAAATCTTCGCCTGTCAGGGTAACGCAGGGAAGAGAAACTCCATCCAGCTGACAGCCAGTGGGCTCCTTAATGGCTCTGTCCCGGCTGAAGACAACAGAATAGAAATACAAGGACCACACTAGCATTAAAGCTTTCTGGTTAGATTGACTTGAGTGTCTATTTTTAAGACGCTGAGCTCGATTGTGCACCTGTGCCCACAGTCCTAAACAACAGAGCCCTCCGGGGTATTAAACTGTTCTGAACTGATTGGAAATTGGTTTTGTGAAATATAGTAAAACAAAGTATTGAGAATCCAAGGTCAGATCATTTGGATTTAACTGACCTGCCTCATGCATAACAGTAGCTCTGAAAGTACAATGTCACTGATCTGTATGTGAAGAAACGGTTTCAGTGGGAAACGGTACGTAAAGGAAGTTTAAAACCTGGACAAGCAGCGAAACACTTTAAATCACATGGGAAGATTTACAAGTGTTGGGTTCTGCCTGAAAATGGGTTGGGACTTAGTGTTATTACAAACTAGACAATAGATAAAGAATCATAATTTAAAGTGTGGGGTGTTAACTGACCACATTACCACCATAGAAGAGGTCAGGTTTTGAGCCATTTCTTTAAAAATAAAAGATTACTTTCCACCACAGCTCATTTCCACTGTTGCCTAAGAGTGGTGCGGCCACAGACTGAAAAAAGGTTACTGATTTAAATCAAGAAATGAGTGCAAAACAGAAACGCTTTTAAATGGCTCTGTAAAACTTTATCAAAACACGAGGACTGCGTGAAAAGCATGTCAAAGCAGCCGAAAAGGAAAGCTACGCAATTAATCAAATGACATTTTAATGACACACTCGAATTTTGCAAAGGAAATATGGTCCAAAGTCATTTCACCCTAGATTTCAGTCTAACCATCCAAAGAAAACAAAAGGATAAGAGTCAAGTCCCAAGGAGAGTAACACCATGCATGCAAACACCATTTCAGCCAAGACGTGGTAACTGTGATACATATGTACATTTAATCAGCCTCTTCCTGTGGAAACCACTAATAACATCTAAAAGTCTCAGCCATTATGAAACCCAACACACTTTCCACAAAGAATGAAGGAAACAAAATACCCAAAGCCTGATTGCTCAGACATTTATGTATAGAACATACGGAGCAATGTAATTTCCATTAGCATGCCTAAATTCTCTGGAGAATGTACAGTTACAGCAGTTAACAATGTAATGGCAGTTGTAGTTTTGATGGTCATATTCAACCATTAGTCATACAAAGAAAAACACACTTCCCACGGTGACATCAGATATATTAGCAGTTGAATCATTTTCAAGTTGGTGCACAGTAGTCAAAATTTAATCATTTTATCAAGCAGTTTGTCAAACAAGATTTGAGGAAATGGCAAAAAAATAAAATACAATTCCATATGAAATGATTAGTAACAAATAAACAGAAAGAGGCTGAAAATTCCAATTTATTAAGTAAAATGAACTGCGAAATTTCTAGATAATCCTTTATTATTATTATTTTGACTATCTGGGGTTTTTATTCTGACAGTTCAACAAATTCTGAAGCACAATGCTTTTTCATTAAGAAACTTTGGCTTTTATTTTGAAGGTCTGGCGCATATCTTATCCCTCTTACTGGTCACTCTCAAGGCCTGGGACTATTATTTATTGTCCATGATTCTGTGCATGTGAGAAAAAAATTAGAGCAGAGAATCTTGAAATGATTCAGCTTGAATACTTGAAACTACGCTATCATTTGAGATGCAATTAAAATAACTTGAGGATGGGCATGCAGTTCCACATACTGCATGCCCTTACTCAAAATCACAAACTGCCAATGACAAACGGGCCTAAACAGAATGAAGGGTGTTCAAATGCAGTTCCTGCTGGTCACTATGGTCATTTGTCTGAGATAGAGACAAATACCTGGAAACATCTGCAGACCCAGAAAGAGAGTGATAGCAGTTAACGCTACCACAGTGATATGATTCTCTGTAACTGATGGTGAAAGCTGTGTTCACTCTGCACTGCTCACAAGAACGAGACAACAAATTCAGATTAACAACCTGTATCGGCATATTTTCAAAACCCTGATTTTGTCTACAGATCATGTGGTCAGGGGAAGCAAGCAGGAAAGAGGTAATTTCTGCTTAAGTCCAAAAATCCTTGAAAAAAATTTTAATGGGGCAGTTAGACGGCACTC
Organism: Copadichromis virginalis; assembly: GCF_057382275.1. Taxonomy (NCBI): domain Eukaryota; kingdom Metazoa; phylum Chordata; class Actinopteri; order Cichliformes; family Cichlidae; genus Copadichromis; species Copadichromis virginalis. The sequence continues at coordinate 30,293,048 of NC_140618.1, forward strand.
CTCTCACTCAAATAGCTGTAGATAAAATTCTGCATCTGCCCGCACTGATTAGAATTTGAAAGAAGACAAATTTTCCTTCAGTTTGGTGGTAAAATAATGTCTGCAGAGTGAAACCTGTAGGCTTACCAGCAGATTAGAAGCACATTTTTCTTTCTATATTTTCTTCAGATTCTCCCGCTCTGTCAGCTAATTAGCCCACTCTAACTCTACCATTCACTTGAACCTTGACATGCATGCCCGAAAAAGTAATAGCAGTCATCTCACCACTGACTTGGTTAATTTGGTGTCTGTACGAGAAAAACGGCGTGGGAAGAGATACACGCTGAGGCCGAAAAATAATCATAACAACGAAACTTAGCCGAGCAAAACCTATACTGGGATTGTTGGCTCTGAAAGAATCCCACCAATTAGAATGAATTGCTATCTGCACTGATTGCATATTTCAGATACACACACAAGTTATAATTTTACTGATAGGTTTGAAATTGGCAACCAAAATATTAGTTATTAGCTCGCTATTTACGCCCATGGCTTCAGAGTATATTTCTTGCTGCTAAAGAGCACATGACAGTAACAGCTGCCATGCTAAAACTTAGCATAGAAAAAAAGAGTAAAATGATAACAAACTGAACCTACAATGATTAGTAAAATGCATCATTTGTGCTCACTCACTGTGAAACCACCTCCTACACACAAACATGTTGGGAGGGTCCTAATTCCCTGTGTGATACAGCCCCCTGAAGAGGCCTTATATTTATATCCGTTGTCAGTGCAGAGCTGGAGAGACTTGCTGGCTCATAAATCTGACCGTGCTTAGCAAGCACAAATTTCCACCTCATTAGCGCTCCACACCCTGTGGAGAGACCTGAAATACACACCAGTTTCGAAATTTTGCCAATCAACCAACAGTAGGATCGCTCTGCTGCTAGCTATGACACCTCCTCACGCATCTAGTTTCAGTAGACTGTGTCATTTTAACATAAAACTATTTTACAGCATAAGATTGTGTCACACAAAGACCGCAGTGAGCACCTTTGAGCAGATTTCTAAATGCAAATTGTTCCCAACAACCATCAAATGATGAACCACTGAGTTTGCATCCATCTGCATCCTAATTCCTTCCCTTCTTTTAAGCATTGTGAAAAATTCACACCTCTGTGATGTCCACTTTGATTATCGCACACCCCTTATGGCTTTATCCCGCACTCGTGTTGCCTGTGGGTGGATACACCCCATCTTTGAAGCCCAAACTAGAGCCACAGTGAGGTATAAAATAGGCTCAATACGCCTCCCCCTTCTCCACCTCCCACACTAAGCCTTAGCCCTTCACTCAAGCTTCAGTCTCTTCTCTCGGGGGAAACATGTATGTCAGAGACAGCAGGTGTGAAGTGAGATTAGAAAGCACAGGATAAGGAGGAGGGGATGGAGGATGATAATGGGAAGGGAAGGGGAGAGAAACACAAGGATAATGTTGACGGTATACGTGCCGGTGTCTCACTTTGTATGCAACCAAGTTATGTGAAGTTAATTTCGTATGCTTGTGCATCAGCTGAGCACATACACTGCTAATAGCCTTTGTTTCTCTTCGGAGAATGTCACTCGTCAGGCCCATATGATGGACAGCTTGGTGGCTGGCACCGGTATGTGAAGAAAGCTCCCAGGCCATCCACTCCTCAGAGCAGCAATTATCTCTTAGCCTCAGCCCCACACCATGGGGCTGCATGAGAATGAGCCCAGGGCCATGCCTCGACGTCTGGCGTTCTCTCTTTGGAAATACAGACCACATGCACATACAACACTCACAGTGATGGATGCATGGCCTAGCTCACACATACCAAAGGAGGGAGGCGGACGAAGCTATAGTATGCTAGTACCGTCCTCCAGTGCTAGTTCCTTCAAACAGAGACACTGGAACTGTTGAATATTTAAGAAACGCAACGTGTCAGCGCACGTTTAAGCAGGGAAGACATGGGCTGGAAATGAAGCTGCTGAAACTGACAGGTGAAGCCCTGTCGCCAAGATCAAGACCAGGTAGCATTTCTGCTGCAGCCTGAGGGTGAAAGAGTGCAAAGTACCTGTGTCAGGTAAGTTCTCAGAAAAACCTGATCTGGAAGTTAAATTCCCAGGACTGTAAATAATCATTCAGGTGACATTTGTAAGGTCAGTTTTAGATAACAATTATATAAAACAAAATAAACGCTAGCTTTTTTCTGGTGACACAATTTTAGCTGTGGGAGTAAAGCCAAACACTTTGATTGAAATAAACATAAAAATTGCTCGGCTTGTTTGGCATGAGCAGCAGACACATATGGCCCACGAACAAACAAAACTTCTGTCAATATTAGGCCGTTTGTTTATTTGCTTGCATAGCCCATCACTTACACTGGTGTTTAGTGTTTGTGCCCAGAACAAACACCAATTCAAGAGAATGCTTCTCAACCAGCTGAAGAAGCTTGTACATCCCGCCCACCTCCCCTGAGATAAAACTGTAAACATTTCGCAGCTGCTCTTTCTGTTTCCTCAATCTGATAGCAACAGCAAAGTTCTCCAGTGCCGTGATTCTTCTTTTAATTTGCATGAAAGCAGGTATGAGCCACGGTGGCAAGGTAACTCATCAGCATATCGACAGGCAGGCATTTTATTCAAAACTGGCCTTAAAACACATTCATCATTCAGCACAGAGGAAAAAGCAAATGCTGCTTTTTGTAAGCATCCAATTATTCACCCAGTAAACACTGGCGAACAATAAATGGCTAAGACATTTTAAAAATGAGTAGTGCCAACAATCATACAGCAACACACTTTTTAGACAGAAGTTGTTCTAAAAAAATGTTTCCTTTTAAAGTCAGCGACTAATTTGTTAGGCCAAAACAGCATATCTCAGAAAATCTTTGTTTATAGCAGTTTTTTTCTACATAAACAAACTAACTAATAAATTGTTCTCTAGTAACACATTGCTACGTTTAAATCAGGTTTTTTAGAATAGTTACAAAGGATATGGATATATTTATATATGGAGAGAGAAAATTACATCAGAGAAGAACAATATACTTGTCTTGTCTATGGGGAAATTATATGGTGATGAAACTCTGTCAAACATATATTTTCTGTACTGTAATTTCTTTGGGTTTGTCAGCTGCCAAGTACACGGTAGCAGTGCAGTTGACCAACTCTGTTATGTCTTTAAGACAGCTTTCTTTATGTGCAATGCAAAATCTTGGACATCCCTGGTCAAAACTGGTTTGACTGAAGAAAGCAAAAGACAAAGTGAGTCTAAAACCACAGTCTGGACTGCATAATCCACACTTAGTACAGACCATACATGAACACAGCTAGCTTGAGGTCCTTCAGTTCTTGCCTTAGGGTTTTTTTTTTTTCGATTGTCCCGGCAAGAGATGTCTGTGAGATTCTCGGCCTATCTTCCATGCTCTGCTCTTTTGAGATCTATCCGCAAAATTCAGAATTATGTTTAGTCCAGGGGACTGTGAGAGCCTGGTCAAAAGCTTCAGTTTGCCCCTCTTGAGGATTTCTGAGGTGTGTTTAGGATCATTATTCTGCTGTAGGAGTAATCCTCATTTCATCTTCAGCATTTTTACAGAAACTGTGATATTTCTCAAGAACCTGATGGTATTTAATCGAATCCACACTTCCCTGAACAAAGCACACAGTGTGATTCACCAAAACCTGGGTATAACTGGAGAGGTATTCTTTTTCTTAGACTTTGTTATCTCTCCAAACTTACCTTTGCTCAGGGCAGCCACTGTTTCTACTCAGTCCATGAGAGTTGTTTGCAGAATGTGTCATGCTTATCCAACTGCTTATTTGCAAACTTCCGATCCTGTATTTTCTGGTGAAATTGCAGGAAAGCTTTTCTTTTAAAGACTATACCACAAAGATTGTATTTATGCAGGTGTCACTCCAGAGAACAGTGGACCACCTCCTCTGAGTCTGCTATTTTTCTTCCTTCGTTGTGTTTCCTACAAGCATTCCCTTTAAAAGGTTTAAGTTTCCCATTTGGTTCTGATTTCAGCTTGACCTGTGCCAGTTATTTCCAAAGCTTTGAAATTTGCCTCACCTAAACCTTCCTAATCATAATCCCCACCTTTGAGGGCTGAAATGATCCAAATTCTTTCAAGACTTCCATTGTAGTTGTTCTCCCAGGTGTAACAATCGGGCAGTATTGTGCAGACCTCCATTATGTGGCACTGGAGGTTAGCAGAACCCAAGAAGCAAGCTGTCAACTAAAAATTACATGACATGTTGTGGTACAGAGATTTCTAAAAAGACCAAAACAAAGTAAGATTTTGGAGGCTTAGTGAAGTTAGGCTGCCACCTTGCCACTAGCTTTTAGGCCAACAAAACAAAACAAAGAAACACCAGTGAAGGTTATGGGTGTTCTTAGTAAATGTTCACACTTAGTAATTCATTGAGTCCAGAGGCAGTGGTGTACACTGGGAAGTCTTAACAAGAGTTTCATACAACAGAGCAGAGGGTTAGACCTGGGAACAGAGTTTATACATCAACATTTAATACACTAATCTTGCTTTAAATTCAAATTAAATTTAAGCTTATAAATGAACCTTTGATTCAAATTTTTGAGACTGTACATTTGAGAGAGGTTTGGCAGAAACATCTAAACAGAAGCAAGATACTACATGGGTACGTCTCTCTTGTTTCTTCTTGAATGCCGTACTTCACCTGTAGCTGGCTCTAGAAAACCGTGTATATACCTGGCTTAAAGTACGAGGTGCACAGCTCCTAACAGCACGACATTCTATCATAAATACTAGGTTATGTGCAGAAAATGGTTTGGGCAAGGTTTTTCCCCCAGGCGTATCATTTATAGATATGAAACTTTTCCCTAGTGGAAACAAGGCCAATTTCTCCATTTGTCATTTGCAGAGCACACAGTGCTATGTAGACTCAGTGATCAGAGTCCTGGACTTTGCTGTTGGACAGATGGTCAGTGAACTTCAGTGACGACAGCTTTTGTTTACAAAGGTCAGGCCTGATCTTGTTTATGTAAGCTAACAGGTAAAGATACACCCATTGATCGGCAGTAACCAGACTGCTCTAGTTTCCTGCTGATCAGCCATGACTGGTGACAACCTGATAAGCCTGTTGCATTTTATTGATTTATCTGATATATGTTTCATTCTATTTGGCACGGCACATCTTTCAGTGTAGCCAACCTCTGGTTTGTATGTCTCTTCCAGCTCCAGTAGGCTCTGTTGGTTATGATGTTGCTGCTGCTGTTTCACATGAATTTGCTCCATCTCCAAAGGCTTGGTTTGCACTACTGGAGTACAAAAGGAAGCTCTGCACAGCACAGTGTCCGCACCGCTTTTTAGTGTTTAGAAGGCGTAATCAGAATGCAGCACAGACATGTTGTACACATAACGTGTGGCTGCACAGCAGTTCGTTTTGATTTGTACACACAAACTGGCCGAAACTACTGTGGGATTTGTTCACGTGAAAGCAGTTGAAGGTCCTCGTGGAAAGTGTAAGAGGGAAAACAAAGAATAACCTCCAGGTGAGCAACATCAGGGAATAAATGTACATGAAAACAAAGCAATAATTATATTTCCCAGCAAAAAAAAGACTATATATGCAATAAAAATATATTTAAAGTGGTTTTTGCAACAGGTTTACGATCTCTCTCAAAAAACAGTGCTTGGCCGTGATATGAGGGACTGCAGGTGAGCGAGGTCAGCAATAAGCAAATTGGAGGCAAACAATGGTTTTGACTAGAATTGGGCATATTGATCGAAATATTGACAGCATCCATAGAATTGTTGGCATTGGCATTGTATTTATTCACTTCAGCTTATCCTTAGCAGGGTCACAGAGGGGCTGGAGCCTATTCCAGCTGCCATGAAGGCGGGGCACACGCTGGACAGGTCGCCAGTCTGATGTAGGGCTAATTCAAAGAGACAGACAGCTATTCACACTCACATTCACACAGCTGGGCAAGTTAGAGTTTCCAGTTAACCTAACCCCACTAACTACATGCATTTGGACTGTGGGAGGAAGCCGGAGTGCCCGGAGAGAACCCACACAACCACAGGGAGAACATGCAAACTCCACACAGAAAGGCGTGGCCAAGCAGCAACAGTACTAACCACCGCGCCACCATGCTGCCCGACGTTGCTTCATCAAAAAGCAGACACATCTGTGCAAATACCACTCCTCTTACGTCTTTGTCGTGCAATCATGTGACTCGGCGCCATCAGCAGACACATGCAGACTGCACTGATTGCACGATAGCTGTAATTCAAGAGAAGCATCCTGTGGAGATACTATCTGTAAATGAAAGCATTTCAAACTACAATCCAGGTAGGAAGATTATACACTACTGTGGCAACGCCAACAACTCATACCAACACATGAAAACACCATGAAAAAGAGAACTCTGAACAACAAAAGAAGCAAAGGAGGAAGAAGAGGAAAATCCTTCAGATACACCCAGACCCCCAGCACAAAGACAGAGGCAACTAGAGACCTTTAAGAGGAGCAAAAAATAAGCAGGCAGCTTATACAGTGGTAAAAAGTTCTATTAAAAATGTTCTTAACATGGGTGTCTACTGTCTTGTGCAGTCTGGGGTCGGGTGGGCTGCCCCGGGTCCTGTGGGGCTGGGCGGTCCTGCTGCCGTAGGCCCCGATCTGGATGGGCCTGGGCTCCCTTGCCTTGGTGGGTGCCGAAGGACGGGGGTGCCTACTGGGGTCAGCGGGGGAGCTGGCCCCAGGGAGGGGCATCTTGCTCCTCCCTTCTTTTCCCGGCTGCCTCCCTCTTCCCGCTCCACCACACCCACCCACACAAGTAGGGCCTTGGGGTGCGGGTGTGTCACCAGGGTGCAGGGGAGACATCCCCCCCCCCGTTAAACTTCACAGTTCACTAGGAACAGACTAGCTCCGCGGGGGTTTAAGTGTTAATAGGTTACCTTCCCTTTCACTCTAAATAACAAATATATTAACCATTTTTGTGGGTTAAGCATTCAGCACAGGCTAAAATTCAACAGGGATGAGTTGATTTGTCACTCGGCGAGTAAATAGTAAGGATAATGGCAGCAATTTATGATCCACAATGACTGAAGCAGAAGAACAAACAGCTAATAATAGAAAAATGACATTTTCTTTGACAGACAAGGAAGTGGTTTAGTCCAGATCAGCCCAAATACCTGCCTCTTTGTTTTCTCTCGGCCTTTATTTTGGTCTCCACCGACTTCATTGTTGCTGCTGTGTACTATGCAGACAGAGCTGACAGGGAGAGGACATTTAGCACGCAGAAATACACATAGCAACTCCAGCTTCTCTGTGTGCTCTGCTAATATTTACATTGCCAGACTGAACACTGCTACTATTGAGTTTGGCCATTCAAAATAATGTTTGACTAGTATTAGAACAACAGTGAAGAAACACCGTCTGGGCAATAAGTCCCTCAGGGTGCGGCCCAGATAGAAAGAGGAAGACGGAGGGGTGTGAGCTGATGGCATCTTTTCACACCAGTTAAACATTTAGTGAGTCAGTATTTTTCGTTGTTGGCTTTTCTTTGTTCTGGCCTTTAGTGCATGTGGAGGTGTGTGGATTGATTCATGTGTGTAGTATCTTTCTCTTTTTTCTCTATGCTTTTTCTTGCTCGCCATGAAAAGCTATGAATGGAATACAAACAGAATGATTGCTAACTGGATTCATATGTTGTCTTTAGTATAATTTACAGTCAAACTCCAAATTTATAAACTACTGGAAATTCAACTGAGTGACAGGAGAACAGTTCATCTATATAAGCACAATTACATCATGTCAGTCGTCTATTTGAGCAACTGGAAAAGTGAAGGTTTGTGGAACAACCCGAGCTAATAGGAACTGCTTTGTCTCTTGTAAAACATTAGCCTGAATTTGTGTTTGTCCAGGTTAAGTGTTTGCTGTTTTTGATAGCCAACAGGCAGAGTTCACTGTCCACAGGTCTGTCACCATTGAGCAGGTCACATGAGGCCTGACATGTAAAGAAAGAAAAGCTAACACATCAAAGGGTGTGTGGTTTTCTTTATTTTAAATTATTTCTTTTATTTTACATTTTTAAAACAGTCGAGAGAGAACCCCAGAGGTAGGTGGTGGGTGGGACACAACAGGTACAAAGCATTACAGACCAAAGAAAGCATCTTTCATGGTTAGTACTGCCATCTAATGGTGACTAATTTACTGTATTAATGTGTGAGTTTACAGAAAAGTCTTCATATTTTTGCTGCGGTATTAACTAAAAATTATTATTATTAATAAAACAAAAAAACATCAAGCTCTTCACTTCACTTGCTGATTTAACAGACTCTGATGTGTGTAGTTTTGTTCATAACTACTTAGGCAAAACAAAAAAAAGGTTAAAAAAAAAGAGTGATGACGACAATAGTGTAACCGTAAATACTTCGAGTTAACTTTAAGATGACTTATTTTGAAAGAAAACCACATATTCAGTGTGGTAGTTGAAACAATCCAAAGTGCTGCTTTGAAAAAAACTGAAGAGCTGTGTACTGAATCCGGTTCAATCTAATAACTGAAAGCACTTGAACACTCAGTTTCGGCGCTGACAGATTTTCTATGAAGGACCTAAGAGTAGCTGAACGGACAGTGAAGAGGTGAAAGTACATACACGAGTTGTCTGTTGATGTCTAAGCTGCGAAAGCCACTGCAATACGAGTTGATGGCTAAGTCTCACAACACAACCTCAAGATTTCCTTCCAGGCTTCTGATGTTATTTGGGTTTGGACCGAAGCAACTGAATCAATGGATTCACTGCAGTAATTACTGGCAGCTTTCTAAGGAATGTCTGGAGTCACCGTGCCTTGCGGATGAGATTTCAGGTTGGTAAGGGGTGATCTTGCAAAGTTAAGCCTCACTTTCCTCTGACTTTTTCAGCACTGATAAAGCACTGAGCTGGCAGCAGATGGCCTGGGCTGAAAAAGATTTACATTGTGCCTGAAGGTCAGCTTGAATCTGCTTGGCAGTTCCCTAAGCTGTTATCTCTGGTATTTCAGCAATATTTGATGTCTGACTAAGTATATTTTTCTTCCTTGTGGTCTCATTCTGAGAACTGAGCTACAATGCCACAGGTCACAAGCATCACAATAACATTAATTTTTTTATGGAAACATGGACGCAGTTCTCTGGAGGTAAACTTGTAGCTTTGATAATGTCCCTGAATTCAAACATATCGTTTTCTTATCTACCTCTGTCCACAGTTATCCGCTCTATAATCATTGATACACACAGCGATGGCAACGTTAACAGTTACTTGTTTTCAAAACTGGTAGAACGAGTGTTCGTTATGCTGTGAGCAACGAGAGGCAATAAAAACAATTCAGAGAAATCGTAAGCATTTCCAGTAACACTGATGATACAGTCGCTTGAAATAGGACATTATTAAAAAAGTGCAAGGATGCAAATATTACCAGCAGAATTCCCAGCTTCTGAGTAGCGCAGAGACACGCAAGATGTCTAATAAATGGAAAGGCAGTTTAGGGAGCTGTAATCAAATATGTACTTGACTTGGCTGTTAAAACCATCTGCATCCACTTCATGGTATTTGGAAAAGCTGCAACCAAATAAAACCTGGCCAGCAACTACAATGTCACTGTTCAATATACGTCTGCAGTATTTCAGTTAAGGCATTTATTTTTTCTCTAGTTTGGGAAAGCATAACAGTTATTACTTGCAAACCTTTTTCTAAAAGAATATTATTTAACAGTGTAACGGCACCATTTCAATTTGCCGCTGCTAACAAAATCTTAAACAAATATTAGCTCTGGCAGGACATCACGTCAGAAAACATAAAGTCACTGGCCTTAATGAATAGTTTATAGAGTCGCTTACTGCATATAAAGAGTGGACAAAGACAATGGGAGCACAATGGAGGGTGGAGCACTGTGTCCACTAATAGGAGGTATTTAGTGTGTCCTTATATATCAGTGACCTCTGTGAGTAACATAAGGGTTCTTTAAAACAAACTCGCACAACAACTGCACCATAATAATTGGATCTCGCCAGAATTTATTATGACTCAGTTTGTATTTGCATATCTCTGTTTGTATCTGCATAGATGCACTGGTTTGTATTTCCCCTGACAGATAGCAATTCCTGATATTTTAAAGGTCTGACCTGCCAAATCAATATCTTTGCACAAATCAATATGCCATGTTTTATTGATTTCTGTGTTTGCACAGGATATTGCTGCCAAGCGGAACAATCAGTGGCTTTATTCTGCTCCTCAGCAACGTGCCGGTACGTTTCTGGAGAGGTGAACGTCAGGTTCTGGTGAATCGGCATAGAATGGGATGAATCTAAGGTCGACTTTTATCTGAGCAGTGACCTGCTAACTGATTCTGCCTGATCGATCGGTGCATACCTACGCATTTAAAACTACTTTTTAATGATGGCAGTATGAGGTTAGATGAGGCCAGACATAATTAAAACACACTTTCAGGTTAGCCAAACTTTATTACTCTCAACTGCAGAAATAGTAATGATCGTTTGCTCACAAACACATAGGATTGAAATACTGCCCATCTAGTAGCCAGAACTACAATTCCTTTCCATATAAAAACACTGTCAAAAATACAGTTTTGCCGAAGTGATTAAACTACTAAACTTTTTTCTACATCCTGGATCCAATGTTGTTATATTTATGTGTATATAGGTTTTTGGAAGCATTAAACAAAATCACAGAAGAAAGCAGGTAGCTAACATTCGAGGCCCTACCTTCAAAATCTCTAAAAATATGGCTACAGTGCACGGCAGCTGTCTGGCTAACGTAGTTCACGACGCATAAAGGTGAAAATGGCTCTTTTCATTCCAGAACGGAGCTCTGAACTAAAGCCCACCACGCTGCATAGTGCTACTGAGCCAAAATCAAATCAAATCAAATCAAATCAAATCAAATCACTTTTATTGTCACATCACATGTGCAGGCACACTGGCACAGCACATGCGAGTGAAATTCTTGTGTGCGAGCCCCACAAGCAACAGAGATGTGCAAACACAACAACACAAACGAGCAAAATACAAGAATGGCCAACCTGAAACTAATAAATATATGTACAATATATAATAGTGTATGCATTTCTGGATGTGTATACTAAATATTTTCCTACGTGTGTGTGTGTGTGTGTGTGTGTGTGTGTGTGTGTGTGTGTGTGTGTGTATACACATTTTTACAAATTAAATAGTAAAAAAAAAAATAATAATAATAATAATAATAATAATAATAATAATAAAATATATAAAATATACAGAGTTGAATATGTGCAAAACAAGTGGCATTTATATACAGTGTGGAGTGCATAATGTTGAAGTTCCAGTAGTGAAGCTGAGGTGTCTATGACGTGTTCAGCAGTCTGATGGCCTGATGGAAAAAGCTGTCTCTCAGTCTGCTGGTACGGGACCGGATGCTGCAGAACCTCCTTCCTGATGGAAGCAGTCTGAACAGTTTATGGCTGGGGTGACTGGAGTCCTTGATGATCCTCCTCGCTTTCCTCAGGCACCGCTTCCTGTAGATGTCTTGGAGGGAGGGAAGCTCACCTCCAATTATCCGTTCAGAGCACCGCACTACTCGCTGGAGAGCTTTGCAGTTGTAGGCGGTGCTGTTGCCATACCAGGTGGTGATGCGCCTTCTTCACTGTTTTGTTTGTGTGTACTGACCACGTAAGATCCTCAGCCAGGTGTACGCCAAGGAACCGGAAGCTGCTCACTCTCTCGACAGCAGCGCCGTTGATGGTGATGGGGGTGTGTACTTCTCTGCACCTCCGGAAGTCCACTATCAACTCCTTTGTCTTTGCGACGTTGAGGGTGAGATGGTTGTCTTGACACCAGTGGGTCAGGGCGCTGACCTCCTCCCTGTAAGCCGTCTCATCACCGTTGGTGATAAGACCCACCACTGTAGTGTCGTCCGCAAACTTCACAATGATGTTGGAGCTGTTAGTGGCTGTGCAGTCGTAGGTGTAGAGTGAGTACAGGAGAGGGCTCAGTACACATCCCTGTGGAGCACCAGTGTTCAGTGTGATGGCTCCTCAAAGAGCTGTGGCATCTGTCTAAAGAGCTGCACTTTTCGTGTTCCAAATTTAAAAATATATCTGCAAAGGTCTTAAGTATGTGAAATATAATGAATATTAACTGTGTGGCTTTTACTGGGCTAAGCCTCAGTTTATATATTTTTTAATCTGAATCATAAATTGTAGAGCGTGTTAGAAAAAACAGCACCTGACATGAAAGCCACGTTAGCGTGCTTAAAACAGAAGTTACAATGTGATTTCTCCTAATCACATCCAATGTGACAATGCTGGCTTCTTTAAAAAGAGCTTCACTAAAACACACTCTGCAGGGGGATGAAAAGGCTTGGTATGCCATTTTCTTGTGTGCTCTGCTGAAAAGAAAAGCAATTATGTCTCTTTTGAAAAGCCACTTGGACAGCTCTTGTGGCATCCTGTGAGTAGCCCCACTCATACATGACTCATTTCTACTCATTTTCATCCAGCGACTGAAAATGCACTACACTACTGCTCCTGCCAGCTTTTGGTGCAATTATACTCGCACTCCTCCACTCTCATATCTTCTCCATGTGAGGTCAACTAAGGCCCTAATATCTGTGTGATTTAGAATAGAGCATCTAGCACTGAAAAAGTCCTTTGCATTTTAACAGAGAAAACTGCACCTATGTACTTATAGTGGGACATTATCACAATCTCATATAAATCTATATATTGTATACATTTAGTTTTGCAACAAGCATAAAGTTTTTATAAGCACAATCTTGATTGTTGGTTCCTCTGCTCTTGGCTCGTCTATAGACGCACCCATCTGGCACAAAATTAGGTTCCCCAAAAAGAACAACATATCAGACAAAATTATGTGCCAAGATACAAGATAGACATGGAAGACATGAAAACAACAATTTGAAGTACCACAATCCTTATTAATAATTTTTCCAAAAGAGTACAAACCCACAATACACACACAGTGGCACCCACACTTGTAGCCATATACCAACAGGTCACTTGTTCTTCGCTGTGACTGAAGACATAAAGTGAACCATGAGAAGGCCATGAAACACAACAAACCTAATCGAAAACTTAAGTCATCCTCACACAGCTAAACATGCACGTTTCAAAGAAGCCTGACCTCTGGGTAGCTAGCTTTAGCAAAGTTCAGCTATTCAGAGGTCAGAGCCAGACTCAAGCCAGCAGTCTTTGTATGAGCAAAGAATCAAAACAGTTATGAGGAAAATTACAGAAATGACTAAAAAAGAGACAAGTGTCAATATTCTGATATCCTGTGAAGTCATAAACATAACAGAAAATGTTGTAAATACCTGACATTTGTTTTGCTATAAATCTGTTTCACCTGGCTTTGTTTGTCAGGGTAAAATATATCAAACAAAGATGGCTGTACACCATCTGATTTTCAGTTAATTACTTGTACCTGCTTCGAGTAGAAGATCACTTTATATTCAAATATTTCAGCGACAAAAAAGCTTGATATGAAGTTTAATAATTTCTTTAATCATGAAAATAATAAATGGCAATAAAGTCAAGCTTTATATGGGCATTTATATTAATTAGAGTGATTTTTATTGATTAGAGGGATTGATTTATTATAACCTACCTGGAATATACTTTGTAAGGGTTTATTTTTAATATATGAACTATTGCTACACTTTATGGACTCGCTGTCAAACCCATATATCCTTTTAGTAGTTATGAGCTGCTATCAGGTCATGCATCCCTTGTAAAAATAGTTACTCAAAACAAGCAATATAACTTTCCAGAAAATGCAATTTGCACTTCCTTGAAATCAGGGTGACTATGGTATGTATTTGAGTCTCTTTCAATAGGCCAAGTTAAACATTAATTTCAGCCATCCACACCAAACTGTCATTCACTGGATGTTTACAACGATGGTGCTGCCACATGACTTATGATCCGGCACTACACAAAGGGTGGAAAAAACTGTGTATAGATTGAGGTGGTAGAGGGAACAAAGTTATTTAATAGTTATGTTAAAAAATAGAAAAACCTGCATAAATCAACCTGATATGGTAACATAATCTCGCACATAAAAGTTCAGATTTTAAAAGTTAACATTCATTAGGTGAAATTATGATATATAAGTAACTAGAATTCAAATAAGTGGGAAGAAAGTAGGGTGTGGTTAATGGCTTTGAGTGCAGCACGGTGCTCACTGCAGCAGTGTCCTGACCGTGAGTCCACCATCTGCCCGCGCCCTTTATGTGTGATGTTTCCTCCGTGGGTTCCAGCTTCCTCCCAAAGTCCAAAGATGTGCAGTTAGTGGGGTTAGGTTAATTGTTAAATTGCTCATGGGTGTGAATGTGAGTGTGAATGATTGTCTGTCTGCCTGTCTATCTGTGTTAGCCCTGTTTCAGACTGCCTCTAATCCTGTGACCACTCAGATAGGCTCCAGCTCCAGGCCAAGGGGCTGGAGCACTTTCTGTGCAATAGTAAAAAAAAAAGATCTTAATCCTCACTAATATTTATCTTGAATTCAAATAAATACAATAAAAAAAATGAAAACAAAACCCCCCTCAACACAAGAGCCATTTGCATTTGCTAATTACAATGATTCATCGTTTTCTGTGTCATGATTACTGAAACTAGATTATGTCAGTACAAACAGCAGCGTTGTTCCACAACACAGGTGTAACAAACTCGGAGCCTAACAATATAATGTGAGTTGATGAACTCTAATATGGACAACTTTCCATTTCCAGAAAGGCTGATCACTGTTAGTTCAGTCAGCTTGTTCACCCTGAGTTAAGAACATGTGTTAGAGAAAGCCGTCATATGTGGAGCTCCAATACTGCAATTTACTATGGCAACAAACAAGTAAATAAATAGCACCAGGGACTAAATGTAGGTAATAGTAACTTAAAATAAAAATACTACTCTAACAAAAAGAACTGTTTATTCTTGGATCTGTGATATTATTTAGTGAGACTGATTAACATGGATTTTACTGGAAAAGAGATCAAGGATTTTAAATTTTCAGACAATGTAACTTGTAAGTTTTGCTTGGCATCATTTAATGACTGGATTTCACATTTCAATTTCAACATGAAATCAGGCTGTCTGCAGTCTGCATTCAAAAATGTACTTCAAACTAAATTTTATCCAAATTTAGGTCACACACACTCATTCATATATATATATGCACACACAGTGTACTGTATACTGTATATGAATATGACAGTTGAGTATTGGGAATCAGACAACTTCATGGGTTAGTTTGTTCAGCTCTAACGACCAGATTTGGTTAAACTGAGCAATTTTCTGTTTCAGGGCCTTATTTTTTTCAAGGATGTATAATTTGTTTGAAAATAATTTTATTGCCAGCGTTCAAAATGGTTTTCAATTTCAGTTCAAAGAGATGGCGAGGACCAAGAAGGCCATGTGGAGAGCGTTAGGGCTGTAAGGAAATTACTAGCAGAGGGAATTTGCAAATATAAAGGCAAGTAATCTAAGAGGCAGAGTTACAGAAACAATGTTTGGATGTATGTTTTTTCTAAACTGCTTAACACACTTCTTGTTGCCATTGCCCTTGCCACTGTGTGCGTGTCTGCATGTGTTGGACATATTAAACCATTCTTAGTGTAATCAGATATGTGGTACAATTACACAGCCCCATTATCACTGCAATTAAAAATGATTGGAATACCATTCTGTCAGCTTTGGCAACCAAACACTGGTGGCTGGCCGCCAGCCTGGCACTCATTTCTGAAAGCTACTTTTAGGAACTGGAACATTTAGCACAAAGCCATTTTCTCAATATTAAGAAAACCAGGAACACTGTAAATAATCTCACCATATTGCTTGTTTCCACTGACCACCGTTTCCTGCGTATGGGTCCCAGTCCTGCTGTATAATAAAATGGCACGATTTCCCCAAATCCCAGAGAGCTGAGGGTACCATAAGGCTTGTGCTAAGATGAAAGATGGATAATTTGCATTGATAATGTCATTAAATGTAAAACATCATGAAAAAGCTTCTAAACTTTTTGTAGTGTTGTATGAAGTCAACAAAAGCATCATTAAAAACTCAACGCTTGAAAGTAAAAGGAGACTGGGAGTTTAAAACCAGAGCGGGAGTGCGATAGAAAACCATGCATACTAGCCTTTAATGAGTGTGGGCGGATGGGCATCAGTCTCAAAACTGTCATCATAAAGACAACCACAGCCAGTGAAAAGTCAGCCTGGGATTCACAGCGCCTTAGCAAAACCACACCACTGACAGCTGCAGAAACTAAAGGCTGTGCCAGGAACACAAGGAAAACATCCAACCCACTTTGGCTGAGAGTGTTTATCCCTCAACAATGCCTTCCAATATTTTCTGTGGATGCAAAAACCCAGAGCTTTCATTGTTCTTGGCAGGGCCCTTCGTGTCCTGGTTGGTGTTGATGAGGAACCAGCTTAACAGCAATCACTTACAAATGTATTTATCTTTTATTGCTCACGATTGCTAAATGTTTTCTACAGAAAGCTGAAGCCAGTGTTTGTCAGTTGAGGCATTTATTTGAGATTCCTTCAGGAAAGTTACATTTAGGGCCCTTTTCACGCTCGAATGTCCAAACCAAAGTATATTTTTGTTACATTTAATCTCGTTAGTTTTGGTTTCACAAGTATGCAAACATGATAAAAACTTCACATATTAATGCACTGAAAAAAGTGGCTCGGCATTCAGCTTATAGCACTGCTGAGGATTTATTGAAGCCCAGGTTGCTTTAATTCATCTCATCACTATTTTTGGGTCAGGTGTTTCTCCATATCCCATAAGTTCTCCAAAAGGTTCAGGTCAGGCTGACTGGCCAATCAATGATGGACAAAAAACCTTTTGGTAGTAGATATGGGACTGTGGACAGAACAGTGAAACAACCACCACTAAAACCAGTAGATGAAATGGCACCCCACAGAAACTTCATGCTGGACTTTGGACCGCATGTGCTTCTCTGCTCTTCCTCCAGACTCATCTAAAAAGATAACTTTGGACCACTGAGCAAGCGTGCAGGTCTTTTCCTACTTAGCCCAAGTAAGGTGTTTCTAATGTTTTCTGTGGGTTAGGACTGGCTTGATATGAGACAATTGCAATTGTATTTATATAGTGCATTTAAGTGCAGTGAGAACAGAAAAATGAAACTAAAACCATACATGCAAAGCGATTGAGTGTAGGCCTGTGTGAACAAAAAGGTTTTGAGGCAAAGATGTAAATGGTCTCAGGTCAGCAGGCAGCTTGTTCCAAAGAACAGGACCACAGTAACTGCGAGCATCTTCAGTACACTTCAGTCTGATTCTAGGAAGATCTGTACCCAATGACCTGAGAGGTCTGACCGGGTTGTAAACAGGGAGCAAGTCACAGTACTTGAAAGGACTCTGGTTGGAATGAAAGCACGGAACAATTTCTCAGAGCAAGTTCGGGATAATATTTTCTCTCTTTTTATATATTTTTTAAATGATAGAAGGCAGTTCTGGTGATGGGATTGACATGATCATCAAAACTGAGATCACTGTGCAAAATAATCTCAAGGTTCCTGACTTGCTTACTGTGTTTCATAGACAGAGATGATCTAAATCAACACATTTTTCTTACTCTGACTTTTTGGACCAACAACCAGTATTTCCATTTTGTCTCTGTTCAGTTCAAAAAGTTTTGAGACGTCCAGCAATCAATGTCACCAGTGCAACTCAATAGTTTGTAAACAGGGGTTAGATCACCAGAGGTAAATGATATATAGAACTGTCTCTCAAATGCATAAGAATGGTAGGATATGTAATGATCTTTATGATAGTACAAAGCAGGTACATGTAAAAGAATTGGTTAAAGAGTAATGGATCAAGGACAGACCCTTGAGGAACCCCAGATTGAATTTTTAGTTCTGCAGATCTGAAACATAAAAAACTAAAAATTCTACCCTTTAGATAAGAGCCAATCAAGAACCTGACCTGTTAAACCAACTGCAGGTTTGCTTTTGATGTGCTGATACCACCCTCAGTCCAATCCTTGCCAAGTTATTTCTAGCTCCCGAACTGACTATTCTTGACAATCCTCTGATTGTTGTGTCCATCGCTGTTGCTTCTTCCCCCTTTTTCTTACCACACTTTTCCTTTCCAGTCAGTACCATTAACAAGCTTCAGTACAGCACTAGATTACAGCAATAATCTTCTGTTGCTTATCCTCCTTGTGGAGAGGGTCAGTGATCATCATGTGTACAACTGTCAAGTCCGCAGCATCGCTGTGACTGTGTTTCCATCTGCTGAACTAGACCAAGAGATACAAAGTGTTGCAACTGTTTAAATAGTATCGGAATATTTGAATCATCGGAATAAAAAGAGGTTTGATATATTTTCACGTATTTGCTCTGAAAACACACGTGTAAAGTGTTGGGACTTAGATTTCTCTTCTGTTAATTGTCAAAACATATATCCTAAATCAGGCGTCCCCAACCTTTTTTGCGCCACAGACCGCCGTCCTGAATAATAGTTTCCTCATCTACCATGTGCTACTGCAGCTTTTCTTTCCAGTTCTGATAATAATCTGCTATATTTCCTATTTACATTGGCACATTTATAGGTCCAAAAACCCATCCAAAAGGAAATACATAAGAAATGAACCAAACCACGATTCCAGTTTGATCAGAACGGACCCTCATTCATCTGTTCGATCAGGACCTTGACCTGGGGAAGGCTTCACACTTAACTGAAAGAATTAGGTGTGAAGCCACAGTTGCAGATGCTTTTACATGATTGGAAAACAGCTTAGGTGACCCATTGCATTGCAATGAGCCATTTTACCAGTTGGTGTGCATTTGAGCCAAGGAGTCATTACCCAGAGGCAGAGCGAACGGATGACAAATGAGGCCTCCAAGTGAAACAAAGCCAGATTAGAATATTTTTTTCTTCTCTGAATAAATACAGAGAGCATCTTTTTGTGTGGATAAAGGATAAGTCCTTCTGTAATCTATTTATAGTATTTGTATTATGGTTGTGCTGTGGCAGATGGTGTAGCACTGCTCAGCAGTGGTAGTCCTGAATGGGATTTATTTCAGTCAAATTCAAAGTTATGGATATGGTATTATGAGGGTGCCACAAGCGGATGCATTTTAGAGCAGCTTTCATTTCATAATGTTACCAATATGGTGGTGTATAAACCACAGCACATTCAGTAATGTGGGGATTATGGCTACAGCAGGGTTATGGGGAAATCCAAGGAAAATATTGTCTCTGCTCACTGTATCGTCCCCATCTTTTAGCTTCAGCCGACACCGTTAAAGTGTCAGCTGAATCTAAGAGAAAAACACTGGGCACAAAACATTTATTTAAAATGAGATTTTAAGCAAAAATGAAAAGGTTGCATTGAATGAAAATATGCTGCTATAACAGACAAGGCTTTTCTCATGTTTTATCTGCATTCATCCACTGCATTCATCCAGACTGGCCAACAGCCTGTATCCACAGGCTGTGAGGCTCCTGAACTCTCTGCCCCCCTCTCACGGACAATAACCATATCCAACTTCTTAATAGCAATGAACTGGTCTGCATTGGTGCATCATATCTTTATTCTCTTCCCCCTCCTGCCCCCACCCCCTCTTTCTTAAATAGATAACTATCATATCTGATATCATATCTCACAGTACAATAATATTGTTGTATTTTGTCATGTTTCTCAGGTCTTTGTCTGAATTTCTACAAACATTATTGCTAAGGATTGTCTTATTGCATTGGAGTCACACTGGGTTAAATATGTACACTTGGGTTTTAAGGGGTATTTATTATTTTCTTCTTTTTTTTTGGGTTGTATGGAAGCCCCAAACGCAATTTCATTGTTCTTGACAATGACAATAAATAAATAAATACTAAATACTAAATACTACCATTGACCTAAGAGTTGCTTCGTTGTGATAGTTTGCAAGTAATTGTTGTAAACCAAAGTACTGAACACATTTGTATATGGTTTGGTTGAAACTAAGTAAAAATTAAACAACCATCTGTTAGAAATTATCTAGAAAATGTAATGTTTAAAAATAACTCCTAGAAAATGTGAGCTTCGTGGTAATGATGGAAAATTTCTAAGGTAATAGAAAAGGTCTTTCAACTAAAACAAATCCATCATATACCCTCATGCAGTTAGGTCCACAAGTTCTTTTGTATACATACATTTAACATTTACACAATATGCGTTAATCTTGGTCTCATCTGTCCAGAGATGTTTTCTTTTTTTAGACCTTTGCA
The DNA here is from genome assembly GCF_057382275.1 of Copadichromis virginalis. Taxonomy (NCBI): domain Eukaryota; kingdom Metazoa; phylum Chordata; class Actinopteri; order Cichliformes; family Cichlidae; genus Copadichromis; species Copadichromis virginalis. Next base: position 30,313,326 of record NC_140618.1, read on the forward strand.
GGGTCGTTTAGATTGCTGGCAGAGGCTGACCTATCCTTCTTGTTCTTGAATGTAGATGGTTGGCACCTTGTTGTAAACCTTCTGTATTTACATTCATGAGTGCGTCTTGATTGTAGACCTTGACGATGTTATGCCCAACTCCAAAAGAGTGTTCTTGGCAAGATGTTATGAAAGGGTTTTTCTCTTCATGAAACTGCAATCATCTGCTTTAGTTGATTTCTGTGGTCTTTCAGTCATTTTTAGCATTGCTGAGCTAGCCAGTCCACTCCTTCTGTCTAAGAATGTACCAGATTGTTGATTTAACCACTCATACATTTTTGTATGATTTTTGGTTGGTTTATTTTGGATTTTCAGTTACTTGCTTCGCTTGAATCGACATCTCTTTGGACCTCATATGGAGACTTTCATTGAAAAGCTACAAATCTTTTATCTGTTCAAAGTGTCATTTAAAACGAGGCAACAGACGGGTGTACCCTCTAGTGTGTATGTACTCGCACACACATATTCACTCACACACCCATATTCTTAAGCATACATACACATACCTACTTACATATGTGTTCACTTGTAGTCTCATACATACTAACATATACATATAAACACATAACGATTCAGAAATGTGGCATATATAGTTACAGAGATTAAACAAGATCGGGTCTCCTTAACCGGATGTAGTGTTTTTCTTATTTTTATTTATTTATTTTTTTTTATTATTTACGTCTGTTCTTGATTATATGTTTATTTTGGATTATTTGTGTTTATATAGGTTGTTTAATAAAAAGAGAATAACAATAAAACGAGGCAACAGGCCTCACCTAGTCATGACGCTGTTTATCAGTCAATTGTCCAGTTACACATCTTGATGGTTTGATTTAAAATCAATCATGATCATGAACTTTGCGCAGAGATACTTTACAGGCGAAGGCGAGTTTGATGAATTACAGCTGGCCACTAGTGGCAGCTTCAAAGGTCATGGGCAAAGCTGGGAAAACCACCACAGCCTAAGCTGATTTTAAAGGAAACTTGCCTGTAACCACTGTAATTACATTTTACAGTGTTCACAAGGCAAAGTGTGGTGTACGAGACAACTTTTACTATGCATGTTAATAGCTTTTAACTAAGAAGCACCCCATTTTTTGCACAGATAATGCATGCTCAGTCTTAGGCAAAGTCTCTCTCTCTCTATGTATATCATAAGGAAATGTTGATCTGATGTCACAAACAGAAAGCAAAGTACATGGCATAAGCATCTATAATTCCCGAGCATAGTTAGAAGGAAACTAGAGAACTGAACTGCATCCAAGTCGAGAAACAGTACAAGGTTTGTAAGCTGGAATCTGAATATGCTCTCTGAATAAACAAAGAGAAATTTGCATTTTAAACAGCAACACATTATGTGCTGCAGCTTTGTGGAAATCATTAGTTACACACTTCCTTGCAATTAGTTTGCAACTTCACCCCACACATTGCATATGATAGGAAGACAGAGAAAAGCTCTAGTCTTTATGAGAATCACTCACCCAGAGCACAAGATAAAGCAGAGCAATAACTTATTTCAAAAAATCCCAACCGGCTAATTAACATTGTGAATTCAACCAGAAAGTCAGTATTCCTCTGACGAGTTTAATTGCATTGATGTGTGAGCCACAATTAAACAGCTCAAATAGAGAGCTGCTTTGGCTCCCATAAATGACAGTATTTTCTCACCTCAAAGACGGTAACAGGATTTTTTTCCTTCCGAGCATAATCAAGTTTAGCTTTACCTGAGCTCATTTGATGATTTAAGAGACTTAAATGAGTTTTCCTACCAAGGTTAATTATGAAGCTCTGAATTTAATTTGCCACTGCGCTGATTGCTTATTTATAAAAACGTCTTCAGCTTCGCTCAGAGGTAATGTGATTACTGGATTGGACTGAGCACCAGCCAAATAATGTTGTGCGCATAAGTTTGCTGATGAGTTCGAAGGGTCACTGAAAATCAAGATCTTCTTTGGCAAGCAGTGAATGTAGAGCAGGTGAAACTCTTGGTCTGCACCGTAGTATAAACCTGCTTCAGAGAAATATGTAAATTAAAACAATTTTCACTCAAATAAGGTACGGCCACACTTTAAATTGTGTATCATATGTCAGTGTAATTAGTAGAAATGCTATTTTAATTGGCAGCCTGTTAAACGCTGCATTTCTTCACACATTGTGAGAGCTTTGCTTTGTATTTAAAGAGCTGCTGTCCAGGTTTGCTCAGGATTTCCAAAATCCAAATCACAAGAGCAAAAGTGTGAGCAATCCCTTACACGGTGCATTTCTCTGCTTCAACATGAGCCACAATCATTAATATCTCCAGTTACTGTCTTACTAGTGTCTAAGTCTAGTTTCTCTCGTTCTCACTTTTATTTATATAGTGCCAGATCACAACAGTTTCCTCAAGGTGCTCAAGTGACCTGGATGGAGTCAGAGTTTAGGTAAGAATTAGCAGTTCCCTCCTGCTCGTCATCTCCATACTGCTTTATTTATTAAACACAGTCTTTCTGTGTAATATCACAGATGTGGCCTTGGAGTTTATTTAAAGAGCCTTTTACAGAGTTCTCTTTAAGCATAACTGCAGCCAAAGTTAACGTTATATAACCTGCTGATGTGATCGTCTTCCTCCGTCTGATTTTAAACACATTTATAACACTATAAAAGGTGTAAAGCTAAAGTGGTAAATCTGCCATTGTGACTGTGCCATGCAGGAATGTTAAGATCGGCAGGCACACCAACAGTAACCAAGAAGGGTGCGGCTTGCTGCACAATTTGATGCATTAAAAGTCAATTATATCCCCACAGAAAAAAAGCTAAATTAGCAAGATGCATTCCAACAAAACCATCAGATGATGCAAGAGCACAATGGTCTCGTTCTTTTCTAACACGTTTTCAGCATCCGCACTCATCCTTGCTATCCCCCTAACAACCTACAAGCTTTAAAAAAAACTATTATTATTTAAATTTTGCAAATTTATAACACCTCTAACATTGTGAAGCGCTGCTCAGAAAGGCCACCGTGGCAGAGGGAACAAGTGATTATACAGTGGTACAACTCATCAAACAGGGCACTTGATATCTCAGACAAGTGAATTTAATAGCTGCCAGTGCTTGACCTTCTTCACAGGGCCTCCATTTTAGTCATTCTCCAGCAATTCCAAATTGAACGAGTCACATCAGCCAGTGAATGTGTGCAGAGAGAGGCGAACGAGAAAGTACACATAAGAGAGAGAGAGGAAGCACTTTGGAGATTTCACCCCCCTCCCTTAGGGTCTCTCTCTTCAGTCCACCCTGGTATAGCCGACCGATTTGGGAGTGGGTTTCCCAGTTGGGCGATAGTGTGACAGCGTCTCTGAGTATTTCACCGCGTAAAGTTTGTGGGCAGAAAGGAGAGCTGCAGACCATCCTACTTACTGGATGAGTCTGAAAGCTGCATTAGCCGCTGCCAGCAATAACATTTTGGCACAAAGGGCACGAGTGTTGCTGCAAACTGGGCTAAATATCCACGATAACAGGACTTCCACTCTCATTTATATATGTAATATTCTTCTTGTTCAACCAGGATCTGGCAAATCAAAATGTTATGAATATGTCTTTTTCGAAAGCTTAGCACGAAAATTTAAATAACAAAAAATAACACGCTATTTGTGACCTAATTAAACCGACACACAGTACCAAACGGTGGAATTTCACCATATGTCCAGAACGGCTCACAATAAGCCTCCATCGGCTTCACATCAGTGACCCACGGCTCCACCCCTGAATGGCCCTGCCATTACTCTCATCCTCCTTATGGACGTCCTGATATTCATAAGTGAATCTATTGACGATTACAATTAAGGAGAGTGATGGAGCTCATCCCTCAAGTTCCAGCGTCGCTGGTGAAACATGCAGCAGGTTCTGTGAATGGAACAATTAAGATAATTGACTGTACAAGCCCCATTAACAAAGCCTGCTCGCAGCTAGAAGCTGCGATTAGATTAATTCTCATAATGGAGAAGCCCTTGTTCCTCTATTGTTCACCATTTGCCCTCTTCATTCCAGGTGCCAGTCATATCCTGTGAGGGAGGTTTCATATTCAACTGGAATCACAGCGTTTGGTTAGACACACAGGATAAAGGACAATGCCCGGTCAATGTAAAGTGACCGGTATTTAATCAATACTTTAGCAACAGATACGCAACTCTGAATTCGATTTCTGTCCCTGCGATTCAAATACTGTGTGCTTTAGAGCCCTGGTAAATAGAAATGCATCCATATAACAACATTAGTAACATTTCTTATGATAAGCCTCCATCCCAAATAGACATGATCTAGGCCAGAGAGGAGCCCATTTCAAGCCAGCGAGTTTTGCACGCTTCATACAATTGAACTCTTTTGGATAACTGAGGCAACAGTTCAGTCCTGTGGGATGCACATGCAACGGTTGTATGTGCAAGTCGAGCATGCAGGAAAAAAGGAAAAAGAAAAGACTAATTACTTTAGTAAGTTGTTATCCACTAATTCAACTCTAAATTGCTGGTCTTGAATCTAAAAGCCGGATTTACTAAACGGGGCAAAACAGCATCTGATCACAATCCTGAAATAGTAACCATATGTGAGGTTAGCTTGATGGATGGTTTACACAAGTTAAGCACAGCTGGTTTATTGTCAGTTCAATTCCGTTTTATTTGTTGCTAAATCACAACAAGTTGCCAGACCTACAATAACACAACATAATATTATATTTCAATATCAAGCCAAAGAATAAGACATGCTTTTACTTGGAATTGAATATAATAAAAATATAATTAATCTAATAATATAATATAACAGGGTTAGCCCTGCATCAGGTTGGCGACTTGTCCAGGGTGTACCCCACCTCTCGCCCTATGGTAACTGGGATAGGCTCCTGTGTTTCTGGTGAAGCAACTCCATTACCAGTCTTTCCAGTCTTATGCCTGTCTGTGCTCTTGCCTCTTGCATGCTTGGAACATGGAGGTCAGGACTGAGGCGTCTGCTACTGAATTTTCTTTTTCTTTGGTTGTTATTCTAAAGAACATGATGTTCTCTTTTATGTCTGTCCAGCTCAATCAGCTCATTCAGGAATGATATGGATTCTTCAGCCACTTCAACCCACCTGCACCCCAAGCCACGCAGAACAGGTTGCACTGCCTAAGTCAAGAATGCTGCAAATACAGATGCAGTTATTGGACAGGGGTTTGTGGAAAATAAGAATAAAAAGCTATAGACACAACACCACAGCAGCAAATGTTTGAACATACTATATGGCAGAGAGATGAGAAGATTTTGTTCTTTCTAATAAAACGAGAGCACACAGCTGCTTCAGATTCGTCCCATCTCTGTCCATTTGCAGTAAGAGCCCCTTCACGACGTCTGTAACAGAAGGCAAACCAAATACCTTCTGAGTCAACACAACCTTGATCCAGCCTGCAGTTGGAAAACAAATAAACACGGGCTCACGCTAGGTAGCCCCAGCGAATCCACTCAGGAATTTCAAATACTCTTGAATTTATTTTCCATGAAGTCTGTGGGGCAATCAAAGAGGTCAATTTTACTTGGAAAGAGAAAACTATGAGGTAAATATTTTCAGGGAAGCTGGTCCTATTTGAAATGAAATGGCTTCTCTCTTCACCCCTGCCCTCTGTTTTTTCAAGCACACGCAGTGTACACACAGGGAGACGCACAAAGCTGCGCTGGAGACACATGCATACACAAACAGCTTTTCTTTTAGACACGGTCCAGTTTTTTCCGAACGATCAGCTCCCCTGCCGCTGCACCGACTGACACGCTTGTTTATTTTTCCCATGCCCACTTTAAATTCCAACATCCCCCTCCACCCCACACCACAGCCGAGAAGATCCATGCGCCTGGCCAGGAGGACAAAAAAGGTAGGAAAATATCAACAAGTCATCATTTACATCAGAATAAAAACAAACAGAGCCAGGAGAAAGGAGCTGCTAAGGAGGTCCAAGGCTTTCCCCCCCCCCCCTTTTTTTTGCTCCAGGAATCCTTCTCATGTGGCTTCAGGCAGCCTGCCAGCCAAATCTAATATGGATTTATATACAAAGAAAGTGCTTAGTTTAACATAATGAATATTTAATCATGCATGGACCCTGTAAAGCAATTTTGCAGAAATAATTGAAAGCAGACTTTGTCTTGAGGCTTGGAAAAAAAAGAAGAAAGAAGATGAAGAACAAGAAGGAAAAAAACAACAGCTAAACTGTTGACCCAAAGGAGCCCAAAAATCTCACGCTGGATTAAATGTCTACACTGCTGGCATACACTCTGATAAATGAGGTTAGGAATCTGGGGTGGAATCAGCGGGTGTTAAATCTGCTGATTGTGTAGGGGTGAGAGAACACACAGATGCCCTGCTATGCATATAACACATGCACAGGGCTGAGCAGCTTCAACCTGCATCCCTCAGCGGTCTATGCATCAAGTATGTAAACTCTTTCATTCAGAGAGTGATGACTTAGTGAAGGAATACAGATGTCGATGCACCTGCATGAGTCCGAAAATTCACGTTAACCGTCTCTTTAAATGAATCGAGCAAACACATTTTGCATTTTTTGCATGGAGTTTGTGTTTTGCTCTTCCTACTCTAAACATCACATTGTACTCCTAATGTGACGGTCAGGATGACACTGTCTCTGCATATTTTAGAGTTTTTAATTGAGCCAGCATGTCTATTAGCAAAGAAAGAAAGAAAAAAGTCCACCAGGAGAAAAGCTTGATTTTCAGCAAGAGAGTGCAGCCAAAGCAGGGACAAGATAAAGTACAATCAATCACAGGAGAAAAATTACATCATATAAAAAGCTTTTCACAGGCATGTCTCATGCAATTCACTCTTTTGTGATTATTACTCTCTCCTAATAGCATTAACAAAGAGACTGTGACGATAGCATTGCACAGCCTCAGGTCACAGAAAAATACAAGAACAGCTAAACTTGTATTTTTTTTTTTTTTAAAAAGGCAGGACGGGACCACATAAGAGGATTTGAGGGAAAGTGTTCACTTATGCAAAATAAAGCAGGTTATCAGGTCTATTTGGTGATTCCCTGGCACCCTTAATAAATCAGCTTAGGGTGCGGCCCAACGGCTTCATTCACCTCACAAATCTCTGCACTGCAATAACATGCGCCAGCGAGCACAGATTAATTTAATAACTCTTTAATATTCTCCATGAAAAAAAGAACAGGAGACCAACGAGTCAGGAGCATATGGGGAGGGTGGTGAAGGTGGCTATCTGTGGAATAGGATATTGCTGCAGCAACAGATTGAATATTACGTAATGATGTCATTTATATTCCATTCAAAGTGCTCGCTTTCTAGACTGGGGACTCAAACAGAGCTGGGGATTTGTCTGTGATCAAGTGTAATACTGAGAGAAAAAGTTTGCAGGTACAGTCAGCGTGAATGAGGACGGAGGTGAACAGGTAGTGAAAAAATGGTCTTATTACATGTGAGAGTGTGCGCGACTTGATGTAAAGAGTCAAGTGTAATGTACGTATATGCATTTGAATACATTAAATAAGAAACATTTCTCAGTCAAAAAGCTTAATATGAAGCACCGTCTCCAGTCATCTTTTGCATGTAAGCAGCTCGATCAAACCTATATAATCAAACGTATATATTGCATAAGGCTAATTGTTTTTTTCTTTACAATAAAGCAGTTGTGATTAGATTTTTTTTTAAATACGACATGGCAAGATTAAACTTTTTTCGGGAAAATTGCTGCACAAACACACATAAGACTCCTGATTTTTAGCTTAAGTTCCCAATGGATAAACTTCTGATAATTTCATCACCATGGCCTCTAAACTAACTCCCATACTACTGAGGTCATGGTGTTGTAACATATGCAGAAATGAGGTTTGGCAGTGTCTTGCTGAAATCAGTAAAGGCCTGAAATACATATCAGTTAGCATTAATGAAGCCTTCAAACATATGCACGTTACACGTGCTATTTAGACTTTTGCACTCTAATACCATCACAAACTGTGGCATCATTGCTTAAAAACAAGAAATCCTCCCTCTCCATGATTCAAAGAAAACTGTAGCCTTTCTTGTTTAGTTATGATTCATTTATATTTATATTTTGGCTGCAGTGACGATATGTGTTCACTGATAACACATTTTCAGAAATACACCTGTGACTATGCAGTTATATGTAGAAAATGATGTTATTAATACAGCATCACCTGACAGTTCAAGGGTCACAGCCATTCCACACTGGTTTCCAGTCCTGTCCTGCACACACAGATTTTTCTGAACTCTCTGATTCTTTTAATCATATTAATTTTAGTTTAGTTTTCATATTAATCAATGAAAACCACACACCATCTTCTGGGTTGCTCTTTTCATAACCAGTCCTTTGTTGGTCTTTTAAGTTTTAAGTGGCTGCAGGTCTAATGCTACAGCGCTGTCATCCTAAACTATTTCCAAATCAGTAATGGTGTCTGACCACATTTCGATCTCTCCATCTTGTGCCAACGTCTGACTCTCCTCTAACTGTTCGTTCACGTTCATTACAAATTACTCCATTTATTAGCGATACTGTGGGAACTTGTTCATGATAATTATCGAGATCATTTTATTACCCAGCCCCAGCAGCGATGCAACAGATCACTCTAAACAGCCCCACAAAACAAATGATGTCTGTTTTTGCCATTCTGTGCTGAGGGTGATAAATATCCTGTAATCAGCAAAACGAGGCATAGCAAAATGACACGTCTGCATCGGAAACAAGTGTTGAACACATCAGATGGCAAAGTGGTGCAAGGGGTGGAGGTGAGGCTTGGAGAGAATAAACAGAGCTTGCAGACGTTGTAATGAGAATTTGCTCCATTTGGCAGTAGCCCACAGCAAAGGTCTCCCATCTGTTTCCCATTGGAAAGGGAGTCAACAGTTTGAAGGGGGGGAAGGTGGAAAAAAGGAAATGAAAGAACGAACAGGCCACAGTGACATCGTGTGGCAGCAGCTGATAACGCAGGGTAGGGTGGGGATGTATGAATCCAAGCTTCATTTTTAAATGAATTGAAGCAGTGCTGGAAAGCATTTACAGCTGTTCTTCTTTGCTTGTGTTCAGGTCGTAAACACACACAAGTAAAGTGTCCAACATGGCGCTTAGGCTGTTCCAACGTAAACAGTGGATTCTGTAGGAAATGAGCTGAACGTGTTCTAATATTTGAAAGGTTTGATGGAGAACACAAGTGGTAAAAAATAAACTGAATCTCAGGTCTCGTCTGTCCTTCAGTGGACAAACATTGCACAAGAGCGCTGACTTTAACTAATGTTAGCTTGAGAGTCTACTATTTTAATTGTCTCGGGGGACAGAAGGGTCTTGGCTTTGTCCTCATGCTCACATTCTCAAAGAACATGGGAGTTGGCTGACAGTGACTAAAGATTTGTTTGCATGTTAAGTGACGGTCGTTTGTGCAGGAAGATTAAACACTAGGGTCAATGTTGAACCTGTAAAAGCACTCGACAAAGAATGGCATTACAGTTGTTATTAATGTGTGTGCTTAAACTGGGTACACACACTTGTGTTTAGTGTCTGCATCCATGGGGTGTGAAAGGCTTTTAGCAAGATCAACAGGCAAAGCGGGTAAACAGGCTCGACGGTGGCTATCACCTGTGGAGGATGTTATAGCTTTACCTAGCACACAGGCCCTGCCTTTAACTTTCAAACTGTGAAAACATGATATAAGAGGACTTTCCCAGGCCTCACCAAGCCGTCACTCAGCTACTGTCCCAAACGCATACGTAAAGATGTCCTCGACCACAAACTCGTGGCTCGCGAGCACATCTTTTGATTTCGCTTTTGTTTACAGGTATCAAATCTGTGGTCACGGGGAGACATTTTTGTCAACGTCCCCATCAGTTTTTCTCTGATAATACTACAATTCACATTCTTCCAAATGATAAACGCTGCCAGTCACACAATAATGGAACTTAACAAACCTCAAACTTCGTGACACCAAGCTGGATTTAATGCTGCCTTTCCTAAACACTGACAAAAAAGTGTTGAGCCACTGCTCGTTTCTTCGATTTTGCTTGAAAAATTGAAAATAGGTTCAGCCATTTGTTAAAACTTGTGCAAACATAAATCACAATACAGTATATGAGGCAAACAGTTTTTTTCTTTTGTCCATCATTTTTCCCATTTACACAATTTTTAAAGGACGCACTGCACACCTGCTGAGATATGCTAAGGTTTCAGTTCATATCAGAGGTGTGGACTCGAGTCACATGACTTGGACTCGAGTCAGACTCGAGTCATTAATTTTATGACTTTAGACTTGACTTGAAAAAATGTTCTAAGACTTGTGACTTGACTTGGACTTTTACACCAATGACTTGGGACTTGAATTGGACTTGAACCGGTTTACTTGAAAAGACTTGATATTTCACCCCAAATATAAAATTTAACATGCATATTATATAGAGATTGAAAATGTGACGTCATTCACGGGTAGAACCGCAAAGGATTCTGGGAACTCGTGGCAAGAGGTACTAGCGCACGCAGGCTTTCAATTGAAATCACAGCGATAAAAAAGAAACACAAAAATGGCAAGAAGCTGTTGTATTATTAACTGCAATAGCCGGTCGCATGACAGCCACGGGAAGCCGACGGGTAAAGAGATCGGTTGTTATCGGATTACGTCGTTGAAGAGAAATTGTTCGAGCCATGTTTCCGAAGTAACAAAGAGGCGACTGGATTGCAGCCATTCAAAGATCAAATATAACGTCCCAGAACACTCCAGCTCACAGGTTAGTCTGCTCCAAGCATTTACACAAAGGTCAGTCTGCTGTTGTAGTTAATGCGTCATTTTCATAACATAATTGGTGATATAGGTTACAAGCAAGTCTGGCGCTGAACAGAAATTGTCGTGCTATGCTCCTTTGTTTATTGTGCATAAATAGTGAATTGTCCTGACACAATATTGCGTTTCGCTTCTGTTATTATGGTACATTGACAAAAACATATACTTTTATTCACAGGATAAAACAGGTTTTTTGTATCACTAATTGCCCAGTACGATTACAGCATACAGTATTATTGTCACTGCTACATTTCTGTAACGCGTACCAGAAATTATTTCCACTGCTAATTAATTACCGTTGAGCTCAAAGGTCCTATTAATAAACGGTTAACGAATGTGTATTTATGAAGACGATTTGTGAGACTGGTAAACTTATGATACGTACGATGGTCTTTCGTTCTACACGGTGCATTTCAAGGTCCTGCACCCATCCGGCGGTAAACTGTACCTGGGCTTGTTGCAGTGACCTGAAGTTACAACCGCATCCAAGAATAACATGCAGCTTATCTCAGAACTGTCGGTGAAAATTATTCTTGGAGCTAGGTTTAATTGAGCTGCATTTTAAAGAGGTGCAATTTCACAATTTGTGTATATTTTCTACATTCACTATTTTGTCATGTGTTGAGAAAAACACAGATTTAAAAATTACATGGTCTAATATTTACATTTAGCATAACTGCAACATTATTTTTTCGTTTTCTTTTTTTTTTAAAGACTCGAAAGGACTTGAAATTCAAAGTTTCAGACTTGTGACTTGACTCGGACTTTTACACCAGTGACTTGAGACTCGACTCTGACTTGCCTGACATTACTTGAGACTTGACTTGAGACTTGAGGATAAAGACTTGAGACTTACTTGAGACTTGCAAAACAATGACTTGGTCCCACCTCTGGTTCATAGCTCATTGAGAAGCAGCTTGAGGTGATTTCCAGTGGTCAGAAACAAGGACTGCACTGAAAATTAGTGAAAAAGCAGCCAAAGAAAACCTTTGAAAGACCTTCAGAAAGACTAGAGAACTATTACTCAAGAGCACTTTAAAAAGTCTGGCTGCTTACAAACAATATAAAAAATTGGCTCGAGACTTTTGCACAGTACTTTAGGTCAGCGATGAAACAAAAAAAAACTACCTTGATAAGTTTGTGAAGTCACGCGTCCTAAAAACTACATGAAATGTATTTATTACTTTTATTGCTGTAACATTATTTATATCATATAATTAGGTTCTGCTATAATTTTATTTAATGCCAATTAAAGTATAACTAACATTTTCAGGTTTTTTGGGGGCACATTACAAAGAGCATCATTACACAACCTGTGATGGGTTCACGCTACAGCAGGCCACATCCATGTTTTTCTGAGACAAATTCTAAAACAACAAATTTTCAATTCATATTTTCATAATCGATGCATCGTATTAGCTCCAACCAATCAATACAATGTTATTTACAGTTGCTACACATTTGCCTCACAATCGATGTGAGATAAATGTGTAATAATTGTAATAAAATGTAATAAAACTGTGTTAACATTTACTCAGTGTCACGCAGTGGACATGGACACCAACTTGGACATTAACTGAGAGACGAGGTGGCCCTTGCTTGAATGGCCATTGTTTACTCTGATCTCACACACACACACACACACACACACGGCTGTATAAACACTCTTTGCTGACTCGGGAAGAGACAAAGGAAGTAAGTGGAAAGAGGAGGGAGCTGATGTGGAAGAGTGCAGTCATATATTTTTAAACACTGGTGGCAAAGAGTGCAAGAAGGATGTTGGAGCTAAATAAACACATTTAACTATTACAATTTTTTTTACTCTCACCCCTCTGTTACACATACACACATATCAGCAATTGATATCAATAACTAAATACACTGATCATGGCTAGAGACAGTCCTATTAACGCACACCACAACATAAGTACAAAAACAAGGGGAAATACCGTGCCCCGACCCTTTTTTTTTTAAAATCAAAACAGCATCAGCCAAAAACTACCTCATCACCCTTACCATTGTGTTCATTCAAGACAAAGCTAAAACACAACACAGAGGGACTGAAAAGCCGGTAGGCAAAACATGTTCTTTGACTTCCTAAATGCACCTTCAGATCAAAAATACCACCACTAAAAGTTGAGGTTATCACATGAATCTACATACAGTTTTATCGGAGACCAAAACACTGAAAAGCAGTTTATAATGCTACCAGGCAGGATTTCACAAAGAATATATTTTATCTTTCGTTGCTATGATTGCAAGGCAAACAGCCGAATAATACGCCGCACTTTACAAAGCAATCACCCAGGAATGTTTTCATGCACATACTTGACTGACAATGATTGCTAGATATTGCCACATTGTGTCAGGGTAAAAGTGGAGCCATGTTCTACCGCTTTGGCTCCCCCACTGTGCAGTTTTTGAGCTGAAAGGAATCCATGAGCCATACAGTAGTAGCGTGCAGAGAGCATAACAAACAGCTACAACATATGGACATCTAGATATGACCCACAGCTTCATCAGGAAATCAAAGACCTGGCTACACCAATGGGCTACACGTAAAAAACTTAAATAAAATGCAAGGCGCTTTTCTACTTCTAATAACTGTTGGAACTGCAGGAAATCTTAGATCCTAAAACGCTGTGTGAGGGGTATTTCTTAGCTAGTTTTTCAATCTAGGTATTCTCCCAGCATTGATGCAGCTGCACAGTTAGCTACATTCTTTTATTAGCAGGCAGAAAAAAATTCCCTGGAATTGATGTTGTTCTCCCAGTGGGTATTTACACTGGGGAAGTCCCCTGAACTGTTTGGTCCTAGAGCAACATAACAAAGTCAGAAACTTCCTAAAATGGCCTTAACTTCCTTTTCTTTCTTTCTTTTTTTAAAAAAAGAACTTGTATATGGTGGGACTCTGTACCCTGGCCAACAGGTTGTTTGTAGTATTTGGTTAGTAATCAAGAGTTGTTTTTATTTTAAAGATTTAATGTAATCTTAAACCCTTCTCTGTAAAATGCAAACGCATTTGAATTTACATGTTCATACCTGGTTCTTTAACCGTCAAACCACCTTTAACCGATGGCAGTTGTAAATGACTTCAAATTTGCCAAGGTGTTCAGCTGCAGCTGTGTATGCTCGAGACTATAAAATTCAAAACTAACCACAGCTTAGCTAATTATCCTCATGTTCATAAAGCTCCTGTAGAATTTGACAGTTGTAAGCTGTCAGGTGGGGTATGTGCTGTGTCTGTGGTCGTTTGATGATAAAGTGCTGTGAATTTGGCTTGAAATTTGCATCTAATAACTACTCAAATTAATCTATAGAGCAATCAACCCCTGCCTTTGCTCCATCCATCTATTGCTACTCTGAACTCCGACTCCGAACTATGTCTTCTGGGTTAGCTGCAGTTCAGCAGGTAGAGGAGGTAACCTACTAATTACCAACTAAGGTTGGAGGTTCAATCACTTGCATCTCCAGTCTGAATGACCAAATATACTTGGCCCTGATTCATTTTTGAATTTTTAAATCAGATATTGGATCTGTGTTGCAGATTATTGTCTTGCAAAACAAGCTGTAGTTTGCTAATTTCATAATATTATGTTATTCAAAGGTTGTGTGAAAATATCAGGCAGTTTATTGCAGGTGACACTAGTCAGTGTGTAATACTGTGAGAACAGTTCTACCCTTGGTGTGTTACTATGTTACAGAAGACATCAATCTTTAATTAAGGCGATGATGCTGATCGTTTAATTCTCCATTTATACCAGTTTTTAAGAGTCTCAGGGCTGTAAATAAGCCTGTCAATCAGTTTGTGAAACATCTGTGAATATCTTGTTGAATTTACTTGTAAATCCACAAATACCAGTTGTTGCGGGAATTGCTGTCTTGTGTGTGACTGGGTGCAGTAAGGAGTGTATGTAATGTGTGTGTGAGCATGCGCGTGAAGGAAACGCGGGGAGCTAAAGAGGAAAAAGAGAGTGAGAGAGTGTGTCATGGGTAGAGGGCGACCGGGAGCAGCGTTCTAACGGGCTACAGGCTATGCAGTGTGTTTCCAAAGTGTGCAGTACTGTTATTAAAGCCTCATCTCTTCAGTACTCTCCGGTGCCTCGGCTGATTTCTGTCTGCCTCACTACTCCACAAAAGTGAAGGGAGTTAACCCCGAAGGAGGACAAACTTCGGCCCTGGAGGAAGCATCTCCCCTCGTGTCTCCCGACCACGGTCAGGGGACTGACGGCGAGGAATGGTTAACACAGTGAATACTCGCGTAGCACCACAGGTCAACTGAAGACAGTCTGCAGACAAAGAAAAATCTTTTGGAGGTTTAAAAAAAAAAAAAAAACTATCATGGCACTTGTTTCGAAGTAATTCTTTTTTTCCTCACTTCACTGCTACATCTGGTCTTAGGGTTCCCACAACTACGCCCTTCAGTTTCTGGCTGCAGCTAGCAGAAACAAGTTTTGCCAAAGTCAGAAACTCATCAGAACTAACTAACACACCTAGCTCTAACCTCCTGATCTGATAAACATATAGAAGAAGCCACTGTAACCAACTCATTTTAGACTCGCCGTCATGTTGGTTTTCTGAAGCCAGAAATGTTATGATGGTTAAATCAATAAACTTTATGGGTGCTTTGCACAGACACACATATTAGCAATCTAATAAAATGTTCGACTTTCTCCCACCACAACTGAGGTAAAAACTTGTTGGGTAGTCTGTACTAGACACCAAACCAGATGGAATTGACCAAGGTAGACATCAGGTAGATGATTTTAGTTGAACATTTAGACACTGCAGCCTTCTTCTTATTTTCAGGGCTTTAAATACATCTGTACGTGTTGCATAACTGCCTCCTGTCACATTATCCAGTCATAGTTTAATCTGCAGTCCAAATGAACTGTATTCTTTACAACAGTCCCACTGTTTTCACTACCATTCCTCCCACTGCTGAGTTCTCACAGACACATATCGCTAATGTATGCATGTATTCCCTACCCTTAATATTTGTATGCTGGCACTTCTCTTTCCCCTTGTTTCTTTGTACCCCCTCTTTATGATATCAATGCATGCTCCTCTGACTCTCTTTCATGACACCAATTATAACAACCACAACCAGTCAGATGTTTCCTCATAATAAAAAAATGTGTGCTATTTAAATTAGCGAGTCCTATTCTCAAACTACTAATGATGACTTGTTCTTTCTTACCGGAGCCAGTGCTTCTTTCCTGGTAATCTGGTAATACTTTGTTTTTACATTCATCAGGTCATTCATCAAAGAGAAATTAAAAACACACACCATGGAAGAGTTCGGGTCTTAGGAGGTTAATCATTTCGTGCCATAATATGGACTTTTTTCAGTATCTCTGTCTCATTCATGAACAGATTCCTCTGCTAAGTTATCTGCTTTCTCACCTTCTCATTGCCAGGAATTCTCTTCAAGTCCTGGAATTTCCCACCTGGGGAGGACAAAAACAAAACAAAACAAAACAAACAACAGTTCCTCCAATAGCTAGTTGAGGTTGGCTCCAAAAATGAGTCAATCGAGACAGAAATAAGAACACTCAGAGAACATAACTCCCCCCAAAGGGCAAAGGCTATGCAAAAACATCGATGTTATTTAAAAATCAATTTTAACCCCGCTAACAATGAAAGTAAAGGTCAAAAGGTCAATTGCTTAACCAACCTAGGTAATCATTTGCCTCAATTATTGTTGTGAAGTATGAAGACAACCCATAGAAAATTGTGGGTAATATAAAGGTTTTACTGATTGATCCTTGACACGATTTTCATCAAAATTAAATCCACTCAAGTTGTCACTGGTATCGATCATCACACAAAATTTGAAAATGATGTCTTGAAAACTGTGGATGCTAGACTGCGAACAAACAGACAGATGGAACCAAATACATACTTCCTCCCTTTGGGGGAAGTAAAAAAAGATTATTTGAACAACTAATAGGGTTGCAAATATTAAAAGGCAAGGAAGTTCAGAGAGGCAAGAAAAAATAAAACACAAACACATTTTACAGTCTTGAATAAAAAAATTAAAATCAAGATTCATAAGACAATGCAAACAGCACAAAGTGTCATTTTTAAGTAAATGTTAAATTTAAACAAAGTAGTGACCATAAAATAACAGCAGTCTTAAATGATCCCAGGTATTCTATGAAGAAAACTATTACACATCACCTAAAGAACACATTGAAAAATGGCTGTTGGGCTTGAATCACCACTGATTTCAGATCAGGTCACAGGTCTTGTTGTCTTGCACTATAAACAAAAACATATCTAAAAAGATTTCCTACAGTGACCTGACCTACAGTTAGACGCACGAGCACATTAAAGTCATTAAAGTGAGCAAGCTGCAGTTATTACCACGGGTCTAACAGAAAGTCTACACGTATCAATTACCAAATATCACTCACATAAGCCAAGTCAGCGTTTGAACTTTATGGCTTACTGTATATTTAGTCTGTCACGCTACAGTCTTTACTGAACAGCGTGTTTGTTTTTCCAGCCTTCTGTTTACTTGAACATCACGTCTTTGTGTGTGTACACAGGCCAACAAAACCCACCAGCCGCTGTGTATCTACATCATATTTGTGCTACACTGGAAAGAAAATTACCCAGAAAATAAAAGCCTCCAACATCAAATACATGGTTTGTAATCTCTCGCTTTCACACGGCAGTGCACAAAAAGGTGACCAGTCTAATACAATGAACCAAAGCAAACACAAAGTCCACAACGGATAAGAGGAGCTGTATTTAAGAAGCCATTAGCAGGTGTTTGACTTAAGGAAGCCATAAAGCAGTCCTGTCATATGGTATTTGCTCCCACACTGCTCAAAGGCTGACTAGGTTAAACAACCAGGAAAGGAAATGTCAATGTTTTTAGATGCAAGCGTGGAAAGAGGTTGAGACTGGCGGAAAACCACGTACCATGTTCTTACCACAAAACCAGTCCACAAGGCAGGATGGACATCCTGTGGGCAACAGAAATCACCACAGGATCAAATAACTAAGGACCAATTAGAAAAAAACAATAGTTTAGTCCTGTCATAAGTTTTCCTTACACAGGTAAAGCTGTATGTAAGTAGCCATAATACTGTCAGGCCACATAGTATTATCAAGTCAGTACAGTGCAAAGTCACCTGGGGATTCACATATTAAAACAAAGCATTTATTTTTGATGTATTAATCATAATTATTTGATATAAGTTACAAGTGCTGGAGCTTATACTATGATGTGCAAATTATGTATAATGCTAAAAGCTCTGTTAAAAGATGTCATCTCTTTATATTTCCAAGCTGGAGAGCAACTGTTCTCCAGACTTTCTGGAGGTCTTTCGAAGGTTTTCTTGGGACACTGGCTGCTTTTTCACTCCAGTAACTGCACCAGACCATTTTCAGGTTCGTTTTTATTTTATGTCTGTTTGTTAAGCCACTTAACACAAATCAATTATTCAATCTTAAAAAAAATGTGCCTAACTCAAGAGTTAAATCTGTGTTGTCACTGCAGACAACATAGAGAGAAAAAAAATTAGCCTGTGTCCCTATGACAAATGCCAAATATAACAAAGTTTGACATAAAAATGAATTCTTTCACCAACAAGGTGTTTCCCAAAGAGCTATTAGCTGAAAACATGCCATATCTTAGCATGGTGTGCAGTTTGTCCTTTAAAATTTTAGAGAACTGAAAAAGTGGAGGACAAAAAAAAGACATGACAGGCCTTAAAAAAAAAAACTATCTACAGCAGCAGAATAGGGTCTGGAAGTCCTGTCCTGAAGAAACAGGAGGGGGGAAAGCAGTAAAGACCTCACACAGGATCTAAGAGATGCATGTGCCCCTTCAGTTCATCCATTTGCTGTTCACTGAAGGTCATCAGAAACTGTCTCAGTGGAAGGGTGGCTTTCAAGAAGCCATTCTTTAGAAAGGGAAACAGGAAAAAAGGCAGATATCTCCCAAATTACTCAACAACTAAACTGAAAATCAGTGGAATCAAATTTAAAGTTTTGGTTGAAATCTTTGTTCATATGTATGAAGAAGGTCAAGAGAGACACTGAACAGACAACAAAACTAAAGTCAGTCAAGAGAAGAGCTTTGAATGTCCTTAAAGCCTGGAGAACTATTCCTGAATACTCCTTGAAGAAATGACAAGATCGCTTGCCTAAGAGAGCTTTGATAACATTATACAATCTCTGTTTTTGCCTTATTTACTGTATTTGAATGCATGTTTAATTCAATAAATCGCTGCACCTGTTCCCCATTTTCCTGGCAAAATATAAAGAACTGAAGGGTGGCTAAAGCCTTTTGCACACTTCTATACACTCACTTGAGTTTCCTGTTCACCAATTTATTTTTACACATCAAATGTTGTTAGAAACACTAACTATCAGTAGCCAGAAAATTTAAAATCCTATATCAAGAGCCTCCTGATGAAAGGGAACAAAATCATGTTTAGTTGAGCAGCCACTGTTTGTAACGTCGTGTTTTGTGTTAAACAAAAAACAACAAAGAAACCCCCCAAAAAGGCTCATATTCCATCAGCAAGTTTTAGTAACCAAATTGCCCTCCATAGTCAATTTGCCAAGTGCACATTAGCCGTCACCACACATACTTTTCAGCTTCATTTCCTGTGAAGTGAAAATAAGGCAATTTCAATCTAATGACAGCTCATCATCCAGGCAGAAAAGTAGTTCATCAAATCAGTGACCTCATCATCCTGGTTGTCCAGGCATTCACTGTGAAATGATACCGCTGAGGCAGCAGGGCATCATGGGAGGCACAAGCTGTCTAATGTCAGCGGCGGTGAACGAGCAGGCAGCATTAAACCTCCATAAATGGATGACTGTCACACTCGTTTCACTCCCGGGTCATTTCAGGTCAAGCGAGTAACGTGCAGAAAGGAAAATGGATCATAAAGGCCAGATGAACATTTTAAGGTAATAATAGCAGATCAGATTTAGCCTAAAGGAGAATGAAACCCACAACTCAAGCATATCAGAAGCACACACTCCTCACTGATCTGCAATTAGAAATACTGGCTGTGCCTTCTAAAGCGGTTTAGTTCCATCTGCTGTTCAGACTGTAAACTACAGTTAAGTAAGCATTCAGTGCAGTGAAATGAAAGAAGCCTTTTAAACAGCAGTATAAGAAAATAAAATGATTAATAAGGAGGAAAAGAATCAACTGTGCTCCATAAAGATGCCAAGCTTTAACATTTTGCAATCAATGACATGCTGCTCTCATAACCTAATCTGTCATCTGAAAATTCAGTTATACTCCGGTCGCACCGACTTTGCCAACGCAGTTAATAAATATTGATGGAATTTTATACATCCCAAAATGCAAGCAGAGCCTCAGTCCACGGGATTTTTTCCTCTCAGAGGTGAGGACAGGGCTGCTAGTGTGTACGTCTAGCTGGTAGTTTGGTTTGACATTTTTCACCTGCTGACAGGCCAAAAATGTTGCACAAACAAGCATAAAGTGTCTACTTGTCAGCAAGGCAATCTGTGTGCCGAGTCTAAAAGGAAGTCTTGAACTCAAGCTGAGAAGCTGTCAGGGAAATATATGTTTGAGTTTTAGCTTATGCAATCTCTCTTTACACAAGTTAACAGTTAGTCCCCCACCTTTAAGAATAATCAAAAGGATCATTCTCAGTAACTTCTTCATTCACACTAACCTGTAGCCATTACTATTATTTTTCTTGTTAATTTAATCACATTAAACAAAAATACTAAATACAACAATGAACTATGCTCACTGGCCACTTCATTAGGTTTAGCTGCTCATTAATGCAATCAGCCAATGGCAGTAACTCAAAGCATTTAAACACACAGGCTAACTCAAGTTTAAACGGAGCACTGTACGGGGGAATAAAGGGGATTTAAGTGACTTTGACATGATTGTTGGTGCCAGATGGGCTTGTCTGTGTTTTTCAAAAGCTGTTGACAATCCTCTCTAGGCTTTACAGAGAATGGGCAGACTGCTTCAAGCTGATTAGAAGGCAAATACTCAAGCATTCGTTACAAGCAAGTCATGCAGAGGAGCATCTCTGGATGGATAACACATCAAACTTTAGCAGATGGGCTACCAGAAGACTAACCCCAAGAAAAGGAAACCGAGGCAACAACGTGCACAGGCTTTTAAACACCACAGCCTGAGTAACATGAGTATTGTTGTTGACCGTGTCCATCAGTATGACCACAGTGTACCCACATTCACATCAACTGACAAATCTGCAACAACTGTGCGATGATGTCATGTCAAGATGGACCAAAACCTCTGAGGAATGTTTCCAGCACCTTGTTTTATCTTTGCCATGATGAACTAAGAGAGTTTGGGAGGCAAGTGAAGTCAATCCCAGGACTAGAAAGGTTAAGACCAAAGTCAGTTTAATCCATTCGCTCTTTGGTGATTGAGGACCAAAAAATAAATAAATAAATAAATAAATAAAAAATCATAATGAGGCTTGATGTTGGTGTTTGAATAAATTTAATGCCACCAGAAAGAGCAGTGTGCTACATGTCTTAGGAGATGTTTCAATAAGCCAAAGTAAAAAGTTGCATGACACCTATTTACATGGAGGCCAGGGATAGAGTTCAAAACCTACATAATAGTGTAATATTTACAGTTTCAATTCTACACAGTATATTCTAAAATTTGTTTTTTTAATAATCAGCATTATGCTTAGTCTGGCATTCGATCAATCAATGACCTTTGAAAAGAAAAACAATGACATAGGAGAAAAAAAAAAAAAAAAAAAAAAAAAAGAAGCACAACGGTCTATAGAGGCATGTGGTCGTCTTTGGATAGTACAAAGCATTCAAAAGCATAAAAAGTTCCATTTATAGAGTGTTTATAAGTTTGTTCATGTTTTTAAGGAGAAATATTTCCAGAATTCAAAAAGTAACACAAATACAGCAATTACAACTTAAATATTGCTCTTGTTCTGAAAAAATGATAATTCCACCAGAATAATTCCTAATATGATTTGATAGAATTAAAAAACAAAAAAAACAAAACAAACAAAAGACCCAACTTGGTATCCAAAAGATGCATAGTTTCCCTTCAATTTCCTCACAATTACCCATTCTTGTATGTTAAAAGCAAGATGAAAATTTTGAGGGCAATTTAAGGCTTTCTGCGTCTGGAAGAAAGAAAACAAAGACAACCAAGAACAGAGTTTAGTTTGAACTGAAAACCAAAATCTAAAGTACATAAAACAAACACATGCTTTGTGCTTACTTTTGATACCCATGGGATGAATTTGTGCTAGCCGCTGGAGCCTAGGGAGGGAAAGTTTGAACAGGGATTAGAAAGCATAGGTAAAGTTTTGCTCGTGGTTGTATTTACGCTTTTTAAGAGCTTACCCTGTTTTCTATGTCCTCCCCTTCAGCTGGTCCTTCTGCAGATCCTGATCGCCTTTTGCGACTGAAACAAAGAGCGTTGTTTTTAAGTCAGTTCTCTTATAAAGTAAGGATTCAAACCTTTCCCAGTCTCTATTTGGGAACATTTAATAACTTGTATTTGATTAGCATTAATAAGTGCTATGTTTTGGTATTATAGTCATATTTCTCTGTGCACACAGAAATGTATCACATTTCTGTACATAATACTGTACCTTGGTGCTAACGGGCACACTTGTTTGAGCGTCTCAATGTCTGTAAATTGCACAGCTTGTCCGCCACTTCTGGTCTTAAACACATCACCCTGGTGAGGTTTAAGCAACAAGAACAAAAAAAAAAAAAAAGAAGAAAAAAAAAAGGAAAGAGGAGGAAGAAAGTGTTATCAGAATTAAATCTGTAAGTAAATAGGAAGGAGCGTCCCACTAAAACACTGTAATCAAGTGAAATTCATGCAACATCTAAAATGATCAAAATCAAACACCAAAAATTAGTCACATTTTTTGATTTTACCTTAATCAGTTTGGTTTCGATCTCCCCGTCAGAGGCAAGCTCTTGATGTCTAAGCACATACTTGTGGCATTTAGACAGAGCCTTCTCACTTGGGGTGGACACCTTGATTGCATTGGGTATGATTGGCTGCATGACAGTGTCTAACTCCAAATTAGAAGGTGGTTTGTGGTCTACCCATTTCTCCCCACCGGCAGAGTGTGAACGCCTGTGTTTTGGATGAACTGGAAGAGCCTTCTGGTGATCCCAATGTGAGAAAGACAAACCAGGAAGTTATTCACATGTGACTCCAATCAAACTATGTCGAGGTTAGTAGGGAAGGTGAAACGCTAGAAGGTGTTAGCTTGTTAGGAAAATAAATGTATTACTGGAAGTCACAGGAAGTTGATGCATTATAGACTTTATTTCTGGAAATTTCTAATCAAAGTTTAATAGTTTATTTAAAAGTTTAACTGTCTTCCAGCAATACACATTGTCAAAGGGTGTTTTCACACCTGCAGTGTTTTGTCAGTTTATATTGAACTCTGGTTCGTTTCCCCCTTGGTGCGGTTCACTTGTGCAGGTGTGGTTCACTTGTGCAGGTGTGAACACAGTAATCACACTCAGGTGCAGACCAATGCAGATGAACTAAGGGGTTTCTTCATGGTTTGAATGTGACCCGACCTCAATCCAAACAAACTAGCAGGTGCATCTTACATGTTTGAGCTACTTACAAGGAAAAAAAAGCCATGTGTGTTTTGTATTCTGGAATGTGGCAGGGTACTAAATGGCCTGGTAAATGGCCTGTATTTATATAGCGCTTTACTAGTCCCTAAGGACCCCAAAGCGCTTTACATATCCAGTCATCCACCCATTCACACACTGGTGATGGCAAGCTACATTGTAGCCACAGCCACCCTGGGGCGCACTGACAGAGGCGAGGCTGCCGGACACTGGCGCCACCGGGCCCTCTGACCACCACCAGTAGGTAACAGGTGAAGTGTCTTGCCCAAGGACACAACGACCGAGACTGTCCAAGCTGGGGCTCGAACTGGCAACCTTCCGATTACAAGGCGAACTCCCAACTCTTGAGCCACGATCGCCCATAGAGATGTGTAAAGATCTGTACGGGTCAGCAACTAGCTGTGAAATGAATGCAAATTCTGTGTTCTCCAAGAGTTCAAAACCCAGCAACTTCCTGCATCTACTTTTGTTGCTCCCGCCCCAGACACATCTGGCCAATTAGCAGACTGAACGTTCTCGCGTGGTCTGTAGTGATGCATTTTGGTTTGCTTGAAGTCCACTTGTGAACCAAATCAAAAGGGGAAAGCTTAAAGTTACAAAGTCATTAACTGATTCAGACCAGAGTAAACAAACTATAGGTGTGAAAATTCCCTTCGATTAAGTGATAGCACTCTAAAGAATTAAGAAATTAATGACAATGCATGCAAAGAAGCACAAAGGTAGCATATCTTGTAATGCAGACACCCATTACAAAAGCCAATCTTTTCCCCCACCCACGTTGGCCGACTTATTATCATCCAGTTTTATTGAGCAAATTTCAGCATTAATTTGAAAATTAGCAACACTGGTGCTGCTATAAGGCTCAGGACCGAGAACTCCGGAGGACCGTTGTCAACGGCCTAGACCCTAGACTATTAATACTCAGTGTTTTTTGGGGGGTTTTTTGAACAAAGATGTTTCTGTTCATTTCAATACCATGTTTATGCCATTTTGCTACTGGAGTACAAGAAAAAAAAAAAAAAAAAAAAAGCATTTCTAGAGAGCAGTTTGCATCCAGAAAAAGAAAGATCTACAAACATGATGTAAATACTCATGAGCCTTAAGATGCAAGCCAAGAAGATTTCCAAGCATGACAGATCAGTCTGCCTAAGAGCGAGGACAGGAGACACACCAGTCTACACTGATGCTGCTACTCAATGTATTTCTAAACAAGGCGACAGCTGTTGGAATCACAGATGCAGTTCTACACCAAGGCGAAGCTTAAACTACAGGCTCACAGAGATGAACATCTAGGTTCTAGCACACACTGACCCTTGTGCCTGCCTCTAGGTCTAGTCCATAGACAAGAGTGGTGGCAGGGACCTCAGTGCCTGGGGCCCTGCGCTGGCCTCTCCTGTGACCAACACTGCTGGTGCTGTGGCATGTGGCCGGAGTCCGGCTCCTGCATTGGGGAGTCCCGGTGAACCTATTCTGGCTGCCTGAATCTACAGGGAACCTCTGCTCCCACCTAGAGATGCTGGAGGCTACTGAAGAATAGTCAGAGGAGGATGGTGTGGAGGTGGGGTCCTGAAACACCCTAACTCTGGCTTTATTTTGGTGGGAAGGAGTTTGGCTGAAATCCTGAAAGGGATGAGGTATTGTGGATGTTAGGTGCTCCAGATTAACACAAATTCACAACAGAGCAACAGAAAGTAGAAAACAAAGTGATGTAACTAGTAAGCGTATACATGTCAGGATTCCTGCTCATGATTTTCACAATGATTAGAAACATGCTGATTCAATCGGGTTGACAGAATGATTAGGTGCACATTGGCGAAACATGCAGCATCAGCAAATAACTCACAGGAAGTGGTGATGGAGAGGGAGACCTCTTCTGTTGGATGTTTCGATCTCTCTCCCTTGAGGGCCTCTCGGGCTTCTCTGGACGCTCAGTGGGAGCGCTGCCACCGCTGCTGCTCTCCGTCACTATGGCCTTCAGCTGCTTCAGCTTCTCATCCTTTACCCACAGCTTGTTCTGCATCTCCAGCTGCTTTGCGTTCACCCGTCTCTCCTAATCAGAAACCATGGACAAGAAAATATTTAAAGTCTTATTTGATCGTGTCATATCTAACAATTGGAATTACAAACTTACATGAACGATCTGAGGGACATTACAAAGTGGAGTTTAGTATAATTACATTGCACTGTTCATGTTTTGGTAGATTATGTGGGTTAATCTCCGTGTGTACCCATACAAATGTTTCCAAACAGTAGGGCTCTCAATGCATATTTGAAATGCAATTGTAAAATATAACTTATAATTGTGCAAATTAACGTTTGATTGCAGAAAAATAATTTACAATACCTGATATCCTAATGGCTCAAAACAGTGAACAACTCCACTTACACACTCCTTCTCCCACTTGAGTCTGGTGTCCGTCACCGCGCCCTGCATGCGCTGCTCCATGCGCTTCCTCTCTGACAGCTCGCTCTGTAGTCTGTGCTCCCGGGTCTCCAGCTCCTGCTGAAGTGCACGTTTGTCCTGCTCGTACATGTCCGTCGTCTTCTGCAGGATATCGATCTGAAGACGAGCAGCGTACACAAACAGTTAAATGCAGGCCATTATTTAAAAGAAAATTAACTGAATGCACATTTCCAAGAACATGTGTTTTGTGTCAGTTGTAGAAAGAAGACAGCACCTTATACTCCAACGTTTTGGACTTTTTCTCCAGTCGTTCTATCTCCGTCTTCTGACTGAGAATGACTTTGTCTTTTTCATTCAGTTTGCTCTGTTGATCGTGAAGGAAGTAATCCTTTGCACTGAGCTGGCTGTCAAACTGCTGCAGCATGGATTTCACTGTATTAGCTGTAGGAAGAAGCACACGGATATTAACAGATGTAGATTTATATTTATTTTTAAATAGAAATGTTACTTGTTTGTGAAAACAAAAACACAATCCATATTACAGAAAAAAGATTTAGATACTGAAAACACTCAGACTGATGCATCACTGCTGTACCGAATAAATCTGCTCTAACAGCCTAATCCTGGAATTCCAAACTTTGCGTGATGGAGACAAATGGCCTGTACCAGTTTTATTGAATTGTTCTGTCATCATCTGTCGGATTTGATGCCTCCTTTCCAGGACCTCAATCATGCGGGGCAGCGTCTGGTCATCAGCTGGGTCGACCAGCTCGCAAGTAGGTAAATCTGGAAGGCTTTCTATAAGCTGAGTCATCAGAACTCTGTCATCTACTATGAGAATCAGATATGGTAAAGATTGTTTAAACTGAGTAACATACAAAAAATAAAACATCTCCGATTGCTTTAAGTTTAAATGTATGAATGCAGCATAATAACAGCACAATGAGCAAGCAGCAGAGACTTGAAGGTGATCTACCAGCATTGCTGGGCCCTCCTCGTTCTTCCAGACGACGTGAGAGCTCGTCTCTGAAAGCCTGGTTTCTGTGCCTGCGTCCAGGAGCAAGGCCACATATTGGACGGTCAACCGGCCGTGCCACTTCTACCTCTTGGGTCATTTCTGCAAAGCGCATCACCAACTGCAACACACAATATGGAGGACTCTTTAGAAATAGTCTACTTGGCAGGGACAGCTCAGTAGGTGGAGTGGTGGCCCCATGATCGGAAGGTCGGGGGTTCGAATCCACTGAACGGCTACCCTGAGGTACCCCTGAGCAAGGTACCGTCCCTACACACTGCTCCCCGGGTGCCCAATGGCTGCCCACTGCTTTACTGAGTGAATGGTTTAAATGCAGAGAGGAATTTCCCCACGGGGATCAATAAAGTACACACATTATTTCATAAAGCATCCAGCAAGGCTGCAAAAGAAAAGTTTGCTCATGCAGGCCATTCTACCACACGAAAAGAAAATGTCTTACCACAGTTTCTTCATAGTCATCAGCATTTGGGTTGACACAAACAATCATCCTGACTTTTCCCTCCCCATCAAAGTAGTTTTTAAATAGATGGGTAACTTTGGAGTCTCTGTATGGCACCATCTGAAAGAAAACAACAGCTCTGAAACTGCAATGAATGAAAAACAAAAAACAAAAAAAAACAAACAACAACAAATGTTAAAAACAGAGATCAAGGAGGTGGGAAAATGATAAAACACGAACCTTATTAGTTCCACACATCTGATTTTCACGCAGGACTTCAATACATGTGCGCAGCGTCATCAGGGACTGGTTAATATTTCCTGCAAATGAGACATCACTAAAAATGCTTGGTCTCCTAAGAAAAGTGATTTCTACATAAAGAAACTTTCAGAATGTGGTTAACATTAGAAAAGCTGAAAACAACAACAACAACAACAACAACAAAAAAAAAAACAAAAACACAAACAACAGACAAACCCGCTTCACGGAGACGGCTTCCCTCTGCTCTGGTCCTGTTAGTGCGCTCACTGCCGGCCAGGTCAACCAGACACAGCTGGCTCACATTCACCTGGTTTTTGTCCTGTTGTTCAGTGACATTGTGTCAGCATCACCAAGCATTATAAAAAACAAAAACATCGGTCTTTCTTTGAATAAAAAGGTATAATTGAAGATACCGATATCACTGACATATGTAAACATGTTTAAATAAGGGCTGCGCGTCACCTGTAGTATGTGGTCCCCATCAGCATCTAGCGGTGCCTGGGCCAGTTTTATTGTGAAGACACTGTGGGAGCGGCTGGATTCACGGTTGAGCTGAGTGTTGGCTATCCTCCTTTTCTTTTGACCTGGACAGAGAGGAGATCATTAACACAATCTGTGAGCTCAAAAACCAGCAGTAACAACTTTAATTTACTACAATTTCCATTTATTTGCGTTAATTTGATTTATCACTTATTATAAATGCTGCCATATCCTCCTGACTACCAGGGGAAAAAAAAAGTTGTCCAATCAAATTTTTTTTTTTTTTTTTTAAATCCCCCAATGTTTGTAAGGTAATCAGAAAGACAGAAATAATTTTTTTGGGGAAAAAAAGGTTTTTCTTTTTTAGATATCACATGTCCACTGCAGAGGACATAGGAAGGCCAAGCATGTAAAACTGAACTTTTATGGCAAACATTTGCTTCAACTCTTCACCAAGGAGCAGTTTGAAGTCAGGGAATTTTAGTGGTTTCTTCACCCAAACCTGCAAGTCACTGCTATACTGAAGCCATGAGTTGGTGATTGCCAGATCAAGAAAGTACAGAACTGCAAGTTCAGGAGGACTTCGTCTGAGTACCGTCTCTGATGCTCCCCTTTCTTTCTGCTTGAAGGGCTTATTCCCTATGATCTTCTTCGTCAGACAACTCAAGATCTGAGTTTCCCTCAACAAACTGCAATAAATTTATTTCTGCTTCTAAAAAGGACTCATTTTCTGGTCATTTAAAAAAAAAAAAAAAAAAAAAAAAAAAAAAAAAAAAAACAGAACAAAATGGAAGAAATGACTACAAATGTCCACTACGGAGGACATTTTTTAAACACTTCAATACTATACTAAAAAGGTTAGAATTAAGCATACTATGTTTTAATGTGTTATTAAGAGCCTCATCTAAAATATGCTAACATTTATAGCCAAAAATTGCTCAATGAAAAGTTTTATGCACTTACTTTTGTTCTCCCCATAAAATGTGCTTGCAGCGATGGCCGCCATGTTCCTTGATTAAAAAACTAAAGTTCCCAAAGGTCCACCCCTTTACATTTGGTATCATTGGAAAACCCTAAATGCCCTCTGTAGATTCCAAAAGGAGGTAATTCTGTAGTATGCAGTGGATGGGAGATATTCAGGTTTAGAAAGGTCCTCTACAGAGGACAAATTTGCATTGCTGGTAGTCAGGAGGATGTCTGCAGGAAGCTCAAAATTGTTCTGCTGTACATCAGCAATCCCAGCATGGCACAAACATTGTAAAATCTAAGTCACTGCTCTCCATTTACATGCAATATAGAAACTCTTTTAAAGCTTATATTTTACAAAAAAAAAATAATTCAGATTTCAATTTATCTGATGAGTTTTCCACTTTGCCTCATTCCATTCTTTTAATTAGCTTTGGCCCGCCCAAAAAAAGATGACAGCATTTCTGGATTATGTTCAAATATGGCTGCTTCTTTGCATGATAGGGCTTTAAACTGGATCTGTAGATGGCAGTGAAAAGTTGTTCTGAGCCTCTGCAGGGATTTTAACCACATAATAATGCCCATTTTAAATCCAGTGCCTTGTAGCGGCCCAGAAGTCATGGTCATCCAATACTGATTTTCGGCCCTATACCCTGCGCACAGAGATTCTGAATCTTTTGATGATATCAGGTACTGATGATAATGATATTCAGCCCATCTTTACTTTTGCAGCCAAATATCATAATTAGTTGCAAAGTCTTCCTCCAGCTGGTTGTTTCTAGTACCACTTACTTTATTGTTTTTTACATTTTACTCAGCATCTGTACTCTTTTCAAACTCATAAGAACTGTTTGATTTAAATATTTTACTGATTTCCATCATAAGAAAAAACAAACAGACACAATACCGTTTAAAATGTTTCAACACATTCAAGTTCTGACTTCTACTCACCCTTCCAGAAGACTTCAAAAGCTTCCTCTGTTGATTTTACCTCCACCTCTGTGCAGCCAGCCACATACATGTTATGATTCTGATCTTCTCGTAGAATCTTAGATTGAGGTGGTCTACAACAAATTCAAAATATTTCTAAGCAAACACCAGTGAGGTAACGCAATTACATGTTGGTATAGTAAGCAAAGCAGCAAAAGCCAGATGCCAAATAATTGTTAGCGCCATTATTTAAATTTAAATTTAAAAAAAAAAAAAAAAAAAAAGCAATCTAGGAAGACATACACATTCATTTAGGGGTACAGACACATGCACACAGCATTTGCACAAAAGCAGCTTGAAATGTTTAAAGACACTGTTTCCTCTACGTTGACAGAGAGCCAATTAACTACAACGGCGGGAGAAAAAAAACAAAGACAAACAAAAAAACAAAACAGTAAGCTACACCTATGCTACAAACAGACGACTGGATTAATGGGAAGGGAATGCACTGATTACTTAAACAACTTATCAGCTACAGCCAAGTTATGCCTATGAAAAACAGTACTGTGTAATGCAATTTTACTGGCCACATACACATACTCATTGCTCCGCACAGGCGTGCTTCCACCGAGCCACCTAACAAAAAACAGGGTTTTTACAAGTACAATTTGTCAGTAAAGACCTACGAAGCACAAAAAAATAAAAATAAAAAAAATAAAAAAAACATGGTATCATTTTATACTTTCTCAGTTTCAACACTGCTATCTTCATGTGCACCACAAGTATGGGTGCTGTCGGGTAGCTTTGTACACAGAGCTTTTTAACAAGACGTTATGTTTCAAAAGCATATGTTGATTTCTAATCTCTTACTTTGGTCTGATCGGGTCATACGGAGCATCTTCAAGGAGATCGTAGATGTAGTTGTTGTAGATCTCAATGTAGGAAACAAACACACCGTAACAACCATCTTCATCCACATTCTCCGATTTACAGGCCTCATCTGGGCTGATCATATCTGCAAATTCAGGGTCAGGCTTCTGCCTAAAAAAAAAAAAAAAAAGAAAGAAGAGAAAGTAAAATGTAACCTAACAATGAAATGCAAACTTTAAACTCAAATGTCAACAGTGCTCGTGACCACCATGAAAGTATAAAGTGAAGAGTGGACTAAAATGACTCCTTAGCTACCTAGAAGATGGCGTTTTGGGCACTGCCTGCTGACTGTCTCGCTTCTGCCTCTCGAGGAGAGCATCAACTTGACTCTGGATCTCCATGCCATTTTTATCATCTGGTTTGAACACCTGAAGAGGTTTAAAACAAATATTCGGTAATTTCAGTAAATGCCTCACTCTGCAAAAAAACAAAACAAAAACAAAACTGTTCAGTCTTACAAATCTTTTAGCCTGAAAGGGTCCAATGCTGTTGAAGATCATGTCTAGAGAACGGGGGAGAAGACCACCTTCTCCAGGTGAGCCAGTCATAGTGAAGGTCTTACCACTTCCAGTAACACCATACGTAAACAACAGACCTGTGGTGAAGGTAGGTAGGATATTGCAACATCACAGTAAAGCAACTCTCACAGAGACTCACACAGAGAACCAGCACGGCAAACTAGCAGTAATCTTTTGGCAAGTCTTCAAAGTACACATTACACATGTCAAGTGACTTACCATTTTTACAGTGAATTAGATCCTCTACCAGTGGCTTGGCAACATCCTCAAACAACTCCAACTGAGTGGTGTTAATACCGAATACTTTCTTAAAGGAGTACTGTGTCTGAAGGGTAAACAAACAAGAACATACATCAATGGTATTAAGAAGAATAGAGACAATAATAGCAGTTACTATAATTTATGAAATCGCTGTCGAAAAAATTCTTTGGTAGCCGCTTTCAGGTATTTGCTGGGTTCAGTATTGTTTTGTGATTTTCAGCACAGTTTAACAGCGATAAACTGAGCTCATGAAAAGGGGGGGGGGGATACTAATCAAGTATGAGTGGCCAGCTTGTTTTACATTTTTATAAAACACACTTACCTCCTTGTATTCCCCATTTCGGTTAGCTTTAAGACCATCAGGAGCATGCAGCTGAATGGTGGTGCTGCTGATCATCTCAACACAGCATTCCTCATCCTCTGATCCAAGGGGCCGTATACGGCAGTACACCTACAATAAATGTTGTTTTTATAAAAGCTCTTTGTTTGGCGCCCACGCATGACCAATTTGTCTGGAGACCCTACTAGAAACAAAACATAACCCCTGTGATCACTGGAACACACAAAGCCCTCCACCATGATGGAGGGTAATTCACGGACATATATGGATTTGAAGTCTGTCTGTGAGCTTAAAACGGACAAAATTATTCAACAGGACTGTAACTAACAATTCTTTAGACTAGAAGATTTTAAGTCAATCAGTCACATGATTAACTGTTTAGTTTCTGAAACCCCAGAACACTGGGAAAATGTGTCAAACTTTTCTAACTCAAGTCCAAGTAACAATCCAGTTTGCCATTTTGCTCAGTTAACAGTACAAATCCAAATATTCAGTTTACTAACAAATACGATAAGCAAGACAACAAATCTCAACAGTTAACTGGCATGGTCATAACAAAGGGCTCAAAAAGGTTGAAATAAGTCACCTTTTTCTCATTTTTGTTTGAAAAACAGCAATTATCTGTCACAAGCACTGGCAGCTGTAAAGAACTACATCGATCACCTTGTCTTGTCTGTGTTTACACGAAGCACTAAACTACAAAAAAAGAGGATTTGACAGTAATGGCTTCTCCATTAATTATACTTTAGTTTCATGAATAATGAGTAAATAAGTTCACTTACTCCCACAGGATCTCTCTCTGTGTTGGACGCCTTCTTTGGCCCAGGCCTCCGAGGAGTCTTCCCTTTGCTGGAAGTGTCAGTACAACACCATCAACACCAAACACATTATTTAGTTACGGAATAACCGACCTATCTTAACGTGTGTGTGTCTTGTGCGGTATTATGTAGAAACAGACGTGTGCTTAAAGTGCCAAACTACACAGTTAGACAGGGGTAGGTAGGCGGAAGGTTAAAAAAAAACTGTCAGTGAGGGTCTGACGTGTATGATGAATGGAGTCTTCTTATGAATTACGCTAACTAGCTAGCCAAGTTAGCTTCTAACTCGCTAACCACGGTAACGTAATTTTATTTCTTACTCGATATTATATTTTGAACGTTAAGCAAACCGAAGTCACGCTACCCTTTAGGTTTAAAAAAAGTGTAGCAAACACTGTCAGAAACAGCCGAGGAGTTGAATCTGAGCTTGGAAGCCAGTTGAGCAGTTACCAGACGGTTTTAATTACGCGGCGATAATCTCAAAGCTCCCTTTTCAGAGAACAACCGTAAACTAACGTCCTTTTAATACGTCTCTCATTTATAATGTGCTACCTGTTCACTGTTAGACGTGTAAACGATGATAATACTGACCCCGGTCTTTGCATTGTTTGTTTTGTGAACACCCTCTCCGCTGTTCTCACGAGCGCCTCTTCTCGATTTGAAAATTTCCCTCTTGTAAACGTTCTTCCGAAAATCTGAACTTCCAGCCAATCTCAATACTCTGCAGCGGAAGTCCCGCCTCCATCCTCTCCCCCTCCTAACTCCGTTACTAGCTCTGGATCAAACAGGCAGGTCCGAAAATCTGGTAAGCTGTATTTTCACAAGTTTAGCATGACTTTCCTCTTCATTCCTATTTTTTAGAGCAATGTCGTAACATTTAACTTCTGTTTTATTTCTGAACTTTGAAACTAGTAATTAACCTTAATTAAATTACACCTGAGACGTTAAAGAAGGGGGACTTGGGTGACAATATATTAGAGTGACTATTTGGGGAAATAACTCGTTTTTCTAATTAATCTGCAATTAATTAGTTCGACAGTTTATTTTTTCCAACACTTCAGTGAGTCGTCTAAGCATCAGACACCTGCCTGATCTCCTGTATTCTGTTACATTTTATACCCAATGCCCCCCTATTTTAGTGCAATCTGTTTATTTGGTTGAAGAATTACACAAACGGTAGATAAAGGTTGCATTTATATTGTAGTAGGCCTCACTGGGTCTCTTTATTATGGAAAAATGTTGACACGATGCAAACTCCTTTCGGGTACTGGCATTATAAGGGTGACCAGATGTTACAATTTTGTGGGACAGCACAGCATTTTGGTCCCCTCATTCCACCACCCTCTGAGTCAAAGTCTCTTATTTTGATTGGCTGTAGTATACAAAAATTAGCAGTACATGGCAGACACTTTTCTAAAATTTGGCCTTTAACGGCTGTGAAGAAAGCAGAAAGGCTTTCTTCATGGGTCATTTGCAGGATAACATGTCATTTTCTGACCAAAATAAATATGAATATCATGGAAGTTACCACATGTGAAATGCAACAAGACTGGAAAAGTGCTTATAAGTGTGTGAAGTCAGTGAAAGTCAGTTTCCAGTGCTTTTCCCAAGTTATCATTGTTTTCAGTTTCACACAGGAGAGGATCATGATATGGAGTGACCAAATAGTACAGGTGGGAATTACCACGATACACTCCATGATACAGTGTGTGGTGGGGCGTGGCCTCTGGTGCCGTGCAGAGGAGGCGGACGCACCTGCACGGCATCCGCAATTACGCCCCGCCGAATTAAACATTGTACTGGGTCCTGTGGTTGGCGTTGTTGTTGTGGTGGTGTTGAGCGGGCAGCGGGAGAGCTGCAGCTCTACGTGTATTGTGAACAGCAACCATCCAGTATTAATAAAGAATGGTTAAAATGCCACTGGGTCTGCCATGGTTGTTTACACAGTGTTATTGCAAACATTCCCAGTTAAACATTGGCAGTATACATTTATTCAATAAGAAAGTTAATGGATAAATAATTTTTACATTGTATAAAGTTATAAAATGAGCTTGTCACTGAAACCTGCCAAATGTTGCCATAAGAGGGAGTCAGTCTACTATAAGTCTGTTTGAATGGGTCCTTGGAAATCACCTATCTGTTATTGGGCACAAAGACAGAAATCCACGTTTAGCTCTCACATATGGAAAAGAAATAGAAAAAACTTATAAAAGACTTGCATCAGATGTGGCCTACTTCATATAGTGAATCATATAAGGCTTATATGATTTACTCAGGAAAGTGGCCACTTTCATATATTATTTTACTAAGTATCCAAAACATACAAGTTTCATTTATATAATTTTTCTAGGGATCTTATATCTGTTTTCACTCTCGTATGCTTTTCATACAAGTTTCACACAAGACAGATACAAACTTTATAAGATTTATATATCTCTTTTCCATATGGGTTATGCTCAGTAACAGTCCTGTTCTGTCGGTATATAACCAGAAAACAACCAACTGACAGGCAGTTGAGTCGAGTCCCCTCGAGTTGTGCAGACTGATCAGAATCAGAGAAACTTTGTTAATCCCAGAAAAGAATGCTACTGTGAATTGTCACAGCAGCATGCATACAACAAATCACATAAAATGAATTTTCTCTTTATAGAGATATAAATATAACTATATACATGAATATAAAAGGACACTATTAACTAATATTTCTGTGATATTAAAGATATTAGTGTACAGGTGTGCAAGTATACATTGTGGAGTACAAAGTGACAGAGTGCAGTGAGCAATGTTTAGTCTGGTTCAGTATGTGTGGGTCTGACCCAAGTGGATGAACTAAAGAGAGTGATAGCAGCAGGAAGGAACAAACTCCTGCGTTGTTCCCTCAGACAGCAAGGTTGAAGGAATCTGTTGCTGAAACTGCTCTTCATATTGTCCAGTGTGTTATGAAGAAGGTGGGAGTCATTTTCCATGATTGCCAGCAGTCTTGGCGACATGTTGGCATGTCTGCATTTCGAAATTAGACAGCAGTGGTTGGCAACCCTTTGAAAATCTCTCTGAGAGTGATTCCAGCCAGTCCAACTCAGGCTACAAGTGTTTGCAGAAAAGTTGCCTCTTATCAGACGACCTGTGCAATTACCTTGGGATCAAAAGTGGTTGTGACTTTAAAACATCCACAATCTGGGTAACCATTTAGTCACCACAAGTTGCAATCAGTGTTAGCAGGCCATTTTTTGTAGATGCAAGCAGGTTGCTGTCCTGCTTTTGCTCACATGACTCTGCCCATATGAATACTATGTATTCGAATACTATATTTGGCCCTCACATTTGACCTGCATAGCTTACATCTGTTTATTCTTTTAGGTTGGACACTCCAGGCCTCACATGTCTCACACTCATACTCATATATTTCTCTCAGACAAACAAACTGTTTGTCCCACATTTAGTTTATTGGGATCTGGTCACCCTGTTATAGGATGTAAATACTTGTAGGATAAACACTAATGTGCCAGCATTATGCAACAGGATGCTCCTAATTAAAATAAAAGGGACACAGACAATCGTAGTTTACAGTTTATATGAAAAACTCATAATAAATAACTTTGTTCTTAAATACTCTGTTTTGTAATCCAGGAAAATGTAACACCAGAAACATCAGACATTCTGAGGGAAATAAATGACTCAGAGGACATCAGCTCTGTGCTCAGTGACCACACTGTCAGTCTATTAAGCTGAAGTTTAAACTAAAAAACAACAACATCTGATCTCCCTGAACAAAACTGCTTCATTTGTTTGATGTGCATTATTTGACTGATGTCACATTTAACTTAACGGCAGTCATGAGAAACATGAAAAGGCACATTGTCAGTTCAGCATCAAAACCTGCAATTGAAAGGGAAAAAACAGTATTTTACATAGTTTTTGTTCCCTGCAGTCTCTTCATACACCACAAGTGTGGAAATCGGAGAAGCAAAAAGATAAACACACATGCGCTGCCTCGTAATGTAGCTAACCTGCTACATTTGTAGCTTCATGTAGAAACAGGTTTCCTCAGAAACATTTAAAAGTCGTTACATATTATGAAACTTAACAAACACGTTAATTTTCATGCTATGTTTGTGTACCTTGCACCTATATTTTCAGCCTATCAGCACAGCAGCAGGCATCTCATTGATAATTAAAGGCCAAATGCAACCGTGATTCATTTAAACATCATGTCAGTTCCTCATCTGGTGCACCCTTCACTATGTTATACCATTTATATTACCCATAATGCAATTTCTTTAGTCTTGGGACCATATAAAGTGTATGATTTGGATGAGTTAAAGCCCTTTAAACCATGACCAATGAAGCTGGAGGTTCAGCTGTGGGGGCAGAGTTTGTCTTTCTTTGGTCCTCTACTGTACTTCTTGTCTTTGCAGACTGGGCCCAAGAGGAGAGGTAGGCTGTAGAGGAAGATGACAACCAAATTCAACACCACACAAAGCAGCGCCGGACCCACTGAGTTGGCAAATGTGATGGGGATTGAGTTTTCCACGAGCCAGGAACGGCGTATCGTCATGTCCTGCTCCATGGCCTGCATCTGGAAGTGGGTGCCGAGGATGGCGCACACATGGAAAAGCTGATGGCTGTGACCTGCAGAGGGAGCAGTTGATATGTGTTTGTTAGAGGAAAGAGGTAGACTGCAAACGTTCAGCACTGAGCAAATGATTCACATTGGAAGCACAACATTAACACAGGATATGTGAAAAAACAGAGGTGATTATGCATTATTGTTGTAGCACAGCAGAGAGAATACTTTTTAATATCCACTTAATAAAGTGCAGTGCTGGAAAATGATTTAAGTCAAACTAGTCAAACATTTGTTCAATGCTGGTTTGGTTTATAATTGATGGATGTTTTTCCGTTGGAACTCTTTATGATCTTTTTGTCACTGATTAATTACCCCTTAGTGTTGGTGAATGCTTATTAACCTCACCTTAGGATCAGAAATTAGCATTAAAATTCACTTTATTTGAAGTACAAAAACCATAAAGACGTGAAAATCACAGACTTATTGCAAAAAAATAGCCAAAACAAATGACTTATAATAAATAGTACATTGACCATTCAAAAAAGCTAAAAAAAATTTCATGCTGAAGGAAAAGACAAGAAATGCAGCACAATACAGCGATGCAGAGAGCATTTTTAACGTAATCTTTGCCAACAAAGAGACAGTAGTTAAAGTTCTTTCATGGATCTCTGCTTTCAGTAGCTTGTAAATGTCTCCTTTGTCTGTCTTCCTTTCAGTGCTGAGCAGGTTGTGTACAGTGGTTTACTTTGGGGGTTTTTGTGAAACTCTATGTACAGCTAAGAGGAACCGGCGATAACGCTCTATCAGTAAACAGGCCGAAAAAGCTAAACATGCTAATAATTATAAAGAGTGCTCGTCAGATCTGGTTTACCTATGAAGTCGAAGCTTCCGGGTGCCAGGCGCTCGGGTAAATGGGTGGCAAACAGAAAAGCAGTGAGAAAAGCCAGGGTGATGTGGTAGTAGTGGAGGATGTTGGTAGCGTTATCTGTACAGCCCTCCCCTTTACACAGGAACACCTGCGAACACGACAGCACAATCGCTTTTAACTTCAATGGTTAAATAGCCGATGACTGTTTTTTACTTTAACACCCCAAAATTTCTTAATGAGGGTCAAACTCTCTGCATCTGCCAGTGGAGCTGCTTTCATGTCATAAACGCAGATTGAGAAAAAAACAAGAGTATTTTTTCACATTTATGATATTTATGATATTGTTTTCATCATAAATGTTAAACGCATGTATCTAAACAGGGAGCTAATTGGTTGTAAAGTATTCAGGTGGGTTCCAAACATGAGCAATTGGCTTCTGCTTTGTAAGTCTTTCAAAGAAAATACTCGGCTCCTCTTGATATACACTGAAGGGGTTACGTCATTTTATAGAAGGTTACCGCCTTCAATAAAAGGAGTTTATTGTTTTATGATATAATAAAATATTTTCTTCAGGGGTTAGTGATTTTTATCTGTTTATTATGCCCTTTTCTGTAGTAGCTGTGAATTTTACCCTGTAACATACATAATTTTAGATTATTATACCAAGGATGCAGCAATATATTGAATATGTATTGGAATATTAGCCCCGTACTATATAGCTTCTGTGTAGCCATCTACTGATGCTATTTGCCAACGTTTTTCTGTTGTTTCGCGTCAGTGTTTGCTGGCTAAACTTTCAAAGGCAGTGTGATGATAAAATTAACTTCTGCATAACTTGTGTAAGGGAAATAATTGTTATTTTTGTTTATTTAAAGCAGCAACAGCTTTAAAGTTAAATCTGAGGTAGCGTTGATGGCTAAGTTATACAAATGGAAGTGGAACATTGAGCACCAGGGTCAAAAACCCTTAAAAAATGCTGTGTTTTTTGGTGTAGCAAAGAAGTTTGAAGATGATACTCACACAGAAAATTACAAACATACACATGCTTTCAGTCTGTTACCTATTGTATGGTTACCTCTCTAGAACTAACCGCATATTTTGCTTTATAGTGTTTCAGGTGTGTCTTGTGAGGCAAGTGGATGTTTAAAGTGCCTTACCCGGTAGAACAGAGGAATGTTGTCAAACAGGTAAGGGTAGGCAAAGGCTACGACTCTAAGACATTTGCTAAACTTTGGACTCTGGTACTCAGGGAATCTGGAGGGGAAAAAAAAGAAAGAAAGGCATTTTCAGTGGAGGAAGCTCTACAGAAACAGAATCATCATCGATAATGAAAACATTATGTAAGAACTGATTATTAACCTGCTACATTTTTTAAACAGAACATAAATTAAAATGGAATTACAGCTGAAAACAGCTTGAATGAGCCAGAAATGATAATAAAACAAATCTTTCTTTAAACAACTCAAAATATAAATACACGCAAATATATTTAAATTTACGAAGCATGTGGACCATGCTTCGTAAATTGCAGTGCACGCTCCTTTCCTATTGTTGCGTGAAGCCAGGATTGACTTTGAGTCAGTGAGTCAGGCTGTTACAGAACACGTTTAGCTGCCCTGTGTGTCAGCTCCTCCAACCTGCTCCAATTGAAACTGTGCTTGGAGTCAGTCACCGTTCAGGGCTGGTCCGTATAGTTGTGTAAAGCGCTTTGGGGCCCTTAGGGACTAGAAAAGCGCTATACAAATACAGGCCATTTACCACGCCATTTACAGATACATAACAACAGTTGTATTAAGAAGCAAGTTGCTCAATTGCACCTTCGAAATTCCATTCACCTACTGTGGTGTGTCCGAAGACTTGTCAATACTTTAAATAGATGACTCGCATGTTTTACGTAGGCACCTTGCATTTAAATAATGACAATGTAATGAAAAATACAGTTCAGAGGACGATAAACGAGACGGAGGAGCAGATTGTTAGCAAATACGTTTTGTTTACCTCTTAATGATGTCGTGATTATACTGTAGAAATGGTAAGCCAAGCCTTAGCGGTGGGAGAGATAAGTGAAAGAACAATCATTAGCTAGACCAAGCCAACATTTTCCAGTACATAAAGGTAATAAATATGATTATTGCTGTAAATGGAAAACGTGGAAAAGTGAATACTGTGTTTTGCCTCTTATGATCAAAGCAAGCTTTACATTTTCCAAGAGTTCTGATTTGCAGTCGCTGAGAATGATCTAGATTTTGATGTAAGCCACGCCCACCATTGTGCTCTACCAGACACGGTGCTCAGGCTGTTTGACAAGATTTACGTGACTCATGTACTCAAGTACAACCTCGAGATACAAAGACGACAAATATTTGTTAGTTGTCACATTACAATGTTGTCCTGGACCAGGTTCTCCCAACTGCTATAAACATATTTTCCTTCTTATTAGTTCAGCTGGAGTTGAAACACTGACTGCGTAACTGTATGCTTCCTAGAAAGTGTTACTGTGCTAATGACGACACGATAACATGCATGTTCGCCTATACAGCGTTACGTATAGCATGGGAAAAGGAAAAAGCATTTAGTGTGTTATTATGAGAAGATGCAAATGTTAGATCTTAACTGAATTTCTCAGAGGACTCCTCTAAAGCTTTCCATTTCAAAGTTTCACCCACAGCTGGAGCTTTAAATGGGCAAAAACGTTTAGATCAAACACACAGTCACACAGGCTAAAAAGGACCTGCAGCATGTTTGTGCTCAGTTCTGCACCATGCACCCGCAAAAAAAAGCTTTACTGTTGTTAGTTTTATTGTATCTGCACTCTTATGCGATGGAGAGGTTCTATCCTGTTTTTCCCCCCTTCATTTTCATACACAGTGAGGCACTTATATTTTATTCATCTTGCATAAGATGAGCTTTTAGATTTTAGATTGGCTTGAATCAGTTAAAAATTGATTTTGAGCTGGGGACGTAATGTTTTTTTCAGTTGGAAAATTTTGTTAAAAGCACAAAGTGAAGCCATCTGCTGTTAAGAAGGCTCGCATGTTAAATTGCATAGTACAGACACCTCGTCTTGCATAATAAAAGCATAAATCTAGGATAGAAACAGCATCAGCAGTAGGGATGTAAAAGTCATTTTTTCAGCTTACCTGGAGTAGCATGCTAGGATGGTGCAGATGACGGTGTTGAACACAGTGATGGTGATGTAGGACTGGTGGAAGGAGCTGTTCACCCACTTGTCGGGGAAAATGTAAGCTGAATAGACGATCGCTGAGCCTGCAGCCGAGCACACCATAAGCATGAAAATCTAGTCTTCCAGCACTCCATAATTCCATTAAAATCTGACCTAGAAAACTACCATAAGTTTAGACTGCGCCTGAACTTTAGAAAAGGGAATCCACATTGGTTTCACTGAACATGTAGTGGACCCACTACTGTGCAGTGGACGTCCCTGCCCCTTTCGAGTAGAAGTACAAATTCACCCATCGTGTATCTTCCTCGAACAGCTTTTGTTTTTCACTTACCCAGGCTGTAGAAACTGATAGAGCCATAGTCAAAAAAGAAGCAGATGTGGCGTGCCCGCACTGACATGGTGCTGAAGGTGTGAGCGCAGCTCGACGCCAGTGGATAAATGCAGCAGGTGAACAGGAAGATCACCATGGGCCAGGTGAAGGAGTCCTGCCACGCTTTCTGCATCAGCACCACCGTTACTAGTTTCCATAGGAAGTACCTGCCGGGAGAAAAACTGGGTTGAAGAAATCAGAATGGATGTAACACATGCTTATGACAGATGCGTCTAGTTATAAGGAGTATTTAGTAGTTTTAATTCGTTTAGTTTTGGAGTGTGATTATTTGATGGTGTACTCAGAACAAAAAGGGCTGTGTGCACAGACAGACTGCAGGAAGAAGAAACGGAGAAACACGATGCACGTGCTTTCATACGGGAAGGTCTAATGAATAGTTTGATGGTATGATATAAATCGAATGCTATGGCTTTTATAGTCACCAAATCAATGCTGCTGAACAAACATGGCAGATTTTCCAGCCGTGGCAAACAGAGCTCTGAGTCTGTTTAGGGTGACACTTTAGGTGGGGTTTTCCTTTCATTCGTCAGACATGGAAAAGGTTAATTATTAACTAAAGAGCACTGTAGCTAACTGATAATTATAAGGTTAAAAAAGAATCTGGCAGTCAAAGCTGAAAGACGCACATCGATGACTAAACCCAACTTCTATCATTGCTCTGTTTTGTTAGTAAGCTGCTCAGCGCTGAATTCACTGTGGTCATACCATTTGCGGTCACGTATAAATATGAAATAATATACTCTATATGTCAGCTGTGAGCACAGTAAACACACGTTGGCTCCCATGTTTCACACGGCTTTCTGTACAACCACTGAATGTCATTTTTCACATTTCTGTTTGCTGAAGGATTAAAGAACCACAAAGCAAAGTCTCAAGGACTACGAGGTGACATCCCAGCTGTTTCCCCTTCAAGTCTGTACACTGCGCTATGCTGTCTAGCTCCATATTTTATACACAGACCTGAGAGTCAAACTTTTCCTCAAGGCAAGAAAACTAATAAGTTTTTAAGTGTCCAGAAGTATTAACTGGAGCCGGAACGTCCAGCTGGCTCCGTGCTTTGAAGCGACACAGCAACATTAAGGAGGCCAGAAAACCTACATATAATAGCAGAAAGTTGTATGTAGCACCTATCAGTGTAGAAAATAGTACTTTATTACTCAGAAAATGATGTATTTGGCAGTTACCTCTGCAGCTGACTTGACTTTCCAAACACTTTTATCCTATCATGAGGATATTGTATTGCCTTGTGTATTGCAGTCACTGCCTCGACTTCTCAGAGCGCCTCACTAACAAATCAACATTACTCGTGCTTTTCCCATCACCGAGCAGTTAACTAATTGTGGCAGTTTATGCAAAAGTCTTCAGCACAGATCTGCTCATTACTACCTAGGTCTACATAGAGCCCCTGGACACCAACACCCATGTGTCCTTTGCTTATCTGAACACAAAGACACTCACAACCACCCATGCAATCGAAGGAAGGAAGTGCAGAGCGACTACTGGGAAAAGAAGCCTCTGAAGTACCTTTAAATCCTTACACAACAAGAACAGCATCGAGACGTTAGCTACAGAGCTGCCACAAGTCATGGACAGAGTCACGTTTGTCAAACAGACAGAGAGGAATCGCAAGTTTAGGAGGCCGAGGAGCCAAAACTACTTTAGAAAAGAGTCCTCGGTATTTTTCTTTGTCCACCTTTACTTCTGTTTGTTAGTCATGCAAACTCTTACCTTGGGTTTATCGTTGTGCTAACTGACAGGCTTTAAACTGGACAGGCTTAAATTACTGCACACAGTCGTCAGACTGGATTCCTTATCGCAGTTTTCAGATTTTAGTAATTCCCTCACGTAACGCACTGCCTAATCAGTGTAGCTCATGCTGAAACCACATCTACACTTGAGTCTTGAGTATAAAAAAGGACATTAAGTCTCCATCATAACTATGCTCAAATAGAAAAATGAAAGGTTTTCTGTAAATGCCAGGATGAATGATGATGAGCTAACTAGATTTAATGAGTTACTGATCAACTTTACAAATTTGAAAACTTCTTTGTCTGTTGTCTGGAAAGCTTTGTAATCCTCCTTCGTCCCAAATAGTCACAAATTTTGGTCAACAGGACAGTGCTCATAATGAATTGTGTAAACACAAACAGGCTCATATTAAGATTGGGCATCGTCATACGCAAAATGACAGTGACAGGGAGGCACGGTGATAGGGGACCCGCATCGTTGCTGAAATCACAACAAACATCTGTGTATATTCAGTCCTCGTGTTACGTAAGTCAGTGCAAACAGATGCTGCTGAAGCTGCAGGTCCCGTGAGCCTTTTGATCTCCATTCTGTGAAAACTGGCCACGCTACTTTTAAACTTTTTTTTTTTAGTATTAGTACTGTAACGTGCCACTGATCCTCTGCCATCTGTTGAACTCC
This sequence comes from Copadichromis virginalis, assembly GCF_057382275.1. Taxonomy (NCBI): domain Eukaryota; kingdom Metazoa; phylum Chordata; class Actinopteri; order Cichliformes; family Cichlidae; genus Copadichromis; species Copadichromis virginalis. Next base: position 30,357,629 of record NC_140618.1, read on the forward strand.
ATCAAGACGTGCACATAACATGAATTCTAAGCGCACTGTACTGATAGAGGTGATAAGACTTAAGTCCGACTGCAGAAAATGCCACGAAGGTATAAGGTAAGCAAATATTCAAAGAAAATTCTAGAAAACTCAGAGTCCTACGAGCTTTACAAGATGTGCAAGATTCCTTCTTTCATGAATCCGACCAGGCTGGTCAGGAGGGAGTGTAAAATCACGTACACTCTTCTCTGCTTTAAAAAGCTGCTTCTCTGCTGCCCCTTTATTCACAGCCGGGTCAGCACAGCCGGGAGCGCTGCTTTTCTGCTCAGCTTTGCTTCTGTATTAATATTTTTATTTAGTAAACGGAGAAAATAGTAGAAAGACTTCAGTAACTATGATGTAAGACTGTACTTGATCGCTCAGCTGTCACCTCATGTACAAACCAGGCCACCTGCCAGCTGAATCTAAATTCTGTCAGGTGTGTCGCATGTTGTCAATCTTTCCAAGCGCACAGCAGGGGGGTGAAAACAACTTTGCAGTGAAAGAAAAACAAGAGAAAAAAAATTGTCAGCTGTACCAGGTGGGCAGAAAATGGGTCCAGATATTGAGCGTCTCATTGGTCATCTGGAAGAGGCTCAGGATGCAGTCGGTGGCTGAGCTCCGGGGGTGCCGGTACCCAGTAATAATGCCGTCCTCATGGAAAACCTCAATGAAGAAACACTTGCAGTTAGTGCTCTGCCCAAATGTGAGAAGACCAATTTTGTTTTCACCTCTTCTGAGAGTTTAACAAAGAATGCATGACTAGGACTTCTCAAATATAAAAGCGGTTTGTTTCTTTTTCAACATTTTGCATGTTTGAGATTTGTCTTTGAAATTTTTTCTTTTTTCAAATTTCTAGCACTTATAAAAAGCGAAAAATTGTAAAGATTGAGTGAAGGTAAACTTACTTTGGGCACTTGATTGATGGTGAAGACTCGTGGCAATTTGATGAGGCTGAGCATGACTATGGCAAGGTGCTGCTGTCTGAGAGGCGAGCTTAACTGAAGCTATAAGCCGGGTGTGTCTCCGTCTTTTATAAGGTTTGCGTTGTCATGCTGTTCTCAAGGTTCCTCCCCTATCGTGTCCTCCCTCTTCAAACCCAACGAGAATTTCCAGTGTACCTGTGCCACTCCTACTCCTGCTGTCTCTCTGGAGGCAGAGGGTATGCACACACAGGTGTATGCTCACATAAACAGACACATACACACACCTGCTGCTTGGCCACAAAAAAAAAGTTTGACAAGACTGGACCAAAATTACTCATGTCACAGCGACATTAGCGTTATGAAACAAAGCTATTGTTATTTTGTAATTGCGTAACACTCCTGTGGCAAAGACAGTCTGCCCAGTAAGGCAGGTTTTGCAACGGAGGACAATATTTTTAGACAGAAGTTCAGAGTTTCAGGCCAGATAAGGCTGACATCATGAATGTAGGGTGTAAATCGGCCTGGCAGAAAAGTCAACAGAGTTCCTTTCACGCACTTTCCTGCTCGCCTCCCTGTTAAACTGACATGTCACCATCTACCCTCCACCTCCCCACCCCCAAACCGACATCAGCCGTCACGCCCGGTAGAGACGGCCGAGCCCAGTCGGACCTCCCCGGGCCTGTTATCTTGTTCAAACTCTGAAGCAATGAAAGCAAACATGTCTCACTGCTCCTGCAGAATTAGGAAGGGGAAAGTAGGATAAGCCTTTTTATGTGGCTTGTTAGATCCTTTGTGTTGCACATGAGAGAGAAAATCAATTTGGTTCTTTTTTCTTTTTCTATTTTCAATTTGGCGAAATAATTTTAAATCACGAAAGAGTTTTTGATCTGAGTAAAACTACGAGCTGTTATAAAAAATGTCATGCTGGCTTAAGAATAGACACCAAGTTAATCATCCATCTGGTTTTATTCCTCTAATCCTTGATATCAAGCTTCTGTTTTCACATTCCTTCAAACTATTCTGGACCTGTTTTGTTTTAAATATACACAAAGTCCCTTAAACCACTCGATCTTGTACTGGTCTCCAAACCATCACTATTGCACCCTCAGTGATCCACCTTTTCCGTGTTGGGTTGTGAGCTGCAGCTCAGTGCCATGAACTAACGCGTGCACTGCAATGGAGCACCTTGGGATTTCATTCCGCATTCCCTCAGAGGAGCAGAGCTGCCAGAGCAACATCTCGAGTTGAAAATCCACCAACAGGAGCTGCTCGTCTCACCGGGAGTTTGGCTTGGCTCGAGGTCAGTTACAGTTAAAGTGTGAGTTAATATGTAAGTATTTAAGAGTTTTAGGGCCAACAGTGTAAACAAAGTCAAGTGCAGAGGGTTATGACTTTGGTAGAGGAGAGAAAAACAAGGTTATTTGTAGGACACCCCAAAGCACACCCCAGTGAGAGCGAATTCATGGTCTCCCTGCGGAGTGAAGAGAGAAACGGACGAAACATGGTGTCTGAATTTTATAATTACACCTCATTTTTTTGTTTTAATATAATTATACTCATAAACTTGACTTGAGTTATTCAATACAAGGGAGGAAAAAACACAATGAGAAAACAAATTTCCAGAAGTTTCTGCTCACACTCATCCAGCTTTACTGATGGGTGTGGTTGGCACACAGGACAACACATTTCACGCGCTAGCTTAATCCTGAACGGTACAGGCTAATGGAAAATTTCTTGTGGCAATGTTGTGGTTGAATCTGCACAGACGAACAAAATCTTCTACAGTGTTGTTTTGGTTTTTGTACTTACAGTAACTACAAAGTAGGGCTGCCACAAACGATTATTTTGATAGTCGACTAGTCACCGATTATTTATGCGATTAGTCGACTAATCAGATCATCATCCACTGGACGTAAAACTACAGCTTATTGCACCAGCAGCATCTGCTCTTATATAACTATCATTAGCTTACAGCTTTAAGCTTTTAAGGTGCTAACTAAAAATAAAGACAAGATGATAGTTTATTCAATTTTAATGAAATTTGCAGATTGTTTCGGTAAAGTTTAATAAACTCCTTGCTATCTAAAATATAACAGGACACCGGAGTATATTCTCCAGCATCTCACACTTCTGATAATCAGCTGTCTGCTTGACGTTTATTCAGCTGTGTAAAAACTATAACTTTAATCTCAGACAAACTGATTTACTCAGGAACAAATAAAATACTAAAAAAAAGCCAAACAATAACATTTTTAATTTATCTAAGTGACTCATATATATTTAACCTGAGTCGCGAAAGACGGCGGTGGGTTTGAAAACAATTTGCCGGGAGTCCGGTGTTCTCACGGCGCTAGTGACCTAGCCCCCGGCTAGCTATCGAGCTAGTGGGTAACAGACGTCTCCGAAAACGTCGGAGCGCTTTTGAAAATATGTGGTGTCTTGATAAACTGAGCAGATATTTGAGGTTTACACAGCTACATTCTCGCCTGAAAATATGTTAAACGTTTATTTTGTGACCCAGAAAGAATAATAAGAGTAATATTAAAACTAACTAGCTACCGCCATTGTTGGAAACTAAGCTGGGCCGCGCTATGAATTCTGGGACACAGCTGCTTCTTCTTCTTCGGGGTTTAACGGCAGCTGGCATCCTTGTACATGCTGTGCTGCCATCTTCTGTTTCAGTCCGTTATTACACTCTTAAATCCTGCTATTATTCCTGTGTCTTTTGCGATCTTACAAAGCTTCAAACGACACGTCGACTATTAAATCAGTCGTCGACGATTTTGATAGTCGACGTAATCGTGACTAGTCGACAAATCGTGGCAGCCCTACTACAAAGTACTGGTACTGTCCAGTTTTACAGTATTTTTTCCTCTTCAGTGAGTCACAAATCGAATTAAATGAAGTGTATTTAATTTGATTACCTCCATCTATAAGTCATCTGCGCAAAATCATGTTGCAGCATGTCTCATTTAGCACACGGTTACTGTGAAGAAGTGAACAAGGAGGCGCAGGAAATTGTAGCTGTGTACGCTCTGCCCTGGAGAGCACAAAGACTTCATTTAGAAGTGTTGCTATGATTATACTTTAACTGATGTGAAGATGTGATGTGGGTTTTTTTCAGTGTTTGTGTGAACAAGAATGGTTGACATTTAACTAGCAACAAGCCAGTGAGGCGAATCACAACAAAAGCTGAAACCCCCACCATCATGCTGTAATTTAAACTGAATTCATGCTAAATGAACATGATTAAGGCCCTGTTTAGTGTTGGGACAGGTGTTTTTAAACATTTAAAGTACCGAAACATCATGAAATAACTTCTTCATGAGATCACAGAAGAAAACTGCGTTGCCACGTTGTTAGCTATACCCGTTCCACTGCTTGTTAACTCAAATGTTTAAGTAGCCAATCACATGGCGGCAACTTGGTGTATCAACTGATTTTTTGAACATGACAATGAGTTTAACAGCTCAGCAGATAATACTTTTATTAATATTAACATCATATCTCCTTATCTCAGCAGATTTAAGTCTAATAGAGCGCCGTGGGATGTAGTTGAAAGGGAGTTTGTACTGTAATTTTTACAGTGGGAGCCTGTTATAGTACAAAAACTTTAAAATAACAAATAGAGCTGGGAGTACTTTACTGTAATTTAACAGGGTGATTTCTTATGGTGTGTCTGAAAACATTTGCACGCTGTAAAAAGATTTTATCGCAGTGTCTCTACCACTTCCTGCTGTTTATCAGCTGACAGAGTCTGCACCGAACCTGTCGCCTCATATACCGTCTGCCCACTGTTTCATTAGTTTTTCTTACCACTGCAAGGCCTTCACCCTATGACATCCAGCAAATCTCAAACCACCTTCTCATATTACAGGAATAATTAACAACAGGCAACAGCAACAAGCCAGTAAGCAAGCCTCAAAGACCTGCTGCTCTTATACACATTAAATACACTCCTTGCATTTTAAAATTTGTTTCTTAATCTTGAATGTTTAACAAATAAGACGTATTATTAATGACAGCATTAGTAGTAATAAACTGGATTTTTAGCTTCCAGCTGATACCTGGTTTAGTTATTTTGGTATCGCAGAGCTGACTGAAATATTATATTGGTGAATATTGCTCCTGTACAGACAGGTGAGTTGGTGGAATCTCTGTTGTTATTACTACTTACTATGTACAATGCCATGAAAAAGCCCCCTCCTCTCGTTTCTTCTTCTTCTTCTTTTTTAAAATGATTATATTAGACAAAGATAACCTGAGTGAACATAAAATGGAAATGATTACTGCAAGACAAATCACTTAAATAGAATCTGTTTGAAATGGGACTAAGATCTCAAAAAGCAACACATCATGCCACGATCTACAGAAACAACTAAGAAACAAAGTCAGTGACATCTACAGTCAAGGGTCAAAAGTCATTTCTAGGGCTTTGGGACTACAGTGAATCAAAGGGAGAGCAATCAATTACAAATGGAGAAACTATGAAACAGTGGTGAACCTGCCCAGGAGAGGCTGGCCTACCAAAATCAGTGCAGCGATGACTCATGCAGGAGGCTGGCAAAGAACCCAGAACAATATCTGAAGAACTGCAGGCCTCACATGCCTCGGGTAAGTTCCACAGTCATGAATCAACAATAAAACAAAATGGACAAAAATGTCAGGAATGGCATTCAAGTAGAAAATCACTTCTGACCAAAATGAACACAAAGACTTTGTCTGTGAAGGTTCTCAGTCATCCAGGTCATCGTAGTCAAAGGAGACCCAGCAACACGCTCAGACAAAAACTGGTTCACCCGAAAGACAAAACGCCAAAACACAGACTTAACAATGTGATGTATGCTGTACAGTGCAGCGAGGAATGCTCAGACCTCTACATTGGAGAGACCAAACAGCCACTTCACAAGCGCATGGCACAACACAGAAGAGCCACCTCCACAGGACAAGACTCAGCAGTCCATCTGCATCTTAAGGATAAAGGACACTCTTTCGAGGATGCCAACGTTCACATTTTGGACAGAGAGGACAGATGGTTTGAAAGAGGAGTGAAAGAAGCCATCTATTTACACTGTGAGCGACCATCTTTGAACAGAGGCGGTGGTTTACGACACCAACTCTCTGCCATCTATAATCCAGTTTTGAGATCCCTTCCCAGACGCCTTAACGCCCACTCACATCCTGGGACAGCTGATCTCAGGAATTCGCATGATAAGGTGGGGCCAGGTTTCACAATGAACGCACCCGAAACTCTGGCTGACTGGGACCCACACCCAGTTTCACACCTTGGCTCAGGCGATTAGAGGATCATCAGGGGGTCCTTTTGTCCCTCTGTGGGGGGATACTCCCACTAGGTTTATATCTGGGACTCTCCACCATTTGACCTCAGAACTGAAGAAGCTTCTCGGATGAGAGGTGAAACGTCTTCAAGTAACTTAAAGAAGTCCAGACGCTTTTCTTTGCAAGCTCCTTTGACAACACAAAGACTTGTCTCACATTTACCAGAAAACATCCTGATGATCGCTGAGACTTTTGGGAAAATATTCTGTGGGCTGATGAGGCAGAAGCTGAACTCTCTGGAAGGTTTGAGTCCCACCTCTGCGTAAAACTAACAGCATTTCAAAAAAAGAAAGAAAATCATAGAAACAGTCAAACATGGTGGTGGTAGTGTGATGGTCTGGGCTGTTTTGCTGCCTCGGGACTCGGAAGACTCGCTTTGGTAAATGGAACCATGAATTCTTCTACCAAAACATCTTGAAGGATAACATCCAGCCATCGGTTCATGCCCTGAAGCTCAAGCTCACTTGGTTTATGCAGCATGACTGAAAACACACCAACATGTACACCTCTGAATGGCTCAAAAAACAAACTGGCGTTTTTGTAGTAGCCTATTCAAAGTCATAACTGTAAATAGATGTCGTCCATCTAAAGCGCCAGGAAGAAGCTGTGATGGCAAAAAAAAGAAACAGCTGGAGAAATGAGAGAAAATATAAAAATATAAACTGCAAATTTATTTTTAAATTTATAAAAATGGACTTTACTGCTACAAAAATGAAATAAAAATAGCCAAACAATCCTACATCTCCCAACAATGATCTGTCTAATTCTAATATACATCAAACACCATCATTCATAAGTTCCCCTCACACTGACCAGCTGACGTGCAGTAAAAGAGCTGCGATATCGACTGAGGCGAAACATTAAGGTGATGACATATTAAAAGGATAAACTTGAGCTAATGAGCACAGAGACATAACAAAGGCATGATGATGATCCCATACAGGGTCACTGGAAGGTTTACTGAAAACGTGACTCGAATGCTGTGACCTTTACGTGCGTCAGTATTTGATGCTGGCTGAAGACTGTTATAGATGACTCTGATGTGTGAAACAGCTGTCTCCACCATCATCAGTCAAGCACTGTTTTAAGGATCATCTATAGAGAAATAATGCAAATGTGAAGAATCACTGATATGAGTGGATGGTAGCAGACAAGTGCATTTTACTTCACGGACACCCAAAATCAAAATAAGACTCTCTGTTAAATTGGCACTTGTAATTTCCCATCTTGCCACAAGGTGTCAGTGTTTTATTTTGGATTCTTACCTTTGTTTTCCTCTTGGATTAATTAATTTGTCACTCAGTGCACAGCTACTTTTTGTTTTGTTTTAACCTTATGTCACAGGGAATTAAAGCAGATCACTGTAGGGAGAGAAAGGTCTTCGTGTGCCGCTAGCTCCTTTTATTGACTGTTAATGAGAAAAAGTAACAAGTTCGCTTCAGGCTAGAGCCCCCCTCCCTCTTCCCTCTCCCCTCTCCCCTCTCCCATGCAAGAGATGAACCTCCTGTGGCAAGCCCTGAATGTTCGTGTAACATCAGCACAACCACCGTGGAGCTCTCCTCGCATTAAGCATTCATTGAGTCATTGTTGCTGAGGCAAACATTGCCGTACTTAAGAGAAGTCGGTTTCTGCTTACTGCGGATGACTGCACAAATATTAAAACCAGTCTTCTCATTTTGATGGAAGAAAAAAATGATTAAAAAAAAATAAGTGAATTTAATTTTCAGCATCTTAAAGCCACCCTTCCACTGAGGTCATTTCTGATGAGGCTTCAGTGAACAGCAGATAGGTTAACTGAAGAGTCAGATGCATTTCTCAGGTCTTTGCCAGGTTTATTCTGATGACTTTCAGATACTGCTACAGACAGTTTTTTAGGCCTATCTCTTCTTCGTTTATTCTCAACTTGTCCCATTTTCTCATTTTTTTTAAGGACACACTGCAACCATGTTGATAATTAAAATTGTTTCTGTTATGTACAGTGTTGGGAAGGTTACTTTTCAAATGTATTCCACTACAGATTACAGAATACATGCCCCAAAACGTATTTTGTAACATATTCCGTTATGTTACTCAATGAGAGTAACGTATTCTGAATACTTTGGATTACTTAATATATTTTCATGCTTTTACAACTACATGAATGTACTATTGCTGTGTGATTTATTACTATTATTGAAGGTTACTCGCCATAATACCAACTAGATTTTTAAATCTTAATATAAATGAGTAACAGTAGGTGGACATTAGGTAAGGCTGCACTTTTTGCAGTGATCTCGTGTTGAAAACTATTCCACGCGTATATAAAACAGGTCAGCGGCCCCGAACCGTATCAAAGGGACCTCTGGCTCATACGTCGGGTTCCGTGTCGGGCTCGTAGCTGAAAACTAGCTTTACTTTGTTGTCTGGGTCAACTTTGCTAGCGAGAGACAGAGAAAGGCTACTCCAACATACTGTTTCGGAGGAAAACACGAACACAGTGTACAGTCGAGTATTAATAGCTTGTTTACAACTGGGCTCGTCAGGCACTCATTTTGGCTGCAGTGGTTATTATTATATTTACATGCTTCCAGCTCCCGTTTCTGGTCGGTGACAACTGGTACTTTTTGATTCTCCTTGTTCTAATAATAACCAAAAATAGGAGGGCATAGCCTAACATATGAAACAGGAAAAGACTGCTGTGTAATCCATTTATTTCAACAAAGTAACTGTATTCTGAATATCACCTTTTTAAATGGTAACTGTATACAGTTACTCATATTTTGTATTTTAAATGCGTAACACCAGTACATGTATTCCGCTACTCCCCAGCCCCAGCAGGTTACAGTGGGGCAAAAAAGTATTTAGTCAGCCACCGATTGTGCAAGGTCCCCCACCTAAAATGATGACAGAGGTCAGTAATTTGCACCAGAGGTACACTTCAACTGTGAGAGACAGAATGTGAAAAAAAAAATCCATGAATTCACATGGTAGGATTTGTAAAGAATTTATTCGTAAATCAGGGTGGAAAATAAGTAGTTGGTCAATAACAAAAATACAACTCAATACTTTGTAACATAACCTTTGTTGGCAATAACAGAGGTCAAACGTTTACTATAGGTCTTTACCAGGTTTGCACACACAGTAGCTGGTATTTTGGCCCATTCCTCCATGCAGATCTTCTCGAGAGCAGTGATGTTTTGGGGCTGTCGCCGAGCAACACGGACTTTCAACTCCCGCCACAGATTTTCTATGGGGTTGAGGTCTGGAGACTGGCTAGGCCACTCTAGGACTTTCAAATGCTTCTTACGGAGCCACTCCTTTGTTGCCCGGGCGGTGTGTTTTGGTTCATTGTCATGTTGGAAGACCCAGCCTCGTTTCATCTTCAAAGTTCTCACTGATGGAAGGAGGTTTTGGCTCAAAATCTCACGATACATGGCCCCATTCATTCTGTCCTTAACACGGATCAGTCGTCCTGTCCCCTTGGCAGAAAAACAGCCCCATAGCATGATGTTTCCACCCCCATGCTTCACAGTAGGTATGGTGTTCTTGGGATGCAACTCAGTATTCTTCTTCCTCCAAACACGACGAGTTGAGTTTATACCAGAGGTGGGACCAAGTCATTGTTTTGCAAGTCTCAAGTAAGTCTCAAGTCTTTATCCTCAAGTCTCAAGTCAAGTCTCAAGTAATGTCAGGCAAGTCAGAGTCGAGTCTCAAGTCACTGGTGTAAAAGTCCGAGTCAAGTCACAAGTCTGAAACTTTGAATTTCAAGTCCTTTCGAGTCTTTAAAAAAAACAAACGAAAAAATAATGTTGCAGTTATGCTAAATGTAAATATTAGACCATGTAATTTTAAAATCTGTGTTTTTCTCAACACATACAAAATAGTGAACTTAGAAAATATACACAAATTGTGAAATTGCACCTCTTTAAAATGCAGCTCAATTAAACCTAGCTCCAAGAATAATTTTCACCGACAGTTCTGAGATACGCTGCATGTTATTCTTGGATGCGGTTGTAGGACCGGCTTTGAAATCGCATGACAAAAATATCATACACATTTAAAAAAAAACTGCATCACCAACGTAGCCTGGACAACATTTGCTAGTTAGATGAAGTCAGCTATCTCATCGTAGCATATTTATATGCATATTTATAATCATACGGTTCTTGGAGTGAGTGCATACACTCATGAAGTTTAGTAACTTCAGGTCACTGCAACAAGCCCAGGTACAGTTTACCGACGGATGGGTGCAGGACCTTGAAATGCACCGTGTAGAACGAAAGACCATCGTACGTATCATAAGTTTACCAGTCTCACAAATCGTCTTCATAAATACACATTCGTTAACCGTTTATTAATAGGACCTTTGAGCTCAACGGTAATTAATTAGTAGTGGAAATAATTTCTGGTACGCGTTACAGAAATGTAGCAGTGACAATAATATTGTATGCTGTAATCGCACTGGGCAATTAGTGATACAAAAAACCTGTTTTATCCTGTGAATAAAAGTATATGTTTTTGTCAATGTACCATAATAACAGAAGCGAAACGCAATATTGTGTCAGGACAATTCACTATTTATGCACAATAAACACAATAAATAAAGGAGCATAGCGCGACAATTTCTGTTCAGCGCCAGACTTGCTTGTAACCTATATCACTAATTATGTTAAGAAAAATGACACATTAACTACAACAGCAGACTGACCTTTGTGTAAATGCTTGGAGCAGACTAACCTGTGAGCTGGAGTGTTCTGGGACGTTATATTTGATCTTTGAATGGCTGCAATCCAGTCGCCTCTGTTACTTCGGAAACATGGTTTGAACAATTTCTCTTCAACGACGTAATCCGATAACAACCGATCTCTTTACCCGTCGGCTTCCCGTGGCTGTCATGCGACCGGCTATTGCAGTTAATAATACAACGGCTTCTTGACATTTTTGTGTTTCTTTTTATCGCTGTGTGACTGATTTTAATTGAAAGCCTGCGTGCGCTAGTACCGCTTGCCACGAGTTCCCAGAATCCTTTGCGGTTCTACCCGTGAATGACGTCACATTTTCAATCTCTATATAATATGCGTGTTAAATTTTATATTTGGGGTGAAATATCAAGTCTTTTCAAGTAAACCGGTTCAAGTCCAATTCAAGTCCCAAGTCATTGGTGTAAAAGTCCAAGTCAAGTCACAAGTCTTAGAACATTTTTTCAAGTCAAGTCTAAAGTCATAAAATTAATGACTCGAGTCTGACTCGAGTCCAAGTCATGTGACTCGAGTCCACACCTCTGGTTTATACCAAAAAGTTCTACTTTGGTTTCATCTGACCACATGACATTCTCCCAATCCTCTGCTGTATCATCCATGTGCTCTCTGGCAAACTTCAGACGGGCCTGGACATGCACTGGCTTCAGCAGCGGAACACGTCTGGCACTGCGGGATTTGATTCCCTGCCGTTGTAGTGTGTTACTGATGGTGACCTTTGTTACTTTGGTCCCAGCTCTCTGCAGGTCATTCACCAGGTCCCCCCGTGTGGTTCTGGGATCTTTGCTCACCGTTCTCATGATCATTTTGACCCCACGGGATGAGATCTTGCGTGGAGCCCCAGATCGAGGGAGATTATCAGTGGTCTTGTATGTCTTCCATTTTCTGATGATTGCTCCCACAGTTGATTTTTTCACACCAAGCTGCTTGCCTATTGTAGATTCACTCTTCCCAGTCTGGTGCAGGTCTACAATACTTTTCCTGGTGTCCTTCGAAAGCTCTTTGGTCTTGGCCATGGCGGAGTTTGGAGTCTGACTGTTTGAGGCTGTGGACAGGTGTCTTTTATACAGATGATGGGTTCAAACAGGTGCCATTCATACAGGTAACGAGTGGGGGACAGAAAAGCTTCTTACGGAAGACGTTACAGGTCTGTGAGAGCCAGAGATTTTCCTTGTTTGAGGTGACCAAATACTTATTTTCCACCCTAATTTACGAATAAATTCTTTACAAATCCTACCATGTGAATTCATGGATTTTTTTTTCACATTCTGTCTCTCACAGTTGAAGTGTACCTCTGGTGCAAATTACTGACCTCTGTCATCATTTTAAGTGGGGGAACTTGCACAATCGGTGGCTGACTAAATACTTTTTTGCCCCACTGTATGTACACAACACTGGCTCAACCCTTTAGCTGGGTTCCTTTGATAGTCATAGATCAGTGTCACAAACAAAATCAAAAACCACTGAAAATGGAGTGAAAAAGCAGCAAATGTCTAAAACCTTCAGTTCGGATGTAGAACGAATGCTCCACATCCGAAGCCAGATATAAAAGTGAGGGTGCACAACACTATAAAGTACCTATAATACACACATTGACCAACTACAACATCAGAATGTTTGGTGCCTTTAAACAAGATGGTCCTTCGCTCAAGTAAAAGTAGCAATGCTACGAGATAGTTTCAAAACTTTAATCTTGCACTTGTAGTACAGATTAACTGCTGTTGTTACTACTACTCATAAATTATCATGAAAGCAGCTTTTATTGTTGTATTTGATGGAGGTGCCACTATTTTTATTAAGTGACAGGGAGTTAAACCTGTAACAATACATCATGTTTTTACAAGCACGGTTATAAAATTCACAGCTACACATAAGCAAACTGGCATTAAAAAATACACACAAGTACAAATAACATAGCAAGATACACATGTTACAATCAAACAATCATCTTCCTGCTTCACAGTTACCATTTTTAATAATAGTAGCGATTGTGTTCTGCTGATTCTGTGTTTTTTTTGTGCGAGTGTCGGGGAATACAAAGAGACCAATCGGGCTGCTGTGCTGCAGCTGCTCAAAGACTCTGCTGCCTCCCTGGTGTTTTGGTTGATGAGGTGTAGTTTGTGTCTCCAAATGAGGAGCATGTGTGGCAGACAGCCCCCTGATACATTATTAATAGTTGCTAGACTCCAGGCGCTCTTTTCTTCCCTCTGTTGAATTTCAGACCTTCACAGCTTCTTCTTCTTCGCTCCGTCTAGAAACACTCCCACCACACACTTGCTTTCCCCCCCTCTGTACATCAGTGCATCATTTTCCTGTTTACCCTACCCCCTGCCGTCACCCCATCCCCTCATTGTTCTCCACCAGCTTCCATCTTCATACCTGACTCAGCTGCTGATTAGCAGCGAAGGCTTCTATTCTCTCGGCTGCGTAAACCAAAGTCTGTCAGCTTCTTATAAATGAGCAAAAAATAAAGCAATTACCTGGCTTAGAAACTGAAACAGTAGATTCATTTCATTCTACAGTAATGACTTCTTCTTTGTCTCTGGTGTTCTTTTAGTAGCGAGGATGAGGCCGAGCTGAATTTGACACACCGTCAGCTCAATAGCACAAATGAAACCAGATAAGAAGTGAAGTTGGGAAATGATTTGGCAGAGCGCAGGGAGAAACAGATTGCCTGACAACAGTAGGTAAAAGCTAATGAGGACTTCAAAGAACTTCAACAGTTTGGAACATGTGTTTCTTCTCTTTCAGAGAGCAGATCGATTGATTCTTTAGGAAAATCAACCTGGTAGTAGCTGGCTTACGGGGATGTGTTATATGTGTTATTTTGTGTTTAATTGTCTCAGTTTTTACAAAATAGTTTAAACTGAAACATGTTAATACATAGAAGGTTGAGATTTAGCATATTGGAAGGGCTAAGCTAGCTGTCCAGACCCATGAATTCTTCTTGCTAAGCTCGTTGGTTGTTGGTTGTAGCCTGATAGATCAATTAAATAACTATGAACGTAGCATGGTTGGAATATCCTGTAACCTAAATAACCACTAGTTATGTATGCAGAAGAGCGTCTCTGAATGCACATCGCACCTTGAAGCAGATGCCCAGCAGCAGAAGACCACACCGGGTGTCCTCCTGCCAGCTAAGAACAGCAAACTGAGGCTATAATTTGCAGAACCTCACAAAAATTGGACAACAGAAGAGTGGAAGAACACTGCCTGGTCTGATGAGTCCTGATATCCGCTCTATCATTCAGATAGTGGGATTGGAAGTGGACGTAAGCTTGGATCTGTCCTGCCTTTTATCAGTTGTCCAGTGGTGTAATGATGTGGGGGGTATTTTCTTGCAAGTATTTTCTTTCTTTCTCCATTTCAGGATCTATCCAAAAAGTTGCTTCTGATCATCAGGATGTAGCGAGAAACAAGTAACGAGAGACGTTTCTCCTCCTGAAAATGTCCAGATGAACAGACTCAACTTTTTGGGATTTCCTTACCTGGATGTTTGAGCATAAAGACATTTCAGGATCGAGTTTAAAACTCGATTACTTGTATTTAAGAGTGCCAATGGTTTGGGCCCCCGTCATTGACAGAGTGTTTGTAACCCTACAGTCCTACCAGAGCACTGAGGTCTACTAAGCAGCTGTTTCGAGCTTAAACGCAGAGGTGATTGGAGCTTTTCAGTGGTGGCTCCTAATCTTTGGAACAACTTACCCTTTTTCCATGAGAGCTGCTGTCTCTCAAACATCATAAAGCATTTTTAAAAACCTGCTTATTCTTGCTTGTTTTTGAGCCTAGTGTTTGTATATTATTATGCAAACACGGCCTTTTTTACTGTATTTTTTGTTGATTTAGTGACTGTGTATTGTGTATATGTTGCAAACTTGTACAGCATTTGTTCTATAGAAATAAACTTTGACTTGTTGCAACTGAGCACCATTTAAATGCCAAAGCCTACCTGAGTATTGCTGACCACGTCCATCCCTTTATGACCACAGTGAACCCATCTTCCAGCAGGCTAATACACCATGACACAAAGCTCAAATCACCTCAGTGTGGTTTCTTGAACATGACAATTGAGCACCTTTAGGATATCAGTAGATGGACCAGAATCTCCGAGTGCTGTTTCCAGCATATACATAAGTATTTCGATCAACGTGTAAAAGACTACAAACTCCGTGGAAGTTTTGAAGTTGCACTGTTGCACTGTTTCTGTTTTCTTTCAGCTCGATATTTCCACCTCCATTTCTTTTCTTTTCCCACCTCCCCTGAGAACCCAGACAACACACAAACAAATCCAATAACGCAGGGTTCAACGGTGTGTTAATTTCATCAAGTGGGTAAATTTATGGACACTATAAAGCCTGTGGCTTCTGGGCACCAGAGTACCAAGTATTCACTGTAATTTTATCATGGGCATCTCAAAGGCATCTGAATGGCAGCAGAGGAGGTAGAAGAGGCTGATACAAAGGCCGTGAAGAGGCCGAGCTTATCGGGTTTATGTAGGGCTAATTACAGGACTGGGAGACAGACTCTCTGTCAGGAGGCACAGTAACATCATTAGCGTCAAGAAAAGAGGAGGAATGTGACGTGTGGGGTAGTGAGGGAGAAATTATGGGTGGATTGTATTAATGCCAAAAGGTAATGAAAAATGCAAGCGGGTGGCAGGAGATACAGTCCTTCTCAGGTGTCTGCGCTTTTTCACTGGATCAGAATAGCCTAATTAGGATTAATAATTAATCAGGATTGTTTTCCTTCCCAGCAGTTTCACAGAGACCGTGTTCAGTATGGATAAACTGTTTCTATAATACAGTCAGAAATGCCTGTCACCCATAATAATGTGTGAAGTTGAGTTAGAAATGTTCGAAAGAGCTCTGATACAAACAGCAACTTTACCAGAGGCGTCAGGTAAAGTCGTTCAAAGGAAAAGATCTGATCGGGTGTGGAGTGTCACTCAAAGTACCGAGAGGAGCCAGTTGACATGTACAATCTGGCACTGGAGTATATCTGGAATAACTGGGAACTAGTTAAAAGCCACTCAACCCTCTCTGATGACAGCGAATCAGAAATTAGAGATGTTAATACAGAGGATGGCAGAGCAGGTGGTTTGATTATGAGGCGCACAATTAAATTATACAGGAGGGTTTGTCATTAGACCCGAGCAGGCAGAAATGACATTAGTGGGGTGCAGGCTTGAGTGATGGACTAAATGGTTACACTGATGATCAAATCAATCCCGCTGGTCTGGTTTCACCTGAACAGAATTTTTCGTTGCGACTCAGTAATTCCAACTTAATTAGTTTCATGCTGGCACGCAGTGCTGCGAAAAAGTATTTGCCCACTTTCAGATTTCTTAGTTTTTTGTATATATGCCACATTTACATGTTTCAGATCATCAAATTCATTTCGATATTGGATAAAAAATAAAAAAAAACCTACAAAAACACAAAATGCAGTTTTTAAATGATGATTTCATGTATTAAGGGAAAAAAGTTACCCAAACCTACTTGTCCCTATGTGACAAAGTAGTTGCCCCTAAACCTGATAACTGGTTGCGCCAGTTATGGCAGCAAGAATTGCAATCAAGTGTTCAAGTAACTGGCAACGAGTCTTTCATAATTATGTGGAGGAATTTTGTCCCACTTTTCTTTGCAGAATTGCTTTAATTCAGTCACTGTGGAGAGTTTTCAAACACGAGGGGCGTGTTTAAGGTTTGTGTCTTAATCTGATTTAATTCTGGACTTCCTGACTTTTCTTTTTTGAGCCATCCAGAGTTCGATTTCCAGTAAGTCGTCCAAGTCCTGAAGCAGCAAAGCAGCCTCAGACCATCATGCTACCACCACCATGTTTGACTGGTGATATAATGTTCTTTTTATGAAATGCTGTGTTAATTTTACACCACATGTACCAGGACTCAGTTTCCAAAGTATTTTCCCAGAGGATCATCAAGATTTTTTTGTCATTTTCGCTCAGTCTCTTTCTTATTGTTGGATTATAAACTCTGACCTTAACTGGTTGAAGTGAGGCCTGCACTTCTTTAATGTTGTTCTGGGATCTTTTGTGACCTCGTGGATGAGTCGTTGATGCACTCTGGGAGTGTCTCTGATGGGCCACTTTTCCAAGTCTTTTTCTCTATTTGTGTATAATGGCTCTCACTGTAATTCACTGGAGTCCCAAAGCCTTAGAAATGACTTTGTCACCCTTTCCAGATGATAGAGGTCACTGACTTTGTTTTCTGAGCTGCTTCTTTAGATTGTGAGATGATGCGTTTGAGGATCTTTTAACCTGCTTCGCTTTCGTCAGACAGGTTCTACTTGCGTTAGATTTGCGATTTCCCTGAGTTATCACAGTTAATCACTGTATTTGGCAACTTCACCCCTTTTATCCAGAAACCAATAGCAGACTGACCCCAAATTATTGTGGTCACAATGCATCATATAGGATAATCATTTGGAGTCATTGTTGTATGGACGTGGAACCTCTCGGTGTGCGCTGGGCTTGTTTAGCACATACCGTCGATCAGACGTGCATCTGGTGGTTCTTTGTGTTCCCCGACCTGCTCCTGAGATTGTAAGAGACGGCACAGCGAACGAACTTGCTGAGAAAGCTGCTGCTGTCGGGCAATCTTGTTGCTGTGGGTGTGCTAGTCTAGGCAACATGCCAAAATAACATGAATGTCAGCAAGTGTTTGCAGGCTCTATTTTTCATTTTCTATTGCAAAATAATACTCCTTAGAATACAATTTAGATGTATCCTTAAGATATAATTATAAATATTCAATTATTGAAATTGTAACTTTTAATATAATAACTTAATTTATTTGCATCTCTACTGATTTCCATGGATCCACTGTTCTAATTTCTTGAAGTCCATGGTGCCATCTTTACGTTACAAATCAAATATATTCAGTTGTTAATCAAATATGAGGGGAAAAAAATATAAAAGTGTCAGAAATGAAAAGCTACAATCAATAAATGTTTTTATATTTTCTAGAAATCTAGAAACTGATAAATGGCTAAAACCGATCACCATTTATCGACAACTGATTGATAATTGCATAAATCTATAGCTTCATTAGACATATCTATTCTTTATCTATTCTTCATTAGGCTGCTGTGTTCATGTCAAACCTCTGAAAAACAAAACAAATCAGGAATTTAAGAAAAAAAATGCTTTTATTTATTGATTTTTTTTTTTTTTTACATCTTTAAAAAGCAAAACCTTAAAGCACAAAGATTTACTCTGTATATAAACACCTCTCTTCATTGGACTAAAAAAATGGTAGCATTTGCACATTGTGCTTCGGTTGCAAAGTCTGTACAACAACTCTGGGTCTCTCGTAGTGTCACGACCCCAGTAAACATTTTATTGCATAAATCACATTTGACCTCAGTGGCCATTTGCTGACGTGTTGAAACAAGGAGTGTAGAGACAGAGGAGAGGGTACTACTGAAATGAGGAGAAAGAAGCTCTCATACCTGTTACACAGTGAATAACAATAGCAGCTTTCTTAATGAAGGCGTTGCACATTGTCCTGAAAAGGAAAAAAGTAATCCATAAAAGAGAAATACAACTAAACTCATGTGACGATAATCGACAGTTGTGCTTTTGTCTAACTAGAAAAACTCTTATTCCTCTGCAGAGGAAAAAAAGAAATAAAATAAAATAAAATAAAAAAAACTCAAGGAGAACCTGCAGCTATTGGCTCATTTCCCTTTAAACAGTAGCTTACTAAACACTAATCTCTAGTTGCACACAACCCCTTTTACAATAAGCATTTACATATCTACTCAACCTACATCTGAAAAAGTAGCATTTCTCAAAAGGCAGTGTCTCTCCATGACATCTCCAAGGAGACTTTACATCATTAAAATGCTGAATGGAAGTCGGTTTTTGCACAAAAATATACAAATACACCTCGAATCAATGACTTTGGTATAAACAACATGGAGCTCGTTATTCTCACACAAAGACTTCTACTCCTGAACGTTACCCCCCCCTCCCCACCGGACATATTTCTGCTCGTCGTGTATAAATTATGCAAGTGTTTACAGGAAGAAAAAGCCAACAGGAAGTAAAGAAAACTAGAATCAGCAAAAACAACAACAACAAAAAGAAAAACCCTAACAGATTACCCAAAGATCTCAAACATCTTTTATGGTATAAACATTCCCACAACCTATAAAGGAGAAAAATGAATAAAAATGAATATAATCATCATTAAAAAAAAAAGATTGATGGAAAATAAATGTTAAAAGTTATAAGGTTTCCTCTTTATTGGACACAGTTGTAATTTTTCAATTATAAAACAAGAGTACAAAAACAATAAATGACAAAGCAGGGTTATATAACAAATAGATTAGAGACATGCTTACACATTAGAACCATTATTTTGAGAACCAAACGTTTTTTTGTGATTAAACTTGATGTTTAAAAATGTGCATTATTGTGTTCTGCTTTTCTACTGAAGTCAGGATTTGTTAATCAGTTTGGAAAAAGGGAACTTGGATGTATTTTTGTCCTGCCAGTGCAAACTCAAACAACCTGAAACGCTGGCTTTGTGGGAAAACGATTTTTGTCTCAAAAAACTGGCGTTATATATATATATTTTTAAACAGGATTAAGAAGAAACCAATCTGCAGCTTCTTTAAATCTTCAAAGCTGGATCAATGAAAGCCTCATTGCTGCTGAGGGCTCCGCTTTGTGTTGTTTGTGAGTACGACGCCGGTGAACGCTGACTCATCCGTGAGCAGCGACTGTACCGTGAACAGGCTCTCCAGCCTATTAGCCGGGTGAATTGTTAGAGCACAGGCAGGCCTCTTTCTCTGCGCTCGGCGGTCAACAGGGCAGCGCTCAGATTAAAAGCGCCGAGTTCATGCACTCGCAGCGGCTGAGAGGAGCAACGAGAGCCTGCTGGGACCGAGCCTTTGCATGCTCGTCAGGAATTTACCTCCAGCTTTAGTACTTCCTGGCATTGTCTATTTAAATGGTGTGAATTAACATTGTAGTGAGATGCAGCTGTGCTTCTGCTGCCCACGTTCATCTCCTCCAATACACAACAGAGACATCTACACCACCTACGCTTGTATCCTGCAATTATCATGTTCCAAGTATGAGTTACAGAAGAAAGGCTTTTCAGACGAGTTCCCGAGTAAACAACGAGCTGAAAAGGTCAAAAAGGAGGAGGGGAACGAGGGGGGTGGGCACAAGAATGAATTAAAATGTGGCTACGACTGACGGTGCTGATATTCACACCAAGCAAAAAACACAGATCTGAAATTATAACAATGACGTGGGGAGCTGGAGTTTGGCATTTAAAGTTTCACATTAGTATCACCTTTTAACTGATGCCTCTTGGTTAATCTAGTATTAAATGTTTAGCCTCGTTCAGGCCTGCGATCACGCGTGTAAGTAGGAAACACAGTTTTTCCTTTTGAAACAAAACTTTAGATTGTGCAGCTGAAAAGAAGCGAGCATTTATCCTGGTCTTAAATTCAGCCAGCTGGGATTTCTCACATGGGACACACATGTGTTAATAAACACGCTGAACTCAAAGTTAATCATATGTGAAGTTGCAACCTTGAACAAAAACGGTTACACGGTGGTATCACTGCCTGACCATCGGATACAGGTAGCAACATTACAGAAGCTACAGCTAATTATGATAACTTCCTCATTTTTAAGCATTATTGCAGGGCTGCATTGATTTATCTCAGTGAATACCACAGGAACAATCACATTGCTACTGAGAACGAGCTCGATTATTACTCAGAGCAGCTTTCAAGCAGCTTAACAGAAGCCTCACATTTACTTTAGAGGGGAAAAGATAAATCTACTAAAGACATAATACTATAATTATTGGCTAACATTAATCTGTGTTTAGACAGAATCATAAAACGTTTGATTTTCTAGCATTTCCACAAAGGGATGAATTCTCTAATAAACATCTCTAACCAAACATTAAATGTGAGACACTTAAAAAAAAAAGTCCTGCGTTGTAATTTAAAACTGTTTAGTATTGAAGGGTTTGCATTAAAAATGTTGTTGTGGTGAAATATTCGAATGCTTCTTATATATTGAAAAGATGCGCTTTTTTGTTTTTTGGCAACGTTCTCCTTCAAATAATTTATAATATATTCTGTTATATACAGTTTGTTTTAATAAACTTTAATCTGAAATGATGTTAAAAAAAATACAATTGCAGAAGAAAAATGTGCTGGATGCATCGAAGAATGTCTGAAATGTGATTCACAGAGTTTTTAATCTTTCACCAATGTCATATATTCTTTTTAAAAACGCACACACACACTTTCTTCCTGAATGCAGACACTCTCACTTTGAAATGAGGTTTGTGCATAACTACAAACACTAACTCAAGAGGTGAAGGAAAAGAAAAGAAACAGGGAGAGGAGAGCTACAGTGGATGTTGCAGAAATTAAAAAACCTGCAACAGAGCACACGAGAGAGTATTGAGAGCTTCAGCTGATTAAACTCATACTTCAGATTTTGGACTTCAACCAGATCGAGGACGTGCACGCGAGCATAGGCCGCTCATTCATTCCTTCAGTCGCACAGAATATATCGATCTTCTTCTCATCTCAGCCTTTATAGTGTGTGGGTTGGAGTTTAGTCTAATTGTGCTTGGCACGAATCCCCTTTAAGTAGGTTTTCCAGCGCTTGACCACATCCTTGAAGATGGGGGAGTTGTCTATGGATGCCAGCAGCTGTAGCTGATTAATGTGTGTGGTGTGATAGTCCCAGCGAGCCAAGTTGGGCGCAGTGCCCAACATGAAGTGACGCAGGTCATAAATGCTCCCAGACCCGGTGTCAAAGAGCGGCAGCATGGCCTTCAGCGACTCCATGCCGCGGCTGAACAGCTGCCCTGCCTCCCTGCCGAGCTTCTCTCCAGCTGTCTCAGTCAAGTCGTAGAGCCCCAGCAGGGAGTAGATGAAGCCGTTGAGCACAAAGGAGCTGGGTGTGGTGGGGTATTCTTCATACCAGTCATACTTGTTCATGAACACAGCTTTGACCCCATGCTGTGCTGAAGGCACCTTATAAGGTCCTACTGCCTTCAGGGCAGCGTTGAGGTACGCCTGGTCCTTGGTGAGGAGGTAGGCTCTCACAAGGGTGGACATGGCCTGGCCCTGAGCCATGGCCGAGTACCAGCCGGGCTCCAGAGGTCTGAAGCCTTCGCCTAGTTTACGGGTGACCATGATAGGCCATCCGCCTCGCTCGTCCTGGTTGCGCAGCAGCCAGTCGCTGGCGGCAAAGAAGGCGGCCATGTGCGCAGTGGTGGAGATGGTGATGTTGTCAACAAATCCACGCCCATGCAGGACTAATCGCACCACACGTCTGGGCATAATCTGAAAAGAGACAGTAGATGAAGGGAGTTAGGACTTGGCATTCATGAGTTCAACACACTGCAGATTTAGTCTTCATAAAGCCAAATAATAACAGTATTTAGTTCACATACATGGAGTTAAATCTAACACAAAGAAACCCTCTGACACAATACAAGTGGCAAAGACTTGTATGTAGCTTTGATAATGAAAAGCATACATCACCATAAATGTAACTATACTTCCTTAATGGACTGTTTTCTATAAAATGTGAGAAAGTAGTGAAAAATGTACAAAAAGTACATTAAAAGGTTTTTTTGTGGAACTTTTGCTTTTAAAATGAGAGCTGCCAGTTCAACTAATCATCCCAGCTGCAAGTGCATCGTCACTAGACCACAAATATTTGAGCAGAGGTGCTTTTTGAACCAGCGCTTTGAGTTGAACGGACCTTTGTGGCCTTAACAGCCTTTGTGTTGGACAGCCCGACGCCCTTCCTGAGGTCGGTGAGCAGATCCCGGGTCAGAGTGCTCCAAGCGGTTCGCGGTCCAATCCCGTAGGTGATGTCACGCTCTCTGAAGGCGATGAGCTGTGTGCTGGTCACGTAGTGGATTGTGAAGGGAGGGCCCTTCTCTGTGGTTTCAAGGATTACAGACACGCTGCCGTTGGAGATAAACTTGAGGTCCAAGCTGAGGATGAAGTCTTTGGAGTTGCCCATCTGGAGGGACACGCCTTCGGAGGAGTCTGTGGTAATGGGAAGTGAGTGGGGTGGGTGCAGCAGATAAATAAGTCAAAATTGCGGGAGAAAAAACATTTATTCAAAGACACTTGGTCTCATTTGACTGACTTCTTTAAGAACTTGATGATTACTGGCTGATAACGTGCTATTTTTAGTTTACTGGAAGCTTTTTAAATCCGAGTCTGTCTCTTAATACACTCCTCTGGTGGTCTGTTTATATAATGGCTCATCTTTTTTTTTCCCTTTTTTAATACTCTCAATGATCAATCATAATGAGCCTACTTTAGAATCAATCACTGGTCAGAAGCTTAACATTTTAACTACCCTGGATTTTGTATTATTACCCATGTGATGTTCCTTGCTGTTTGTGTGTGTGTGAGAGAGTGCACACACACACACACACACACACACACACACACACACAAGGACGAGCTTCTCCTGGGATGTGCAGTACGGCTGTGTCTCTGCACACTGAGCTTAATAAGGAGGACAGAGAGGAGAGAGAAGACAGTGTGGAAAGGAATAGAGGAGCAGTATGAGGGAACAACAGAGTGAAAGAAGAAGTTGATATACTGCAACTTCTCTATTTGCATCCCCGCATCTCCTCCAGTCAGAGCTTAAGTAGAAACTCGGATGATTTTTACTTTCCACATTGCCACCTCTGACACTGGATCACCTTTGTGTCACTATAGTTCAGCTCCGACTTCATTTCAAGACCCCGAAGCAGCGAGCGGTTCAAGAATGATCTCTGCTTTTGCCTTACTCTTTGGTGTGCACAGCAGAAAAACAACAAAAAAAACGAGGAGAATGTTTTCTAATCGAGGCTCCTCCAAGGATAAAGAAGAGAAAGGGTCAAAAAGTCAAGGAAAAGGAGAGTAATGGAGTGATGGCTCACACAAGAGCTCTTAAAGCCAGGCCTAGATGGGAGAGGGTGAAAATGAGCCAATAGTGAGGAGACAATTGAAATCAGAAGACGGAGAGATCTCACATCACATACGCTGAGAAAGCAGAAGCAGATGAGGCCTAGTGAGGCTCAAAGACAGTCGATCAGGAAGAGAATGAAGGAGAGAGACAGTCTGGCAGGGGCCTCTGGATGACTACGGCTCTTTAATGCACTCATAAATCCATTACTTAAGGCAATGCAGAGAGTAAGTGGATTTGTACTCTGGCCCTGTGATTACTCTGCCATCAATAAAGGATGGGCAGGGAATATAGACGAGATTC
Source organism: Copadichromis virginalis (assembly GCF_057382275.1). NCBI lineage: Eukaryota > Metazoa > Chordata > Actinopteri > Cichliformes > Cichlidae > Copadichromis > Copadichromis virginalis. The sequence continues at coordinate 30,381,939 of NC_140618.1, forward strand.
CACCTCCACCGCTCGGGCTCCCTAGCTGTTTAGCAATAAGTCTGGAGACGGGGAAGACACGCGGCTAGAAATACGCCTGTGTAAATCACGCTTGTGTACATGACCGAGTGTGTGAGACGAACACTTGAAAGCGTGCACAGTGCCTGCAGTACATGTGCGGACAACAAAAGACCTGACAAGTGACGAGACAACAGTCGATGGAAGTGTGATTTTTCCATCACTACAGCACACGCACAGCTAAAACAGCAAATTTAATTAAAAAACAATAATAAGTGGTGTTTTTTTTGGAAAGTTTTAATGTATTTAGGACTGCAAAGTGTTTTTTTTTTCGATATTGATTAATCAGTCAGTTTTTTCCCCCCAAACTGTGAGAAAATTCCTCTTTGGTTACTTCAGTCTTCAGTCTGTGCAGAAAGCTCTTCAGCAGCTTTACACCTAATGCTCTGAAATTCCCCTGCACCATTCTTCTTTGAAACTTTGTGTTATTTTGCACGGGGATTGTGAGCAAACAGCATTTTTCCAAGACCCTAGAAGATCTCGATAAATACTCAGCCACGACAGACACTGTTGACTTTGATATGAAAAGATACAATTCTAAAGACTTTTTTGAAAATCACACCTTTCTCTGCAACACCACCTCAAAGTATTTACATGCAGGATAATCTCTCGGTATAGTTGCATTCTTTTTCCTGTGATGGGTTCAGATTGCTTAATAATCCACAAAGGATTCAAAGAAAGACGTTTCACGCCTGTGACCCGGCGCTACCACTTTTGATGTCGAATCCACCGTTTACAGTTCAGTCTCCTTCACCTCTATCAGAGCTGTTTTTAAGCTGCTCAAATGCAAACGCCACATCTCTTATCTCTGCAGCCTCACATTCAGCCATCAGACGAGAGGTGGGCGACTTCTCATCAAGAGTGCCCACAAAATAGGACTATAAGAATTAAAATAAAAACAAAAAGCACCAAGATTTGCAAGGATGTAACGGAGCAAAGAGCAGCTGCTGGAAGTTAACCAACCTAAATGATCCCCGCTGATCTGGGAAAAACTACTTGTTCTGTTCGAAGCATGAAATCAAATTGTGGTAGCAGTTATTATTGACTGACATATTTATTAGATCACTGACTGGGTTTGGTTGAAAAAGGAAGAAAAATTCCTGAAAGGATATTTTGTGTTCATACATTAAAAAAAAGACAAAGTAAGCCGACTGTGGTTCAGTATCATCACTAAACCTCATGTAGCTGATGTTAGCTGTTCTTCCTCTCCATCTACATACATTATTATTAAGTATTTACTAAAGTGAAACCATGGCTCTGTACTAATCTGAGACATGTCAACCATAATGCTTATCCTACAAGCAGTGTAGCTATTAGGGCTGCCACGATTTGTCGACTAGTCACGATTACGTCGACTATCAAAATCGTCGACGACTGATTTAATAGTCGACGCGTCGTTTGAAGCTTTGTAAGATCACAAAAGACGCAGGAATAAGTGGCAGGATTTAAGAGTGTAATAACGGACTGAAACAGAAGATGGCAGCATTGCATGTACAAGGATGTCAGCTACCGTTAAACCCCGAAGAAGAAGAAGAAGCAGCTGTGTCCCAGAATTCATAGCGCGGCCCAGCGCAGTTTCCAACAATGGCGGCAGCTAGTTAGTTTTAATGTTACTCTTATTATTCTTTCTGGGTCACAAAATAAACGTTTAACATATTTTCAGGCGAGAATGTAGCTGTGTAAACCTCAAATATCGGCTCAGTTTATCAGGACACCACATATTTTCAAAAGCGCTCCGACGTTTTCGGAGACATCTGTTACCCACTAGCTCGTTAGCGAGCCGGGGGCTAGGCTCACTAGCGCCGTGAGAACACCGGACTCCCCGCAAATCGTTTTCAAACCCACCGCTGTCTTTCGCTACTCAGGTTAAATATATATGAGTCACTTAGATAACTTAAAATGTTATTGTTTGGCTTTTTTTTTAGTATTTTATTTGTTCCTGAGTAAATCAGTTTGTCTGAGATTAAAGTTATAGTTTTTACACAGCTGAATAAACGTCAAGCAGACAGCTGATCATCAGAAGTGTGAGATGCTCCAGAATATACTCCAGTGTCCTGTTATATTTTAGATAGCAAGGAGTTTATTAAACTTCACCGAAACAATCTGCAAATTTCATTAAAATTTAATAAACTATCATCTTGTCTTTATTTTTAGTTAGCACAGACCTTAATCAGAATCAGAATACTTTATTGATCCCTGGGGGAAATTATTTTTTGTTACAGTGCTCCATTTTAAACCAACATTAAGACAAGACAGACAATACGCTAACTAAGAATAAACACTTAAAGCTGTAAGCTAATGATAGTTATATAAGAGCAGATGCTGCTGGTGCAATAAGCTGTAGTTTTGCGTCCAGTGGATGATGATCTGATTAGTCGACTAATCGCAAAAATAATCGGTGACTAGTCGACTATCAAAATAATCGTTTGTGGCAGCCCTAGTAGCTATTAGCCATTTCTCATGAGTAACACCGTTTCTGTAGCAAAACTAGTAAGTGTATGTAGTTGCTGCTCTTTTGCCGAGGGACTAGGCTGCTCTTTAACCGGTCTCAACATGACAGTAATGATACAGTACAAGTCTGGAAACTCAGACACAGACACAGGCTAACTCGCTTTTCCTCGATTGAACGAGTGGTGAAGGGTGACTCGTTGCGGTCACAAAGGATGGCACTGTTCATGCCAAAGTTGCCGTGCAGATTGTACCACAGATACCCGCGCAGGGTCGTCTGCACACACCACAAAAGCTATTTTTCTTTGATAGCGTGATTCCACCTTATCAGGGGAACAAAGTGCATTTCTGAACTATCAACCAACCACAAGGGGATTGAGAAAATAAAGGTGCTCAGTGGCAGACAGCGTTTGGGCAGGAAAGTGCAGATGGTGGATGGTAGGTTATTATCAGGGGACTGACGATTGATCCAGTTGTCAGAGGCTTGGAGAGATTGCTCAACACTCGTGCCCTAGATACAGTAAGGAGGAAAGAAAAAAAAAAGAAGGACTGCAACAGGAAGAAGGGAGTAGGAGGAGGAAGTGTAGGGAGGCAGAGACAGAAAGGAAAACTGACAGCAGAGGAAGAAAATGAGGAAAGTTTGATGAGAGACAAGAATAAGGCATCAGAATGGATTGGGGAAATATGACTGCAATGTTTAGGAAGCACAGGAGTGCTGAGGGGCGATAAGTGGGTGGAAATAAGTCAACAGAGGTGGAAGACTGACAGAAATCTGGAGTAGACAGGGAAGATAAATGGAGAATGAAGGCTACTTAGTGAGAAATGATCATGATAACATGAAGTCAAGGTAGGAAAGAGCAATAATGGTGAGCTCAGCTTTAAAGCAAAGTGAGCAAGCAGCAGGGAGAAAAAAGTGGAGGGTGGTGGAAAAAAAGAAATTGGTGATGATGAGAGGTTGAAAGTGGAAGAAGGGGGGGGGGGGGGGGGGGGGGGAGATTACTGTAGAGACAGGAGCTCGGCAGAGGACGGGACGGAGAGTGTGTCCTGGAAACATCAGCAGGAGATCAGAGGAGAATAAAGACAGCTCACAGTCAGCACCGGGTATAAGATGTTGACTTCTTCCGATCCCCAAAATAACTCTGCCAGCTATCTCCTGGCCTCGGTCACTTTAAAGCTCTAAAACTAGGCCAAGATCTCCAATCTTTACTGTAACAACCAATCTGATGAGTAGAGCTTTAATTTACCACTCGAAAGATGCACAGAGGTGCTGCATTTCCTGTTTCACAACATAATAACAGAAAACACTGCACACTGTCTAGAGTCTGATCATGTGTTAACAATAGAGCCTGACCAAGTTTTAAGACCATTACTGATATTAAAGTTTATCTTATCTTATATTTGGCGACTTAAAAATCTCCTATCAGCTGATGTTTTTTCACCGTTTTAGACACATGAAATGAAACATTTATCAAGCTGGTAAGAGTATTTATTTCAGCATCAGTGTGAATCCCAAAGCAAAAGAACACGTTTGGAGTCCCCAGCCTTAGCTGAGACCACCGTTTCATGCTCTGCTACCTTACAGTTAACCTAAATGAACATTAGCCCGTGCAAATCCTGCTTTTCCTGGGAATATTATTTGTGTCAGTGGTTGATGCTTTTATTATAGAGATACTCTGCAAATGTGACTTTTACAACAGCCAGTGCATAGCTGCCGTTTCACACTGTGTATTTTGTACTTGTTGTTAGATCATCGTTGGAATAAGGTATGCTACAGAGTGAACATCTCAGGTGCAGTGCTGTCTTCGATAGTAAAGTATAGTGTCGAGAAAGACGCCCATATTGCAGCATTCCCAAGGGATCCTCTATATTTATCATCCCCTAGGATTCTCAGACTATTCTCACACTTCCAATTTTAAACTATAAACTCTTGCAAAAAAAATAAAATAACAAACTGAAACAATTTGAAATAAATGTACTAACATATTTGTGACAAGTATTAAATCATAAGATTAATGGTTCTGTGGGAGCATCTGTGCTCACTAGTTTTCTTTACAGTGTTAAATCCAATAACTTTGTGCTACCTGCAAGCTTATCTGAAACAAACATAAGGTCGTTTGTTAATGTTTGTACTTCTACAAAGAATCTAAAACTGAGTGTAAAGCTACACAGAAGAGCACATTAATCAAACACCAGCCGAGTCTCCTTTTTTTTTCTTAATTTGCCGACTCACAGGATTAACACGGACATGACAAGAGTTGAGTAAATACGTCACAGAGAGTTAATAAATCATAATACAAGCTACAGTCTAAGCACTCTTAGATCAACAATTTCAGTCTAAATATGCATATATGAAATTATTCAGGCATACTCTGAAGCAGATGTAACAGCAATTTATTTCTCCCTAAATGGCACCGCGTCTCCTCCAAGTCAACCACACGGTGAGAATAAGAGTCGCCTGCTCAAACTTGCAGTATCTTATCCATACCCACCACATGCTGCAGCCCTCAATACAACTCTGTTTGGAACAATGTAAAAACATGAAGTGGGAGACTTGTTCCTTTTTCTTTTTTACCCCTTTTTATAGATCAATTTTTAGATGCATAAGAGAGAAGGCCATATGAGTGAGTGAGCTGAATGAAATTAGATTCCTCATAGTTGAAACAGTGCGAAATGGCAGCAAGGACAGCCCCATTATTCAGTCTGTTTTATTACAAGTGATGAAATTCTCCATTTTCTGAAGCCCTATTAACTAAGCACTTATGGAGAAATAGGCAGTATATGTTAATATTCATCAGTCTCTGCTGCGGTTCTTACTGCAACATTCAAATCTCACTGAAACCTCGACAACAAACAAAGAAAACGTCTTCGGTAGCCTTCACTTATCACGAGCCTTCATAGATTATTAATAACACATTCTGTTATGATACTGCTAGTACTGTGTTACTAAAATACATTTTAATTAAGCGTTAAAAAACTAATTGTTGATGAATAAACTCTGGGCAACAGTGATAAAATCATTAATACATCACTTCTGACAGTTATCTGATGACCACTCAGTGACACTAGCTTGCCACTGCAGCATAGTGAACTACCATTAGCTTCACAGCTATTAATGCTTGTACTAGTATACCGTAGTAGGCAAATCAGCATTAAAAACAATTCGCTTTAAAGGGTTAATCTATTCTACATATGTTTATTAACACATGCAATGGAAATACCCACATACAGTCTAGTAGAAATGTACTTTGAATCGGCTAAAACAGATACTTTTTATACTGACTGCTACAACAGGTCCTGGCAGGAAATAGCTCCTTTTTAAATGGTATAAGTACTCTTGTGTTAACAAAAAGTGACATAAAACAAGTCCTTACAAAGAACACAATAACCTATAATGGCTTTATTTTGCCTGCGACTAATAAAGATGGTGAAGTTCCATTTCAACACCTACATTTACATACTTATGTTTTACCAGAGAGGGAAAAAACTGAACTAATCTCATCAAAATGTTTTTGTCTCTAACACCAGCTGCAATTTCAGTGTCTGATTAATAGGACAAAACAGGATGAAATGTGTGCTTCTTTAACCATCACACTGTCTAAGAATATCATTATGCTGTGGGTCCACTGTCAGACCAGACAGCCTGTCAGCGTACTCTTCCTGTGGCGCTGACTCACTGCAGACTATCATCCTGTCCTCAGGGGATGCTTGCTACAGCCACAGTTAACACGAGATAAGCTTCTTGCCCAGAGGCCATCTGGGCTAATGGAAGGCTTAAATACCTGGAGCGCTGAACTGCCGCACGGAGGTAGCCCTGGTCTTGTCATAGACGCGGCTGAGCCCGCAACCTTTCGGTACACTCCAGGTCGCGGCGTTGGCTCGGCTGTCCCTCTCCTCGGCCGTGTCATAGACATCAACGTGGGGAGCGCGCTCGGTCAGGTTTTTGCTGTAATGGCTCAAACCGTACTGGGAAATCTGGATGGCGTAAAAGTAGCCCTGAGGGCCCCACTGAGTGGACAGAGGCACGCCTGGGTGGAAAGAAAGAAGGAAGAAAAGGAGGATATTAATGTTAAATAAATACTGGAAATAGCCTGATATGCAAGAAGTGCAGTCGCTTTAAAACTGGCTGGAACTTTTATGAAGCACAGCGATGGTTCTTAATCTTGGCTGACATGATAAGCTGGGTTTTCTTTTAAGCTCTTTGCAGTTTATTTCAAGCAGATGTTCTTTTTAAGATGACACTTGTCATAACATTGCCTTACTTTTTTTTAAAACTTTGTTGAAGAATGACTAAATCTGTTAAGTGCAGCATGACACCGAGTTCATAACCACAGTATAAAAAGAAACTGGTCCAAAATTAAATATTAATACAAACACTATAAATTTTAGAACTTCTCATCTCCTGGAGACTAGAGGCCGACTAGGGCAATAAAAAAAAATACCTTTAGTAAAACAAAAACAAAACAAAAAAAATTGTTTAAGAGAAGAAGAAAAAGGTTAGAAAATAAATGCCACCAGCTACAATAAATGATTAGACGGTGCGGTGAAATTCAACCTAATCTATTGCATTTCACTGGAGGCGAGCTTCCATGTTCATGCAGCCAAAAATAGCTCAGCCAGGAGAATCACTCTGATTAACAGATAGCTCATTTTAAGACCTTGTGACAGGGAATGCACACGTGCTACCCAAACCCCATCTTTCTAAGAAGAATGTAATAAACTCAGATTAGGGCTGACAATACGCCGCCTCCTTCTAAACTAATCACCACCGCATACATAGCAAGTCCATTTTAGTATCTCCTGTTGTACAGTGTAGAAGTCCAGCTGCCCGACACCAACTCAGGAAGGAAGCTCAATCTTTTTATGACTGAAATGACTTTTTAGGACCCTGTGCACATAAAACTCAGCTCACAAATAAGAAGGAAAAAAAAAAAGAGCAGGCAATTTCAACAGCAGTTAAAAAGACAATGGATGATTATTCACACACGTAGAAAGGAAAGAATCCATTTGCACACATACAGGCACACTCTGGTCAAAGTAGGATCATGCAGCAGTCTTTCAGTTCTTACCCCCATTAAATATACAAAGAAACTCTAATTATTCCCCTTTTATTCAACACACAATTCTTCCTTTTACTTGGCAGCAAGGAGATTTATCGAAACCTCTCCACCTCGATTGATCCTCCGCACGGGGCTCCCAAACACTGCACCAGGAGTTAATGCAGCAACAAGGACTTATTGATGTTCTATTCAAAAACACAGGTATTAGTAACCAATGGCTGCCCATCCATTACGAAGCACACTCGCAGGGGTCTGACCACATGTTCTGTTTACAGTCTACTTCTGCACGCAGAAAACTTGACACAAATAGCTCTTAAGAGATTAATAGCTTACATTTCATGGGCTGCATGTGCGTAAGTGTGAAGAATTATTTCAGAGAGAATTCTTCTTCTTAACTGCAGACTGGCAGTCACACTGACAGGCAGAAAATGTGGCACAATTTTCAGCTGCTCCCCGCAGTGTTTCCAGCGCAGCCTAGCTGCACACATTCACTCCGATCCACAGAGGATTTTCCACGTGCCTGCACTCATGGTTTCCCTTTCAAAAGTCAACGTGACATAGAAGTGGCCATCAATAAGTTGTGTGAGCAGTCCGTCCTTGCTGCAGCAGGTCAAGCAGAGCTAAAGCTCTTCCGCCAACACCCCCACCCATACCACTCAATTACGTGCTTTGAACCCTGTGAGGCACGCTTAAATTAACAGTTATGCTTTATAACAGCTTTATCACGATGCACTTCATTTTTCTTGTGTTAAAAAGTTCACGCATTAGTGGGTCGCAACATGCACGACTAAAATATTTTTAATAGCTAACATTAATCGGGGGCACATGGCTTCAATAAATACGTGCCATCCGACTGCTCCAATTATCCTCCTCCTCTTAATTTTGGATGGCAGTAAAAACAAGTTAGGAGGCACTGAACAAGTTCATGTGGTGTCTTTGACTCAACGATGTTCTGAACTCTGTTAATAACCTGTCAGGAACTTATTTTAGTGTTTAGATTTCAAGAGACAAGCACAAAGGATGCAGTGATGCCCCAAGAACTGATATTTCACTATACTGTCCATAAATAAGAGCCCAGAAAGACAGCTTGCACGCATTTATACATTCCCACACACACACTTCCATGCCTTAACTCCCTGCCTGGCTTGTTACCGGCATCTCCCTTGACAACTTAAGGAAAATGACTGTCAAAATCCTAATGCTGTGCTACCCACTGCATAACACCAAGTAATCCATATGGAAATGACTGTTAAGCCTCCATATATTTTGCTGACTCCAAAGAGCAGACTTTTCTAGAAAAAGATTGGTCTGTAAATTGCAGTAGGCTCTGAGGCTCGATGCCTACTGGAATTTACACGGAGAGGAAAACTGATACAAATTTTTTTTTCTCTCATTTAAAAAAAACCAAACAAAAGCTTTGTTTTTGACCTCTACCAGGTCAGGAATATGTAAGCTCCACTGAGCATTTCTTTAATATTAAACAGTGAACCACCGCCGGTAATTTGTAACTTGCTGTTGTGCTGAACTTAGAGGGATTTCAAGCACTTTTGCAGATTTTAGCTTTGTCTAAATGAAATATTTCTTTTCTAAAACACCTCAGAATAACTCACTGTCAAGACAGCCAAAGTACATTGATGGAGAACATTCAGCATGTAGGAGCTAAAGGTAAAGATGTTTTCCTCAGGAGTTGGTGGTTGCCTAAAGCGGAGCTAAAGAAAATAAATATATCTGAATATTCAAGTGCCTTCTTTCTCAGTTTGTCAAAAATATGATGTCAGTGGGATTTTCATGTTGCTCCTTTTCTGCTGGGAGCTTAAATAAAGTAGAAAACAGTTACTAACAACTTAATAAATGAATGATATATTAAGGTTGTGTTTCTGTGAGGTTTTGTTGCAATTCTACTGTATGATAACTAAAAAAAGACTTAATGCAGCTTTAACTTTTGCATCATGGCTGTGTATTTGAGCTGAATACATCAAGAAGCACTTAAGGGAAATGATTTTCTGTTTATTCACATGGACATTACAATTTCTGCAAGTGTGTATAAGAACCTGCTCTAAATGCAGCATATGCTGTAGGTGGAAGGCCGGTGGATAATTATACAGATCAAAAGAATGACTGTATTTTGATTTAATTTGTCAGGACACAGATCAACTTGTTCAGTCTACTTGACTGAATTATATTATGGCTTCTGTGGACTAACTGTCTGATACATCACACTGGTTTGCACCAATATCCTAGATTCTTTTCAGAGAAAATTCATCCAAGTAGTAGAAGTATCTATTAGTGAGTGTGCGCAGGTGCTAGGTAAAATATATCAAGCGTCACGTACGTATGGGCACAGTGTGCAAGTAATAAAATGGCTGTTTGAAAAGGTCATAAAACGTTTAGGAATATATAGGAATATATATATATATATATATATATATATATATATATATATATATATATATATATATATATATATATATATATTAGGGGTGCAACGATACACACAATTCACGGTTCGGTTCGATACTTTGGTGTCACGGTTCGATATTTTTTCGATACAAAAAAATGTTCATGCCTTTTTAATTTGTCATTTATTAAAATTATAAATATATATTATAACTCAAAAATACATATTTTAAATTTAATGTTGTTGAAACAACAAAGTAATAAAATAATTAATCTATCTGATCGAGAAAGCACTCATCTTTGGAAAAGAGAGTTTATTACAGAGAAATGGCTCTTTCCAAAATAAAAGCTATATTATACGCTTCTTCTGGGCTATATTCTCAGCAGCATATTAAACATTTCAGGTCCCCATAAGGAGAATCATGTGCTAACAGCTGTCTAAATGACTCGGGTAAAGTTTGTACCATGCGTGCTTGTTGTTTTTGTCTGCTTCCACTTGTCTTTGTACTAGGATGATGTCGGAGTAAATGTGCAGTCATATTCGTTGTGTTCCCACTAGTGCTGTCAGCGTTAATCTCGTTGAAATGACGTTAACGCCACAACACTGCAAATCTCCATTAACCAGCTACCCCTGATCGCCCCGTGCGTGGGGCTGGACGGCGTCAACACGTTAACGAGCTAACTGCGCTAACACACTAGTTCCCACCAATGTAATTGAGCATTGCGTGGCACATCCAACATACTGTTTTACTTTAGTCCATGACGTGCTTACCTTCAGGGTCATACGTCACATGAAAACCAAAATAGTTCCAAACGCCAGATCTGAATGAGGGTGGGGGAGGTTCAATTTGCCATGTTGCAACCAGCTTAGCTTCTGCCTTGCTAGCTTGCGCTGCGCTCAGTGGATCTGCGCTCGACAGTGCAGCCTAGGCGGAGTAGTCGAACGCAGATCCACTGAGCGCTCAACACAGACAGCATCGTCAGAAGAAAAGTTGATAATATAAATTAAAAATTTTGTATTGTTCATACATATGAGTACCGAACCGAAAGCACTGTATCGAACGGTTCAATATAGATACGAGTATCGTTGCACCCCTACTATATATTTTTTTTTATTTTTTAAGGGCTCTTTTCTTGTGCATATATTGGAGTGACGTTGGTCTGCACCAAAACAATCAACAATCAGAGGATAGTGGAAGGTGGAAAAAATATACCAGACAAAAATTAGACAGAACGTGATTTAAGGTTGTGTTACTGCAGAGTATTATAACTACAGTGGTGTGAAATTTTTTTGCCCCTGTCCTGATTTCCTAGTATATTGAATATTTGCCACACTTACATGTTTGAGATGATCAAACAAATTTTAATATTAGACATCGATGACAAGAGTAAATACATATTGCAGTTTTTAAATGAAGATTTCATTGATTAAGGGAGAAAAGTTATCCAAACCTATCTGGTCTTGTTTGAAAAAGTAATCCCTCCTCTTGTTAAATCATGAATTAACTCTAATTACCCACATTCTTTGGAAAGCTGAGTTTAGTTTCACTAAAGACACTCAAACCTGATTACTGAAAGACCTGCTGAATCAAGAAATCACTTAAACAGAACCTGTCTGACAAAGTGATGATGGCTAAAAGATCTCCGGAAGCAGCACCTCATGCCACGATCTAAAGAAACACCTGAGAAACAAAGTCACTGACATCTACCAGTTTGGAAAGGGTTACAAAGTCATTTCTAAGGTTTTGGGACTTCAGTGAACCATGGTGAGAGCCGTTATACACAAATGGAGAAAATCTGAAACTAGGGATGGGTATCGAAAACCGGTTCTTGTTGAGAACCGGTTCCCACTGTTTCAATTCCTTGGAATCGTTTGCCACTTTTAAAAACGATTCCCTTATCGATTCCAGTCGCCCCGAATGACGTCATCACGTTGAGTAGCGTCTTTTACCCAGTAGGAAACACGGCGTCTGAGCGGCACAAACGCTCAAAAGTTTGGTTACACTTTATGAGAAAGGATGACAACAGGGCAACGTGCAATACTTGCAAAGTAGAGATTTCATCAAAGGGAGGAAACACTACGAATATGCAAAAGCATTTGCTCAAAAAACACGCGATTGCTTTCAACAAATGTCGTGTTTTTGATCCGCTCCGGACTAGCGAAGCTCAACCCAGCAGCAGCGGTAGCGTTTCCACGTCCTCTCCCGTTAATACTGCAGGTAACTAATCAATTAGCATTGCATATTATGTTAGCGCGATTTACCTTATTACAAAACCTGCTATTACTGTGCGTTGCATTTAGATAACCATGATGAGAGAGACAGAGTCTGGCTGGCTCAGATGCTGGCAGTTCTCGCTGCAGTCTACCGGTAGCGTCTCCTTTCAGGCCAGGATAGACGAATGTCACCCAGCAGTGTCTAAGTTTGTGGTCAAAGGCTTGCACCCATTTGCCACAGCAGATGCCCCCGATTTCACTTTGGTAAGTGAATGTGTTTAATTGTAGGCAGGGACATTACTGGATATTCTTGTGTAATTGCTACAGAATAATTTATGTTAAACTTTGTTATTGCTACAGGAGAATATTTATTTTATTATTTTACATATACATTTTTTTCCTGGGGACCCTGTGACACCCCATTGAAGAGCCGTAGGCTGGATCTCTTAAGATCTCACTGTTGGGTTTGTAAGGCCATGTTACTCCTAAATTTCTATCTTGTTCAAAGAGAAGATATAAAACACAGTTCTAAGCTAATCGACTTTAGTGTTCTCCTTTTTAAAAAAAAAGAATCGATAAGAGAATCGATAAGGAATCGAATCGTTAAACAGAATCGAAAATGGAATCGGAATCGTTAAAATCTTATCAATACCCATCCCTATCTGAAACAGTGGTGAAACGTCCTAGGAGTGAACAGCCAACCAAAATTACTCAAAGAGGACAATGACAACTCATCCAGGAGGTCACAAAAGACCCCAGAACATCATTAAAGAACCACAGGCTTTCAAATGTCTCAGTTAAGGTCAAAGTTCATGAATCAACAATAAGAAAGAGATTAGGAAAAAGGGCATCCATGGGAGAGTTCAAGGAGAACAAGGCCTGTTTTGCTGCCCCAGGACCTCTCTGGAGGGGAGAGGGAGGGGAAACAGGAGGACAAAGGAGGGGGGAACAACTAAGCTGTAGTGCCTCTTCACCTCACTGTACAATACCTTGTGCAATACTTTTTGTAAATAGTCAACAGTGCAATAGACTCAATACTTGAAATGTGCAATTCACTTGTATTTTTATTTTTTATTCCTATTTATTCTATTTATCCCCTTTGTATATTTTATTTATATTTGTCTCTGTATTTATATATGTGTGTGTGTGTGTGTGTGTGTGTGTGTGTGTGTGTGTGTGTGTGTGTGTGTGTGTGTGTGTGTGTGTGTGTGTGTATATATATATATATAACAATTCTGTAACTGTAACTTCGGTCGTTGCTGTGCTTTTTGGAAGTCGAATTTCCCAGAGGAACCCACCCGAGGGATTAATAAAGTTCTATCTTATCTCTTATCTTATCTTAAGTAATGGGAAATGGTACCATGAATTCTGGCTGTCTACCAAAACATCTTGAAGGAGAATATCGGCCATCTGTTTGTGACCAAAACACACCAGTAAAGGCTGAATGGCTTTAGAAAAACTAAATGAATACTTTGGAGCGACCTAGTTTAAGTCCTGACCTGAATCCAATTGAAGTGCTGTGGCACAACCTTAAAAAGGCAGATTATGCTTGAAAACCTTCCAATGTGGGCCAAAATTCCTGTGCAGTGGTCCCTCGCTATAACGCGGTTCACCTTTTGCCATTTCACTGATTTTTTTGGGTGGAATTTTACATGCTTTTTTTCCCTTTCTTACAGCGCTTTGTGTTCTGGGTCTTGAGTGGCTGTAGACCATTGTCAATCAATCGCATGCAGTGTCTTCTGTACAGTACAGAATGAGTTCAGCTTGTCAAATTACATAAATCTTCGGTCACTAGCAGTGTGACTCTGAAGTGCTGCACTGTATGTTTGTAAGTTTTCTCCCCAACAAACAACAAAAGTGTCCTTGGTTTCATTCTATAATACTGGACTTATTTTTCCACGAAGGTTTGAACTTTGAGTTTAAACAAGAGAGAAAAGTGTGAAAATGTTCCTGCCTGTCTGAGAAACGTGTATAAAGTGTGTAGTCCGGTGTTTTACAGCCTTAAAACGTCTATAATAATTGAAAAAAATAAAGTTGGTTACTTCGCTTATTCCACCTATTGCGGGTTATTTTTGGAATGTAACTCCCGCGATAAACGAGGGACCGCTGTACAGCGCTGTAAAAGACTCTTTGCTAGTTATCGCAAATGCTTGATTGCGGTTGTTGCTGCTAAGGGTGGACCAACCAGTCATTAGGTTTAGAAGAAGTCAGTTTTTCACACAGGGCCACGTGGGTTTGTATTTTTTCCCCCTTAATTATAAACACCTTATTTTAAAAACTGCATTTTGTGTTTACTATCTGTAAGCAAGGAAGCCAAAAAGAATTTCCACTTGCATGTCAGGATTTATTGACACACAACATTTAAGCAGTCTCTGTATGCAAGCAAGTAAATGTTCAGTCTTGAGTTAAAAAAAACAAAAAAACAAAGAAGATCAGTTAATGCCTTTTAAAATACGCCTGCATTCATAGTTGGACTGTAAAATTCACCAGCATATGAAACCGGACGTTTTGTCCCAGATAGTCGTTATCTGTCATTGGATGGTCGCAATTGAAGCCCTGAAACACTGGCTGATGTCCCTTGTGGCTAAATCATGAGAAGATAGCCAATGGGTTTTGTGACTGTGTACTCTGACAAATGCATTACTTATCAATATACTCAGCTGCGTCCTCTTTGTCTTGGGCTGCAGCTGGCGACGGCAGTCAGCCATCTCATCACAAGCTGAAAGTGATGTGCTGATCGCAGTAACATCCTCCGGCACTGCAGTTAATCAGCAGAGCGGGTGGGCCAGGTCATAAAAATTAACATTATTAATAGCATCTGATTAGCAGCAGATGAGTTGTGAGTGAGTGAAATAATACAACATTAATGAGGGGGGGAGGGGGGGGGGGGGGGGGGCGATCTACCTTTCTAAAATGCTTTCAATTTGTTTCCATGCACAAATTAGCAAAAGTCTCCTGCTGTGTTGGCTATTTATATTGCTCATAACCAGTCTTAATTATAAAGTTACTATTCTATAACATAACAAACCTCCTATTGATAAATAACGTTAATGTGTGAGGGTCTGTAAATGAAATTTGTTTTGTGTAGGGTGGTGAGCTCGGTGTGGCAAATCAACCAATGTCCTTTGTAATAATTTGCAGTGACTCTCTCCTCTAAGGCACCAAGAGGACCCAAACCATCAAATAGACCCCACACCATAAGAGAACCACTTTATCCCCTCACGTGCCCCCATGTATGTTTAAGGTCAGGTCAAGTTTCTCCTTTAGTTTTTCCACCCGTCTCACCTTTAAATAGTGGGGGAAAA
Organism: Copadichromis virginalis; assembly: GCF_057382275.1. NCBI lineage: Eukaryota > Metazoa > Chordata > Actinopteri > Cichliformes > Cichlidae > Copadichromis > Copadichromis virginalis. Next base: position 30,397,418 of record NC_140618.1, read on the forward strand.
ATTCCAGTCAGTACTCCAGTCACCACAGTCAGTGTGGTGAGCTGCCTCAAATAAATCGATATATGGGAAAGACTAGATTGTGGATGGGCTCATTCACTGGGCCAGATTCTAAAATAAGAATTAAAAAAAAGAAAAAAGGCTAAAATAGGCCACTAAATATACTTGGTCAGGCCTGCCTGAGTAAAATCTCTATGAAAACACTGGTGCTGTTAAATAACCTTTTCATGGTTAACAGGGGTGCACTGAGGAAAAATCTTTCATGACCTTGTTTAAGCCCTGCGGTAAATCTAAATGTGACAGGCTAATTAATGAACGCCTATTTTCACCTGTAGAAATGTTTAGTAGAACACTGATGTTTATTCCTTCACATGTAAAAGCACAAACAGTAAGAAGCCTAGAGCTTCATTAAATGACCTTGGTAAATTGTGAGTGCAGTAAGTATGTGCTTGTCCTGCATATATCAACATACATACATACAGCTGAACAACTAACTTCAGGATTAGACAGATCAGACAGTAGCCAACTAAGTACTGCTTCTATAGGAAATGCTGATCAGCAAATGTGAGCCTTCTTTAAAAAAAAAAAAAGTATTTAGGTGGTCAACACAATGCCACAATCTACCCAGGGGTGGATATCCCTTCAAATCTAGTGGACAGTTAGACTGTATAACACTCAGAAAAACTGCAAAAACCCAAAAGCTACAACTCTGACTCTACAGGCCTCAATTAGCATGTTCAAAATGATTCAAAATGATTGCTTCTAAAGGTGGTTTTGCAAGCCACTGAATCATTTTTCCTCTCTTTTTTACATGACTGTATATAGGACACATAACCTGATACTGAATGCGCTGAATTATTTTTAGTACTTAAAAATTGGTTTCTATAACCCCCAGCCAGCATCGGTCAGGCTCTCAAAACAAGTGCTTTGAATGCAACTCACTGTGCTTTGTGGACAAACTGAGAAAATAATAAATTATTTAATTTGATAACTAAAATATTGCTAAGTTGCAGAGCTAATAAAAACAAAAGAGAAATTGCTGAAAACCAAATAAACATAACAGAATTATTGCTTTAAATGTGACCTTCTGACCTACCCAAGCCTTTTAATGTCATTATTCTCTACTGTTTTGCTTGAAGCACAATCTCTTAAAGAGTTTATGAAGAATTTGAAATAAGAATTTAAAATAAGTCCCAATGAAATCGTGATGTAAAAAAATTAAATAAAATAAATTGTGGGGATTCGCAATTTCCATTTCAGCAGCTTCAGCCACAAGTTAAAAAACAAACAAAAAACTAATTTGCTGCTGTGACACTGCTCTCACAGACAGTAGCCATCATTATTCATAAAGCTTACCAGACATTTTGCTACTGAACATTTCCTCCTTACATTTACCCGCCACCACAAGAGCTTTCTTCTCAGATGGGTAAAGGACTCAAAACTGTGAATCCTTTACCTCCTGCTTCTGTCATTTCCAATAAGAACACTGATATGTCTGGATTTATAAGATTATGTTTTGGGGGAAAAACAAACAACATATTCTGTGTTCATAGCCGACACAATCTCCTTTCCCCCTTTTTTGTGCCTGTAGCTATTTGACAAAATAAGAAAGATAATAAATATCTATTTTGTAATTTCAAGCAAGTACAAAGAGCCACTTCTTCAAGCAAGCGAGGAACAGACCTATATTGATGACAAAGTGGTTTCAACTAATAGGCTTTTAAAATGAGCTATTGATCTTTCCTGGCCATTATCTTAAAAGGAACCTTCAAAAGAAAACAGCTTTCAGGACAGACCAGAAGCATAGAGGAACATGGACAGATATGGTCACTTAACAGACCCCCAGCTGCTTGTATCAATACAGACTAATACTGACAATGAGTGACGAAAAGAAACATTTTTAATGGATTCGACACAAATCCTATTTAACAGTGTTGGTGTTAAAGAAAGGCAAAAGATGTTTGGAACCGGGTGGCAGAGAGTGAGAAGGTGCTCTGGAAATCTTTTTGAAATCTGGCCCAGCTTGCTAATCAAGTCTCAGCTCACTTTCTCACAGTTTAAACAGGTGATTTACAATGTGCCATTTTACGGCAATATGCTTAATTAAGCAAATTACACATTTCTCTGAGATGTTTGTTTGGGTTTTTTTTTTTTTTAAAGAGTTTTTTGTCTGTTTGATTTTTTTCTTATGAGATGAGCTTCTCATTTTGGCTGCACACATCAGACACTACTTGTGCAAAGCCTTAGTTCAGTAGGATCTCAACAACAGAAAGAACATTAATATTCAGATGCATGAGCACTTCTATTAGGAATTGAAAACCTGAAACCTGCGTGCAATCGAAACCTAAACAAACAAGACTTACCTTCCACTCCGCTGATACACTTGACCCGGTCACGGACCTCCACGTTGTATCCCTCAAACGACATGAAGACTCCATTGGGGTGGTAGGGTTCTCGCTGGGCGTAAACCTTTGAATAGCTGTGCTGAAACTCAAAACGATCGTAGCCATCGTACTGCACTATTTTGCCGTACACTTCAAAGTACTTTTCCACCCAAGAGAAGGGCAGGTAGACTTCTCCCCCCTCTCGCCGGCCTTTGACAGTCGATTCATCATTGATTAAGCAGTCAATTTCTTCATACTTGATCCCCCCGACAACTCCGACAACAGGCGGGGGCTCGGGAGGTTGCGGGGGATGCTGCTGGCTGCTGATGCTAGCATCGCCGATCTGAGAACTCGTGGCCACCGGTGCAGCACGGGGCAGGAAGCGTATGGAGGTGTCACTAGAGCAGCGGTTCCACAGCAACACAGTGATGAGTGTGAAGAGGGCGCAGATAACGATGAGGGTCTTGTAGTTCACCCGAGCAGCCAGGCAGCGCATTATCACAACCTGCCTGTACAGCACAAACAAAAACAACTCATTAGAAGACTCTCATTAGAGTCAGAGTAGCCTGCAAATACATTTATGCTTAACGTCTGCTATTATACACCAGCAGCCTGCTCTTTATGCTCTAGGTTAAAAAGCAACCACCTTGCACACACCTAAAATCTGCCTTTATAATAAAGCAGGACTGCATCAGACATTTTTATAAAAAAGGTGTTTTCATCTGAGCAACTGGAGGAAGAAGGAAAGAAACTATAGTGTGAGTTTGTTTTTCTTTTTGCAAGCATCTGTTTGAAATTTATAGACGGTGAAAAGTTTACCACAAGGATCGCACTGCTGTGTGAGCTTTCTTTTTATCCCGTGGTGCCAAACACATGGCCGCGACATCAGCTGTGTGCAGGAGAAATCTGTAATCCCATACCGCCATCACTGAAACCTTGTTCCTCGTTTACAATCGCTTTAATGGAGAGAGCTGACTAAAGTGGTTACTTAAGTGCATGTGAGTAACATAACTGCTCTGATCTTTTACAATGACTTCAATTTTACAAATGAGTAAAGTCAGCTGATTCACATTAATAGCACTTGCACTGAGTAGATAAATGGAATGAGGTCATTATTGCACTAAAAAAAAAGTCAGAACATAACCAAGAGAAACTAGTAAAAGATACAATCTAGCATATAACAGTAAAGCTTTATGGTGAATGTCACAGTGTGTAAGTGCCTGGAGAGTGTAAAGTGCTACTGTTCTCCAGTGATTCTCTCACCAGATCATCAAACTCCAGATAAACCTGAGTGAAAGCTGCTTGGAACAATTTTCCCTAAATAGATGACATGTTGTAATTTGTGTCAAACACAGAGTTTTGCCTACTTTTGTCTGGTGAGGAGGCCGTGTTGCCGTGGATGAGTCACGAGCACCTGAAGACAGAGCTGGTGCATTCATGTTGTAATTAAGACTGAACAATGTGAAGAAAAAAATAATTTTGTGTAGTCTAACTGATTTTTATTTTTCCCTTCTCTTTTGCATCGAGTCAATTGTGGTCTTCACTGCAACTCAAACTCCTCTAATCAGGACACCTGCATATGAAGGGGTAGTACAATATGTTGAGCTTTCCATGCAGTAAGAGCCAGCTTAAGTCCACATCACGTCTGAAGTAGCTCGCCTGGCTCAGATCACAGAATCCACCAAGCAGAACCTTTAAATCTAACTAATAATAATGTTATAGCTTTTTAACTCCCACAGAAGCTTACATATATGCTGGGCTACTTCTTGGCCAGCAGCAGTTGCCAAGCAACCAGCAGGGACTCCGGAAAGTTATAGCTCCTGCCCAAGAAACACAGTTACTACAATTACGATTATCTTAAATAAAATTTTATAACCAAACTAAAAATAAATCTTGTATTTTAACTCATTCACAACAAACACAACAAGACTTGCACCACATTTTTGTCTCACTGCGCAATCCCTTACGTGCGCAAACCCTGCACCTCCTTGCAGGTCTACTTTTACTGCTGGTGGGCTTCAGTTCAACTTACGCTGACTGCCATTGACGTCTATAGACGTCAATGGCAGTCAACGTAAGTTTTTCAATTGACGTCTATGGCAGTGAATGAGTTAAACTGCAAATTTCTTTAATTTCTAAATATAATTGAACTAGTGAAGAGCAGACGGTCATTGGTAGTGGGTTAGTGCCAGGTGGGAGCTTCTTTTTCTTAAGTCCATCTCATAATGACCTGAACTAAACCAAAGTCCTTTAGTAAACACCTCCAGGGACTTATCGAGCTTCAAAGGTCACAGAGTTAAAAAAAAAAAAAAGAAAAAAAAAAAAATTATATATATATATATATATATATATATATATATATATATATATATATATATATATATATATATATATATATATATATATATATATATAGATCTGTAGAATAAACAGTCAAATCTGGTGAAGTCAAAAAGTCTACCCCCCTTGAAGTTACACTTGTACAACAATATTTGCTGCAAAGTTCTCCCACAGATTTCACATCATCACTCTTTCACTGTCATACTTCTCCTTAAACGGTGTCTCTGCCTAAGCAGTGAGTGACCTTTAGGACTGGATAAAGAGCACAGATGTAACAGATGTGACTCTGAATTTATAATGAAACAAAATGAGGACGACACTGCAAAAAACTCTTAAAAATCAAAGCCACACCTTTATGATCACTTAACCTCAATACATCAGACATGCACTTCCCATCATGACAATGCTCAACTTCTGCTTAGATAAATACTAGAGGCAAAACAAACCATATCCTCCTGATGCTGGCTTACCATCAGTCGCTGCAGACAAAATTTAATTTAAGGTCATTTTGTTTAATTTTAAAGCATTGCATCCTGCTCAGGCCATATTGCAGGTCCCTTAGAGGTTCTCCTCAATTACCCTTTCAAAAGGTTTAAACCATCTCTCATGTCTTAAATTGACATTTTTGATTCCAGTCTTAAGAGATATTTTCCCCCCTAATTGAATCTACATAAAGGTTACTGTCACTATCATTTATATTCTGTATCAAATTATGTGCTCTGTGCATTTCCACCTTATGGATGTTAAATTTATTACAGTAAACTATCTGGGTGCACTTTGGTTGATATGCTGCTTTTCAGATTTTGAATTAAAAAGCAGCATGCAAATCAGACGTGTTACTTTCTGCATCAGTCTTCTGTTTTCATGTCCTCTGTGTGTCTCTGACATTTTCGCCAAGCAAACAAGAAATCAATACACATCCTTAGGCCTCGCCTCTTCCTCCACACTGATTACAGCTTACTGCTGATAGAATTTACTATTACACTGATGACAGCGCCCCGTCCTCTGATGACAGAGGAGGGAGAAAATCACTATTCGCCAAGTTCATTTCACTATCTCAGCTTAAACTAGCCACAACTGAAGGTCAGCTCAATCAATGGGCATTAATTGGACAAAAGTAATCTTCTGTAGCGTTGCAAAGTCAAATAATCACACTAGTGGCCTCTTAAGAAAGTTAAAGTGTTAGATTACTTGCAACGAAAAAATGCTTTGAAATACAAACACAGAAGGAACGCATGCTGTAGCAGATGAAGCTGCGGCTCCGTGCACGACAGGGGGGAGTATTTTCTCCATTACTGGATGGAAAAAGTTTTCAGCTGGATTTTATGAGAAAGAAAAGACTTTGGTGCATCTCTGCAGCTGGTTACTTACTGCCACACATTAAAAACCATCACTGATATTTAGAGAAATGACAGCGCGGTACAATGATAAAAGATGAGGCTGATGGGAGCTCTGACAATGTTGAAAATGTGAGGCGGAAAGACTGGGGACTGCACCCTGAAAGATAAGTAGAAACAGCCCTGTCAAGGATTCCAACTATAAATAAAAGGCTCTTTTTATAGTGATTCGTTGCTAGCGTTGAGGCTTGGGCTAAAGGTGGATATACATGGGCTTTAAGTGTGGCAGCATGAGGAGTATCCTAAAACCTCTTGCTCACTTGGTTTACCTAAAGGCATGTCCCATTTCTCAAACGTAATTTACATCTTCACGCTAGAACAGTAGGCACACTGGAAGAGAGGTTAATGTCACGGGTGAGCAAATTACAAGATGCGGTTTGTTTACGGATCACAAACCATGAATGTTCTGTCTGAGGAGATTTCGCACTCTGCCACGTCTTACACCCAAATAAGCATTTGCAACGTTTCTGTAAGGTTGGGACTAGCTGTAGAAAGCCAAAATACCCCTAAAAACTGTAAATAACAGCAGAGATGGAGAAAACCGAGAGACTTAAAAACTGTTTATTCTAAGAAACTGGAAAGCATGCCCTCCTTAGAATGTAAAACTTAATTTCCATCAAATTCTTGGCAATAAATATAAGCAGAAAAATGAGACAGTGTTGAAATTTTATCAGTGAAAGAGTGGTGTAGCACTTGCAACATCAAGCATGTTTAAATCAGAAAGTTAACAGTTTTTAAGAATGGGCATCTGTCTTTTCACAACAGGTGAAACAGGGCACCTTCTGAAGCATGCTCTTACCTGAGCACATCAAAACACCTTATGTAAGCCACGCCCATATGTTTTCTCTGTTGTCACCATGATTTTTCTTTTGTCATGATCACGGCAGAAATATAAAATGAGCGCATAATTTACAGACCAAATGTTTACCTTTTGCTTTTCTAGTTAATCTTTAAACAAAGAATCTGTTACTTTGTGTCAGAACACAGGACTGCTTTTTGTCCGAATCCCCACTTAGTCAGAAGAAGCGTTATATTTATTGGAAAACACCGTCCAAATGAAAAATGTGAACTGTCTGTATTACAGTATGTAAACCAAGTTGACACAAAAAAAATTAGTTTGATTTATTGTTCCCTCGACTCCGTTTCCACAAATGAACTTCTTTGCAAATCATCTCTGCCGCTATGTTAATTACAAGACAAAAACAACACTTCGTTATGCAGACACTAGCTGCGTTGTCTCTGGTGTATTTTGACCCAAATTCACTTCTATCTATCAGCAATCTGTTTTCATCAGAAAAAACAAATAAACAAAAGACAGCAGTGTTTTTTTTAATTATCATTGAAAAGACTTGTGTTTATGTCTTCCATATGAATTAATGTAAATGAATGGCTGCTATGACACAGCAGAACAGGCAGTAGTTGTATGGTATTGACGGGGGACTGCTGAGTGAATTCAGCACTATAAACTCCAGTGATTCGATTTGATGGAGTTTATTTATTTAAGCATTACCTTAAAGATATTAAGATTAAACGGTTAAGAAATCCACATTTGTTACTTAGTGGAGGGCATGGAGGTGGAAGATCAGCAAAAGCCGTTCTGAGGACTTGTTTATACGATACACATCTGTGTAATCCACTGGTTATCAGATAAGCTCCGGAGGTTTTGCATAGATGCACTCCCTTGGGTGACAGTACCGCTGTGATCTGGAAGAAAACTACACTGTACACGACACTAAAACATATCTTTACAACAGGCACATATAGCTGGACAGCAGGTGAAAGACAATCCTGTTGGAGGATAAAAGTCTTCCATGCCTGACAGATTAGGGAGAAAGCCACTGCAAAACAAAAGCAGCTTTTCAGCTTACAGGATCCCAGTGTTCTGGTTATGGAAAATGAGAAGCGACTGTAGGTACAGGTGAAGGCTTTTCTTCTATATTCTATAGTATAATACGATGGCACTAGGAACTTACAACAGTAAATTGTTTTTGAAATTATGTTTTGTATTTTTGCCCACATCAACTCTCATGTCAATCTGTATCCTTCATTCCAACAAGACCAAGAACAAAACCTGTAGTTTTACAAAGTAATTTTCCCTTCACTCGACATGACTAGAAGAATGCTGGAATCACAAACACAGCACCCAATTAATGTACCGACAGCCCCCTGCAATACAAATGTGAGCAAACGTGTGGTAGAGACTGAGCAGTGAATCTGCACAGATGCAACTCTCTGCACTTGAGTGCAAGAATATAATTAACTGAATCCTTTTCGTCTTTTTCTGACAGATGTGTCAAACACGCCGGCTTTTTCCAGTGTCAGGCATTGGCACTTTTATTTTTTAACTTGCAAAGATTGGAGTTTTCTGTTGGTGCCACAAAACCTCAAGAAACCTTACAGAAGTCTCTGATACAATCATTGGCTACTGGTGTTTTTTCACTCTTTCCTATTTTTTTTTTCAAACAGAGTCAAAGACTGACAACCCACACGTTGACAGGTATAATTAATATTATTCAGTTGTTATTGTTAATTACCAGAATATTATAAAAAGCCACTGCATATGCAACTACATGTAAAATCAAAAAGCTGCTGGTAAATCACATCTGACTTTACACCCAACTGAAAACTCCTAAATGATACTGCTGACAGTCGTCACTGTAGTCGGCTGAGAAAACATCTGCTTCACAAACACACAGGTCTAGCAAATTCACAGTCACGAGTCCCTGGGGTCACAGGGCACTCGTATGTCTAACAACACACAGATTCTCTGCTGCTAATGCAGATCAGAGGCTTGAAAATCTACCTTAAAAATCCCCATAAAAATCACATCTCTTGAATGGGGACTTCAATTTAAACTAACTACAAATCTCGGTCCAGGTCTCCAGTGCAGAATGTACAACATTTATACCGAGTGAAAACTGTTGTGGCGTTGGGCTTACAGATGGGTGAATGGAGTTGTTTTTCTTCTCCAGCTCCAGGGGTAACAGTCACAAGCAGTCATCACAGCAATAAAAGCTTGAGTGCTCATGAGATATCCTTGGGGAGCTGTTGGAGCAGAAGCCCAGAATGCGTGAGGTGCAGGTTTTTGTAGCCTCAACTAAACTCCTGGCATTTCACAGCCTTCCTCCAGGGGTAAAGTAAGGCAGGGGTTTGAGACTGCCTGTAAATTATCAGCTTATGCTGAAGCTCTGAGGCATGTTAGCTCCTGCAGAGATGTGATGGAGTTTGTGTATGTGTGTGTGTGTACACTCTGGATGTGTTTTTAAGCCTGATTATGATAGCGTAGGCAACAGAACAATTCAAGGCAACAACTGACAGGAAAAATAAACAACTTACATCTTTATCCATGAACCGCTGAGCATGCAGCAGAACTGCGTGTATCACCCGTTATATGAGGCACAGTCTATACTCCTATAATCCTCAGAATATTATAATGTATAATTGATTTTGCATGCAAACATAAAACAATCTGTCATCAAGATATGTAAATACTCTCTCAGCAATGTAATCAATTGTATATTTAAGACAGGTTAAACTTTAGAGGTGGGAATCACCATACATCCCACGATACGATATTATCACAATACTTAACGCACGATACGATATTATTGCAATTTAAAAAAAAATATTTTGCAATATTCAGATTCTGTACATAAAGTTAAACTTTATCAATATTCATTTTATCTAATATCAAAGTCTCGCACTCAGTCTTTCTCTCATTTCAGTCAGTTTTATTGTTGACAAACTGAACGGTTTGTTTTACAGTCTAGTCCAACTTAACTGAATGCAACCATCTGGTACAATTATAGCTATTCTGAACTATGCAATTTATGAAAACTATGCAGCCCATTCAGCAACTGAAGAATTTGAAAGTAAATTAAAACAAAATATAAATTTACATTAAATAAAAAAAAGTTTTAAAATTAAAATAAAACATGTCTTAAAGTAAAATAAGTAAACTGTCATGTTTATTGCTGCCAAAAAAAAGTTAAACACATTTGGACAGTGAAGGAATGTCAGGATTCTTCCTCAGAAAAAAGGATCAACATGCTCTGAGCACAAAAACCTTTTTTGTAACAAAATATCGATTTCTGCTGTCCCTGTATCGATACATTATTAGCAAACAAAATATCACGATACTACACAGTATCGATTTTTTCCCCCACCCCTATTAAACTTATACAAGGTCAAAGCACTCATCATGCTACCACAAACGTAAAGGGGCATGAGACAATCCAAATGACTGACTTAGTCGGATCAGACATTAAACAGCCTTTAACATGCCAACTCCCTAGTGCAAAGTCTTTGTTATGTCAGACTGCATCCACGTGAGAATACCCGGGTAGCTTTCATGGTGACTAGGGCTGCCACGATTAGTCGACTAGTCACGATTATGTCGACTATCAAAATCGTCGACGACTAATTTAATAGTCGACGCGTCGTTTGAAGCTTTGTAAGATCCCAAAAGACGCAGGAATAAGTAGTAGGATTTAAGAGTGTAATAACGGACTGAAACAGAAGATGGCAGCACTGCATGTACAAGGATGCCAGCTGCCGTTAAACCCCGAAGAAGAAGAAGCTGTGTCCCAGAATTCATAGCGCAGCCCAGCTCAGTTTCCAACAATGGCGGCAGCTAGTTAGTTTTAATATTACTCTTATTATTCTTTCTGGGTCACAAAATAAACGTTTAACATATTTTCAGGTGAGAATGTAGCTGTGTAAACCTCAAATATCTGCTCAGTTTATCAGGACACCACATATTTTCAAAAGCGCTCCGACGTTTTCGGAGACGTCTGTTACCCACTAGCTCGATAGCGAGCCGGGGGCTAGGTCACTAGAGCCGTGAGAACACCGGACTCCCGGCAAATTGTTTTCAAACCCGCTACTCAGGTTAAACATGATATATAAGTCACTTAGATAACTTAACAATGTTATTGTTTGGCTTTTTTTTAGTATTTTATTTGTTCCTGAGTAAATCGGTTTGGCTGAGATTAAAGTTATAGTTTTTACACAGCTAAATAAACATCAAGCAGACAGCTGATTATCAGAAGTGTGAGATGCTCGAGAATATACTCTGGTGTCCTGTTATATTTTAGATAGCAAGGAGTTTATTAAACTTCACCGAAACAATCTGCAAATTTCATTAAAATTTAATAAACTATCATCTTGTCTTTATTTTTAGTTAGCACAGACCTTAAACACTTAAAGCTGTAAGCTAATGATAGTTATGTAAGAGCAGATGCTGCTGGTGCAATAAGCTGTAGTTTTACGTCCAATGGATGATGATCTGATTAGTCGACTAATCGCAAAAATAATCGGTGACTAGTCGACTATCCAAATAATCGTTTGTGGCAGCCCTAATGGTGACCCCAGACGGTTGGTGAAATCCTCAAGCCTCAAGCTCAGACTCATCTTTACATACAGTCTACAGCTTGATTTAAAGAGAGTATTTTTTTTTCGTTACCAAGAATAACAATATTTAACCTCCTAGGACCTGGCGTCCATATATGTGGACATCACATTTTGGGTTATTTAGACCAAAATACTCAATTTTGCTCTACAAGGACCTGATATCCACTTACGAGGACATTATACTGCTACTGTTCTATCAAAATTTTAAATGAATATCCTCATATGTGGCTCTTATTTTTATTAAAAACAAAAATAAGGTGAAAAAAAAAATCTGGTAATTCTTTGTTTTTACATTCATCTGGCCCCAATATTGTCCAAATATCAAAGAGAAATTTAAAATGCATGCTGTGGAAGAGTTCGGCTCTTAGGAGGTTAAGGAAGTAGAAGTATGAAGTCACTTGAGTACAACACTTCATTTCACCTAAACCTATATCAATATCTGTCCAGAAAAGGTATGCCTATCACTGTCGCTTCAAATACTCAGTAATAGTAGATCGCAGCTATCAGTTCTAAACAGACATGAGAAACCTTGAAACCCTCATCACGCAAAATTATTCCGTTTTGTTTGGAGGCAGCGGAAAAGTGAGTGCACTGCTTTGAAGTTAATGCGCCTGTGTGTTTAATCTCTGCTTGGCGGATTAAGCAGGTCATTACTAAAAAGCTTATAACTAAGGTCTGCTGAGATTTTTAGCCAACTCTTAATCAAATGGAGGGGAGACGAGAAAAATACAGGGCCATGCCTGGTGCTACTATACCATAGAAACAAATGCAGGTTTACTAAACACAGAGAAGCAAAGGGATCTAAAATAAGGGAATGAAGTCTAACCTATGGTGTACAGTTGTAGCAGATTATTGGGGTCAAGTAATTTCAACTCAAAGTAAAAAATAAATCATCGCCAGCATTTAAAAAAATAAATAAATCATTTATTTCTGTAATTTTATCCTGTTATTTAATGGTCTTCTTCTTCGAGGAACAAATAACTTGACAGCAGTGATGGGCAGAAATGGCATTGTATGTCTTATATTAAGAAGAGATGCACTGATTGAAGTGTGACCTGCTGATCGCCAACTGTCATTTTCTTTTCTCAGAACTATAATTACCAGCACACAAAAACAAAAAAATCTACTTCTGTTTTACTTTTTCTCTTCTGTTCTGTTACTGATTTATAACTAGGGATGGGTATCGTTTAGGTTTTATCCGATACCGGTGCCAAATCGGTACTTTTGAAACGGTGCCGGTGCTCAAACGGTGCTCAAACCGGTGCTTAAAGAATGGAGAACACAAAATTGGTCCAAAAACCTCTCATGTTCAGCTGTTTTTTGTAAAAATATAACAATGTTAGCCTTTTCTGCAGCTATGGGGCATATATGGTATCACTCTTGCCTGAAGCAGTGCTTAAACAATGGAAAAAACACAAACTTTGTCCAAAAACCTCTCATGTTTAACTGTTTTCCACTTTTTCTTTGGTCATTTTAGCCTTTTTAGCCAGGGTGAAGGGAGTATCTGCCATCAAACAAGAGGACAGCCGCATGTAGCTATGATGATGTTTGCTAGTTCACCTTACATGCATTAATGTAATAACGTGGTTAGCCTACTCAACGTAAATTAGCTACTCATGCAGAGAAGAACGGCTGCTGCTGCCATCATCCGTCATCATTTCTGCTACACTGGCAGGGCTAGGGGCCAGGACTGTCCTCTTCGTGTTTTTGGGGGATGTTGCATAACAGGCAACCCACCCGCAGTAGATGTGCTCGGTGTGAGGTCTCGCAGCAAGCTATCAAATACGGCGCATTTCTGGGCTTTTATAAAAAACGCTATGCGTCGCCAGGTGTTTCATCGGATTTGAGGTGTTACCTCCTTTGACAGTATCACAGTATCAGCTTAAAGCACTTGTTGCAGGCTGCTGAGTTTGCATATTTTGCTATGAAGTACAGCCAGACTTTTGACCGCTTCGCCTTGGACATTTTTAATCTGTAGCTCTGCTCTAACAGAACGTATGTACCTGGCCCCGCCTACTATCCTCGGAAACGTAAAATGATTGGCTAGAATCTAAAGTGTATCACAGCTCAGGAAAAAAAAGCACCGAAATAAAGCACCGAAATAAAGCACCGAAATGTGCGCTGCTTTTCGGTCTGGTTACTACCGTTTATGTCAGAACCGGTACCCATCCCTATTTATAACTACTACTTTTCTTCAATGCAACATTTTATTTTCATAACAATATTATTAATAATAACAAAACAATAAATTAAACTTTAAATATTCCCTAAAACTGCTGTAATTAACAGGATTGGCTCTTGTTGAAACAAATATAAAGCGCTCTGCTCCTGGAAAAAGGCACAAATATCATAGAATTGGGTGGTATAAACGGTATAGAGTAGAAATGATATGAATTTGGCCAACGGTAGAGATTTTTACTATACCGCTGCTATCAAGCTGTGCCTGGTCAAAATCATCGCAATCGCTGCAAGCATGGAGCTTACACGTGGGGAGGAGGAGGAGGTGCCCATGAAGAAGAACGTCGGTCACATGCACCTGGGTTTGGGTTTAAGCAGTTTGATGTTAAGCAGAAAAATATCATCTGCAAATTATGCCGGGTGACAGTAATAGTGAAGAGACGAAGCACGTTCTGGAATATGAGAAAAGCCAAAAACTGCGCTCTCCTCAAACGCCCAGTCAGTCAAGTGGAAAGAAAAAAAGGTGGCCCTACACACCGGCAGACTGATCTTTTCCAAAGGCACATTTTATTTTAAACAACTTAGAATTTAGTGTTCTACTGATATTCTACATGTATTTTTTATTCAAAGATTTTTGCGCATTTATCTTCATTTTTATTTGTTATTTAAGAATTTTGTGTTACATTGTTTGGAAAAAGATCCATTACATCTTAAAAATCATTTTAAAAGTTTTATAATTAAAAAACAAACAAACAAAAAAAACGTTTGCACAATAAATGTTCTTAAAATGGCATTCTATACTCTATCTATATACAGAAGAAAAGAATATATCGCAATATAGATCATTACAGCACATGCTTCAAATTATACCGCCCAGCCCTAAAATATCATATAACATATTTTAGCTTACCAAGCAAAAGCAGGTGCAAGAAATGTATGTAATTACACAAATGTGTGTTACTCACATAACCTTCCAGCATGTTTATAACTATAACACCAGATAACAAGACACCGACCCTTTGCCTTTTTTTACTCATCTCCATTATTTCCCTTGTAACCACTTTGATTCCTTGCTCATACCGAAGCTGCTGGCTAGCTTTAGCGTTGCCCACTTTGCCTTTTTTACTTGGCTTTAGCTGGGTGAGGGTGATTTAACTGTCTGGACAGATTTGTTGTTGTGAACTGTTTTGTGGTGTTCACGTGCCGTTTACTTTGTCGAACTTCGTGCCTTCACTCATAGAATACTTCCATGCTAATGACATGTTAGCATGTGGCTGTGAGAATATGTGCAACTATATTACAAGATGTTCTTCATGTAAGTGTTTCATGTAGGTCTCTCAGTACTTCCTTAAATAACTGATTTAAATGGACACCATGTACTGAATCAATTATTTATTTAGTGTTACTCTAAAGAGTAACACTTTTAAGATTTCACCAAAAATAAGGGCCAAAGAGAATAATTCAATCTCTAAAGAGAAACACTGCATAACTGGTTTAAAGTTCAAAAGCATACAAAAACATCTTACGCAGCACTACAATGTGATATAAGTTACAGCCTTAAACATCAGCCGTGGATTGAAATGCTGTGCGATTATCTAGCACTTAAAACAGGGCTGCATGGGGGTGTGTTTCAGTATCTCAAGGCCAGCACTTTATCCTCACACAGATGCACAATTACCTGTTACGCAAGCAAATGAACAGTTAGTTCCAAGAGCTCCGTCTTTCCCCATGCTATCAAAAATGTTTCAGAAGAGAAATGCAGCGCTTAAAGGGACTTGTAACAGATATGCCTAATAATTTCATCATACAAGCGAGACCAGGCCATTTTTCACAGTGGATATAAGAGCAGATTTAATTTGCCCATGTAATGCAGTTAAGCACCAATCTGCATGTGGAAGAGGTTTTAGTGCACATCAAGTGTGTTGGTTAATTTCATTATTTATTTATTTTTTTTAATATTGACAATATTAAAACTTGTCACAGTCAAGGAGCGTGCATGAACCAAATATTTACACAAAATGTCATTTAAAGAACAATCTCTCCTCCGTCCGTGCTTCCTGGACCACAAATATAACTGTCTCACTCTAAATCTTGACGGTGACGTCTGTAAGGACAGTGATACTAACCTCTTCTATTCATTTAGAAAGAGATAAACAACTGGCTGAACATCCTGTCACACTTCACCCAGCGTCCTGTCCCGGCTCACTCTTCTGGTACTTTCTGTCTGCAGTATCTGTAACACCAACAAAGGAGACACAAAACATGAAAAGTCACTATTGTTTCTCAAAGGTGAACTCATATTTTTTTATTTTGCGTGCATGATGAGGACAATGTATGTGTAGGTGTGTAAAAGATAAATACTCCACAAAAAACATCTTTTTTACATGTTAAATGCAAGCTGACAGATTTCATGGGATGTACTGCTTTTTTTAATATAACTGAATTGCTTTTATTTGAACTGAGCTCTTCACTCAATTCTAATCATTTTTCATTAATGTAGCCACAAAAAACCCCACAGCCTCATAAGCAGACCTTGTTACTCAAACATTTTTTTTGAAATTCATTTCCCAAAATCTGTTATTGCTATTGAGGGTCACATGAAAGCAAAAAATGCACCAAGTGAAATGCACTAGGCAGCTGTTGGTTACAAGCCCACTTCAGACAGGTAAAAATACTCACATGTGAATGGGAAAGGTTCAGTTAGCATTAGCTGATAGTAGAGAAGAATGAATTCCTCCTGTGCACTGGTTTAAGCAGGCTCTACATCGCTCAAATGAAATCCTTTAACTGGCTAAACGCTTCCTGGGGTAAATTATGACTGATTGCTCCTAAGCAGCTTTTCAATACCACCTTTTCACAGAGCAGCAAAATTAGCCAGTGTATCTTTTTTTTTTTTTCCCCTCAATGTGGCAAATTATAACTTTAAATCAATGCTACAAACACAGAGGCACAATAAATTACGATAAGAAAACCGATGCATATTTGTAATTGCAGCTATTGCAGGGTCACTAATGTACGCCAATCTATCAGTCCAAATATGCAGTTACATGGATACTTCACTCTGCAATTAATCTTACTAGTTTATTTCTAGCTGCTGCAGTGGCAAGCTATTAAATTAAAGAAGGTACTAAATCGCTACGTCAAAGAGAATATATTGATCTTTTTTATGAAAAGTGCTTATTGACAGAGCAATTAAATTAGATATCGAAGAAATTAAACCAGCAGAGCTTCATTCTGTCAGTGCACGGCCAACTGCAATGTGACAGACGCAGAATGACAAGGCCACTAACAATTTGAAACTGGCAAATCAACAACAATTACAATATTTTAAAATATAATGGTATCCAGTTACACAAGAGTAAAATTGTCCCAGTGATGTTGAGGTATCTACGTAGATCCTTCTAGATCACTCAGTCGGGAACATTTTAAGCAAAACTATCTGATGGCTACCACTCCCTCAAACTAGTAGCAAGTATATTTTTGCTTTTTTCCTCTTTAGCTTTCATCGTCGAGTATGCTGATGACCTGTGTTGCCACAATTCTGTCTATTCATACAGCTGGTCTATAACAAGTTGCCATAAAAGATGTATCCTGGCTAAGAAACAAAAGAAAATACGTTAATGAAGTATTTCAATGACACTCTTGATTCTTTAAAGGAGGACAGGACATGCGTGTTTGTGGCCTTTTATTTGAAAGAAAGCATACTGCTACCAAGCCTGAGTGAAAAGGAGACAGAAATGTCATCAGTCTTAATCAATATTCTCTGGCTATTTTATGAGGATACTGATGTTTTTAGAGGCAGGTGTGCTGCAGGCAGATGGTAAGAAATGAGAGTAAACATCAGCCTGGAGCAGCTCATTTTTCCCAGAGCGAATCCTGCAACAGCCATGCCAGCATTTCATTCTACACACCTCTCTCTGAACATCTGGATAAAGTGTTGCTTTGCTTGAATAAGCATCTTTGTAGCTGGCCTAGTGCACATGCACTGTAACCCACACGGACAACCGCACACACGCGCTTGTACTAAATGCTTCAAGATGACTGTGAAGGTGCCATTATGTTTCCCCATCTCTTCTCCGCAACCCTTCTGTCCAAAGTGGATAACCAGTTTCTTAAAAAATAAAAAATAAAACAAACCCACAAACAAACACGTTTCAAGTATCAAATGGAACCAAAAGCACAGTGTAAACTTGAGCTCAGAGGTGCCTTTAGTGGTGTTTTGAGAGTGTATAAACCTTATCTGTCCTTCTCAGATGGTTTATGATTGTGGCAAAAAAGGCTTGGCTGGAGGAAAAAAAATCCACGTATATCAGATGAAATTAATTAAAACATAATATGAAGGATACTGAGCTTCAAGGAAAATGATCTGTTGACCTTTACTGTTGATGCAGTGCATGTATTTAACAACTGAGTGAGGTGACTACTACACTGAGAGATTAAATACTCTAGATCTGTCTGTTTGGGCTCAGGGGGTGATTGAATACTAACACTAGTGACCGATTTCCTAGGGGAAATCCTGTGTATGCACAGATCTTATAAAACAGGCTTTGAAGGACTTGATGAATGAGTTTATACTGTGTAAGAGAACAGACTGAAGGAGGGACAGATATTGTTCAAGAAACACCAATATTTGAAATTCTAAGAAGTTAAACGCTCAATCAGTAGGAGTTCTAAAAATATATATAATCTCTTAAGGATGTGTAATCAAGAGCAGAGGAAGCTGAGCAGCACTCCAACTCCTCTTTAAGGCGGTTTAGCATGTCCCAGCTTTGCTCTGTGCTGACACCGTTTTAACAGCCTTTACATACTGACCCATTCAATCGACCTCTCCTAAGCAAGGGGCTGACACCTTGCATATGAATCACGGACATCAACTTTATGGCTGTCTCCTGTGAATACATTTTGAACATTATCCTGAGGATATTTCTTTTATGATAGTTTGACTGAGAATGATATTGGGCCATTAATTACTCAAGTCGCTACTCATTTGCTGGCGCCACCACACATGCAGCCATCTATCATGACTTGTGAGGGTGAAAAAGAAAAAAAAGAAAGAGAGAGAGATGGAGACCCATCTGTTGGGCATTCATAAATACATTCATTTTCTTTGGGGAGTCAATGGCTGGCCAAACATTGAATGATCGCACCACGGATGCCACCATGAAGCCAGCTATCATTGACCATCTGATGCCCAGAGCAATTTCCAAGAATTCTGCGTCTGCAAAGTGAAGCGCTCAATTAGCTGAGATTTCTGCTTGCAGAGCTGGAGAGCGAACTGATTAAACGCGATTGCTTATCATACAAATAATCTACTCCATTCTGCCCACACATACACACAAACACACACAAGTCTGAAGTATTCTGACGCACAGTTAAAAAAAATAATTAAATAAAATCAGTATGAGCTGGTTCCAAGGTCACTGGATAAAAATAGTCTGCATAGTATAATCTAAATGAATTGCTTGGGAGACGAATCTATATCCCAAAAATAAATAATAGTCTGAACCACTCTGCAATACTGCAGATGATTTAATCTCTGGTTGGACCGGAGTCAAAAGCTTCTCTTTTCAGGCAAATTTACACAATAACCTGTTATATACAAAACACTCCTTGAAAAGATAACTGAGAAAAATAGGACTGTGTACATCCTTATATGGTCTGCTATAACAGAAGAGAATGATTTTACTTGTAGCTGCTGTGAAAATTGAAAAATGAATAAATAAATGAATGAATAACTAAATCTGCATAGAGCAAACCTCAACAAAAAAAAGACAAAAATCGTTACTTTTAGGGCTTTTCTATACAATCCTGGAGGCCCATGCTAGCCACCGTGTTAGCTGCATTCTCCCAAAGCACCAGTCCCATGCCAACCTCTCCCAACTCTCAAAACATTAGGGTAATTTTCATACTGGATTTAGCAAACAAAGAGGGTTTCAGAAGGCCTTCGTCACATGCTGAGAGATGCGTTGTGGTTGTCACAAGTGTTTAGGGATATAGATAGTAAAATGTGGTGTTATTTAGTGCTGCTTTGCATATATTTATGGGCTGTGTCACTCCCTTTTTTGTGCTTGTAAAGAAATGCAGCTTTGTTGCACCAGCTTATTCCCAGATTGGGTGCAGCTGTTCTCCACTGTTTGCTCTCTCCCTTTTCTCATGCAGAAACAATTTTCCATTTGTGAATCCCCCCCCTAAAAAAACTCCATACTTCTAGATTTCCCTTGGAGCGTCATGAGGTACTTACCCTTTAAATACACCTACACTCTGAGATGCTTTTTGCATTCAGTCGTGGGAATGTCAGTGTCAGAGTGACACAGTTAAAGGTTGAGGCAACAAGAACTTGCAGGCTCTGGGGAGGCAGGTGGAGTCACTGCGCAAGCCATACAAAACAGATACTTGGAAAACTCTGTGAGAGCCACTCCTGATTTGCGTTCCAACTCTAAACTGAAGAAAACAGGATGAGAGGATAAGTCTCAGAGTGGGAGGCAGCAAAAAGCAAGCTTGCATTAGGAAGCCAAGATGAAAGTAAATAAGAGTTGGGAAGTTTTTAGAAGCACAGCAAATACCCTGGCTGCCTGTCAGGACTGTAGTGAACCCCGTTTTTCATGCTAGCAGGCAAACACTGCTTACAGTAAGAGCGGACCATTAGATACCAGCGATATGTTAGGGAATGAGAGAATAAACATACACAAACAACGTTAAGCAGCAGCAATTAACACAACTCAAGTCTTCATTATCTCAGTATCTAGCACAACTGAACTGTTATGGTGTCCACGAGAGGTCACTGCAGATAGTGCTGCTCACTTAGAATCGACATATTCAGATTTATCTTGATTTGGGAAAAAAATGAGCAAGATTGCAGCTAACAACACCTTCCAGTTATTAAATAATTCAGGTCTAAATAGAGGGAGAGATGACAGACAGATGCACCTACAATGCCACAGCGAACAGCCATAGTTAGCATGCAGGCTTGTAGTTGTAGGATGGCAAAGCTCTTACTCACAGTCTTCAGGTCATTTTACAGACTCTTTGTAGATTTCTGAGATGTGGTATAAAGACAAATCACATGAGAACATTCCCTTCTGGGCTCTGTACATCTGACGAACAGCTCTGAACTTGTTCGCAGCACAGACACCTCGGTGTGAGCTCTGTAAAAGAGGAGGGCTGTGCCCCAGCTGCCTTTCACATGAAGACAAGACTTGCATCTTCAGAACCTTGTTAGTTCTCTGAAAAGGCCACCGACTAGTTTGGAATATTAAGCAGCTCGTGCTGTCGGAAATCAAAAAGGATTTTGGGAGAGAGTGGGAAGTTTCAAAAAGGCTTTGATGCTATATATCGCTCAATCTCCAGAAGATATGGCAGGATGAAAAAATAAAGACAGGAGAACAAAGAGCCTCTCGGGGAGGAGGGAGGCAGAGGTTATTCTTCCCCCCTCTCTGTTCTGAATATGCATATATCATTATTCCTCAATCAGAGCGTCTTGCCCTTAAAATGTCAAGATTTCTGACTGAAAAGACGAGAAAGCGAGAGACAGAAATAGAAACTAAAATTGGGGAAATGGGACACCAAATGTTTCAGGTCATCAGACACACTCAAGTAATATAGTCTCACTTTAAGGAATATACAAATGCAGAGCACAGTGAAATAATTCATAAATCTAAGGCCTGGTAGCACAGTTTGTTTAAAAATAATTAAAATAATGAAATGATTACTAGATGCCTGAATAATTACAGAAACAGTTACATCTTTCTGAAAATCTTTAAAGACACGAATGTGCACAGCATGCTTCTTGGTGCGCTCTAAGACAAATATGTTGATTTAATAACAGCACCCTTTTGCATTGAGAGAATTGCCAGCGCTTTGGGAGGAGATTAGATTAAGCATAATAACACGTCTCCTGCAATATGCCTTTCCTTCAGTCACAGTAAAAATAGGTTGTTGCCAATAAAAAGGGCTTTCTTTCAGGAATATATGCAAAATCTCACTTTTAAATTTTAAGGGAACAAAGTTGTTTGAGAACCGAAGAGAGAGTTAAGACGGTCAAGTCGGTGAGATTTAATATGTAAAGCACATTGGCTCACACAGCTAAAGAATTTGACAGAAATGCCAAGAGACTGCAAGCCATCCAGCAACGAGGTTGAACATGTGTGGCAATGAAGAAAAAAGCTGTTCAGAGGCAAAGTAAAAGCCCTGAGGTGATTTTTAAAAAATGTCTCTTTCGAGCTGACCTTGACTTTACCGTATCCTGCAGGTTTACCTTTAACTGGCCTTACCAAGCAAATTATTACCCCTGTCAAGGCTGCAGTGTCCTGCCAATCTTCTGCTTTCTCTGCCTTGAATGCAATTGCTCGTGGATATTTCTGCTCAATTTTCTTCTGCCGCTTTCAGGCAATTTAAATCTCTTTTAGTTCATTCGCACATGATATATGTGCCTATAGTGGTCCAGAAATATTTAAATTGAATAAGGGAGATAGTAATTCTGTTGGTTTTTAATTATGGGGATTACGGAACGTAGTGTTCGAGCTTTACAGATTGCACAGCAAGGCCATGCCAGTTCTGTTGACACTGCTCAGAAGTCTTTCATGTTGTAACTCAGTTTGTAACCCAGAATGTCCATGTGTGTGACTATAACACTTCTGTCATGGTCCAAATGTCTACTGGAAGCAGAGTATCTGCAGTGTCTCCACAATGTCTCCTTCTCTCACTGTGTATTTTAACACCAAGACAAGTTACGTATAAACACATGACATGTATGATGACATTACTTTTAATTTAACTGCGAATGCGAGACATGAGCCAAACTGGTATATGTGCAAGTTAGATTGAGATTCATTGAAATGATCAAAGCGTGTGTATGCTTGTTTTTGCTTTTTCCAACTCAGTCAGGGTAACTGTCTGAATGTGTGTGGGGGCATCTTAGAACAGTCAGGTTTACATAAAAGGAAAAACCAAATGTACTAATTGTAGGACATTGGCGAGGCTCTTTGACAATTCCAGAGCAGCTGTCACTACATATGAATGTGGTTATTTATAGCGCTGTTGCATACCATTTCATCCCCTTAGATGTATGCACACAATCAAACCATTCCCTCCTCCATATACAACAGAAGTCCTCCTCAACACAATCTAGAAAAACAACCAAACTTTGCACTTCTTTGTCTCAGAAGGCTCCAAAAATCTCCACCATATTTTATAACCTTAAAATAAACCCACACTGCTTGTGCAGTTACATCTGGGAGAGAAAGCTGTTGACTTTGTGTCTGCAGAGTTATATAAAAGCATGTTAATCAAACATGGTTTTGATGATAATTAAAATGTCAAAAGGCGATACTAACCATCCAGCATAAACAAGGAATTTTACCATGGTAGAAGCAGAAAGCTGTTCCATTTGTAATTACTGCCATTATTATCCACTAACCCTTTAGCACTGAATGAAAGCAAAATGAACATTAATGAAATACCACAAATCTTAGTTCTTACCCCCTGAAGAAAAATAATGACTAGTAAGTGTTCAAAAATCTTACAGTGTTGCAAAACTGCAGGTGAACTTGTAAAGAGGTAATCAGGGGAGTTTTTGACTTCTAAA
Source organism: Copadichromis virginalis (assembly GCF_057382275.1). Classification (NCBI taxonomy): domain Eukaryota; kingdom Metazoa; phylum Chordata; class Actinopteri; order Cichliformes; family Cichlidae; genus Copadichromis; species Copadichromis virginalis. The sequence goes on from NC_140618.1 coordinate 30,420,709, forward strand.
AGCGCTCTACAGCTGCTTTTCTGAATGGTTCTTGTATATGTACGCAAAGTAAAGAGAGACAAGGTTGCAGATAATGACGCAAAAAAAATAATAACAACAAAAAAAACTACACAAAAAAGTCCATTAAACAACCCTTAGTCAACAAACTGTCTATTTATGATCATCCATACATGCAGCATCAATTAATTACACCATCACACACAAACAAGGCTGTTCCCTGGGTACTACTATCAGTGTCCCTTATAGATTAGATCTATACAGTCACTTGAAGATATGACGTTGAAAGAGCCAGGCTCCATCACATCCGTCACTGCTAACAGGGCTGTCAGAGCTGAGCTGAATAGCAAATATGCTAGTCAGGCATGGGGACAGATATAAAGTAGATAGAGGCACCAGAGAAGCAGGAGAGGAGACATGTCTGTACTGTAATGGTAAAGCCAAGCCTATTTATGCAGCTGCACTTCTTCATGTGTAGCTCTAGAGATGCAGTAAGCCTCCCTCTAACGTGCACTAGCCAGCACTGATTTGCAGTGTTCATCTGGGACTCTGTTGCCACAAGAAGGTAAGGTGAACTGCAGCAAACGAGAGGCCCCAGAAGGGTCCCACTCCTGGGGAGTAAAAACAAACTATGCAGAAAGGCCAACATATTTAAAACTTCTCGCTGTGAGGCAACAGTGCTCCGCACTCAGCTATTGTGCTGCCCCGTTGTGTGTTAAATGCCTTCCTAATTTTGTGGTAATATTTGGGGGAAGAGAGGAAAAAAAAAAAAAAAAAAAAAAAAAAAAAAAACTGCCTGTACATGACTAGTTAGCCCAAGCTTAAATCCTTTTTGGCCTGCCAGTTTGAGCAGAAGCTCATTAGTGCAGAGGCTGCTGAAATTAGAAGAAAAATGTCCTGCTCATTTGTATGTGGGAAAATAGCAACAGAAAGTAAATTAGGAAGCCTAAAGCTTTGGTCTGTGCACCAGTGTACAAAGCATCTGGCTCTATCACAGTTCCTGGACATGCTGCCACATGTTATTCCAGCGCTTTCCGAAATTCACTTGTCAGCGTACATACTAGAGATGGCACGATACCACTTTTTTATGTCCGATACCGATACCATAAATTTGGATATCTGCCGATACCGATATGAATCCAATATAGTGTGTTTTGTAATCAATAAAACTGTTTTTTAATATCTTGCTGCATTTTGTATAAGTTCATACTCAAGTTTAAATAAACAACAACACTAAAGCTATTCTGTTATACCTGTATGTAAAAATACACTGCACCCAAAATATTTCATAGTTCAGCAATACTGATCAATCTAATAAACTTAAACCTACTCCATCCTCCCTATTCTGGTATTTTAAAGAGTACTTAGCAGAAATATTAAGCAACCTAACTAATAGGGTTGTAAACTCCAAAAAAAAAAAAAAAAAAAAAAAAATAGGGAACCACCCCCCACCTCATGATGCTTAATCGACGTAATCAACTTTAATTTGATGCAGTGTGGAAAAAAAATGCACAGAAATAAATTCTTTTTCAAGAATAATTAAATAGATTCAACATCTTTCTTCAACAGAATTGCAGACTGCACAGATGGTATCTTCCCAAAGGAAAAAGTAGTATAGCTTACTAGGGTATATTAGACTTAACAGTTACTATATACAGTAATGGACTTCTATCTATTTTACATAAGATTAAAACTTTGGGTGTAAGATTCAGATAATTATTTATTAAAAGCTAGACATTTTAAATGAGAATAAGAAAGAAGTGTATGTCTTTGTGCCCCCCTTTTCCCTGTTAATGCCCTATCGGCCCCCCTGGTTAAACTTTGCTAGATCCGCCCCTGCACAGTTACCAGCGTCAGCTACGTAGAAAAAGATCCTGGTGTAGAAAGTAATATTAAATAAATTCTAACAACAGCTTATCAAGGTTAAACGTGCTGCTGTTGTTCAGCCGCTGGTTTCCTCTTTCTGGCGCGAAGTGGGCGATGAACGAACAAGAGAGACGGACTGGCGACAGAAAAGCCGATCAGCTGATCATTAATCAGTTTCACGATTGAAGTAGCAGCTGGAGAGGGAGAGAAGAGGCAGTCGCTCCATATATCGGTTGTTAAGCTTAACGCTGGAATGCTTTACAAACATTCAGAGATGAACTTACACACTTGCTTTACTTCTCTCTGGGATCACTTCCTCAGAGATGAAATGCTAGTTTGGTAGCGAGGCTACAAATACACACAGCCGCTCTATCACGTGACCACACTGCTCCGACGTGCTACGGTTATGAACCGATTTACGCCATGTCGCAAGTTTTGTGAGGTGCTTTTTTGATATTTAATGGATCAGATTACAATTTTTATTTCTCGCCAATATCCGATCCAGTAATATACGTCAGTATCGGACCGATACCGATACGTAATATCGGATTGGTCCATCTCTAGTACATGCATATAATTGCAGAAAGCTGGAATACATGTTTCGTTTTTTTTTAAGTGAAGAATTTGTGACTGGCATTTCAAATAAAAAACATTAATGGCATTTCATTTAACTACTTTAGTTCTCATATCAAAAATATCTTCAGTGACTGCTCACATTTAAAAACACAGCAAAACTGGTAGATCAGTAGTTTGGAATTTGACTAATTGGGGGTCTTATGATCTTAAGTACTGAGTCTTGATCTGAAGTATTTGGCTGCTACCTGCTACCATGTGTTCAGACATGAGGCTCCAAAAGAGCCATGAAAATATGAAACAAGCGCTGATGAAGCAGGTCCAACTAAATTCTTCTGAGACGTCTTCTGAGCTTAGTATGTCCAGCCAATCCAATAAAGACTTAACAGGTCTCTCGGCCCAAGGTCGTGCTTCCTGCCCTAAAAGAAGGAAAACTTCATTTGCAGGCCTAATCAAGCGTGAACGTCACAGGGGCATAGCGAAGGAAGGTCACGGAAGGCTAATTTTGCTCGGGGAAGATGAGACAGCTTTTGAGTCTCCCAGTTTTGCAATATTGGAGGGTGTCGAGTTGTAAAGATGGCTATTAAAACAATTAACTAAGACATTCTTTATCCACATTGGGTAGTTAGAGTGGATAGCTCTTATGAGAGTGAATGCAAAATGGTAGCCCAGGGAAATTTCACTACTCAAGCTTCATGCACTGAGCCCTTCAATTATCGAGCTGGATGGAAAAGAATTTCTCACAAATACAATTGTAGCCTTAAATTATTCTTGCACCTGCTTTGATAAGAGCCAGTGTAATGCTACACAGACTTTTGCTTGTTACTACAAGAGACAGCGCAAGAACTTGACTGTGAGGTCATTCACTCTGTCCATAAAAATCCTTTAAAAAAAAAGAATAAATTACTCGAGAATATTAAACTACTTAACCACTTTCATTATTAAAAAATAAAATGCTAATATATTTAGTTTACTACTAGGAAACATTTGGCATTTTTGCTTGAAAAAATGTCTCAAACTTGTTGCAGTTTATCAGTTTTCTGCGCATAAATAGCAGACCTTAAACAAGTCAAGTATGTTCAACTCTCAATATCAATCAAATACTAACACAAACAACACTTCCTGCAGATGCTTCTTGAGCAAGAGCCAAGTGAATCACTGCTTTACGTGTTGCCAATTATTATTCAAGCCATTTTCCTCAAGCTTGTGCATTTCTTTTATAACAAAATAAGGTAAAAGAATGGGCCATTCAAACTCTTTATGACTGAGTGCACAATTAACACAAAGTTATAAAGAAAGGGGATTTTGAAAAGCACACACACACTGCCCTGGCACAAATACCACCAGCCCAGGGCAGCCTCGACAAACATGCTGTTTGTGCAGCTCGTGCCAAGTTATTTTTTCTCTGTTTGGTTTTTTTTAACCTCGGTTTCATTACAATTATTTGAACAAGTGAATGGCTGTAGTGAGTAAAAGTGAAGTGAGAAGCATTTGGACTGTTAGTATAAAACAAAAGACATTGTTAACTTTTACTGCTCAAAACACAAGCTGAGACACAACACAATGGCATTGCTATGCAGTGCCACTGGAAAGGCACTTGGAGTAAGGCAAGAGACAAGAACAATGCTACATTGCTAGTTTAAATGTGTGATTAACTCATGACTATAAAAAAAAAAAGTGGTGGGCAGTGGGTTGTTTGGTTTGAGTATTGATAAAAGATGGGACAGAAGGCGAAGGCACAAGCACACCACACAGGATCATGAGCCAGCCAACCAGAGCAACTCGCTCCCTGTAGAGTGTTACAATTCCTTGGAAAGCCTGATTGAACCCACCATCTTTTAATCCGATCTGCATCTATAATGCTAAATTAATGTTAGACAGTTCAAAAGTAAAGTGCAGAAGATGACCAGACTGTGTCTCTTTTTCAGGCCCACTTTCTTTAGCTCTGCAGGGTGGTACTTGGTGGGACGGAGGGATAGAGCAGAAAGTGCCCAAGGGAGGGTTACGGCTCCAAAGAATGCAAATATAAGCTGTCTGCGTGTTGCCTTTGAAGCAGGCTATGGTTGGGTGTACTGTGGAGGTCACAGGGCAAAGCAACAGCGGTGTCCCACAGAGAGACTGGGCCAACCCAACCCCCTCAACCCACTGTTAAAACGAACAAAGAGCAAAGGCTACAAAAACATAAACATGAATGCTGAAGACTCACAGAAACTGTCATTGTAAAGGTGCAAGCAATTAAAAACAAAACAGTTTAACATAATTTACAGAATTTGCAACAAGGCGTTACACCAAAAAACTTGCACGCCCAAATGGCTTGCCTTTTCTAACAAGGTTCAACAAACTCATCTCAGAGCACTGATCCAGAGGGACAGAGAGCACCAAGTGGCTTCACTGCTCAAGTGTAACTATGGCAAAGCAGTAAAAGGATGAATCTCAGTGCTGTCAGGTGGAGATCAGTCCCTGGCACTTCCGCAACAGTAAACTATGACAGGTAGGGGTCCACTGTGCAGCCTGCCGAGTCTCTTGGCCTGATCACTGCAAGAATTTGTGACTGATTGCTTAATCTGACTGTGCTGATCTGAAAATTGGAGCTTATTACATACAATCATATAATCAGGGGGGCTTTCTTTCAACTTTATTGCGCTGAATACCCAAACATGAACTGCACAAAAGAGACAAATGATCCTCCACCTTCCAGCGTGCAATCATCAGTCAGCCGCTTATCAGAGGATTGGATCCCAGTGACGAGGGTAGATTTTACACGTTAGGGATTAGAGTTTTGGAAGCATCAACCATGCATCCAGCACAGAGAAGACCTTTGTGTGTTAGCCCATTATTAAACACTGTGGGAAAACCCAGCTTTGCTTGCATTGGAGACAAAAATCCCAGCGGGAGATAGTAGCTAGAGCAGCAGGAAAGACCCTTTTAGACATGTGCTCCTTGCCATTATTCTGACTGCATATAAACCTCAGCTTTAAAGCCTTTTCTATGAAGGTAATGATGGTGAGCTTACTACACAGTTCTTACACACTTTAACAGCACAGTTTCATGACTATTCTTTAACTATGTCATAGCATGCAAGATTTCCTGACAACACATTCTGAAGTATCTGTAAATGTCAGCAAATAAAACGACCCTCTTCTCCCTTTTCAGGGTAGAAATCATGGTCCACATTCATTATACACATTTATATTTCTAGCTCCTTAGATTAAAATCGAGCTCTTTATTTAATCCTGCTATCTTGGTGAATCCTGGTATTGCAGCTCCACTGAGCATGACTTTTTTCCTCCATTAATGCCATACAAGTTTAGATCACAATCATCATAGTAAGCTGATTAAACTGATTATGGCTAAAATTATTATAATTTTGATCAATACAGAGATCATTATAATCTGTCACAATTGTGATTAACTGATTTTAAATTAAAAAAATATATATTTTTATTGCACTCACACAGAACTCTGCTTTCACATTTGTACAAATCTCTGCATCAAAATAAAACATAATTAAAAAGAAAAACAAATTTAAAACAACAGGGCACCACTTTCCCCTTTACACTATGTTACATTCCTGTAATTTCATCTTTATAAAATAATCTTGACCCAAGCGCATCTCCTAAAAGCAAAATGCAAATTCTTCATTTCCTCCATTTATTGTGCATGAATGAAGGATCTGAATAACACTGGCAGCAAAGTACTCAACAGCCATGACACCCCTCTCCGTTTCCTGTGCGTTGTTTTACATACGGCACAGGTATTTCCACTCTGGAACAGAAACAGTACAAGATGACGACCCCCTTTTGTTTAGTACGCTGACAGTCTTCCTGAAGCTCTTTAAGTTTAGTGAAAACACATCTTTGGCCAAATGAAATGTGTCTGTTTTGGTGATTTCAGTGCATCTTTGCGTGAGCTCAATGTGGATATGAAATGTTGGGACAATTCATCTTAGCAATCATTCCATTGTTTTTCTTGGACTTCATGAATTAATTATATTACAGTTTGAAGTGTGGTTTTTTTGTGGATGATGAGTTATTTATGCTTCTTTGCAGCGAGGACACAGCTCTACAGCACTCTTTGCATACGATTTACTCCTGGTTAACATACCTTGTGCTACGTCTAATGCATTTCCAAACAACAGATCGAACGTCATGAAACGATCTGTTCACCTTGTGCTGTGCCAAAAATGAATTTTGTTCCATAAATGTGTCTTTTATTGTAGTGTTACTCTTCCAGAGAAGTCTGTGGAACTTAAAGATGCATGATGCAAGTAACAGCTAGGTATGGATATGCAGACACGCAGTCAGGTGGGACCACTTGATTTCCTTTTGCCTTGTGTTCGACTGGTGGAGCCTGCATTTTTAGTATCACATGATCATGTTCATTTAACTGGGAAACCAAAACCATGACCAAGATTAAAATGTGATTAACTGTGCAGGCCTAACCTAACCTATACTACCGGTAATTAGCTACCTTTAGTGACCAAAGTCACTAAAGGTAGCTAATTATTTCTGTTTCTGGACATAGCACCTGATGGCAGATGGCAAGAAAACACGGCTAGTGATGAAGACGAGAGTCTGTCTGTGCAGAGCTGCAATATGGGAAAGGCTTCTTGATCATGGCTAGCTGGCCATATTTGATATGTCAAACCTTTTTACTTCCACAATTTACCAATTGTCTATCCTGGAATCAATCCATACCCATGAAGCCAGACATTTTTAAATCTGCATTTCCATGGTCCACATCTCAGGCTACAACTCACATTGAAGTCTGACACACAAGACTACTTAATGTCAAGACAAACAATTAATCTCCACAAAAAGTTATGACTAGTATAAAAATATATAAATATATAATCACTTATACTACTTAAATGCAAATTTCCATGACTTTTTCAGCAATTTATGTTTTTTGAAACAACTATAGTCTGAGTCAAAACTCCATGCAGTTACCTTAACAGATAGACATGTAGATCACAACTACACAAGGCTCATATGTTAGTGGGTGGCTGTGGCTCAGTATTTAAAGGGGGTCATACACTAATCAGGAAGGTCAGCGGTTCGAGCCCCAGCAACTGCTGTAGATATATCCAGTGGTGTGTGGGTAGAACCTGTATGCACAGAATAAAGTGCTATGTGAATGGGTGAATATGGCTTGAGATGTGAAGTGCTTTGAATGGTCAATAAACACCACAGAAGCATGCTATAAATACTTAAATTTTTTAAGTTGCTAGGCTTAAAAGACAGGACTGTTCTGGAGACAAGTTATCTCACCAACTCAGTTTTTAATTTGCAAAAGAAAAAAAAAAAGAAAAGAAAAAAAAGCACTGCACAAACACTGATTTTACTGGCAATTATAGAGAATTAAATGTTCAAAGTGTGGCTGCACTTCACTAGAGGCTATGCTAACAATGATAGTTGCCATAAGCATAAGAAGTCTTTTATACATGTGGCAAATATTTCCCCATCTGCGCTGGCTTTCCCCATCACTTGTGTTTCTGACAGAAACCATGAGAAACGTGTAAGAGTGACTCATCACACTGACTGTTGCTATAATCAAGCCAAAAGAACAAAAAATTACAATGCCTTGCCATGCTGTAGGGAGGACTTGTGTGGAAGTCTGAAATCAAATGTTGCTCAGACAGCAGAGATTTTTGAAGAAATGCCACACAACCAGCTCTAAATAGTCAGGTTGATGACTGTTATACAGTTAAACACCTAAATATTACATGGATGTGTGGTCTGCGTGAGCTGCATATTTGATGGAAAAATATCACCTTAACACCACACATGCTACAGAGAACTGAATTATTGCTGTTAAGCAGAGCAAGGAATTTTAACAGAGTTTTCCTAACATCTTAAGTTTTATTTTGCTTACACTATTTTGCGCAGAGAAACAAAATTTCACAAAAACCAAAAACTACCAGAGTCAAACTCATAAGCTGATGCTAACAGTCATTCGCGTATCCTTGTTGCTGGATAACAGCCTGCAGTCATCTATTGTAGTTTTTAACAAGTCCTACACACGTCTCATGAGCATTTGCTGCCCATTCAAATCTCTAGCTCCTCCGGATTCGATGGTCTGGCATGGACCTTAGTCTATAGTTCACCTCAAAGATTTTTAATGGGATTCAAATAAGGGTTTTGACAGTCTAGTCAATAACATTTCCTTTGGTCTTCTTGACGTAGTTCTTGACCAGGGCTGACACATGTTTGGGGTTTATGTCGTGTTGGAAGACAAAGTAACAACACAGACCCAGTTTTGTTACTATTTGTGGTTCTCTTTCAAAATCTCACATATCCTACTTTATTGATTTATTCCTTTCACCTTGACGAGATTCCCAGTTCCAGATGCACTGAAGCACCTCCATATCATAATACTCCCTCCACCATGTTTTACTTTGGGGCCGATGTTCTTTGGATAGTGCACCGCTCCCTTTTTTCCCCTTCAAACATAAGCAGCCTTTCTTTGGGAAAACAGCTCTAGTAGCATCTCATCTGACCAAAGGATGAGCTTCCAGTATGCATAATCTTTCTCCAGGTTGCCCTCAGTATACTTCATTCAGGGTTGAAGGTGTCTCTTCTTGCAGAAGTAGAGTTTTTCTTGGTATGCAACCTCACAGTACATTCCTTTGTAGGATTTTTTGTAACCGTCTTCTTTGAGACTACAACTCCTGTTTGCTGAAGTCTTTCACTCACGTCTTGGCAGTTGTTCTGGTCTCTTTAGACACATCTCTCATTAGTTTTCTCTCCAGAGTATTTGAAATCATTCCTTTCATACCTCAGCCAGGCTTGTTCTGTACTGTGTGGCTTAATTTGAATTTCTTGAGGATACTTCTATCTCTCCAGTTCTTGACATTTTGAAATGATGTGATAACTTTGTATATCTATCTCCTGCTTCGTGAGCATCAACAATTGTTTTTTCTCAAGTCTAAACTGATTTCTTTTGTTTCCACCATGATGCCTTCTCAAGTGACAGCTCAAGTTTTTTACTGTGTGTAAATTGAAAGATAACCCCCAGTTTTAGTTTTAACTTGATATTGTGTGCAAAGACTAATAAATTATGCTTTGTGTTAAAAAAATAAATAAAAATCAGCGCTCTGTTAAAATAAAGAAAGAAATTTGACAGAAACTAGAAATTTTGGGGTGGAGATGAAGAAAAAGCTGCTTGGACCTTTGAATCCAGCCCTCTTTCCTCACTCACCACACCGGCACATATCACACGCATGTTTCTCTAGAGCAACTGCCTGGAAATGCCCACCATCACGGCTGTTTTTGAACAATATCTAATCTCCACAACCCTCCCCCTTCTGTATGACTCACAACTATAAACACTTGATTTTCAATGAGGCTGGACCACATGTCCTAATAACAAGTTCTGGGAGATACTACCCAGCCTTTAGATCTTAGCTGCTGTCGTCTTTCGTAGAGATAGACATGCCTGGACTTGAACTAGTAAAATAATGTGGAATTTTATTTATTTACATGCAACAGCAAAATACAAACAGCAGATAGATCGAACACAAGTAGTCTCAGATTGGTCTCAATTTTAAGCATAATAAGCATCATAGATATCTGGTTTCCACTTTACTCCCTCTCTGTGAAACCCCTACCACAAAAAAAAAAAAGAATGACAAATGAGTAGAGTTCAGTGTAAAACATTGTTATCATTTAACAGCTTTCTGCACTTTTCTACTTCAGCCACAAGGACACTTGACAGTTCCAGGCAGTGTGGTAAAATGTGCTGATTAAGGGCACTCATCAGAGAAGAGATCGAAATGGCTGTGGAAGGACAGACGTCAACAATAAATCAAAGCACAATGACATAAAATTGCAGGGTACCGAATTCAGCAGATAGCCCTAGACGGGACACTGTGTTTAATATTTACTGGAGACAAGGGACTAAATGGTGGAATGTGGGTTCAACAAAGAGTTCAGAAAGAATTTGTTGCAAGTGCAGTAGATTAGCATATGAACAACAGCTCTGGTGTTCTGTGGGCTGGGTGAGTAGGCTCTGTCAGAGGACACCAGAAACTGGAGAAAATGCAAACATGCTAAGAGATCAGAGGGTGCATGCATATCTGAATATTTTAGTGGAAAAGTGGATAAAACACAATCATGCTGGAGAAGTGACTTATGAGAAGGTGCATTTTGCGTCACATCAAGAAAAAGCAATAATGCATCTAAGTCAGCCAGGTAAAGCTGTCTGATCAACACAAGCGACTAAAGGATTATTTTGAAAGTGCTTCATGGATTTTAACCCTTTAAAGCCGGTTGGAGCAGGCACGCTCTGTTTTGCGTAACTATATTTAAATCCCGGTAGAACCAGAACCACATAAGCTAGCGCAATAATTTTTTTGCATATGAAACCAGATGAGTTGTACTTACATCTTATGCCATCAGCTTGTCCTAGGTCACGGTTTTCTTCCACATAAAGCTTTGCAAAAATTGCATAAAAAGCGCTTGCAGGAACAAAAACATATTCCAGAAACGGGCTTTGCCGATCCGATCAGTTGTTCGGAACACTTCCTACATTGAAATAGACGTCAGTGCGAACTATCGCATGTCCGCCATTACCTCCACAAAACCGGAAGTGACGTCATTTTCGCGGAAAATGTAATTTTTTACTTGTAGGCCTTATAAGCCTTTACTGGTGTTTTTATAAGTCATGTTTGACTCTATACTTTTCTGAATAGTTTCTAGGATGCTTAGAACTCAAATTGCACTGCTTTAAATAGTTTATTTTGATGCACGTGCTGTTTTCTCTGCAAATTTGCATCATAGGATTGTTTTTCGATTTTTCTGCAGTATATAAAAATTGGTGTATCTCAAAAATAAAACCATGAAGACACTCAAAATAAATTTCCTGTTGTTGTAAACTATTTTTTGCAACTTTTTTGTATTTAAAGTTTTGAGAGATAAACCTCTTAAATTTCTCTAAGTAGAAATATATGTTAACAAAAAAAATGTAGTTTTCTTTTGTAGTTTATTGCACTTTTTGCAATTTATGTAGTTACTATGGACTTAATGCATACATATTATTAAAATTTGGGCTATAATGGTTGTATTGATGTATAGCAACTTGAAATGCTCCCAAAAATGGCTCCACAGCATGTAAAAATATAAAGTAAGCTCTGGCGGACTTGGTTCTATGGTAGGTCATAAAGGGTTAAATAATTACATTGTAAATTTCATTCACAGTGATCACATATTTGCACAAATATTAGTATATACACCATCTCCTGTTTTCTATAGGATTTTTTTTTTAAATCAGCTCTCTGTTCTGATTGGCTGACTGTAATCAGCACATTGGCAGTTTCTGCCAGCGTTACTGCAATCTGCCACAGCTCAAAAATAGTATGAATTCACGCTCCACGGAATATGGTTTTATTTCTTTAACCATGTAGGCACATTTCTATACACCCTCGCTGGCTTTTAAACAACAATATACAAACTACTTCTTTTCTATTAATTGGCACCATTTCACATTTGTTTGTTTGCTTACTCCCACCAGCTGGCTGGCACAGACTGAGGCACCGTTAACGTTTAAGCAGCTTTAGTCACTAAATGAGTTTTCACGCATATGCAGCAGCCCTGAAGTTTTCCAGATATCACCCAGAGGTGTACATAAGAACCCAAATGTCTGAATCAGTCAGACTGGACACTAAACACACTTTTAACCCTGCCAGCTTCTGATTGCAGAGTGTGTGTAACGGAGCCTAATAGTGCAGGCAACTATCCAAAAACTTCACAGTGAATCAGTGGGATTCATGTGTTGTACATCCTCGATGCCCCACCAAAGAACCACTGTAATCCAAATGCTCAATTTCCATTCATGAGATTGTGTCTGAGAATAATCTCTTGACACTATCCGGAATTCATGTGGAAAAACTGCCTTTGTAGAAAACATCTATAATTCGGAATAAGCAAGCTTTAATTTCTGTTGAAAATGTACCAACACTAATACTGCTTTACTGTATGTAAAATCAGAGCACCAAGTGGAACCACGTAGCCCCCAAGCTTTAGAAGGGGATGAATGTCAATTGGCAAAGATGACAGAATAGCTGCCACAATAAGGTGATAAAGTTTCTGGATAACTGCACAACGTATTTCAGTTTAGGTTTGAACTATAACTTTGCATTTTCAGGGGCTTCCACTGCATCTGTGTCATGTCAACATTTTCATTGACAGAACTGAAAGTGCACTCAAATCAACAACAACATAAAGGATAAATTTTTACTATGATGAATTTCCTGCTTCTGCAAATGCTTTTAAATGGATTTCCAGCATCTCATTTTTATGTGGCGTCCACACTTTACATTTACTGACTGAAAAAAAGAAGATAAGTCCTCTATGTAGACATTTCAACAAAGTATGAAATTCAAAGATTTTTAACCCATATAAAATGGGTAAGGGCATTCATCACTGAACATGAGCTGCAAATACGGCTGTGCGATATGACAAAATATATCGGATGACAAAATTAAAACATCTATTGTTTGTTTCGTAGTGTTGCAGAATACACCGTTTACTGCAATATTTTTTCATCATTTGGATGGTCACCACGTGGATGCAGCAACAGAGTATAAAAGTATGGCCAGTGATGATGAGGCAGAACCAGGTAGCTCCAAACAGAAGGACCAGTCAAATCGAGGACCTTTCTCCCAAACGAGCAGCTACCTCTGTAGCATGGACAAGGTTTGGTTATGAAAACTCTGACACGGACCAGAAAACTGTGCTATGCAAACCATGCTGCAAACCGGTCCCCAACCTGTTCTACCACAAACACAACAATCACGTGAAAGAGTATGGACAGAGTTTATGGATGAGAAGCAAAAAAGAGCCACCAGGTGCTCAAAATAAACCTTACACTCAAACGTTAGAACAAGCTTTTCCCTCCAGCACGCCGTGTAATAAGCACTCTCAAAGAAAATGACAGCCATTACAACTTCTATCTAAAATATAAGAAAAAAATCAACTCCAGGTACACAACACCCAGCTGAAAACACTTCACACAAGTCTAGTTGCCCAGAATTGTGATATATCTCGTTATCGGGATGAGAAATGTCTTATGTCGGGATATGAGATTATGGTCATATCGCGCAGCCCTAGTTGCAAATCTATCGTGTAAAAAAAGAAAAATCGTGCCACACAAATGTCCTCTGATGTGTTCACAACCTCAAACAAACAAACAACACTCATGGGAATAAACACAGTATAGGGGCCATCGATCTAAATGTAAATCAGGTTGTATGCCATAAGTCTGGTTAACATTTAGATAAGTGGATTTTAATTTCCTTTAGAGAAAAATCCTCATTTTCACACAAATGAATCGATATGCAGTATGACTGCATGCTAGATCAATAAGACTAAAGCTAGAGCCATAAATATACTGGCAGGATTTAGTTTAGGAATGATAGTATTGCTGTGTACAACGGAGAATATACAACAGGGTGCAGAGTATACTAGAGAGTTACCTTCACTTTCAGAGGAATAACCACAAGTGACCAGTAATAACAGAGTTTTAAATAGCTATCTACCCCTCCTCCAACAATTACAAAAAAAATGTACAAATCAATATGCATTTTTATTAATTTCTGAAGACAGTAGGTCTCCTTAATATTCATTCTTAATGGATGTGCCATCAGCTCCTATTATTTGTGCCAGGATTCACTTTAAACTGCTTGCAAAGTCGTACTCCCTACTAACAAGTGACAACTGGTAGTACGAATTCAGTGTCAAACACACATGAGCTAAAACATTATGACATCTCACAGGTGAAGAGAATAATTCTGATTGTTTCAACGCAATAGCGCATGTCAAGGTCTGTGACATGCTAGGCATTAAGTGATCAATTAATCCAGTAGGCCTTGAGGGGCATAACCAGTGACAACTGAAAAGAACCTCCCGGCAGTAGTTCAAGGAGGGATAAATAACCTACACAGTCTGAACCGCTGCAGCTCTCTCTGTAATACTTAAAAACAATGTCCTGCTGTCTCATCACCAAATACCAAATGATGATTTCAAAGATCTTACACTTAGTCTACGCCTAGGTAGCTCAAACTGCTTTGTCAACACAGGACTGACCATGATCATATTTGGAGTGTTGGTTCATAATTCTACACAGTGACCCGGGAGCAGAGAGCAGTACGGCATGAACAAAACACACATGAAAACTGCTGTTTCACTTACGATTTTCTCAGAAACATCCTTTTTTGAGTCTACTAAACATCAGTCCCTATTCTAACACTTAGAGTGCAGAAAACTGTTCAAAGTGGAGTAGACTGGTATTGGCTGGCTCTTTCTCGGCATCATATCAAACAGAAAGGAAGAGACACACCCAAAGTGGGCAGAGATTTTTAGTAGGAGATCCTGAATACTGGCACGCACTTGCATAAACACATGCAGTACACCATGTAGGCAGAGTCTGCACACCATTTAAAGAGGCAGCTGGTGCATATGCCAGATTCCATGCTCAGTTCAACAGGCATATGTGCCTTTCTTGACCATATCATGCAAACACAACAGACTAAGTCTTAATGCTAAGCAACAATGCAACCACCATTTAATAAATAAATGCATCTTAAAATTTACTTATTTAAAAATTTTCCTGAACAACCAGACATTTATTACAGGAATAACCGTTCCTCTGGGCAATCACAAAAAACATTTAAAATACAAAAACAAAATATAAGAGATTCTCCTTCCATCCCCTTCATACATGACTAGCACGTCAAGGAGAAAAACAGGCACACCCAGGGTCTTACATATAACACGGTCACTGCTATATTACAGCTTATTTTATGTTAGTGTGTTTGGTTTTACAATGAATGTGTACTTTGTAGAGCCTGTAGAGCCTGGCCAAACCTATAAATTTGGTGACAATGATCTCAAAATCAGCACAGATGAAAATAATGCCCATATAGAAATGTTTTAAGAGTTACATTTTAAAACTGTGGCCAAATAATCTGCAGACCTTTTTCCTTTCCTCCGACAGCTTTATCTGGCTCGTAATTTTTCTTGCCTGGAGTAAACACATTTGTAAGAGTATGTAGAAAAACCAACAACATGAACATATCAGTTCCCTAAAATCACCCCATGCCATTTAAAGAAGATCCATAACAAAGGCACACAGTTAACAGCTGTGTAGTTACCACAGCAGAGAGCTCAGGCTGCTTAAGTTCGATCTCTGATTATTCTCTACTCCTCAAAAGGCTTTTTACACATAGCTGGTTTTTTATCTTTAGTGTACAACAAACTCACAGCTAGAGGTATGTGTGGAGTAAAATCATCTCTGTAGATAAGTTTGTGCACAAAAAGATACCTTCCTTTGAACCTTAAGAGGTACTAGCATTAAAAGTCGCTATTCTGTTGCAAAGACTTGTGGGTTTAAAATTATTCAAGGTACTATAAACCAAGAGCAGAACTGTCGCTTTAAGTATCAATGCCTGCAGGTTAGCTAACCGGTGAACAAGTTAAGTTTGTCAGTTTCATTCACAAAAAGCTTGCCATGGCTCCCTCGCCTCGCCACCTCACCACCGCCTCATCGACAGGACAGTAACCCAGAACTGTGTTGAGTTGGCAAGCGAATTAGCCAGCTAGCTAGTGAGCAAGCCAAGTCACTTTATACTAAGCAGATGTATCGTTAGCATACAAGCTAACAGGGATATCCATTCCAGAGACAGAGTCGACAGTGAGCTTTGAAGTTGCTGCTTGCCCCCCCCACACACACACTCTGGTTCCGTTAACACACGCCGACCAGCTGGAGGCTTTCTTCATGACTTATCGACAAAGTGCTTTACGAGGATAACTTAAAATGTGACAGAAGAGGACGCGAAGACTGGTGGGGGGGGGGGGGTTAAATGTTGCTTTGCTGGTGTAAAACTCAACTGTGAAAATATCAGCTAGCCCTGTATATGAGTGTCTGGACAGCGGGAGCCAACAGGACGATAAAGGTAGCAACCTTACCTGGAGGATGAAAGGTGTCTTGCAAAGTCGGAGTTTGGCCAGACACGTCAATAGCTTCTTTTCGCTTTGTCGGTCAGTTTAAAAGACTCCTGCTTTACCTTTGGCTGGATCACGGTCAACCAAAGATACTGCCTGACTCTGCTGCCTCCCAGCCACAACAGCGACTGAATACAGTTCAGCGTCTGCTTCTCACTGGGAAGAATCCTTGGCATCGCGAGATAGGGCGAGAACTCGGGGGTGTCTACGGACCAATCACAGTAGCCGGCTGGAGCGAAGCGTTTGTTTTTGTTAGGGTTTGTGTGAAAGTCTGAGAGACAGTCTGCTTCTCTATCAAATAAAATAAAATAAAATAAAATAAAATAAAATAAAATAAAATAAGCATTTTTATTTTTCTAAAGTTAATATACCTTTTAACTAACTTGAAACCCATTTTACATATTATTATTATTATTATTATTGTTATTATTATTAGCATTATTATTAGTATTATTAATGCAACTAACATTAGGCAAATCATTTTTTTAAAACTACCTGAAATAAAATACTAAAACAAGAACATAAGTGACCAAGTGATTATTATTATTAAGGCAACACTGCATTAATCAAAAGCCTAACTGCTACAATCTGCACATACCTCTGCCTCAAGAAAAATGTGGAGAACTGCATCAGTTGATAGCTAAAACAGCCTCAGGTTGCCTATAAGGTGTGTGCAATGCAGAGAAAGGACACAAGAATTATAAAGCAACTGTTCTACATAATGTAAATGACGGAGGCAGAATGCACTGCAGTATTTTTGACTAGAATGAAGAAACACTGATGAAATTCTCAGATGTGTTACATTAGATGAGATTATTTAAGTTTTCTTAGACCTCTAATATCTTTTACAAGAGACTGCATGAGGGTATTTCAGTAAAGCATTAAATAAATGAGAAATCCAGTCATCTTCACTATATCCCATGTCTTATGAAGTACAACGTGAGAAAGAATAAAAGAAGATGATATCATCATAGGCAAAAGGAACCCAGAGTGCAGCACATGCATGATGCAAGACTGCACCACTCTCTGATGGGGAAAAAAAAACAACATCTGAGCATTCTCACATTTTCTCTGTGAGTGTCGCATATCCCCGCAGTTAACTTAACGGGCACTAATGCAGTCTCAGTAGCTTTAGCTGTCCTAGTTGTGGATGCTCATTAAAATCAGGTATAGATTCTCCAGTCCACTGGTGCTTAATAGTTTAGTGGACTCAGAGGAATCCAGATTTCTTTTATTTTAAATTCTTCCTATTTTTTTAAATTTACTTTTAAGATTAGCAAGCCAGCATCTTCAGCCCTTCTTTCATCTAAAAATATGTTTAAAATTCAGTCAGCTCTGTTTTTTTTTTGTTTTTGTTTTTTTAAAAACATGTAGAAAGATCCTGTATGTTTTTCTTTCATTATGGTTTGAATACTGAAATGATTTTGTTTTGGTGAATTAGAAGTCAATGAACAGGATCATCTAAAGTAAGCAAACCACAACCAGCACATCACATTGCATTATAACATTTTAAGCTGCACAATTAATTAATGGCATTTGCCTTTGTTGATGAGGTGTTCTTTTTTCACAAAGGCAAAGTTGCTGTGTCCCCTAAGTTGGTCTATAGTGCAGAATTCTCTTGGCTGATGACTTTCTTTGTGCTGATATTCATGTTCCCAGAAGATGAATATCATCCTTGCCAAACCAACAATCTGGTGCTGTGATGGACCGAGCAGTGAAGGAAACTTAGGCACAGGTTAAAGTCCAAAAAATGATTTTTTATTTAACCCAAAAAACATAATTGGTTACCTCATGCAAAAAGAATCAAAATCTTGGGCCCATAAAAGAGGTCAAACTAACAAAACTCCACTCAAAGTTGTCAACACAACTGATAACTCAAAAAAAACTGACCTAACTTAACGAGACAAAGGGGAAACTTAAATAGTGGCTGATCAGCCCACAAAAACAGGAGAAGGGGTAAAACACACAAAACCTAACTAAACCAAACATAATGAACTCCAATTCCCCCCCCCCCCCCCCATGGTCCTGAGTTATGGCATGAACCAATTTGTAGTCTTCCTTTAAAGCTCACTCCGCCCCTTCTCCACCTCTTGGCTCCTAAATCAAGGGACTGGAACAGTTGCAAGTAAGGTAACTCAGAAAACAAAAAATTTATTATACATAACAGTGTAAACTAAAATGTGCGCACTTATTTTAGAATGCAGTGTTATGTGGATATGTGAATAATTCTAAACCAAAACCAGTTATTTATTGTTCTGTAAATAAATTCCTATATTTAAAGAAAGAAATGTGAATGCAAGGTTACTTATAAGCCTCTACACTAACATGGTGATATTACCACTGTTTGGCTGTAAGTGCAGCCATCACAGGTGCATTCATAAAAGAGAAGCAATCCACCAGTTAGCTCATAAACAGCAAAATTCCTGGGAGCCCACAGAAGACAACTGCAGTGGATGACTGCAGAGTTATTTCACTGGTTTAAAAAGTGTTCATAGTTTCTAGTCAAGAAGTCAAGTGTAGTCAAGAACACTCTCAAGGAGATATTGTGAAAGGGGTGGCTGTAGCTCAGGTGGCAGAGCAGGTCAGCCACTAATCAGAAGGTCGGTGGTTCGATCCCAGGCTGCATCCTGGCTGCATGCCAAATATCCTTGGGCAAGATACTAACCCCGTGTTTGCCTACTGGTGGTGGTCAGAGGGCCCGGTGGCGCCTGTGTCCGGCAGCCTCGCCTCTGTCAGTGCGCCCCAGGGCAGCTGTGGCTACAATGTAGCTTGCTATCGCGTGTGTGTGAATGGGTGGATGACTGAATGTAGTGTAAAGCGCTTTGGGGTCCTATGGACTAGAAAAGCGCTATACAAATGCAGACCATTTACCATGAAACTACAATCAAGAGAGACCTTCAAGAATGGAAAAGATTAAGTGTTTACACCAACATGCAAACCACTGACTACACTGAGGATCAAGAAGGCCCGGTTGTTTTTCTGAAAAAAATATTCTTTGGACAGATAAAGCTGAGATTAATCTATACCATAATGATGGGAAGAGAAAGGAAGAGAACCTCTCGTGATCAAATCCATACCACATCATCTGTCAAACAGGGTGCAGGCAGTGTTATGGCATAGGCATTTAACTAGATCACTAGCACTGATGATGTGACTGCTGATAGGAACAGCAGAAAGTATTCTGAAGTTTACAGGGCTATACTTTCTGCTGAGATTCAGATAAATACTGCTTCACAGTGCAAATGGATAATGATCCTAAACAAACTGCAAAATCAACCCAGCAGTTTCTCTGGGCAAAGAAATGGGAAATTCTTTGTCGTTGCAACATTATGGTTGCTGTTCAGGCCAAGTCAGTCATCTGATTTCAACCCAGCAGAGCATGCGTTTCAGTAACTGAAGACAAAACTGGAGGGACCCACAAATAAAGGTGTCTACAGTAAAATCCTAGCAGAGCATCTCAAAAGAGGAAAGACAGCATTTGGTGGTGTCTGGTTCTAGACATCAGGCAGTCATTGACTGCAAAGCATATTCTCACAAACCAGCCCAAAGGTCAGACAAAGGGAGGGAGATCACACATATAAATTTGTCTTAGAGGAATAAAAATGTAAATTAAAAGAAATAAAAATGTAGTGGCCAGATCAGTCATGTGAAGAGTGTGAATTCACGTATGTTGCAAAGGTCTCTAAAAGAAAAGTGAAGTTAATCCAAAGCCAAACCCAAACCAGCTGTTCTCCTGCCTGCTGGAAAGAAGTGAAAACATTAAACATTAAACCATTAGCCAACCATTAGCCAAGTGCCAACAGATGTGCCGTCTCTCAATATCTGCCTATCACAACCTGCTGCCTTCAACACAAGACCAGAAAGAGGCAGAACAGAGAAGGCTGAGTGGGTAGGGTCATCATAGTATTCATCACATTATTAAAAACAATGATATTTGAAATTATTTTAGGTTGTTTGTTTTATTTTGATCCTCTGAAAACTGTGGACCATGTTGAAAAATGACTGTAACTGCTAAACAGATGATACAACATTTTTGTTGAATCCCTTTAATCAAAGCTGAAAATCTGCACTTCAATCACATATTGACCGCTTGATTTAAATTCCACTGTGGTGGTGTGTGAAGGCAAAGCTACCATTGTCCAAAAACAAATGGACCAAATTATATATGGCAACACCAACATATTTATTTTCCTTCTTTTAAAAAATTTATCTAGGACTGCCATTACTTAAAAAATGTATCTAAAAGTCCAACATTGTGGACAAAGGTAAAACTTTTTATATGTTACATCTCTCAAATAGTTTTAATGGGTTGTTCCAGCCCTTGAATTGAACACATCCTTGGGGGCTATTTCCTGGTCACTAACGTTTAACCTAGCAATTTTCCCAAGTGCAAGGATCAATGAGGAGAGCTACTGTTAGCGGGTGTGGCAGCTGATTGCACTCAAGGTTTGCTAGTAAGTTGCATCATTAGAGTTTTAGTGGGATTGGCATTTAGACATAGGCAGTTAGAGCTAGGCCAGTCTCTTCAACACCGATCTCTATCAGCTTCTATTAACCTATTAGGGAAAAGGACCAGACTCTGACCTTCAGATGGAAAGCCGGTCCAGACTTCCTTTCCTTTCTTCACTTGCTTTAGACTTTCCTTGTAACTGGGATCTAATGATAAATAATAATGATAATAGCAATGATAAACCACGAAACTAAAATATGATAGCTTGGTTGCATTTATTGCTCCAAAGGGCATACTACAGCAACACAGAGCTAGAATCAGTCCGGAAGATGGAGATAATTCTATACTCACAGAGGTATTTATGTGTTTCTTTGAGCACCAATTTTAAGTCCAGAGTTTATTTTCCATTCCTTTTAAAATGTTGTTTTTCTATAAGTTTTCTAATATTCCTTTATTACAAAACCAAAGGAAAAATGCACACACGTGTGTGTACACACACTCACACACACAAATCATTGTGATGTTTCTCCTAAAACGTTATACAAAGCTGCGGGGGAGGGGGCGTTATCGTCATTATGAACAACTTGGCAATAGAAACTTCATATTACATCTTCTTTTATAGTTAATGTAATTACCTCTCAGAGAGGTTTTATGAGAGACAATATTGCCAAATAAATGAAGAAAGAAGATATTTGAGTGTGTCGAAATATATTTAAGCGTGGTACAAAAAAGCTATTTGATTTTGTGCTGTGTATTTGTGTCCCTGTACTGTGATGAGTACTCTGATAAACTTTATTGATTCAAATCAGAAAACAAATTTGGATCAAAAGGGACATTATTAACTGTCAACACTCAAAAAGACAATAATGGGACTGGTAACGGACTGAAATGTAAAGGAAACGTGGTTTTATAGCCCATTTGTCAGCATGCACAGATGCTATTCAGTCATTCATTCTGTGCAGAGCGATATCGTGCACGTTCACTGCTGAAAAGAAGAGAAACACACGCATGCACACACACACACACACATACCCAAGAATTTGAATGTGGTATTAAATATAGGCAGTTCAAAAGCGATCGTTTTCTCTTTTCATTTCTTCAACTGTTGAACCCAAGGAGCAGGGCTGAAATGTGAGTTGCTTTTGGTGAACACTCAGCAAGGGTCGTTCAGTCAGCAGAGACTATTTCAGAGCTTAATCATATTTCTGACAAGCAGCAGCAACCTTCTCGATCAAACCCACTTGCTGAGCACCATTGCCCCATCCCGTGACTAAATTCTATGGAAATTAAAAGCTTTTTTTTGTTCTTTGGTTTTTTTTAAAAAAAATTTCATTCAAAGGCTGATTAAACACATCGCAGCTGAGGAGATTTCTGAGTGTGTTTTTGTGGCTCAAACACTCAAAGTCTAAACTAACCTCACCACTGAAATGTGGACTCACTGAAGCTGCTGAAAAGAACTTCAAACACCAGTCCTACTTTTAATACCTGTCAGGAACCATTCCAGAGCAACGGCAGCATAAATTGGGGATTAGCAGGCTTAACGCCCTGTCTTAAAAATCAAAATCCTTTCTTACAAATGATGCACAAAGTGAAGTCTCAGGGGCTCAACTTTTCTCTGGATTTCCCAAAAGCAAAGGGAGGCCGAAATATGGCAAAAATATGGTATCAGTAGCAAAAGCACGAGCAGAAAAATAGCTTCTTTGAAGAAACTGTCAAAAATATAATAACAATGTTGAAGGCAAAATTGAATGCGATATGTGTGTAAGATGTCCCTGTTTGCGCTGCAGCCAGAGGGCTTGCCGAGAGAACCTCTGAGCCCATAGTCTCTCCTTTTGGTGTCTGGGCTCCAAAATGACTGACTGAGTGAGATAAGGAGCTCAAAATCCCTACCATTCATTTGATCTGTGGCTATTTGTATTCCAAGTCTGTTTCTCATTTTAACTTTTGGAAAAGGAGGGTAGCGGCATCACTTTAATGCGCTGCTCTCTGTATCTGATATCAACCTCAGGCACTAGAAAGAGATATAAACTGACTGACAGCTCTGTGTGGACAGAGATAGTGGGTGGAGGGGAGGTCTTCCTGTGGATGAAGGCGTTCAAAACACATTTCTTTCTTCAGTCCGACAACATAATTTTCTTTTTCAGAGGTTTTGCCACCAGTTATTTCCCACAATTACTGAACATAATACAATTTGCACAAATGAAGAGTGTTTTCGCCGCCGCATAAAAGATGGCAAAACCCACAGAGACCATTCAGACTGATAACAGTTTGTTAGTTACATAGCTAATTTGCATTCTCAGTCCTTGAGAACAGTAAAGTTGTGTTGCTAATGGAAGAAGAGAGCAAAGGGAAATAATCAAATGCTAATTTTCACACAAGGCACCCTGGGACTTGTCTGATACAGGCCTGGCTGCAGCAAGCTTTACAAATTAATATGCCTGGAAGCTTTTCTGTATTATATTTATAAGATGCACAGAGACAGATTTATCAAGAGCAAGTAAAAAAGAAAGATTGAAGGAGTTGGTTAATGTTGCCGAAAAGGACGTCTGTGGCAGGGTGCAGATGCTCGAGTTAAAATGAAACCGAGCCTGAACAGCAACCATAATGTTGCAACGACAAAACATCTGAAGGTGAAGAACATACAGCTTTGTACTTAACAATATATCAGTCCAATATGAATCGATCCATATATATGTATAAACATGGTATCAGTAGTATTGATTGTGTTAAATAAATAACATTTTTTGGAAATGGCAAAAATATACCACAAATATGGACGATGAAAAATGTCTGAACCATTCGAACTGTGTTGACTGTCACACCTATTTTATTTATAGCAGGGGTGGGGAACTCAAGACCTCAAGGGCTGGTGTCCTGCAGGTATTAGATCTCACCCTGGGTCAACACACCTGAATCAGATGTGAATCAAATGATGAGTTCATTACCCAGCCTCTGGAGAACTTCAAGACATGTTGAGGAGGAATTTAGCCATTTAAATCAGCTGTGTTGGATAAAACCTGCAGCACACCGGCCCTTGAGGCCTGGAGTTCGCCCATCCCTAATTTATAGCTTATAGCACATCAACCAAAGTTGAACCCAGAGTGATTTGGAGACAAGCACATTTACATTCCAGGTCTAGGGGGGGGGAAAAAATCCAGTTTCAAAATACATGAAAAGCTGAAAGTTGTGTTTTGTTGTGTTAACTATTTATTGTGGAGAGTAAGAATGACACTGATTTAGTGTTGAGATTATGCAAATTGATGACAATTCATCTCATAAATCATGGCACACTGCTCTCCCATGTGTAAGCTGCCTTTATAGGTTAAAAGCACCGGATTGATACCAACGCTATCAGCTACACCTGCTTCTGCAGCTGTAGCTGATTTATCTGAGGCTCCATAAGGGCGCTTTACAAAACACAAAACAATTGGATTTCCAGTTTGTCTAAAACAATAAGGCTATCTTTCACTGCAGAGATAGCACATGTCAGTTTTACTCTGAGCCTCTTTTTATGTTCCACTCTTCACACCTACCTCCCCTTATCACCCCATCCATCCTCCACATGTTCTGTCCAGTCACATGTCTGTCACACCCACACCCTCAATCATCTGCTGTCTGTGTATACCTGCTCTTTTCATCCAACATCTCATAGCATATTTTGTGCAGGTCTGAACTCTACAGTCTTTCTACTGTGCCTGTTGGCTTAGATTGCTCATGCTATTTTTGGCACATAAGCGCATTCATATTGTCAAGTAGGGCTACGTGAAATGCTCTGTGAGTGCCTGTATGCTTTTACATTCAAAAAGTTAAATGTGAATCACACTATACGTGCTCCTCATTTTCAGCCAGTAGACTTGCGTCTTCAACATCATTAGTGTTGATCCCAGTGCCGATCCCATCATTAGTGTTGATCCCAGTGCCGATCCCATCATTAGTATTGATCCCATATATATATATGTATATATATATATATATATATATATATATATATATATATATATATATATAAAAACACCCAGCACGCCCCTGCGGGCGGTTTATCCTTCAAGCTCGGGTCCTCTACCAGAGGCCTGGGAGCTTGAGGGTCCTGCGCAGTATCTTAGCTGTTCCCAGGACTGCGCTCTTCTGGACAGAGATCTCCGATGTTGTTCTGCTGGAGCCACTCGCCTAGCTTGGGAGTCACCGCACCTAGTGCTCCGATTACCACGGGGACCACCGTTACCTTCACCCTCCACATCCTCTCGAGCTCTTTTCTGAGCCCTTGGTATTTCTCCAGCTTCTCGTGTTCCTTCTTCCTGATATTGCTGTCATTCGGAACCGCTACATCGATCACTACGGCCGTCTTCTTCTGTTTGTCTACCACCACTATGTCCGGTTGGTTAGCCACCACCATTTTGTCCGTCTGTATCTGGAAGTCCCACAGGATCTTAGCTCGGTCATTCTCCACCACCCTTGGGGGCATCTCCCATTTTGACCTCGGGACTTCCAGGTTATACTCAGCACAGATGTTCCTGTACACTATGCCGGCCACTTGGTTATGGCGTTCCATGTATGCCTTGCCTGCTAGCATCTTGCACCCTGCTGTTATGTGCTGGATTGTCTCTGGGGCATCTTTACACAGCCTGCACCTGGGGTCTTGCCTGGTGTGATAGACCCCAGCCTCTATGGATCTTGTGCTCAGAGCTTGTATGTGCTCAGAGCTATATATATATATATATATATATATATGCGACACATTCCAGTGACCCCAAAGTGCCACTGCACTAAAAAGTGCTTGGCAAAAAGTATGTAACGTACACGTAATGTTTTGAGATCAGCTACTATGGATAATATGTATATAATTTGTAAAGATTTGAGTGTCTAGGAAGAGTTGGGGAACAGACATAGACAGATAGATACACTCACTATGATAATCATTCTGTAAAAATGTACTTTTAGGAGTCAGGTTAGAAATACGAGTACACAAGTACATCAATATAGCAACACTTTGCGCAGTATAAGTGTTAAATCTTCAGTGCAGCAAAACAGCTTCTCACACTGTCCTCTGACATAGTTTATATATAGTTTATATCCCTTTGCATAGAACAACAGCTCTTTAAAAGTTGAGGCTCGCCTCAAAGGCACACTCTCTCAGATTAAGATTCCACACAGAGGTGAGTCTGTCTGACTGACATTTGATTGATCTCGGCGTCCGGAGTGCACTGTGAGCAGAGCTTCTTTTGTCTTCCACTTTATCTGCTGTCTCAGGGTCATAAAAGATTCATGTACTATGTCTTCCAATGTTAGTTCACTTATATTAAGTAGCGTAAAACAGAGAGCCACAAAGACAGAACAGAAGCGAGCTGATTTTATATATTATATATTTTTGACACATCCTCCATCCACAAAAAAAGGTCTGTTAAGCTGATTAATGTTAAAGGTAATGTAATAAAGTTGATGAATGAGGAAACACAAGATTTTTTAACTATATTTTCCAAGTAACATTTGCCAGTTTTGAATCTTTATATGCAAATTGACTCCCACTCGATCAGCTCTAACTTTAAATTATTGCAAACAGGCTCACTTGCTGTGTTGAGGACTGTTTTTCACAAACTCCAGTGGAGTTAATTGTACAACAGATTCAGAGATGAGGCAAAAGAAGTGTAAGCATTGTTAGATTATAATATTATTTTATGCCAGGTTAGACCCCTAATTAAAGATTGTGAATTATTATGTAGTTTTAGTTTGCATTATTCTCCTGAATTAGAAGAAGCTGATAACTATTGCATTAGTTAAACTGATTTGCATTACATTAGACTGCTGACTTGTTGTGAATGAATGATATTGTTTTATGATGCATTATACTGCTGAGTTATAAGAAATCT
This sequence comes from Copadichromis virginalis, assembly GCF_057382275.1. Lineage (NCBI taxonomy): Eukaryota > Metazoa > Chordata > Actinopteri > Cichliformes > Cichlidae > Copadichromis > Copadichromis virginalis. The sequence continues at coordinate 30,447,459 of NC_140618.1, forward strand.
AATTTGTCTGAGTAGAAGAGAACAGAGTGTGCTGGAGTTTTCTGCCCCATTTCAGCAGGAGCAGATAAACAGGGAGCCAAGGTCGTAGCTCAGGCGCTGTGTGAGAGAAAGCATGTGAATGTTTAGGCTTTGTATGATAAGGTGGAGGCACCAGAGGCTATAAAAGTTTGAGCAATGCTCCACCATTTTGAGATTTTGAGGCTGTCTGCATCAGTGTCCATCTCCCACGCGTGTGATCATTAAAATCATCGTTTGACTCAACCCGGCCGGACCAGTGTTGTTATTGTGGTTTTTCTCTTGTTTCCATCCCCAATATTTTGAACCTTAACAGCATCTAAATTTAAATTAAATGCAAATTATACATTCTTCAACAAAGACATTGTAAAACGCATCCTTGAGCAGGATGAAATTCTGAAAAGCGTCACGGAAAGACTCAACAATTATAATGTGACTGTGCTCTTACCCCACCTGATTTGAATACAACTGATTGCTTTGGCTGAAACACTTGTAACACTTCATTTTTGTTATTTACGACTTTTTTATCCATTACCATAAAGCCGTTCATTTTTTAAAAGGTTATAGAACTGCTGAAGCTGGCAGCTCCTCCTGACAGCCAAATGAAAGCTCAGCTTTTTCACTTACAATCTATCACGGAGCCAAGGCATACGTTTGACAAATCTGAGTCTGTGCACTTTTCAGAGGGTGCACACATTGTATCTTTCAGAGTTACACTGAAAGCAAACCTGTCGTGACTTTTTAAGAGGTAATCCAAAGTCAGAGACGGCTGGCGTAAATCGTGGTCGCTGTTTACATTCTGCCATTTTACTTTTAGTAGTGGATTAAAAATATATCACGTTCTACCAGGACTTGTGGGAAATATTTGGATCACTGAGGTAGAATGGATTGCACCTTTATAAAAAGTTAGCCTTAATATAGTAATAAAAATGTAGCTGGTCATTAATGAGCTTTTGGTTGCCTCCTGGGTTTGAAAAGAAAAGAACTTTAAGCTTCTCTTACTTAATTTCTTATCTAGAACGTAAAGGCATTTTAAGCATAGTAGTTTCAGATAACTATGAAATTTCTGGGAATGGATTTCGTAAAACCCTGACTGTAAGCCTATTGCAAATATGTGGGCTGTGCTTAAAAGGTGTCTGTGCAAGGAAACCAAGACACTTGCTAGGGAAAATTTAACCAAATATTAGTGGGAGTGTATGTATATATTTGAGTCTGCATGTATCGTTTTCACACAAAATCCAAAATAAATTCAAAACTGTGGATCCAAGTAATTAAAAATGTACTCTGTACAATCATTCCACCATGGAAAATGAAGAGTTCAAAGCCCCAAATTATCATGACTTTTATGCCCATAACAAGTGGATGGAAAATTTTGACAAGAGCTTTAAATTTCAATACTTTGACTATTGCAAGAGAAAGTGACTAATTGATATTAGTTTTATTGGTAAAGATCACCTAATGGAAGCCTTTATACCAGGGGTCGGCAACCTTTCTGATGATGAGTGCCATCTCAATGTGCCATATCAACCATTGCATTAGCAATACATTTAATAACGCTCTATGTGAACAGTTACACACTATATAGAACAACTTTATAGAACTATATTTGTTCGCAGATGTTGGCATATAGTGCAGTATTGTATTTGTGTGTATGTCCGAGGTGCTGGTCCTGCGCTGAGCGGGCAGCTCCTGAAGCATTTGAAGTAGCGGAACGTGGAAATTTCAACATCACTTAAAAAACTGTCAGCTAGCAACATCTCTCTCACCGGTAGGCTAAATGATTTTTAGCCAATTACAAGTGGAATCCAGTAGTTGGGTTTTTTAGCTAAGATACCGTTTTAAGAAGCGGCACAACTAATGTGTCTATGCGAGCTAATTTGCGATGTGCACCAGTGGCCCAGCCATTTATTTTAATGCACCTTCTCAGATTAATTCCCTGCGTGTCGTGCCATCAGTTAACCCTTCACGAGCCAGCTGTGGCACACAAGTGATCAGGGTTGCCGACCCCAGCTTTATACTAATGCAGGTCATCATTTCCACAACACGTGACATGTTAGTCTATAACAGGACCTCTGTAAATGTAATTCAATCTAAGCTTGTCTTTATGGTTTATTTCTCAGTTTATTCGAGGGGCCACACTCTGGCCCATGCTTAGTTTACTCAGCATGTTAATGAAACGTGTCCATTGGTTGTTATTCTTATACGGTTGAACAGGCGGTTGGTGACTTTTTGTTCTGTTACTGTGATAATAATTTCCATTTTTCAGTCCAGTTTTCCACCGGTGAGAAAACAGTCATGCTTGCATGTTTATCTACCAACGGCTGCCTGTTTCTTTACCTCCTACAGGCGAGAAGAGACAGCATAAAGTAGATAGGAGGCTACAGCTGTGTCATCAGATCAGCACTGCCATTGTTACAGCTATGCAAACACTCTGGAATAAGTACTGGTAAATTAAAATGGCAATGCTTTAGGACAGATAACGCTTTTCAGACACATAACAATAAAACTGGCTGTTGCTGTGTTTTCATTGGCAGCTGGTCATGATTCAGAGAAAATCCACTGCAGTTTTTAAAGTAAAATTCATGTTCGTGTCACGTTCACTGAAGAAAGATGAGGGATATCCACAAGTGAGAGGTATAAAAGATAAGAACATACTGCACAAATAACTACAGATGCATCGGTAAGACTTTCTTGATATGGAATTTTTCCCTCATAAAAACTACAATGCTGATTTTTCTTGTAAAATTAGCCGAGCTGACAAATTTTCTACAACACAGCTAGAACTAACTGCTACAAGCAGGAATGGAGAGCAGCTTTATGAAGCTGGGGCCACTTCTTATGGGATAATGAAAATTATGCAAATGAGGACTAAACTTTGAAAAAACATTAAGAAGTCATGCAAATTACAAAAGTTCTTGATACCGGAAAAATTATAACTGACTAATCGCTCTGCACTGCAGTGATTTTTAAGGAGTAATTTAGCTGAAACCGTTTTATTTTTTTCTTTCTTGGCACACTAAAGAAATTGTGCACGATGCCCTCCTGTTCCTGTCATACAGCCTGTATGACAGGAACAAGTGGCTGTCTTTAAATGTCAATCATATCACAAAGGGTGCTTCAGTGCGAGACTATCACATTTCTGCAAAAAAGTAAAGAGCGTCTGTGAGACAAACTGGTGAAACATCTGTGTGCAAGATACGTAATGATTTATTATGTTGCTTTAAGATGCTTTGCTTCGCAGCTGTGGTTGACAGAGTGCCGTTTTCATACACGGACATTAAATTGGACCAAAACACAGACACTGCTGTCAGAGATGGAAATAATTTTGACATTACTAGCTGCAGTACACTGAAAGTAGCAAAGCTAGATTGTCAAAGCACGGTACACCAGGGTAGGAGCTTGTTATCTATGACTGAGTTATATGGTTGTGATTGTGCTTTTGTCATATTACAAAATGTACTTTCATTAGGAAGCAACAAACTGCCAATCGCAGCTGACCCGAGTCCAGCGTAGCTTTTTTACTTTAGTTCAGTTATATATCTAATTAGTGCAAATGTGCTTCTTCTTCTTGCTTTTCTTCTTTTTTATTTCAGCTGGTCCCTTCAGGTGTCACCACAGCAGATCATCACCCTATCTCTGGCTTCCTCTTCTGTCACTACAACCCTCTGCATGTCCTCCTTCACTGCATCCATGAATCTTCTATGTGCACTTCCTCTTTTCCTCCTGCCTGGCAGCTCCATCTTCAACACCCTTCGTTATCCACTATTCCTCCTCTGCACATGTCCAAACCATCTCAGCCTTGCCTCTCTAACTTTCTTCCCAAATCACTCCACCTGAGCTGTCCCGCTGATATATTCATTTCTAATCTCGTCCATCCTGGTCGCTCCCGGTGAAAATCATAACATCTCCAGCTCTGCCACCTCGAGTATCGGCCTCCTGTCTTTTTGTCAGTGCCACCATCTCCAGTCCACATCTGCTACATCATAGCAGGCCTCACTACCATGTTGCAAATGTTCCTTTTCACTCTCGCTGCTATGCTTCTGTCACAGATTACCCCAGACACTCGTTTCCACCCGCTCAACCCTGCCTGCACTCTCCTCTTCACCACCCTTCTGCACCGTCCATTACTTTTGATGGCTGACCCCTGGTATTTAAACTCGCCTACATTCACTATCTCTGCTCCTTGCAGCTCATCTTGTCCTTGCACCTGTCTCTCTCTCATTCACACATTATGTACTCTGTCTTGCTTCCCACCAACTTTTATTCTTCTTCTCTCCAGCTCCATTTCTTTGCTTACCCGGTCGATACAAGCCCCTTTTCTCCTTCTTTAGTGTCCACCCTCTGAAGCAATTCACTATAAACCTTTTGGCGCGCCTTTGCCACATCTCTTTTTGCCATATGCCTAGCCTCCTCATGTCTACTTTCTTCACCTCCAGACTATCCCACTTTTTCTTTGCTAATCACTTCCTTTTAATACTTACCTGTACTTCCTCCTTCCACCACCAATTCTCCAAGTGTCCAGAGGATATACCAATCACATTCTTGGCAGTTTCCCAGTCATCAGGCTACTCTTCAACACCACTAAGAACCAGAAATCCACACAACAAACTTCCAGCATTTGGTCCTTACCTCCACCTTAACTTGCTTCCTCTTCTTGATTTCCAAAACAATCCTACAGCCAACCATCCAATGCCACCTTGCCACCTTCTCTCCTGACACCACCTTTCAGTCTTGTATCTCTTTCAGATCGCAAAGAACCTCTGCATTTCTCTCCTTAACACCACACCCACCCAACACCTCCTCATCACCCTTATTCCAATCATCACTCTTTCCCCCTGGGAGGACTCTCTGCCACTTCAGCCAGCTTACTCCAGAATTCCTTTTTCTCTTGTACTTGACATCCAACTTTTGGGGCGTGCAAATGTTTAACACCACCCCTCAAACCACAACATTATATAGAAAACCCCAACAGTTAGAGCACTGGGAGACTTGCAACTACAAGTGTTGATTTGTTTCAGGGATGAGAAGACTAAATGCCTGTGCTGTTACTGCTTGCATACAGATAAAAACCAAAAAACTAATACTTGGCAGCATGGCAGCAGTTGCTAATTAGTTTAAAATACAAAGTAAAGCTGAGGCTAATAGGACTGCTATCCTATTTTCTGTTGCTTATTGATGAATGAAAAGCAGTGTGTTGTATTATCGGTGATAGTAAAGCTAGAGGTAATATTATTATCCTGAGGTAAACATGAACACATCGACTGTACCTAAGCTTGATGGAATCCAGCCAGCTAGTTTGCTAAAGGAAAGTTCAGGGTGACCACCAAAGTCACCAAACAGAGACTTGAATGTATGTTCAGAGTGCAGTGGAGTTTGTGTGTGTGTGTGTGTGTGTGTGTGTGTGTGTGTGTGTGTGTGTGTGTGTTGGTACTGACCCCTCTGTGTAGTGAAGCCTCACAATTTGTGCCTCAAAGGGTCAGGCTCGTCGAAATCTTCTGTTTTGCCTCCATCAAGGTCTCGAGGACAGCCTGGTTACTTGCTGTCTGTGCTGGGATTTATAGTGCACAACCTCACTGTGTTTCTTATCAGGAGATGAGAGCAGGCACAGGAAGGTGATAAATAAAACTGCTGAATTATAAACTTCAGAGAGAAACCTGGTCTCATAAAACTTCCATCACAAACTGCTTCACAGTCTAAGACTGAAAACAGCGAAAGGACAATGGATGAAAAGAAGAAACAAGAGAGAAAAGAGGAAATGTGTAATCTGTGCAAGTGCTACAAAAGGTTTTATCTGTCTTAAGGTGAGTTTAATTCATCTGCAGTAGAAACTGTCATCCACTGACCCACATTGTGAGCCTCTGAAAGTCATTCCCACAACCTGCACAGATGATAAGATCTGTGTCAAATGCTCCTCTGACACATAATTAGCACGAGGACACTGCTGCACATTAGCACAAGGCAAATATGTAATTATGCATCACTCACCATGTTTAAATACAATTGGCCACAGGCGGAGATGTTTGATGATCTATATGCGAGGCAGAGATTTAATGTATTCCTATGTATTAGTGTAAGGCGAAACACTGTAGACTAAAACAATGTCATGAAAGCGAGCTACAGGAAACAGAAGCAGGAGTGGATTTGAAAATCATGACGCAGGTGAATGTGAATATTTTTTGCCTTCATTTGTATTCCACATTTTCTCAGTGACTGAGAAATAGGCTGAAAATCTTCCATTACCTGTACTGGATCTCACATTGACAATACAAAAGAAATCTCATCCTACATTAGTCTGATCTATCATGGATGAATTCTTCTTCAATGGGCCTCACATATGGTCTGTTTTGACACTGCACACCAGTGGAAATAAGCTACTGGGTGCTGCGAAGTCATGGAAGGAGGGAGAGGAGAGAGTCTGCACAGTAGCATCTCCAGTTGAGTAGAATGGAGAGGCCTCATTAAAATTTAATTGCGGCACGATGTTGAGTGCATTGCCATCTACATCAAGATGCATGTGACCTTCTTTTTTCACATTTCCCATTTCCAACAAACGAGTGCATGCACTGCGAGTGCTGTCAATTTAGTAGGGTCTGATTATTTGAAATGATCTCACATGAAAAACGTTCTCGTTCATTTTAATAGTTTAGTCCTTTTTTTTCCAAATTCAAATCAAAAGAAAAAACTCTGTTCAGTTTCTCAGAAAATAAGGATTGCCTTCCAATTCGCTGATAAACATTAATGCATACACACAGTGACGATGCAAATCACACTCCAATGTTAACAATATACTCCGGCTCACACGGTGCCTCGCAGTTCCAGGTTGATGTGAGAAGAACGAGTCACATGAGAAGGAAGCAGGCTACTCTGTATTCATGCTAGATGAGATTTGTGTGTGTTTATCGTCTTCCTGTCCTGGATGGGTGTTGCATTACAAGGTACTGTCTCCAAACTGCCAGAATCAATTAACATGAATAATGAATGTCTTCTGACGCGGTTGGTCTTGAGTGTTCATTTTGTTCCAGCTCCCATTGTTCCAGCACGTGCAGGAGAACAGTTTAATTTTGCAGCAGGTACAAGAAGCGAACTTTTTTATAGATATGAAGCAGGTCCTAAGATTTTTTTAAAGGCACCAGATGCTCCTAAAAAGCTTCAAACCACAAAAAACCCCTCTGCACTCTCCTTCACCACAACAGCTAAATGTGGCTCTTAAAAGGGATCTAATTCACATGGAGAAGGAATGTAATCCACTACATCAAGAAACACTGATGGCATTAGTTGCCCCACTAATATCACTTTACCCACTGCATCACCCTTAGCTGTAGGGCTTACACATATTACCCAGTCAGCAGGCACTGAGCAGTCGCCACCAAGCTCCAGAAGACACTTTGCTCTTTATAGCGTGCTTCAAAATGATCCTGCGCAGTGAGACCAGTAACAGAGAAAATGTTTATATAATCCATTACTGACAAAGCTTTAGTAAGTGATTAAACAAAAAATTAGTTTTTTACTTCAAATTGGAAATAGTCCAGAGATTAGCATTTCAAAATTAATCCCTTTTATTGAAGCTCTGTTAGCTTTGCATAGCAAATTTAATATCTGTGCTGTGTTTACTGTGTAAACTCAGGCTGGGTGTATAATAAGTGTGCACCGAGTTTCTCACCAGTTTAACCAAACATTATTTAAATATTGAAGTGAAAATAACAGCTGCATGACTCACAGTAACCATAAAGATGTAATCCTTTTGGGAGAAAGGAAAAAAAGCAGGAAGTGACAGTCAACATGCCAAAGTGGACAGTTTTAAAGGACGTGTCCATGGACAGGGCTAACCTAAACCTACAGCAACACTGATAGTGTGAAAGAGCAGTGTTATCACATGACCAATACTGCATATTGCTGTTTGTGAAGTGCACTATTCTCAAGATTCATGTATTTTTTCCCAGTTTCTTCAGTGTCATTTTACCTGCAGAAAGACTGTAAGTGATATTTAGACAGGACAGCAGCTGTTCTGGCTTCACCCATCTGAGCACATCTGCCTGAGTTCCGCATCTTAACATCAGGTTGCCACACAGGAAAGCTGCCAAACTCCAACAGAGGAAAACTTTTAGTCTAATCGGGTCTGTTCAGTTTTATTCTGTTGAATTTGCAGGCAGCTGCTGGTGGGAGAGGAGGTAATTAAAACTGACAAAGAAGAAACATCACGGAGAAGACTTCACGCAGCAGCTACCATGAGCCAGCTTTTGAGTTCGGGGTTACTGCGGGCATAAAGTGCTTCCATGTGGAGAAAAGTGGAAGAGCAGGATTGCTCCTTTAGCAGCTGTTCCTCTCTGCCGTCCGTTTGCCATAAATACAGCAACATACTATTAGCCTCACCTCTTTAAACCACATGTCATTAAACAAGATGAGTTTTGTGATTAATTAAAGACAGATGAAGAAGATGCAAGTTGCTCTTTGTAGTCAGACTAATTCAAACGGATGATTGACGCTTTATTTTAGACATGAGCCTGTTTGTGAGGTTTTAATTCTGTTTTTGCTCTTTAATCCTGTCAATCTTGAAAGTTAATGCTTACTAGCCAATTACATTTCAATGTCCCCTTTACTGACTACTGATGCTCGCTACCTTAACAAATGCCTCCCTCTTGTGGTAAACCTACTCCTACACAACACATATTTCCTTCTGTTCAGTTTTATCTTGTACATTGCATCCCAATCCCATACTATGTGCACCATTACATTTATATTTGTTCAAATATTATTTATTTATTTATTTATTGTAGGGTCTACCTTACAGTATAAAGTGCCTTGAGGTGACTGTTGTTGTGATTTGGCGCTGCATAAATAAAATTGAATTGAATTTTCTGGTTTTAAAAATAATCTATAAAAGTTTATCCTGGTTGGGGAAATTATTTACATTTAATTCGCATGCATGCATTATTATGACCAAGTAACTGAAGTTGGAAAAGTCATGCTAAAGGCCCTGTACAGGGTCGCAAAGATGTTTTCGTTATTCTAGTCAAACAGACCCGGCTTTGACAGATGAAGACAAACACTAACATACACCAATCACATTTTCCACTGAGCAGTTATTAAAATTCAGTTCATCATGCACTCTCAGATCTAAAACACTAAAACACCAACAGGATTTCTTATTTATTTAAATTTGAAAAGGCGTACCAGTATATAGGACAACAGAATATAAAACCCTTCTGGGCCACATTATTTGTCACACTTGACTGTAAATCATAATTTAATGAGCCACAAATAACATGGCTAAATGCAAAAATACAGGAATGCAAACCAGAAACCAGAGCAAGGGTTAAAGCCTGAGGTGTAGCCTATGGAGTCTGAATTAGTGTAATATAGAAAGATGGGTGCTTTCAATTCTACAGAGGCCCAAATAGTAACTATAAGCAGTTATTATTATCATTATTATCAGGATCCTTTTGTATTTTTAATTATCCATTTTTATTGTGTTGTAAAAATTCACAGGTTTTTTTTGTTTCAAAGTGATTTTATTAAAATGTCGGGGTATTCAAGAGGAGAAATGTTTAAGAAAGTCAGAGCAGGTGTTCCAGCACATGTTACCTACATGTTTTAGACTCATGTAGACAAGACATTCTTCATAAATGTAAATGTATTTTCACTTGTCTACCTCAAGTTTATTCCGTGGTCATATATTTGACCAAACTGACAAACACTAACTTCCAGGTGTACCTCATGCATGCTATTTTATATAGCTATGGCCCACTAGTACAGGCGCTGCTAGTGTAGTGGCATCATGCAAGATTCCCATTCTTGCGACCCGGGTTCGATTCCTCGGCAGCGCACCCTTTCTGCAGAACTACAAAGCCTGAGGTTTCCTCATTACGGTCACAGGTTTTAAACTTCCACCAGCAAGTCAGCTGAGGACGTGCACCTCTTTGCCCATTACTGTTCACCCTCTTCTCCCATCTGTTCAAGGCTATAATAAAATTTGTGGGTGAGAATAAAATGCTTAAATACAGAAAACCTGACCTGAATCTGTGATCCTTGTCCCTTTTGGATCCATCCAGCCATGCAACTGGACAGTTTGCTGACCCATTACAGAGGCTATGATATTTTCCGGTTGAGCCACTGAGACCGATTTTGGTGATTTTCAGTAGAAAATATGTGGAGCCTCAGACCCTGAATTTCAGCACCATAAATTTCAAAATGTTGACTGATGTTATATGGCTGAGCACATTTCAACATGAATTTCAACTGAATGACTGCAAAACTGTTCAAAGTAGCAAAATAGGATAAATTTGGGATTTCAGTCTTTCTAAAAATGTAAACTTCTGCAACTTTAATTCACTCGTCTGTGCACTTTGATAGCAACCTAAGGTTCACAGAGTTCGCTACCTCAGTAACGAGCTCAGAGTCCAAGTTAACTCTCTTTCTGAAACAGAGTTGTTAGCTAAACCTGCCTTCTGGAATAGGGCCCTGGTGACTGGCAATGACAAACTGCTCGCAGATGCACTTGGCTGATTGGGAAGAGCAGCCTGGTGCTTAACACCAACAAGACCAAAGTGTTAATCATAGACTTCAGAAGAACAGGAAGCTCAGCCCACCTCCTCCTTTCTATAGACAAAAAAGTAGTAGATAGTGTGAATAAACGAAAGTTCCATGGACTCAACTTGTCCATTCATATGGAGCTCCAAATCTTAAACCTGGTCAAAAAAGCCCAACAAAGACAGTTCCTCCTAAGGAGCTGAAGCTGAAGTAAGTGCAGCTCTCCCAGAAACCTGTGCTGAACTTCTGCTGAACCACCACTGAGAGCATCTGCACAAACAACATCATGATGGGGTGCAGACACTGCACAGCTGCTCAGCTGAAGGAACAACAAAGTATGAAGACTGTACAATGTGTGGTGGCCTTGGAACTCCCACACTTAAAGGATGTCTGAGTAAGAAGGTCAGCAGCGTTATTTCAGACACTTCACACCCAGGGCACTCTCTATTTGACCTTTTGTCATCAGGCAGACTAACACAATCCTGCAAAAACAGTCTAAATTTTATTGTACTTGTATCGACCACAATAAAGATTTTTCTATTTCAAGATTATTCCATATCAGTTTTGCTAATATAATTTTTTATCTTGATTTCAATGTATTAAAAACATTTTCTCAGACGGTGTTTTAGTTATAATCATCCTGCCAGTATGCCATATGATCTCTATTTAATCAATTAGCCTCACTGAATCGACATCTTTTGTAAAGGGAATGAAGTCCTGATAGCTTGATGGAGTGTGGGCAACAGCAGGACCCTGAAACAATTCGTTGCTTTTTAACACCTTTGATTTTCTGGCTCCGTCGAAATTTAGTTTAGGTCCCAGTCTGTGTAGACCCACACAGGCCTGTAACAAGGTCTCATTCTGAAAATAAAGTTAAAAACATCTGCTGGGAGTGTGTCATGACTGTGGAGTGTATGAAAGACATGCAAAGTCACAGTTTTTGTAAAGATACAGTCCACGCATGCATATTATTTTCATGGATTATCAAATTCACACTTATCAATTGCATGGCTTCATTCTCCCTATGAGTATGCATTGTTTTTGCCATCTGAACTGGAAACAACAAGAAACTAAAGGTATTAATGTAAAAGTGAAATGGACTGCTAAATGACAAAAAATATGTAAACATGCATTTACTGTCCACATACGATATATGTTTATATAAACTTACAAATACATAGTTAAAAAAAACTACATGTTAATGCATAAAGTTATTCACATACAAACAGTCACATACTGACCTACCTATGAGGAAGCATTTGGCGACAGTGGGAAGGAAAATCTCCCCTTTAACAGAAAGAAATCTCTGGCAAAACCAGGCTCAGAGAGGGGCAGCTATCTTCACAGTAAGGGGAGGATAACAGGACAAAAGACAGTGTGGAAGAGAGCCGGAGATTAATAATATATTTATAATATATTAATATATTGTTAGAGATATATAATATATATATTATATTAATAATATATTTAGACAGGGAATAATAATAATATGATTAAATGCAGAGTGGTGTATAAATGCATGGCGAGTGAAAAGAGGTGAGAAAGGATGTCTGTCTCCCAAATCTAATTTGGGAGCTGGTTCCACTGATTCTGGATTTAAGAGGGAGCCAATGAAGAGAAGCCAAGCCAAGAGAAATATATTCTGTCTTTAGTCCCTGTCAGCACTGGATCAGCTGAAAACTTTTCAGGGAGCTTTTAGGACAACCTCATAATAATGAATTACAATAGTCCAACAGATAATAAATGCTTAAACTAGTTTTTAGTATCACTCTGAGACAGGATCTTTGTAACTTTAGTGATATTGTGTATATGCAAGAACAGTCCTGTATTTGTTTATTTGCACATTGAAGGACATATCCCGGGTAAAAATTACTTCAATTAGCTAAATGCTAGATAGTTATAAGTGTCAATGAAGGCATTTAAAGTAATGTTTTAATTACTGCAACCTTAAAGGCGTGTGGTACCCTATTAATAGATTGATCATATTTAAGGTTGAAAATGTTAGTTGATGGTAGGACTTTGTGGAGCAATCTTGTAGGAATGGGATGTTGGGTTTCTTGAAAGGTGCTATAGAAATCTAATGTATTATTATTATTATGTAAAAGACATGTTGATGGTTTGGCAGAAGTAACTATTGAAGTTAACTCCAAAAAACGAATCAGCGAGAAACTGTAAATAAATATCAATGTTATTGAAAGTAGCTGTGGTTATGTTATGTCTGTGAGGTGGTTTCGAGTATTTTTCTCTGTAGAGGTTAAAATTTTATTTGTGAAGAAACTGCTGAAGCCATTACTAGTTAAGGTTAAAGACATGCTTGGCTCTGCAGAACATTGACTCTTTGTCAGCCTGGCTTCAGTTTTCTTCAATCAGTGATTAATTATGGAGGGTTTTTTTTTTTATAGAGCAACAAACTTTTTTTCCAGGTTAAATGATCATTTTGTAAATCAGTGATATGACATTTTCCTCTCCAACTTACGAATGATCTACTGTAAGGTGCACATTTGAGACTTGAAACTATCAAGTCAAGTACTTCTGATTTGAGGTTTTCTATTCCAGAAGAGCTACAGTATCCAGAGTCGTACAGAGTGAAGATGTAAAACTATTAACAAGTTAATCGACCTCTGTGGGAGTAAAGTTCAAGTAGCTGCTCTGCACCGTGTTGGTACATGGCATTGACGATAACAGTGAATGAATTATATCCTAAAAATGAGTTACAGCACTTTCAAAAAGATATTTACTGTAGTGAAATGTGTTCCTCACTAATGTGTAATCCATTATTGTACATATACATCTTATTAAGAAACGATCAGACAAAAGCAACATTCAGAGAATGCTGTTCACTTTCTATCCTGTATGTCAGAACAAGATTCAGAGTGTGATTCAAGAGGTGGGTGGGCTCTTTTGCATTTTAAGAGAAGAAAATTGAATCAAATAATAGATTAAATGCTGTGTTGAGGCTGTCATTTTCAGCATCTACATGGCTGTTAAAAGCTCCCCCTATAATTATTTTATCTGAACTGAGCACTAAATCAGATAAAAAAAAGCCTGAAATAGAAACTTTTAGTAAGGGCTGGGTGGACAATAGATATCAACAAATTAAACAGGTTTTTGAGTTTTCCAAATAGGGTGGAAAAGGCTAAGAGTCAGGCCTTCAAATGAGTTAAACCTCTGTCTGGATCTATGGTTGATTAATAAGGTGGAGGAGAAGATTGCTGCTACTCCTCCTTGACCTGTCCTTCAAGGATTCTGACGCCTAGTACAACTTGAGGGTGTTAATTAATTTAAATTAATATAATTATCCCGCTGTAACCATTTTTCTGTAAGGCAGAGTAAATTAATTTGTTGAATTAAATTGTTTACTAACAGAGAGTTAGAAGAGAGAGACAAATGTTTAATAGTCCACATGTTACTGTTTTACTCTTTAGTGCAGTTGAAGCTGTTAGATTGTTCAAGCACTAAAATTTGATTATAGACAGAAAATTATAGATTTAACTACACTTGGTATTACTTGAATGAGCCATACATTTTTATTAACAATCTAAAAAAGAACTGAAAAGCCTCAGCCTTAGAAAAAAACATTTTAGAAATGACTTCACAAATGCAATTTCTGAAATACCACTGATGCTGGTGAGCAAGCTGATATTACAAATAAACCAATATCAGATACTCAGGAGTAATAAAGTGAAAGCAAAGAGTATTTCTAATGTTTTAGTTGAAGCCAGGGTACTTTAATATGTGTCCTTATAATCTCTTATGCTTGATAACTTGATGAAGAGAGCTGTCATTGATATCATGTTGTGATTTTTCTGGTAAGTTGACCAAGATGTGAAACATCTTGTGTCCATCAGCCAGGGGAATGGAGAAACTCCAGCAGGATATCTCTGCTGGAACAAGCATACAGAGATAAACAGTATTAGGTTCTACTCTGCTTAAATTCACCCATTATCCTGATGTCCACGTGCTTTATACTTATGTGTTTGTCTTTTTCCTCCTTGCAGAAAACCTGTTGATGTGCCTGCCTGAGCCAGTCTTGTTCTGTCTCTTTCAGAGATTTACCGCTCTTGGAAAAACTAGATGCATTAACCCTGTGTTGGATAAATGGAAATACTCACCTGAATGCTGACCTGATCTCTGGAAAACTGGCCTTGAACATTGTCTGTTGTTGTACATTCTGGAAACCACCATTAAAAACTCTTAAACCATTTTTATTTTGGGTAAAACAGCACTAAAACGTTCCTTTCACATCATCATGAATTATCAGTCATTCAAAATCTATCAAGATTTTTAGTCACAACTATTTTCAGCACAAGATACCATTACTTTTGCTTGTTTGTTTACCAGCTGCGTTGTTCCACGCTACTGCAGCACCATATTGGTGAATTTTGACCAGATTTTGAAAATGTCATTCATAGGGAATACTTAGCATTTAATGTTCATTATTCAAGATCATTTTTGAGAATTATTTCTGCCTTTGTGTCTTAATTTGGTTGATTTCACTATGTATTAATAACACACACTCACCAGACACTTCATTGGGAACACCTTGCTAGTAGTGACTCTGGGACCCTCTTTTGCCTACAGAACTGTGCTAATTAGTTGTGGCATTGATTCAACGAGATGCCGGAAACATTCCTCAGAGATTTTGCTCCATATTTATATGACGGCGTCACACAGTTTCTACAGATTTTTCAGCTGTGCATTCATGATGTAAATCTCCCGTTCCTCTACATGCTCTATTAGATTGAGATCTGATTACTGTGATGGCCACAACTCATTGTCATGCTGAAGAAACCAGTTTGGGAATATATGACATTTGTGATGTGGTGCATTTTCCTCTGAAAGTAGCCATCAGTGAGATTGACATGCTCAGAAACAATACTCAAATAGGCTGTGTGGTTTAAATGTTGCTCAACTGAGACTAAAGGGGCCAAAAGTGTGCCAAGATTCTCCACACCGTTTCATCACTATCACTATCCTGAAACATTGATACAAGGACGGACCCATACTGACCCTACCATCCAGGGTTGGCAGTAAACCATTGAGCTGGATAGGCAAACAACTATGAAAGGTGGACATTCAACATTCAACTTTGCAGTTTTTGAAAAACCAGGCCAAATGCAAAAAACTAGTTGAACAGATTTGCCTAATAAATTCATTTGAATATTCTGCAGTATGTGACAGGATCTGTTGTTGTTAAGCTCTTATATACTTTTGTAAATACATCCTTTTTATGGTTTTTGTTTCGTTTATAAACCATTTTCACCTATTTGACTTCAATGTGACACCTAAAGGTGGTAAACAGATTGTTTATATGATGTGCACAGAGTTTAAAGTGCCAGGAGAAAAAGCACAGAGTCGCCCTCTAGTAGCAGAGTTCTTACATTCATCTCCTCAATCCTCTCCCAGCTAATTCTTAGACTTGGGCTCACTGTCACACAGAACCATTATAAACCTTTGTAAAGGTGCCAACTTTTCCAAAGAGGCTAATCAAAAACATTTTGATGAGGGAATAATGAATTATATTTCATCTGGAAAAAACTGATGCACAATTCAAAAATCAAAGGCCAACACTTACCCAGAGTACACCCAACACACACAAAAATGCAGCTCTGTTTGTGACAGTTTCAGTTGTTGCCGCATTTTAATCTCTTTTGTGTTTACTTGCATCACAAAACTTGTGTTTTCCTGTCTCTTTGGGTTAATGCTGCATAATAGTTTGTTATTTTGTGCCTCTTTGTGGTTGTATGCTAGCCCCCCCAACACAACAAATATAAGAAGGTAGCTGTACTATATGATTTTACTTGGTAATGGCTTTAATTGACTATCTCATCCTGTATCTTGTTATTAAACTGTAGGGTACATGTGAGTCACAAAATTTCACAACTTTATAATAGAAAGCGGGCTGGTGTCCCCTGTAGTTAAGGTTAGCTCCGTTAACCAGGAGCATTCCTGTTAGACAGCAACTTGTTCACCATTAATGGAGCGAAACAGAGAAGAGAAAGACGATGGTTTTAGGGGCTGCTGAGAGTGCCGTGGGCAATGAAAAGGCAGCAGTTCCGTTATTGGCGGTTACTCTCATTTGCCCTTATCATGAGCATGCAGGTTATTTATCACAGACAAGTTTCATGGATATGGAGTGAGACAGTGGCGCAAAGAGAGACGGACACTCCTCCTTATTGATAACCAGTGACATGTATTTATTTGGCAGAAACAAAGCATTCTTTGTGCTGATATATTTCATCATTTTCTGTTCAAAGTACAATTAAATTAACTAACAGGAAGTTTGTGGTATATTAACAGCCATTACTTTTCACCACATTGTGCTAGGATCCGTTCTACCCATTACTTCTGCTAAAAAAACACAAAGAAAAATTTGAATTGAGTTTAACTGAAATTTTTTAAACACCCTCCTGGTGGTCACTGGATATACAGTTGAGGCTTTGCTTCCCCCTTGTGGAAAAGGTGCACACAGCAACACGCAGAGCACTCATGACCTGCCAGCACTTGAGTGAAACTGTGAAGAAGACCCCTAGTGGATCTCAGACTGCCCAAAAAACTCAGCACTGTGCTATTTTATTTGTTTGGAGAAGAATAGTTAAATTAATCTAGCCCTTTATTCCAAAGCATTCATGGCATCAGTCTACGTGCTGGCCAACCTGTTATTAGTGGATGACCCACTGTACCTCAAAGCCACACAAGGAGCTCTTAGCATTATTAAAAGACATGAGTAATGCCAGTTATCACATGCGAAAAATCAGGTCTTTCAACCCGGTTGGTGTTATTTTACTATTAGGTTATCTATTCTTGCTTCTCCACTCTGGATCAGTAATATTTGAAAAATGGTAAGTTCTAATATCAAAATGTTATTCTTTATATATTATGGGTCATTAAAGTTGTTTTTGCATAGCATACAATAACAATGTCAACTTTTTTTGGCAAATTTTCTAACATTACATGCAATAGCTGTTGTTGTTTTATAGTTGTTAGACGTTTTATGGAGGAAAAAAAATATTTTTTAGTGTGTCATTATTCTATACTTTTTAAAATAATTTATATTTTTTGTTTTGTACAGAGGCAGGATGGAACAGTGTGCATTTTTAAATGATAAAAATTAAAAAGCTGTACAATTAATATGTCAGTTAAATTTAACAATAAATTAAATGTAAAATTAATTAAGCTTCAAAAAACCTCAAAACGTATGGGGCTGGGCTTCGATGTAGGTGGAGGTTTAAGGGTGGTGGTTGTGCATCGACTGCATGTATTCAGTGAAAAACATTACAGTATTACTATTTCCATGTAAACTTAAGTTAACAAACAACCAAACTTAGACAACAAAACCCCACCCAGTTTGATAAGGGCGCCTTCATTGGCCCGCGCGTCTGTAAATCCGTTCCCTCTTTATTTGGCGCGTGCCATTGGTCGGCGGTGACGACAATCCTGAAACGTGCTCCCGCCCACCGAGCGGATCAAGTTTGAATGAACAGCAGCAGCCTGCTCTGGAGGTGGTAGTTGCATTTGCAGTAATTATTAAAAGTGTGTATCGTATCACGGGGTGAGCCTTTCGAGGATGGACATGAAGAAAAGAATTCACCTAGAGTTGCGGAACCGCACTCCGTCAGACGTAAGTTGGCCTCGCGGCTCGCTGTAATAATGCTTCACTCTCGGCTAATGGAGAATATTTCGCGTGATGCCTTGGCGTGGGGATACAAAGTTTCTTCCAAGTTAAAAAGATGATGGGGGACGTCGGGTCACATTGTTGCTTTTGCCGTCGTGTTTACAGCGGGCAGGTGCTCCGCGGGTCCGCTGCTTGAACTTTTTAGTGCGGCTCCAGCTTCACGTTTTAATGTGCAGTTTGAGAATGCACCACAGCTTCTTTTTTAATGCCAGCGGTATAAACAAGGCAAGCAGTGTGAGAAGCCATATTTGTAACTTTTGATCCACGAACCCCGCGTTGTCGGGATTCTTGTTTTTAGTCATTGTCTGAGGCTCAGTGTGCATGCTTGGACTGGGAAATACGTTCACCTAAAAAAAAAAAAAACAGTTTAAGCCGTGCACTTGGCGCGTTGAGGATGCGAGCACTCAAAGTCGTGAACATTATCAGTGATGCATAAAGATCACAGCCTCGAATTATCGCCTTACAACTGCAGACCGCTGCTATAGTTGCACAAACCGTCCGGTTCAAGTCGTTTATGTCTGCAGGGAGCAGCTTTTTACGCTGGGGGAGCCTGCAAACCTCCATCCGGAGTCACTGTGCGCACAGATGGCCGAAATAAAAGTGCCGTTACCGTGGACCGTTAGCGGCCACCAAGCTGCGCGAAAAAACCCCACGCAGAGATCAAAAACGAGCTACGCCCGACTCATTATCAACTGTCGTGTGGCTATTCACTCGTTTTCATCGGGATTTCTCGAAGCTTAGGCGTCCCAGCTCCCCCGGTGAAAACAGGGGGGGAAATCGTCGAGCCGCGCTGTTGCTCTAGTTTTCCAGAACTAGGACAAGCCGCCATTTTACCGAGAAACAAAGGCTATTCGAAATACACCGAAATCCCGTTCATTCGACACAAACGACGAACCAGTCATCATACCTTCGTGTTAATAGAGGTCTATACACACCATCAGTCCAATCGGGAAGTGTTTAGCGCGAGCAACAATGAAAACGTTTGCCTGGCAGCTATCTAATCGGCTTTAGCGGCCCCTCCTACTCACAAATGACCCTGTGCACGACTCGTAGGTCTGTTTGGCTCCGGCTTGTTTTGACTAATGTGCATCTGCGTCGCTCATAGCTCACGCGCACGTCTCTTATTGCGCTTTAAACACGGCAGCCGTACTTTATCGCTTTCTTACTAATGTGTCAAAAAAGCGAGATAAATGTCATATTTACGTAATGGAAAGAGTCAACGCATCGCGATATTTACAGCGGTACAATGACCGCTGATGGACAGTGGGGTTTTTTTTTGGTTGTTTTTTTTTTTTATAGTTCTGGTCCTCACTGCTGATTGGCTGAGTCACGTTCAAGGCCGAGGTGAAATATCCGATAACAGCCCACCTGTGACCGCATATCACACTATTTAAATATCAGTGCGCAGGGCCAAAATTAACGCTGTTGCTGCTGCTACACTGAAGTGTGGCATCCGCCCAGTGTTGAGCTGGTTTATCTGTAGGAGGACGTTTGTTTATTTTCTTCAGATTTATTTATTTATTTTCTTAAAAAATGGTAAAAGTAAATCAATTTAAATGTTTATATGTGTATATATTTTTTTTTACAATTAAGAGCTGATTCCAAATATTGTTGATACAATTTAACTAAAGTGTCAAAGACGAATGTAGTAATGAAAATAAAATGTGTCTTGAATTTACAGAAATGTATGGATTGTTGTTTGGTATGTGCTTGCTTTTTGTTAGCATTTTTTCCTGTCATTGCTGACTGCTGTAACAAAGCAACAATGTAATGTGTTGATTGGGATTAACAATTATGATGTTTGCAGTTTGACAAATTCTAACCATTTTAATTTTTTGATTACGCTTCAGGTCAAAGAACTAGTGCTAGACAACTGTCGCTCAAATGAAGGCAAGATCGAGGGTCTAACAGACGAGTTTGAGGAGCTGGAGTTTCTAAGCACAATCAATGTTGGTCTGACGACAGTTGCCCACTTGCCGAAGCTAAATAAACTCAAAAAGGTGGGTGCTTTTCATCACGTGACAAATCTCTGTAGCTTCAGACTGTAAAGTTTTGCAAGGTTTTGATTATTTAATTGACCAACAGCTTGAACTCAGCGATAACAGGATCTCAGGAGGGTTGGAAGTTCTGGCGGAGAAGTGCCCCAATCTCACACATCTAAACCTCAGTGGCAACAAGATTAAAGACCTCAGCACAATAGAACCACTGGTGAGTCCCAGAAATATGAGGGGGGGGGGGGAAAGCACAACATGCAAAACAGCTCGTTGTTGTTTATCAAACTGGATTGTTTTTGTTTGTTTTTTGTTCTGATAGAAAGAACTGGGGACCCTGAAAAGCCTAGATCTGTTTAACTGTGAAGTGACAAACCTGAACGAATACAGAGACAACGTGTTCAAGCTATTACCCCAGCTCACGTACCTGGATGGGTATGACAAAGATGACAAAGAAGCACCCGATTCTGATGCTGAGGTCTATGCAGAGGGCTTGGATGATGATGAGGAAGATGAAGATGGTATGTCCAAGACTATGTCGGGTCTCATGTATGTCTTTGCGACGCTAATGCTGGCGTTTATATTAACTGACCACTTTCACCCAGATGTAGATGATGAGGAGTATGATGAAGATGCAGCACCGGGAGATGAGGAGGAGGAGGAAGGAGAGGATGAAGAAGAGGAGAATGAAGAAGAAGAAGAGGAAGACCTCAGTGGAGAGGTGAGATGAGAATAAATGAGATATGCTTTTTCTAATAGTTATGTAAAAATGCTCTTGTTAGTAGACTGGTTGCCATGGTGAATCCCGCCTCTCGTCCTCTGGCTTCAACTCCGCGAGACCCGGAAGTGAATCATCTCACTAACTTTGCCTTGTCTTTTAACAAAGGAGGAAGAGGAGGATGATTTGAATGACAGAGAGGTTGACGATGAAGATGACGAAGGTGAGCAACTTCTCCAAATGCATAATAAGTGCACACGCTTGATGCTATTCTTTATAGTGGACTGCTTTTGTTTTTCTTAACCTTTATGAATTAGCAAATTTAAATATGCCCTTTGGATATTTTACACATGGCGTTAACATGGAGAGATGCTACAGTTTCTGTGTCCACTATATATACACCATGTATAAACCATAGACGGTATATAAAGGATGGGAGTAGGCACAGTGACAGCACCTTGTAGGTCGTAAACTCATGTTTTGAAGCCTTGATCTTCAGTATTATGGTTTTTGCAAGCTTGTCTTTTGGAGAGCCAGAAATGACTGTGCTTGGGACTGTAGAATGCTAAGTTAATGCTAAAAATGCTTAAACCTTGCCACTATGGCTAGCACGCTTTGTTAGCAAGGTGCATTTCAGAGTGTATTGTTATCTGTGCACAAACAGAGGTATTTTATAGTTAATGGAAAGTAATGTACAAATAAATATGGAGCTGTCCCCCAAAAGCTATTTTATTATTACTTTCTTTAATTGTAATTTCATTATACTGTCGGAAACGGGTCTCTCTTGTAAATGTAGAAATAAAGGTTAAATAAAATAAATATAGGGAGTGAATCCTTTGGGAGTTAGCCTCTAGTGGGCATTCAAATGATTTGCAGTTTTCACCCCTGTGTGCTGGCTTCATATTGAGCCTCAGAGGGAGCTTATGTGTGCGTGATACAAACAAAACAGGGAGACAAGTGTGAAACGAGGACAAGGATAATGTGTTTTGGTCACGTGGAGCTTTCTTCATCTGTAATGCTGTATTTGTCTTATAAATGTGACTTTTATTTCTTACTTATTTCTCAGAAGAAGAGCGAGGTCAGAAGAGAAAAAGGGACCTGGATGAAGAAGGGGAGGAAGATGATGACGATTGAGAGTCTTCTTTAAGCTAAGTTGTGAACTGTTTTTAACTTGTATCTCCCAGTCACTTCCCAACAGCCCCCATGTATTTTTTCCCCTCAGTTTCATATTGCAGTAGGAGTGGGTTTCTTTTGTTATTGGCCAGTTAGGTAGACGGGTTTTCCTGAAGGGAAAGAAAAGGTTACATTTGTGTACCTTTGACACCCCCGTGTTCCAGTCTTTACTGTCCACTTTTAACTGCTTCGTGGACACCAGTTTTGTAATATCAAATAATAGCAAATATAAACCTTTTTGAGAGACGTTTTTGTTTCCTCACTGTTTGTGTAAGACCAATTTCTGATGTATTTTAAGACCGCCCCAAAAAGAGGGGAGGAAAAAAAAATAAAATAAAAAGAGTGCATGTCTAATACATTTTAAAGTCAACTACTGGATTCATGTATGGCTGTCCTCTCCTCGTCTTAAACTTATTGTTATTATTTTTTTAATTGTATTTCTTTTTTTTTTTTCTTTTTAATGTAAGTTATGTGTTTGTAGTGTCACCAGTATGCCAATACTCTCTGCTGTCCTGGTGTGAAACTTCTGTCTGAACATGCGCAGTGTGACCCTCACGGGACATATTTTTAAATCCTAGCAAAAAAATGTCTGCCCTTGTCAAAGCTGCTCCTCCTCCTCTTAAACCCTCAGCTTTGATAGTTCGGAAATTACGTGTTCTTGTAAATAATGACCAAATCTATTTTTTTGTATTCTCTTTGATGACGGCAGACATTGAACAGACAACTGAGGTGAAACTATGAATTGTAATAAGATATTAAATATGTATGCTGCTTTATCTAAGAATACGCAGTGTGAAATTTCTTGAATTTGAACATAACTTTGTATGCATCATCTTTCCATAAGGACAAAACATCAGAGCTCATTGCTTTCTTTGCTCCCCCCCCCCCATGTTCTTTTCTGTGACACACACACAGATGGCAATGCTTGAATTTTGTGCTGGTGGTGTAGAGGAGTGCTTGATTTAAATGGAGGTTACAGCCACAACGTATGTGCATCGAAAATTTATTGTTGCAAAATGTAAACTCTGGAAAATGGTCAGCTGTTTGGACTTTGTTTTCCTCCAGTATACGCAATGGTCAAATTGGCCTACCTCAGTGATTTTTTTTTCACTACATGTTAAATCCACTGTCATCAGCTGATTTCTTTCTTTTCCCCTTCCATTCACTTCAATAAATCCCTTTTATATATGTGTTTGACGTTTGTGGTCCTTGTACACAGTTTAATATATTAAAAAAAAAAAGTGTATACAGAATTCCAGGGAGTGATGACAGTTGTCATTTTTGATCCTCTACATGGAAAATCAAGAAAAGAATTTACAGAATGCCTTTTTTTCCCACAATACTGAACTCGTATGTATACATCTACAGTACACTGCTACCACACTAAGCAAATCTAAGTTGGGGTTTACTTTGAGTCTGCAGCAGTAACTGTTTGGTCAAAAATGTCATGACTAAACAGTTACTCGACCTGTCTCCTGTCTGTCACTGCAGCTCATCGATCTGTCTACTTTCACTGTAGCCTTTTATTTAACACAGATATTTACCATTGTTCATTGTTAAGGGCTCATCTTCTCTAGCTAAAGCTATGAAGCTTTGGCCCTTTATGTGCCTGCGATGATGTTATGAGGAAAGACTTGTGACCTTTAGTCCGTAACTCGCTGTTAACTTACCATTTCCATCCTTGTCATGCATGCAGTGGAATTTCTCCAGCTCGGCTCTTAAAATAGTGCCAATTAAATTCGAATGCTCTCAAATGTAAAGCTGAATGAGGCAGCGCAAATTTCTCCTGTATGTGTTGTCGGTACGGGTGGAGGAGAGGCACGTCACCTGACGTCTTGAAAGCAAAAATTACATGGCTACAGACAAACATTTCTCAGTAATAGTAATATACTTGGTTTAAATGTCAAATGGTTGGTTATTATTCCAGTTTGCACTTTTAAAAGTAGGAAATTATATAGCTTCATAACTTATCTGAAGTTACGTTGTTGGAGACAAAGAGCTAATAGGAAATACCTTTTTAAGGTGCTGTTTCACACAAGTCTTGCACCATTTCCACCGGAAACATTCAGCAAAATCTATCAAGCATCACAATCATTACTTGCGCAGTGTGTCATACAAAAACAAAGGGATTAAGAAATATACATGTTATTAGCTAAAAAGGTAAGATGTGACAAATAATAAATAAAAAGCAAATATACATTACCCCATCATCAAAATTAGCCCTAAAAACCAGTAACAGCCAGCAAAGCTTCCCTCGGATCCATGTCTCCTCAGCTGCGTCCCCATTGTTTAAATAAAGAGATACCTGAACAAAGTGAGCTATGTGCTGTCCTTGGGGAAAGACTGTCTGGAGTAGCTAAGTGTCAGTGTGACAAAGTAAATCTCTAGCCACTGTTTGTAGGTAATGGGATAAGCAGCCCGGTGGGAAAAACATGGTCCATGTCTGCAAAGCTCTCCTCGTCTGCCATTTTGAGATAATGTTGCAGCTCGCTGCAAACTGGGTCTGCAGCAGGGTCTAAGGCCTTGGGGAAGAAAAATAGGAGCAATAATAGTCTTCTCCAGTTTTAACCTCAACATAAAAATTACAATTCAGAGGTGGTTTGGTCAGTACAGGACTTTTTTTTTTTTTTTTGCATGGTGATCAAGGCATTGCCACATGGACAAGAGGGTAGGCAAAGTGAGACGAATACCTAGGCGGCGTGGAATAACACTGCTAGATCAATCATTTACATTTATAAAAACTGAAAATACCAAAATTCTCTGCATTCTATATCAGCGATTTAATGCTTAAGTAGCAATCCCTGATCTGTCATGCCTCATTACTTGTATTTGTCACTACTGCAATATTGCAGTATTTGGATCAGTTAACATTATCCAATGGTTACCATGTTATTGTGTGCACTACGTGGAACAGCAGGAAGAATGAAGTTATGATATAATGAAATATATCAAAAAAGCAGGGCGAAGGGCTCAGAAGGTTGTTGGAGGTCAGAAGTGGGGGGGGGGGCAAAGGAAGCGAGGCTTTGCCAGTCCAGGAGTCTAAGAGGTCAGGCGTTGTTGGGGCTAACGTTCTTCAGGTTGTTGAGCTCGAGTTCCAGCTGGCGTATTCGGACGTCCTTGGTGGTCAGTTCCTCCTTCAGCCGCCGCAGCTCATCCTGCTGCCGGAAGAACATCCGCAGGAGCTGGGTGGAAAAGGTGGGAAACGCGTGGAAGAACATGAGCGCAACGGCAGCTCTCAAAACAAGGAAAAGAGGACATTGGCAGGATGAAGGACGAAACATTTGGTTTTAATGGCAAGTTGTGTAAGGCTGGGTTCATTCTCAGCTTTTTTCTGAAATCATTTGCACCAGTACATTATGCTCTACTCTTATGATCGAAAGCTGTGAAAAAGCTACTACATGGACCCCATGAGCCAAAAGGTCAGACTGCTCTAAAAGCTTAGTTTCTGATTTTTTTTTTTTTTTTTTTACTATTCAAACTGTATGACAGTGGATATCCAAAAAAAGGTCACCAAAGGCTTTTCAGTCTCACAAAGGGCAGCCAATCAGAAGAAAGCTGACTCAAAGGGCGAGCGCTAAAATAGCACGTTTCACATTTTTTTTGGTTAATGCATGCATAATGTAATAAAGATGACTTTGAACTATTATACAGAAGAAAAGGAAAGAAATGTATAGAGATCCACTTTAAGTGAATCAGTTGTACAACAAAAACAAGTTGCGGTTCAGTTACAGCGTTATTACACTCCATTAAAGGCTGCAATTATTTTATATTATACTTGTCATCCTTCACACACCTCGTTCTCTGTCCTGGGTGGTACGTTCTCCAGCAGGTCGATCCCATTCACTACCACACTCTTCTTTTCCTTCACCGGGACCTTGAACACCACCTGGTTTGGCCGGTGGTAACCATCCTTCAGGGACATCAAAACTGGGTCTGTTTGAAAAGCAGGGAGAAAATGAACTTTTCCCTGTGAAAACCAACACAAAGCAGCAAGAGGCTTCGGCCGTCCACAGATCAACACCAGAGAATCTACCGTTTATCCATGCACGTCTTCAAAATTGGCAGGTGTGTGGGTTTTGTGAATCGGATGGTAATTTTTGCAAATGCAGATATTTAACCCTAACCCACTGAGAGCAAACACAATGTGAGAAGGAAAGAACGGGACTTTCAAAACATACTTTTAACATCCTGAATTTCATTTCTCTTCACTTGAATAATCAGACCGCATCTTATCTTTAATACCTCTCAGTAGCATACCACCCCAATAGTGCACTTTACCCCCAGACTGCCGGCTTGCTTGTGCTTCCAAGGATATTTAAAAGTAAAATGAGAAGCAGAGCCTTCACTTTTGTCTTTTGTCCTGTATTCCTCCTCTCACCTCTAACTGGTTGCGGCAGATGGCCCCGCCCCTCCCTGAGCCTGGTTCTGCAGGAGGCTTCTTCCTGTTAAAAGGGAGTTTTTCCTTCCCACTTTCCTTCCTACTTGCTCATGCTTGAGAGTGAGTGAGTGAGTGAGTGAGTGAGTGAGTGAGTGTGTGTGTGTGTGTGTGTGTGTGTGTGCGCGCTGCTTTAGAGTATAAAGCACCTTGAGGTGATTTGGCAGTATATGAAAAAAACGTAAATTGAAGTGAACTGCATTAGTGTTCACTTGGTTTGAGTTCTTATTTTAAAGCTCCATGAAACATGAACATGAAGAGCTTAGATGTTGTAACAGTTAAAATGGGGGGTAGCACCTTCATCTATCTGACTACTCTCCTGTCGAGCCAGCTTGGGTTCAGGGCAGACACTCTCTTTACTGTTATCAGATCAGATGACCCAGTCCATTAGCCATGCTGCTATAGGCCCGGGTTCTTTGGGGACTGCCCATGAAGCACTGATCACTTCTCCATCACTCCCTTCTCTCTTACTCCCAATGCATTTTTATGCCACTGTTAAGCACAACATTCACTTTGTCATCTCTGTCCTGTAGTTTGTGCTTTATCTTGTTTTTGTTTACCATCTTTCCACATTTCTCTCCTTTCATTTCCCCCACCCCAGCTGATAGCTGAGACCAGCTAAAGTTTCTTCCTGCTAAAATGGAGTTCTACCGCCCTGCTGTTGTTAGTTAGAGGGTTATTGAGGATTTTCTCTCTAATACTCTTACTGTAGAAGCTTGAGATGACTATTGCTGTGAAGTAGTGCTCACAATATAGTAAAGTTGAATGTTAATGAACTGGACTGGATTGCATCAATTAAAATAAATCAACTGTGGGGATTTTTTTTTAACCATGCTGGTGATAACACAAGCTACATGTTGTCAGTGCATGATTCAGCAAAACAAAAACACTCAGTGACTGAAGTTTGCTGTAAATTAATCTACATTAGCTTTGTTTACTTGTTAGAGGCAACCTTGCATGCAAGTCATCATGGAAATCAGTTGCAGCAAATGAATAAGATGCCGCTCCCCTATTAAAATGCTGTTTAACAAGCCAGACAAGTGCGTCTCTGACGGGTTGCTTACCTCTATCAATTCCGCTCAGCCACTCGCTGGCTGACAGGGCCGGTTCTGTTCCTGCCGTCATGGGGTAGATGTCCTCCTGGTACGTGTCTGACTGTAAACAAACAAACATTTTCAGATGTCTCAGCAACCATTTGCTCAGCACTGCTGATTATCTCAACGTTCGGATGTCTTTGGTAAAGAGTTTTTATCTCAAAGAATTACATACGGTTTTGATAATTTTCCACCTTTTGACTTTGAGATGCTCATTCACCAGTCTGCTTTTAAACACACGTCTTAGGTCAAATAAATGGTATTAGATTAATTATTCCTGTTCTTGTTTCTTCTTGCTCTGATTTTGTATTCATCACAAACCAAGGTATTATAAGTCCAGTGTTCCCAAGAGGTGTTGGCTAAAATCTAACAGCTTTTTTGACTTAATAAATGCTGGTTATCATCTGCTGAAGATGAGACTGATAATAACAGAATGGAGTCTAATTTCATTCCCACTCACCCTTCTTGGCACAATCATGGAAATGGGCTCAATCAAACCCTTGAGGGTGACCAGTTTGTAGAAGCGGTACACCTCGCAAGCTGCCACATCCATCCCGTGCTTTGGCATCACACCTGCAGACAGGAAAAGAGGCATGTGGTGACGGCTGTTTTGCCAACATCCCTTTCCTAGAATTCATTGTTTGTCTCATCGACAAGATACAAAAACAACCTGCTGCAGCGTGACAAGTTAGTGAAGCTCTTTAAGCTTTTTTGAGCAAATTTCCAATTCGGACACCTCATTTTTATTTTCTTCAGTAAATACGATCCTTTCAGCTACGCAACACCGTTTTTAGAGGAGTGTTGAGGGCTGAGCTCATTTTCACAGTGATTCATTCCACCTCTCCGTTTCTAAAGACAGTTAATGACTGGGTTAGCATTTCTCTTTCTCCTCTGGCAGGACAGATCAGATACTGCTGTTCAGCAACTGGCTTACCTAGTCCTTTCTGTGGGGCAGGGGATCGGAACTCCATTAGGTACTGGATGTACGGCTTCTCTGTGGTGATTTCAAAGTAACGGATGTTGCCGTCCCCCTGCCAGAGCAACAGAACATGGTCATTACCTCTGAGCAATTGAAGCTACATCTTTTTTGCTGCTGTGCTCAGATTTCCAAGCAATGCTTCTCAGACTTTGACTTCCCTTTATTACTCAAGTTAAATTGAACGAACACACACACACACACACACACACACACACACACACACACACACACACACACACACACACACACACACACACACACACCCCTTAAAAATAAATCATCAATTCCAATCACAGTCATCCAAAATGTATTAGATATGCAATAAATGAATGGTAAACACAGTTCAGTTTTTAGACTACTTTTGTACAACTGTAGGGACATCGGGGCTGACCTTGCCTGCCAGATACAACATGTGTGTGTCAGCATCATAGAAGGGAAACAACAGTCCTGAGAGCCCGTCTATGTCCTCCTCCACCATCGGCATGGACAAATCCTCCTAGGAATAACAATGTATACAAACATTGTTTTTAACACACATGCACACTTGATCTACCTGCTGTGGCACTGTATGCATGTATGGAGAAGTGTTGTCTGACCTGATCCCAGAGAGCGATCTGCCGAGTGTTCCAGCGAGAAAACCCTGTGGTGAGCAGCCGCTTCATATTGCCCAAGAACACAACTCTGTTTACGCGGTGGTTCTTGCAGCTGGCTTGCTGATGGAGCAGCACACATAGAGAGTGAGGCAACATACACTTGCAAGGAAGTTAACACTCTAATATGTTAACAGAATATTCTTGTGACAGTAGAAAGCAGAGCGTTTTTCAGAAACCACTAAAACATGTCAGTTTATCGTCATCAGCCAGGTCCGCCTCACCTGAAGGACTCTCCCGGAGCGTGGCTCAATGACACGCAGCTTCTTGTCTTTGCAGCTGGTGGCCAGCAGACTGCCGTCTGTATTGAAAGACATGCTGAGGATGACGTCAGTGTGGCAGTCGATCATTTTCACCGGCTCGCCTATCTCCAGGTTCCAGATGAGGATCTAACTCAGTCGGGAAAAATTGTTTTGGTGGAGCTGTTAGAGGGCTGCTGTACTTCAATTAAAGTGATCATAAATAGAGATATAACTGTGGTTGTTGGGGGTGTGGCTGTGTTGTTTTTGTACCTTGTAGTCGTAGCCTGCACTGAAGAGGATGCCGCTGCTGGTGGGGTGCCACTCGATCAGACCCACCCGTCTGCTGTGACCGTACAACTCCAGCACTGCTTCCATCATGTTGCGCCTCAGGCCGCCCTCTGGGATCTCCCATACTCGCACCTGCAACATTTACCAACGCACACCGAGGTTGTTACTGGATACACAAATATACCTACAGGTTTGCTCATTCTCACAAAACATGATAACAAGTGACATTTTTATTATTCTGTTTTTGTTAGCAAATTATCAGGACTACTGCGTGCTTTCACAACACATTAGTATGAACTCTAAACCACAATCAGGAGGACACAGCTAGAAATCGTCTGATCAGAAATAGCACAAGCTATCAATGTAGCCCGTTGCATTAGGATTAGACAGGATTACTGCTATGGATAGAGGCTCTGTGTCAGACCAGATCAGATTATCTTTGAACATGTGAAAGTACTACACAGAGCACAGTGCTACCAATGCTGTGCAGTATTCACTAGAGTAATGTAACAGGTACATGTATCACGAAAAAACAGCCTGTAGGGTAACAGTGATTGCTATTTTGTTTTGTGCCTAATGTCATTAATATAGCAAGCTGCTGATGTTTGCCTATTTGTCGTTTTCAAACCTCACAGCAGCAACAACAGCACACCGTAGGATCGGATCAGAAGCGCGTGTCCAGTACAAACCGTATGAATCAGTAACCTCTGACCAGAGGTGGGACCAAGTCATTGTTTTGCAAGTCTCAAGCAAGTCTCAAGTCTTTATCCTCAAGTCTCAAGTCAAGTCTCAAGTAATGTCAGGCAAGTCAGAGTCGAGTCTCAAGTCACTGGTGTAAAAGTCCGAGTCAAGTCACAAGTCTGAAATTTTGAATTTCAAGTCCTTTCGAGTCTTTAAAAAAAAAAAAAAGAAAAAAGTATGTTGCAGTTATGCTAAATGTAAATATTAGACCATGTAATTTTTAAATCTGTGTTTTTCTCAACACATGACAAAATAGTGAACTTAGAAAATATACACAAATTGTGAAATTGCACCTCTTTAAAATGCAGCTCAATTAAACCTAGCTCCAAGAATAATTTTCACCGACAGTTCTGAGATAAGCTGCATGTTATTATTGGATGCGGTTGTAGGACCGGCTTTAAAATCGCATGACAAAAATATCATATACATAAAAAAAAACTGTATCACCAACGTAGCCTGGACAACATTTGCTAGTTAGATGAAGTCAGCTATCTCATCTTAGCATATTTATATGCATATTTATAAGCATACGGTTCTTGGAGTGAGTGCATACACTCATGAAGTTTAGTAACTTCCGGTCACTGCAACAAGCCCAGGTACAGTTTACCGACGGATGGGTACAGGACCTTGAAATGCACCGTGTAGAAAGTAAAGACCATCGTACGTATCATAAGTTTACCAGTCTCACAAATAGTCTTCATAAATACACATTCGTTATCCGTTTATTAATAGGACCTTTGAGCTTAACGGTAATTAATTAGTAGTGGAAATAATTTCTGGTAGCATCACAGAAATGTAGCAGTGACAATAATACTGTATGCTGTAATCGTACTGGGCAATTAGTGATACAAAACAACTGTTTTATTCTGTGAATAAAAGTATATGTTTTTGTCAGTGTACCATAATAACAGAAGCGAAACGCAATATTGTGTCAGGACAATTCACTATTTATGCACAATAAACAAAGGAGCATAGCGCGACCATTTCTGTTCAGCGACAGACTTGCTTGTAACCTATATCACCAATTATGTTATGAAAATGACGCATTAACTACAACAGCAGACTGACCTTTGTGTAAATGCTTGGAGCAGACTAACCTGTGAGCTGGAGGGTTCTGGGACGTTATATTTGGTCTTTGAATGGCTGCAATCCAGTCGCGTCTTTGTTACTTCGGAAACATGGCTCGAACAATTTCTCTTCAACGACGTAATCCGATAACAACCGATCTCTTTACCCGTCGGCTTCCCGTGGCTGTCATGCGACCGGCTATTGCAGTTAATAATACAACAGCTTCTTGACATTTTTGTGTTTCTTTTTATCGCTGTGTGACTGATTTCAATTGAAAGCCTGCGTGCGCTAGTACCGCTTGCCACGAGTTCCCAGAATCCTTTGCGGTTCTACCCGTGAATGACGTCACATTTTCAATCTCTATATAATATGCATGTTAAATTTTATATTTGGGGTAAAATATCAAGTCTTTTCAAGTAAACCGGTTCAAGTCCAATTCAAGTCCCAAGTCATTGGTGTAAAAGTCCAAGTCAAGTCACAAGTCTTAGAACATTTTTTCAAGTCAAGTCTAAAGTCATAAAATTAATGACTCGAGTCTGACTCGAGTCCAAGTCATGTGACTCGAGTCCACACCTCTGCCTCTGACCATATTAAACTGACGACCCATTCACCTTCTGGACTAGTGGCTGTCAACCTCAGCATTTAAGCACATACAAGAGAATTTTTTTAGAATCTTAAAAGTCATCAACTCATAAAAATGGGAGTTAAAAAGAATAAAGTGGATCACTTACTGAAGTGTCCTCGGAGCAGGACGCTATGATGTTTTCACAGAAAGGGTTCCACTTGATATCCAGCACGTTGCCATTGTGGCCGCACACTTTCGGGTGATGAGAGTCCAGGCGGCCAGACTGAAAGCACGTACAACATGCAGATGAAACGCATACAGTATGTCAATGCATAAATGAAGAGGTATTGTTTGCAATCGCATCACTATAAAGGAATATTACTGGAAAGAATCAGAATCATCACAAATTGCACAAAACTTTAGTCGAAACAAAAGACATTTTAAAGACAATATTAAAGACAATATTAAAGAATAGCGTAAATTTTTAGAGAATGTTACTGAGCAGAACTCATCTTTGCTCCTTTTGATGTGAACATGAAAGACTCACATCAGTGAGATGTCTCTATCACTTCTGAACAAAGCAAAGCAAACCCGGTTATTGTACAGGGACAACCGAGACACATTATTATTATTACTGCAATAACCTACAGAGTCCACAGAGGGGCACTGGCTCATAACAGCAGATGACAGGAAGCTCTTCATATCGGTCATGATGTCATGAATGTTTGATGTCCACTCAATCCACTGACCTCTTTTCTGATTTCCTTAGAGATTTGCTTAAGAGCACTGGGTCATGCACCTGTGAAATCCCATGTGCGTCTGCATGCACGGTCCTTGCTGAACCCTTAAGACTTATTTTGGAGGCATTGCCAAGCTTTAGCAAAATTTTCATAATAAATATCTTTGAGAATGCATTAAATTGAAATTTCAAGCTATTTCCTTGCAAATCTTTCCCACCAAAATGAAAACAATAAATGTAATTTTGTTACAACAGGAGATAAAATATTGAAAAAATTTTTTTAAGATTCACAGTGAAGCTTAGATTTAAAGAATTCTTTGTCTGTGTGAATGCCAAATTTGGTTAGCTGTAGTCAACCAGCTCAAAAAGAGCAAAGCAGGAAGTCAACCCGGGAAATAAAGGTAAGTTTCAAGGTAACACACTGCCAATACAGTGAGGGCTTTGCAAACAAATCAAAGAACAAGAGCCAAAATCAGTCTCCGGCAGAACACAGCCACCGTGAAGCTGAACATCCAATCAGTCAGCATGAGAGAAGAAATGACTAAGCAAGGCAACTCGATTTAATAAACACAGCTAACTCAGGCACATCAGGAGTTCATAATTAATGTAGAGCACTGGGGTAATAAAATCTCCCCTTGAAAAAAAACCCCCCAAAGAACAATGACAAGCTGTGCCAATATAAGTTCTGATGACACATTATTATTAGGGAACTTTCATCATTAATGAAACAGGATCTGAGGGACTCCTTATTTGGGTGGAACTAATTACCTGCACAGAACATAACATCCGTTGGGAATGAGAGGGTTCAGAGGCTCTAAGGGGTATTATAAGGAATTACATTTATAATAGGACATAAAATGAATAAAACAGACTTTTCACAGCTTGGATTTCACCCTCAATTTTTATCTTTCTACCACGCATGAAATTTAATATAACATAAAATAGCCTCGTTAGCTGCAACCACCCGCTAGACTTTATCGGACAGGAAAGCGTTAGGCCTGATGGTCTTTAGTCATTTCCCGAGGCTGTGGCACATATGAGCACTTTCTGAGAAGAGCAGATGTGCTGGCCAGGTACCAGCATCTCCAATACGCCAGCGGCACCACGCTGCGGTTGCTGCAGACATTTATCGAACTGTTATTCCCAATAAATCTTTACTAATGCAACTTACCACTGCTGCTCTGTCACTGCAGCAATACTAACAGCTGACATCGAACAGAGTCATGTTTCCAAAATGTAATATGGTTCCCCCGATGAGAACGAGGAATTATGTTTCAGTAACAGAACAGGACGAACTCAGCCATGGTGACACTGTTCTATAAACCTGATATTTTTATGTATACTCTGTGGCGCATCTCCCATGTGCCTTACGACACCTCAGCCAGCTGAAGTGAACCCGCTGAGTCACGCTTAACTTAGATAGATACCACACCTATCTATCTATGCATCACTATTACGCATATATCTGCTGGTAAAATATTAGCTCAATGACTTTATCAGAGAAATGAATTCCAACCAATTAAAATCCTCCACACGCTGCATCATACAGAGTAAAGCAGTAGTAATAGGAATAATAGTATGTTGATTCACAACGCACCACACCCACTGCAATTGCCTCTTTGTCTGAGGTGATGAAGAGGTGTTTGTGACCTTGTGTGTCATTTTCAGAGCCAGGCTGTGTGCCAGGTGGTGCCAGCAGTAGTCCATCCACTTTCTAGCGACTCTGTCTGAGGGGCAAACATATGGCTGTCTCGCCAGCTGTCATCATAATATGTCTGCCATGCTCATACCTCACCATTAGCCAAACCCCTACAGATTGGTCTGTTTATCTAACAGAGGAGCCAGAGCTTCATTTTGAAATAGCGTGGGTGCCTTTTGTAAAGAAGTAAAAAATAAATAAAAAGTTTATTTTTCCTGTGGTAACCATGTAATGGCCCCTTTCATACAAACAACAGCACGTGCCATCTTATATATGCTGCCTTATTTTAGGTGAAGCCTGTAAAATAAGATTGAAAACACAAAATAAACTTCATGTCTGCCTTCCTGCATTAAACAGCAGCCTCCATCACACAGAAGCTGTGCTGTTGCTGAATATGATAAATGCCACTTGTGAATTTATCCACTCAGCGGAAACCTGAGCAAACGCTCAAGTCCAGTACTTTCATTGTAGGAAGAAATCTATTAAGTTCTAGCTGTTGGCTGGGTTTTTACACACAGCAGCAAAAGTACAGTGGGGAAATACAAGTTTTGGGTTGTTTGATTTTAATAGTTACTGGAGATTCAGATTCAAAAGATTTAGATTATTGCAATTTTCCCCCAGGTTAATAATTAAAAACATTTCTTTCCTGTCACAAAATACAGTTTCTATAAAACTGCTGCCATAATCATTTCATTTTGATGCTCACTGTGTGTGAATTTTCTGACTCACGAGACTTCCTCTTGGACTGACTGGCTGGACTGAAAAACATTCAGCTCTTTCTTTTAGTCACTGAAATCTGTCAGACTTTCTCTTTCCATGTGTGGAAGCAACCTTTTTTCTTTCTGTCTTTTCATTTTATTTTTGTGTTATTGTTTCACTGAATCCTTCCTTGAAAAGCCTAAATAAACAGTGCTGCACAGACTTCTAAGACACCCCTGACTGTTATCTACAGCTTCACCAGTTTTAAAGACTCTAATGAATCTACCTGAAGCAGCATGGATAAACAAAATGATAACATCTTGTCCTAATTAAATTTATTGGAAATAAAATACTTTTATTAACAGACAAAACCAATCACTTGAAAAATGATTCTCTGCACTCATAAAAATGAAGCAATTATTTGGAGTAAAAAGCAGCTGAATTATATACAGTCAAAGGTTTATTTGTTCAAATAATTAAACATTATGGAAAATGTGCTTGGTGTAAACTGATTACCAAAGATTCCATTAAATGTAACATTTCACAGTGTACCTAAAACAAAAAGTGTATACAAACATATTATGTATATATATGGTGTATATAACCCATATTTTTGAGTTTATCTATTTATATAACAGCAGATCTGCAGAACTTTACTGGACAAAAGTCATGAAACGCCTTATTAAGTGTATGTGCACATTATGTACTCGATACATCTGTATATAAAGTTATGCATCCTGGCAACAGGGATTGCTTCAGTTTTCTGTGATAACGCCATCATCAGCTTTGGACTTTCCAAACCTGACGATCAATGGACTTGATTTATTTAGAAATACCACTCTGTGGCTCTGTCTACCAGTTCAGCTGCACTTTACATTCACACATAACCAGGCTCATATAATAGATCTACTTAAATACATTTAATGACAGGTGTTACGTACATTTATGCTTTATTTATGACCAGAAAAGAAGATTCTAATAGGAAACAAAGTTGGAGCCTTGACAGTCATTAAAACAATGTTTCAAATAAATAAACTACACCACTGACCCAAGATTTGTGCGAAACTTGATCACAATCACCCCTTCTCTACCTGTGTTAAGGCACTGAATAATCACCAGAAAAATCAACCTTCGACCTATTTTGTATAAAACATTATCAGTGCATTATTAAACAGAGTTGCCCCTGAGATGTGACCTTCACAAAACCGGCAGCTCAGAAAGCATAATTACCTCTGGCCAGTGCTGTGACGGGTGAGTATGCATAAAAAGCATGACATCATCTGAGAGACTCACACCAAGTATCTAATAAGCTAAACAGCAAACGCCCACATGCACACACAGGCGGTCTTTTTCCATGACTGAACACGTTAGCTCACGATGATGTGACGTAAAATCTAGCTGAAGTCTCTCTGCTTCGGACAGCAAAACTGTTCAGCTTACTGAATGCTTCTACTGCCTGATAACAACCAGACTTGACCCTGCTTGGCAGCCAAGAGCTTTGCAAGCACCTTGGCATGGTCTCTCTTAAAGAGGCAAAGCACTCTGTAAGGCCCACAAAGCCATCTAAAAATGGGAATGACATTCAAACTAAAACATCTCCTTATTGAAAAGTTACACTGAACTCACACAAACACACTATCAATTGATATAAAGCTGGAAACAATTGGGATGTGACTGAAGACCCCAAAATGATCATCAGAAACTTTTTATCAAACCCAAAATAACCAACACACATAATATGTGGGAACAACTTTCAGTAAAATTTACATGAACACATGTTCTTAGCTAACTTTTTCACTTTCTTACTGCTGCTATTTACCGTTGCTACTCAAATCAGGACTAGTGTTGCATCCTGTATATCCTACAAAAAGCAGTGATGCACGGTCTGTTTGCTAAGTGTGAAATGAAATATCATTGAGAACAGGCACAATCCCCTTTCCCATAATAAGAAAAGGAATTTTGAACTTTCCAGCAAACAGAAACCTTTTGTAGTGTTTATAAGCAATATCACTATGCCTTTATATTGTGCTACTGGCAGCACAACCCAGTTACAATGCTGGCCTTAGATTCTGGCTTTGCAGTGGCAGTTAAACTGTGCTTCATTTGTGTGGAAAGAGCTCTGCAACTTGCCGATTTCACTGTGCAGTCAAAGAAGATTAAAGTAACAGAAATTTTACAGAGCAAGAGGAAAAAATGCATACGAATGCAGATTTATCCTGCAAGAATTTCTCTTTAATTATGAGTTACTCACGCTATTATTTGTGTTTGACTTTGTAAAATTTACTCATTTTTCTTATTCTGAAGGATATAGGAGCAAAGAGCTAATTCAGTGTTACCTGGGATACAGGTATAACAATGAAAGAGCCTCCGCCGGCACTCTCTGTGACGACTGCCAGGAACTTGGAGTTGACGGCACAGAAGTGGTTGTCATGGACATTCTTGGTGATGGGGACACCGTCGAAGCAGTGCTCCCGGTTGGCTACTTTTCCATAGACATTTCGAAACTTGGAGCTTCGGTACGTCGGACGCCATGACATCTGAAAAAGAGAGATGTGTCACAGATAAACAATCTGAAAAATCAAAGATGTTATAAAACGCAATGATATAAAACAGGGGAGAAAAAGCCTAACATTTCAGGAAACTAGTTCTAGTGAAGGCAGTAATCTGATAAATAACATGATGTGTTTTGCGACTAATTATACTAAACGATTGTCTGATGTCTACACTGGAGTTTTGTTGCGTGAAATACTAGTACTGGTTTGTAAATTAATAATTGGGATGCATCTGTGTTTGTTTATGGCTGCAGTTCTCTGACGAAGTTGGCTAGCATTAGTTGAAAACCTAGCATTTACCCTTGTTGTAGAATATGATCACTTCTAGCTAAAAAAAATAAAAAGATGGTATTGACCCACCACGGAGGCAGTGGAGACTGTCAGAAAACGACTACAAGAAGACAGCTCCTTGGAGGACAGGACCAACTTCACACCCGATCAGATCTGCACACTGTTAGACCTCTGCCTCACCACTACATATTTCAAGTACAACGAAGGCTTTTACAGACAAAAACATGGCTGTGCCATGGGCTCCCCCGTGTCACCTATTGTAGCCAACCTTTACATGGAGGAAGTGGAAAGGAAGGCTCTTGGCTCTTTCAAAGGAAGAGTACCCAGCCACTGGTACAGATATGTGGACGACACCTGGGTCAAAATCAAGACACAAGAAGTGGAATCCTTCACTGCGCACATTAACGCTGTGGATAAAAACATCAAGTTCACCAGGGAAGACACAAAGGACAACTGTTTGCCTTTCCTGGACTGCGCTGTGCACATTGAAGAGAACGGCAAACTCAACATCGAAGTTTACCGGAAGCCCACACACACGGACCAGTACCTCCTCTTTGACTCCCATCACCCTTTGGAACACAAACTTGGAGTAATTAGGACCCTACACCACCGGGCAGAACATGTTCCCTCTAAGCCTGAAGGAAAAAAGAAGGAACACACATATGTAAAGGAAGCACTCAAAACGTGCGGCTATCCTAAATGGGCGTTCTTAAAGTCAGCAAAGAGGCACAGAAAAGAAGACCAGACACCAGCGAGGGAGGATAAGAAGGACAGACGCAACAACATTGTCATCCCCTATGTAGCCGGTGTATCAGAAAAACTCAGGAGAGTTTTCTCCAACCATGACATCCCAGTGTATTTCAGACCCAGCAACACGCTCAGACAAAAACTGGTTCACCCGAAAGACAAAACGCCAAAACACAAACTTAACAATGTGGTGTATGCTGTACAGTGCAGCGAGGAATGCTCAGACCTCTACATTGGAGAGACCAAACAGCCACTTCACAAGCGCATGGCACAACACAGAAGAGCCACCTCCACAGGACAAGACTCAGCAGTCCATCTGCATCTTAAGGATAAAGGACACTCTTTCGAGGATGCCAACGTTCACATTTTGGACAGAGAGGACAGATGGTTTGAAAGAGGAGTGAAAGAAGCCATCTATGTCCACTGTGAGCGACCATCTTTGAACAGAGGCGGTGGTTTACGACACCAACTCTCTGCCATCTATAATCCAGTTTTGAGATCCCTTCCCAGACGCCTTAACGCCCACTCACATCCTGGGCCATCTGACTGCAGGAATTTGCATGATAAGGTGGGGCCAGGTTTCACAATGAACACACCCGAAACTCTGGCTGATTGGGACCCACACCCAGTTTCACACCTTGGCTCAGGCGATTAGAGGATCATCAGGGGGTCCTTTTGTCCCTCTGTGGGGGGTTACTCCCACTAGGGTTATATCTGGGACTCTCCACCATTTGACCTTAGAACTGAAGAAGCTTCTCGGATGAGAGGTGAAACGTCTTCAAGCAACTTAAAAAAGTCCAGACGCTTTTCTTTGCAAGCTCCTTTGACTATTGACCATAATGATAGATGGAGAGGCTTCAAAAAGGACAGCTTACAAGCTAGTTAATCAGGATGATGACATTGTTTATATACAGTCTATATAAAAAGAGAAGACAAATGTAAATAGAAAATGGAAAAAATGTCTTATTTTGGTGATTAGAAGCTAGAAAACATGCACGCATAATTATGATTGTGTTAAAAGTCCCCATCTTCCAAGCACAGTTGCAGGGTGGGCTGTCCCATCTGTGCACATATGATAAGAGTCACACATACAGTTGTGGGAAATCATCCAAACTGGTCATGGGTGTGAGACTTTTGAAGGGTGAAAACTGGGTGAAAATGTTTTCATGCTACTCCACGCTGCCACAGAGTCAGTGATTAACGCGTGGAACAAAACAAAACCAAACTGAATCTCAATCAAGAACAAAAATCATTCATTTCTGACAAACACACCATATTCTATTGTTTGTCACTCTGTTTTTGGTTCAGATGCATCTTGTACAACAGAATAGCAACCATTGTTTGCAGCTGCTGCTCACAACAAAAGAGAAGTGGTTGGTCTTGACTCAAGATGCTTCTTTTGTTTGCCACTTCACCACAAGAATGCACTGGTGGAGTGCTTGATTTTTGCTATGGTCTGGCTCTGCATAGGGATTTAACAGTTGACTCAGCCACAGGACAAGGATGTTAAATGACCTTTGACCCAACGGGACAGAAGTTGTGGTGAATGAATGTGGCTATAGAATTTCTTCTAAAAAAAATTCTCTGAAGGGAGATCTGTTCAAAGACATTTTTAGTGACACTTAATCTAGACTATATCAGTTTGCGATGGGGACTGGAGGAAGAGAATTTATGACCGCTGTCAGATCAGTGGCTGCAATTCTGGATGACATCAGGCAATCCTCTATTCAGCATTGTTCTGCGGATAAGGAGGGGAACTGGTGGGAGGGGTGTATGCATGCAAATAGAAACATGCCCTGACCATGCTGCTACCGTTGTCTTTTCCTGTTTCTCACTGGACAGCAGAAGTAGCATCCAGGAGGCTACAGTGTGGCTGACCTCCATCTCCTCACTTCAACACTCAAGATAGTGCATGAATTATACCCCGTATAAATCAAACGTAGGCAGGAAAATACGTTTATTTTATATTACTAGTTTTTCTGTGGGTTACTGTGATTTAGCTGTCTGAGGCGAGCAAATATAAGACAAAGAAAAAATGCTTAATCTTCTCTAAAACCATAAACCGTCCGAGGTGTTTATTGATGCTAGATTAGCTATGTGAATCTGTACCGGCAATACAAACAGACCCAAAAACCCAAATGGTAATGGTAAATGTAAAGCAGGTGTTTCTCACTATTCATTCTCTCACTCACACACCAGTGGAGGCTGTGCTGCCATGCAAAGTGCTGGCTTGTCATTGGCAGACACTGCAGGACTGGCTGTCGTGGGGAACGAGCCACAGGTTTAAAACAACACCTTTAATCACAGAGCAAGCTGAACCACATGTACGGTCTAAAGAAACAGAATATAAAGAAAACTCTAAAGTGCAGGCATGAATTTTGCTCCTATCATATTCAGGAGTATGAAAACTAAAACATTTATTCTTTATTTAACATTCACACGAACATTCAAATCCTTTTAATTCCAGCTCAAAAAAGCAGTTGTCTCCAAGAACTTCACATTGTTAAGTAAAGATCCGACAATATTAGGTCTGTGTAAGCTCAATAGTAGCTGCTTGTTAAAGAATTAATGTGGAACAGAAGAGCAGCAGAAACTGGCCTAAGGGACAGTTAGAGGAGAGTCGTCCGCTTTGAGCTCTCTTTACAAGGATGCTCATTCATCGGTCCCCGGCGTATGGCACAGAGAGGATGTCTGTCTGAGCGTGTTTGTGTCTTTCTTATCTCACGAGGGTTTGCGGCACACCAGCTCACACGCAGATCATGAGCAGAGCATGCACATACACAGAAAGACAGCAAGTCAAGAAATGATTTGGTATCCATCATATCACAAGACTTGTGGGTTGTGAGCATGAGTTCTTCTCGCGGTATGCACTGTGAATCCTTCAGGACTTTGCAGACTTGCAGATTTTCACAATATGAAGGTTTTTGTGCCAAGTTTGAATCATATAAACTTCACTCTCACCACTTTCATATTTCATTAACATCACATATTTTAATTCCACACCTGAAAATGTCGCCTTACCTTACAAGTGTCCTTATAATGACACTCCAGTCACAGTGTTCCTGCTGCTTTCTGAGATTGCAAACATCCACCCTCCTATCTACACAAGCCGCAGGACCTTCTCTCTTCCTTCCTTCCCTTTCGAATGTAAGCTGGCGGCCTGTGTCTACTCTACCTCCTTCTCTCATGTTTTTCTCAGCCCTCCCCTTTAAAATTCACTCTTCCCACCCTCTTCTCCTCCTACGAGCACTGATAGCTGAGGGGCCAGCACCCCCCTCCTCTTCCTCTTACCCTTCTCTTCCATCCTGCCACTCAGTCAGCCCTCTGCATCTCTTTCTGTGTCCGCTACAGTTGAAACTCCAGCTCAGGCAGACTAGCAGAGAAGTACCCATTCATCCTCTTTCCTTTCCCACCCACTGCTTGTTTGGAATCAGAAGGCCTTTCTGGCAGATTCCCAGCAACGCTTACAGTTTTTCAGCCCTTATATCTTTTTCCTTTTAATCTCGTTTCTCCCAACTGTGGACTTTGTAGCTAACAGAAACAGTAAAATTCAATCAGGAATTTTGCGTAAAACTTGAAATATTCACAGACAAGAAATGAAGAAGACACCACAATTAAACAAGTCTTCAATTAAACAGTTACATCCAGCTTATCTAGATATTTAAGCTCTAGCTCTCTTCCACAGCATG
The DNA here is from genome assembly GCF_057382275.1 of Copadichromis virginalis. Lineage (NCBI taxonomy): Eukaryota > Metazoa > Chordata > Actinopteri > Cichliformes > Cichlidae > Copadichromis > Copadichromis virginalis. The sequence continues at coordinate 30,490,036 of NC_140618.1, forward strand.
CCTTTTTTCTGCCACAGCAGATCGCCGCCCCTCCCTGAGCCTGTTTGTGCAGGGGGGAGTTTTTCCTTCCCACTGTCACCAAGTGCTTGCTCATCAGCTTCTGGCAGCCAATCAACATCCAGTCACGAAATACTTATTTTTCCCAAATCCAATATCTTGGGCTGTGTGACTGCTGCCTTATTTCCTTGAACCTACCGTGTCACATGTCCAAAATGGCCAACACGTTAATGTCACATGGTTAAGTGGGCATCTGACTACAAAAACCTGATTGTGATTGAATGTAATATTGTTTTGTTTGGTTTTTGGCTGCAACAAACCAGATTTACTTTCTAAATATGCCATGTCAGCACATAACTGGTAACTTTGCAAAAAAACAAACAGCACTTTCCCACCTTACATAACGAGCAGCTGTACTTTTTGGGGTGCGGGCTGTATTATGGCGTGGATTAATTTTAATTTTTTTTTTTTTTTTTTTTTTACATACTTTGTTTTTCTGCTGGGTTACTTAATGTACTTATATTATAATTCTTTTTAAAATTTCCTGTAACAAACTTAAAAAAAAACGTATTATAAAGTGCCATGAATGGATTACTGGGTGGTAGAGTTAGATAAAATGTTGTTGTTGGACAAAGATTATGGATAGGCGGCGGCGAAGGCAAAGAAGAAGAACAGTTGATATACAAAATGAAAACCTGTTAAATTAATTAGTAACTGAAAGTAGAAAGATTATGGCCCATTTAAGTCGACTCTAGCAGGAGAGATGATTACATTTAAAATTACATTTTTTCTTCAAGGGTTTTGTTTTAACAACACTGGTAAACTCAAAAAAATGTCTGCAACCTACAGAATATTTAAGGATTTAATGGAAATAGAGATAACTGTGCAAGCTTCCACTCTTTCACTACATACACCCTCTAAAAGGTCAGTTCGATACTGAAGCAGGTGTTGTAGTGAAAATTGCCTCCCTCGATGATTGTCTGTGTATTTGAAATGTGGACGGGCCCCTTCGGGCTCAGTGTGAAAGAGACATCCAGAGGCTTCTTAGTTTGGTGCGTGTTCGTGTGAGCATGTTGTGCTGGTTTCTGCACCTGCATCCATGCCTGACCATTTGTTGTCTATTTGTACCAGTATACATTCAGTATAGTGTTCATAGCTGCAAGGCAGAGCACTCCAGAGAGAAGAGTGTGTTTATTGAGCTTTTTACATGTTGCCTCAAGACAATGCTGCTGCTCTTTGTGAGCACCAGACCCCTCTTGTCTTTCTGAGGGTTTTTTTTTCCCCTCATATGCAATAGCAGATTTTTGTTTCTCAGTTAAATAGCTGCCAAAATCTGAAACTACTTGTCTAACTGCTACATAAAAACTCTTTTGAATATTCATTTTGGCCTCAGCAGTAGTGAAACGAGCAGCTCTTTGACTCCTAATAAACCCTAAAAAGGAATCCATACAACACTAAATCAAATGATAGGGTTCAAATATTCCAATCAGGATTTTATCAGCGTTGGTGCCAAATAAGGAAGTAGAACCATCTGCGTTCCCATTCAGGAGACACAAAAGGGAAATCCACGGGGAGATTGCATGTCCTGTCACTCAGACGCACTGAAGCCCTGTCAAGCCACCGTGTCATGTTTGGTCTTTTCTTCCTTTCCCTTGGCACTGACACTGTACAGTCATTTATGATGATTTCCCATCTCTGCGAGGAGCAAACTCCACAAAAAGAGAGCTTTACTATTGGTTATTTCAGCCAAAATGTGTCTCAGCGTGAAGTGGGCTCTGTATTTCTGAGTCACACAGGAAGTATCACAGCTTGGCTGAAAGTGCTAAAATATTTTCTACAGTGCTATGGCGATGCCTGATGGGACAGTTGAGGTTATAAAAAGGCCTTTGTGTGCTGTGAAGCTGCAGATTATTGAAGCAAAGTATTTCCATTTTACACGCTATCAGCTGAAAGTCCGCATCATTGGTTGATGTTAATCTTCTTTACAGCAGCAGTGCTGATCCTAACATTGCCTCGTGCAGATTTTCTTACATGTTTACGACTGAAGCTAAGCTAGTTGCGTAAGTAAAATAATACGTTTGAGTACAAACGCACATCCTCTCCCGCATTCTGATCTAACAGAAATATTTTGGGATCAGTAAACAGTTTTTATGAATACTTCTTCCAGCATAGAGTTAATTCTGATTATTTTGCTGCATTGAGTCAAAGGAAGTGGGATTAGCCTGGTTGCAGAGGCTCTATATAAGGAAGGGCATCAAGTAAATCAAGCTGAAAACAATGGCTACATTTACTTAAAGCTTAGCATTGCAATAATAATACTAATTATCGCTGTTTTAAAAGCCAAAACTGGATAAAAGCCCTCCATATAAACGCCTGAATCACAATAAACTGTCCCAAATTTATTTAGTCCAGTTCAGATGGGTGGACTACATCTTTTTATTAACTGAAGAATAAAGAATAAATATACTACCATGTAAATTTAATAGGGCTGTTCGATATAACGATATATATCAGATGACGATATAAAAACGTCTAGTTTCATTTTACGCTATAGTTTGTTTTGTGGTGTCGCAAAATAAACTGTTTACGGCAATATTTTTTTCATCGTTTTGATGGTCACTGTAGTGGCTAAATTAATTTCTTAAAGTTCTCTCTTTCTCTTATATTTAATATAACCACACTATGGACAGACAAGCGCCTGTTTTTATGGGTTGTCCAACAGCGACGGTAACACCATACTTACTTTTGCGAGATCTCGCAATACTTTTGCGTCTTAATTTTTTTTTTCTCCCTAATTTTTTTTTTTCCTCCGTAATTTTTTTTTCTCCCATGTCCCCTGGGGGGCTCCGTAAGAACAGGCTTTTCCCTGCAGCACGCTGTAATAAATACTCACAAAGAAAACGGTGGCCGTTACAACCTATGTCTAAAAATGTGTAGTTTCATGTATCGGTTAAAACACTCGACTGCAGGTACACGGCGCCCAGCTGGAAACACTTCACCTACCCGAGATTCACAGAATTTACAGAAAATATTAATTTTTTTGTGATTTATATCGTTATCGGGATGATAGATGTTCTATATCAGGATATGAGATTTTGGTCATATCGCACAGCCCTAAAATCTAATGACCTAAATGCAAAAGGACATCATTTTTCCCTTTTCCCACAAACAGCAGCTTAGAACAGCAGCTAGTGCCAAACAGCCATCTTCAGAGATCTGATCAAACACAATGCAGCGAGAATTCTGGTGTCTGTTGGAGGCCTATGCAAAAATTCACAAGCACCCCTCTAACCAGCTTTCATCACAAATATTTGATGAATAATCTGACAGCAACAAGGTCAAACACAGTCCTATAAAATGACAGGTAAAACTAGAAATTGCAGAGATGACAGGTATTTTAGTAACAATGCCCCAAGGTGAGCTGAGTGGTTATGAAGCGTTAATATTGTAACTACTCTCTTCTAGATTCACGGATCGGTCACATCAGCCAGCAGAGCTCAGACACACTAGACTCTAGCTTAGCTCTGCTAAGTTAACTAATGTTAAACATCAAAGTAAATACATGAAATAATGTGATGCTAGTGTATTGTTATGTTATTCAAGTGTCTCTCCCCCACATTTAAGGCTAAACTAGCAGCAATTAGTTAGCATCATATTTAACCCTTATTATCTGCTCTATTTGCCACTGTCTTGCTTTTTTTTCCTTTTCGTGTCTTTTCTTTCTTTTTTCCCCTCCCATAAGGATAACGCCTCTTCATTTTGTTTGGATGGCTTTCATTGTTGTTATTAGGTTTGTTTAAATAAAATCATGCGTGCCACTTACAATGAATAGTGGGTCCCCCTTAGGGAAGTCAGCTCTTGTCTAACGTCACTTCAAATTTCGCACATTTCCAGTGCTGTACTTTAAAGTTTGACAGCCCTCGGGGCCCCACACAAGCAGTTGCCTGTCTTGCCTGGTAGCAAGCATTGCTGTTGAGCAGATGGCAACAAGAGCTACGATAAGACAGTCACCGAAGATGAGTGCAGGACTTCATCACTTTTACATGCATGTAAATACCTAACTTTATCATCTATACAGATCCAAAGTAAGCAGTTGAATCAAAATCCCAAATGAAAATATGTGCTGTCAAGAAATGAGAGGTTAGCCCCTCATTCCTTTATGGACTTGCAAGATACTATAAGCACACTGACACGCCAAATGACCTCAAAACTGAATTATAATATATGATGCAGCCAGAAAAAGCGCTGCAAGCACTCTGATTGTTTTCACAGAAGTCATGAATGCAAAGTTAATTTGAAGCCTAACACTTACAGAAGTAAAGGAAGGGCAGAGGCAGCACAGGACAGCAGCTGTGAGCGAGCGGCAAATGGAATAAAATAAAACAGAACAGAATAGATTTAACACACCTGCTCCAGCAGCCTAAAGTGAATCGGCCCATCTGGAGTTTTTGTCAGATTTTCCAGATGGCCTGTTCAGGAATGTTGGAAAGCTAATCTTTTATTTGAGCCTGCATTAATTTCAATCAGTTAAAAAGAAGGGTCACAGGAGCTGTTGGAACTCACTGGCTCCCATTTATCTTGCTCATTAATTTCTATTATATCATTTCTGGAGTTTCTCAGAAAGTGAAGAATACAGATTAAAGCATCAGCAAGACTCAAGGTTTGGGCAAAGGGGCAAAATATTCCCATTTTTCATGTCAGCATTTCAGCCAATAGTAGCTGGTGTATCCATGAGGTGGGGTGTTGTTACATAAACTCCACGTGTGTAGCATATAAAGCTACAGTAGACCCCAGCTTTCAAAAGCCTTTAAAGTGGACATACGGCATCTTAAAAAGCCACAGTAGAGAGAAAAACATATCTGTGGAAATATTTGTTGTAACTAATCAGACAGGACCGAATAAATCAGGCACATTCGTTTAAAAGTTCGGCCTGTTCCGTCTCAACCAACGGCCGCGGCAGGCTAAACATGAGGACACAGATGACGCGCAACAATAAACGCATGAAATACACTTCTGTATCATTTGCTCCTTTTATTCCACATGCAACTCAAAATCATTCAAGCTGCGGTCAACAGAAAGTTTTGCCTCATGCTCACCCTACCTTTCTGCTCATCAACATCAGGTGCTGTGAACAGGTGAGTGCAACCACATTTATCAACTACCTCACCCATGAGACACGCCCCACACCCGTGCACCAATACAGTGAGTCCATTTAAACCAACCCACTTAGTCAAAAAAGGAACAACTCATATGGCTCCTACACGGCCAATACCCAGGGATGAACACCTCGCAGTTTCTTTAGTCTTGGCATATAGTAACCAGATCATGAAACTCACTGAATCAATCTCTGTCAATGCCTCAGTAACAACAAGTGCTGTGTGACTCTTGGAGTGTGCTTTCTTGATGATAGGGGATCACTCAGAATAATGACAGGAGATGCAGAAGCCCAGATAATGGTTGCTCTTAGCCAGGCCCATTAAGCAGCTGTAATGCAAAGAGCACGCTGCCCATGGACAGGAAACACTGAAACACAGCTCAAGGGCACTTATCAGAGCACAAGTACACGAAGAAGTGGGTGTCCCGGAATCCATCTATCCCTCCGGAGGGTAAAAGGAGGTTGTTATCAGCAGCAGCGCTATCGTCCAGGTAATGTAATTACTATGGATACACTCTATATTATTTCCTAGATATTCTGATATAGTTTCAGATACAAGTTCTGAGCCTTTTTGCTTATCCTTCTTACTAACGCATGCCATATTTTCCATACAAACACAAACCAGAGACACATTTTACCCTGCACCACTTATAAGGTCAGTCATCCAAAACCAAGAAGAAAGGTCTAAATTAATAATCTCCCTCTGTGCTTGCCTTTCTTTTTCCCCCAGGAGTTTCTGCCACATGCTTTTTGGAGCATAATGATGCGATCTGGGCCTCACACCCTGAATAACAGAAGGGGGCTGCAGATTTAAGGTGAAGGAAAAGTCTAGAGAGAGACCAGAAGATGACACTGGAGGTCCAGAGGGGAAAGACAAATAGAGATAAAAGCTAACTAAAAGAGAGAGAATAAGGTATTTGAGGTGAAAGGGAAGACCAGAAAAGGAGAGAATAAAGAGAAAGAAAAGGGCAGGCTGGGCGACAGAGACTGATGAAATATTTAAAGAAAAAAAGAAAAAGCAGACAGAGAGGAGGAGCAGAGGAGGCTCTTACCAGACAGAGATTAACTCCCCTCTGTCAGACCACCTGCCTGCTCTGCAGCACACGCGCATACACAGCGAGCGTGATTCTATTGTACCATCAAATGATTAAAATATTATCACCCAAAAAGCACTTAAGCTTCATTATTTAATGAACAACATCCTGACAGCAATCCAGCAAAAGGACAAATGTCTAGTAATACTAACCTAATAAATCCATAAAACATTTTAGGCCAGTGCAAAAGTGCTTTAATCCTGTATTCTTTCTAATGGCCAGCAGGGGGCGACTCCTTTGGTTACTGATTTGTTAAAAGAAATATACCATATAAACCATATAACCACCATATAATGAAAATTGATGGATGGATGGAAAAAGTCTCAGGTCAGTGCTTCATAACAGGACTTAACAAACCAATGGCTGACATTACAGCGACTACTCCCAGCCTATATACAGTCTGTTTGAATACATACACAGTTTCCATCCTTTATCATTAATATGGCCCAAAAAAAATCATTGGACATCCTCTTCTCTCCCAGAAGAACCTGTACAGCACGCGCTGCCTCAACAGGGCACCAATAACAATAATAATATTTATATTTATAAGAAGGTGCAATAATACTGAATGTGCTATAATAACAGTGTGCAATACACGTACACTTATTCATTTTATCAATAAGTTAAGTTACCGTGTCGTGTTGTTGTACGTAGTGCTGACTTGGGACAGTTTTCCAATTTCATTGTACTATTGTACTATGTGTGACTATCTCATCTTACACGGTGAACATCTGTTTGTGTAAAGCTAACAGATAAACCAATTCATCCTGTGTGTTTAAAGAACTTTGACAGAAGCAGTATGGGCAAAAGTTATTTTATGTCACGCTGCACGAATCGCATCAGCTCTGAAATGAAAGCCGTCTGGCAGCGATACAAAACGGGGAGGAAAAAATAAAAATGGCACAGAGTCTGAGACAGAAGATGAAGGAACACTTTCATCAGATTATTGAAACCCATCGCTGAAGCAAGAGCACAGGAACAGCTCTGTGGAGTGATTAATCAGTGAGTGAGTTATGATTTCAGATCTGTTAAGGTATTGCTTTTGGTGAATGCTGATGGGGAATATTGACTTGCAGAAGGTTTGGATCACCAGGCATTTATAACAGCGCTTGGAGAGTGCCAAGAACCTGACACCACAATCAAGGGAAGATGAAAGTTGCTATTCATGCCTAGATTTGCTACAGTGAAATGTTTTTCTCTGCGTTAAATCAATCATATTCATTAGGAGCAGTGGGCAGCCACTGTGCAGGCAGCCACCTAGGTCTTTTGGAGATGTAACCTAGGTTTTTTGGGGTGGTGGGAGAAGCTGGAGCTCCTGCAGAAAAGTTGTGTTTAGTGGAGATCATTTAAATTCCACAGTGAACCCCTCGCTGTGAGGCAGCGGTGCTAATCACAGAGCCACCCTCCTCTGAGTCAGATACAAACAGCAGTTCTGTCTGATGCTAAAGAGTTAAGAGACTGTAGGTGGATGAGCTGTTTTGTTGGTGTTCTGTTTCTTTGCTAGTTGTGGAGTGCAAAACAAAGCATTTTCACACTGGGGGATTGAAGAAAATTAGTTGCACACCATACACATTTCTGGATTACCCACTGAAGAAACACAAAGAAGAGCTTGTCTGGTTTCCTATCAGTTTAAATAAGTCGTAGTCAAAACTTGGCAGAAAACAACTCTATAACCAGGATTTGCCATAGGAGACATTTCGACATGTTGGCATGAGAAACCAGCGTTAATGATGTGAATTAATAGAAGCTTCTTCAGTTTTAGAATTACAAATTACAGAGACAAAAAAAGGGCGTGAATATTATGAGTAAAACATGTGCTTTATTAGAATGTCAAGCCAAAAAGTCTCCTGTGAAGAAAGGCCTAACCTGGCCTATTATTGTGCATTGCAACATTTCTTAAGCAAATATAAAAAACAGAAGGCAAAAATAACCAGATGCTACAACATGGGCAGACTGAAACAGATGGCCAGCCACCAGTTTCCATAAAAACATCAATCCATCAACTGCTTCGTCTGATTTTTCCTTCTCACACAAGGCCTACAGTGTATTTATTATTTTTTTCACATGTCTGAGAAAAGCTACTCACTCCAAATTGGATGAAGCGCTCAGCTTTGAGGTTCAGAAGTGCAGAGCTTTAGTATGCTCGGCACTCCTGCCCGACTGTGTCAGCACCCAGCACCAGACGGACTCAACACCCTTTTGGTATTACTGCCTCTTCGATCTTTCCCTGTCTGTCTCGCTCTCTCTTTTCTCTCCTATGTCCTTTCACCAGCTCGTTCTCTCACTCCGTCTCTCTTCACAGGATTGGAGAGATGGACAGCGTGAAAAAGCAAACCTAGACAGAGAAGTGCCAGACCATCTGCCGAGCCAAGGACTTCTCCATTGCAGACAGTGACTGTCTGAACCTTGGCGAGACTAGTTCACGCTGTAGGAATACTGAAGATAATGCTAAAGATAATGAATGCAAGAAGGGAGAGAGTGAGAAAGCTCTAATATCCATCAGACCCAATAACAAATATGTCATCTTAATGTTTGAATGTCAGTCAGTACTTTGTCCATTAACAGATAAGCCAATCACACTGCAAATTGAAAGGTCACATTTAGGTTATTAAATAAAGGAGCACCCACAAAGCTGCAATGTATATTTAACACTTAGGCAATCACATGTTAATTACATGGTCGGCCTTTAGGCAAAAAATGTGTTTATCTCCCTGTGCTGACGTGTGCGGTTATGTCCTACATTGAATCACAATTCATAAAAAATGATAATTGCTTTTGATTTGTTTATCTTCTGTAAAAGTGAATATTCCCATCTAATGATGGCTACACAAGAAGACAGGTAATTGCTAAATATCTGAGGAATCATGAGGTCACCTTGAATTGCCTCAACATTTCCTTTCCACTCTGTATGGCAGTTGTTGAGATATCTTGCTTTAGATCAGAGTGATGGCGACACTAACTCTGTATTAGTGACAGTACAGATACCAGAAGCTAATGCTGCTATTTGTGTGATATAGTTATCCAGAGCAATGAGATAACATTGTCCTTGTACAGGAGCCTCTCGCATAGTAGTTCATCATGTTGATTCTTCTTAATCAGTTTATGCCTACTTCCAGGGTTTAATTTGTTCTGCATCCTGTTGAGACAGGATGCAGACCCTCCCAGAGTGCACCACGTACCTCCGTCATCACTATCAATAACGTCTGTAATATTTAATGTTATCCATCCATGCTTTGGTCTGTGAAGGTTCTCAGTCATCCAGGTCATCGTAGTCTAAGGAGCTTGGAAAGAAAAGCGCCTCCATGCTTTTGTTTGAAATTGAAGTTAACTGTAAATCGCTTGTTTCCCTATTCTCGATATATTAGAAGCCTGATGTTGACAAAGATAGACGTCAGTTTTTCAGATCACACAGTGCTGGCTCAAATGTGTGATGTTCTGCTAAGGGCAAAGTTCTGCTAGGAAACCTTGGGTCCTGCCTGATGTTACTTTGACACGTACCACCTATCTAAGCATTGCTGTAGACTGTGTACAACCTTTCATAGAAATGGTATTCCCTAGGAAAAGACTGTACCTTTTTCAGCCAGACAATGCTACCTGCCACAAAGCAAAAAGAGTTCAGGATGGTTTGAGGAGGACAGCAATGAGTTAACGGTCTTAACCTGTCCTCCCCAGATCTCAATCCAATCAAGCATCTGTGGGATGTGCTGAAAAAAAACCCATCCAGTCCATGGGTGCCATAGGAATTAAAGGATCAGTTGATAATATCTTGGGACTAGATGCCATAGCACACCTTCAGGGGTCTAGTGCAGTCCATACCTCAGCAGGTCAGGACTGTTTTTGCAGCAAAAGGGGGACCAGCAGGCCAACAGTTAAGGCAGGTGGTCTTCATGTCTGGTTGGTGTAGTTTGGTTTCTTTTCCTATATGAATGCAAAGTCAACTTTTGGCCCCAATTCCATTTACCTCTAATGAAGCAGTTCATGCAAGACATTGTTTTTTTTTTCTCCACCTGCTGATCTTAAGTTCATATCAGAATTCTGTGATCATTAAATTTGAATAACTGTTTGTTTTGTTTTTGTTTACAGGGATGCTGTGTAATGTGTTTCAGTCACTTTTTGATGTGTTTCATGACTTCCTCTGTTTCCGGCTGTGCTTGAACAGCACCTTCAGTGGATGGCTAAATTTGCATATTAAGCACTGGTTACATCAAATTGAATAAAATAGTTAATACACAGGGAGGGCAGATCCACAAATTAATGACAGCTACTAGGAAACTAGGAAAGGATATAAATATAAAAAGAAATTTAGCTCAGGACCAAAAAAATTACTGTCTTTCCTTTTAAACTATCGCCAGGAAAAGGTGAGCTGTGGTTTGCCAGTGCTGGAGAAATTGAACCGAGTCACTTCAGAAGAGAACAGTAATAAACGAGAGCATATCAATATAGAGGATTTTCTTTTATGGGACTTTAAAATAAATTCAAATTAGGCATTCAACAGTCTGTTAAGCAGCATACAAAGAAGTTGCAAGCTGCAAAGAGACAGACAGATTTCAGCAATTCTGGCACCAATGTGGGGGAAGGGAAGTTCCAGATGTTACGACTTATCCAGGGCAGCAGTCATGAGGAAGGACGTCTAATGAGTTTTTCTACTAAAGTGAGCATGTTGAAATATAGCTGATTCAAAGTCATATCCCCAGTCCAAATAGACAAGGATACAAATCAAGCCAACGTAGATTATTGCGTACTGCTCCATCTCCTCAGTTTTCTGACTCTCACATACAGAATCTCAACCTGTATGTACTTCTGCATATCCGGGATCATTTCTCCATTGCCTCCAAAATAATGTCTTCTTCAGTTTTAGGTTTTAAGAAAAGGAGAAAAAGAAGAAAGAAAGACAGAAATAAAGGAAAATGAGCCAAGTGACCTTTTCTTACAAAAAAAAGAGCACGCTCATGCAGAAACAGCCATCAGTAATCGCCTTTGGATCTATGTGTGAGCTTCATAAGCTACATTGAAACGACAGTATCCCCATATGAGGGTGAAGGTTAATGTGTTGTGAATTTGACCTAATTCTGAGCCTCCACTGTGCTGAAGAGATCACCAACAGAAAACCAACCACAGGGTTATAGCACTCATGCTGCTGTCATTCTGCATAAGCAAACCTCCATATGTCCAATACAGGTTTTCCCGTGCTGACGAATTTTATTATGAGGTTTATGTAAGACCACGGACTGTGTTAGCTATCCATTAAAAGCTCAGTCACTCATGCACATATTTCCAGTCTGTTTCATCGATCCTTCTATTGCCAGTCTGTTAATTAGGTTTCTACGCTACAGTATGTGTCCCAGTTTAAAGGCCATATGTAAAGCACAGACCTAATTTCACCATGCTCTATGGAGAATAATATTTAATTTTGGATGTTATTCCATAAGGAAGTCTCTATTAGCAACATGCTAAATTTGGTTGCTTCCCAAGTCATACTTTAGCCAAGTTTATCCCCCTTTATTTCCACATATCTTAATCTATTTACACAATTATGAGGTTGTATATGTCTGACACCAACCTCATTCAAGAACTCACCATGAATTAGAAAGTGAGTCCATCTTCCACGGAAGTTCAAAATAATAAACTTCAGTGTTCTTGCATAGAAATGCACATTAGTTTATGCTTGTAATACTAAAATTAGACTAAAAAAATGTGCCTGAAAAACTTCTGCAGTAGATAGAAAGTACATTTAGGTCAAAAATCATTGCCAGGCATTGCCTGTAGTAGTTAGGCCTGAGTTATTTTTCTTTGTCATTTTGTGCACCTGTTTTGCACCAAAATAACCGAAGCCAAAATACTGCACCTAATTTGTCAGCACAAGAGCAAGGCAGCTGATATCAGCAGCAGTCCTGGTAAGCTCTCTGTCCCTCCAAGTTGTGTCATTTAAATGTTGATGTTATCTGCTATGGTTTCAATTGTGTAAGGGCACAGTAGCTTCTATTGCCAAACCATTAAGAGTTTTGCAGTGATGTGATTTTATTGATTGATAGATGGGAACTTCAACCAGCAAATACCTTACTTTTTCCTGTGGTAGCAGAGAAATAAGGCTGTAGGGATGAGGGTTAATTGAGCTATATGTGATATCCTAAATTAAGATAAACTTCAAGGCTTATAATTCTATTATGTTCTGTTTCCTATATGCTGTGAAGGCTTGGAATCATTGCTTCATTGCTATTTAGTAATCCCACTTTTCATTGTCAGGGGCATTGGAAAGGTTGTTATATTGTAAAATATAAATTTTTACAGCCAAAAACATAGGTGTGGTGGTGCTCTTAATGGCTTAATAGAATTACAATTGCAGGTTTAATTCAAATATAACGAGACAGTATGTTAACCATGCGTCATTCTTTTAACTTGAGGATTATCTATGTTAACCATGGCTATCAGTGGGGATTTCTGGTGTCCCAGAAGAGGTTTAATCCTGAGTTAAAGGGAAATAATCAATAATAAACCTAAAACAATAAAACTGGTTCTTTTATTATTTTAGGTTTAATTCACTAAAGAATAATTTATGTTTATTTTTCAGAAAATGCAAAATAACCAAAACAAATCCACAGATTTCTGTTTAATAGGTTCCCAGACTCAAAGGTAATGACGCATCAATGTATGAACCATGTATCAAAATAAAGAAACTACAAACATAATTGGAGATAAAGTATCTGAATTTCAGGAGCGGGACCACGCCTCCAAACACGCTCCTTCCGGTTCTCATCTATATATGTTCCCCCAGTTCTACAATCTGTTCATTCTCGTTTTCGTGCCCCACCGTGCTCCCTCCTCTTTTTAATTCTTTAAGTTCTTCACTTCTATTTAGTACATGGGGATCTGCCAGGTCTTCCGGCCTTCCCCAAACTGCAGCTCAATTCAAGTCTCAAGCCTCAAATAGGACGTGGGCCCAGCAAGTGAAACTTTAAGTAGCCATTTTTTTTTTCTTTTGTTTCTCTCCTACGCTCTACTTCATCTCTCTCCATGAACCAACTACATAAATAAATGGCATCAGCACAGACCCAGTGAATCCTCCCAGCTGCAGTCACCACCCACGGAGAAAAAACTAGCAGCTGAAATGCAGACACAGCTGGCTCTCAGCTGGCGAATCCATCTGATAAACAATAAGAGACGAGGAAAATTCATACAGTAAGTCAACATATGGTGCCCATAGGAATTCTGTTAGCTACAGTCTATGTGTCGTCTAGTGCAAAGTATATAGATCTTATTATTAAAAAGTGAGAACAACATTATAAATGTGTCTAGCAAAAAAGATTTTTCGTTCCTTAAAACTTTAAATTAAGATCAATGTTGGGCTTTCTGTAGAAACTGCATAAAGATAATAACTTCTTAAAAATATGTTGATTGCCAGAAAAATGTGTCTAACGTGTTACAGTAATCATAAATGATTCCAGAGCTATCAACGATTGCAGCAGTTCATATTTGACGTAACTATGAATTCTAAAGCCCAATCGTTTCCAAAAGCTCTTTGTTTCCCGCCTCAATTGTTGTACTGTTCCTTTTTAGACTGGCATGCCCACTGAGTTGCTATAGTGACAGCAAGTGAAACCCAGACACTTGGAGTTAAAAAAAAACATTTTTCCAAACATAAGAGCCAATTGACATTAATACCAATGTTTCTCAGCTGTGACCAAAAATATCTGGCAAAAAAAATAATAATCTGGGATGATCTTCTGTGAAACAAATCCCAGTAGGCTATAAATCAAACCAGTGGTACAGTGTCATGTTGCGGACCACAAATATATTACTCAGAAGAAAAAAAAATCCGGTTTGTAGAGTACGCTTGGGGGGTGTGATCGTGTCTCTTTATGTCTGTCTCCACGTTGGTTGAGTGTGGAGTAAGTGCATATGAGAGCATGAGGGTGGGAATGGATGTTTGTATATGTGTGTGCCTGTATGTCTGTGTCTATATGTCAGGTTGGGTGTCAGGCGCCACCTCTCTGGGGACATCTCAGGCCCTCCAAGGTATGGAGGCCTATCTCCCCCCACCACCACTTCCCCTGCCAGTGGCGGACTCCCTCAGGTGTCGGTGCGTTGGTGGTTCTTTGTGTCCGGGGATGGGCGTCCAGGTACACACCGGCTCACTCCTTGGCGGCCGCTTATCGGGGCCTGGAGCCTGGGGCTCGCTCGGGCCACTTCGGAGGTGGGGTGCCCCCGGCCTCTCGGCCTGGGGCTCGGTCACTCAGGCGCGGCTGGCTGCCGGCGGAGCTCACGGGCGCGTCACTGCAACTCCCCCTGGCTTCTGCTCCGCGGCTGCTGAGTGAGCCCTCATCTGGGACTCTCCTCAGCTCTTTCTGGGACAGTGGCGCGGCTGCCCCTCTGTTGGTCTTCCTTGGTCTCTTGTGTTCTGGGGGCCTCTGGATGTCTGGAGTTTTGATCTCCTCCATACCTGCTTCACGCCCTGGAGGACGGGGCTGTGGCCCCCCCACACCCTCTAGCAGATTATTACATGAAGGAACCTTTTAAAAAACAAACGCGTCCATGTTCACAGGTGTACACACGGGTGATCACACCCACAAACTACACCCTTTTTGGCTCCTACCTCAAAGCACACTGTGTTCTGTTGATCTTATGTGCTGCACAATAATGTTTAACATTTAGTATTTACTGTCATATTCCCATATATCATTGTGATGTTGTTTATTGTATTGCTCTCGTTTTCTTCTGCTTGTTTTCTTTTTTCTTTCTCAGCAGGTGACCCAGGTGATTGATATATGCATTTTTTTTTCTCTGCCCGTTCTGTTGGTTTTTGTCTTTTGCCCTTCTCCCCCGTCCCTCTTCTCAGCTGTTTCTCTTTCCCTCTTTCTTTCTCCCCTTCTTTCCCCCAGTCAAGTCTGTCCCGTATTCAGTAAGTGAAAATAAAAAGAAAAAAAAGAAAAAGAAAAAAGAAAAAAAAAGAAGAAAAAAAAAAGAAGAAAAAAAAATCTTAACCCAGTGCATCAACTAGTGGTTTTTTGAGATCATTAAATCATAAAATTAATGATTTTTTATAAATGTATTTCCTTGATTTTTATACGGAGGAGCTACTAACTTCTCTGGCCGCCTGTTGCAGGGTGTAATCATCCATATGATTCTTATTTTCATATTTTTATACCTGCCAACCTTTCAGAAGATAATACTCTGTTTAAACCACCTGTCTGTAAACCTAAAACACCAATTCCAAAAAGGGACACCAAATTTAAGTACAAACACAGCTGATTTTCATAAACAGAAAACCTGGAACTGTGGAACAACTTCATAACAACGTTCTTCAAAGTAAATCTATGAAGACCTCATTATGTCATCATCTGCAGTACACAAAATCATGCAAGAGTCCAGGAATCTGAAGAAATCTCTATGTGCACAGGACAAGGTAGACTGGATACTGGTGATCTTCAGGCCCTGCATTAAAAAGATGTAAAAATTCTGTCATGGAAATCACTGCACGTGTGCAATCACTGTCCATCAACACAGCTTGCCATCCACAAATGCAGGTTAAAGTTCTGTCACCGAAAGAAGCTGTATGTGAACGTGATCTAAAAATGGCACGTTCTTCTCTGGCCTAAAGCTAATTTAAAATGAATGAACTTTGCCTATGAAATGGGCAGTTTGAACATCTGGAAAAGGACCATCTATGCTGAACGATATATAGAAGTCTTAGATAAGTACACCCTCCCATCCAGGCAACAACTTTCTCAGGGACGGTCTTTCATATTTCAGCAAGACACTGTTAAGACATACTGCATCTATTACAATAACATGGCTTTGTAGGAGAAGAATCTAGGCACTGAGTTTACCTGCCTCATTGTAGATTTTTACTTTGAACGGGGGTTGTATTTGTCTAAATACAACACCAACCACAAAAAGTCACTTGTATAGCATAAAAAACCCAACAACTTTTACCTCATGTTTCAAATGACACAAATGTGACCAAAAAAGCAACACTACCACTCCATAGTCAGAGAGACTGCTGAAATTGAACTCAGGTTTCTGCTACGCTGTTTTCTTTCTCCTCCACCTCCTGATTCCTGATCTTTCCAAATTACAACTGAGCTCTAACAAGCCCTACTATTAAAATGTGTTGCTTTGGCTAAACTCATGTAACAAACTGCTGACACACAAGGCTTTACGTGTGCCTTAAAGTTGACGCTTTCATCATGAATTGCAGCCTTTATAAGGAGCTTATAGGAAGATGCAACTATTCTCATCCCTCTCATCCCATTTTCATGAGAGCAGGCTGTACCACATTCTTAACCCAGGGGGGTGAAAGACTGCCATTCAATAATGGTTCCTTTTGGCACCGTTTGGCTGAGGCTCTAGCAATATTGGATTTTGTGTCTTAATGGTTTTCATTCAAGGATCAAAAAGTCAGCAGTAGGATATTTTGGGCTTTGATTTGTTACGTTTTGAGTCACTCTTCAGGGTTGAGCGGTAAAAACTACCGTGTTACTTTTAGAAGAAGGTAGTAGTTTGGGTCAAAATATGCTGGATACTAAAATAGTCCATGTGAGATGAGCTGGAAGGCACAGATCTATCTCAGTATTCTCTAAACCCAGCACATCAGGCAGGAACGCAAGTATGTGCCAGCAGTATTTGACACTCTGAGATCGATGCGCTCGCTCATCAGTTTGTACAGACCTAACTAAAATCCATTTGAATACTTTCGATGTGTCTTATTTGTAACAGCACTGAGCAGACTGTGACACAGATTGTTATGAGAGGAAAACGAGTGGGAATAGTAGAAACATGTGGTAAGAAACTGGCACAAAAAAAAAATGAACTAACGTTTTCTTTGTTTCAGAAACGAATCTCTATATTTACACTGTGATTAGTGCCCATGGGCAAAATACAGAGCTGAATTTGACCCCGATGAACTCTAATGGGGAATGTCTGAGTGTTTGTGTGTGTGTGAGCGCGAGTGTGGGTGGAAGTATCATCCTCCATGGATGTGCTCTCCCTAGCTGCCCTACTCCTCACTCACTGCTCTCTTATGTTCACTCAGCTTTTTAGTGCCGCCATATTCAGCGTAGAATACCTGAAGTATGAAGCATGTTTGCAGGAATGCATAATGTGCATGTTTAAATGTAACATACACAAGACAGTCCCAGTGCATCATACCTGAATCACAAAACATTATGCATCTGCATTGTGTGTTGTCCCTGCACAAGCATGCTAGAAAGAATAACACAGCACAGCCATTGTCAGCCTCACACCTGAGAATGTGATAGCATTGTGCAAAATGTTTCCATGATACTTCCATGACAGCTTGGTCTCACAGGCAGCTGCTGTTTCAGCAAGAAAATGGACCACCCTGAGTCTGCAGTGCCACTGCAAAGCCCTGCATGGGCATGCATGCACTGCTGCAGGTGCAATCACAGTGATGCATCAGAGAAAAGTGAGTTATTCTTCAAAGCACAAAGCCACCAATGGTCAAAATGCCAAAGTCAAGCCTTCAAACATTAGTCCACAAACCAGTTATTTTATTTTATAAAGCCAAAATCTATCTTCATATGAATGCCTGACAGCATCTCCTAAGTCATCAAGTCAGAATCCAGTATTGCAGGGTGAAAAACAAGCCCAAATCATGTGTAAACCCTAGAAATGGCTGTGTGGGAAAATTCCAGTAGATCAGCAGTTTCTGAAATAATCAGACGAGCCAACCTGAGACCAGGAACCATGCCACCTTCAGTCACTTAAATCCCCTTTCTGCTCAGAACCTTAACGTGACCATACTGACACGCCTAAATGCACTGGGTTGCAGCTACAGTATGTAATTGGATGATTGTATATGTGCGTTAATGAGCAGTTGGCCCAATAAAGCTGCCCATAAAGTGGCCATGTTTATACTTTGCTCAAAACACTTACTATCAGTTTCTCCATGCACGCAAAAAATAAATAAATACATACACCATAAATGCTAAACATTTTACTTTGAAACTGAAATATTTCATCTTACATCTGACAAAAAGGCTGCACACACTGGACAGTGTTGAGAATAGTTTTTGCTACCAATCTCCCACTTACACTCGACAATACACACTTGCACTTATAAAGTAAAGCCCCCTTCTCTCTGGAGTTACTTATTTCTTTGTCCGCAGGCCTACAAACAGGAAGCACATCCTATGTGTTGATTCTACAGACTACACAAACACACACGGGATGTACATTCAATCTCAGCTGCTGTGGAATAGGAATGCTCATAATGGTCAGCCTCTACTCTGTTTTTATCTCCCTCCGGAGGATGTTCACAAATAATTTCACATGATTTTGGCTTTTTTCATTTCAGCAGCTTCCCAAAGGGGAATCTAAAAATGAACACTCATATCCAACTTAGCCACACCAAAGCTTTCTCCTGCACACTTTGCCCAATTTATTCAAGTCATATTTTGAGAAGAAGGTCATCTGCTGTAAAGGAGCCTGCGCTGTGTGAAAGCGTTTGAAGTTGAGGAATGATTTATGCAGTGACACAAGGAAAGAAGAGTTTCCCAACTTTTGGAAATCTACTTCAGGTTTTTCACACAGAATTGAAAAGCACAGATTTCACAGACACTTGCACGTACCGACACGTACACACAGAGCAGCGTAAGGAAGCTTTCTGACAGGCAATGAGCTCATGAGATCTGAATGTCTTCCTGTGGTGAATGCTTTTCTGTGGCTTTCTCACAACTATTCCCCTATTTTCCTCTATTTTCTCACACTTTTTTGTCAGCTCCTGCTCCTCATGCAACTTGCTCCCCTATGTTAATTCTTTTATCTGCTCCATTTAGAGTGAATATTTAAAGAAAAAAGCCTAATTCTGGATTTAGCATTCTTAATCCACTAAGCTGTTGTGTATTTTTCCTGCTTCAGGAAAAGCAGGTTTTGGTGTTGCTAGGTTAGTGATTTAGCATTTAGTTTAATGTTCCAGTCTGTGTGTCAAGGTGTGTGTGTGTTAGTTAGTGAGCATGCAGGGTAAACATTACCCCTGACAAATGGCCAGTGGTCTAAATCAGACTCAATTAAGATTTATGGTGGGCGAGGTGCCGCTACTTAAGAATTTAGGCAGTTTGAGTGTGGATTTCTGTGTGTGTGTGTGTGTCAGCCTTCTCTGCAGCAAGTGTTTATTTTCTCTTTCACTTGGACATGTTAAGTCCCTATTATCAGCATGTCTACTGAGAAAAAAAATATCTAGCTTCCATACCTTGAAATAGATCTGGAATTGCTTTCTGCTATAAGAGACTTAACTGCCGTACAGTTAAAAGCAGAAGCTGTACCATAAACACTCTGAAAATGGCTTTCAGACGTCTTTCCCACCACATGTGTGCTTGACATTAGAGCAGCGTGGGCCTCCTTCATAATTGGGGTGTTTGCAGATATGTAATTGCAAACACACTCAACACAGCTGGAATGCTGCTTTGAATTATATTCGATTCGTGTCAGGAAGTTAGATGTAAAGCCTTTGCTTGAGACTAAAGTGCATTTATATGCGTGCGCTCGCGTACTTTATGAGGACTGAGATTTAGATGTAAGCGTATTTGTGTGCCCTGTTGGGCCAGACATCATTTATCACCACATGGTGTTAGCTGAGGATCATTTTTACTGGTCTGTAAAGGAACGAAAAAACAAAACAGGGGGTACACCAGGGGCCGCTCTTGCCCCTCCCTATCTTGGTCACTCATCTCTTCCCTCAGCGTCCCTCTGTCCTTCTTCCCGCCCCCTCACCAGTCCTGGCAGACTGCCCTTTCTGTGGTAACTTACCAAAAACAAGTGGACCATTTAAGGGATTTCAGCTTTTTAATCAAGCGGGTATTCAAGAGAACAGTGCTAATGGTCTGTGGAAAAAATTTCTAAAGTGGCACCTTTCTTTAATGCACTGTGGCACATTTGGATAGTCTGATAAATGCTCAGAAATTGCTTAAAATTTGAAACAGAATTCTTTCCATCTGTGCTTTTACTGCCCAGCGTCTCTGGCTGGAGGTCATTTGGCAGATCAAGGGCTGGGTGACCTCAGTCTTCTGAAGAGGTTTGTTTCTTTCACAGAGAATTCCCGTTGTGGCTAATATGACTCTCCCATGTGTCCTATGGACAGAGAGTAAAACTAAAACTGACAGGAAGGTAACTCTGGGCAACGATCAATGCTGAAGCGAGCGTCTGTTGCCCCCTGCATTGCTGGAGGACTCTGAAGAGGTCTTTTATGAAGCAAACCAAAGGCCGAGTGGTTTCACTGTCTGAGCACGGAGTAGCTGTGAGCCACAGGGTTTTTTTTGGCTAAAGCCTTAATTTTGAGGTAAAAACACAGCAGGTAAACTGTTTAATTTTTTTTTTTCATTTGCTGGTATTACCAGATCTCTAATATTCTATGCTCATGATAGTAATTTGTGTTTCCCATCAGCCTACGCATAACACGTCTGCCAGTTCACATTTGTGCCATCCCATCTATGTCCACGGGCTCATCACACACACAGACGGACACGTAATCACACAGCAAATGAGAACATAGTGTCCAGATATAGTAATGATAATTTCAAGCTGTTCCCTGATGTGGTAGCAAGCGCAAGTATGCTTTCTGCGCTGCCTGCTGAGAGCAGCATGCTGTGTGCAGAACGAAGCAGCTCGCTCAAGAAAAGCATTGTTTTAATTTTTTATGTCTTTTCTAATCTGTGGATAAAATGTGAAATAACTCATCACAGCATTTATGATTTGGTATGCTGACCTCTAATGGATTACCCACAAAATATCTTTAAGGTGATTTCTGGTGGAAGATAAAAGATACAACTCCTAAACTGAATAAACTTCTATAATTGAATGCTGTATAATTGTAAGTGTATTAATTACTCTGTGAGAAGCACATGTTTTGCTTTACTTATTTATTCTTTTTTCTCTTTTTTTGGGGGTAAAACACACTAAAACACTAGTTTCCTGTTAGGGATCCATCAGAAAGTGTTTCATAACAATGAGGCTTTTCTGTGTGGATTTTGCATGTTTTCCCTGTACTTGTTTGGGTTTTCTCCCAGTCCTTCCTTTTACTCCAAAAGCCCATAGATGCAAACGTGATAGATTAATCTGTGATTCTAAATTAGCCTGGTCAATAGTGAATGGTCAGTCTCTGTGTGCTTGACCTGCAACAGAGTGGTCACATGTCCACAGTGAGCACTGCAACTCACGCAATGTGGTCTGAATACGACCAAAGTTGCGAGGATGACTAAAACTGCTTCACACTGGAAGCAATTTGCTTGTTGTATTGCTTTGAAGATGACAGCTGGTCACATGTGGGTATTTTTCATATGTCAGTCAACGGTACTCTATGCTCTCACAATAACTAACGCGTTATTAAGTAACGCGTTACAGTAACGCGTTACAGTAACTACGTTATTGTTGTAGTAACGAGCACGGTAACTAGTTATTATGCCAAAATCAGGAACACGTTAAACGTTACTGGGATTTAGATAGGGTCGTTATTTGTTACTTCGTGTGGTGGCTATCGCGGAGCTTCCACAGATTCAGTAACATTAGCAAGTGGTGGAGGCCAGCAGGTGGGAAAGGGATGCAGGAGGAGCAGAGACCCGAGGCGACCGCTGGTCCGAGTGTCAGGAGAACTGAACTTCAGGTAAGAAGTTATGACCTGCAGTCTATCTGGGTCAGATATAAACCAAGTTTAGGTGCAGTTTATTTTCGTTATGCTGACTTTTTCGTACTGCGTACTAGCTAGCATGACAGAGTTTTATACAGCTGGGTGGGTGCTATGATGTTACTGATGTTGAACTTTATTTTGTTCATAGGGTTAATTATTAGAGTTGCCAACCATCCCCTAAAAAATGGAATCGTCTCGTATTCAGAGAAAATATTACGCGTTTCGTGTTGAGGTGAAAAGGAACACAGTTTGTCCCGGACTTCAGCTACAATGAAAAAGACACAAAGCTGGAGTTATTCTGTGTCTTTGCTGCACAGCTGCCTCTTCTTCTCTCATTCTCTCCCCTCTCTCGCCTGTTTCTACTTCAATCATGAAACTGATCAATGATCAGCTGATCGGCTTTCCTCTCTTGTTTGTTTATCGCTCACTTTGCGCCAGAAAGAAGAAACCAGTCGCGCTAAACAACAGTAGCACGTTTAAGCTTGATCAGCTGTTGTTAGAATTTATTTAATATTAATTTCTAGTATCAGCTGATGTTTGCTGGAGCCACAGCTGTAAAGCTGTTGGTCATGATATCGGTTTGGTTATGTGGTGAGAGGGAAACATGAAGATGAAACCAGGAGATGTCCTTACTGAATCATCAGAGCTGAACAGGTGATGGAGAAACAGGTTTACCTTTTAGGTGACATGAATGAGTTGAAGGGAAGTTATGAACTGTTTCTGAGAGACAAATAACCCCAGGATCCTTTTTTATGTAGCTGACAGCTGGTAACTGTGCAGGTGCGGATCTAGCAAAGTGTGGCCAAGGGGGCATGTAGGGCATTAACAGGGAGAGGGGGACACAAAGAAATACTTTTCTTTCTTATTCCCATTTAAAATGTATAGCTTTTAAAAAATTATTATCTGAATCTTACAACAAACGATTGATAGATTGATGCATATATTCCATCAAAACTGTGTACATCACTGTCACAACAGCGTTTGTTTTCATTCAAAGGCTTTATGATTATTGCTATAATGGTGGGTCAGTCTCTAGTCAAAAGGTTTTTTGTCCCAGGTCAGCCCTGTATGCAGCTCATCTGCAGTCTGGTGTTATCTACATCTTCCTATTCGGAAGGCAGAATTTCCGAGTTCTGAGTACAATCGAAAGCACTACGACTGCAGTTTTCGTTTTGTATGTAAAAAGCGCACATGACGCTGTGACGTAGGCTAGAATCATGGCAGCGGTCAACGACAGTCCAGGTGTGGGATTTCTCTCGTGGAAATATGCACATTATTTTTTCCTTTGTATTGGTAGGTGGCACAGTGCACTTGTGGCAAGTAAGCAAGCTAGAAGACTGGCAATCTTGCTGGGTATCCAGTTACGGATGCAACACATTAACAAGAGAATTCTGAGTAAAACCAAAGTTACTTCCCCTAGTAACTAGTTACTTTGAAAGTAACAAGTAACTTGAAGTAACTGAGTTACTTTTGATAGAAGGAACTAGTAATGTAACTAAGTTACTAATTTAAAGTAACTTACCCAACACTGGTGGTCTGCTGTTTGGACTTAAAGTAAGTATCCACCAGAGCTTAAATACATTTTTGAAGATATTTTGGAATCTCAGTGGACACAAATTGATATCAAGGCAACTCTCAAAAACTAGTTGAACAAGACTAATGGGAGCCAGCACCCTTTAGTATTAGATTAGAGATAGTTATATTAAAAAAAACTCCAAGAAAGTTTTCCAAAAGTCTGGAAAACTATTGCTGAGTTCAAGATAAAAAAATAAAATAAAAATCAGAAAAATTAAAAGAAAGTCTTGATCCTTGGTTTCAAAACATAAAGGAATGACGTTTGACTCAAGATTTTTGCACAGTACTGTACATACTTACTTGTTGTATGTGTTTATTTTCACAGCACTGATTTTTAGACTCAGCTTCTGAGTCTTCTGACTCACTTACATGTGGTTGCAAAAGTACTTCCGGTCCTATAAAAGTCTATTGGACCTCTGTAAACACTATTATTGACGGCATGGCCTCAGTCACTTATTTTAGGTTATATTGAATAAAAATTTGAGTCCATTTTGCAAATGTTGTACATATGTTTCAGAAAGGAGGATTATCTGGAATATTATTGGCTAATGACTGATGATTAACAAGTTAAGCATACAGTTTTGCAGCCAGAACAACAAAATAGCAACGCCCATAAAAATCGAGTTTTCAAAGTGGGACTTCACAAACCTAATGTTTGCCTTTTACTGTTTAATTCATTTTAAATATGTTAAAAAATATCTGTTATTTTTAAACGGTATGTTTTAATATTGACTGTCAAAAAATGAATATAATTAATTTCGCAGTGCTGCATGGTATGTCTGTATAACAGCTGCTACACTTAGGATTTTTATAACATTCATAAAAGTAAAGCATTGAGGCAGGAAAAATAAATTTTGTGTCTGTTACAATAGAGTACAGGTTGAGATTGATTTAATGGGACACTGAGTCGAAGATCGATTTTAACTGGTGGTTTCAACAGAGCTTTCAAATGGAGTGAGTGAAACCTACATTTGGCGATTTTGACAAACTCAACATTTCTCTACACATTTTGTGTGCTCGCAAAACTGAAATGTTCTTATTTAATTCTGATTCACCCCTTTAGCAATTCAATTCACCTCTCCACAGAAATAACACGTTAAGCAGACTTAACAGATGGTTTCCTCTTCCTGAGCCCAGATCTGCTGGAGAGTTCTTCCTGTTAAAAGGGAGTTTTTCCTTCCTACTGTCTCCAAGTGTTTGCTCATAGAAGATCATCTGAGTGTTTTCTCTGTATTACTGTAAGAGCTTTACCTCAAAATATAAAGCACCTTGAGTGACAGTTGCTGTGATTTGGAGCTATATAAATTAAATTAAATTGATTAGAAAAGTTTATGTTGGGTCCCACCCACTTAATTTTGTCAGCGTTGTGTCGCCTTTATTTGCTTGAAGTTTCTGAAAATCTTCACTATCTATGGTCTTTAGTCTCCACATTGCTGCAAGTTGCTTCCAGTGTGTACATACCTCTTAAAAACTCAGGGATGGATCGATTTCAAATGAAAACAAACATGAAGGGGAGACGAGTAGATATTTCTAAAATAATTATTTTGCATTTTGAGAAAAAACTCTACTAAGTTGTAGATCACTTGCTCCTTAGCAACTCTGTAGCGTAAAAATATTGCTGTAGAATAGTTGCACACAGGGCATTAATTCTGCTCGTAAACCAACAGCATAATAAAGTCATACAGTTTAGGGATGCCCTCAGGTATTTACAAATCATATCAATCTGAGGTATTATGCTATTTGGTAGCATAATAGCTGGTAGCATTTGGCCCAAAGAAATTATTCTAAAGTGTCAGTCTTTGAAAGCTAAAGAGCTTATGGCTCTGTCTCACAGAGAACTCAGTCCAGTGAGGCCATGTTTGAAAGCAAAGGCTGTGGATTTAAACGTGCAATGACCTATTTTCTCTGTCAGCATTTTAAAAGACTGAACGGTAGCTTCTCACTCTGTCAGCTCAATGTGAAAGCAACGCACTTCTTTGACCTTTACAATGATCATTTTCTGGTTGGTGGACCTTCTTCATAGCAACCGCTGTTTCTCAATTACATCCAGGAGTTCCTGTAGTTCCGGCAACTTTCATTACCCTCAAATCAAATACATACTTTTTATGGAATGAACAATAACAAGTATAGCTATTTTTGGTTGTTAGATAAATCTAAAGTCATATATAACCACTGTATTTCTTCTTTTGTCCTACTTAATAGGATAAGGATTAAAATGTTTATAATGTACTAAAATAGAGAAAATAGATTTTAACAGCCCTTGCGGTGTTGATTAATATTTTTAATAATCAAATATGCAGATGTGCTCTTTGATGTTTAGAAATGATCCACATTCTGTTGTGTTTTTGACATGCTGGTGCTCAGGAGGCAGCATAAGTGAGCTGTGCTTCACTGCTGTTTAAAGAGAGCATTACTGCAACTGTGTAAATATCTACACTCTTATTTCAGCTCCACACTTTTTAAATAAACAGCGAGGAAAGGCAATGCAGATCTTGGTCTGATACTAAAGAGGAATCTCAAGGCTTTCCTGTCCACAATATTGTCAGTCTGCATCTATGCGCTGAGGGGAAGAAGGGTGTTTAGCCCCGTCAGCATAGAGGCCCTTGTCCTGTATCCTTCCCAAGGTGACTTCTCTGCTGTTGGCAGGCAGAGCCATGAACACAGCTCCCAAGACTCTCCCTCTCTCTTCTCTTTCTCTCCCTTCTTCTCCCACACACCCATCAGCGTTTAGATACCACCGGGTAAAACGCTTTCATACCTTTTTTTTTTTTAACAATTTTTTTCTCTCACTTCCTCCTCCTCACATCATTTCCATAATTACAGGTAAGAAAAAAGCGTCATATTCATTACATTTCTTTTCAGTGCTTTGCGTCTTGTCTACAGTCAGATTTTGGTTATGGCTAAGTGCCAACACATGAGCACCTGACCTTTTCCTCTTTCAGTTCTCATAGTGGAGAACGTCCACCTACGCAGCAGCACACACACACACACACACACACACCTCCCACACAAACTCTCTCTCACACACAAACACTCACACACATACACTGGCAGCAAAATTGTGCTTTGAGAGCAACTGTCTGTGAATCTGTGCAGGTTTGTGTTGGAGATTGCATCCTGGAAATGCAGACCTCTTCATTTTCTATTACCAACACTTTTTGGTGGAACATGGAGGTGTGTGACCACGATTGTGTGTAAATAGGCCATTATCCCATGTCTACAGTAGGTCATCTATTTCAGTCCAGGTTAATTCTCTACATGGGAGAAGGTGTGCTAATTTCCTCTCTCTGTCTGTCTGTCTCTCTCTCTGCATGTGTGTGTGTGCTAAATTGATTAAGAGGATTCGAGTCGCCGATGAACGTCAACACAAACTACGACCACCAGCACACACTTAGGTGCACATGAACTCTTACCCTACTTTAAGATTAGCTTTAGGCTGCTAATACACACAAACACATTTGTTGTCAGTTGAGAGAACAGCATAATGCCCCAAAGTATATCCCCAGAGGATGCACCATTATTCCCACCATATTTGTTTGCCTAACCCCACCCCTTCACCTAACTTTAACCAAAAAGTCTTTATTTTCAGATTTGTCTAATCCTTAATAAGGCTAGAGTTCCCCTGATGTCTGAACAACATTTTTTGCATTTTACTTTTACACTTGTTCATTAGGCAGATTATTTCACTCCAATCACTGGACAAACGTAAATATAATCCAAGGCACATCAGATCAGGGTGAAGTCACACTGATGCCACTAACAGTTGAGATGTGTTTACATGTGAAGGACTTGGACTAAGCATCCATGTAAGGTATAATTTGCTAAAAGTAATCTTTCTGCATATTAGTGTTACATGTGATTATTCGTGAAAGCAACCACAGAGCTTTCAAACATGCTTTATTCCCACAGTTGCTAGCAAACAACATAAATTGCTTTCAACCTCATGATTTGATTCTCGTGTTTTATAATGAAAGAAACATGCCAAACATGTTAACAGCCCATTATTAGCACCACATCAGTCCAATATGCATGATAACAGCTTGCAAAGCATCTGCTTTGTTACTAGACGCCAGGCCTCCTACTGGATTGCATCTTGGACTTTTTGAATGAACTTTAAATAGTTTCTATGCGGATAAAAATAAGACTTCTCATCCCAGAATGAACTGTTGCTGACCCGTAATGTAATGCAGTTAGGGTAAGAGAATGTCAATTATTGTAGTCTTATTAAAACCATACATGACACACATCCTCAGGCAGCAACATCCTGACAACCAGCTTCTATACAGGAACTCCAACACTACTCAAAAACACACATGCATGAGAAAAAATAATGCTTTCGGTCTCCTCAGCGCATCCCTGAGCCAAATTGTGTGGAGATCCTAAAAGTTGTTCCAGATCCGAAGCGGTCTTACCTTTGTGACAGTCATGCAGAATCAGTGGGTGAGGAGCAGGCCGGTGTCCCCTTCAAGCAAAGAGCAATGCCGCAGGAGTGGCAAAGTGATGAGGAGGAGAGGAGGGCAGCTCTGCTGAATATGCACACAAGGAGAGGGAGGGAGAGAGACAGAGAGAGAGAGAGAGGAAAGAGGAGGGGACAGACAGGTTAGTGTGTCTGGCTCACTAAGTACGGAAGGGCTGATTGCTGCTGCAGTGAAGTAATGGCTGGCAGTCGACGTGTGGTTGGTTACTACAACAGGGAAGAGCTCCCTGCTAAGATACACCCCTCCCTCCTCCCTCCCCAGCTGCCCGCACGCACACACAAACACACACACATGCGGATGATGTGCTCAAAGCCTGACTGCACTACTCTCTCTCACTGTCTATCACAATATGATTAGTGATGGGCTAATACAGATTACTGATTATTAGCAGTGAGGCAAGGCTGCGGGAGGAGGCGGGAGCAGAGACCCCGGGATAGGAGAGGACTGCAGAAATAGAGACGGAGGGAGGGAGGGGAGTCAGATGCTGTGTCGCAGTCTGCTACTCAGGCATGGAGCCGGCTGCACGTCATCTGCCGTGTGCGTGTGTGTGCCTAAGTGTGTGAACGACACAGGAAATAATGAGGGGAGACAAGAGTCTGTTAGATATTTGCACCAAGTTCAGACTACACTGAAGGGATGTTAATTCTACATATAAAACCATAAAGGAGTCCTTGGCAGATACAAATGGACACACAGGTAAAAGTTGTAGAAGCTCCACCTTGGAGGACACCAACTAATCTAATATTCATGCATGCTATAACCTAATGGTGAACCGTGGCAGAACTTAGCTTTCAGTGGATATCGTCATCTGGTTTTGCCAAATTATGTTGTTGTAAATGAAAGCATTACAAACCAAGAAAAACATTTGATGAGGAACATAAGTGATCATCAGTCAGATTTGGCCCTAATGCTAACAACACCTCACTGCCTTATTACTCCAATTACTTTAACTTTGATTGATTTTCTCAAAGAAATTTGAGAGTCTATGACGTCTTCACTTTGGAGTACGTTTCTTAGCATTTCTCACCCTGAGTGTCTCAGTGTAGTAGCACAAAGGCATCCACCCACACTCACAGAATAACAGATCTTTGTCATACTAACTGGCTGAATAGAGGGATGCTAGAGACAGGCCAAGATTCCAGCTCAGTTACCATGGCTTAGATTCCCGAATAGCTGAGTGAGAGTCTTCTCTAGTGGCTGCGAGCCACAACACAGTCTTTGTTTTGCCCATTTATGTGTAACTACTTGCGTTTATGTGCGTGCGTGTGTGTACTGTAAGTGTCTGTACATGCTGGAGTTAAGGTTACTGAGACAAAGAGAGTCCCGAGTGAACGCAGTTTTCTTTCTCAGTCTGTTTTTTATGTCACTCATATCTGCGTCACTTTGCTCCTAATTCTCAGAGTTTTAGGAGTGTCATCTATGGCCCCACTCTCAGCATTTCCTGTCTGGAACAATAGTATTTCCTGTGTCTGTTTGCATACTTTGGGTGGAGGAGAGGGTCTTTCAAATATAGAAGAAAATATCTGGGGGATGGGAGTTGAAATCAGCATGATTTTAAACATGATGATTTTATTTATATCAGGATTTACTCAGTTTATGATCACACATCATAACTAATTAGCATTTCTGAGATAAATGATGAAATTTGAGAAAATTTGGGATTTTAGCCCATGGTCATTTCTGTAACACAGTGCGAATCTTGCATCTCTTGCCACTTCTTAATTCAGGCTTTTGGAGGTAAGTAAATTTTCCACTTTACACCATATAAAATGTGTGGGAGGAAAAGACATCATCCACAGGGTGGAGGTGGCAAATCCTGTGACCATTAAATCTGAAGGTGCCACCGTGGCTCATATGTTCCACCATATGTCTACATGCTTCTACTCAAAGAAACAGAAGTGGAAAGAACTTGTCTTCATTAACGGTGACAGCTAACATGCACGGATGTGAACAACATTAGGTTTGAAAAATGCAATAATAAACAACAGCAGTCAGTTGATCTGGCCTAGCTATGCTCTCCAAAGAGGAAGAGGATGTATTTTACCAGGTCTGTTATGCATTAGGAGCTTAATTTCCTTATTGTTTAGCAGTCTAACCCTCTGAAGGCTTTTCGAGGAATTCCATATTTGATGTTTTGCTTCCACCTTGTGGTGAAACAATATCATTACCTCCAGGTAATAGTCTGGTCCTACTAAACATGGCATTTGTTTTAAGTTTTCATCAACTTTACACAGAGGCTTTAAGGGTCTTTATCAGTGGATGATTTTCAAATAAATTTCTCGCTTTATAAGCAGTGGAAGTGTACTGGATATAAGCATTGCTATTATCATTCCTTCTGTTTTTAATAGGAAACCGGGAAAGCCTTGCTTACATATGCAGTAGCTTCTCCAGCAAAAATACCTTTTACTTGTGCCATGGAAACTATTCAAATTTAATCATATTAACAGAAGTGGTGCATTTAGGCCTACAAGTTTAACACCACGTTTCTAAGCTAACAGTTAATGTTAGCTTAGCTTAAACCTTGAAGCTTCATAGCTCATAGAGGGTATACATGATATACTGGTGGTGAGGACAAAAAGTGTGAAAGTGTAAGTAGTTATGGAGGTTATACAGTGATGTTTTTGGTTGGGATGTTTAAGGAAGTGATAACTGGTTAACTGAGTTAAATATGTATGTGGCTTTCTCTTTCTCTCTTTAGCTGAGCATCATCTAGTTTCAAACCTCAAAAAGGATAATAAATAATGTGTCAAAATAAATAAATAAAAAAGCACAAGCTAATGTTGACGAATGTTTTCTTTTATCAGTAGTAGGCCTTTTACATGTAATGTGCAGAAGCTACTACTTACTTCAATGTTAGCTAAAACATTACCCATAGGTTTGCCTCAAATTGCATCTATTAGCAGGAAGGATCAAAAACCAAAGTATTAAGATATTGAAATATAATAAAACAGGATTTTGCTAATAGGGTTATTTCTCTTTTTTAATTGATTAAATAACCTGGTTTCCTAATAAATTATTTTTGCACATTTTTAAGTTAAATGACCAAAAGTTATAGTATTTGAAATTGCATATCAAAACATTGTGGACTTGAAAAAAGCATTTTTAAAGACTTTTTAAACTATCTATTTTCTATCATTCTGCTTTTGAGTTGGTAAAAGCTTTTGAGCTTTCCAAGGAGGATGAACCTCACAAATTCTGCATTTTTGACAGTATTTGGCAGCAATTAGCTCTCTTGTTAGATTAATTGAAGCCTAAACCTCTGCGTGCAGACCTCAGACTGTGTTGGTACGCGATTGTCATTTGCTGTTGACGCACATCTGTGCTCAGAGTAAAACATGATTGGCCTTCACTGTAATTGAAGCGTATAGCAGGATTATTTGGTAGCCATTATTTAATCTACTCAGCAGATTATTGTTACAAAACACAATAATATGATGTAACCAACTTCTGTGCCGCTGGTTCAAGCTAATAATAGACTCATCCATCACAGAAAATATTAAGGAGTGTGTAAACCACAAGAAAGGACCACTGTTCTTAAGGTCTCAGCTGACTCACTGTTCAGAAACCACGCTGTATTAACAGTTAATGGGACGACTAATCTTGCCAATGCAAGCAGACTAAAATTGCAGTGAAAAACTATTTCATGCTTGATGTGCAGCTGATACAGTTTCTCCCATATCAGAAACTAACTTGTACCATTAGCAGCCAATAGTTTCTCTTGTTCTGGTATATTTCTCAAAGTATTTGAGAAGCACTGAAGAAGCATTTCCCAGAACAGTTCAAATGAGCATCCACACACTGCAGGTTAACAGGTAAACTGTACCTCCGACATGATGTAAAATCAAGCGTTTTATTAATATACCATCAGAATGACAGTTCATGCGAGAAGTGTTGTCTTCAAATGTTTCTCATTGACGAATAAATTCCTGCTGTATTATACCAGAAAACTATTTTGACTATTTCTGAAAAAAATAACTGTCTTACTGAAGACTGTTCAGAAGCTGATTACAAGAGCAAAACGTTTTACACAATTTGTAAAGAAAAACAAAAGACAACTTAGATTTACGTGTGATGACAGGGTCACAAAACACCAAATCTACACAAAACTGCACAAACAAACACGTAGCCTGTAAAAACCAGAAACATTGTCCTACTGTGTGCAATAGCCCGCTTTAGTAACAAAAGAAAGGCTTGCAATCTGCAGTCTTCTTCTGTTCCCTTCTGCTGTCATGCCATTACATTTATTGCAGCAAACAGAGATATCATATTTTGTAACTGACAATCATATGCTTTCTAGCTCCATTCAGAAAATAACCCCTGAACAGGATTCAATAATAGAGAGTTATAGTGTTATGGAGTTTTAGAATTATGATGGAAGAAACTCAGATGAACCCCAGACCGTTCACTGATAACATTGCTATTATGGGAGCTGACATGTATTATATTCACACAATGCTGGTTTGGAACATCTTCAGTGGCTTGTGGTATGAATTTTCAGCTCTCTCCTATCATGGCCAGACTGACACTAGCCTCAACCATCACAAAAATGAAACAAATACACTCCACATTCGCACACTTACAGCAAAGTTTCCTCATCCCTATGGTAACGCAGGTCACACTGAAAGGGACATATATCATAATTGCTATAATGTGTGTAGAGATCAGCAACGTTTTACCTGCACCTACTAAATCACCTTCACTGTCACAGTTTATCTGAGATGGAACGTAATTAATTTACTGTCACCTGATTTCTCTTGCACTTGATCTGTCGTAGATGCTTTGCTGGCCAGCTGACAGCAGAGGGTGAGAGAGAGATAAGAATGATGCAGAGAAAGAGAGTGATATACAAAAAAGGTAAGTGGCTAGGCTTTTACCCAAACGTAGATAATATGGCTAGCACTGAAAATGAATGAACTGACAATGTGGCCAACTTTTAATTTAAAATTGTGAGAAATTCCCTTCATTGCATTACATTGCATTTTCTGTCTTCGTTTGTACCATGAGTGAGCCCCCTCTTCGGTTCCTAGCCCGCTCCATGATTCCCCCCTCACAGAAATTGTTGCTCTAGTGGAACATTTAATCCACAGAAGCTCCGATTTCGGCTTCCCCAGTGCGCAGCACAGTGTTCCAGTCAGCCGCAGTCTGCTCACAAACCACTTCCTCCATCTGAGGAAAGTGCAGAAGAAGAAGAAGGCGAGTAGGATTGTGAGGATCTGGAAAAGAAGTGTTTCCCTGTTTCTGCCACTTGCATCTTTACACTGCTTCCTTGAAAGGGAGAAAGAAAGAGAGAGAGAGCTGATGCTGCAAGATGAGAAATCCTTGTTTCCGTAATTTCAGTTGTAAGCAACATCAGCTAGTGTATGATAGATGCACAGCTGTTTCAACTCTCAGACTGTTGCGTGTTGGTAACTAATTTCATCAGAAGTTATATATTGCACCATTCTGCTGTCTTAAAGACTCTTATAGAGAAGTAATACTTAAAATCATCTCTTTATATTACTTTAAAAACTTCTAATTCATGTATAGATTAGTACATTTGTTTTGGCTTTTGTTACTTATATTAAACTAACAACAAGACTTTACACAGCTGTCAAAGAATATGTGCATGCCAATTGTAAAATTAAAAAAACAAAACCAAAAGAAAATGGCCCAATTCTTATTTTTCTCTAATCCACACAGGGTCAAAATACATATGCTTAATAGACTTTGGTCTATTAACTTCTTGTCAGTGAAAATGGTTTATTACATCTATTTGTCTTTACAAACATACAAAGGATTTCTTTGACATTGGACTGATTGATAATCAGAAGTCCAAGGAACTCAGGAAGATCTAAGAAGGAGAATTGTAGATTTACACAAACTGTGAAAGTCTTTGGAGCCATTTCTAAACAACTCAAGATTCCAAGATCATCAGTTCAAAAAACTGTATGTAAGTAGAAGTTATTCAAATGTGCCACCACTTCACCAAGATCTAGAAGTAAGTAAGTAAGTAAAATTTTATTTGTATAGTACCTTTCAAGATAAAAATCACAAAGTGCTTCACAGAAAAGCTGAAACATAAAAACAGAAATCAACCAAAAGTAAGTTTAAAGACATGAGTTTTTAGCTGTTTTTTAAATGAAACTACTGAGTCCACAGATCTCCGGCTCAAAGGAAGGGAGTTCCAGAGTCTGGGGGCCTTTTGTTTTCAGCTTCGTATGTTGGACGACCAGCAAGCCCTGATCACATGACCTCAGGGACCTGCTGGGGATGTGCTGTTGTACAGGGATGTACTGTACTGTTGTAGAAGATCCAACCTGTCACCCTCAGATGAAAGGAAATTGGTTAGGATGTTCAGGAACAACCACTGTAACCAACAAGGGAACTTCTGAAACCCCAGGGTCGCTGTCCTCAGTGAAGCAAGTCTTACATCGCTTTGGCCTGAAAGGGTGCCGATCAAGAACAAAGCCCATGCTCCAAAACCAACACCTTGTCGCTCAGTTGAAATTTACAGCGACCTGCGCCAAATGCCAAGTTTTATGATAAGACGAGAGAATTATTGAACTTTGTGGCTATAATGACAAGAGATATGTTTGGCGGAGTAAAGGTAAGGCTTTCAAACCTAAGAACACTGAACCAGCTGTCAAGCATAGTGGTGCTAGTGCCATGCGCTGGGGCCGGTTAGCTGCCAGTGGTACTGGTACACTGCACAAACTAGATGGAGTAATGAAGAGGAACTAGCTCCAAATTCTTCAACTTCACATCTAATCAACAGCTTGACAACTTGGGCGTTCAAACAGTACAATGATCCAGAGACGCATCAAAACATTAACCTTCTGGAATGGTGTTCCCAAAACTTTGACTTCAACCCTATTGAAAATTTGTAGGTTATGTTTGAAACCCAGGTCCTTGGCAGGAAACCAACCAATTAAAATGAACTTAAAATGCCAACTCTACCAAGAACAGTGGTCAAATATTCAGCTAGAATTATGCCCGAAGCTTGCTGATGGCTACTGTAAGTGTCTGACCAGTCTGCAGTCTGCTAAGCGACATTTTACCGAATATTAGTGGATTGTACGTATACTTCTGACTCTGTGTGAATTAGAAAAAAATGCAAAATAAATTCAAACTTGTAGATTTAATTATTGCTTTTTTAAAGTCATTAAAGGTCTATGCTGAACAATCATTCCACTCTGGAAAAAGAAAAGTTAAAAGAAATCATTAAAAGCCCCAAATTACTATGGCATCCATTCCCATGATCAGTGCATGCAAACCTCTGACCACAACTGTAAATGTGACAATAAGCATACCTCACAGACATGCTGCAGCTCTAGATTTCAGTGTAGGAAATCTTAAAGATGAAGCCTTTATTTTCTAGCTTCTCCAAAAGCCTCTTCTGACCTTACTCCTTATCTCCTCAAGTTGCAATTAAGAAACTGAAGGCCCCTCATGATAGCTGATTGGGAAATAGTTCCACGTCATGGGAGGAATGAGGACAAAACTAAGCTTTAGTTAGCATAACGATTACTGTAGGGGTCTGTGTGAGGATGAAGTGGGATGAGTGAAGAAATGTAAAGAAGAAAAATAGGGATAAGGAAGCAGGCATGAAAATAAAAACCTGTGAAGACTGAAGCAAGCATGAGTTAGATTCAGTTCATTTCATCTCATTTTATGTAGCGCCAATTAACAGCAGCTGCCTTAAAGCACTTTCTAGTGTAAGGTAAAGACCCTACAATATTAGAGAGAAATATGATACACGCACACAGTCCAGTTTTCTCACCACCGTGTGCCGATATGAGCAGCTGATGCATAACTCAGCCATGATTAGACATTTCCACCGTTTATTCACTCAACACATGAATCACTCCATTCTCTCCTACTCTTGAAATTACTTTCCACCAGTTTTTAATTCATCCAGGTCTCCTCTCCTGCTACATTTCACTCCGCTGAGCCTCTCATTTGCACTATTTTTTCACCTGCCGGTCATTGGGGCAGATTTACAGAGTCGTCTGGTGGGAAAAAAGCCCCTATTCACCTAGTCCTTCCCAGATCCTGATTAATTCCACTGTCAAAAAAAAAAAAAAAAAAAAAAATGCTTCTGAACTATAATATTACATTGAAAAAAAATGCCTAACCTCTCTCCCTGCCTTCCTAAATAAGTTAACCCCATTGCTGATTTAGAGATAGGTCTATGAAGGTAAAATGATGAATCAATTGGGATGTTTTCAAGTGTGATATAGTTGTGATTTACAGTTTAGATTGTTCCCACATGGAAAAAGACCCAATCCGAGTAACCAAATGCATATACTGTATACATCTAGCCCCTATTTTTCTGTCTGTGTCATTTTGCATCTGTCTCCTCTCACATACACATTCACCACACACAGAGTCTGGAAAACAACACGCTCACATTAAGTTAGTGACAGCAGTATAAAGGCTTAACATGTGGTAGCACTTAAGCAGACCTTTCAAATCCAGTAGACATAAAATACGGAGAAAAAGACTGGAAACACCACACAACATATTATCAAATACAAATACAGCAGGCAGAAGAAATACCTTTCCCCCACTTTATCTGGTTCTGAAATAAATTTTCTTTCACTAATTGACATTAATAAGGCAAATAAAAGTAGTAATTGTTACTCTAGTTCACTAATTTTATTCTTACAATGGACAAAGGCTATATATTTTGTTCTCATAAAATTCAATAAGTAGGGATAAACACTTTCAAAATTTACAAGTCCCCACAGATCACTCAATGAACTGAGTGAAGTGAGTCAGTTTGGCAGACATATATTTAAATATTCCTCTGGTCTGCTCCAGCCCCACCGATGAATTTGAAATGTGCTTTATGCTCATTTGGTTTCCATTTGGTTCTACAATGGAGGAACCACACTCACACTTTTTCTGAGCTGTTTCTTTGCAGTGCCATAAAGTTGCTTTTCAGTGAGATATATATATATATATATATATATATATATATATATATATATATATATATATATATATATATACATATACATACATACATACATACATACATACACACACACACTACAGTATTGGACACATCTTGTAAAAACAATAATTTAAAAAATGTATTTTTAGACAAAAACTTATTTTTAATAATAACCACAAATCAATAAGTCAGCAGTGGTGTAAATTAGCCTTTTGTGTGGTGGAAAAAACACATTACCATCGTTTATGAGAGAAAACATCTATCAAAAATGACCACATTCCCATTTAAATCTGCCTTTTTTTCTGTGCTCCATCCGTGTAAGGATACAAAATAATGGTTATAGTGTGTAGATATGGCCTTGTGTGGCCTTCATGCCGCAGACGAAGCAGCAGCAAAGACAGACAGACAGGCCTATAAGTCCAGTACTAAGCCTGGTGCTCTTTCTTCAATTAGCGCAGCTCTCACCATTGCTTACACAGCTTGTTGGCCAGCCTAAAGATTTCAGTCTTAGCACTACAGCTTATTATAAAAGCACTGGAATGCTATTGAACCTTCTACAGAAGCCTGTATTTCATCTGGTGTGTTGCCAAAAGTGAAAACTGAATATTGACTCATGCTTGAAGGTCAAAAACAGGGGTCACTTACAAAAATCTCAAAAATCTGCCAGACTCAGACCTACTGGGTGGTTCTTGAAGCACCAGGGGATGGATCTTTTTGTGATCTCTAAAACTTGGGCATTTACTACTGTTTTGTAAACTTTTTTTCTTGTCTGCTGTTACATTGTTTATTTCTTGCAGAGTTGAAACCTATCTGCAAGGCATAAATTACATCCCAACCCTCCTCTTGATTGTGTTTGATTGAGCTGGTAATCAAAGTTGGAACGCATGCAAAGTCTGATTAGTGCCAGCCGCCTGGAACTGGTGGCATATTTCAACCGCATGGAACAAATGACAGTGCTGGTCAGTGTGGGCATTTGCCTTGATTCAATATGACAAAAAGCAAATTAGATGCAATTTACATACAAGCGAGTTATTGGATCATATTAGAAACATGTCAAAACCTTACTGAATAGTTGAATGCATTTTTATGTGCAGTTTTGTTTTTTCAGGTCATTTCAAATTTGAACCATTCAGATACCTGAAATATTCTTTGCTTGCTCTAAAATGACGAATGGGAAGTTGGTGTAAATGATTTTTAGAGTATGTTGGACAGCCTACCTCCAAACTGCTTTGTCTTTAGAGGAAATATAGACCTCTCTTAAAGCAAAGAAGACAATGAATGACAAATCGATGTTTTAGATCATAGTGAGTTACAAACATGTTCATCAAAATTTGGAAAAAGATGAAAAACTTAATATAATTCAGGCAGTGTAGTGTCACCAAAATCATTTAATTACTTTAATAACTTCGCTGACACACATCTATTCTATGAAACATAAAAGCAAAATATTCTATAGCAGTTAGGCTGGGAAAGAATCCTGGGATCTCTATGTCACAGTGTGGTGGCCGTAAAGACTGTTGTAGAGCAGCGGTCCCCAACCCCCGGGCCACGGACTGGTACCGGGCCGCAGGAGTTGAGGCTTCGGTGTGAAATTCATGGTTTTCAGGGTTTTTAGCGTGGTTTTTTTTTTAGCGTTTTTATCGTTAACTTGGTTTCCCTGGGTCTTTCCCGTGTGTTATGAATAAATCTTCTTTTTCTTGGTACTGATACTGGTTTTATTTTGCTGTATTTATCTGCAACACATTAAAGGCTGGTCCGTGAAAATATTGTTGGACATAAACCAGTCTGCACTCAAAAAAATAAAACATTAGATTTACTTAAAAAAGTTATGTCAAGTGGTTCCACACAACTGCTTTAAGTAACTTTTAAGAAATGTTGTTACTTAGTTTGAACTCAATACTGTTAAGTTAGATTTACGTAAGTGTATTGGCTAAATGTAACTTAATTGCAATGCTTAGCTGATACTTATCTTTGTTGCTTTAAGCCTACATAACTTGTTTAGGCAATATCTTTGTAATACTGTTACTTAGCTGGTACATAACTTTTCTGCTTTAGAAGGACATAACCTGGTTAGGTAGTATCTTTGTAAAACTGTTATGTAGCTGCTACATAACTTTGTTACTTTTGAATTATATAAAATTGTTAAGTAATTTCTATTCAATACAATTACAAATAAATCATTTACACTGGTTACTTCCATACAAAATAGCAAAGTTTCTTAAAAGTTACTTAAAGCAGTTATGTGGAACCACTTGACATAACATTTTTAAGTAAATCTTAGGGAGATCTTTTAGGAAGAAATGAAGACAGCACCCAAATTATCAAACACAATCCTGCCTTTAATAAGCACATTCAGTGCATATAAAATACTTTTTTCCAAGCACAACAGCTTAACACAAAGTGCAATCAATGCAACTTGTTACAAATTCCAAGTGAATATTTTGTGCAGAAAATGCAGATCAGTATAAAGTGCTAACCAACTTGTCGTCAAACTAAAATGATTAAAAAAAATGATCCAACAAAGTCCTGTCTTTACTAAGCACATTCAGTGCATATTAAATACTTGTTGACAGACCGAAAAGACTGTAGAGCCGTAGCTTAACACAAAGTGCAATCAATGCAGACAACTTGTTACAACTTTAACTAAATACTTTGTGCATAAAACAATATTTTACTTCAAAGATCAGTGAAGTGCTAACCAACTTGTCTTTCAACTGGTCCAGAAAGCATCCAAATTATCGAAAAAAATCCTACATTTTACAGGACGTTTCAGGAATTATTTTCAAACACTGATAAGCATGAAAGAGCAAACTAAACTCATTTAAAACAGTGAAAATTGGCTGTTTTGTTCAAAAACTGTACTGTAAAACAGTGCTACTCAGTTTTTCAAGTTATGGTTACATCCCAAGTTGCAGACAGCTGCCAAATGTCACATTCTTTGAAATATCAAATCACAGCGGCCTAACCGCTAGAACTTTTTAAAATGTCTGTCATTTTCTGTATGTTGTCAAGTAGCAGTAGAAGAAGT
The DNA here is from genome assembly GCF_057382275.1 of Copadichromis virginalis. NCBI lineage: Eukaryota > Metazoa > Chordata > Actinopteri > Cichliformes > Cichlidae > Copadichromis > Copadichromis virginalis. The sequence goes on from NC_140618.1 coordinate 30,529,938, forward strand.
GCAACACCAATTTTTTAAGTAACAGTATTTTGCTAAAATGCAAATGAACATTATTGTTCTGTAAAACTGGTGAATGTTCCCAAGAAACAGTACTGACAATGAAAAAAAGTGTTTATGAACAACTTAACTATACCTGAACGTAAAGCATTCAAACTAAGTTAAGCAATAAGGGCCTCCCGCTTCCTCCTCTTTATTCAAGGAGTTTGTTTCTGAGCACTTGCAGACAGACAGACAGACAGATAGACAGATAGATAGATAGATAGATAGATAGATAACTCTTTATTGTCATTGCACAGTCATACATAGTACAGTAGTACAATGAAATTGGAAAAACTGTCCTACGTCGGCACTACATATAACACAACACGACACGATGTGACACATCACAACGTAACAAACAACACAACACAGTATATTAACTTAGTATAAAAAAGAAGAATAAGTGTATGTGTATTGCACACTGTTATTATTGCACATTAATTATTATTGCACCTTGTTATAAATATAAATATTATTGTTATCGTTTTAAACATTGTTACCTCCCCCTAAAAAGTCCAGGGAGGTATCCAGTCAGGTCAGCTATTTACATTGATCAGGGCTATTGCCCTGTTGTAAAAGCTGTCCTTGAGTCTATTTGTTCGGGACCTCAGCAGCCTGAACCTCCTGCCAGACGGCAGCAGCTTAAACACCCGGTGTCCTGGGTGTGTGCAGTCCCTGATGGGACTTAGCATCAAGTCCCATCAGTACTTTCTGAAAAAACTCAAAAGTGTACCTGAGGTTGGATGGGTAGCTCATGTTTAAAGTGTAGATCAGGCCGAACAACAACACAACAGCAGTGGCAACATCAGGAAGATCTCTGAGCACAGCGACACCCTCAACTATGATACCAATGTCTTCTGCCGGGTCAAGGTCACGCTCTCCTTCTGGTTTGATGACGTAGATGCCAATGAGCGTCTTCTCCATTTCACTTTCGGCCTCATGGAAGTCCACATCCTAAAAAAATTAATAAGTAAATAAACATAATAATACAAGTTGCAGGGTTTCATATCACTTAAAGGGATATTCCACCCAAAGTGTAAATTTGTCTATTACCATAAATTGCCAAGAGTTAGATAAGTGAGAAAAAAGCATTTTGTAACCAGCACAGTACATTTCTGATCTTATACCCATTGTTCCTGGTGAGCTCAATAATCATGTCGACTGCAAATGAAAAGTAAAAAGTAACACGACGGATTTGCAGGAGGAGGCGATTTAGACTTGGGCCTACATTACGGTTACGCCAAAGCACCCTGTAACCTGCCATGGCATAGCACTTGGATACAACAACAGTGGTTGAAAAAGCCTCTGGTTTCCATAAATAAACACATATTCGAATATCCATGCACCATGCAGCGGCGGCTTGCAGTGTTGTATGTGGTAACCATAATGTATTCCCAAGTCTAAATCTACTCCTCCAAATCCTTCAAGTTACTTATTACTTTTCATTTAAAGTCGACATGATTATTGAGCTCACCAGGAATAATTCGTACCATTAAAGAGTCATTTGCAACCAAAATGCTTATAGTTCCCATTCACTCCATTTTTTAAATGCTAGGCAAAAGCAAATAGACTGCTGCCGGATCAGGAGAATTATTGCACTGGTTACAAAATTATTTTTTCTCACTTATCTTACTCTGGGTAATATGGTAATAGACCAATTTTCACTTTGGGGTGGAATATCCCTTTAAGCTGCAAAACAGTAGACAGCTCAGAGCGAGATGAGAGGTGTTGGTCCATCATCTAGATTACACGGCAGAACAACAAAGCAGAAAGACAGTACACTCAGCCCACATTACACCCCAACTGTAATGGCAAGGGTCACTCCCGCATAAGCTTGTGCTTTTATATCTCCAATAATGTTCTAATTTTAACTTTTTGTTATAATCTAATGAATGTGTGTGAGGAAAAATTACCGTCAGTTAAATTTTTATTACTGGAAATTGTTTCTATTTGATTACTTGCCTGATATTCTTTGATCAAGCTGTTCAGATCTTCATTGAGGTAGACTGCAAGTCCTTTCAGCGTGCACACTCTTCTCATTGCAACTGTGTCGTTCTGTAAAACATAAAAGCAAATTTTACTTAGCTAAACTTTAAAGACATTTTCAGTTAACTTCAGCAAAATAAATGTATATAATGCTTTGAGAAAAAAAGTCCATGACACACTACAGAAGAACAACAAAATTTAAAATAAAAAAAATTAAGGAAAGAAGGAACATTATCATTTGAAAAAATGTGATGAGCAAAAAAAGGTAACCACAGGATCCCAAAAAAAACAGAAACCCGACCAAAAACAGCAGCATGAAGAATCCAGTGAGGAAGAGGATGAACAAGAGGTCACACCAAAGCCAGCCTGAACAGAGGATTTTTTTTTTTAAAGTAAACCACTGAGTCCACTGATCTAAGGCTTAGGAGGAGAGTTCCAGAGTTTGGGGGCCACAGCAGCAATGATCTGTCACTTTTGGTCTTTAGACTGTTGTACACTACCAGGCTTTGATCACTGGACCTCAGGGACCTGCTGGGGGTGTTGGGACTGAGAAGATCTCCATTGTATGATGGTGCTTGTCCATGTAAGGCCCTAAGGACCAGAACCAGGATCTTGAAATGAACCTTGAAGTTGACCAGCAGCCAGTGACGCTGGAAGAGAAGCGGGGTGACGTGGGTGTGTTTGGAGGACTTGAACAGGAGGTTTTGCAAGGACAAATGAAAAAACAGTTGTAGTACTAAGCTCAGAGACCTCCCTTTATCCCGTCTTGGTTTGAAAGGTGCCTGATGGCAGTTTATTCTAGCTTCAGCTTTTCTACTGTAAATGCCAAAATTCTCCCCAGGGAGCCGCGGCAAATCCCGTTTTGGAAACGCTACTGTCCTGTAAAAACAGCTTTTAATTCTGGCAATTTTTTTTATAAAGTATCCAAATCAACTTAAAACTTTATTACTGTGACAACACTATCATGAAAAGGACAAAGAATAAACAATCCCATAATACCAACATTAAACTTTACCTTACAATAGAAGGAGACAACAAAATCATATGTATTAAAAGAGGGAATGAAGCATTGAAAAAAATTAATTCCAAACCTCATCAATTGCAGCCATGATTTCTGTGATCTTGCGTCCAGATGTTCCTCCCTTGTTTCTGAAGACTTTGGTCAGTTTGGTTGTGTTGTTGTCCAGCTGTGCCATAAATGTGGATGTTAGCGGGATCGTAGTGATGCGCTGGAATTCAGCATTTATCTGTAAAATAAACAAATGTTTAGCGTGATGGGTTTAAAATATTGCATGTGGAGTGCATTTGCAGATCAACTGATTCAGTTACCTCACGTGGAGAAAAAAAAGAGCTGGCCATCGGCTTTTAAAGTCAGCTACGAAGGGCATGTTCTTGCCTCCGGTGAGGAAAGGTTTGGGCCATTTTTGCTTTGATGGTTTCATTGTTGTTCTTCTTCTTGAACTCTGAAAGCAGCACCAACCTTTCTTCTTCCTGACTCTCTCGGGTTTCTCCAGCTGGATAATCAGGGCAGAAATTCACCTCTGCTCTCCTGGGTTTCTTGACTTGGTTGGGATGCACATTACTGTTCCCTCTTCTTTTGAGAGAATTGATGACCAACTCACTACACCCTAAGTTCTTCAGTTTTCCACGATAGTTTGACATTTTATACTTCAAACTGATCTTCCATGCAGAAAATCCAGTTTCTGAACCCTTCTCTTTCAAGCATGGATGCTTTACAACCAAAGCTTGGCAAACATCACTAAGATTGCTGTCTGAAGGGTAAGCTTTGTACTTCATAATTTCTGAAGACAAGCTCTCTAAAATGTCAGACTTGAGCTTTGGTTTTAGGGTTAAAAGTGTTCCATTGGCTTGGAATTCCTGGTTGCCTTTTGTCAATTGCAGCTCTACATCGAAGCTAAACTCAGGTATGCGAAAGTCCAGTGGCCAGGCTTCTGATCGCAGCGTGGAGTTTGCTGAGCTCGAGGAGCTTGATGACCTGGATTCTGGCGATGACAGTATATCTGTGTCATAATCAGGGTTGTGGCCAGAGCAGGGGCTACCCAAGTTAAATGAGGACACACTGCTTTCATTACTACCAGTGGATGTTTCTGGAACACCTGTTTTAATCACTTTTATTTTGTCCATGTCTTTTAGATCAAATGTGGATGTCATGTTAAGGAACTGATTAAAATCTGTGTCCATGTACTGCAATCTGAACTGTTCAGAAACTCCGCACTGATTTTCAATCTCCGCTTTGAGCTCGTTAACATTCTTTGGTATCCCCAAAGGAAGGGTTAACTTGAGTGCGTTGTTCTCCCCCAGGATTATCAGAAGCTTTGTTGGGGCTGTCATTTCTGATGTCCCAATCTCCAACTGTTACTCTAAAAAATAAGTGCAAGAACATGAGCAGGTGGTTCCCAAACTTCAGTACATGTTACATTTTTTTAGTGGTATTCAGAATTTTGCAGCACAATTTTTTTTCTAGTATTTTTACAAGGCTTGAAACATATCCGAGTAGATTTAAGTTCTGGTCCAACTATTTTTAAGAACCAAACTTTGAGAAGAACTGCTATACAGCACAAAAATTAAATCGGCAACATGGACATTAAAATTACCTGAACAGTGTATGTATCTCTTTAATGTAACCATGCGAGAAGCTCCGACTTGGTAGTCACAAAGTGGATAACAATCCACCAGATCCTCATGTGCAACAAGAGAAATTTCCTTTGGAGATGGGTCAATTTTGAAGGATCCATAGTGTTCAGTGTACCACGAGCTCAGTTTTTTTACTATAAACACCAACGAATCTGCCAAAATACACATCTGCAGGATTTCAGCAAACTCTGGCAGACCCCCCAGTGATCCATGTACTATTAACATGCCCTTCCTGTAGTAGATGCCTGCAACAGACACACTCTGGGCAAGGCTAACTACAGCTGTGTCAGGGTACTTTTCAGCAAGACAATGTGCAATTTCACGTTTGAGAAGTTCTACTGGGACTGCCGAGACTCGTGAAACCTCAAAAGTGGCTTTGCTACAGCCTGATGAATGCATGTAATGGCCAATCACGAGCTGGTGTTTGGTTGACAAAGACAGGGTTATGTTTTTGAAGCAGTTTGTGTGTCTAGCAACTTTTTTAAAAAATGTGTGCTTTGCCTCGAATCTGATTGTCCATAATAAGGCAAGTGGACCAAAATGGCGAATTATTGAGGGATAATGAGCCAGAAAGTGATGTTTTGGCAATGGTCTTCTATCTGGGCATACTTCTTTGTACCTTTGATGGTGGTCTAAAATCTTACTCTCCAGGTATGCAACTGAGTCACTGTTATGAACAGGACACACAACAAGCTCAACAATATCCTTCAAATCTAGTAGAAGTTCCCAAGCTGGTTCGTTTTCAGGTATGTGTTGTCCAATAATAAGTGGCAGAAGTCTTAGTAAACACCAATTTTCATGTGCATTTCCACCAACAGTTTTTTTACTAAGAAAATTGTGAGGCAATTTCTGAGGGCGATTAGTCTGATCCCCTCCTTTGTAGGGAAATGACTGAACAAGTCTATTTAGATTTTCAAAAGTGATGTACTTCTTGCCTATTAGTATTCGAAGGCACTCAGCTATCTCAAAAGGCACAATACCTTCAAAAAGGTCATGTGCAAGATCAGGGGGGAATCCTGTAGTGACCTTGAAGAAAGACAGACTGTCTGCTAAGACACACGAGCTTTTCACACCACAACAAGCTACCCCTGTCTCACGTGCAGTTGCTATGTGTACACGATGGAGCTCCTCAGTTCTCAGAGAAAAGTCACTATTTGTAGCTTTTGATTCAATTTCTGAGCGTGTAGCAGTACAAAACCTGCAAAAGTAATCTCCAGAAAAACTTTCCACAAAACCGGCCAATCCATGAGCTCCGAGGCTGTCTGCCACTACATATTGGACAGTGCCTTTAAAGTTGACCCCTAAATTGTCAATGAACACTCCCTGCTGCTCTAAAATGACAAGGTCTTGCAAAAGTGGCTCAAATATTTTTGAATAGCCAAAGGTCCTAAGGTCCTCACTTTTGCACAAGAGAGCCAAATAAATAGAAGAGAGGGATGAATGACTACCTGGTGGCAAGTTACCTAAAATCCAGTAAACTGAGCAAAGTTTATGCTTTTTCCGTGATGTCCCCAATGGATTGCAAATTTCGAAATCATCAACATAAAGACAAATAGAGATTCTTAGTTCACCGCCTGAGAAAAACTCATTTTGAAAATGTAGACCATCTTTATATGATGTATACTTTTCCTTATTTACAAAAGGATTCTGATTGTGGCTAGTGACAAATTTGTTCAGTATGTTTTCTTGTTTAAATATCTGCTGTAATGATTTTAGAATAGGAATATACTGAAAGGTCCTCTTGCTTTGGGAGTCGAGAATGTATTCAATTGGATCAATTACTTCAAAATGTTTTCTGTAATACTGTCTGCGTTTGAAGGCAGTGGCAAGTTTTATTTTTAATATTGTATGCTACAACAATGAATTTATTGATCTACATCATCACCACTGCATATTGTGTAAATGTGTGTGTAATCTGACATTAAAAGTCGAGTGAGAAATCCCATGGACATTGTACAACATTAATGCAGTTCATCTTACACCAGCTTACTAAATGCTTTCTGCAAGCTACATCAAAACGTAAGCTGAAATATTAGACAGAAAATACACCCTAACCTGTCTGCTAGCGAGGAGCGCTTCTCCACTGTTGTTGGCTAAAGTGCAACGCAGTCAGGCGTCCGAGTATAAACTTGGCGCGAAAGTGCGTGCCGGACCGAATGCGCTGCCTGTACCGACGCATACCGACGCTAGCGCTACACTACATTTGGGCTGAAAACAGAGCTTTGCTATTGCAATGGAGTCCCCTCCAAAATCATTTGGAAACTCACGTGCAGCAAGTCCACGTTAGCAAACCTTTACCGGGCAAAACCCTGCCTGTACTCTTTTCTTAGTAGCACTTGCGACATTAACTGACGTGTGAACATATATATGTAGACGGGCTTTACAAGAAAAATGACTTCTTACCTGATTTTTGGACAAAAATGCGGCTGAACCAGTCCACATGGCGAAGAAATAGCAAGCTTGAGAAAGAGGGTGGTGCGCATGCGCATTGGCCCTTATTTAGGCGGGCTCTGCACGCAGCAGTATGTGCAGAGGGACAAACCTGTGAATTTACTCAACAATGTTACGTTGACACAGTTCAATGACTTTGTGTAACAACAAAAAGTAACAACATTTCATTAAATTTGCACAAACACTTTAAGGATTTTTGCAAAATCGAGTTTATTAAGAACAAACAACAAAATCTACTTTAGTAAAAGCAGAGATAGGCTGAGTTCATTTTTTTGAGTGTGTGGAGCAAAAAAGGTTGGGGACCACTGTTGTAGAGGACAACACAGCATACAAGAGATACAAATTATGAAGCAAAAGACGAGCTTTAAAGGTGAATTCCAAATCCGAAGAAAACCCAAAGTCCAAAAATCACAAAGGATAAAGGGCTGAAGATCATAAGGTAGCAAAACATGAAATATCCAAAAGACTAGTGCTACATGCAGATATCGAACTCTCACACTAAACCTGAAGAGAGAAAGGCAGCACAGATAGGAAGACACGGTGATACAGTGATGTGAAATAATTATTTGATCCCCCTGCTGAATTTGTAAGTTTGCTCATTTACAACGCAAGCTGGTACCTGTTATGAGTGGCTGTGTGCAGACAGGAATACGACCCAAGGTGCAGACTCCGGAGACAATCGTAACTCAAAACAGCTTTAATGTAAAACTCAAAATATAACTGGAAAAAATCAAAATAAACTTAAACCGGAGGACTGACAGAACACACAGCTAGGTAAATGGTAGATCACGACACAGACACAAAGAAACACAGGGCTCAAATACACAGAGGGAGCAATCAGGGAATGGGTAACAGGAGGGAAACACAGCTGGGGCAAATCAGGCCTAACGAGACAAGGGGAAGCAAAACCAGACACATTAACATCAGACATGGACTTTCAAAGTAAAACAGGAAACCCATAACACAGACTGAACAAAAGACACAGACTCACATGCAGGCACTACAACAGAGGGAACAGAGACGTGGGCCCAGGGCAGACACAAACACTGACTGGCCACGGGGATATAGCAACTAAGGATACACAGAGACGCGAACTAGACAAGGGGATACAGCTGACAGGGGAGACAGAGCAACTAGAGAAGACAGAGACATAAACCATAAGACAGAACTCAAAAAAAACCAAAGACTGGAAATAATAAATAATAAACTCAAAAACCTTGGGTCAACGACCCAGGCATCCTAACAGTACCAGCAAACTGGTAGTTTCACTTTAATGGTGCGAGACATCAGTGAAATATCTAGAAAAACACATTTAATAAAAGTCATAAATTGATTTGCCTGTAACTGAATAAAATAAGTATTTGATCGCCTACAAACCAGCCAGTATTCTGGCTTCCGCAGACTGGCTGTGCACCCATGTGGCAAACAGTCAGTTATAGATGTCATGATCTCAACTCATTATGTGGATAAAACACAGCTGTCCACAGAATTTCTTCCATTCCAACATTTCCACCTTCATGGCAAAATGAAAGAGAAGAAGCAAGAAACTTGGTGAGGACGTGGCAACTGTTGGTGCGATTGTTCAGAAGTGGATGAAATATTAAATGAGCTCATGGGGTGAGGGATCTTCATAAGAAAGGTGGTGGGTCAGTCCAAAGCTACATGGGAGGAGCTTGTTAATTATCTGAAGACAGTTGGGACCACAGTCACCAAGAACACCAGTATGCTTTAATGAATTGAAAGCTTGCACCACCCACAAGGTTCCTCTGCTCAAGAAGGCACGTGTACAGGCCTGTTCTAAGTTTCCACTTAACATTTAAATGATTCAGGGAAGACTTGGGAGAATGTGCTGTGGTCAGATGAAACCAAAGCTCTCCTGACCCCTGTCCTGTAAAGACCGGTGGGCCAAAATCCCTCCTGAGATGTGGGCAAACCTGGTGACCAATTACAAAAGACATCTATCATTGTGAAAGGGTTTTTCCACCAAGTACTAAGTCATGTTTTGCTTGGGGATCAAAACTCCATAAACACTTGAGAAGCACAAGAAACAGAAGTCAAATATTAAGCTGAAGCTCATCATAGTAGAAAAACAATGGGAACAGTTATGAAGAGCTGTGAAACTAATCATTGCTAAAAATAAATAAATAAATAAAAGCCTTCGGACCAAAGCATGAGATCATTCTGTTTCATCATGTGGCTGCTAATAGCGCATGTACATAGTCACATCTGTGTATTAGCAGCTGGTGTTAGGAACAAATGTTTGAAGCTGTGAGAAATAATATAACCACACTAATTAAATGAAAGGCCTCCATATTTTTCTGTGTTGAATACCAGGAACAAACTAATTTTCTAAATACACGTGTTTCTGGTTGGATTTCTCTGATCAGACGGGCCGAGAGGCTGATCAAAGCATTGTTCTAGAGACATCCAAAGGCATGTGGCCATCAATACAAAAGCAGCAGGAACAGTTTATAAAACTGCAGACATGTTCGTAACCTGAAGTCTTGAGGTACAGAATGGTCATAAAATGCATGACTGTACAGGGAGTTCAAACATCCACGGGGAGCATAATTACCTGCGCCTGGCAGAGCAACAACACTCAGCACGCATGAACTCTGTGCGGCTCTGGACCCTGCTCCAGGAATCATGTTGTCCCTTTACAGTAAATCAGGGTTTGTTCAAAAAATGTAAAAGTCTGAGTTGGTATTTCCAGGTAAACATCTCATTTGCAGTTAGAATATCTGTGCTTAGATTGTATTTTTGTACTTAGCTCTTCCAGGTTGATGTTCCAGAGCTCCCGTCTCAGGATACTCTATATTTAATGTAACATGTCGGTTATAATAGGCAAGGCTGGGATGTATTTGTGTGTACTGAGCGTAATACATTTGATATACAGTAGTCCAGATACTAACTAGCATTATAACTAAAAGTAAATCTTTTTAAATTAACTTAATCCTTTTGGGTCCAGGATATAATTGGCAGTTGATTACCACTTTTGATTATTACCTTTATATTTCAGTATAGGCAGAGTCCTTTGTGCTGACAGGAAGGCAAAACTAACTTAAATAACCAGTGGTTACAAGCAAAGTATGCAGAAGAGCATCTGTGAACACACAATTTGTCAAACCTTTAAGCAGTTGGCTTATATCAGCAGAAAATCACCCTTGTCAGCTAAGAAAAGGCTAGAATTTGCATGGGCACACCGAAATCAGACAGTAGATGATTGAAAAAACGTTGCCTGTTTCTGCTTTGACACGTTGACTGTAGGGTCAAGATTTGGTGTAAACAATATGAGAGTGTACGCACCTTCTGATGGCTGCTTCCAGTGTCACAAAGCTCAAATCATCCCAAACTGGTTTGCTGCTTGTGATAATGACTTGACTGTACTCAAATGGCTCCACCAGAGCTCAAACCAGACCTGCCGCAAGTGTGTGATGCTATCATGTCAACATGTACCAGAATCTCTGACCAGTGTTTTCAGATTTGTGCCAAGAAGTAATAATAATGGATTGGATTTATATAGCGCTTTTCAAGGCACCCAAAGCGCTTTACAATGCCACTATTCATTCACTCACTGGTGGAGGCAAGCTACAATTGTAGCCACAGCTGCCCTGGGGCAGACTAACAGAAGCGAGGCTGCCATATCGCGCCATCAGCCCCTCACCAGTAGGCGGTAGGGTAAAGTGTCTTGCCCAAGGACACAACGACCAGGACAGAGAGCCCGGGGATCGAACCGGCAACCTTCCGGTTACAGATGCATGTCCCAACCCCCTGAGCCGCGGTCGCCAAACCCAATACTAGTAGATTGTACCCAATGAAATGTCTAGCGAGTTATAGTTTTATATATCAGTATCCCACTTATTCAAACATTAGGAATATTTTCATAGAGTGGAGAGAACCCCTGGGATTGGTTCAAGAAGCATGAAAACCAGATTAAGAACCCACCGTTTAGTTTTGATCTCTGTTTCAAATTAAATGCTTATAGCTGCCAAACCAAAATGGCAGCATTGTGCTCATACTGTTGACACAATACACAAAACAAAACTAAGAAAAACATGAATCTACAACACTGTGTATTTAGCCACTTAGTATTGCGTTTCAGGATGTAAATACATCAGTCTCAGTCACTCGTCAACAATTAAGGCATTCTGAAGGCAAAAGGTGGCCCAACCTGGTACTTATAAGGTGTACCTAATTAAGTGCCCACTGAGTCTGTATATAGAGAACTGCAAAACATGAACATATATGAGATGTTTAAGCCACTAAACTAAAACTAACTACTCGTGAATATATGACGTGGATATTGTTTAAGCCATTTAGATTCTTGTATCTCAGAGACTTTAGCTTATGTTTCTACCTGAATCAGGCACAATTTAATATAAGATAATGTTTTCTTTCTTTTTAAAAAAAATCTCTGGGTAAGCAATAAAATTGCACGTCAAAAATGTCTGCAGATTTTTTATAAACACAATGTATAGCACAACGTTTAACTGAATTATAGCCTTTTTACGGCAGACACCTTAAGCAATATCAAATTAAACTCTTCTTTAAAAAACACAAACATAGTTTGGGAAACAGAATCTGTCTTCTCATGAGCAAAGAAACTGCCAAGTGTGGTCAAATAATAAACAGAAGGTTCAGTCTCTCATTGGAACAGTAGCTGCCAGGGTGTAAAACAACAGAAAATAACATCACACATAGACTTTCCCCTTTGGAAACGCTATGCCACAAGATGTGTTGCATTAACCGTTAATGTGTTGTCATAAGGATTGCATTGAAAATTTCTGTGAGAAGGGCTTAACTTGGTGTTTGAGTGGTAGACCTGCAACAGATAATTGCACATAAGCTTCGTGAAACCTAATAATTACAAGCAGAAAATTGTAGACAGTCTGGTTTTCCATCGAGATCCAAGAGGAGAAAAAAAAAAGCCTGGTTCGATTTTTCCATCTGTGTCACAATGAACGTAAATCCTAACACAATGAAACAGGAGCGTGTGCTCTCTCATGAAGAAGACATGACGAAGGCAGAAATTTATGTTGAGCCACAAGACAGAATGACCTCAGTTTTGAGTTGCTTGATTGGGTATAGGAATGCGGTGACCCTAATAGATCCCTTATATGTCTGTCCTGGGAAGTAATACTACCAGAATGTGAATTGCATGAGAGAGAGTGAAAATTATATGCCTCCGACTACTGTATTGTATCCATATTAGGCCTCAAGACGGGGAAAAAAATTCTCACTTACATACACTACAGCACACGCGTCCGTGCAAGTATTTTCATATGGGCTTTGTGTTTAAGCTGGGTGTTGAGAGACATGGCTTTGCCCTCAATCTGGACGTGTGAGCTTTGCAGTGTTCCATTGTCGTCCATCTTGTGGCGTGTGGCTTTAGTTTCCACATTAGTCTATTTCCCACTATTGCTACTGGCACAACTCAACCTGCACAAAGCTCCGCCAGAGATCTGGAAAAGTTAGCATGACTCACTCAAGCTCAGACAGTAACATTTACTTCTCTCATTCGTTGGATGTAGCTCTTTAATACGTTCATCTATAAAGGGATTTTCCATTGGTATTCGAGTAGTAATGAGATTGTATCAGTTACCTAATAATGGGAGTACACTGTCAAGCTTCTTACAAAAGTCAGGAGAGAACTTGATATGGATGAAAAAGCATTTCTATTATTCCTGTGATACACTAATCAAATTGTGATTTGGACCTCCTTGGTGGCCAAATCACAGAAATGCTGAGCAAGATCATGAGATGGAAACCGATGTATTTGCATCCCAGAACACAATATTAAGTGTCTAAAAACACAGTTTTGTAGATTCATCAATGTTTTTCTTAGTTTTGTTTATTGTATTGTGTCATGAGCACAATGGTGCCATTTTGGTTTTGGCAGCCACAAGCTTTTAATGTGAAACAGTGATCAAAACTAAACGGCAGATTCTTAATTCGGTTTTTGTGCTTTTGAACTGATCCTATTAGTTCACTTCTGTCTATGAAAATATTCATGATCTTTGAATTAGTGACCTCTTTTACCTTCAGAGCTGCTTTAATCCTTCATCGCTTGGATCCAACAAGGTGCTTAAATGATTCCTCAGGGATTTTGGTTCTTACTGACATGATAACATCACACAGCTGCTGCATAATTGTTGGCTGCCAGTCCAGATGTAAATCACCTGTTCCACTTCATCCCAAAGGTGCTCTACTGGATTGCGATCTGGTGGCTGGAGGCCATGTGACTGCAGAGAACTCGCTGTCATGTCCTAGAAACCATTTTGAGATCATCTGAGTTTTGTGACATGGTGCATTAACCTGCTGGAAGCAACCGTCAGAAGATGGGTACAAGGGACGGAGATGGCCAGCAACAATACTCAGGTCGACTGTGAGCCCAAAGTGTGCCAAGAAAATATCCCCCGCGCCATTACACCACCAGGATACAACGCAGGACGGATCCATGGATTCAGATGTTTACACCAAATTCTGACCCTACCACCCAAATGCCATAGTATAAGTCAAGACTCATCAAACTAGGTAATGTTTTTCCAATCTTCTGTTATGCAGCATTGATAAGCCAATATGAACTATGAATGTGTTGTGCGTTCAGAGAAGCTCATCTGCATACCTAGGCTATTATTAATTTGTTATTTGAGTCACTGTTGCCTCCCTATTAACTCAAAGTTTAACTCAGTTTAAACTTCAGCAGGTTGTGAATTTCTGATATGTGATTGACTGATGAAATATTTCCATGGACCACATGTACCTAACAAAGTATCTGGTAAGTTTATATAAAAACAGCCTAATATCGAGGTCTAGCGAACTCAAGCTTGAAAAATTCTCCAATTGAATAGCAGTGAGTGAGGAAACAAATGCTCCATGAAGTACACGGTTAGCGCATAGTTATTAACTTTTTGAGATTTGACGTTCATCAAGACTTGGGTCTGATTGGAGACATTGACAAAAGCTAGGAATTGTGCCTGTCTGTTTGTGCAAGGCTCTTGCACATGATGACAGCTTTCGTTCAGTTTAACACATCTTGAGAGACGTGACAGGAGTGATTAGGCAACAAAAATGAACAATGCCAGTACAAAACATTTAGTCAGGTGCGAGCCCAGTTAAGCTACCCCCAAACTGACAGAAACTCAGCATGCAAATCTGTGTTTCTGAGTTGCCGTTCTCAAAGATGCCACAGTGCACATAATGATATGTGGGATTCATTATATCTTTCCCAGTACTGAGCTTTGGGAAGATGGTTTTTGAAACCCTACATCTTAAACCAGTTTACATCCAGGATAAACTGTTTATTCTAAATGTCATCTCTAGAAAACATCCACAGCACATATGTGGAGCAAAAAAAGTAAATATTTTTACATTTTAACACATACATGCACACACACACGTGCGCACACATGCACACACACACAGCATGCATGTGCATAAGATAGATCCTTGCAATGTATATTTACTCACACCACAGTATGGCCTTGGTTAAATGTGAAGTACACACATCATTTTCCTACAAATCATCTTAAGCCACAGGTTTCAAGACACTTTGGACAATATAGCCTCAAATCTGTTTTGAAGCAGGTTGCTAACATTTGACCTGATCACACTTCCTGAGCATAACGAGAAATCGAACACATACGTCATGCATTGAGTTGAATGCTTTACAGTTGAAATTGTTGGTAATAAAATTTAGAATTTCACATCCATTATCAAACATTTTGATGAAGGTTTATCAAAATTTGGCAAATAAGAAAATGACAGTAAGATGTTGTCTTTTGTCTGAAAAGTGTCTGTGTCAATATGACACCATTTAAAAATGTAAAGATATAGACTTTAGGTTATTTTAATTAACATCTCCATTTTAATGTTGTGAAAAGTACCAAGTGACTTGAATTACCTATAGTTTGCAGTACAGCAATCTTATATTGAGCATCAGCGTTAGTGCTGAAAATATTTAAGCTCTGCAGGACGCACAGATTTGTGTTTTTTATCAAATCAAATCAAATCAAATCACTTTTATTGTCACATCACATGTGCAGGTACATTGGTACAGCACATGTGAGTGAAATTCTTGTGTGCGAGCTTCACAAGCAACAGAGTTGTGCAAAATACAATAATGTAAACAAGCAAAATACAAGAATGGCTACATCTGAAACTAATAAATATATGTACAATATATAATAGTATATGCATTTCTGGATGTGTATACTAAATATTTTTCTACGTGTGTGTGTGTGTGTGTGTGTGTGTGTGTGTGTGTGTGTGCACATATTTTACAAATTAAATAGAGTAAACAATAAATAAAATATATAAAAATATACAGAGTTGAATATGTGCAAAACAGTGGCGTTACTGTACAGTATGGAGTGCATAATGTTAAAGTTCCAGTAGTGAAGCTGAGGTGTCTATGAAGTGTTCAGCAGTCTGATGGCCTGATGGAAAAAGCTGTCTCTCAGTCTGCTGGTACGGGACCGGATGCTGCAGAACCTCCTTCCTGATGGAAGCAGTCTGAACAGTTTATGGCTGGGGTGACTGGAGTCCTTGATGATCCTCCCCGCTTTCCTCAGGCACCGCTTCCTGTAGATGTCTTGGAGGGAGGGAAGCTCACCTCCAATTATCCGTTCAGAGCACCGCACTACTCGCTGGAGAGCTTTGCAGTTGTAGGCGGTGCTGTTGCCATACCAGGTGGTGATGCATCCAGTGAGGATGCTCTCAATGGCACAGTGATAGAAGGTCCTGAGGATGCGGGGGCTCATGCCGAATCTTTTCAGTCTCCTGAGGAAGAAGAGGCGCTGCTGCGCCTTCTTCACTGTTTTGTTTGTGTGTACTGACCACGTAAGATCCTCAGCCAGGTGTACGCCAAGGAACCGGAAGCTGCTCACTCTCTCCACAGCAGCGCCGTTGATGGTGATGGGGGTGTGTACTTCTCTGCACCTCCGGAGGTCCACTATCAACTCCTTTGTCTTTGCGACGTTGAGGGTGAGATGGTTGTCTTGACACCAGTGGGTCAGGGCGCTGACCTCCTCCCTGTAAGCCGTCTCATCACTGTTGGTGATAAGACCCACCACTGTAGTGTCGTCCGCAAACTTCACAATGATGTTGGAGCTGTTGGTGGCTGTGCAGTCGTAGGTGTAGAGTGAGTACAGGAGAGGGCTCAGTACACACCCCTGTGGGGCACCAGTGTTCAGTGTGATGGGGGATGAGGTGATGCTGCCCAGTCTGACCACTTGGCGTCTGTCAGACAGGAAGCTAAGGATCCAGCTGCAGAGGGAGCTGCTCAGTCCTAGATCCTGCAGTTTCCTGTCCAGCTTCGAGGGAACGATGGTATTGAATGCTGAGCTGTAATCTACAAACAGCATTCTCACATACGTGTCTCTCTTCTCCAGGTGTGACAGGGCAGTATGTAGTGTCAGGGCTATGGCATCATCAGTGGACCTGTTGTGGCGGTATGCGAACTGTAGAGGGTCCAGTGAGTCGGGTAGTGCAGAGCAGATGAAGTCCCTGACCAGCTTCTCGAAGCATTTGCTTACGATGGGGGTCAGGGCTACAGGTCGCCAGTCGTTCAATGAGGAGATGGTGGAGGATTTGGGTACAGGGACGATGGTGGCCATTTTGAAGCAGGCTGGGACTACAGACAGAGAGAGGGAAAGGTTGAAGATGTGCGTGAACACTCCAGCCAGCTGAGCCGCGCATGACTTGAGGACGCGGCCGGGAATCCCGTCCGGACCAGTAGATTTGCGTGCGTTCACCTTCCTGAAGCACCTCCGCACATCCTCCTCAGACACAGTGTGCGCACTGACGTCATCCGCGGTGCGCACACTGTCCGGTCTCATGGTGTTCGCTGTGTCGAATCTAGCGTAGAATACGTTTAGATCCTCACACAGAGAGGCCGTGGTCTGCGGTGTGCTGGGTTTCCCTCTAAAGTCTGTGATCGTGTTTAGTCCCTGCCACATACTCCGAGGGTTGTCAAACTGTTGCTCCACCCTGTCCCTGTACTCACGTTTGGCTGCTTTGATCGTCTTCCGGAGTTGGTAATGTGCGTGTTTGTAGTCCGATGTGTTCGCGGAGGCAAAGGCGGTGCTCCGTGCCGCCAGTGCCGCGCGAACATCTCCGTTAATCCAGGGTTTTTTCTATGGGGTCTGTTGAAACAGAGACCTCCTTTATTCAGTCATTACTAGATTGGATATCCAGAAACTGAATGTCTTGTTTCTATAGCAGCTTTTCCCTTTGACCACAACTCTGCAACATCATTTAATGTTTAACAGATCAATACAAAAAAGCTACAGATCCACATTTAATGGCTTCAATAGAAAATGAATATTAAAATGATTAATAATTTGTTTGAATGAAAATAGGATGCATTTGTTAAAAAATGTTTCAATATAACGCTTTACTGCCATTTATTCAGGGTGAAAAATAAACAAGTGTAAATACCTTCAAATTGCCTTTAATGTACACATGTTGAATCTATTCTTCATTTAATTAAAAGTAAATAATTACGTGTGAAAAGTGTTGAGTCTTGTTTGGTTCCTGTATGCTACACCACATATTATTTGGCAGAGTGGCTCTTCCGAAACATTTTTCCAGGTTAATGGTTTATCCAGGGCTACTCGCTGGATCTGTGCAGTGATCTCTCCCTGCTGTCCCTGTAGCCGATGATCTGGCCCGAAAACCAGCTGCTGGAGCAGCAACATGTTTAAAAAAAGGTCCTTAGAGGAGTTTGAGTGTGGGTTGTATTGCATTCATTGTTTTATCTTGCTCCTGACTTACTTGGCCATGATTTATGGAAAGTAACATCCCTGTGGACAGTAACTCTCAGTACATACAGGTGATTGTTTCAAGAGTGATTTCCAAGAAATGCCTCAGGCCTCAACAGCTTCTGAGAACAACATAAAGAACTTCCGCTGTCGCTAGTGGGCCGAAGTTCATGCCCAAATCTGAGAATCTGAACATGTTTCGTTTTTTTGATTCACTTAAACACTCACTTGCATTGTCTTCTTCCATCAGATCTCATGTACTTTGCAAAATCCATCCGCTGAGACAGAGAGACAGAAATAAAAAAGAAGCCAAGGAGTTAGATATGGGTTTTTTTAGTGCTGTCAGCGTTAATCTGGTTAAAATGACGGTAACGCCATAACCGCATTAACGCGGCAAATCTCCCTTAGCGAGTTAGCGCGGATCGCCCTGTCAGTGGGGCTGGATGACGCTAACGCATTACTGACCTAACCGCGCTGACACCGTGCAGCTCCAACCAGATTAACGCTGACAGCACTAGTTTTTGTGTTTTTGTTTTCACAATAAGACTCACTGGGTCTTTAAGTTGTTGGGTTGTTGAACTTACTATGGGTGATGACACCTATTGTAAGTTAAGATGCTGGGAAGATTATGTTGACTTTAACTGACTTGATTGGGTGTTTTTTCTGCCACCCTGTGGTCAAACATCTGTTAATGCGGCTTTAAAGTGCTGCCAGTCAAAACTGTAATGTCCAAATCTGTCAAAAATCCCTCTCCGGCGTTTTTCTGGTCAGTAATGAAAAAAAAAACCAGAAATCATATTTGAAGATGTTTGTGGGAACAGTCATAAAGAAAAATCTCTCTCAATCAACTCTGACCTTGGCCGCTGAACTAATACTTAACTGAACCGCTGACGTCACAGACAGAATCAGTTGAAAGAAGGCCCCAGAAGCCAACCTTGGAGGTCTCGAATTTGACAACATTATGATAGGTGATACATGTTGGGTATCCGCACGAGGCATGCACCCAACCTGAACCTTGAGAATGGTTGGCTCTTTAAGTCTGGTCCCATAGGACTTGTTCCATTATAGCCTGAGGAGCCAGCCATATATCACACACAAGCAGATAATCCAGGGGTGATTGAGGTAATTTCTTGCAGTTGTGGTGGGGTGCCCTGAAAAGCTGAGGTAAGTGCAGCTTCTGTTCAATATTGATTTCAGGCTGCACTTCACAGCAGGACTCTGTGTGGCATATATGGTAAAAAGAATAGGATTTTCAAACCTAATTTTTCACACTCTGTTAAGTTCACATCTGCTCCTCCTAACCCTAACATTCCCCTACAGACAGGGAGTTAAAAATCCTCATGGCAGCTTTGGTAAGCAGTAAAACATGCTCGCAACCCCCTGGACTTGAAACACTGACAAAATAAGTCCAAGTCCTTAAACGCCACTGGCACACAGCCTCCATTCAGAGCACCAATAATTGCAGGTTCCTCTCTATATCATTTGTCTTACAAGCTGACAGTGGGAGATTCTTGAGCTGTGAGTTTTACCCACGATACTGAATAAAACAATTCATGTTATGAAACTTTTTATGTTTAGCTTTTTTTTATGTTACATTGACTGCCAAACCTCTGTACAATTTTAATTTTACCACCAATATGGAAAATCATTTCTATGATGGAGGAGGAATTTGTACTTTTATTTTGGTAGTCTGCATGAAGAATTTACTGCATGCTCACAACGTAAGCTGCTGTAACCCGTTTGTCCTTTAAAACAGTACAATCCCAGCAGGAAGCACAATCGCATGTCAGTGTAGGTTTGAGTGAAAGTCCACACCATCAAATCCAGACATGTGGACTATGTGGACCATGGAATATCACTTACCTTCACTCACCTAGTCTTGGTGTAATTTTAAGATGTATATCAGCAATGCTATGCGGACACACATCCACACAGGCAGTGCCACAGTAGGCAAGGGCTTAATTTCCTGACTTCAAAGAAGCAAGGCAGCCAGCAGCCTACTGAAAAGAAGTGATGAAGGAGGAATAAGTCCAATGAGCTTTTAAGCACCCTTAATGAAAGCAAGTCTTGATTCTTTTTTATTTTTTAAAGCTTTGGTTAAAGCGGTTTTGAGTGCAACTCGCTGGCTTGATTTGTGTGAACTGTGGCTGCTCTGTGTTGAAAAGGAAAGGGACTGTGATTGCAAACTAAGAGGAGGTGTCTGTTAGAATCATAGATGTGCGTTTCCCAGATTTTTAAATAGACAACAGCTCACAGGATACGTGTCGAATCTAGAAATATAAACAAGTCAGCTTGGATTAATTCCATGGTGAGTTTGTCCAGGATTTCACAGTCTCACATGGACCATTTGACTTTTGAAGATAGTGCATGCGTTGTGCTGGAAAGATATGCAGAACAGCTGTTGCCTTTGCTAAGAGTTTTATTTTACTTTTTTTTATTTATATGTTACTCTTGGTAAAACTGTTATTCTGTAAGTGTAAATTCTAACACGTGTTAGTTAACTTTATGCAATGAAGTGAAACATTTTTATTCTTTGTATCCACACACAGTGGCCAACTTGGTCGCCTTCAAGTTGTTGGTGGTGCGGCCAAAAGCAGTAACCATGGACCACAGCTCCAACAGCATTAAGACCAGATGGTCTGCTAACCTTTTATCTAATGCACCACAGGATATTGTTCACTAGTAGGGCAAGAATTGAAGCGGGAGACAATCAGCTTGTTAATGGTAGTAAAAGAGAGCCTAGCCCAAAATTAGTTGTTGATCCAAGTTCCTAACCTGATCTATAGCTGCTATTAAAAAATGTAAAAGTAACATTTTCTTTATATAGCACCTTCCAGGATAAAAATCACAAAGTGCTTCAAAGAAGCTAAAACATAAAATAAAAATCAACCAAAAGCAAAAGATGAGTTTTTAGTCGATTCTGAGTTTAATAGGGAGCCAGTGCAGCTGAATCAGCAGGGGTGTGACATGGGAGTACTTGGAGGACTTGGTCAAAAGCTTTGCAGCAGCGTTCTGAACAAATTGCAGCTTGCTAGCTGCATTTAGTGAGAGGAAAAATTACACTGTGGATATAAGGAGCAAATATGAGCTTCCTCCAAAGGACATCTGGTCCCACAAACAGCTCAGAGTAGAGCTGGCTCCTTTTGGGTTTCTGGGCACCTGTCTAGAAAGCCTCCTGGACACCCGCTAAATGAGGTGTTTTGAGCACTGAAGAAACCTCTTGCTGGATCAGATTTATTTTAACAAGTAAAATGTGTCTGTAGCAGCAACTTTATTGCCTAATTGCTCGCAATCTGAACTGACTGTGCTTTGACTACAAGCTCATGGCTAGGAGTTGGAAAGCTTCCACCTTGTCAATCCAGGAGCCTCAAAAGGTAACACTTGGGAAAGTTTGCTAGCAACACTACTTAGATATGTTTAAGAAAATAAAATCTTTGGGTTTGGGTTATAATAAAATCTCTCCTCTATTTTCTGGGTCACCAGGGTCATGTGCACTGTTCCACTTTATTTAGGATGGGTTGCCAGTAAAGCACCAGAAGGAAATGAAGAATATATATAACAAATTTACCGCATATTGATGAGCTTACATTTGTAAAATGCCATAAAACAGTTTGGACCTGGCAGAAACTATGTTCCCTTTATTTAGAATACAGTTTAGCTGTGTGGAAACATAAACTCTTCGGGGCTCGACATGGAAATCTACCAGGTGACCACAGAGTGATTTCATGAAAGCTAATGTACACAAAATCTGCCTTACTGCAAAAATTAGATCAGTCTACATTCTGCATTTGAACATGGTTCAAGTGAGAGCACATGAGGTAACATACCAACCCCGCAATTACTTGCCACTGTTAATATACCTGTCAGTTTGTGGTTGTGCCATGATGATAGCATTTGTGCTGTCGAGTCTGAAAGAAGCACATTTAGTCTTGTATTGAGAAAAGGAAAGGTGCTGCTGCTGCTGATTTACGCTATTTCCAAAGAATCTTTTGGAAATCAAGTTAACTCTAAAAATATGACCGGTTATTGTTTTTTTTAATATATGTTCGGAAACTAGATGTGTGTATCTCCTTTTCACCTTAACACCTCAAATCTCCAAATGTATGCTATGATAAAAACCCACATTCAAAAGTCCTCTACTGAAAACTCAAGTTAAATCATTTCAAAAGCGTTTGTCAGGCCAAACAGAGCTGAATGAGTTTGTGAGAGACGGAGAATCCCTGCCCTGCTGTTTGTGTACCTCCTTCTTCTTCGACAGTCCCCTCCTACTTCCCCGAGATATAGGCAGCACTTTAACTCCGAGTCAATCAGAGTGGGATCTTTAACCGTGCGTGCCTCAGCCCACCACTTACACCCTCACAGCAGTCATCACTCGTACACCATCACATTGAGGCACGCTTGCACCGCAGACCATATGGAGTACTACAGCTTTCTCCTGCTTTGGATCTACAGCCAGCAGCTGGGTGAGTGAAAGTAGTTTATTGTTGTAACTATATATGTGTGCTTCTATCAGACTAATGTGTGGATCTAACCGCTTTTCCTCATGTAGCTTTAAAATAATAGAAATACGATGCTTATTTAATCGTACTGTGTCTCAATTGAGCAGCAGGAAACATTTCTAAAATAAAGAGGTTTTCTCTTTTTACTACATTAGATGACTTATTTTGTTAGTATTATGATATTGTATTTGCAAATCTGTGTGCTTTGTACTAAAGCAGCGAGATTTGAGTATCTTCAGTGGATGAAAGGCTATTTGTGCACATGAGTATCAAGAAACTGCAAGGCAAAGGTCATTTGCTTTACTGAAAGATACGCTGTCTCTTAAAGGTCCACAAAGAAGCTCTGTGTCACACTGGAAGCAGGCATGTTCTTAAAACTCGTGCCATCTTTTCAGTGTCAACTTTACAGAGACTGGAGAACTAGTGGTGCTCAGCCAGAAATGTGGTCAATTACCAGTGTAATCACTTTAGCAGCACCACATCCAGACAGGGTGAAAGAAACAGGATGACATGCATCAAATGCATGTACTTTTCAAAGCCAGACCTTTATTATGATTATCGTCTAAAGTAATATACAGTCCCAATGTTTAGTAAAGCTAATTAAATCAACCGCATCCTTTAAATGGCCTGTAGAAGCTTCAGTAACCGATGCAGGGCTGGAGATTTCTGTATGGTTACGTTTTGAGCTCAGTATAGTCACAATGCAGCCACATTTCCATAAAATTCTGGGCAACTTGTCACTGTGGCTGTACATTATGTTTTGCCTGTTTTTTCCTCAACAGAAAGGCATTATTCACTTCTTTTCAAACTATTTGGAAGAGGAAACAAACTGGTCTTTAATTTACAAGTTTGGTAAATAATGTGAAACTGAAGATTGGAGAAAAGGAAATGTCTATTGTAAATATTTGTATCAGTTTTGGAATTCACTGGAGCAAACCTCTGGATTGATGCCACAGTAATAGAGACACTGACCTTGTAGCTGGAGTCTGCGGCAGAAGATGTGATGTAGCGGGAGATGTTTTGGAAAGCAAGCAAGAGGCTGTGGATTACTGTGTGTGGCCTGACATGACTTTTGAAAGAAGATAACTTTAAATACGTCTATTTGGTTTGGATTTGATGAATATGAAACTTCTATATATGTATAAAGGGTGTAAACATGTCCCTTAGATTCACTCTGCCAGCAGAATATACAGTATGAACTGTTTATTTTTCTTTCTGTGTATTTGTGTGAAAAAATGACCTCATTTCAGTGTGTCCACATCCAAGAAACTGTAACAGGGTTTAATGGTTTGAAGACACATCTTGCCTATAATTAATGGCTAAATAATTTGTTTCAATTGCCCTCCACAGATTTTCATTTTACTTAAGTTCCTCCTTTGTTATCAGTGGACAAGACCTATAATTCCTGCAGGCTGATACCTACTTATCAATGAAAAGCCATTTCAATCCATTATATCTGTATTTAAAAGCTGCTCATGTTTTAGTTACAGTTAGTTAATGCTATACTGACCGATAGCAATTTATGCTCCACCTTCAGCTACAGAGATTTAGTCTGAATCCCTGTTGAGCCTTTTACCAACTCAGAAGGTTAACAGCCTAGCAGTGCCCAGTTGGCTCCTGTGTGCTTGGAGCATCTGGTTTTACACACCCCATGCCTCCCACAGTATTTGCTTTGGCATAGATAACAGTGAAATAAGGCGCCAAAATCTTTGAAAGTACATTGTCAACTGTGAAGTACCATGAAGTGTATCTTTCCAGAGAAACCATTGGATCACTGGAAATCCAGAATGGATCAATGGAAAGTCATTGCATCCTGTTTCTTCTGATATTTACTTTTATACAAAGACCCATGCCAAAGATATCGCTCCTGGTCATGTAACACCAGTCGGATGCTGTTTCCACATACACACACACACACACATCAGAATTGATTGTCAGGATAGATTTTTTTAAAAATCAGCGAAGAAGAGGAGACGTCACAGTGCTGTATCATGCGTGTGTGTGTGTGTGTGATATGAGGATGTGTCCAAGCCAGCAGTTTGCACAATTCATCCAAACTGCTGCTCTATATCAGCGGGTCTGCGGTGGAGCTCCAGCGGCTTGGTGTTGGGCCAAAAGCAGCAGCAGACTAATGTGAGTCACACCGGCAGCCACCGGCCTGAGGTTTATTTATCTGGGCAAAGAAACCGGTACACAGGAAACCCAGGAAGACTCTGACCTTACGTTAAAAGCTGCTAATATTACTGAGAATATTAAATTGCTTTGCTACTTTAGTGTCTTTAAATGGAAACTGGATGATCTCAGTTCTCATGCTTTTTACCCTGACACTTCTCTCTCTGTTCTGTGCTGCCCTGGGTTCCTTTGCTAGTTTTTCTTGTGACTATGTCAGTAACTTGGGTGTACTGCTGGATAGCTCGCTCAAACTCGATAAGCAAGTGTCTGCTGTAGTGAGATCTAGCTTCCACCAACTGCGCCTTATCTCTAAGGCTAGGCATTATATTCCGCATGAGGACCTGGAGAAGCTTATTCACGCTTTTGTGACCTCCAGGTTGGATTATTGTAACTCCTTGTACTATGGTCTTCCCTCTTCTCTTCTTCTTAGACTGCAAACAGTCCAAAATGCAGCAGCCCGCCTTTTAACTGGTACCAGGAAATTTTGCCATATTACCCCTGTCGTAGCTAGCCTGCATTGGCTGCCCATAAAGTACCGTATTCAATTTAAAATATTACTTCTTACTTTCAAAACTATTAATAAATTAGCGCCAAGTTATCTTAGTGAACTTCTCAAACCACATACTCCTGCTAGAACACTCAGATCTGCCACTCAACTACTTCTGACCCAACCCAGATCTCAGCTGAAGTCCCGGGGTGACCGTGCGTTTGCTCTGGCTGCCCCGGTACTGTGGAATACCCTTCCTCTCGACCTCCGCGCATCTGATTCCATTGCACTGTTCAAATCACGATTAAAAACCCACTTATTCAATCTTGCCTTTCCCTCTAGTTAATATTTCTTTTATGATTTTATATCATGCACTTTTATGCTCATTTAAATTCTTGTTTGCTCTGTACCTGTTGCTTTCCTATGTATTAGTGACAGTTATCTGCTTGCATATTTAGTACTTGCTTTGGTCCTATTTCTATTATCCTCCTCCTATACTCTATTTTACTTGTTAAGCACCTTGGCATACCCTTGGTTTTTAAGTGTGCTTTATAAATAAAGTTTATTATTATTATTATTATTATTACAAGGACTGTGAGATTATTAGCTGTAATATTCCTTGCTTCATCTTCAGCCGAGATAAGGAGAATAATTGCTTGCATTGCTTATTCACCAGATATCAGATATCAGAAC
Source organism: Copadichromis virginalis (assembly GCF_057382275.1). Lineage (NCBI taxonomy): Eukaryota > Metazoa > Chordata > Actinopteri > Cichliformes > Cichlidae > Copadichromis > Copadichromis virginalis. Next base: position 30,555,683 of record NC_140618.1, read on the forward strand.
AGAAAATATTCTGTTCTATTTTATAATTAGCCCCCCCCCAAACAAAAAGCAAAAATAACTATAAAATGATGCAGCACCTTCTGATTTATTTCCACACGGCTCCATCCCAGTGACTTATTTTCAACCTTGTTTGCTGAATATGTTTGTAGCTATATAGAAACTTTAAGGGGACGTTATGGGATAGGGTGAAAGAAGAGCTGGTCGTGTGCACCATTCGTGCCACAGGAAATGAGCAATGTGGCACATGTGTCAATATTTACTTGAAGAGTTTGCGTGGCAGAGACGGCCTTTCACTTTAAGAGAACTTTTCATGAAGCAGAACAAACAGTCTACGGTGATGCCAATCACATTATGAGATACTTGAGGTCACTTGACTGAAAAAAATATATGAATGACTTATTCATTGTGTAGCTGGGAATCCAAGCGTAGCTGTGGTAGAAGTGTGGTCTCAGTTTATTTATTTTTTTATGTTTATTTTTTTTAAACTGCCTGCAGTCCCCAAACTGTCAGTTTTGGCCACAGTTTACAGATGCTTGATAGGGAACCGGGAAAGCAAATATTTAGTTTCATGTGTGTTTAGACAACCTATTAACATGTCCAAATATTCACTATCTAAGAAATGCAGACAATTTGGGGGCCATTTGTCTTCGGACTCAACATCCAGCCTCTCCTCTACATGTCAAAGCACCAGCAGAACTAAAATCTGTTCTGCTGTGTTAAGCAATGTTAAAGTGGTAATTCTGCAGTATTTATGATTTAAGAAAAATGCAATATTTTTATAATATAGAACATCTTTATAAATTACAAGCAATTCAGTTGTTATTTAACCATTCTGACAATACTTGTGATGCTATTCTTTATCCTTTTTAAATTTGGAGCAGTGGCAGAATATTGACCACTTAAATTGATGTCTTCAAAGTGGTTTCTAACGTAAAGTTTTCCCTAATTTGCTTTAATAAAAGAGTTCACTCATTAAAATGGTCCGTAAGCCAATAAAACAGCTTTATGAATCAGCAAACAGACTCCTGCCACACTTGCCACAGCTGCGCTGAGGCTCTGGGTGACCACAAAATTTTGTATTTTGCTTCCAAACCAACACCTTGATACTTTAAAAAAAAGAAAAAAAAGAATTTGAACACGTGAATACCCAACAGGTCCATCTAACATCCCAAGAAGATCTCAGAGTTTACTTTTTGAAAGTGATGAACAGTGAACACTTGTTGAGAGGTGTATCAAAGAAATGTACATGATGTTAGACCATGTGATCAGCTGCTGGACATCCACATAAACAGATACATTGATGCAAGTGAAGAGAAAAGATTCCATGGACCTATTTTCTCAACCATTTATCCACTTCAGGATTGGCTGGAGTGCTGGAGCCTATCCCAGCTGGCACAGGGTGAAAGTACACCCAGGACAGGTCACCAGATCACTACAGGGCTAACACAAACAAGGCAGGCAACCATTCAAGCTCACATTTACACCTTTGAGCAATTTAGAATCACCAGTTAATGTAATTAGAGTGCAAACATTTGACAGTCAAATGTTGAAAGGTTTTCATTATGGCAACATCAGATTAAAAATAGTGTTAAGTTACAGCAGCAGCAAGTTTTCTCTCCCTCTCTTTCTCTGTGAGTCAGCTGTCTTGAATTTTGAACTGTAGTTTCTTATTGAGTAACTTTAATTGAACATGTGTCCAGCTTTGTTGCACATTCCTTCACTTGAATTTATCAAAGATTTCCCAGACAAAGAAAAAGACGTCTCACTTGACTCAATGTGACCCCAGAGTCTCATTCATGGGGAATGAACTGTGAGTGGTGGTTTTTTGCTTGAGTGTGAGAGACTTAATAAACCCTACAGTGTGAGGACAAGAGCCACAAAGTAAGAAGTACAGAGGTCTGCGGTGGTTAAAAGATGAGACTTCTGAGCTCTCAGCTCAGTGTTGCAGCTCCAGCTGTGAGAAAACACTTTAATTTTAAGGAAACCTCTGTGTCTCATTAAGCCCCAAGCGTGATTCAATTTCCCTCCTATGTCCTTCTCTTTAGGTGATGGTTTTTCCCTAAAACGTGACTCGGTGTAGTTTTGGATTGAGGATATCAGTAACATGTAGTGCAAAGGTAAATGTGAGTCCTGAACTTACAGTAGCTGAAATATTAATCGAGCGAAAAAAACTGAGCAGGGTCTCTTCAGTATAAAGTATAGCAGTTAGCGGAAAAGAGCTCGGCAGCAAATTATGCAGAAGACGGATGAAGCGAGGGAGATGAATTGAGAGGAAAGCAGAGCTGCATTACAGTTACGTTTTTTCCCTTCTTTGTTGCCAAAAGTAACGTTTCGTCACCTCCACAAAGATCCTCCTCTTTCATGGAAATTTGAAGGCCAAATCTTACTGTCAGCATTAATAAAATATAATGGGTTAAGTTAGTGACATGCAAAATCTGCTTTTGCAGAAGACGTTTTTATAAGATGTGAGAAAAACTCGAGTGCACATGTATTCTTCCTGCCCTCAGATTGCATCCGAGTATATTTCACCGGCTATTAATTATAATATCAATTTCAATTGCTTCTCTTCATTTTGTCTTCTTCTACTTCACCTTAGACTGACATACTGGTATTAAGTAAACAATGTCTGTCAAGTATGCCCCATGGAAGTAAAAAAATGTGCTATGTTGGTGGCCATGTTGACACACGTTTAACCAAAACTCCTCCGGGTCTGCAGATGTCTAATGGAAAAGTGTCAGTCAAACATGAGAGACAGCTCAGTTTATCTGAATAATATTTGTTTCGTTAGGAGGGAAGTCTGTGTTTAGGCTGGAGCAGGAGACTTGGGATTATTTTGAGGATGAGTAAGGAGGACTTTGCCGCACTTTGTTGTATTCAGGCCAGATGCTGAGGTTCAGCACAAACATTTACCATACAATCTAGATGTTCTATTTGGATTCAACTAATTCCATTGGAGATGGTATTTAAAGTCCTGCTTATATCGCTGCTGACAAGACTTGTATTTTCTTTTCCAAAGGGTTCCACGACTGCTTTAACATCGACACAAAGAAATACAGGATCATTAAAGGCCCTAAACAAGCACAGTTTGGATACACTGTTCAGCAACATGTGGCTGCTGGAGGAGAAAAATGGTAAGGACTCATGTTATTTACGCACGGCGTCTTTGCAAAATATTACAGCTTTTTCATGTTAAATTCTCTTTACTGATGTTTTGTAGCTTGGCAAATATTATATCTTTCAAATCAAGCTGTTGGTGAGTGATGGCGAGTCAAGTTTAGTCCATGTGACAGGAGGCCTGGCTTTATTTGTGTGTGATATACATCTTCATCAAGTGGAAATCTCATATATTGACATTATGATGGTTTCTGCTGGTGCAATGGCTACTTTTATTGCATTGCAGAATTTTTACTGCCTTTATTTTATTTAAAATATCAGTATCTCCTACTGTAATGCATATTTTTAGCCTGGTATAAAACTGTCAAACTTCACCTTAGTGATCAGTTGCTAAGATTAAGAGTTCAAGGAAATAATGACTGTAAAATACTTGCTGACAAGATGTGGAGCTGAGAGACAGCTGACTTGGCAAAGATGTTGGGATGTCTCTATTTTTTCCCTGTGTAAGCTAGTGATCTACTGCACCTCTCTTGTGGTGGTTTCCTCCCAGTAATTTGTGCTTGCAAATCAAGCTGTAGCTCTGAACCGAATACCTCACATTCATCATATTACCTCATAGCACAAACTCCTGATGCGCACTAGGCCAACTGGCACCACGTGGTGGCCAGAATTAGTTTCTGGCATTTCCAAAATATCTTTTAGCCAGCACTGTGCTGGCACCGTGCCATGTTCAGGTTTTGCTTCTGTGTATGTGTGTGTGCAACAACTATTAGTTCTGTTTATGTAGATATATAATTATATGTCCTTTTTAAAAAGAAAACTTGACTTCAGTTGCTTCCAGAGTCCTTCACCAGAAAATAACGAGTGTGACGAATTTTATGAAATGCTTTCCATGACCTTGTGGGGATAGGTTAATTGGATAATCCTAATTGCCACTAGGTGTGAATGTGCGAGTGAATGTGAGTGTGAACGGTTGTCTGTCCCTGTGTGTTGGCCCTGCGACAGACTGGCGACCTGTCCAGGGTGTACCCCGCCTTTCGCCCTATGACAGCTGGGATAGGCTCCAGCGCCCCCCGCGACCCTGAAAAGGATAAGCGGAAGCGAATGGATGGATGGATGGATGGGCTTTCCATGACCTCCCTTTCAGTTTTCTGACAGTAACCTCCTGCAGTTGTTTAAATGATGACAGCAGAAACTGCAACATTGTAATAGTGAGACCGCATTTTTTATGTTGACCTATAGAGCTTTACATGTTTAACATTATACGTTATAATTCTTATAATTAATTCCCTTATTATGCTTTTGTGACCACACCAAATGGACGTATTCTCTCCCACAGAATACACTGATGTTTTGGAGTTCATGCTTTTCTTACATGACGTATCTTCACTGCAGCCTTTCTCTAAAGTGTTTCTGAAAATGTGCTCTCTAAATATACCCCATTATTGAATATACCCCAATTATTAAAGCATATAAACCCATTCTAAGTGCAGACATTTAGTTCATTTTCAGGTTTTGAGGTTCGTGTTTAGACTTTCAAATCCTGTTATTTATTTGAAAGATGATTATTTATAGTGTCATGGTCTTTTTTCCCTCCTGCTGGTTCTGTCTAGTCAAAAAAATCTTTGCCCCACATATACTTTACATTGGAGCAGCATCACACACATAAAATGACTGCTTTGCGATCTTGACGCTGTTTTTCCTTTTTTCTGTGTGTGTGTGTGTGGGATGCTCAGCATTCACCTACTCGTTCAGTCATTCATTCATTTTGCCTTGTTGTAGTACAGCAGTCGGCCACAAGGCTTAAATGGCAAAACAGCAGACTAGTAGGTCATGTCCTGCTCTTCCAAAGTGTGGGCACCAGTAAGTTACTGGGTTAATCAAAACCTAATCTCACTACTGTTGCAGTACAACGCATTAGGAAATTGTTTCCAGTTAGCTCAATCAAAGAGCAGAACTGAATTTAAATACCTGTGTTTTTACTTAATGGTGATACAATGGTGTACTTTTTTTTTTTGTACTTTTTTCATCCTCTACTGCACGTCTTCTATGGCAGTCCGGCATGTGAAGCCTTTAGTCTTGTGCATGCATGGTTCATATAAAGCTGTTTTACAATATTCCAGGTGGAAACAAAACTACCATCTTCTGCTTCTTGATAAAATCACGACTCAGCAACTCAGCAAAGCTAGACGCTAACAGAGAGCTTTGGACTGTATGTGTCCAATCAATGGATCTGCTCATCATTATTATTATTATTAGCAGTAGTCGCAGTAGTAGTAGTAGACACTAAATACCACTCCTAATTTGGTGAAGTGTGCAGATTTCTATAGATGCCTTCTCAGGGATTTAGTGAAGTTACTGTAACAATACTGTGTCTGTGTATTGGCTACTGTCTGTCTAAAAAACGCTGTGACCTGCAACTTACTAAAGATATTACGGTGAAAAGCCAACTTGTTTAGCAACCATGCCAGTCGATCACGTCTACCAGAAATGAAAAGATCTGATGAGATTGACACATGTGGAATAAAGGTCAACAGACCTGTCTGTAAATGTCTGAGAACGAGGTGCAAGCAGTGTGTAAACCACATACAGCAAAATAGAGTTGAGGGGATTGGTATTTTGTCACTGTTAGGTGTTTGTGCATCTAATATAACGCATATGATGAATAGAAATTGGTGAAAAGTGTGCAGGTTTCGGTAGATGTCTTTTCAGTGATTTGGTTACTGTAACAATACTGTTTCTGTGTATTGGCTACTCAGTCTACTGTCTGGCTGAAAATGCTGTGGCCTGCAGCAGTAAGTGTTCCAGTGTTTTACTCAGTTATGACTCGTCTGTCTGTTCACCAGACATCTTACGCATCCTGTAGAATTTCGGTTTTAAAAGACTGTTTAAGATAAGATAAGATAAGATAAGATAACTCTTTATTGTCATTGCACAGTCATACATAGTACAGTAGTACAATGAAATTGGAAAAACTGTCCTACGTCGGCACTACATATAACACAACACGACACGATATGACACATCACAACGTAACAAACAACACAACACAGTATATTAACTTAGTATAAAAAAGAAGAATAAGTGTATGTGTATTGCACACTGTTATTATTGCACATTAATTATTATTGCACCTTGTTATAAATATAAATATTATTGTTATCGTTTTAAACATTGTTACCTCCCCCTAAAAAGTCCAGGGAGGTATCCAGTCAGGTCAGCTATTTACATTGATCAGGGCTATTGCCCTGTTGTAAAAGCTGTCCTTGAGTCTATTTGTTCGGGACCTCAGCAGCCTGAACCTCCTGCCAGACGGCAGCAGCTTAAACACCCGGTGTCCTGGGTGTGTGCAGTCCCGTAGGATGCTGCGTGCCCTCTTGAGACAGCGAGTGCTGTACAGGTCCTTCAGGGAGGGAAGAGGATGTCCAATGATTTTTTGGGCCATGTTGATGACCCTCTGGAGTGCCTTTCTGTGTGCTGTGGTGCAGCTGGAGAACCACACACCGATGCAATATGTCAGCACACTTTCAATGGAGCAGCGGTAGAAGACGGTCAGCAGCTCCTTCTTCAGGTCCATTTTTCTGAGGATTCTCAGAAAGTGGAGACGCTGTTGGGCCTTCTTTAAGACCGCAGAGGTGTTAGAGCTCCATTGGAGGTCTGTGTCTATGTGCACACCCAGAAACTTGAAACTGGAGACCCTTTCCACGCACTCCCCGTTGATGCTGACAGGCTGCAGCTCGGACTTCCTCCTTCTGAAGTCAACTACCAGTTCTTTTGTTTTGGTGGTATTGAGGTCCAGGTTGTTGTCTGCACACCAATCTGACAGCCTCTGAACTTCAGCTCTGTATGCAGTCTCATCTCCCCCTGAGATGAGCCCCACCACAGTGGTATCATCTGCAAATTTGATGACTGTGTTGTCTGGGTGGGAACTAACACAGTCAGAGCAGCAAGTCAGAGCAGCAAGAGTTGGTGTGTGATCAAACAGCTGTGCACTTATGCAAGACTGTCTGTGTATATTTGTATGTGCATGTGGGAGTGTGTGCACAGTACATAGTCTGACAGCTCTCAGCTGGATGCAGGAATGTCGCATGAGCTGTGGCCAATGTAAAAATACCACTTTAATGAGAGCTACAGATCATTAAAACAAGTTTAGATTACGTTATCATTTTATCCACACTGACTTGCATACATGAGTTCCTAGTTCCTCTATGCAGTTGCTGCACATCTGTAGGGTGATTTCTGGAGTTTACCTCCACTGAATAAATTTGACTAAATCCTTGTCATATCTACTACAGTATATTGTCACTGATGCCATTTTCCTTATCTCTGGGTTCCATGTATGTATAATGTTCAGAATGAACTGCTGATTGCATGGACCTGAAATCATGTGAAACTGCTTTTATTTAGTATATTTACACATGTGGTTTAACATTTAACATTTAAATAAGTCAATTAAATAAACTACACACATTCTGTAAATTGCAATGGATTGTTCCAGATCATTTATGCTTTTTAGGCTTCCAGTTTCCCTTCAACTGATTTCATGTCAACTAGGCTTCCAGGAGAACTAGACTTTTTACACTTACTGACAGGGCCCGTGAGCTTGTGCGCCAATCTATAGCACAGTTAACTTTTCCAGACTTGACTGAATTCTCATTCCCTCAGCTGTGAATGTTTGGATAGGAACAGGATCACAGCTGGAAAGTGACTCTGTGGGAAAAAAAAGCCTTTTATGACCAAAACCTGAAGTTAGGCAAGAATGCAGCTGTATTTAAAAGGCTGTACTTGAGAACCAAAATAGAATAGTAGACAAAGATATCTGCTGGTTCTTTGCATTTAGGTAGGTTATTATCACAGCTGATAGCAAAGCTGGTATTTTCTTCAGCTTGTGAGTCTTTGTGTGCATGTCATTCAGTTCCCTTCTGTTTGTGCAAAATCACAACAACCCTCATCTCAGGGTGCTTTATATTGTAAGGTAATGACCCAACAATAATACAGAGAAAGGCTCAACAATCACAAATCACTGTAAACAGGCAGGCAGCTGGTGACAGTGGGAATGAAAAACTCCCGTTTAACAGGAACAAACCTCCAGCAGAACCAGGCTCACAGCTGGGCGGCCATCTGGTGTGACTGATTAAGGCTGAGGGAGACAGGCCAAAAGACATGCATTACTTACATTACTTTGGTCAAGGCTTTGTTAGCAAAATCTTAATTTGGTAGCTACCATTCAGTGTCATTTAATGTTGTGAAAGGGTAAATTTGTACTGTCTTTTCTAAATCCTTTGGATCCAATGACTCAACTAAGCAGTGAGTAAAAAGGAAAACCAAAGAAAGTTGAAAAGGATAAAGAAGTGAAACAGCAAACAACAACAAAGCAATGAAAAGAAGTTCAAAAGTGACACAGGATTCAAACAGCACTCTCCTGGTCAACAGTCTTGTGAATTATGTCGCTTTAACCACATCCTATGTGTTATTCTTTCAGACATGAGTGTTTGCCCTTAGTGTCCACTAATATTACCTTGTTCCCAAATGGCTTTGGCAAAACTGCAGTTGGAATGACAGCTAGTTGGGAACTGTTACAAAGGCACTTTTAAGAACTTTGGCAGGCCTCTCTGTCTGTCTGTAGACAGATTTTGCCAACAGATTTTGTCATAACCATAGAAAATAAAGCCACGAAACGTGTCGTCTATAGTCAAGATCAAAATGAAGGCTGGTTTCAAAAATAATCTCCAGTATTTAAGAGGCTTTAACCATTGGAGTTATTAAAATGTGCAAAAGTTGCGAAAAGTCCTCTTGAGTTTTAAGGTTGTTTTATTTGCCAAGTGTTTACTGTAAAGGACATTATTTTGCCCAACAACATTTATTGAGGTCTGTGCATTACTGCTGATGGAGCTACGGAGGAAAGGGCATGCACCATTTCTCCACATGTCTGCTCAACGGGGTGATTTAAACACCCTGCCACAGCAGGCACTCATTGGGTTATTGAAATGAGGCCACATTACCTCCAGTTGGCAAAGAGCTTAAGTCTTTGAATCTGATGGGATGCACTAACCTGCATACTTGTGCCATACACTGCAGAGGCCCCCCACTGTCTGTTCTGCTGTTTATTTTACTGTAGTTATATCAGGTCTGCTCTTTTGAGACCTGACATCTACTCCTCAGCTCAGTTAGAAACATAACTACAGAGTGTCTGTGAGGGCTTTCACCTCTGCTTTAAGTAGTGCTTCTTTTATTTCACTTGTTGTGCAGAACTGCACCAAAAAAAGGTTATAAAAGAGAATTCAGTGTACCTACTTTTGATTCAGGCACTAAAAGAACACTATGTTATTACAACTGTTAAAGGTCCATGCTATGATATTCTTTGGCTTTTTACCTGTTGGCAACTGATGGATTTAGCCACATGAAAAGTACAAATAAAGAAAATAAAAATAGTGGCAGTAGATGGGTCATTTTAGCTGTTGCTAGGTGATTGCTAGGCATGTAATCCTAAACGAGATGGTATTGTCATGAAGTCAAAAAAATATTTCAGGTGCATAAAGGTTAAAAACAGGTGATTTAAGCCAATTGGTACGTAGTCGCCAGGCAATCTTATTGCGTCATAATATGCAACGCATAATGCAGCAATAATAATTATATATATATATGATAATTCAAAAATCAATTAGATGTTGTTGTTGTGATGCTTTCTTAAGGTGTTGTAGATTCAAAAATGTTGATAAGAGGTCATTTTAACATGATATTTTGTTGCTAGGCTGCATGATGATGTCATGATATGTGATAGATAAAGACCTTCAGGGTGAAGATGAAGATGAAGCTATGTGCCAAATTTAGTTGATCGGTTTCTTATAGTTTAAGTAGAATTAAACTTCAACATGACCCAGAATGAGTGACTGAGCCTATAGACTCAGCAGGAAAGTGTTTATAAAAGGTCGAGTCCTAAAGCTGTTTTCCTGTAGACATCTGTAGGACTGGAAGTCTTTTTGAAGTCACAACTTTTGCAATCTGGTGGCCTTCAGATAGAATCCAGTTTAAGGCACTTCCACATTAGCTTAATTTTTCTGAACCAGAAGAAACACAGATATTTTTTACTGTCTATAGTTGTTATATATGTGTTATCAAACTTAATTTCTGTATATAGTATTGCAGAATGTATCTGTTATGTGACTAGAAACAAAAACACCCAAAATAAAGAACAGAAATAGCATATTGCTCCCTATTTATAGTCCATTAACACCAAGGTGTTTAGTTGAAAATTAAGCTATTGGAGAAGTTGGATATTTTTATCATGGCGCTACAGAGTGAAAGGCTCAGAAAAAAAAAATTGCATTTGATCGTGAGGGCAAAATTTAAATGTTCAGTTTTCACAAATGTCAACCACATGTTTCCAGAGGAAAAGTTACCACCAAATCCATTACGATTCATCATCTGGGAACCATAGTGTCTGCAGACAAATTTGTAGTTTTCAGATATTTAGATTCAGTTATATGTTTTGAGTTTTTTTGCCTTTACATTGTCAGGGAATGATAAATGCCTGTAAAACAAACATGTATAACTGTGGTCACCATTTGATCATCTGAATCCCCAAACCACAATAGTGCCAAGTAAATATAACAATAGCTTATTGAACAACTGAAAATTTGGACCTGCTGGTTATGCTAAGACAAGTCCTCACAAAAGTCAGCAAAGTTTGGTGGAGTCCATAAATATCTGAGCCAAATGTCATCCAGTCTAATCCATTCAGTAACTGTTGAGATAATCCATTCTGGTGGGAAAAGGTGGATGTGGATGTTCACTCCCTCTCCGTACTTGAGGACAGTAAGTAAAAAAAAAAACTATTAAGAGCTTGTTAATGTCTCATAATCCTCTGATTACTGCTACCGTCAACTCAATGCTCCCAGGCAGAGCAGATATGGGAAATAAATGTCTTGGAAAAATAATTATGTGACCATAACAATCCCCTCAATTAATGAGGCAGCACTAACAAAAGGAAACATATCCTGTTAATACCAATGGACAGAATGTGATGAGCAAGCGTGACACTGGAGTAGCACACTCATGTTTGGGGCATGGATGTGGTTTCACAGCAAATACATCTCCGCCTTCCAAATATGAAAAAAATGACCACATTAATGACAGGCTGGGCTTGGGGATGGCACTTCCTCAAACCCCCAAATCCTGTATTCATTGGTAACCATGGTAGAAAAGCTCCATGTGTTCATTTTGGGTCAAATACTTTCTTTCATCGTCATTAGCATTCTTGCTGTGATGATGAACCAAAGCTAGCGTTTGACCATAATGAGCTCCTGAACATGATTATTTGAACAGCTTCTGGTGAAATTCAGGAGGTCCTAAGGCAGGCATCCAAGTCAAAGGCAACAATGGTCCCTTTTCATCAAGGTAGATGTATCCTGACCTGAACTTAAGCTGCTGTGTCTCCACTGGCCAAGGGATAGCAATATCCGAAGTAATAATCGTGATATTAATAGCTATGAAAATATGAGCACTGCTGGAGCCCCTGTGGTAAAATGACTTCCAGAGTCTGTGAGACTTTTAAAGTTGGCTTCAGGAGCAATAACACTGAAGCTTGATCCCATATGATGTCCTCTTTGATGTGCAGTGATGGACTGTTACAACAACATTTCCTCTTGTCTGCAGTTGCTGCTGTAAAATGTCAAATCACAGCTGGTGCTAAGTTTTTAGTGATTGTGCCCTGATTGTACAATGTGGCTACAGTGAATCTACAGCTGCCCAAGAAGAACTTTCCCAACTAAAGCTCACAATCAAACATTCCCACCACAAAGTCCGGTTCAGCTTGGGAACTTTGTTGTCAATACAGTCAATTAAGTTAATACAGAAGAATTGTGTTAATTGGGAGCTAGCTTCCCAGGTGAACAAATACGAATAAAAAGGAAAAACACAAAAAATGTAACCATTACTTTTCATTTCTCCAAAGGACAAACATTGGGTACTTTTTATATATTTTATAACAGATTATGTAGGAATACTTGCAGGATTTCACTTTTTTTTCTTTTTCCTCCACATTGCAAAGCTATAACATCATGACAATGTGATTGTTCAGTTGCAATGTTGATCTTAGATCAACTTTATTATGATGATGTAGGAACAACACCAACATGGGGATATCAGACACATGCCACCCATCCATCCATTTCCTTCCTTTTATCCAGTTCAGGATGGCAGGTGTTGCTGGAGCCTAACCTAGCTGCTATGGGATAAAAGGCTATGGCTATTTTAAAATCACCTATTAATATAACCCATGCATTTCTATGGACTGTGG